>NC_141691.1:1719657279-1721012279 GCF_964263255.1 Lissotriton vulgaris | reverse complement strand
TTTGTATGCTCTATTGAGTGCCTTAGAAGGAACTATTTTGCTTTATCCTATTTCTTTAGGTCGCGCTACCATCTTTTTGGAACATTTTTCAAATTCTTTTGGCGAGCTACATATCTGTTTTAATCTCAAAAACTCGCCATATGGATTGCTCTCAATGAGGTGTCTTGGATGCCTACTGCTTGTGTGTAAAATACTATTGCCAGGAGTGGCTTTCCTGAATGTAGATGTTCTGTAGTAGGGGATCTCTGTGTATAGTCATAATCTAGTGAATGGTCCCGCCCATGTGCGTGGACCCCGGCAATCAAAAATAATCTCTTCAGTTGTCAAATCATGCAGAAACTGCAAAGACACCTAAGAGAGAATTTAAAGACAAATAATGCAGCCTATATCCACAGGCTACACTGTCCAGTACTTCAACTAGAAATTCCACCAAACAACACCACACACAACACAGCCTGCCCAGTTTCTATCCTAGAGAAACTTGCCTCTACCAGTAAAAGACTCTGGAATGATAGAGAGGAAGGCATGGACAGACAAGCCCCATAGGCTGCCATTATGTGGCTTAAATAGGATATTGTGCCTTTAAGAGAACTTTCCAGAACTTTCTCCCAGTATCCCAGAATGCATAGCAGGTCCCTCTAACTTTCAGTTCTTTTTTCTGGCTCCTGCTAACAGGACCCTGGCATTGAGCTCTCCCTTTTTTCAAGGGTTTATTGTATTTTTTGCAACTTTTTTGGATAAAAGTGTTTGAGTATATATTTCTTGGTGCTTCTCTTCTCTCCTGTGTGTTTGTTCAGGCTTTTTAGGGCTCTAAAATGCCTGGTCTTTTCGACAAATGCCCAGCATGTGGAAGGAAGAAGGCCAAGAGTGATCCACGCGACGTATGTCTCCCTGAAACACATGTCCCTGAAGACTGTGACATCTGCCAGCAACTTTCAGCAAGGACCCTGAGGGACAGGCTGAAGATTAGGCTTCAAGGCCTTGAAGAGAGACGACTGCAGGCGGGTCTGGGCAGGCTGGGAAGGTTCCTTCTGCCGAGGCCTCTGGGGGGCTCCCCAGAGGCAGAAAGACCAGCAAACGGTCCCGGTCTCCGTCTTCGTCGATTGCCTCGACGACTACGTCGAGAGGGATGATGACGTTGTGTTCCCCATCTCCCCGGGGCTCAATGTCGAGACGGCGTGAAGATTCGACGTCGAAGGGCCTGGATAGGCCGCCGTCGAGACCACCGTCGACTGCATCTTAATCGTCGACGTCCGCGTCGACCTATTGACGTCAAAGAAGGAGCGACAGGCGTCGGCTCTCGCCGTCGAGGCGCCGCCGTCGAGATGACGGTCGTCGTTGAGGGGATCCTCGACGTCGAGGACCTCGAGAAGGAGTCGACGCTCGTCGTCGAGAATGGAACGGTCGATGACGGGGCTGTACATACAAAAAATCTATTTTCACTTTACCTATATTGGATGTAAAAATGAGGTTACTTTTGGTGTTATTTAATGACCTCACAAATTCCTGTGCACTGTCTTCATCCCCATCCCACACACAAAAAACTTCATCAATAAACCTTAACCAATGACGTACATGACTCATATTTGGAGTGGTTTTCAGGACCTGTTCCTCCCACCAGCCAACATGCAAGGGTTCATAGCTGTGGGAGAAACCGGATCCCATAGCTACACCCCTCATTTGTCTCCAAATTTATTTTCCAAACATAAAGAAGCTGTTATTCAGTTACCAACTAATCAGTTCACATAACACTTTGTATTGGCCATAGTTTTGACATGATCTTTTGTCTACAAAATACAGGATTGCTTTGAATCCTGTTTCGTGTCTTATGCTGGTGTATAATGACCCAATGTCTAATGTTATGAGACACCAGACACCAGCCATCCTGCAAATCCACAGTATTCAACTTCTTCAAAAAGTCACAGTATCTTTTACATAGCTGGGACGATTATTTACAAAATCTTTCAAGTAAAAATCTATATATTGGGAGATATGTTCACTTACACTGTTGATTGCCGAAATGATTTGTCTACCAAGTGTTGGAGAGATCATCTTATGCACTTTCGGAATTAAATACTAAATTGGAAATAATGGATTCTCTGTGTGTAGGAAGTTAAATTCTGCAGAGGATATTAAACCTTCTCTCTTATACTTAAACAGTAGTTTTTTCAATAGTTTTTTCAACTCTTCCTTGGTTTTTTTGTATTCAGTCCCATTGGATCTTTTGTAGCATACATCATTAGTGACTTGTTTCATAGCTTCCTTTATGTATTCTTTTTTTGGCCACAGAACAATGTTCCCTCCCTTACCAGATTCATTACTTATTTATTAGTTATTGATTTTCACTGAGCTTCTTCATCAGGTTCACATATTGTAGTTCATTGTAAGACCTTTGCTGATGTTGTTGCTTTTTTACTTTCCAATTTAATTTCTTTAATTCCTCTTACGCATTCGTGAAAGATGTCTATGGCGTCCTTTGCCATCATAGGAATAAAAGTACTTTTTGGTCCAAGAGGACTCTCTCCTGCTCCGTTTTGGGATATGTTTATTCTCTGTAGGCAGTTTTCTGTACTTGTCTAATTTGCATCATCTGTTTGTGGTGCACTGCTAGATATTGTCCCTAAATCATGAAGAGTTAAAAACATTGTAGCATCCGAAGCTGGAACTGATGGAATTATACTCTCATCTCTGTGTTGTCCGTGGGTTCATTAGAATTTGTGCTGCCTGATTTGATTGTGAAATATTTCTTTAATTTGAGCTTTCTAATGAAGCAAAAAATGTCTACCCTTTTGCTGGCATAATTGAATGTGCTTTCGGGGCAAAAATTGAGGCCCAAAGATAGTAGCTGTTTTTCTGCTGCCATTAGAGTAATGTCTGACAGATTTGTGATAGTTAAGTCTTCTACCACTTCTTCCTGTACTATTGTTTTTCCTTTTGCTGCGGTTTGCTGTTTGTGTTTTTTCTCCTTGCTCTTCTCCTCGCATTCCTCCTTTTTCTGTTGTATTGTTCCGGGGCGGAGCGTTTGTCTCTGGTCCTCTCCCAAAAAAACAATTTCTTCCGCCAGATCCAACACAAATTTGGAATTCAGCCCCTCAGTGCTACTGAATTCAGAGCCGGACGCGCTTGATAGCGATATTGTATCACCCTCAGTCTCTGATGAAACTTCATTGTGGCCTTGCTGTTGCAATGGTTTGTTGGCGATGTTTCTGCCATTTAATTTGAGCTTTTTTGCATGCTTGAAATTGCGTGAGAAAAATAAATTTGCCCTTGTTACATTTGATCCCGGGCAAACTTATGCGCTTTACGGATTTTGATCCTTTCCTCATGTTTGCGCAGTCTTTCACTTATTTCTTTGCGTGTTTTGATTATTACATCTTTTTGCTCACTTTAGACCACTTTATCCAATTCTTCATTTATTTTGCCAATTTCTTCCAGCAGGGTTTGGCGATCTATTATTGCATATTTAATCAAAATTCTGACTAAATTCATAGAGGCCAACAGGTTGCTTTCCCCCACGCTCTTAACAAAAGCTTGGTGCCAGCAGAATCCTTAGACCCCTAGGAATTCGTCCGACTTCCTCATATTTTGTAAGGGACTTGTGCTCCCACCATTTCGTGATTTCACTCTGCGTTTTCTTTTCTAGCAATTTTAAAAGTTGTCTCACATCTTGGTTTATGCCACTTTGATTACGTTCCGCATTTGCTGCATTGGTGCTTACTTTCGGGTTTGTGCAGACCTCTGATTGGCTGCTAACACTTCAACCGGGAAGTGTTGTCAGCCATCTTGGCATTTGGCTTCAGCCGAGTCCCAAAAAAAAGAAAAACATGAAAAAAAGAAAATAAAAAGGTAGCAGGGTTGGACTACCCTGACCCCTACATACCTAGGTCTTGGAATACCAGAGGGACCCCGCCTAGGCCAAAAAAGGATTAAAGAAAACAATATAAATTGCCACAAATTTGCGGCTCCAAAATAAGGTGTGGGCTCCTGTGCTTGTTTTTAAAAGGGCTCTGGTTTGGCCAGTTCCTGGGGGTGTTTTATTATAAAACAAAAAAAGAGGGGGGTGTTCCCTGTCAGCTCCCTGCAGGAGGCAGGGAGCTGACGGACCACTGGAGCCTTGAGGCCTCTTCAGTCCCCAACAGTGGTGACTGGGTTCCCTGGGGGGGGCTCCAGGGCACCCACAGTAAAGAGGCTGGGACCCGGGGGATGGGGTCCCTGGCGACAAAATCTTCCCAGGGAGTGGGAGGACGGCCTCCCTTCCCCCATTTGTTCGTGGCTTATCCCAGGGGAATGAGTTCCCCTAGGGGCTGAGATTGCTCGAGGTAGTGGGAGCCCCCTCCCACTTTAAAGACCGCACTTGGCCCCGTGGACGTGGTGTTCCCCGGGAAGGCCGGGTGCGCAACCCTGTATAATTTTTAAGTTGGCCCCGAGGAGGTGGTTATCCCTGGGGTATTCGAAATTCCCAGGGGGTCAGTGCGACCCCCCCCCCCTCCTTTAGTAGAAATAAAGCTCCAGGGAAGTCGTGGAAACCGGGGGGGGGGTGGGAGGGAGGGGTTCCACGTAGTCGCCTGTGTAAGTTAGCCCCAGGGAGGTGGTGGTCCCCGGCACATAAAAACGTCTGTGTGGCCCACTTCATTTGGTAAAAATAAAGCCCTGGGGAAGTGGTGATCCCCGGGGCTCTTGGAGCTCAAATGGAGGGGAGTGCCTAGCACCCCACCTCCTTAATATCAGAAAAGATCCGGGGAGATGGTGGTCCCCAGGGCTCAAAAGAGGGAAAACAGGGCAGAAAAACGAGCAGGAAAGGCAAACCAGAGGGCAGAACAACAAGCAGAAATGGCAAAACAAAAGGAAAACTAGCAGGAAAGGCAAAACAGAGCAGAAGAGGGCAAAACAGAGCACTTAGACACTCACGCACCCATTCTCAGACACACTCAGACTCATGCACTCACAGACCCACTGAGACATCAACGCCTTAATAACATCCAGGGTTGACTATGGCAATGTGCTATATTTGGGGGCAAAAAAGGCAACGATCCGCAGATTGCAGACAGTGCAAAACGCGGCGGCGAGACTGTTATGGAAAATCCCTATTTCCTCATCAACCTCAAAATATATTCGGGAGCTACACTGGTTGAGAATAGAGAACCGGATTAAATTTAAATCCCTGTGCTTTATGCATAAGATCTCCACTAAAAATGCCCCTAAGTACCAACAAAAGCTAGTCCATCCCTATCATCCCTCCCGGACTCTTCGATCTGCAACAGCTAATCACTTTGTGATCCCCAAAATAAAATTATCACGCATGGGTGGAAAATCCTTTGCCTTTCTTGGACCTTCACTATGGAATCCTATGCCACACGCAGTACGTAATGAGGTGAGTTACATGAATTTCAGAAAAACCTTAAAAACCTGGCTGTTCAACATCTGAAAATGCCTTGTCCTGTAACATACCACTGAATCACTAGCGCCAGGAAACCCTTTGTTGGGTAGCTGTTGTGCTATATAAGTGAAATAAATAAAATAAAACACTCGTGTACCCAGTCACAGACTCACTCAGATTCACACACCCACTTCCAGACCACACTCAGAGAATCATGCACTCACTCACAGACCCACTCAGAAACTCATGCACTCACTCACAGACCCACTCAGAAACTCATGCACTCACTCACAGACCCACTCAGAAACTCATGCACTCACAGACCCACTCAAAGGCTCATGTATTCACACACCCACTCATAGACCCACTCACAAACACACACACACTCAAAGACTCATGTACTCACATACCCACTCACAGACACACACTCATGGAGGCACTCGCAAACCCACTCACTCTCACACCTACTCAGACTCACTCAGACACCCAGTGAGACCCTAATGCTCGCACTGAAGCGGACCGAGAAACGGATCAAAATATTGCTCCCACCTGGAAGGAGCAGCATTAGTAGCTGCTCCCTCCGGTTGGGAGCAGTACCAGCTCCAGCTGTATGCGGGGAGCCGGCGGGGGCCTTGGGGCTTCCCCGCTGCCTCAAAAAGAGTATGGTGGGTGCCCTTGGTAGACACCAGGGCATTCACCTTTTATGTCCCCTCCCTTTAAGCTTTAGAAATGACAGTGGGGGGATGGGGTCCACTGGGTCTAAAGAGGCTCAGGGAGGGCGCTGTGTGTCCTCCCCCCTTCCCTTTTCCCCGTCATTTAGAGAAGTGGGCTTGGGGAGGGGGACCACGCCCCCTACCCCTTTAGTAAAAACAACTTTCCTGGGGGTTGGAGTTACCTCGATATCTACCAGTTATTGATGTAAACCTACAAACTGGTTTTGTATATGGTCTTCTCATTTTCATTTGATTA
Source organism: Lissotriton vulgaris (assembly GCF_964263255.1). Taxonomy (NCBI): domain Eukaryota; kingdom Metazoa; phylum Chordata; class Amphibia; order Caudata; family Salamandridae; genus Lissotriton; species Lissotriton vulgaris. The sequence goes on along the minus strand of NC_141691.1, from coordinate 1,721,005,933 downwards.
TGCTGTATTCTGTTTAGGACGGTTATTCTCTTGTTTATTCCAATCCTGATTTCAGCCTTTTGGCACAAAAGGGCATATTTTCTCCGGGGAACGGGCTATTCTTCCCACTGTATCTGCATCTCTAGCTCACAAGAAGGTATGTAATTGTTGAAGTTCTTAAAGTGCCAGATTAGTGAATTGCTCTCCAGGTTGTTGTTTTCCTATGCCTTGCCTAGATTGGCCGTGGACCAGGGTTAAACGGACTCGATAATTCTCACCTCGGTGCCTACTCTAACGAGGGAACACACTCGGCAACTCTGGGCATTAAGCTTGCCTCATCTCTACAACGGCCCCCCACAGATGCCGGGGATGCCTGGTTTCACCTTGGAGATACCCAGAAAGGGACCATCTCACAGGGAAAACCAGGACGGGTTCCCCAGCGGTCTTCAGCGCCAGGATACTCCTTGGAGTCACAGTGCGCTTTACAAGTACACCCACATTTACATTTACATTGACTGCCAGAAATGTAGCAGTGCCATACAAATATAAGTGACGCTGACTACGCACAGCCCATGAAAATCTTCTGTACTGGTACAGTATTACGGTATAGTAGGACAACGTTTTTTTCTGCTTGGCAGGTAATGCTATCCTAATGTATAATGTGGGGTTGTTTCCTCTTACGAACTTATTTCTGTATTATCGTTTTCAAGACTCCATGGATATTCTTGGTGTTCTTTTAGTTATTTAGGAATAGTACATGTTGCAGCTTTGCCTGTGGCATAACTGGATGCTTGTACTAAAACTTCTTTAATTTGAGACTGTCTGGCTCCTCTCCTGACTTTTTCATATTGATATTTTGTGGTTGATAAGACTTTACCACTTTCTAAATTTCGTCGATGAGGTAAGTGGTCTTACTACATTTTCTCTGTCTGCATAGAAATGAGAGGAATGTGTGGGTTTTCTGAACTGATGTATTACCAGGGGTGGCTTCTAGAGCACAGGTGGGAGCAGACTATGCAAGTCTCTTGGCGTTATTCTGGAATCTACGTTTAAATATTCTGTTTGAATTGGTGCCAATCTATTGACTCCTATATATCCGCTCCGTAATGGCGTGGTGTCCGAATTAAAAAGGAGGATTTAAGTGGTTGTGTATTGGTTTCCCCAACTAGATGGCAAGATGAAGATTACCCGTGACCATGCCTTCTGCTGGAAATGCACCTCTTCCAAGGGTTTCTAGCTGTGTGTGTCAGAATGGTTACACTCCGATATCTGACTGATTATGTTCGTATGATCGGTTGGCCTCCTATGTCCAATGGCTTAAGTTTATTTTTTACTTTCAGCCCCAGGCAATGATTTTTGACTTCATGGGTTTATTATAATCTTCTTTTCCTCGCAGTACTGCTGATTGGTTCACAGGATTGGGCTTGATGAGCTGTGTCCTTGCCAGTAGGGTAGAATAATTCGTATTAAGTGCTAATGGTCATTTTGTTCCTTCAAACTGGGCAACATCTCGCAGTGATTCTAATATTGCTGTGTAGAGGCTATCTATGTTTTAGCTAAACATGGGTTGCACGACGTTTTGTAACTTCTTTTGCCACTTAAGCCAGCTCTAATTTGATCCTCTAAGGTGGAGTAAAGTCGTCCTAACTTTTAAGAGTTACTGACTATTATCTCCTCTAATGGGTCCGGTCCTCAAAGTTAAACACATGAGAGAAATACAAAATAGCTGCAAAAGTTACATATGCTTATGCAGTGGTTATTTTTTTTTTACAAAAATTGAAAACCTGGTTGGTCGTGGACAATTTTTTCCTGAACCTTCCCGGCCTGAACATGAGGATGCAGTTTTTTCAAAACATCATTATATATTTCTAAGAATGATATTGGTGACTCTCGGAAAAAGTACCCACCAGACTGACTGGCTCATGTGAATTTGGGGTCTGACAATCACAATTGACGTTTTTTGTACAGAAGCACTATAAGTAAGGTTTGTTTAACTCGAGATTGGGATGCAAGCAACTCCTGCGAAAATCGAGAACACCCGGGCATGCAAGGATTAATTTAATTGCGTACAATATTCTGCTCGGATCATATTGGACACCGGATTGTGCTTCAGGTTTTACTTTGAGAACCAGCGCTCAAACTCTTGCCTTCCTGTTTCCTTTTGATGTACTGCGCCCTGGCGTGTTGTAGGCTCATAAACTGGAGCATCTGTGCCAGCCAGTATTTTTCTAGTCTGCCCTGGTGTCACTTACAGTTCAAATGATTGATCATAGAAGGTTTTCTTAAAGGCTTTAGCCAGATGTTGTGATTTCCTGTAGATTTTACAGCCAGGCCCAAAAAGGTCGGGGTGTCTTTTTGTCTGGCTCCTTCGACAAAGCATTCTTCAAATAGCATTTTTTCTTTTACCAGTGCTCGGTATTTAACTCTTAATTTATTTATGTTGTCTGCTTAGCATTAGAATAAGCAGGTTGTGGTCACTCTTTAAGTTGTCTTTAAAAGAGTTCCAGACTTTCAATAAAAAAATATATATATATATATATATATATATATATATATATATATATATATATATATATATATATATATATATATATATATATATATATATGCTGCAGAAGGTTGACTTGGAATCACCAGTGTCTCGGCGATCACACACAAAAAGACCAACGAATCCCAAATGATGGCAAAGGGTTGTTTATTTCCGAGAGAGGTACAGCAGCATGGCAGACGACGCGTTTTCGGGCAGTTGCCCTTGTTCACATCAGATATATAATGCCCTCTTTTTAACTGAATTTGTGTGCACCATGTGACAAATAAAAACAAACAAAATACTAGTAGGTCAACGTCACAATGAAAACATCCGAGGTTTTTGCTTGCCATTTCCTTCATACTTGTAAATACATTATTGATATTCATCTTAAGTATGAAAATAATTTTTGATATCTGCATAAATGCATGCTTATATAGATTGTTCTGAGTTTAGATCTTTAAAGTGCGTTCTGTTTGTGCAATTGCACATGTGTAAAATACAAATAAATACATTGCAATTTCGAATATAAAACCACCATAAATATACACATAGATATAAAAAAATCAATAAATATGTATATTAAAAAATCTCAATTAATTCTTGGTAAAAAAAGTAATCATGTACATACTTAAAAACCGCTGTACACATTATTTCATTATATTTCATCATTGTGGTAGTACCATTTCTAATGTGCAATGCAATGATAATGTAAACCTCACTCTCAAATGTGCAATTTAGCGCAAATAATTGTTAAAGTGTTTCCCGAACTCAGTCTATATTTATAGCCAAAGCATTCAAATTTCATGTATTTACAAAATACCCAACATTGGGGACATCAAATTTTGATGGCAACCCCTTCTACAATGACTACACAAAGTGTATATTTAAAGTGCAACTTATGTAATGCAGGAGAATCGATAATCCATCACTGAACAGATTTTTTTTTTAAAAAGGGAACAAGAAAAAGATCAATTCTGGGTGTAGGACTGAGACTGTATATATATATATATATATATATATGAGCAAATAAGTGGATGGCTTAGGTAGAAGCATAGTACCGAATTTTGCATTGTCAGGGATATGCTGGCAACACGCTAACTACGGTGCCTGTTTTAAAAGAAAAATAATTGTTTTACAAAAAATAATACAGGTCTTCCGTAGTGTTCAGCCCGTTAGGTACCTTGGAATCTAATTCTAATATAATTTTAGATTCCAATTGACGTAGCATCCTATCAAGGTCACCTCCCCTTCTAGGTTTTGGCACTGAGGAGAGGACATAGTAGCTTAGACATTGGAGGTTGTTACCATGTACGCTTTTAAAGTGTCTAGCTACTGGGTAGGAGCTGTCGTTGTTGGCGATTGCCCGAATATGCTGCAATATCCTGGCATGCACCGGAAGCCTAGTACTGCCCACGTACCTCAGGCCGCAGGGACACGCCAGGACGTAAACAGCATACTCCGTCTTGCAACGGTAGTTACCTTTGATTGGCAATGGTACCGGGCTGAAAGGGGTGTTATAATATTGGGTGTTGACTCCAAATTTGCAAGCCCTGCAACTGCTACACTTGTAAAACCCCAGCCGGGGTGGGAACCAAATTTTCTTTCTGGGCAGTTACAGACAAGGATTAGAGATGTGTGTACGTAAGGAGGGTCCCCTCCGAAACGTAATATTCAGTAGAGCAGGTAAATGTTGAGATAACAATGCATCAGTTTACAATATAGGCCAGCTTTTAGTTAAAATTGATCGAATCTTCCTATCCTGGCAGCTATATGCAGTGATAAACCTAATGGTAGATTCAGCCGAATCTTCCTTAGTGACTGCATTTGTGGTCAATGGTTTAAATAGTGTCTCTCTAGGTCTTAATTGCATTTTATTTACCGCTCTTTTTAATATTTTATCCTCACTCCCTGAATCTGTCCAGTGCTTCCGTAGTGCAAATTGTCAGCTCCTCATCACTGATACATATTCTTTTTAACCGAAGTAGCTCTCCATAAGGGATATTGTCTATGACATGGCGGGGATGGGCACTAGTGGCATGAAGGGTTGAGTTTCCAGACGTGTCCTTTCTATGGAGGGTGGTGGCTAATTGACCAGCTTTGTGAAAGACCTTGACATCTAAAAAGTCCACTGCTTTCTTACTGATTTTGTGCGTGAACCTGAGATTTTCCTCATTATCATTAAGTGTCTTGATGAATTCTTTCACACTTTCTTCACTCCCTCTCCAAATTAAAAACACATTGTCGATAAAACAAACCCACATAACCACATTTGCTGTGAACATCGCATGGTTTGTGTCCATGAGGACCCGCTTCTCCCACCAGCCAACGTGAAGGCACGCGTAGCTGGGAGAGAAGCAGGCCCCCATGGCCACACCCCTTTTCTGCACATAGACATCATTACCAAATAAAAAGTAGTTATGATATAAACACCAACTCACAAATTCAATAAGCATCTTATTGTGGTTGTAACAATGCACTGGTCTTGCACTCAAAAAGTAGTCCAGTGCCTCCAGCCCTTTGTGATGGTCTATGCTGGTATATAGGGCTTCGATGTCTAATGTGACCAGTAAACAATCATCTGTATATATATATGTGATGATGTGGTCGCACTTTGAAAGAAAATAAAAAAGATGCACTGAATTGGGTCTACCTCGTCTCTTTTGCAAGTTTCGTGGAAGAAAAGTCGTGGAGGACGAGCTTTTGCAGTATATATATATATATATATATATATATATATATATATATTCCTCAACACACTTTCACCAGTCGCTGCTCCACTTGTTACGGGTGCTTCCTCGGCGCGTGGTGAGACGCGCAGTTACACTCCCAACCCTGGTCTGTGATTCCAACAAACCAATTTACTCGAGGGCACACAAAAAAGCCATCCATCGGGGTTTAGAGCAGTTTCAAATTATTTATTTCGCGCTTCTGCAGCAAGTTTGACAAACGCGTTTCAGCGTTTCCGCCTTCGTCAGTGTCAACTCATAACTTTACTCATACAGGTTTAAATAAACAAACAACATATTGCCATGTTAATAAATAAAAAAGTATGTGTGTGTGTGTGTGTGTGTGTGTGTGTGTGTATATATATATATATATATATATATATATATATATAAATAATTGAATATTGCCTGATTTCTTGTTGGTCATTAATGTGTGTTGGTATAGAATATTGAGTGCAGACGTCATCAGATTCCCAAACAATAACTTTTCCTGATTGCTTGTTGGTCATTAATGTATGTTTGTATAGAATATGGAGTGCAGACGTCATCAGATTTTGGAAAATTGTGATTTTATTTTATATATTGGAGCTTTACAGACTCTTATTTGTTTCTTCAAATTCTTCATTGGGTCCTCCCCAGTGGTGTAGTTTGCCATTAGTCTTTACAGATAATTAGCAATGGGCTTTTCTTTATACTTTGTCAATTGATAGTATTTCATAGAGGTATGATTCATTGTCCTGAAAGTGATGTGCTAGCTGTGGGATGTCATAAATGCTGTGGAATAATATATTTCTTTCCAACTTGGTTTTAAACTATACTTCTTGGACAAAGTTTTGGTGTAGATTGATTAAACGTATTTCCCTGCACATTTCCATCCTACAGCTTACCTGCAAGCCTCCAGACTTTATACCAGATCGCTAGTTGTAATCACATACACAATATTTCTTGAGGAATTATTTAGGTCCACTTAATACCGGTCCAATACGTGATCTGAGTGATTAATCACAAAATTATTAATTACAGTCAGACCTATTCAAACTGTAGATATGTTTTACTTCATTGATATATAATTCATTGAAGCTTTGTATTATACATATTTTTCAAATAATCCATATTCTATATCCAAGCAGTATATGCATTTAATTGTTAACAACACTGGCACAACCAAGCAATCCCTTCAATTCTCTAGACTTTCATATCCGGGTATTGTTGGAGGTGCAGTCACTCCTTTGAACTAAAACCGTGTAAATATCTACAATCCCAATGGAGTAATCCTTCAGGTGTTCACATTAGTGGGATATGACCAAAAAATTGTAATGTTTAAAGTTAAAAAGGATGTGGTGTCGACGTTTCGATTTTCAATGGCCAAATAGGTCCGCAAGAGCATCCTCATGACTCAGCGTTGTGGAAAAGCCAATGATGTAAATACTTGCTTCCTTCTTACACAATCCAAAAACAAAAGTCTCCAATCTGTGTAGTATGTGCCGATTCCAAATTAATTTGAACAGTCTCCTTAACACTCCACTCAAACACGGCCGACTGAAATGTCCGAACAGGAGGTTCAACAACAACACACCACCTAAAATGTCCGGTTCGGTAGTTGCGGCACTTATGAATGAGTTACAAATGCTGGCGTGTCCTCCGGCTCGAGTGAACAAGTCGTTTGTAAGAGAGAAACAGCCATTACAACAAAACTGTCACAGTGCAAGTGCCGTCACAGTGCAAGTGCCGTCACAGTGCAAGTGCCGTCACAGTGCAAGTGCCGTCACAACTCAAGTCATTACAACGCATATACCTTTATCACGCATGCCTTTACAACGGATTTCGTTGTAAAGGCATGAATGGTAAAGGCATATCTGTTTTACATGCAAGTACATAGGGTTTAGGGTGGGTATGGGTTTTGGGGTGGTAATGGTAATTTTAGGGTTCAGGGTAGCAAGTGTAATATTGGGGTTCAGGGTGGGGATGGCAAGGGTAACTTTCGGGTTCAGGGTGGGTATGGATTTTGGGGTGTCAAGGGTAATTTAAGGGTTCACGGATATGGGTTTTGGGGTGACAGGGTAGTTTTAGGGTTGTTAGGGGTTTTCGTGTGGTAAAGGGAAATTATAAGTTTTAGGGAGGGTAAGGATTTTGGGATGGGAAGGGTAATTTTAGGGTGGGTATGGGTTGTTGGATTTTAAGGAAATGTGTGTGTGTGTGTGTATATATATATATATATATATATATATATATATATATATTTATTTTTTCCTGGAAAGTACTTTTTTTTTGGTAAAGAATATATATATATATATATATCTATATATATAAAATATATATATAAAATTGCAGGCACCGCGGATCGCTCTAACCAATCGCAGGGAACAGCACAGCAGGATGACTCCTCGGAGTCCAACTTGAGTTCAAGTATGAATAGCGACTCAGACTCCAATTCTGCACAATCAGGAAGGCAATTGGGGTTTACAAAGCTCACGCCAGCAGAGGAATTGGACTGTGTGAGGAAAGACTGGCGAGGGACCCTACGCCCGAGAACGCAGTCGCGCTCAGGAACAAAAAAATCAACGCAAAACGCTACCAACGTCGCAAGGCCAGATCCAGAGCAAGAGCCAAATCAGCAGAAGAGGAAGAAAAAGAGTGCAAAGAGATGGAACAGGAAGTGAACCTATTATCTGGAGTTAAGGACGTTGCCCCCTCCATCATTAACTTGACGGACATGGTCCTGTCCGATTCTGAGCTCAATATTCTATCCAAAGGTCTCACATTTTGTCCTCCATGCGATCTGAATTATGCGGACACAAGAATTGATCTTTACAAATTTGTCCGCAAAATCAAGTTACAGAAACACTTTGCTGGAGGAAAAACCCGCAGCAGTGCCATGCGGGTTGAAGCTGGAGAAGAGGGATTACAAGCCCGTGACTTGCCTGGCTTGGAAGCCCTAGAGTCTCTCAGATCGGAGCAGTCATCATCACAAACTACATCTGGAGGTGAGCCCAGCAGGGTGGGGGGACTAACGTCTTTTAAACCGCGTTCAACGTTCACACCTGTGATGATTTATGATAATTTGGACATTTTCCATGATGCAGTTGTCAAAGACATTAAGTCACTACACTCCAAGGTGCTCAATTCTAAACGGAAAAAGTTTACACAAAATGATCAATACATGCGTCTCATCCAAAAAATTCAGGCCAATGAAAATGTTATCGTCAGACAGGCTGACAAGGGAGGGAATATAGTTTTGTGGCCACGAAAACTATATCTAGAAGAAGCCCTCTCCCAACTGAATGATCCGAACTGCTACAGACATAGTGACATTTCATTGGTCAAAAAAGCTCAGGAAGACTTCCACTCATTGCTGATGGGGTGGAGGTCCTTTGGCCTACTGAGCATGGATGAACTGAAATATCTAAAGAATAACCATCCAGTCATGCCAGTCCTATACCTTATTCCGAAGATCCACAAAAATCCTAGTAAACCCCCGGGAAGACCGATAATCGCAGCGTGCGGGGGTTTATTAGAGAAAACAACAGTGTATGTGACTCTTTCTTGCAGGAATTTGTCCAGGAGTTACCATCATATGTGCAAGATTCCAATGATTTTGTAAGAAAGATACAGGATATAGAGTGGGGTATGGATCTGTGGCTCATTACATTAGATGTCACGTCTTTATATACCAGTATTAATCACCAAGACGGGCTGAGAGCCATAGAATTCTACCTAGGATTGCGACCTATAATCATGGCTGACCATAACCGCATGTTACTTTCAATGATTTCATTTTGTCTACACCACAATTTTTTTATGTTTAACAATAGATATTACCAGCAGGTCAGGGGTGTGGCCATGGGGGCCTGCTTCTCTCCCAGTTATGCCTGTCTTCACATGGGCTACTGGGAGAGACAGGTTCTCCATGGCACGCACGCTGACATTTCCAGACAATCTATTGTTAGGTGGTATCGTTATATAGACGATGTGTTCCTAGTCTGGAAGGGCACTCGCCAGGAGGCTGAGCACTTTGTTGACCGCATCAATAAGAATGATTACAACTTGCACTTCACCTCTACCATCAGCAGGGATCAGGTGCATTTCCTTGACATGACAGTCACACCAGGAGCAACAAATCTAGAAACGAGGTTGTATCGTAAGGAGACGGCTGGAAATACGATTCTCCACGCCAGCAGCCATCACCCTGCTCACCTTATACGCAGCATTCCGTATGGAGAAATGTTGCGTATACGTCGTTTGAGCAGTACAGAAGCCCAGCGTAACCTGGCACAGCAAGCCAGTAGGTCCAGATTCTTGGCTAGGGGGTATCAGGCTGCAATAGTGGATAAAGCCATAACCAAAGCTAATGCCATTCCACGTAATCATGCCCTCGAGCCTAAGGTCCACTAAAAGTCCATCACTACTAATGATCAACCAGTCAGATTGATTTGGGCCTTCAATAGGCAACATGCAGCGCTGGGGAAAATAGTTTCCAAGCATTGGAATCTAGTGAAATGTGACCCAGTGATAGGGGATAGAATACCCAATACCCCATCCATCACATACAGGCGAGCATATTCCATGCAGAATGCCCTAGTAAAATCTAGCCCAGAAGTCCTGACCAGTAAAAATTGGTTAGGGAAAAGTAAGGGCTTTAGGAAGTGTTCATCCTGCAAGGCCTGTCAGCATGGATTGAATAAAACCGAATATGCTATCCCATTCACCTCTGTGGCACGTAAAATAAAACAACAACTCACGTGTAAGAGTGAATATGTGGTGTATGTGCTGGAGTGTCCGTGTGCCCTGCGTTATGTTGGCAGTACCAAATTGCAGGTGCACAAGAGGATACTCCAGCATATTAGGGCCATCAATACCAGTGATCCAGCATATCCGGTGGCCCGTCACTTTAAGGAACACCATAACAATGATAGTTCCCTGTTGCGCTATTATGCTATTGACTGTGTTGGTCCTCTCAGGAGAGGAGGAGATAGGGATGGGGCCCTGAGAAAGTTAGAAACCAGGTACATAGTGGAAATGGACTGCCGAGCTCCGGGGGGATTGAATTCCACTGAAGATTTTTATACGTGTTTATGACAATATTATACTGTCGTGCACTGTCTTTAGCTTCCCATGTTGAGCAGTCTGATGCTTCCGAATGGTTAATTGAGGTGTATCTGTCTGTTTTGTCATTGAGATTTCTGTTCTTAACAGTATACAGCTTAGAGGATTGGATGGTTCTTAAGTGGAGTGAAGCCTAGGCTTAGGTTGCACAAGGATGTACTAAGAGCTTTTTTCACTTTTAAATGAACTATCCAGTGAGCTCTACAGAGAAAGAGTTGGAGAAAACAATGTCACAGAGTCACAAAAAAACTTGAAAATTATCACATAAAAATAAGTGCACATGTTAATCTTCTTATCTCTCACTAGTCACATAGGTACATCTGGTTTTAGGTATGGTCCATCCAGGCAATTCTCGAGCACAGGGGATGGTCACAGGGCAGAGGCTGCGATGGTTTCCCCTCCTTTTAAGGGGGGGGTCAACATCTCCTCTGCCCGTGAACTTTCCAGCTCAGTATTATACGTATGTGTAAACTAAATTTGTGCATTAACAATGGGATGCTGCGATCTTGGTATTAGGGCCATAACATTTATATTTATGATATTATTCTTGTTTACTATAGATCTCATCCCGCAGCAATGATGTTGTGTTTATCTGTATATTTATTTGCAATATACTGTACAGTCATGGTTTTAACATATATATTTATATATTTATGATACATTATTTATGAATTTATTTATATATTTTGTAGATACTAGCTTATGAATTGGGTGTTATACATGACTTTTGTACAGGATGTGTATTGTATATAGTGTATATATTGAGATTGATCCTCATGACGCACATTGCACTTTGCACAACAATATCGGTTTTGACATTTGGATTTATCCAGTGATCTTTTTCTGTTTACACATTTATGTAATTGCATTTGCACTTTAATGTTATAGTATGGACTGTGATAACATGGCGCTAATTCTGGGATTATCCCATGATGTCTGTAACTTACAGTCTGTTGTCCGTGTCTATGATAAGTGCAACACGTGACCAAAAACCTACCAATCGGATTGTATTCCCACTGAGCACTAGCACTTTAAAAATTGCCTTTTTCCCAGCGTGCGTCATGTGATCAAGGCCTCTGTGTAGGCCGAAACGTCATGCTGTGTGCCGCTTCCTCGAGGGTACAATAAAGAAACATTGCTCACTGCACCTGAGGTCTCCTCTCTTCTTCCTGCGCAGCGGTTTCCAGCACTGGGCTCCGGGCGAGAGGCAGCAGGGATTGTTTTATATATATATATATATATATATATATATATATATATATATATATATATATATATATATATATATATATATATATAATATCTTTGCAAAAAAAAGTACTTTCCAGGGAAAAATAAACATATTTATTTTCACAGAAAAAAACAAAGGTTACAGAGACGTTATAGTTAGGCTGTTTTCACTCGTACAAAACCAGAGAAATTCAGGCGTTCTAGTCAGCTGAACTAACTATAACTCGCCCCCCGCAATGCGCTGCTGATGACATCACATGTTACATGGTCAGTGACATCACTGATGAGATTTCAAATTACATCATCCACATAATCTATTAAGCACCTACTCAGACTCTAATATAACTTTTCATAGACTCACTCAAAAATACAGACTACCATTCTCGAAACCATAGACACATCAATACCAGCTAGTACAGACCCACTCACTGATTCATAGGTCTAAACACACATCCACTCACCCATATAGCCACTCATACACACAGTAACACACCAATACAGTCACTCATATATGCATTCATACACCCATACATTGACTCATGCTCACTCATAGTCACTCACACAGAGTCCATCACAATGTAATTTACTCACCTATACAGTTATACACACACACCACCTCACTTATTCATACAGATACTAACACATACTCTTATACAATCCCTAACACAAGCACACAGTCCTCTGTTGTATAGCATTTTAGGACCCTAGTGTTATTTTCCCGATTCATGCCCTTATATAGGTATAAATCATCATATCCTTGTGTAGGCATAGAAATCCGAACCATATTTAGACATAGCTCATGCAGTCCAAATACGGCATGGCTACTTTCACTAGTTCCGAAAATCCACAACAATTTCTTGGAAAACTCTGCTTCAGCAGTTAGGGACTTCCCCTTGCTTGAATATTGATTTGCCCAAGAACTCATGGAGTTTTCAAAGAACTGAGACTCTTTGATGACGTTATTATGTCCACCTTTACGTCATACTCTGCACCTTCAAGGTATAAATGTGCCCACACTTGCCATAGCAAACACAGTGATTTGGAGCAGTTCGACTATCTACTTGCCCGACGCATCCTGCTGCAGCAAGTGCCAAGGAAGCCGACCCTCCAGGAAAACCTGTCTTTTCTCTTGCCGAGAAATCCAGCTCCAGTGTTTCCAAGCTACTCTTGCGGGATGTTGTGAAATCGAGTCCGGAGACCGAGAGATACCAGACCTCCTTCATGCTAAACCAAGGTTCGGAGCTGATTAGACCCTAAGAGAAATCTTGGATAGATTCTTGGCAAAAAAGAATACTAAACTTATGCTACACCTCACTTACTTCTTCCCTTCTACTCGACGTATTTTAGGTACATTGGGGTAGGCGTATTTTAGAAGCACCAGTTGAGTACTTTTAGTCTTTATTAATGAATGTATTTTATGGCTTAGAAACTATACCATGCTTTTACAGTATTATTTTATAATACTCTTCTTACTGTACACATTATACTTTGCAACCAGTATTACAATTGTAGCAGTTCATTTCTTCTGCATGAGAAAGAAGACTGTTCAATTAATATTTTTATTGAAAACTCCTGTCTCTCTATTTCTCTGCGCCTCTGGTGAAACAAAGCATGCACGATTGACTGAGTAAAATATCTATCTATTGTTTCCACAACTCTGAAGATCAGTTTTAATTTGGGGAAACAAAGTTGTCATGTTTATGCGGTTGTCAGAAACTAATCCCTTCTTGTGAATTTGAGAACGTTTCTAGTGACCTCTGAGCTAGCTGGCACTCACAATTAAGTCTAATATAGTCGATAGAGACCTAGTAGACACAAATCCCAAGTCACATCTATAGGATATATTATTCCAATGTGCAGAGCCTATTGGGAATATAGGAACTACACAACATGGCGCCCAATGTTTGGTAAGGCACTCATTTAACGCTAGATACTAGAGTAACTCAGTCGTGCTTTTCACAGAGACCCCTTTTTCCCGTAAAATCCTCCAATAGACGTTTGGAGTGGGTTAAAGGATAAAATACCCGCCATAACTAAGTAGGACGAAAAATCCTATGTATTACTTTTTGGTTTTATTCAACGTTGAAGGATACAGTGTTCCAAAATATTGTGCACCTTATCTTTGTTTCCTTGAAACTTGCTCTGCAAGACTTTCAATAAAATGTCGGATACCGACGAAGAGAACGGTGGACCTGCAGGAAATAATACCCGACCGGGTTTAGACGTTACAGGTCTCCAACAAGATGACCCGGATGCTATAATCATCCCGGAAAACTTAAGGATAGCTATAAAGCTTATAGACCATGGCCTATCACTGAGAGGTGGTAGGGTAATATTTGTCATAGAGGCACATGAATATTGGCAGACAGAGGAATTCTATTCATGGACTATCTTTCCACAAGCAAATCCAACAACACTTGTGTTCCCCTTCTATAAGATAGAGGAACTCCAGCGGAATACGCTCCTTTCGAGGATGTTGAAATACCATTAACATACCAAGAGCATCAGCTCTGGTTTAAAGGCGCCCTACAACATCAAAATCACATTACCACGCTCTGTCCCCTAGGTAGACCAGGAGCAACATGGCCGGTACTAGCCAGCTATACACCACATCCTGACATTGAAAGAATGACCGGGCCAGAATTGTTAGCTCAGCTAAAACAATTAATTAAAATACATAGACAATTGGTACAATATGTCATGCGGACTCTAACAGTCCAACCTGCTATAAGGATTCCACACCACAGCACCTCATCAGGGGAACACAAACAAAATTACACCACAGACTATACAATCAGTCATTGGTAAATTACCCACAAAAGGGAACAAATTCCATTCTGGTTAGCACAAAAAATAACTCCGATCGAGGCAGTATTTCCCGATAGCACACCTCATGAGAAACACAGGATTCTAACAATCTGTTTACCAATGGGGATCGCATCACACCTGGAGGACTGTGACACTTGGGATATAGTCTTTGCTGCAATCTACACACATGGTGTTCCGTCCATGGCGGTGATACCAGATGTCCTGAAACAGATTCAAAACGAATACGGGGCAGAGCCTGCTTTAAATCTTGGTATGAAATTACTGAAAGATTTCAAACGGGTCTCAGCTATAATATTACCTAATATTAAAGGTGAAGCAGCATCAGTCGCAACCGCCAAAAACTAAAAGAACTTGATGTATTTGAGCAACCAGAATAATAGAAACATCCTACGAAGAACTAGATAGAGAGAGTTTGGGAGGGAAACCAGTAAAGCCCGAACTAACAGAAAATCCTGAAAAAGTTTTTATCAAAAATACACTCACTACTCCTAAAAAGAAATGGGAAAATACTAGACAGACACTTCCTGAAGAGAAGCGTTCCCAATCCAGAGGTAGGTCTCCTAAAGAGGAGCACTCTGAAAAGAGATATCACCTTAGAAATAGGGATAATTTGAGAAATCCTGATACGTTCCTCTCGTACCTTTCAGACTTTCTCGTAGAAATCCGACAGAAGAGTACGATTAGAACACAAGTAGGAACACATGAAGTCCAAAGACGATCAACATGTTCCAAAAAAATAAGAAAACTCAATTAACCAAAAAGAATGTAGCAAGTTTAAAAACCAGACATGCTGAAGATCTTGGGGACACAACTCAAGAACGCGGAGTGGGCCTAGACAATGCTGGACAGGGCAGCAGAAGTTACCATAGCTTGCAGGATCCTGAAGGATCATCTGGAGACAGTGGACTTGAATGAGTACATTCAAGTTGAAACTGCCGATACCAGGGTTAGTGTACACCATAAGTTATATTTATATGAAGTAACAATTCGGATAGAGGGGGACATAACTAGAAAAATAAGAGCACTCTTTTGGGAGAAGCTCTCTAAGGGCTATGACATTCTTCTAGCTGAAAAAGACTGGCCACCTGAATTTGTCAGGGAGGGCCCACATGGCGGAGACATAATTATGCCAGCCTTCTCCAATCATATTCCTATTCATAAAAAAAATTCATAAAAAATATACCTATGCCAGAAAATGGGCTGTGACCCAGGCTCCAGCATTATATAAAAATCATGTGGGAAGGGATGAGGATTCTCTTTACCATAAGATCCAGTTAAAAAATTAACCTACTGCTCAGAGGCAGTATCCAGTTAAGCAAGAAGCTAAAAACAGGTCAGGGAGATCTTTGATCAACTTGAATACCAAGGGGTGATTGAAACATGCACCTAGTCAATGAACAATCCTTTGTTTCCTGTCTCCAAACCAGACAATGCATATCGTCTAGTTTTGGACTACAGACATTTAAACTCTTGTTGAAATACTTTTGCAGTACAAAATGCACACAGTGCAGCACTGATGAATAACATTATGCGCAAAAAATATAAAACCACATTAGATATTTCAAACGGTTTCTTCTGTCAAAACATTGCTCTTGAAAGCAGGTACTTGACCGCTTTCTCAAAAATGGGGACACAATGACACTTCTGTTGTCTCCTCCAGGGATTCAAGAACAGTCCAGGGTTATTTTCAGCCAGAGTAACAGAGTTTCTACAATTGTATGATGATGAGGCATTATCTTATGTCGATGACATCTACCTTACAGATGATGATTTGGACAGGCACTTGAACAGGATGAACCCCATAATACTTGGATTTGCCTCCGAAGGGTACAAATTAAACTTTAAAAAAATCAAGAATTGCCCTCCTCAACGTCCTATTCTTGGGATACAAACTTTCAAGTGAAGGCAAAAGCCTGGCAGCAAACTTTTTAGAAAAATGTGCACTGCTCCAACCTCCAAAAAAGCTGATAAACTTAGTCAGTTCTAGGATTCTTGAATTTCAGAAAAACTTACATTCTAAATTACGCAGAAAGGGTTAAACCTCTCTACGAACTAATCAAACCTGATTTCAAACCAGATAATTGGACTCAAAAACACACAAATTTTGCATTCAGTCCAAACAGACATGTTAGCAACAACACATTTACAGACACGCGAGAACGAATGCAACCTTGTAATCTGAATCATCCCAGGGAGATGCGGTTTCACATACCTAACCTTTAATGAAGGTGAAAAGGTACCAATAGCTTACAAATCACACTTGTACACACAAGCTGAAATGAAATTCACTTCAACAGAAAAATTCTGTCAGCGATTCAAACTGCAGTAGCAAAAGAGCCCTCGTGTAGGGAAAACGCATAAAGGTAGTTACTCCTGTACCTGCCTTAGAGGCAGTGACAAAAAAAGCAAGCATTCCAAATGCAAAGCCTTTACATCCTAGATGGATACAATGGGTAAATTCTCTTGCTGCAACAGACGTTGAATACGTTTTTGACCCCTACTTGAAAACACAAGAATTTATCCAATACGAACAAGAATGTCCTCTGCCCACTGAGATTCTGCCTCTAGAACATTACGGATGTATAATCTATACAGACTGATCAGCACAACCCGCAATTGGGGGTAAAGAAGCTTATAGTGCTGCATGTGCAATTGGCGCAATGCTAAATTCAGACCTATGGTCACAAAAACTCAATCTCTCGGAGACTGTACAGCTCAGCGAGCAGAACTACAGGCTTTCAAGATGGCGCTTGAAAATACCGATTGCGAATTCCCCACACTCCTAGTGTGTGATTCGTATTACTGCGTTCAATCTTTCAATGAAGACTTGCAGAACTGGGTTCAAAATGGTTTCAAGGACGCAAAAGGTGTCACAAAGAAGCATATATTGTTTTGTGAACAAGTAGTTCTATTACAGAAAGGACTACAAAAGACTCACGTGATCCATACACTGAGTCATCAGTGTGATTGCGTTCACGTTCAAGGGGATCCATTGGCTGATGAAGCCGCGAAGGCTGCTGTGCAAACGGCTTCCGTAGCTGCAATCACTCGTTCAAAAACAAAAATAGACAGCGAAATAATCCAGGCTGTCGCCGATTCCAACAAAAATAGTGGTAAAACATCACCAAAAGGCTTTCCACTCAAGTACTCGTATATAACTGATGCAAATAATGAACCTTCTGCTCGAATCCCTGGAGTGGGTGATAGAGTAAATCTAAAAAATGGAACACAGATTAGGACTGATTTTAGCATCACACGAAGGGCTCGCCTCCGCACATGCATGTGTTTCCGCCACTGTGTCATTACTAAAACAGAGGTACTTGTGGCCGCGCATGAGGAAACAGACCCAAAACTATATTTTTGGAATGCGAAATCTGCCGGAAGATGAACGTCTCTACAGTGAAATGTCCTGCGCAGACGCCCCTTGTAATTTCAAATAAACACCTGGTGTGCGTTTACCTGGGCCACTGTGGTCCCTTACAGAGGGAAGGCAACTATAAATATATCATGGTCACAGTGGATTCCTGCACAAGATTCATTTGGATGTGGCCTCAGCGCTCGGATGACACCCGAACTGTTATAAAAGATTTGCGAGTCTTTATCTGCACATACGCAATCGGCATGCTACATTCTGACCAGGGTCCTGCATTTAGCTCTCGAGCTTACAAAGAGGCCATGGCCAATCTGGGTGTTGAATTGCGGTTTTCAAGTCCATTCCATCCTGAGGGAAATTCTGTAGGGGAAAGAAAAAACCGTGACCTAAACCAATCTATAACAGCTAGAGTATTAGGCTCGGGTGACGGGTGGGTCAAACATCTAATAAGTGTCCAACGTAGTCTTAACAATCTGCCAAGAAATTCTCTGGGTGGAATCACTCCATATGAAATCCTTTTTGGTACTAGAATGATAGTCGAAGACCTCGATCGTCATACTTCGGTGGTAGAACATAAACCCTTTGATATCATAGACTGTTTGGCTGTTTTGCAGGACTTAAATGAAACAAGAAGAAGTCTAAGCAACACAATACAAAAGCCAACGACCACTGAAGAAAAACCACCTGTCCAAGCAAGACCTGACTGGATTCCAAAGATTGGGGATCTGGTCAGTGAAAAAATAGCAGATAAGAAAGAGTTTGAGCCTTTTTACAGGAAACCAGTACCTGTACCAGCAGTCCTCGGATCAAGAACAGTGTTACTGCCGCCCCTTGCTGGAAGAAAGGAGTACCGGTCCCTATCAATTGACCTGGTCAAAACACATCATGTGGCCGATAATAAGTAGTAGGCCCAGTGGACTCTAAAGATCTAGCAGACTATCAAATCTTGCTACTATCCAAGAGGTTCAAACTGAAAGACTCATCACTTTTGAAGAATCTGCAGTGAGAAAAGAAGGACTATGCAACATGGCCATGGAACTTGTGCCTCTTGAAACCCAAATAACAGTTAGTCAAGAAACTTCAAACTACAATGATGGAGCATCTGGCTATACTAACATGTCAAGGGAACAAGTAGTTACAAAGGTTTCAAATAATCCGGATGCAATACCAACCATTGACAGAACTGCCTCTGGCTATTTCATCAACTTTGATACATTTTCTGAGGATCCCAGTGAGCCTGAAACAACGCCAACAAACAAAACTTTCAAGGAACAAGTAAAAGAACCTTTTCACCAGCTTGCAAATACATATCTGGTTTCACCATGGGTTGAATTTTGGATTGTGTTGGGCATTCTTTTTCTCCTACTATGGCTCATTCTTGTTTTAAGTTTGGGAAAACTGATAGATAGAAAATATAGTAAAATGGACACAGCAAGTAAGAACATCAACTTGCTCCTGAAGCCACACAAATCCTCTCATCGTGAACTAAGAGACCCATCATCAGTGAACATCACAGCCGTTCCTTTACCTGGTGGTATAGCTTGGGATAGAACTGATTATGACATTTATGGTCCTGTTGAGCTGTTGAAGATTCCACACCCATTTAAGGTTTCCTTGAGTGACTTTGTTTCAGCCAGCACATTTTCTGATGATTGGGACTTTGAGACTGTTAATAACATGATGGCAGACTTAGAAATGTCAGCAAAATTTGCAAAACATGAATACTTAGAAGGTTCATCAGATTATGAACAAATGTATTGTTTTAATCATTATGGTCACCATTATTTGCACAAATCTGCGAATCCTAGAAATGTTTTAACTTGTAATCAATGGGAACATTGTCCACGCCACCAAAAGGTAGCTCAAAAACATTTAATGAAAAATTTCCATACTTCTCAGGCTTTAATGCCACAAATCCAGAAACTTTTTACTTTAAAAATATTAATATTACGGGCATGACAAGTATGTTGACTAATACTAAGCAAATTTATTCTGCAGCCTTTTATGCTCAATTGTCCACATTAGGTTTTGACTTTTGGAAAGACAACATTGAGACAAAAAGTTTCTGGGGCACAATAGACTGGCAGGTGCCAAGTTTAGAAGCCTTATTTAGAGCCTGCATCATCCCAGAACAAATAATGTTTTTTAAATGAAACTGTTCAACTGACATCTAGTCTTGGCCTGGCTAAGATAAAAGATTTAAACAAACCGTCCATACCTAAGCCCACACCTGATAGTAAAAGCACTGCAGATGAGGAGGTAGACGTAAACTACATTTTAAAACAGAACTAATCCTGATTGGAAAAAATGGTTAATCTGGCCCAAAGACACGAATAACTGTCAAGATAGATTCCTGAACAAGACACAAGGGTTTACAGTAACTAGGCCAGATCCAAGATATGTCCAAAGACAACATACAGGGATAATAACAACTTAGTGTAGGAATTCTATGCTTTGAGTGGCCACAGAAATCCACACTTCCAGAAATAAAACAACACTTAACTTTACTTAGAGATGGCGTTGATTTGAGAGACTTCTTACAAGGCCCTCGTAAACCACGTCATAAATGTTTCATATACGCCGTTATTTACACTGCTTATAATGAAGCATGGAAAGTCACGCAAATGGAAACTGCAGAACGAATATGAGAAATTGATCATATTAATCCAGAGAAAGTTCTCTCTGTAGTTGACAATGGTTTAACAACTCTGTCGTCCAGAATTTATTCTTTGGACAGCATTGTATCCTCTGCCATAGACATAATGGAACAGGACTTGCTCATATTACAACATGGCCAGTCTCAATTGCGTTCTATAACGCTGCTAGGCTGGATGTTACAAAATCTTCGTTCAGGCTATGTGTCTTGGTGTCTAATCAACACCACGTCATTGTTTACTGGATTTAACCTTACAGATAAACAAATCTCTTTGGCACAGAGGGGAGCAGAATGTACGATGCTGAGCATAGAAAACTGGAGAGATTACCATTAACCGTGTCTGAAAAATCAGCCGTTGAATGGAGAATACTTGGCACCATCACTATACCAGTGACGATTTTCCAGTTTCAGTATTGCTTAAAACACATACCAGCATGCCTGTAAGAAAAGTTGGGTAAAGAATACATAAAGTTGACCTGGGATTTACCATACACACACAAATGTTGGAGTGGGAGAAAGGAGGTGTTTCTTAGTGGTAAAAATTGTAACGACGCACTAAGCGGAACTCTTCTATTTCAAGGTATTAATTTGCATGGAGCCTGTGATGGTTCTTCAAACAACTCATCATGCCACCTGCAGGTTCCCCGGCAGCAGTGATAGATCGAAATTTTTAGGCAGCTTTCCAATGGGAGCTACATAATGTTGAATGATCCCAGCTGTTGTGGAATGATGCCAGGAATAGCCTATCTCGTTAGTGTGTCAGCCAGGGTCACTTGTTGTATGCAAGTATTGTTTCCTAAAACTAAGACAGACGGGGAGTCGCCGCTATTGCCTTCACCGAACATCTCTTCTATACGAATTGATACTGTCAGCAGAATGAAAGCCATTCTTTTACAAAAAACTGTGCCACTGACCTCGTCCAGAGAGACGTATGATCTACAAGTTGCAAGGTCCTCTGCGGAGATACATGCATTATTATCAACAAACTGCCCAATACATTTCGCAGAAATGTTAGGTCATATCTTAAACATGTCTGATACCAGTGGTATTGTACATGTATTTAAGACAATTTTTTTCGGGACTGTTAGCACCCTTTGAAGCCGTCCTCTGCTTTTTTCCAAACTTCGTGCTCTCTTTGTTCGGCGGCCTCCCTCTCATCTTGGGACTCGTAGCAGGGATACTATTTTTGTTCCTTATGCTCCGTTATGGCAAGTCCAGTCACCAGCGATACCCAGATTTCCATGGAGAACGCTCTTCTGGCAATGCAGTATCGTGAACGCATAACACAGATTCTTGGCTTGGCTCGTTTGAGAGATCTGAATACCACATGATTCCTATCATTCAGTCCAATCTGGCAAGATTGCATCTTACCTGTCCTACGATGTCTGCTTTGTGGAGAGGAATGCGTGTTGGATATCTGTCTAACACTTTCATCCGAAATGCCATCGGATGTTGACGCCTTACTGGGTCCGATAACGGCTCATGCATTGTGTTGTCCCTAACGGCTACCAATCCTGATGACTGCGTTCATTGAGCTTACCGGCAATTCCAGCTGAGGGTGAGATACGTGGACCAATAGGCACACAGGTACCATCTACTGCGAACATTGTTAATGCGACTGACGCTAACGATAATGCTTCTCATCTGTGTACAATCGATCTACTTAATGAAGTGGTTCAACTTTCATCTACTGTGGCAGACAATTTCTTTGCCAGCCTAGACGATTTAATGTTTTCTCCTGACACCGAAATGACTTTTGAAATTAGCACACAGCGGTCTATGAATTCTGAATTCGACCATCGCTTTTTCAAAACAAAACTTCTAACTTTGGAACTCTATTCTTCTACGATTTGATTTGACTTTTTCCAAAATTTAACTTTTTTTTTTTGATTCAGAAAAGGGGGTGGTGATGAACAGAGTGTCTGAATTAAGCAGACCACTCTTACCCAGTCCAAAGATCAGGGCTTGATCCATCACCGTTATTTATCTCACTGCACCATCCCAGCTCAGAACCTGGCTATATGCAAATCAGTCTGTCCCTGGCCCAGTGCATCATGGGAACAGGGCAGACTAAACTACCAAGCCAATTCTTCACCAGAAAGGAGACAAGCTACCGGGGACCGGTTTCTGGCATTTCAGCCTTCTTCGGCCCGGCTTGCTTGAATCCTGATGGTGCAGTGAGAAAGGGACTCATGTCTGAGTATACCCTGCCACATCTATAGTGGCCAAAAACGATTCAGAAAAGGGGGTGGTGATGAACAGAGTGTCTGAATTAAGCAGACCACTCTTACCCAGTCCAAAGATCAGGGCTTGATCCATCACCGTTATTTATCTCACTGCACCATCCCAGCTCAGAACCTGGCTATATGCAAATCAGTCTGTCCCTGGCCCAGTGCATCATGGGAACAGGGCAGACTAAACTACCAAGCCAATTCTTCACCAGAAAGGAGACAAGCTACCGGGGACCGGTTTCTGGCATTTCAGCCTTCTTCGGCCCGGCTTGCTTGAATCCTGATGGTGCAGTGAGAAAGGGACTCATGTCTGAGTATACCCTGCCACACCTATAGTGGCTAAAACGATTCAGAAAAGGGGGTGGTGATGAACAGAGTGTCCCAGTATAAGAATTGGCTTGGTAGTTTGGTCTGCCCTGTTCCCATGATGCACTGGGCCAGGGTCAGACTAATTTGCATATAGCCAAGTTCTGAGCTGGGATGGTGCAGTGAGCTAAAAAACGGTGATGGATCAAGCCCTGATCTTTGGACTGGGTAAGAGTGGTCTGCTTAATTCAGACACTCTGTTCATCACCACCCCCTTTTCTGAATCTTTTTTTTGGGGGGGCACAAAGTAATCTGCTTAAAGTAGAACTATTCTTAGAGAACAAGAATTATTTCAATACTTCCTAAAAACAATATTGACCTTATCTACAAACCAAAATAGTTTTTATATTCTGCTATGGGATGGTCTCAAGTTTTTCTTCTGTAACTAAGAGCCATTTCATAAATGTATTTTCGTGATTCATTTAGTTAGGATTGCCAATGTCATATTATATGCTTACAATGAAATCATTGCCTTTTAATGCGTACTGTACAAATGCTCATTTTATGTGTACAACCATTTTCAAATGCATTTAATGTGTTTTTGGGTGGGATTGTAAACACATACTTTAGATGTTTTAATGCTTGGAAATTTAGTAATGTTGAACATGATTAAGTGGAGTGGGTGTTGTGTAGCATTTTAGGACCCTAGTGAAATTTTCCCGCTTTATGCCCTTATATAGGTATAAATCACCATATCCTTATATAGGTATAGAAATCACAACGTTATTTAGACATCGCTCATGCAGTCCAAATATGGCATGGCTACTTCCACTAATTCCGAAAATCCACAACGATTTCTTGGAAACTTTGGCTTCAGCAGTTGGGGACTTCCCCGTGCTTGAATATTGATTTGTCCAAGAACTCATGGAGTTTTCAAAGAACTTCGACTCTTTGATGACGTTATTATGTCCACCTTTACGTCAAACTCGGCACCTTCAAAGAATAAATATGCCCACACTTGCCATAGCAAGCACACAGTGGTTTGGAGCAGTTCTACTATTTACTTGCCCAACGCATCCTGCTGCAGCAAGTGCCGAAGGAAGCCGACCCTCCAGGAGACGCACTGAGTGAGACACTGTCTTTTCTCTTGCCGAGAAATCCAGCTTCAGTGTTTCCAAGCTACCCTTGCAGGTTGTTGGGAAATCAAGTCTGGAGACAGAGAGATACCAGACCACCTTCATTCAAAACCAAAGTACGGAGCTGATTAGACCCTAAGAGAAATCTTGGATAGATTCTTGGCAAAAAAGAATACAAACTTATACTACACCTCACTTATTATTTCTTCCTTCGTACTAGACTTGGGGTAGGCGTATTTTAGAAGCACCAGTTGAGTACTTTTAGTCTTTATTTATGTATGCGTTTTATGGCTGCGAAACCATACCATGCTTTTACAGTATTATTTTATAATACTCTTCTTACTGTACGCATTATACTTTGCAACCAGTATTACGATTGTAGCAGTTCATTTCTTCTGCATGAAGACTGTTTGATAAATACTTTTATTGAAAACGCCCGTCTCTCTATTTCTCTGCACCTCTGGTGAAACGAAGCATGCACGATTGACTGAGTAAAATATCTATCTATTGTTTCCACAACTCTGAAGATCAGTTTTATCTTGGGGAAACAAAGTTGTCATGTTTATGTGGTTGTTAGAAGCGAATCCCTTCTTGTGAATTTGAGAAAGTTTCTAGTGACCTCTGAGCTAGCTCGCACCCCCAATTAAGTCTAATATATTCGATAGAGACCTAGTAGTCACAAGTCCTACGTCACATCTATTGGATATATTATTCCAATACGTAGTGCCTATTGGGAATATAGTAACTACACTACACCTCCATACAACCACTATCACAATCACTCACTCTCACATACAGTCACTTATATACTTCAACACTCACATATACGGCCTTACACATGCATTTACTCACCCATATACCACTGAGACATCAATTCACTCAACGACCGAGCCATATGCACACTCACCCATTGACCCCTCCTCAAAGACGCAGTCATGAACCCGTACAGCTAGTGTATGACCCACTCAGACATCCATGCAGGGAGTCACACACTCGCCCACCCACACAGCCATTCAGGCACCTATACAGGTACTTCAATCAATCAATCAATCAAAATACTTGTAAAGCACACTACTTACCCGTGAAGGTCTCAAGGCGCTATGGGGAGGGGGGTGCTGCTACTGCTCAAAAAGCCAGGTCTTGAGGAGTCTTCTGAAGGCGAGTAGGTCTTGGGTTTGCCGTATGTGGGTAGGGAGGGTGTTCCAGGTCTTGGCGGCGAGGTAGGAGAAAGATCTGCCGCCGGAGGTCGTTCGTTGGATGCTTGGGACAGCGGCGAGGGCGAGGCTGGCGGAGCGGTGCTGGCGGGTGGGGGTGTAGAAGCTGAGTCTGCTGTTCAGGTAGGCTGGTCCGGCGTTGTGGAGTGCTTTGTGTGCATGGGTGAGGAGCTTGAAGGTGATCCTCTTGTCGACAGGGAGCCTGTGTAGGTCTCTCAGGTGGGGGGTGATGTGGCTGCGGTTGTGATGGCGGGCCACTTGTGCGAGGGGGGGCCATGTAGACGTTGAACAGCGTCGGGCTGAGAGATGAGCCCTGGGGGACGCCTCAGATGATGTTGGTGGCTTCAGATCGGAAGGGTGGGAGGCGGATGCTCTGGGTTCTGCCGGAGAGGAAGGACGTGGTCCAGTCAAAGGCCTGCTCTTGGATTCCGGCTTCTAGGAGGCGTGTCTTTAGAGTGCGATGGCAGACCGTGTCGAAGGCGGCTGACAGGTCCAGGAGGAGGAGGGCTGATGTTTTGCTGTTGTCTAGTTGGCGCCTGATGTCGTCTGTGGCGGCGATGAGGGCTGTCTCGGTGCTGTGGTTTCATCTGAATCCTGACTGGGACGGGTCCAAGATGTTGTTGTCTCCCAGGTGGCGGGCCAATTGCATGTTGACTATTTTCTGGATGACCTTTGCCGGGAACAGGAGCAGGGAGTGGGGCTGGAAGTTCTTGAGGTCCTTGGGGTCCGCCTTGGGCTTCTTGAGGAGGGCGTTGATTTTGGCGTGCTTCCAGTTTTCCGGGAATGCCGCTATTTGGAAGGAGATGTTGATGACCTTCCGTAGTTTGGGTGCGATGCTGCGTCTGCTTTGTTGAATACGTGGTGTGGGCACAGGTCTGACGGAGATCCTGAGTGGATGGAGTTCATGACCTTGCGTGTCTCGTTGACGTTGGTCCAGGAGGTCAGGCGGTTGGCGCTGGTAGTGTTCACAGGGTAGGTGGAGTCTGCCGTAGTCGGGGTGGTCGTGGTGTTGAAGCTGTCGTGGATGTCTGCGATCTTGCAGCGGAAGAAGATGGCTAGTGAGTCGCACAGTTCTTGTAAGGGCGGGATGTTGTTGGTGTTGGCGCTGGGGTTGGAGAGTTCCTTTACGATGCTGAAGAGCTCCTTGCTGTTGTGTGCATTGTTATCCAAGCGGTCTTTGAAGGAGGATCTCTTGGCTAATCTGATGAGGTGGTGATGTCTGCGGGTGGCGTCCTTATGGACTGCGTGGTTTTCTGGTGTGCGTTCGTGGAGCCATATCTTCTCCAGTTTCCGGCATGCGCGCTTGGAGATCTGAAGCTCGTCGGTGAACAGCTGGCGTGGCTGTTGGAGGGTTTCTTGAGCGGGGCGAGGGTGTTGGCGTAGTCGTCGATCCACTATCTGAGGTTTCAGGCTGCGGCGTCTGAGTTGGTGGGGTCGGCGGGTGGGTTCTGGACAAGGGTGGTGATCAGCTGCTCTTCGGTGACTTTGCACCAGCAGCGGCGAGGCACCTGTTCGGTGCGGTGGTGCGTAGTTGGTTTCTTGAAGGTGAAATGGATGCAGCGGTGGTCGGTCCAGTGGAGTTCGGTGGTGTGGTCAAAGGCGACGTGGGTGCCTGTGGAGAAGATGGGGTCCAGCCTGTGGCCGGCAGCGTGGGTGGGTGCTGTGACCAGTTGTCTGAGGCCAAGGTTGGCGAGGTTGTCAATCAGGGTGGTGGAGTTGGCGTCGTTGTTGTTCTCGAGGTGGAAGTTCAGGTCCCCGAGGAAGATGTAGTCCATGGAGGCGAGTGCGTGGGTGCTGGCGAGGTCGGCAATGGAGTCGCTGAACTGAGCCGAAGGTCCGGGGGGGTCTGTAGATGAGTGTTCCTCTGAGGGTGGTGTTGGGGTCGGTGTGGATCTTGAAGTGGAGGTGTTCGGCGGTGTTCAGGGTGTCGTCTGCGTGGGTGGCGACCTTGAGGGTGGACTTGTGGACGATGGCTATTCCTCCTACGATCCCGTTGGCGCGATCCCTGCGGGTGATCTTGTAGCCGTCGGGGATGGCTATGGCGGGCGCCTAGGAGTTGTTCCACCAGGTCTCAGTCAGGAAGGCAACAACCAATCAATAACCTAGACACTCATGTAGCCACTCACCAACCCATGCAGCCACTTACACACCAAGTGACAGACTGATACAGACATTCACACGGATTAGTCACTCACCCATACATTCACTGAGACGCGTATAATCACTCACTTATACAGTCACTGACACACACACTGATTCATCTATACAGACACTCATACACCCACTCATTCTTCAATACACCTTTGTGTTTGTGTATATATATATATATATATATATATATATATATTCACTGAAAAAACCATAGGTTATAGTCGATATATAGTTAGGAATTTGCATTTACAAAACCTTGAAAATTCAATGAAAAAACCATTGGTTTTAGGCCATATATAGTTAGGGATTTGCATTTACAAAACCTTATTTTACTCGCATAAAACCATTGAAATTCCATATATAGTTAGATGCGCTAACTATATATCGCGCACCCGCAATCCACTGCTGATGATTTCACATATTACATCATTCATGACATGGCCAGTGACATCACTGATGACATCACTGATGACAACTCAAATGACATCACTGATGACAACATCCAGTGACTGTATGTTTCTGTAAAGTTAAAATATGTCTTACATATTGAAGAATGAGTGGATGTATAAATGTCTGGATGAAGGATTTAGTAGGTGCATGACTGATTGTATGAGGGAGTGATTAAATGTGTCTCACTGAGTGCATGGATTAGTGATTAAACTGTATTAATTTGTGCATCATTATATCTGTTCTGTAAACTGCTGCATGTGTTGATCAGTAGCTATATGAATAACTATATGGGTTATTGATTGGTTGCTCAAGTATTTGTATGGGAGACTGAGTATGTGTGTGGGTGGCTGGGAGGTGTGTGACTCTGTGCATAGATGTGTAAGCAGTTGATTCACTAGGTGTATGAGTTCAAGAGTGCATGTGGAAACAGCTATATGGGCGGTTGACTGTGTGCATGAGTGTATTGGTGAGTGAATGGATATCTCAGTGCTACATGTCAAAGTAAGTACATATGTAAAACACAGTACATGTGAGAGTTAACATATATAAATAACTGTGCATAAGAGCCAGTGAATGTGTGAGTGGCTGTATGGATCATTGTGAACATGTATCAAGGATTGTATAAGAGAGTAAATATGTGTTAGAATATGTTTCAATAAGTAAGGTGTATATAACTGTATAGTAGAGGAATTGGAGGTGTGTTTGATTCTTTGCATGACTGTCTAGGTGTATGAGTAACTCCATGGATGAGTGACAGTCTGTGAGTGTCTGTTTTCACTGAGTGTATCTAAGGATATATCAGAGTCTGTAGAGGTTCATCGTATTAACACATGAATGATGTCATCTGTGATGTTGTCAGTGATGTCATTTGAGTTGTCATCAGTGATGTCATCAGTGATGTCATTTGAGATGTCATCAGTGATGTCATTTGAGTTGTCATCAGTGATGTCATCAGTGATGTCACTGACCATGTCATGAATGATGTAATATGTAACATCATCAGCAGTGGATTGCGGGTGCGCGATATATAGTTAGCGCATCTAACTATATATGGAATTTCAATGGTTTTATGCGAGTAAAATAAGGTTTTGTAAATGCAAATCCCTAACTATATATGGCCTAAAACCAATGTTTTTTTCATTGAATTTTCAAGGTTTTGTAAATGCAAATTCCTAACTATATATCCACTATAACCTATGGTTTTTTCAGTGAATTTCAATGGTTTTTTAATAGCAAATATGAAAAGCTTTAAAATGTCAAGTACGTGATAGATAAAAACATTTTCGTATTTATGCACGCTGATGTGCTTTGAACGCTGCCCCCCTCCCCTCTTTTCTCTTAGTAGTACTCTCTCTTTGCAGATAGTGAAGAGTAGTTAACGCAGGCCTTTACCCCCGTTGTAATCCGTCCTGCCTGCTTGTCTCTCCATTTGATTGATTATTATCCAAGCATTTACTGTTTTACAATTGATTCTCTTTGGTTCATTCTCTATTTACAAACAAGCACAAAGTCGCAATACTCTGTTTAGTCTTTGCAGATCGTGAAAAATTGTGTAAAAAAATAAAAGTAATCGAGCAAAATCAGTAGGCCACTAATTGGATCTCTTTTTGACCTCGCTAAAATAGAAATATTATAAACAACCCTTCATGAGAAATACGAAAATAGTGAGATGAACTGAGCTCCACACCATGAGGGCTGCAAGACAGCTCGGCTCCGTCACCCATCCCGCCCAAAATAACAACAAACCCTATGCAAATATTAAAAATATAGACAACACACCAGCAAAGAAACAGGGTAAAACATTTTATTAAATAACTATTTACATAACGTTGGTTTATAAGATGATGTCAGTAGTGGACCGATGTGTGAATAGGTCGGAAGCAGCACAAGGCGCCAAGATCCGGATGGCAAGTCCTGGATGTTGGGTGCCATAGTTCAAAGTTCTGAGTTTGAGCCTTTTTCAATGCCTGTGCTTTGTTGTTTCCCCTCCATCAAAAACAAAGAAAAAATATAAAACTGTGCAAAAATACAAAAAAATCAAAAAATGTTTACAAAAGCAGTGCTTGTAAGACTGTCTGAAGCTTATTTCCACCTACTGCAGCTTCACTATTCTCAAAGTAAGTGAGGGTCGTTTGTGGACCTGACTGCATTTGAAAACAATGTTATATGGTACCTCCCTAAACCGCTTGACGGAGGCCCCCGAGGGGCGATGTGATGGCACGGACTCGGAGAAGACGCTTGGCTCCGACCCCCTCCCCAAGTCTTATAGCACTGGTGTAGCCTGAGATCGCCCCCGACATAGGCGGCCGGCTCCCGGGGTCCGGCGGAACTTTTTGCCTTTTGATGACTCTTCTATTCTGGACTTTGTCCCACAATCCGTTTGACCTGAAGACACGCTGTAGTGGGGCGCCCCTTTACCGTTTTAGTTGCCATTCCTCCCGCTTTTGCTACACTGTGCCTCTTCCGCCATTCAGCTGTTTACCGCCCGCTCTTGCGACTACAGCGTCTCGCTCACCATGTAGTTAAGTTGCTCCCGCTCTTGCGGTGCAGCGATAGGCGGCTGCCACAGGACTCTCAAAATGGCGGCCGGCTCTTCGGTTTTGGGCCTGGTCCACTAAAATGGCCCTGGGACACCTTGGAACTCGGACGCTTCCCTGATAGGGCTTGGGTCCCATTCTCGAAAGCGTCCCCTCAGCCGTGAAGATTCTACAAAAGTCTTGGGGGCCCCCGACTCCCGCAGGCTTCTGGTGGGGAGCGGCTGCCATGTCTGCTCGTGGAATGGCCACGACGGAGCTACGAGATGGTAGTGCTCTCATGCTGACGCCAGCTTTAGTCTGAAACATCCAGAAACACTGTAGACTACCAATTCGATCAGTTCCGGTAGCGCCCCAACATGACCCGGAAGAGAAGAACTTGCCCTCCCCTCTTTGACTGATGGTTCTTGTTGCCTGTCCCCTCTGTTGTCATTTAACAGAACTTTTTGGACTGCTGAAAGGGGTTGTGTTCCGAACGCTTGTTGGTGGAGACATTTTGACTATATTCTTGACCTACGTTGTCGCGTAATGCGTTATATGACACGCCGCGTTAGCGCACCCGGAAGTGATCCGGGGCGCGGCGCGCAGCGCGTAACGTAAGCATAACAGGTCATGTGACTTGTTAATAAAACTTTTCATTGGTTCATTTTACTTTTGTTATTTTAATGATGAAAAGCTTGGTCATATGACCTAAAAATTATGCTTTTTATTGTTTTTCGAACATTATTTTTTTTTAAACATATATGTTATAATATTCCAGGCTAATGTACTTTCCCGGAAAATTTACAACTGTCCTGCAAGTAAAATATATTCCTTTTTCGAGAAAAAGGGCGTTTCTTCGTTCCATGACGGAGCCGTTGAGTAAAAGAGACTCGGCCTGCTGTCTTAGTCGCCGATACGCCTGATTATCAGATTCTTATCGATCACTTTATGTTGCAGGAGTGGAAAACACAACTGCCCTTGACCATTTATCTTTACTACGTTCCTACATATTATACCTTTTATCCGTCATGTAATTGGACTGCTTTATTTCACTTGCCTTTTACTGATTCGAAAACAGTGACTAAAAGTAAAAACGTTACCAATGTAAATACTACTACCGTGTTTTGTTTTAAAAACCTTTATTGTGAAAATGCCAGTATACAAATACGGGCCTATAACCACGTGGGCCGGCCACGGAGCAAACTGAAATCGTATATGATGAGGAGACATTTACACTGTAGAGGAACGTAACGAGCGGGCCATTAGGTTGCAAGAACTAAGGTGTCTAACAGTTGCGGAATCGGTGGACGTACATTTTGTAATTAAAATAAGACAGGGCCACTTACAATAAAATTTTCTAGATATACATTTGCGGGCAAGGAGTTACGAGTCCCATTTATACCGGCGCCATTTTGGGCGAGGCCGGGCAGGTCCAAGATATAGTCAAAATGTCTCCACCAACAATCGGCCAGACCAGAACCCCTTTCGGCCCTTTATGCTACAAGATGGTGTCTTCCATTCAGAAAATATTGTTGGCAGCATTTTGAAAGGAAAGATAAACAGCCGTTCTCCTAGTGAGTCTCTCATTGTTACATTTAGGAAGAATGTTGAAGAGTAATATGTGGAAAATCTGAAGCCATTTTTCTACAAACTCTCAATCAGCCTTGAATGGAAAAAAAAATCCTGAAGAATGTACAAACTGAAAACCAATTTTTGTCTGTATAGCATCAACAGCAACGCTTGAGTCAGCTTTGTGTCAAGCCGCCATTTTCATTCAATCAATAGCGTCCCCCTGCACACATTCAGGAACCTGGTCGTGTCTTCAGGTGAAACGGATTGTGGGACAAGAAGCAGAAAGGAAAAGGAAAAAAGTTCCGCCGGACCTCGGGAGCCGTCCGCCTATGTCATGGGCGATCTTTGGCCACACCAGGGCAATAGTGAAGCTGCAGCAGGTGCAAAAGAGCTTCAGACAGTCTTACAAGCACTGCTTTTCTAAACATTTTTTTGTATTTTTGCACAGTTTTATATATTTTTTTTGTTTTTGATGGAGGGGAAACAACAAAAAACAGGCATTGAAAAAAGCTCAACAGTGCAGGGCGCCTTGTGCTGGTTCCGACCTATTCACACATCGGTCCACTACTGACATCACCTCATAAGCCAACGGGGCACCCCACACTGACTTTCGGCGCAGCATTGTAGGATGGCCACACCAGTGCGGCAACTTGCTGGACACCACCTCGGTGCCATCCGGATCTCGGAGCGTTCGAGTCACTGTACCGCAAGAGTGACCGGAACTCAGCTGGTCACGCCGTCTTTCGGCGCAGCATTGTAGGATGGCCATACCAGTGCGCCAACTTGCTGGACACCACGTCGGTGCCATCCGGATCTCGGCGCGTTCGAGTCACTGTACCGCAAGAGTGACCGGAACTCAGCTGAACACGCCGTCTTTCGGCGCAGCATTGTAGGATGGCCACACCAGTGCAGCAATTTGCTGGACACCACCTAGGGCAACAGTGACGCTGCAGCAGGTGCAAATAAGCTTCAGATAGTCTTACAAGCACTGCTCAGAACTCTCAACTATGGCACTCAACATCCAGGACTTGCCATTCGGATCTTGGCGCCTTGTGCTGGTTCCGACCTATTCACACATCGGTCCACTACTGACATCACCTCATAAGCCAACGGGGCACCCCACGCCGAATTTCGGCACAGCATTGTAGGATGGCCACACCAGTGCGGCAACTTGCTGGACACAACCTCGGTGCCATCCGGATCTCGGCGCGTTCGAGTCACTGTACCGCAAGAGTGACCGGAACTCAGCTGGACACGCCGTCTTTCGGCGCAGCATTGTAGGATGGCCACACCAGTGCGGCAATTTGCTGGACACCACCTCGGTGCCATCCGGATCTCAGCGCGTTGTGCTGCCTTCGGCCTATTCGCACATCGGTCCGCTACTGACGCCGCCTCACGTGCCAACGGATTTTCTACGCTTTTTGTAGCCCTATGCCGCATAACAGGTCATGTGACTTGTTTATAAAACTTTTCATTGGTTCATTTTACTTTTGGTTTCCTAAAGATGGAAGGCTTGGTCATATGACCTAAAAATAACACTTTTCATTGGTTTAGAACATTTTTTTTTCCCAAACGATGAAAGCCCCACCTTGTTTCTGGATGTTTCAGACTAAAGCTGGCGTCAGCATGAGACCACCACCATCTCGTAGCTCCGTCGTGGTCATTCCGCGAGCAATCATGGCAGCCGCTCCCCACCGGAAGCCTGCGGGAGTCGGGGGCCCCCAAGACTTTTGTAAAATCTTCACGGCTGAGGGGACGCTTTTCGAGAATGGAGCCCAAGCCCTAGCAGGCAAGCGTCCGAGTTCCAAGGTGTCCCAGGGCCATTTCAGTGGACCAGGCCCAAAACCGAAGAGCCGTCCGCCATTTTAAGAGTCATGTGGCAGCCGCCTATCGCTGCACTGCAAGAGTGGGAGCAACTCAACAACATGGTGAGCGAGACGCTGTAGCCGCAAGAGCGGGCGCAACTCAGCTGGATGGCCGCCACCTGGGGAGGCCCGTTCACGCCGCCTCCCCCACGCCCCCCCCCCCCGGGCCGCCCCACGCCAATTTTCGGAGCAGCATTGTAGGATACCAAAACCAGTGCGGCAGTTTACTGGACATCACCTGGGTGCCATCAACATCTCAGCGCGTTCTACTGGCCTTGGGACTATTCGCACAACAGACCGCTACTGACGAGGCCTCCCCCCACACCACCCGGGACGCCCCACGCCAATTTTCGGAGCAGCATTGTAGGATACCAAAACCAGTGCGGCACCCAGGCGACATCACCTGGGTGCCGTCCAGAACTCAGCACGTTGTGCTGCCTTGGGACTATTCGCACAAAAGACTGCTTCTGACAATTGTTGCTTTTTTTGGTGAAAAATGTTTAAAAGTTTTTACAGTTTTTGTTCCGTTCATTATATTTAAAAGTTAATAAAGTTTTATAATCTTACTTTGTTGGAGTGCTATAAATTTTTTTAAAAACGGGTGAATGGGGCCTTGAATCGGGTTATTGTCATGTGTGGGCTTTGCAAGTGTACTGCTACAGGATCGGACATTTCAAACTCAAATGCACGTTCTTTTTCTTACCTTTCCGAAGCATGGAGCGCAATAGCAGGCAGAGAAAGGGTGATGCAAGTGTTGAACACTGCCTAGCCTGGAAGTTGCTGGCATTCTCCCCCCCCTTCCCCCCCCGCCCGCTCCTGAAAGAGGACACACACACACCGCCGCCCCGAGTACTTCACAGATCTTTAAAAGACCATGCGCTTGTTTATGAGGCTTAAATGGTTTATCACCCCTTCTAGAACCCCTGCATCGACCCTCTGACGTTTCCTGGAAGAATTACCACGTAACACAATACCAAGCCCTGTCAGCTGAAACCCCCGAGGAATCATGGGGCATATTATCAAGGGGGTTTATCTCCGCTTTTTTGGCTTTAAAAGCCAAGAAAGCGGAGATAAAATTATCTCCCTATTACCAAGCTGTCGCTAACACCAGTTAGTGACAGCTAAAAGAAGATAGCGACCATCGTGGGCCCCGCTTTGCATGTCAGTGATAGTGCCCTGAGCAGTTCTTAGCCATGTTATCCAATGGGAGGTGGATAACATGGCTAAGAGCATTTGCTCGATAATACATGAATATCGCTGACTTTTCTGCGATATTCATGCATTGCGGCCGTTTTTTATCGCATTTGCGATAAACCTTGCTAATAGCAAGGTTTATCTGCGATAAAAATCGCCGATGTGCGGCGATAATTTTTGTCTCTAAACAAGTTAGAGACAAAAATTATCGCTAGTTGTTGGTAATATGCCCCCGGGTTTTTGCTTGCAGAAATCGGGAGGCGGGAGACTAGCACTGAAATCAGTAGTCTCACGCCTGAATCGGGAGGGTTGGCATGTCTGGATTCTCTACAGCTGGGGCCATAAACTACATCCGCAGGGGTAGGTGATAGCCTGGGACCAGCCTGGCATCTAAAATGGCTGCCGTGCACGACAAAATTGTGGCATTGGAAAAAAGGCAAGATGGCGCAGACAATGTTTATCAATAAGGATTCATTTATAACAAAATATTTTATCGCAGTGACAAATTGGCGGTCAACACTTCCTGATTTCCATCGAATCGAACGTTAACAGACGTCACACAGCAAAAAAAATAAAAAGCTCACGCACAGCCGCTGGAAGAGATGTATCAACATATATGAGCCTCCTCAGCCACCCTCATGAAACATAGGGGATTAGGATACGTCTCCCGCACCCCCTTATACCTAGTAATTTAATTAAAACGAAGCACAAAATGGCGAATTCCCGTTTCGCTACCAGTTTGCGGCCCAGTTCGCGGCCCGTGAAGCGCTTCTACCGTGAAAAATCATTTTTTTTTTATTTTCCCCACGGGACCCTTTAATAACCCCAACAACATTCCTAGGGGGTCAAGAGGGGTATACCTTGCCCCCTTTCATTAAATTCCCCCTTCGTTTTTCACCTCTTCTTCTCTCTCGATCCTACCGAGAGATAAGATGGCGGCCGCTCCGGACTGTTTAGAATGTTGACAGACACCGGAGAGCCAATCAGCTTTCTGCGCTCAAAGTTCTGTTTCGCGAAAAGTAAGCGAACCGGAGCGCAGCCTGGAGCGCTGTTACAGATATATATCTTGTTTTAAACGTTAATTTCTCAAAAACTACTGGAGCACATATATTGAGACCTAGCAAAGGCACATCGGGCTAACAGTCCCTACAATTTTGCCAAGTTTCGTGCAAATCCATTCAGCCGTTCGAGCTAAAAGTGAGTCCTACCGCCCAATGGAAATTAACATGGGAAAAACGCGTTTTGGGACCCCCCTTTTTTCTCGGCCCCCCCTCGACAAAACCCCCCCAAATTTTCAAGGGCTGCTCAGAAACAAAATGTGCCATTTTCCTGAAAATTTCAGCCGATTCCGTCCACAAACGCCAAAGTTATTAGACATAGAATTTTCAAAAATCCCATAGGGAATAAATCCTAACTATATATACCTACTGGCGATAGCTAGTAGGTAATATATATATATTCACTGAAAAAACCATAGGTTATAGACCATATATAGTTAGGAATTCGCATTTACAAGACCTTATTTTACTCACACAAAACCATTGAAATTCCATATATAGTTAGTTGCACTAACTATATATCGCGCACCCGCAATCCACTGCTGATGATGTCACATATTACATCATTCATGACATGGTCAGTGACATCACTGATGACATCACTGATGACATCTCAAATGACATCACTGATGACATCTCAAATGACATCACTGATGACATCACTGATGACATCTCATTTGACATTACTGATCACATCACTGATGATATCGTTCATGTGATAATACGATGAACCTCTTCAGACTCTAATATAACCTTAGATACAATCAGTGTAAACAGACACTCACAGACTGTCACTCATCCATGGAGTTACTCACACACCTAGTCAGTCATGCAAAGAATCAATCACACCTCCATTTCCTCAACTATACAGTTATACAAACTTTACTTATTCAAACATATACTAACACATATTTACTCTCTTATACAATCCCTGATACAAGTTCACAATGATCCATACAGCCACTCACACATTCACTGGCTCTTATGCACAGTTATTTATATATGTCAACTCTCACATGTACTGTGTTTTACATATGTACTTACTTTGACATGTAGCACTGATATCCATTCACTCACCAATACACTCATGCACACAGTCAACCGCCCACACAGCTGTTTCCACATGCACTTTTGAAACCATACATCTAGTGAATCAACTGCTCACACATCTATGCACAGTCATACACCTCCCAGCCACCCACACACACACTCAGTCAGTCTCCCATACAAATACTTGGGCAACCAATCAATAACCCATATAGTTACTCGTATAGCTACTTATCAACACATGCAACAGTTTACAGAACAACAGACATAATGATGCACAAATTAAGACAGTTTAGTCACTAACCCATGCACTCAGTGAGACACATTTAATCACTCACTCATACAGTCAGTCATGCACCTACTAAATCCTTCATCCAGACACTTATACATCCACTCATTCTTCAATATGTAAGACATATTTTAACTTTACAGAAACATACAGTCACTGGATGTTGGCATCAGTGATGTCATCAGTGATGTCACTGACCATGTCATGAATGATGTAATGTGACATCATCAGCAGTGGATTGCGGGTGCGCGATATATAGTTAGTGCAACTAACTATATATGGAATTTCAATGGTTTTGTGTGAGTAAAATAAGGTCTTGTAAATGCGAATTCCTAACTATATATGGTCTATAACCTATGGTTTTTTCAGTGAATTTTCAAGGTTTTGTAAATGCTAATTCCTAACTATATATGGTCTATAACCTATGGTTTTTTCAGTGAATTTTCAAGGTTTTGTAAATGCTAATTCCTAACTATATATGGTCTATAGCCTATGGTTTTTTCAGTGAATATATATATATATATACATACATATATAACATATATAAACATATATCATCTGTATATCTATATAAATACAAACATAAATGCATGCATACATATACTTATATGCATACAGATGCATGTTATTTACATGAAAGTTGAAAAAACACTAATAAAAGCAAAGCTAAAAAGCCACCTCATTACAAACAGAATGGCTTTAACTTAAACGAGGGCGAGATCTATTGCATTTTCAATGCTTGTTTACTTTGGTTCCATCAAGAAGGCATTCAGATGTATCACACATTTGCCATAAATTCTGAATGTTAGCACTCTAGTTGCACATTAGATCACTGTAGTAAAGCTACTGCTCACCAGGGACGTCTGCTGCTGGTATTCAAAGTGCATGTTTCAGTCTGCATGTCAGAATTTTTTTAATGAAATAGAAGAGGATTTGAGAAGTCACTCAAAATGATCCCTAATTTTTCTTTCTGAAGCACTAATCATACTTTCTATGGCAAAATTAACCCCCTCATGTTGTTCCTTTTTAAATTGAGTGTTTTCAGACTTACCACTTCATTCCAATCAAGATGGCTTCTGGTGTGCCATACTTTTGTCATAAGTAAGACTGTTAGCGCTCTAGTTGTTCTTTAGAACACTCTGGGACATTCTGTCATTGGGCTATACTTGGGGTACATCTGGGTGATATTTGGGCTACATTTAGGCTCTTTTGTCTCTGGTGGCCATCTTGGGAGACTGTATGTCAGAATTTTTTAATGAAATTGAAGAGGGTTTGAGAAGTCACTCAAAATGTGCCCTAATTTTTCTTTCTGCAGCACTAATCATAATTCATATGGCAAAATATACCCCCTCATTTTGTTCCTTTTTAAATTAAATGTTTTAAGAGTTACCACTTTATTCCAATCAAGATGGCTTCAGGTGTGCCATACCTTTGTAATAAGTAGGACTGTTAGCGCTCTAGTTGTTCTTTAGAACACTCTGGGACATTCTGTCATTGGGCTATACTTGGGCTACATCTGGGTGATATTTGGGCTACATTTGGGCTCTTTTGTCTCTGGTGGCCATTTTGGGAGACTGCATGTCAGAATTTTTTAATGAAATAGAAGAGGATTTGAAAAGTCACTCAAAATGTGCCCTAATTTTTCTTTCTGCAGCACTAATAATACCTTCTATTGCATAATATACCCCCTCATTTTGTTCCTTTTTAAATTAAATGTTTTAAGAGTTACCACTTTATTCCCATCACGATGGCTCCAGGTGTGCTATACCTTTGTAATAAGTAGGACTGTTAGCGCTCTAGTTGTTCTTTAGAACACTCTGGGACATTCTGTCATTGGGCTATACTTGGGCTACATCTGGGTGATATTTGGGCTACATTTGGGCTCTTTTGTCTCTGGTGGCCATTTTGGGAGACTGCATGTCAGAATGTTTTAATGAAATAGAAAAGGATTTGAGAAGTCACTCAAAAGGTGCCCTAATTTTTCATTCTGCAGCACTAATCATACTTTCTATGGCAAAATATACCCCCTCATGTTGTTTCTTTTTAAATTAAATGTTTAAGAGTTACCACTTTATTCCAATCAAGATGGCTTCAGGTGTGCCATACCTTTGTAATAAGTAGGACTGTTAGCGCTCTAGTTGTTCTTTAGAACACTCTTGGAAAGGGGCGACCACTCGGTCCCCCCGAACGTATGGCAGAGTGCCTCGATCCCCCCGGGAAGCCATTTTGGGCGGGAGGCGCGTCTCGGCTGGTATGCCCGAAGCGGCGTAGCCGGGGCGCGCTTTTTCCCGCCCTAGAGTGGGCTGGCCTAGACACTGACGCGGCTGGCCACGCCCTCGGGGCAGGCAGGGGCGGGTTTACGCCCGCCCTGAAGATGGATAAAAAGGGACGCAAGACCAGAAGACATCCTCTTGTTCCTGTGCTCTGAAGCTGCACCTCCTCGCTGCACGTGAGCTCGAGACGGAACGAAGAGCCAATTTTGAGCGTTTTAATCGTTCTCGTTTGTTTTACAGTTACTTTGTTGGAGAATGCCGAAGAAGGTGGGAAAGCGCATGACTACTGACCAGATGCTGCGCGTTCTCATGAAGGAGATGTCCGAGCTAAAGAAGCGGGTGGACAAGAATGAGGAAGGGGGTCCAAAACGTCCTTTGGCGGGAGCAGCCCCGGGAGGGAAAAACAAGAGGCCCAGGAGGGGGGCAGCGGGTGAAGACATCCCGGGTCCCAGTGCCCCGCTCGAGGCTCCAACTCCCGTGCCGAAGGAGGGGAATCCAATTCCCGTTGTGGTCACCCCCGTGTCCGAGGATGATATGCCGCCCGAGCTGGCGGCACAATTGGCAGCGTGGTTGGGTAAAGGTAACGAGGGCGCCACGGCTGTCGATGCGCAGGCGCTGATAAAGCAATTGCGTGAGAAACGGGAAGCAGCCAAGGTGCCCGTGCCGGCTGCAGTAGGGGACAAGACACCAGGGACGATTGCGACCACAGAGGCAGCGTCAGGTGCAGGTAAGCGGCCATTGCCGATCGCGAGGGATGAGTCAACACCCTCTCGGAGAGAAAAGTTGGGGCAACATGTTCCTTTGGCAATTAAGGAAAAGATTTGGGCGGGGGAGTATGTGAACATTTTCTCACTGCTTGTTGATCATTATGAGGTAGAGCATGTGAAGAGTCAGAAGGATCTCATGCATCCGAGTGTTTGGCGCGCAAAAATGGCCGCCTTTAAAGTGAATGAGAATATCGGCAATTGGGGCAATGCTTGGGGAATCTTTACATCAATCTTGGGGGAACGTAGACCTGAGTTGCTTTCCGAGTTCCCAATCTATCAATCACGAATCATGGGGTACTCGACATCGCACCAGGGTAATCATTGGTTCTGTTACGATAATCTGTTCAGAAAGGAAAAGGAGCATAATAAAAGTTTAACCTGGGATTGTTATGATTCCTTGACTTGGGATA
Organism: Lissotriton vulgaris; assembly: GCF_964263255.1. Taxonomy (NCBI): domain Eukaryota; kingdom Metazoa; phylum Chordata; class Amphibia; order Caudata; family Salamandridae; genus Lissotriton; species Lissotriton vulgaris. The sequence goes on along the minus strand of NC_141691.1, from coordinate 1,720,965,028 downwards.
AAATGAAGGAGTCAGGAATGTTTAAAATGCCGTTGGTGGGAAGTAATGTTGGCGAATCCTCCCGGCAATATGCGGGGACGCCCTTTCGATCAGGTACGGGTGCCGACGATTCGAAACCTGCCGGCAATACCGGAAAAAGGGGTTTCTGCTTTAATTACAACAGAGGTAAATGTACTAGACCCCAGGGATCGTGTAAATTCAAACATGAATGTAGTGGTTGTGGGTCGTCCCATCCTGAGTCCTCGTGCAGAGCCAAAACGGGTGATAACGGGGGGAGAGGAGGTGCCAAACAGGTCTAATATAGTCCGAGGGGCGCCTTTACCTACCCCAATTGATACCCTGGCGATGATTCCCTGGCTCAGTGAATACCCGGATCGTACTTCTGCTGGGGTGCTGCGGAACGGTTTTTCGTATGGTTTCCGCATCCCGGTAGGGGACTTTCAGGGTGTGGAAAAGTGTAAAAATCAACTTTCCGTCCTGCAGCATACGACCGTAGTACAGGATAAGATCCGGAAAGAGGTGACTCGAGGTCGGGTCGCCGGCCCGTTTAGTTTACCCCCGGTCCAGAATTTTGTTTGTTCTCCCTTAGGGGTAGTCCCCAAGAAAGACCCCGGTGAGTTCCGACTGATTCATAATTTATCAGCTCCACAAGGTCTTTCCGTAAATGATGCAATCGATCCAGAAGTGTGTTCGGTGCGGTACGCATCCTTCGATGAGGCCGTAGCCATTTTAAATCGCCTGGGGCCCGGGGCGCTGATGGCGAAGTCAGATATCGAGTCAGCGTTCCGATTGCTCCCGGTACACCCAGACGACCAGCGTCTCCTAGGATTCATGTTTCAGGGTTGTTATTACATGGATAGGTGTATGCCAATGGGGTGCTCTATATCCTGTGCTTATTTCGAGAAATTCAGTAGTTTTCTACAATGGGTCTTCACAAAGAAAACAGGTTTCCAAGATGTAATGCACTACCTTGATGATTTTCTGTTTCTTGGGGCAGCCGGGGATCTTGAATGTGCCCGGGCCTTGGCCGAATTTTGTGTGTTAATGAAACAGTTTGGTGTGCCATTGGCGCCGGGTAAAACAGTGGGTCCTACGACTTGCCTCGAGTTTCTGGGGATCGAGTTGGACTCCATTGAAGGGTGTTTCCGTTTGCCAGCTGAGAAGGTGTTGAAGTTCAGGGCTGCGCTGCAAGTGTGTATGAATGCATCAAAAGTTACGCTGCAACAATTACAGCAGTTGGTGGGACAGTTGAATTTCGCCCTGAGGGTAATACCAATGGCCCGCCCCTTTTCCCGTTCAATTGCCCAAGCGATGGTCGGCCTTAAAGAGTGCCACCATCGCACGAGACTATCGGCCGAGATCCGCCAGGACATGCGTATTTGGTTAGCATTTCTGGCGGACTTCAATGGTAGAATCGTCTGGAATGAACCAGCCGTGTCTTCTGAAGAGCTGGGGCTGTGGACAGATTCAGCAGGAAGCATAGGTTTTGGCGCCATTTTCGGCACGAAATGGTCGGCACAAAGATGGCCGACATGGTGGCATGAGAATGGTCTGACGAGTAATATTGCTTTCCTGGAACTGTTTCCCATCTTGGTGGCCTTGAGAACATGGCCCGATGGGTTCAAAGATCACTCTGTCATATTTTGGTCTGACAATATGACCGTGGTCGAGTGCATCAATAGTCAGGCAGCACGTTGTAAACTGATTTTGAGACTGCTTAAGGAAATTGTTTTACTATGTATGCAATTGAACGTGCTATTCAGAGCAAAACATGTTCCGGGGGTGATGAATCAGGCGGCTGACGCACTGTCTCGTTTTCAAATGCAGGCTTTTTCGGGTTTCCTCCCCTCAGCGGACCCAGAGCCGGCACCCTTTCCCGAAGCTCTCTGGTCTCTCGGTGCCCCGAACTTCGTCACCTCGTGGGAGAGAGTCTAGCACCAAGGGCGAGGAAGGCATACGAAGGGGCGTTTCGGGCCTATTTAGCCTTTTTGGGGAGTGATAGAGAGCGACTTTGGGGTCACGAGGAATGGGTAGTGAATTTCCTGATGTCCTTACGTAGGGCTGGGAAATCGGTGGCTACGGCCCAGAGGCATCGTGCTGCCATTTCCTTTGTTGCCAGAGCACACGCTATCCAGGACCCAACAGCGTCTTTCGTTGTACAGAAAGCGCTACGTGGGTGGCAACGCCTTGAGGGTCGCAGAGTAGATGAAAGGCGCCCGATAGGTTTGGATAGATTGTCCCAGTTGTTGGCCACACTCCCGGCCACATGTTCATCTCAGTTTGAGGCGTTGCTGTTCCGAGCCGCTTTTACGCTAGCATTTCACGGAGCAATGCGGGTAAGCGAACTAGTTGCAAGGAACAAACTGGATGTGGCAGGGGGTTTGTGCCAGGAACACGTTCAGATCAGGGGAGAAACAATGACTGTCTCCTTTGTAAAATCCAAGACTGATCAAGATAGGATGGGTGACTGCGTCATCATACGCAGGATTCCTGGGTCCTCCATGTGTCCGGTACAGTGTTTAGAGGATTACCTAGCACGAAGGGTGGCATCATGGGGGGGGACTTTGTTAAGACACGCTGACGCCACCCCACTGACGAAATTTCAGTTTCAGCGGGTGCTTGCGATGTCGATTGCCGCTGCGGGCTTGAACCCGGGCGAATTTGGGACCCATTCCTTTCGGATAGGGGCTGCTACGGAAGCTACAGCCAGGGGTCTTAATGTTGAGCAAGTGAAACGAGTGGGGCGTTGGTCCTCCAATTGTTACAAAAGATACGTGCGGTTGCACATGTTGTGAAGCTGTAATAATGTACTCACGCTTCTTGTTTTTGTTTGGTTTTCAGTTACGCAAGCCTACGAGGCGGGGCGGACTATGCAGTCGACCCTACACCGGGCCAGCGGTCAGACATCACCGGCTGTGAAAAAGGAGGTGTGGGTCGTGGGCCACTCATACGTGAGGCGTGCCGCAGACGTATTCAAAGCAGGTGACATGATTCACGTAGCTGGGGAATACGGGTACAGGATGTCCTTCTACGGAAGGGGCGGTCTCTGTATTGACCAGTTTAAAACATTTTTCGAGGGTTTGTTAGGGCGGACAAGGTCACCGCCGTCTATAGTTATAGTGCATGTTGGGGGTAATGATTTGGTCACCATCGGTAGACGACTACTCCTGGAGGCAATGCTTTCCACCGTAAGTTGGTTGGCGAGGAGAGTTCCGGGGTGCACGATTGCATGGTCCCATTTGATTCCACGAAAGGTGTGGCGGGGGGCTATCTCTATTCCTGCTTTGAACCATTCTGTTAGAAAGCTTAACAATAAAGTGAGTAGGTTGTTCCGTTCCAGGGCATTGCATTCTATTTCTCATAGCTGTATTAATGATGACAGTATGTATTCGGGGGATGGTGTGCATTTGTCTTGGGTGGGGAATGAGTTACTCTTAGGAGACTTCTTAGCATGGTTAAAATCGTTGAAACATGACCTTTAGGTAGGAGTTGTGTGGGGGGTCCGGATAGCCGGTCAACTATCCGGCCTGTGGCAGGGGGGGGTATGTCTGGTTAGGGATCTTGACACCGGTTACGACCTTGCCGTTGGCCCTTAAACGTTAGGATGTACAATTTCAATATTTCAAGTAAATGTTTTGTAGGATGATAGTTCGGCTAGGAGAACCTCTGTATTAGAGAATCTGTTAAGGTTAGCCAAACATCGCAATGTGGTATGAAATTGTACATTAATGTTTAAATGTTTATAATTTTTTGTTTTAATAAATACGGCCGGGAGGGTCACTCCCTCCCACTTCCAAAAACTTCAAGAACTGTTTCCGGTTTCCCTCCTTTGGGGATTGTGTTGAGAGGGGGTGGCGGGTATCTCAGCCATATGGAAAGGGGCGACCACTCGGTCCCCCCGAACGTATGGCAGAGTGCCTCGATCCCCCCGGGAAGCCATTTTGGGCGGGAGGCGCGTCTCGGCTGGTATGCCCGAAGCGGCGTAGCCGGGGCGCGCTTTTTCCCGCCCTAGAGTGGGCTGGCCTAGACACTGACGCGGCTGGCCACGCCCTCGGGGCAGGCAGGGGCGGGTTTACGCCCGCCCTGAAGATGGATAAAAAGGGACGCAAGACCAGAAGACATCCTCTTGTTCCTGTGCTCTGAAGCTGCACCTCCTCGCTGCACGTGAGCTCGAGACGGAACGAAGAGCCAATTTTGACCCACCCACCAGCCCCTGAGGACAGCCAGTGGTTTTAATAAATTTGATCAATTATTCTATTTCATTTACAGGTTATTGTAGTGTTGTGTTGATGTTGAAATGCGTAATAAAGATTGGTCTAATTTTACAAGTTTGCGATTAAAGAACTTCGGATGTAAGGTCCATTTATAAACAGGTTTTTTCGGTCATAGTGGCCAATGTAGTTTCGTTTAGTTAGCATTTGTCGTATTTATTTTGGTCGGGCGGTAAGGTCATGATCGGTGAGCACTAATTGGAAGATCCCTATGAGTGGGCGTCACCCAACACGGATGGGAGCGCTCGGGGGAGGTGGCCTTTGGCCCCTCAACGGGGAGGCGGTCCCTTCTAAGGATGGGTCGCCGAAAGAAGAGGAAAGGCGGTCAAGGCCCCTTCCTGTGTAGGAGGGGTTACAGCCCCCTCCTGGGGAATTTCCCGGGGCCAGTGACATCTGCGACGGCAGATGCGGTAAGTTGTGTGGGGTTGGGGGGAGGTCTACGATACCTTCTAGATACCTCACACGAGTCTTCGAACGACCTTTAACTGGCGTCGAGTTGATAAGTGCCCCCGTCAAGTCAAGGGAAATTGGTAGTAGTTGCACTTGAGTACGCCTCAGTGCTGTCGCCCCTCCAAGTGGGGGGGGTATGTCTGGTTAGGGATCTTGACACCGGTTACGACCTTGCCGTTGGCCCTTAAACGTTAGGATGTACAATTTCAATATTTCAAGTAAATGTTTTGTAGGATGATAGTTCGGCTAGGAGAACCTCTGTATTAGAGAATCTGTTAAGGTTAGCCAAACATCGCAATGTGGTATGAAATTGTACATTAATGTTTAAATGTTTATAATTTTTTGTTTTAATAAATACGGCCGGGAGGGTCACTCCCTCCCACTTCCAAAAACTTCAAGAACTGTTTCCGGTTTCCCTCCTTTGGGGATTGTGTTGAGAGGGGGTGGCGGGTATCTCAGCCATAGGGACATTCTGTCATTGGGCTATACTTGAGCTACATCTGGGTGATATTTGGGCTACATTTGGGCTCTTTTGTCTCTGGTGGCCATTTTGGGAGACTGCATGTCAGAATGTTTTAATGAAATAGAAAAGGATTTGAGAAGTCACTCAAAATGTGCCCTAAGTTTTCTTTCTGCAGCACTAATCATACTTTCTATGGCAAAATATACCCCCTTATTTTGTTCCTTTTTAAATTAAATGTTTTAAGAGTTACCACTTTATTCCAATCAAGATGGCTTCAGGTGTGCCATACCTTTGTAATAAATAGGACTGTTAGCGCTCTAGTTGTTCTTTAGAACACTCTAGGAGGCTGCAGTAGAACACAAAGGAATCAACTGACAGTCTCTGTCCTTGTTGGATGTACATGTTTTACTGAGAATGTCAGACTTCATTTTCACATGACTGAGAAAGATAATGTGAATTTACAGAAAATATGCTTTCAGTTTAGCTTATAGATCCCCTTCCAAACCACTGTGGGAAAATCATGAGATATCAGTTTTCTTTCAAACAATATTCATGATATCACAGCAGAAGGTTTTTTCACATGGTAAAATCACCTTAGAACCCACCACAATTCCTAAAACGAGTATGGTACCATCAATAAATGATTTATAATGTAACTAAAGTCCTAAAACCCTCTATTAACTACAATGCTTTTTAATGAGGTGCTATCATGTATATTGGTCCCAAGATGGCTGCCAACACTTCTTGGATGAAGTGCTGACAGCCAATCAGATCAGATGTGTGGTTAGGCTCCGCCCAGATATATATCTTTTTTTGAACCTAAATTACTCAAAATCCACTGGAGCACATATATTGAGACCTAGCAAAGGCACATCGGGCTAACAGGCCCTACAATTTTGCCAAGTTTCGTGCAAATCCATTCAGCCGTTCGAGCTAAAAGTGAGGCCAACCGCCCTATGGAAATTAACATGGGAAAAACGCGTTTTGGGAACCCCCTTTTTTCTCGGCCCCCCCTTGATGAAACCCCCCCAATTTGTCAGGGGCTGCTCAGAAACAAAATGTTCCATTTTCCTGAAAATTTCAGCCAATTCCGTCCACAAACGCCAAAGTTATTAGACATAGAATTTTCCAAAATCCCATAGAGAAAAAATCCTAACTATATATACCTACTGGCGACCGCCAGTAGGTAATATATATATATATATATATATATATATATATATATATATATATATATATAGATTAGTCTTACATTTTTTAGAAACAGTCACTGGATGATGTCATCCGTGATGTCGTTTGAGATGTCATCAGTGATGTCACTGACCATGTCAAGAGTGATTTAAAATGTGATGTCATGAGCAGTGGATTTCGGGGTGCAAGTTATAGTTAGCTTAGCTTCTCCAGTTTTGTACGAGTGAGATATCAGCCTAACTAAAACGTCTCTGTAACCTACGTTTTCTTTCGGTGAATTTTTAAGGTTTTTTAAATGCTAATTTCTAACTATAGTGTCCCTGAAACCTGTAGTTTTTTTCAGTGAATTTCTATGGTTTTTTAACTAGCAGAATTGCTGGAGGTAACAGGAGAGGTAGTTGGCCCCCAAGGACGCCCTTGGGGGCCAACTAACCATCCTTTTACCTCCAGTAAGTCTCACACAGTATCTTTCTCCACCACTCTGCATTCGCGCCTCTAGGGGCGCTCTTGGTTGAGGGAGGAAGTCTCCTTGCCTCTTGAGAGTCCCTGGGGGCCAACTAGCCCTCCTGTTCCCTCGAGTGAGCCCCACACAGCTGGATTGCTGAGAGGTGGTCAGAGGCCCCAGAGGTAGTTGGCCCCTAAAGACCCTCAGCAACAAATGGAACTTCATCCCCCCAACTAAGAACGCTCCAGGAGGCGCGTTTGCAGAGTAGTGAAGAAAGGGGGCAGGGCCTTGGCGAGTTGCCGGCTTCCGTAAAAAAAAAATATATATATTTTAGAAAGGGGGCTGTGTGGCTCCCCTTTCCTTTACCCTTTTAGGACCGGGGCCTGACCCATTAAAAAAAATGTTGTACTGAAACACGAGGGGTGCCGCTTTTCCCAGGACCCGGCCTTTTACATTTTTTTAAAATTATTATTATTTATTTTTAAGGAAGGGAAGCTGCATGGCCCCCCTTCCCTGTGCCAGGGTTTGCCTCGGGCCTGCCCTCTATTTAATTAAAAAAAAAAAAAAGATTTTGAATGAGGGCTGCTCCCCACCACGCCCCCTCCTCCGATATAGCCCAGGGGATCCCCTCCACCGTGGCATGGCCACATCCATTATTTATTTAAAAATCATAAAAATGGGTAGAGCGGCCTGCGTGCCTCCCGGACCCGAGCCATTTCCGGCCACAGGGACCCTATCCCCCAGGGCATGGCCACGTCCTTGGGACTGCGAGAAGGGTTGCATCAAGGCCCTCGCTGTTGGTGTTGTAATAGATGTCGGCTTGGTTTTGCCGAGGAGGTAACGCACAGCCAAACGAAGCACCACGCAGCCCTGCACCTGAACCATCCTGTTGAAATTGTTACTGGGGACTGCGGTGCTCCTGGAGACTGGACTCCGGTTCCAGCCCTTAGTCAGTCATAAAGGTTTGGCTGACAGCGAGGGAACCTGCATTTCAAGTTCGTGGTAGAGAAGAAAAGGTTTGTGACCACAACGGAACTAGTACGTACCTACCCACTGGAGGGTTAGAATTGAAACCAAACGCTGGCAAACCACAGGTACCACAATGCAGCATCAAAACTGAAGTGATTCCTAAATAGGCGGTACCATCGGAAGTGGAAAAACATTGATAACTTTACCTGTGACAAACCAACGACTAATTTTGCATACCTTTGAAGAAGTTTCAAGAGAAACGAAACATGTTGGGAACAATGCTGGGTCTGTTGTTTTGCACGAATAATAAATGAATGAAGGCGAGGTTGTTGTGCGACTCATTCGTCTCCTGATGGGGATGGTGTTGTAATAGATGTCGGCTTGGTTCTGCCGAGGAGGTAACGCACAGCCAAACTAAGCGCCACGCAGCCCCGCACCTGAACCATCCTGTTGAAAAAAATAAATAAATACCGCCACATGCCGCTGCATTATGAACTAAGCCAGCTCTATTTCTGGGATGTGACTTCCCATCGATGGCAACGTCTACTTACCTGTTGTTATCCAAGTATGCGGTGGCAGAATGCGGCGGGACGATGGATCTGGCAATGGGCACCCTGTTTTTCATTATGGCCCCAGGTGGATTGAGTGAACCTGCAGACCCCGCCCACTTGGGTCTGTACTTACGAGATTGTGTCTGCAGCGGGAAGTCGGAGCAACGAGTTCCCAAACACCTCCTCTCCACGCTGGACAGAGTGCCTCCACCAATCGTTAGTGAGGCGCCCTGCATAAATCAGTGGACATTGAGCATGAGATCCAAGAAGGCATCTGAAGAAAGCGCACAATGCTGAAACGCGTCATGCCGCTCATCGCTGCAGAAGTGAAATAAAGGATGCCGTGTTTGTCAAAATCCGAGGTGGCTCAGTTCTTTTCTTTGAGAAAAGTTTGGTGGAATATATATATATATATATATATATATATATATATATATATATATATATATATATATATATATATATATATATATATATAATTACCCACGATGTCTCCTCCAACAGAAAGAAACAGGCAGCACACGAGGCTTGTGGAGCATCCACCTTTAATCTTTCATCAGACCATGGGCATGACGCGTTTCGGGGGTTTTTCCTTTCTCAAATGCCCCCCTGGTCGAGTTGTGTCTCTCGCTTACAGTCCCAGAGTAAAGTTCAATTGTCCGTCCCACCTTCTAAAGTAGTGTGGGTTACCTGACAAACACGGCATGGAGTCGCCTCTGCCTTGGGTAGTAAACTGCATTTCCCAGCATGCAGTGTTCCATGCATGCCGGCGGCGATACCAATTACCGGCGCAATTTCTTTGTTGGGTCAACAGCCGGTGTGCCATGTCGTCTGGAAGGAGCTGTGGCTGTTGTGGGTTCAGGTGATGACCTCCACACTCCTCTCCCCCTTCCTCGCACTTCAGACTGTCCTGGACAAGGAAACGCCAATGAAGTAGGGGCGTGGCTCCATGCAGGTATGGACTGTTTTCACAGCATTATCCGGTGCAGGCTTGATGCGGGGTAGTCCGAGGGTCTACCTTTTTGCGACCCCGTTGGACACTTATATATATCCCCCCCGAAAGAAGGTCTCTGGCCGAAACGTGTAGGTCGTTTTTTCTTCTTATGATGCACTGAATGTACTTTATTTTGAAAGAAAACAATGTGAAAAACAAGGAAAATAAAAAAGATTTCCAAAGGAGCTACAACTTTAGTGTTGCCTTTCTGTGTCCCTTGGTGATGGCGGTGTAGCAAACGGAAGGGTAACACGGGATACCGATTTTATGTATATATATATATATATATATATATATATATATAGTTTATTAAAACATAACCTTAATTACACATTTGCCTTTACCAAACATGATGTTACAATGAAATTTGTTGTGAAGCCATATACTTGCTAAAAGTTTGCTTTGCAATGGTAACGCATTGTAACCGCTCTTGAGTTGTTTTGACTGCGTTGTGATTGCATGCGTTGTGCCATCATACATTCATTGTAAGATTGAGTGTGAAGTTAGGAAGAAGGTCAGGTCATGGACTCAAGCCTGTGAGAAAATCCCTGTTTCCTTCTCAGTTTCTGTGGTAAAGTAATAACTTCGTTCCATTGCAGGATAGGTCATGAAAGCTGCCATGCTCTTGTCAAGCTCTGTGTTTATTGTGAGCACTTCATTTTAGGTTTGATTGATGTAGATGGTGTGGGGACTTTGGCTAGCGAGAAATCTGTCTATGTATGTGGCTTGCCGTTTGAAGTAGGGGCTGACTGATAGTGGTGCTTTCTTGAATCTGTTAGCTCCTGGCTTTGATCCCAGTGTACTGTTAGTTTTGACACCATACTTCATTAATCCTGTCTGCAATTCATGCACTGTGTACCGTAACCTCTTGCTGATCTCATATTTATGAAATGTAAGGTTGTTTGTTAAAAAGGAACGGGTATGATTTTTGTCTGTAGGATGATTCTTTCCTATAGTGAGTCCAGTGTAGAACCAACATATCTTTTATGTGCACAAGATATTCAGTTGGGCATAATTTTCAGAGGTCTTGGTGAGCTGTTGGTGCCCCCTATCTGTTCATTAATCATACACTTTTATGCAGCATGTGTCTCTTTGAAGTGTGTCTTAACGTTGACCTTTAGCTGAGTATGACTATATGTGTTGTGCTGTAATCTGGGTTCTGAGTTCTGCTTTCCCTCTCTGATTTCACTTCCCCTTTCATGGTGACTTCATTGTCCCATTCTAGATTTGTTTCTTCTGTGCTTTAATTGGAGCATTATTTGTGGGGGAGAGGAGGGTGTGGGTGCTTAGTTTACCCTACTTAGGGTGTTTCTTGGAATTCCAGGTTACGCTAGACAGCACATTCTCTAGGTGGTGTAAACTAGCTTTGGATTAGCGTATCTCATGGCGTGCAGTGGCTCTTTTTGTTCTGGTCTGCTCTAACCAGGTCTCTATTCTTCACATTGTGTTTGAGCTTACTTGGGTTGGTGATTCTCCTTTTGGGTTTCCTCAGTCTTCTTTTGGTTAGATTCCAAATTGCATTAGCAATCTTCCCATTTGCTATCTGTTTATTAACGTACTGTTTATTTTACTATTGTAAGGATTCTGTTTACTCCTGGTGGTGCTTTAGTATTGATGGATTAGAGCTATGGTGTTTGAGAAGATGTTTCTGCTTCAGCTATGAATCTCCAACTATACTTCAACTATGATGCACAATTTTGCTTTTAGCATCTTTGTCTTAGAACGCTGTCTTTTCAGGACTGACCTTTTCTTTCATCCTGTGCTGTTGATTAATATCAGCTGGACAGGACCAACTCTAACTTGTTCCCAAACACTCTCCAGGAACAACAAGCAAGAGGACAAGGAATACAGAGGCAGTGTCACTGGTAAAAGATCTTGAATCCTTCTGGCTAAGAGTATTAAACGGTAAATACCAACAAGATACCCCACCAGCATGGACTTATTACTCATCTGACTTGCACTTTATAATTGACTTTACCACCACTCTACCCCTACTTTACTTAATTACATCATTCCATATTGATAAAACAGACGAAAGCGACCATGGACAACAAATCATTGAGCTTGATGTTAAATGTATCCTCCATCAGCAGGTAAGTACTCTCCTGGGGGAAATGAAAACGACAAACTATAAGAGACTACTGTGGTCGGATGCTACTCTAGGTGCCATTGTGGAAGTTGCAGTAGTACTTATTAGGTATTGCTTTATTCTATGAACACCTATCTCTGATTTCCATATGTGCCCTCTTTACAAGAAATTGAATAAACAAATATTCGTCAAAAAACACCCAAGTACATGTAAAGTCACAAAGTGCTCACAAGATTTTAAACGGAATCGGATATCTGCTGCATGTCGCATTACGAAGAGGAATCATAATAGAATCCCGAGAATGGCTTATCGGCATCTTGGGAACCCTTTGATGAAGCTTATAAGTAAAACTTACTGGAGAAGGTTTGGGAGGAAAATTTAACAACAAAGCAATTCTTCTGGGTAAAAGCCTTGTATCTCAGTGAAAACAAAAAAAATCGAGGAACTTCTGGCAGATGGAGATCAGTCTAACTAGGACCCCAGACTCCACAATTAATTCAAATTTAACAGAAACAAGATGGGTCAACTTTTTAACCAAACACTTCAATCAATCCCCAGAAGAAACAGCCTCCAAGCATGAGACAAAAAGCACAAACCCAATAATAATCACATGCCTAGATGACAGTATTCTCAGCTTTTCTGAATATTAAGTTTGCAAATCCATTCAGAAGTGCACACGTGATGGAGCTCCGGGCCTGAAAGGACTACAGCAAGCATTGTATAAAACCAATCCTACCTTCTGGGTGGCCAACCTGACTGTGGTTTTCAACAGTGCTCTGCAGCTAGAAAGTATGCCCGACTCATGGGGAAGGCTCCAAAATTAATCTGATCTTCAAAGGGGGTGACTGCCAACAACCTGCACATGACTGCCTCATCACACTGTTAGACACAGAGTCAAAGCATTTTGCAGGCCTTCTACTAACTGAATTATCGCTTTGTGTTGAACAAAGAATCATCCCTCCAAATCAATGTGGGTTAACACAAGGTGGTGGCATGGCAATTAGCATCTTATCATTTTCTGTAATAATGGATAAATTAAAGCTAAACAAGCAATCAACCTATCTTTGCTTTGTGAACTTGAATGTCGCATTTGACTGTGTGCAGCGGAATCTCCACTGGGAGAAGTTGGCAAGCTGCGGCATCCCTGAACGCCTCTTTAAACAATACACAAGCCATGAACGGGCACTTGGGCAAGAGTGAGAATATGAGAAGGCTCTTTCCTGTCCAGGATAATAGACATCTTTCGGGGTTTAAAGCCAGGATGGGTACTGGCGTCATATTTGCTCAATCTATTTTTGGCAGACCGGACCCCTGCCCTGGATGAGGTAAATGCTCATGCCCGAACGTTTAGAGACTCGTATATCTCTAACCTTCTGTATGCAGAAGACGTTATGCTCCTCAGTCAGACAAAAATCAGTGTACAACACCTCAATGACAGACTACTCCATAAACAATAGCATGTTAATAAATCTAAAGAAAAGCAAAGTCATGGAAGTGAGTAACAGTACAACAGAAAAGGCATAAAAGGGTATCCGCAAGGACAACAATGGGAATCAGTGAAAACTTGGATACCTATGAGAATTATTTGATGATTAAGGCTCATTATACCAACACACATAGGAGCTACAAATGAAGAAGAACTCATTAATCCTCTCATTTCAAATGGTACAGAGATCCGTGGATGGTCCAAGTTTCCTACTATTGTAAGGGAAATAACAGCAAAACTAACTCTGAGCATAGCCTATGCGAGTGAAGCATTATGAGGCAAAGACATAATGACTTTACACTTGATATTTACGAAAATATTCAAATCACTTTTCCGTCTTCTGTCTAACGCCTCACCAGGCCTGATATTGCTTGAATTCGGCTCAGTAAATAAACCAATAGCCAGAAAAGGGGCATATATCAACGTTTGGAAAAGAGGACAATCCTCGTCTGCCAACCAACTGTGTAAGGCCCTCTGGCATGAAGTCCAAACAAGCCTAAATACGCCTGCTCGCTAATATCTAGACTCGCCAATTGACTACCTGGATGTTTGACCATTATGGGAAACGACCGTTCCCCAAAGGTAATTAAAAACAAAAAAGATAAATGGCATAATGAAAGAAATCCCTGCGGCCAAGGACAAAGAGGCACTATCACCCAGATCTCATGTCTGGATCTTCCTAAACTACTTATAAAACCCTTAAATCTCAACCCTATCTGGATGCCTGGTGGTCCAAACAAATAAAAGCGCACTTTATTAGATACTGCTTTGGCCTTTTCACAGAACATGCTTCTACTGTACCCTGGCTTAGGGATGCAGAAACCTCCCGTTGCAGACTGTGCACATCTGGAGAGGAAAATATTGTCCATTTAACTTATGTTTGCCATGGCCTTATGAATGAAAGAAGGGTATCGATGAGAGCACTTATTAACCAACATGGCATTCAAACCTGCAGGCAGGCCATGATTGCGTGCTTCAAGGCAACAGACATCACTCTGAATTGTCAATTACGACATGTTTAAACCAAGCTGGAAAAGCGGGGTGTGGCCAACTGCCGAGCATGGCGGCAGCTTGAAGCGGGAGCTCCCCAAGGCATAGCGGCCCGCATTGAAATCCGTCCATTTATCCGCATTATCGCCCGCCCGAAGTAGCGGCATCGGCTCGGGGACCCGAACGGCGCTGTTTGATCCGACCCCGGCGGCAATCGGATGCCGGGAACTGCTCCGTTTTGAAGCGACGTGCTGGGGCCTGTGACTGCCTGGCCGCACCGGCCTGGCGTAACTGGCGGGCCCGGGCGGAAGTACATCCTGCTCGGCTTGGGCGTGGTGGCATCAGCCGGCCCCTTCAAAACACAGAAACGAGGAGTGCTCCAACGCTCCGCATTGCCGGCGCAAACCCCCGTGAGGGCAAATAGGACTGCTGCATCCAGGACTGGCTGCATAAACCTTTAAAACACAGCGCAAGTACCAACGCAGATGGAGATATCCCTGGGTCCCAGACAGCGCCATATTGGGAAGAGAAGACGATCAGGCACAACGCTCACGCTGCAGGGTGAGGAAGATTGCGTCGGAGGCCCTGCCGTCCTCCCGCAGTGCCCAAAAATCCGAGTCCTCACTCAAGATGAACGGGGGGACGGGACTGAGCCCCTGAATCCTGGCACAGGGAGAACATCCTGAGGGAGCGTCCATAGTGGTGGCCGACCCATCGAGAGGCGCCGTGGCTGACCGAGCAGTTGCACCCTAGCGCTGCTAAACTGGGGTGCCCTCCTGCTGCACAATAGGGGTCTGAACACCGTACGCAGGGTGACCCCTGCCAGGGGATCAACGAAGACACACCGGAGCACCGAGGCAAGGCATACTAAAAGTGAACACGAGGGGCCGGGGTGGCCACGCGGCAGGCCGCACAAGTACAGCACTGGGACCGGCGTGCTGATCATCGCGGCCGCCGACTGCAACGCGCCTGGGCCCTGTGGGAGATAGAACGAGCTCTTGAAACCAGTGGGGCACCCACCCGACTGCACACCGCCTGACGCCCGAGGGGGCCACGCAGCTCATTGACGCGTGGTACTGAGAATACCGCCAAGAGCAGGCTATACATTCACAGGCACGACGCCATGGCAGGCAAGGGTACAAGGAGTGCGTCGACACAGGCGAAACTCGACAAATTTGCGTACAGCCAGCACGGGCACTCTCAGAGTGGCGGGCGACACTCTACAGGCGCAGCTCCAGACACAGACGGGACTAAAAAGGTAATCTTGGAAGACATTATGAAAACCCTCTCCGAGGTACAAACAACGGTGGGCTCCATTTCTTCTGAAGTTAATCTGCTAAGGGCGGACTTTAAGAAAATGTCAGAAAGGGTGTCTCAAGTGGAGGTAGTTACAAAATCGCTCATTGAGGACACTTCGGACCTGCAAGTAGCGATGGAACGAATGGAAAAAGTCACTAAACAACTACAGGACAAGCTTGACGATCAGGAAGGGCGCTTCCGGAGAAACAACGTCCGCATCCTAGGCCTTCCAGAATCGGAGGGAAAAAGTGCAATGGATTTGTACGTCGAGGACCTCATCAAAACCAAGCTACAACCTAAAGGCCTGTCACACTTTTTCTCTGTTGAAAGGGCGCACCGGGTTCCTGGCGGTGCGGCCAAGCCAGGAGCCACACCGCGGCCTGTACTAGCTAGACTGTTTAATTTTAGAGACAGGGACGCCATTCTGCAAGCGGCGAGGGTCTCACCACCTGTAAAAATTCAGAACTCGACTTTGGACTTTTTTCCGGACTACACGGCGGAGGTGGCTAGGCGCCGGAGATCGTTCACTGAAGTGAAAAAGACGCTACGTGACAGAGGCCTGCCATACTCGATGCTTTTCCCCGCCAAATTGCGGATTGTAGCCGACGGGAAAACGTGTTTTTTGATACGCCGGAGGTGGCACAAGAATGGCTTGATGGATGGAGACAGGTGGACCAACCCCAGCGCCCACACAGGGACCGCCAGAACCAACGCAACGGAAGGCCGGCGGAACACCCATCCAGTAGCCCCACGAACGAGGAAGGCGCCGCAGGACTGGAATCTGATCTTGAGAGGGACCCACTTGATTCAGGACAGCCTGTCAGGGTTTGATTGAATGTGCTGCGTAAGGGACAACACGCTTGCAGCCTTTGGGACCTTGAAGCTGATGGAGCTGAGTAGGGCGGGCATTGGCCGGTGCCTGTAGGGGACTCACCAACCCCACGAGCAAGTAAGATAGTTAGGGATGGGATTAAGCACTCTGCCAAGTTGGGGTTGCGGGCGGGAATTTGTCCGTGGTGCAGGGGAGCAGGGAGGGGGTGGGGGGGAGAAGTTGTAATGTTACTGTTATTGTTCTTAGTCATTGATGTTCATCCAAACAAGGTACAATGACCAAAGTTCAAAAGAAGCGCAGAAGCAGGTTCTTTGATGTAATCTTCTTGTCACAGCAAGACGTTTAATTTTCTCCAGACTTGAGAATAACAAATACGCCGACACGTGTTTCGTCGTGTACGGTTGAGTCACACGACTCTTCAGGGCTTCCACTCCAAATCCAGTGTGTGGAAGGAGTAAGTCTGGACCTCTGAAGGCTCAGTATCAAGCTTAGGTTGCTATGGTGTATAGGCGGAAAGCCGGGAGGGGATTCTTAATGGCGCCAAAAAAGGAAAGGAAACGGGTACGTGTCCTCAGCAGTGGTGTGCTGCTGCTGGCAATCCCTCCTCCGTTAATTCCCGGCGGTCGTCTCTCGTGTACGGACGGAGAGAAGATTTACATCAAAGAACCTGCTTCTGCGCTTCTTTTGAACTTTGGTCATTGTACCTTGTTTGGATGAACATCAATGTAGTTGCGAGAGCTTAGCTATGTACAAATGTTTTGTCTTTTGACTTGTTTGGACGGTTAAGGGTGTTTTGCCGTCTGCTCTTTACGCACTACATGAACGACTATCTTGCTTCTCACACACTTTGTAACGTTCTAACCCAGGTAGCGCGCCCATCTAGTCCTATTTTTCTAAAAAACCCCCTTGTCACGAGAATTGTTCTTAGTCATCACTACTTTCATGTGGAACACGGTCCTACTACAGGCTGTACACTCCTGGTACCCTAGCACACGTCATTGCATATGCGTTACACCCCACTGCCACACATCAGTAACACTGGTCACGAGCCCAGATGGCCCAACAGGGACAAGATGCACCCGCTGAGGGCGCCCTTGCAATGACAGTGGTGCCCCCCCTGAAACTGCTCACATGGAACGTTAGAGGCCTGGGGGACAAAATTAAAAGAGGTTTGGTCTTGCAAACCGTCAAACGCCACGGGCCTGATTTAGTAATGCTTCAGGAAACGCACCTGGCAGGGACTACATGCAAAGCACTCGACAGACGTGGATATGCCATGGCAGTACACGCGGAATTCACTACGGGATCCAGGGGCACTGGGATACTCCTTAAAAAGAACTCGTCCTTTATGGTTGAAAGCCGCAGGACGGACAACCAGGGTCGTTTTGCGGCGCTACATGGCCAATGGGAGGGGATACCCCTCAGTGTGGTATCCGTGTACATCCCCCCGGCACTCCACTCTACAGCACTGCCGGCGCTTGGGCAATTTCTCCTTGACCTCCCAGAGGGTGATATGATCATTGGGGGGGACTTTAATGCAATAACAGACCCCTTGCTGGACACCTTTCCCACACGAGACCGTCCGAGAGGGGCTGCCACGCTTCCTGGTTTTCTGAGCGCACTAGGCCTCACAGATGTCTGGCGTCAGTTGAACCCCACGGCGACTCAATACACGCACTACTCCTCTACACATAACAGCCTCTCACGTATTGATTACTTTTTATTTTTAGGGGTGGGATTGGGATCAATAGACAAACTAGAAATTCTGCCCAGAGGCATATCTGATCACTCCCCAGTGTCCCTCCACCTTACTACCAAAGAGAGGAAGCGCGCCAGAATATATCCAATATACCCCAACTATTTAACAGTCCCTGGAATCAGAAAGAAACTCAAATTGGCCACAACGCACTATTTTAACGAAAATGTAGGAACAGTTTCCTCGCCCTCGATGCTTTGGGAAGCGTACAAAGCAGTCCTGCGCGGCGCAGCCATAGCAGCGATCACAGGGCATAAACGAGACTCCAGAAGTGAACTCGCAAAATTGGAGTTGGCACTCCACACCGCGAACACCGCCCACATGTCGAACCCCACCCCTGAAACAACACATACGCTGCACCTCCGACAGCAGCAACACCAGGCTCACCTCACAACGACTACTAAGGGACATTTGGCAAACACCGCACACAGAATATATGACGTGGGTGACAAGGCTGGGAGGATGCTGGCTTGGTTGGACAAACGGGGCGGTAGTAACAGAGGAATACAGAGACTCTACGCACATGATGGCCAGCTACAGAGACACCCTGAAAAAATTGTACGCACCTTAGCACGCCACTATCAGGAGATATACACCCCGGTGCGGACCGTCACGGAACGGGAGGCGATGGCTTCGCTCGAACACATTGCTATCCCCGTGCTTTCACGAGAGGCGCAGCAGGAACTAGACACTGAATTGACGGAGGACGAAATCCAATTGGCAATACAGGCGTTGCAATCCGGCAAGGCAATTGGGCCCAACGGGCTACCAGTTGAATGGTATAAAGCGACGGCTTCCGTATTGAGCAAACCCCTGCTGAATATGTATGTTGAGAGTGTGGAGAGGGCGGAACTCCCACTTGACCAGCGCACGGCCGCAATAGTAGCCATTCCTAAGCCAGCTAAACCGCCGACTGTATGCACCTCGTACCGACCCATTTCCTTGCTCAACGTTGAAGCAAAAATCCTGGCGAAACTCCTGGCCAGTCGCTTGACCCAGCACCTGCACACCCTGATACACCCCGATCAATCGGGTTTCATGCCACACAGGAGCACGGCACTGAATCTGCGGAGGGTCCATGGGGTGCTGGCACGGGCACATCTCCTTTCAGACCAAGCTGTAATTTTATCCCTAGACGCCAAAATGGCTTTCGACCTGGTGGAATGGGAGTATCTATTTGCAGTCCTTGCTTGTATGGGCTTTGGCCCGAAATATCTTGAGTGGGTACGGTTACTGTACACATCACCGGTGGCACAGGTGGTTGCAAATGGTCACATTTCACCAACGTTCCCATTGGGGCGCGGAACTAGACAAGGGTGCCCGCTATCGCCCCTACTCTTTGCGCTGGTACTAGAGCCATTGGCCATCTTTCTCAGAGCAATGCCACTGTTTCGGGGCATCACTTGGGAGGATAAAGTCTCCCTATATGCAGATGATATGCTGATTTACATGGTTAATCCTAACGAGGGAATCCCTGCCCTATTGACTCTATGCGATGAGCACGGAAAGGCGTCAGGATACACCCTGAATTGGTCCAAATCAATAATAGAAGTGCTTAAAGGCCCGGAACCACTGCTGCAGGACGACTGTCCCCTGACGTTGGCAACCACCTCCTTTAAATACCTGGGTATTTTCATCACTAATAATGCCGCGGACTTTTATGCCGAAAACTTGATGCCACCTCTGGCACGCCTACGTGCAGATGTTAAATACTGGGCTACTCTGCCACTGACCCTCCTTGGGCGAGCGGCATTATATAAAATGATGGCTCTCCCCAGATTTCTCTATGTACTAGAAAATACCCCTTATATGGTGGCACTGCGTTACTTCAAACAAGTCGCTGCACTAGTATCCAACTTACTATGGAGCAACGGCCCAGCCCGTATAGCGCATGACAAATTAGTGAAAAGCTGGTATGAAGGGGGGATCGCGTTGCCCAATCTTCAGTTGTACTATTGGGCGTCCCAACTTAAGATAATTAATCACTGGATCCACGTCCCGCGGGGAGACCCCGCGTACAAGGGGGATTGGTCACAGCTGGGGACGGACGGCATGCTTTCGGTGCTATACAATTTCTCACAAGTTAAGAACCTACTCGGACCGACGTTTCATACGGCGGCATTATGGCATGCATCACAATCTCGAATGGGTTGGAAGGGGAAAATCACCAGGATGACGCCATTGTGGGACACAAGATCGCTAGGAAACTTAAGGTCCTGTAAGGGATTCGCGCAATGGGATCACATAGGAATTTCCGCGGTAGGAGACCTCTGGGACAAAGGCACGGTAGTTGCATTTTCACAGCTCCAGCAACAATATGGTTTGGGCCCCACTGAAACATTTAGATATGTGCAGATCCGACACGCACTACTACAAGCAATTCCACCTGACACCACACTCCCAGAATCGTCGCCACTAGAGGATAGGCTACTGGCGGACTTTATGGAACAGAAGGCAACCTCTCTCACATATAAAAAGCTGGTTAACCTGACAGACCCCACACAGAAACTTAGAGAGAGATGGGTTGGGGAACTAGGCGAAATGGATGACTCGGAGTGGAACGAGGCGCTTGGATCACCAAGGGAAGTAGGCATTTCGGCTAGGTTCAGGTTAGTGCAACTCAAGATTTTACATCGCACTTACTACACCAGAACACTTCTTCACAGAATACAGAGGGCGCCACACCCCTTCTGCCTCAGGGGCTGCGGGGAGGAGGGAACTCTGTTCCACACATTATGGGACTGCCCACTGATCCAAGACATTTGGAAGCAAATTATGCGCACAGTCTCCCAGGCCATTAAACTATCAATCCTGCCTGAACCCCGTAAGTGCCTGTTGAACATTTGGGACCCTAATGACCTGGACAGGTATGGACAGCTATGGGTCACGTTGGCTGTGACAGTGGCCAAGCGAGACATTGCACAAAAATGGGGTGCCCCGGAGTTGCCTACGGTGGCTGGGTGGATCAGGAATATGGACCTACTAATGGTGAAGGAAAGGGCGATATACGTGCTACGGGCCTGCCCCCGTAAATGGAATAAGGTGTGGACGCCCTGGAACGAATACAGGGGAGAACCATGTGAACCCTTACCGGAAGACGAGGACTTAGATTCAGAGGAGGAGGAGGATTAGGAAGGGCAGGCATAAATAATAAACTCTGGTTCATGCTGGGGTGGCGCAAGAGTGTGACAACACCTTTGATAATGAGCTGATCATGTGCAGTGGCTAATAACTGACTATGAGCGGGTATAACCTTCTACTGAGTGATGACAATAGTTGGGTTTTATTGTTTTTCTTTTTTCTGTTAGTTGAATTTGCTAGGAACTGATAACTGTGCGGAAAGTGGGCAGATCACGGAATGAAAAATGGGTTTGGTATGAAGGTGAGAAAGTCTGTGCGAAATGGTTGCTGACAATTCATCCATGTCCATAATGGGAAGGTAAATGCCCCATGCCAGAATGTGATTTGTTTTATCCGTTTATCTTGATAATAACCAATGCTAATATGACACTGGCATCTGAATGTGTTATTGTGAATATATCTTCTGCCTTCCTGTCAATAAAGATTTTTCAAAAAAAAAAAACCAAGCTGGAAAAAAACTGAAAGACTGGAGTCTTGGGGGCGTGGCTTGGCCGTGAAGCGGAATTACTGCTTGATATCGCAGCTCTGGCGGCCGAGCGAATAAATCCGGAGAATATCAGTCTTTCACACGCCGTACATCTGGGTGTACCTTATGGAATTATGAGGGGGGGAAGCTCCGATGCTGTTGGATATAACTTTAAGAGCTGCGGCGTGCGGGAATGTGGTGCTGAGGTGCTGTCCCAGGCTCGCTGTGGGGCCTGTTTGGCTGGTGGAGACGGGGAACTTGCGTAGCGGGCTGCCTGGGAGTCGGCTGTGCTGGAAATCGACGGTAGGCGGCAGGGAGACGGCTAAGGTTTCAGCGGACGTCGAGGCGCGAACTGTGGAATTGGTGGGCTGTTGGGAAGAGCCCCGGTGGCGGGGACAGAAGAGATCCTGCCGGATCTGCACTTGTTACAGCAGTGGCGCATAGGAGGCGGATGAGTGGAGTGGAGGAGGGACGACCACTTTGGCTGCGGATGCCAGTGGGCCGCATGAGTCGACTGCCAGTCTAGTGGAGATTACAGGCGTAGGCGGCTTCACGGCACCCAATGAACACAGGGCAGTGGTGCATGGTGCGATCAGAGGGAGAAGGCTATTGTGCGCCATGTTTTGCGGACTTGCCGGGCATTGACAGCCGCCATTTTGTGCAGGTGGACGGGGTCTATGTTGGGAGAGCAGACCGTACCTACAGCGGATCACCAAGGGGTCTCCTGAAGCGGTCTGCGACTCATGGCAACTGGAGGGACATCAGTGATACGCTAATTTGGACGGCATGGAGAAGGTGTTGGGCTGCCTACACGGGTGAATAGTGGCTGACAAGACGATCGTTACACTGCGGTAAGGTGGTGTATGGTCAGTTGACTGGAAAATAGGTGTGAAAAAGAATACTCGCTTACGGCACCCACCGCGCATATAGGCTCTCCATATAACTTTCATTCCAGGTGCACAGCTGTATGGTTTGGGTCGTACATTACTGATATCCATGGCTGATGTAAGTGCAACTGCCGGCTAAGTGGCATGCTGAGCCGGTTTGAAACGTACTCCCTCGGTGGACAATGCACTGCATATGAATTGGACCTGATGGGAATGGCTGGAGGTCGTGATCACATGCGAGGGCCGTTTTAAAAAGTGGCAGTGCGAGACGACTGCCCGGGCGCGCAGGTCTCCCTGTCCTAAAGGTGGCACAGGGCAGCAATTCAAGGAAGCTGAGGTTCCGTGACGACCGTAAGTGGTGTTTTCGACTCGCACGAATATGGTCGAGTCTGGTATCTATGAACCGCAAATGACGAGTTTAGTGGGTGTACGCAGTTTCGCTGTGCTAACCTAAACCGTTCGTTTGTTTCGTGGGTTTATCTATCTGTACCCACGGGTTCCATCTTAGATGCGGCATCCATTTTGTCTCTTGCCCTCAAGTAGCCAGCGAACGGACGCTGTCCGCTTCGCGACCCTGGGATTCCCAAGACTCTTGTGGAAGACACGTTTCCTTTGAAAGTGTCTTTATGATGAGGGGGATGATACTGTAAGGCAGATGGCCCCGCTCGAGGCTCATCTTGCCGTGCCGGTCTATTGTCTTAGCCGTGCATCTCATTAGGCACGTCCCTTTGATGCCTGCAGCTCGTGTTAACCGATACCACCCCTTTTTCACCCTTTCCGATCTCCCCACTGTTTCTGCCTTCCTCCGCACCTGTCCCCGTTCCTTCTTCGATCTGTTTACTGCCAATTGGAATGTACTAATGGTGGGAAGATGGGTTTTTACAGTTGGGAACCACCAAATGTTTCCGTACTTATGTTCCGGGCCTTGAATACATGAAAGCAACCTCTTCTGGTGTTTATGATGGGAACCAAGTTGTAAACCTTTGTGTATCATGTTAACCTATGAGAGAAATGTGTATAAAAGGAGCGACCCACAGTAGCAATTCGAATCAGGCTCCGTGAACCTACGTTATGTACTTCTCGTGACTTCTGTGTTCCCTGCAGTAATAAACCTCGAATCTTTGACGCCGAAGGAAGTGTCCCGTGTCTCTGTCATTTGTACGCCGGAACAGGTTACCCACGAAGGTTTCAGGTGTTGTCCCCTGGCATCGCTGGGTCTTAAGAAAACCCAGTCCTTCAAAGCGCATATAAGGGCTGCTGATTGGCAAAGTTACGACACGCAACCCAACGCTGAATTCACAGGACGCAATCTGCTGTGAAGGGTGCTGATCACACGGCTGGAGAACCTCGGAGGTCACTGCAGTGGATGGGATAAGACACAGTGGGCAGCGCTGTGCGGTCAGCTAACAGTACAGTGCGACGGATATGCGTCAAACTACTTGGCAGCAGATGGTGGGTGGCCAGTAGGCGTCTCGTGGGGCGCAGATTACGTGGAGATATCGCTGTAAGAGCAATAGGGCGGCCACTGGCGCAGGGTGTACACAGTGTCGGAAGCCTTCTTGAGCAATAGCAAACATTGTGCCAAAATGGGGAAGCCGGAAATGCGGCAATCGAAAATCACTTTCAACAAGAAAACTAATAAATCAACTGAAACGGATGCAGCGGAGCGTGAGGCGACGGAGAATGGTACACAGATCCAACTGCCGGTGGCGGATGTCAGGTCCATGTTTCAGGAACTGAAAAAAAGCCTGCAGGGCATTGATTCCAAGATAGACACTCTGGCCGAACGAATGGACAGAATTACACAAAGGATGGATAAGCAGGAGGGCAGGGTCAGTGTGCTTGAAACAAGAGTTACGGAGACGAGGAGGGCCAAACTGACATGGAGAAGAAAGTAAGGGAAATGGACAAGGTATTGGCACTAATCCAACAGAAGAATGAGGATTTGGTGGCGAGATCGAGACGCAACAACATACGCATAACGGGTATTGCAGAATCGACAGACATTCAAAATATGGAGCAATACCTTGAAACTATGCTAAAAGAATTGTTCGAGCCCAGTCTGTGTCCCATGTTTCTTGTAGAAAGAGCTCACCAGTCTCTGGGGCCCAGACCAAAACCTGGCGCGCCGGCATGACCGATATTGGCCTGGGTGCTTAACTATAGAGATCGGGACACGATATTACGCCTTGCAAGGGAGAAGGGAGCAATACAATACCGTGGTAATGATGTAGCGCTCTATCCAGACTTTACCCTGCAGGTACAGAACGCCTGTAGGGAATTTCTTCCTGTGAAGAAAATATTCCAACAGATAGGTACCAAATATGCTATGATCTACCCGGCCAAATTGGGGGTTCAGGGCCCTGGAAGACCCACTTTTTTCGTCGATGCTAAGGCGGCGCTCAACTATGCTAAGCAGTTAGCAAAAGACCAGAAACAGCAAAAGACATCGGACGGAGGACAGATGGAGGGCAGACTCAGTGACAATGATTGACATGCAGTAATTTGCGAAGTGTGGTAAGATCCCTATTTGTCTACAGTAGGAGAGGCGAGACAGCAAGCACATTAATGGCTGGTAAGATATGTTCCATGTTATTATTTTGGAGAGCCCAAACTGTCCCAGAACTTGAGGATCTTACTGATAAATACTGGGTTAAATTGTCTGGAGGTAAGCCCTAGATGTGTGTACTTGGCATATGCAGCTCGGCCATCTTGTCATGTGTACAGGGTTAGGTGACGGACAACTTGCACACCCCATGGGATGATTTCCTCAAGTTGGACAATATATTTGATATGTTTGTTGTCATGGGCAACGGGTGGGGGGGATTACACAACCTGATTGGGTGGTTGGTGTGGGTGGAGTGGGGACTGTTGTGGGTACGAGAGATAGAGTGGGGATGGTAGTTAGGGTGGGAAATGCTCAACCTGTTTGGGGGGGTTGGAGTGGGAGGGGGGAGGTACGGGGAGTTTCTATTGTTTTATTGCCTGCTATGTCTTCAGCCTGGATTGGTGAAATTAAATTGCCTATATATGGTACCACGTACTGGTTGCATTGGTTGTAAAACTATTTTCCATGAAGTGGAAATTGGAGTCGGAATTAAACGGTTTCTGTTGTCACTGGCCGGTGTAGGCATATTGTTTGTGTATATATTGTTGTCATGGGGTGTCTGTGAAGGCCATCACTTGCCTATCTTGGAATATTAGAGGTTTAAACGACAGCAGAAAGGCCAGGTTGGTACACTCCTATCAGGTGCGACGAGGGGTGGATATCTGCTTATTACAGGAAACTCATTTGGCATCTGCTAATACCAATATGCTTAAGCATAATAGGTGGGGTGAGATTGTGGAAGCCCCGTACTCGAATTATGTTAGAGGAGTGGCCATCTTAATACGTAGAGGTCTGCAATGGAAAACACATACATCGATATTAGACACGGAGGGTAGATACATTCTGTTATTAGGAACATTATGTAATACTCAAGTGCTGATTGTTAACACTTATGGTCCGAATGTGGATAGCCCGTCATTTTTTCAAAACATTTGGCATAGGATACAATCATGTGGGAAGATGGCGATATTATGGGGTGGAGACTTTAATGTAGTCATGACTCCTACAGCTGACAGACAAGGTGCGGCTCGCGACCACCACTCTAGAGCCGCAGCGGTATTGAGAGAAATTGTTGTAGATGTTCAGTTGATGGACACATGGAGGGCCTTACATCCGGAGGCCAGGGAGGGCACATGTG
This sequence comes from Lissotriton vulgaris, assembly GCF_964263255.1. Taxonomy (NCBI): domain Eukaryota; kingdom Metazoa; phylum Chordata; class Amphibia; order Caudata; family Salamandridae; genus Lissotriton; species Lissotriton vulgaris. The sequence continues at coordinate 1,720,939,002 of NC_141691.1, read as the reverse complement.
TAACGGCACGTAGAACTGCCTGGTCGAGAATAGACTACTGACTATTATCCAAAGATCTGCATTCCCAGGTAGAAGAGGCTGCCCATCTTCCACGTACATTTTCAGATCATGCACCCGTTAAGATCAAGTTGCAGATTCCACCGCAATATGTGCACCCCTTTAGTTGAAGGTTTCCATCACGAGCTTTACTAGATCAGGTGTTCAGAGAGGAACTTCGGGTAAAATTAACTGAATATTTTGAGTTGAATGATGGATCTGTGGACTCACCAGGGACACTTTGGGAGGCGTTAAAGTCGTAACCAGGGGTAACTGTATGGCGCTTAAAATAGGAGTGCTTAGGGCTATAAGAGACACACTTGAAACACTTGAGCGGGACATTGCTGAGCTGGAGAGAGATAATAGAGAGCATCCTTCCCATTCCACCCAGGCAGCGCTTAGAGCGAAGTTAACTTCATTTCAGGAGGAGGCCGAGAGGGAAACAGCATACCTACACAAATATGCACAAGCCAGGCGCTCTGGTGAAGGTGACAAGGCGGGGAAAACGCTAACGTCTTTATTGCGTGCTCCAAGGGGGTGGAATATATCACTGAACTAAAGAGGATAGATGGTGAGGTGGTTCGGATGCCACAGGATATACTTTAAAATATGACTGATTTTTATAGGTCACTATACACATCACACACACATCCTGAAGAGACAGAAATCACGGACTATTTGGACACCGTTGTGTTAGCACGGTTGAATAACGGTGCGAGACAGTATATGGATCTTCCCATTACATTGGACGATGTGAAAACTGTAATAGCCGGCATGCCGGCTGATAAAGCCCCGGGGGCTGATGGGTTAACGGACGCCTTTTATAAAGAATTTGTAGACATAGTGGCTACCCGACTACATCAGGTGTATTTAGAGGCCATGGAAATGGGTATACTCCCGCCCACACTTAGAGAGGCCACAATTATAACCCTGCTGAAGCCCGATAAAGACCCAACCAGTCCGGAATCATACCGCCCCCTTTCGTGAATTAATTCAGATGCAAAATCTATGCGAAATTATTGGCAGCCAGACTGAAACCCATGCTACCCCAAATTCCGTTGTCGGATCAATCTGGATTTGTTCCGGGCAGTTCCACGTATCATAATCTTAGTGCTATTTGGGTTACATTATCTTGATCCAAAAGTACAGGCGGTAGCTGCCCTATTAGATGCCACCAAGGCATTCGACTCTCTCGAGTGGAAGTTTCTATTTGCCCTGTTTGCCCACATGGGCTTTAGTCCTCTATTCATAAAGCAAATTCAGCTTATTTATACTGCCCCCATAGCAAGGGTGAAAGTAAATGGTCAAATATCGGGAACAATTAATATCACGAGAGGCACAAGGCAGGGCTGCCCTTTGTCGCCGCTACTGTTTGCTATCGCTACTGAGCCTCTGGCAGCACGCCTCAGACAACACCACATGCACGAGCAGCTTTGGCTTCACCTCTAGAGGTTTGCTAAACTCCATGTATGCGGATGATAGGACCATTTATTTGACCAATCCTGCAGTCAATTTTGACCCGATTATGAGAGAGTTTACCAGATATGGAGGCTTGACGGGCATTCAGATTAACTGGGCAAAATCAGTTCTGCTACCACTGACAGATGATACTAAAAAATGCGATACTGAGTTTCCCATTGTTTGGACGAACGGCGAAGTTAAATATCTAGGTATTTGGTTCAGCAGGTCCATACAGGAAATATTGCTGGCTAACTATGGCAAAGTAGTAGAATGGATGGAATTTAAGATACAGAGATGGAAAACATAACCGCTTTCCTTGACGGGGCGTATAGCTATCACCAAAATGGTGATCTTACCTAAACTGCTTTATTTATTTGTGAATATTCCCATGCCCTTAAATAGTCACTTTTTCAAACGTCTTCGGACTGGGATTCTGGAATTAGTTTGTTCGGAACAACAACCTAGAGTATCTTCCTTTTAGTCAAGGTGGACTAGCGGCTCCCGACTTTGAACTTTATGCGTATAGCGCACAAGCGCAGTATCTGCATTACTGGCACCATCCAATTCCGTTCCAGTCACATGTGGCCATTGAAATAGATATTGCTGCGCCCACTCCGCTCAATGCCACTGTATACCACCCGTACAGACGATATCCATTGGACATTAACACATTTGAAGCTAGACGGTGGGCATGGACGAACATAGCTAGACGGGCTGGCATTACAGAAGTATATGCGCCATCAATGCCGTTGGGGCGGAACCAACTATTGGGACCACTAGTGGACAGATCAGTGACAAAACGTGCAAGAAATCGGGGGCTGATAGTGGCTAGCGATCTCTATCCAGATGACGAATTCCTGACACTGCAAAAGATGTGTGAGCCGAATGCGCCCTCGGCTTCTGACATGCTATTATATTATCAACTGAGAGCAGCATGTAAAGCGAGATATACACAGTTCCCAGATCTCCAGCCTCATTGCCCGGCGTTGGAGAATATATTGTCCAACAACTCTCCCCGTAAATTGATTACCCGTATCTACAGTATAACACAGGAAACTTCACAGGTAATTACGAGTACGTCCAGAACTGAGTGGGAAAAGGAAGCAGACATACAATCACTGATAAGCAATGGGCATTCTGCTGCTCACAGCTTGAAAACATATCACCTAATTACAGACTAAGACTCATACACTTCAATTATTTGCACAGAACATATTGTACACCTAAGCAGTTATGTCGCATGGGTCTTCAGCTTGATGCAAAATGTTGGAGATGTGGGGCATTGGAGGCAACATTCTTCCATTATAACTTGGAATTGCAGACAAATAGCGAATTACTGGGTAGAAGTAATAAAACATATAGGAGACATCATAGATGAGCGTTTGCTGGTTGACCCTCTCATGGCACTATTGGGCTTTGTCATGGAGGTACCTAGAGGCTCGCAGTTAGCGATTCACTGGAAGAGGTTAGCCCCGCCCACTGTAGCAGGATGGTTACGTTTGACTATCTATTGTAAGGATCAATTGTTGAATTATGGGGACCTTTTACCCAGTAGGTCTAGGCCTGCTGATATTTGGGAACCCTTTGTGGGGTGGCTGGGACGGGATGGTTCCGTGCTGTGTGCAGATTGAATAGATGCGTAAGGTAATGTGGTTGTCCGAGAGCTGCAGCTGCACACTAGGCAGTGGATGACTGGAGCAGAAGCTCCTGCAGTTAAATGGTATGCAAAGTGGCACTTCATGGAGGACGTAGTGTGCATTGGAGTTGATCCGGTACCATTGGGCAATTCACAAAGACATTCTGTAACACAGTTTGGGTGTAATGGCAGGTTGTATTGGGGTACAGTTTTGTTATTACTGTTTAAAGGCCATATAGTGAAACTGTAATTCTGTAATTGATTATGAAGCACACAAGCCGTTGATATTAATGTTAATATTCCTTAATCGCCACCGGACCCCATGGGTTGTCGGCTACAGGACTGTTACCAGGGTAAAAAGCGTGGATATTGAATGCTGGCGGCCTCAGGGTTGTAGGCTCATAGCTGTGTAACTTGTGTGACATGTAATAAAAGTCTTTTAAAAAAATGTAATTAAAATTAAAAAAAAGACTGTGTCTTATTAATCATGTTGCTTTAAGCTTACAGACATCATTTTGAATTATCATTTGAAATTCTTTTTAAAACGCAAGTTATAACATTTTTTAAATACTGTGAACTTTATTAATTATGTTATTTTAACATTAAGTCCACTAGTCCCATTAATTGTAATATTTTATGAAATTTGCTCTAGCAGTTGCAAAAATAGCCTAATGTACGCTATGGTTTTTAATGACTGTCGAATAATTGTGTTTAATATAAATCTTACCTGGGAGGAGGGGCGCTGCAGTCAAGCGGGGACACAGAACTGGCACCGCGTTGTTCGTCGTCCTTCAAACCACCCCACCTTCCTGTTTGGGCACAAGACCACATTGTTCTCCACTCCTCCACACCAGCTACCTGACACTGCCGACACCGTGCATTCTGGGATTTGGAGTCCGCAAAACTCAAAACGGACTGCCATTGGCTGTGCAGATCGCATTAAGGGGGAGGGAACACAGTGCCTCTGGACATTCATTCACAGGAGGGGCAAACTGGGGAGAGGCTCGTTAAGGAGTAAGGCGCTGAAGAAGGCAATTAAGCCGAAATGCATTCGCCAATCCGGGACCTCTGAAATAAACGGCTGCCTGTTCCCTACTCCCCGTGTGGCCTCATCTTTTCTTTTGGAAAGTGTGCAACGCGATGTATACTGCGCAGCCAGACACGCAGAAGAGATGTCCCTGCAGCTACAAGTGACTCCGGGTTTTTACAGGCAACCACGCTGCTTGCAGCTTCAAGACGATCAAGGAATGGATAAACCCGGGAGTCTGCCAAGATTCTCAGCACGGAGGAAACTGACTGAGGTATTCTATCTCGACGGGGCAATCTGTCTCACATTTGACTGCCCCAGTTTCTCATCTTACCTGGGACGAGGGGCGCTGCAGTCAAGCGGGGACACAGAACTGGCACCGCAATGTTCGCCGTCCTTCAAACCACCCCACCTTCCTGTTTGGGCACAAGACCACATTGTTCTCCACTCCCCCACACCAGCTACCTGACACTGCCGACACCATGCATGCTGGGATTTGGAGTCCGCAAAACTCAAAACGGACTGCCATTGGCTGTGCAGATCGCATTAAGGGGGAGGGAACACAGTGACTCTGGACATTCATTCACAGGAGGAGCAAATTGTGGAGAGGCTTGTTAAGGAGTAAGGCGCTGAAGAAGGCAATTAAGCCGAAATGCATTCGCCAATCCGGGATCTCTGAAATAAACGGCTGCCTGTTACCTACTCCCCGTGTGGCCTCATCTTTTCTTTTGGAAAGTGTGCAACGCGATACACATATATATATATATATATATATATATATATATATATATATATATATATACAAAAAACTTTAACTTAATTGAAAGTTGAGTATGTTTTCGCTTTCTATCACATGTGATGGCACTATTTGCACTTTAAAAGGGGTGGTCATCCCTCGTGACGTTGTCATGTGATCAAGGCTATCTCTAGCCGAAACGCGTCATGGCGGATTGGTGCTGGGCTGAACTTTAAAATGAAATCAATTTGCACCACGTCGGGTCTCGCTGGTTCCTGATTGTCGGTGTGGCTGACTGCGCTGCGCTGTCTGCGCTGGGGACTGGACGTACCTCATATATATATATATATATATATATATATATATATATATATATATATATATAATTTTTTTCTTTAAATAAACAAAGTTTAAAGAAACATTATATATAGTTAGGTGTAATAAAAAGATCTTTTTTCATTAAAAAAACACCTTAGAAAATCACTGAAAAATACAAAGGTTAAAGTAACGTTATAGTTAGATGAATTTCTCAGTGACATTAACTTTTTGAACAAAAAAAAACACAGAAATTCAGCAGTTATAATTAGCAACACTACCCAACTTGTGCCCCCGCCACGCACTCCTTTTGACCTCACATATGACATCACTCATGACGTATTCTATGACATTTAAAATATATATATATGAGAATTATGTCCTTAATCTTTTGAAAGATAAGAAGTGAAGATAGTTTTACCATTGCATGCCTTTATCCCAATAACCTTTCTGCTGAAGCCTGGCATGACTCTGTTTCTGGGTGCCCTTGATTGCATCGATTTCCCTGCAGGTACGGAGGGTGTGTGAAAGGTTTATTGTAGGAACGTGGAGTATAATGCAGTGATGCTGGTTAGGCTTCACTGTGTAATACTCTTACAGTACCCCAAAGATGGCCCTCTGATTCACAGTAATAAATCCTTAGCCCAATCCTGGTAGTATGACAAAGAGCAGTCAGTCTTTACTAGAGGAACACGTGTGAAGTATTTCAGAGTACCAACATGGACGATAAGTAGTTGACACAACTCAAAAGAAACCCAACACCAATTTATAAAAGTAAAGCAGATTTTTATATTTATTTAAACACCAATCTGAAGGCAATCGGATGACTATAATGGGAGTCAGGAATTTTAGAAGGAAAAAGAAATCGGTGCAATTCAATACTGTAGAACTTTAATATTGTGGTCAATGGTAAAAAGCACTAGTGACAATCTGTCATTTGCATTACGAGTTGCCTGGAACCCATGGGGGTTAAGGTGATATGGGTCCCAGGACCAGGCCACAACAGTCAGTTGAATTTTACCTGTCTCATTTGCGCCCGGGTGCAGAGTTGAAATAGGTGTCCCTGGTGCTGAAGTGAGAGCTGCTTAGATGGTGCTGGTGAGGAAATAAATGCAAAAAGTTGACAACGGGGCAACTGAGGTGGCTTGTCGAAGGCACAGCGGAGTTCTCTCGTGTTGTAGCGTCAAGTGCAGGTGGTGGTTGCCGAACAGGCCACCAACAAGCCTTGTCAGTGGTAAGGTCAGCAAGAAGTTGTTTAGACGTCAGGGTACTAGTGCCACTAGTCCAACTGAGTCTGAAGTTGCCTTTGGCTCTCAAAGGGGTCCCTCTGTCAGGGGGAACAGGTCTTTGGTCCGTGACGATTCACAGCTGTGCTGGTACAGGATGTTTGCCACAGGTGCAAAGTATCGCTCCTCTGTTTTGTGCAGATCCTGTAGTCGAAGACTTGGGTCTCTTCTTTGTCCTCTGATGCAATTCAAATTAGAACTGAGGTTCTGGTCCTTGGGCCTTTAGGGGTGTGAGTGCGAGTTGCCAATGGGGTGCTAGCCCTAGTGGCTAATCCGCCCCTGAGGTGACCACAGCCGAGGATGTCACCTTTGGTACACAGAACCCTCTATTCTGCCAAAAGGCAGAAACCCTCTTTGCTGTACAGACCTGGTAGCCCACCCTATCGTTGTAGCTAGCCTTCTGAAGGTGTACACTTCCTCACTACATAATTTCCTGTCTGCCTTTGTGAAAATGTGCCCTGGGGCAGGGTGATGGCTGTTTCTTCCTTTGGGTGGCAGTCTGGTTGCATATCAGATGCGGTCTAAGCTTTGAAGCTCACCACCTTGTTGTGCTACTTCGTTAGCCATCCTGTCAGCGAGCGAGGTATGTTTATGACTCCTGGGAGAGTCCACATGTTAGCTATGGCCCGTTGATCATTTATAGTAGCCCTTAATGGAAAGAGGCGACAATAGAGACATAAGTGTGCACTTATAGATCTATACTTTTAATATTGTAATATAATGCACCTTGCCTCCTGGCCTCAGGAGGCCTACCGTAGGTGTGACTGGCATATATATTAAAAATAGTGCTTTGACCTCGCCACGCATGGTGAGGGCCAAGTCTTGTTTCAGCAGTTTGCATTGCTCATGGAGTCTGCTATGGCAGGACAGCTGTCATCTGTTTACTTGGGTCACTCAGGGTGGTATAAGCAGTGCTTCATGCCGGGTACCACTGTTACCATGTACCAGGGTCTTATAAGGGGATTAAAGTCTTTTTCAAATGGGGTTACCATTTCACATGTATCGGTTTTAGGGAGAGAGGACTGGCATTGGGGACTGGGTATCAGGCTCCAGTGCAGGGTCAGAGTCTAACACCAGCATTTAGTAGTCCACATGGTGGGCAAAAAGTGGGGGACACACCTGCAGAAAGCCTGATCACTTACATTCAGATTTTAAAGTGAGAAATAAGTGAGAAATAATTTTTGTTTCCTATGAGCCCCTGTAGCCCACATCCGTGTGCCGCTGATTCTTCTTAGACTCTTCTACGAGACATGTTAGTTGCTGGAGGGTAATGTGCCCTCAGACTTACATTTAGTAGGGCATGGTGTCTGTTCTGTGGTGCTCTGTTCTCTTTAAGTGGTCGCAGGGGACAGCACCTTCCGAACCAGGTAGTGAATGGTTTGCGTAAACATGTACTGAGTTTATTTATGATGATTGCTACAATTGGGTTTGAAACTGTTTCTTACATTGCATACAGTGAGGCGTGGTGGTATTGTAATTACATGTAATAGAATGTGCTTATACGTCGCCCAACTTGACAGTCACTCCTAAAGGAGTCTCAAAAGCACTGGGCCTGCTTTATGAAGTGTGACAAGTGTCTGTGCCCCCTTTCTAAAGCGAAGTTTCTCTAAAAATATTTTTTATATTCACATTCCTTTAGAGCAGAACTTAAAACTGTTTTCTTCCACAGGTGTACAGCACAGATAGCATACTATCGCAAAAAGTCTCCACCTGCTATATTCCTTTAACTCCTGCATGAAAAGTTGACATCCAATCAAACCTTTTGTAGTTTTCCCTCCCTTATTTATTTTGAATGTACCTCTGCTTCACTTCTATCTTCTGTGTGATATATAATTAATTTGCCTTTCCACCTTGGTAGCTGTCACTCCTCAATGCAGAGGGTGCCTTGGTCTAAGGAGGGTGAACATCATAGTCACATTCTGCTGCAGAACAGTAGACAGGCATGTTGTTCAATATATTTCGAATATCTATTGGATCTCGTAAGTGTCTGTCTACTCTTCTGCGGCAGAACGTGACTATGAAGTGTGTGTGTGTGTGTGTGTGTATATATATGTATATATATATATATATCCTAAACTGTTTTGCTCTGCAAATGAAGACACCCTTGCAGCAGTAGTTTAATCCTTTTATTGCAGGGCAGCTACAGCGAACGTGGATTCTCCCTCGAGTCGAGTTCAAGCTTGCACACCAATCGCCTACGCGTTTCAGGAGCAGTTTCCCTTAATCATGGCTTGGCGTTCAAAGTGGGAAGAGAGCAGGCACATCATTTTTCAGGTGGTCATGAAGGTATTAATCCCGCCCCATTGGGCGTGCCTGGCGCAAGGCTCACTGGTTCATGTAGTTCGCGCCCTATTCAGTCCATAGTGGGTGCCACTCTCCAATCCCCTCACTCAATATTTCCCTTTGGGTCGCTCTCCGGATAAGCCCAGGTCCGTTGTACATCTCGTGCTGTTCCTGCCAGGCCCGCTGTTCCGTCTGATGTGTCACTATTGGCAACACACGGACCCGCCTAACAGCGGTGGGGTTGTCTTCGTGGCCCGAGCCGGCCACTTATTATCCTAAACTGTTTTGCTCTGCAAATGAAGACACCCTCGCAGCAGTAGTTTAATCCTTTTATTGCAGGGCAGCTACAGCGAACGTGGATTCTCCCTCGAGTCGAGTTCAAGCTTGCACACCAATCGCCTACGCGTTTCAGGAGCAGTTTCCCTTAATCATGGCTTGGCGTTCAAAGTGGGAAGAGAGCAGGCACATCATTTTTCAGGTGGTCATGAAGGTATTAATCCCGCCCCATTGGGCGTGCCTGGCGCAAGGCTCACTGGTTCATGTAGTTCGCGCCCTATTCAGTCCATAGTGGGTGCCACTCTCCAATCCCCTCACGCAATATTTCCCTTCGGGTCGCTCTCCGGATAAGCCCAGGTCCGTTGTACATCTCGTGCTGTTTTTGCCAGGCCCGCTGTTCCGTCTGATGTGTCACTATTGGCAACACACGGACCCGCCTAACAGCGGTGGGGTTGTCTTCGTGGCCCGAGCCGGCCACTTATTATCCTAAACTGTTTTGCTCTGCAAATGAAGACACCCTCGCAGCAGTAGTTTAATCCTTTTATTGCAGGGCAGCTACAGCGAACGTGGATTCTCCCTCGAGTCGAGTTCAAGCTTGCACACCAATCGCCTACGCGTTTCAGGAGCAGTTTCCCTTAATCATGGCTTGGCGTTCAAAGTGGGAAGAGAGCAGGCACATCATTTTTCAGGTGGTCATGAAGGTATTAATCCCGCCCCATTGGGCGTGCCTGGCGCAAGGCTCACTGGTTCATGTAGTTCGCGCCCTATTCAGTCCATAGTGGGTGCCACTCTCCAATCCCCTCACGCAATATTTCCCTTCGGGTCGCTCTCCGGATAAGCCCAGGTCCGTTGTACATCTCGTGCTGTTCCTGCCAGGCCTGCTGTTCCGTCTGATGTGTCACTATTGGCAACACACGGACCCGCCTAACAGCGGTGGGGTTGTCTTCGTGGCCCGAGCCGGCCACTTATTATCCTAAACTGTTTTGCTCTGCAAATGAAGACACCCTCGCAGCAGTAGTTTAATCCTTTTATTGCAGGGCAGCTACAGCGCACGTGGATTCTCCCTCGAGTCGAGTTCAAGCTTGCACACCAATCGCCTACGCGTTTCAGGAGCAGTTTCCCTTAATCATGCTCCTGAAACGCGTTTCAGGAGCATGATTAAGGGAAACTGCTCCTGAAACGCGTAGGTGATTGTGTGCAAGCTTGAACTCGACTCGAGGGAGAATCCACGTGCGCTGTAGCTGCCCTGCAATAAAAGGATTAAACTACTGCTGCGAGGGTGTCTTCATTTGCAGAGCAAAACAGTTTAGGATATATATATATATATATATATATATACACACACACACTATACACTACTCTAAATCTCATGTCCGTCTGTCTTAACCTCTTTTTTTTTTTAACCACTTAAGTCACTAGTGTACCACAAAGACACTGGAGTAAATGCATGGAATGTTTTTCTTTAGCATACAAGACAAACCCCAATAACTAATAGTCTGGCCACTAATTTTGGAAGTGCTTCAAAACCTCGACAGGGGTAGTAAGCTCCAGATAAATTCAATTTTAATTCTATTCAATATATATAAATATGAAAAAAAACAAATGTTAAAGTGACTGTGTAGTTAGGTGTTATTATAATATAAAAACTAACGTTTAAAAACCAGATAACCTCTAAATGTATTAGTTATGATATGTTGAGCTAACTAGAACTTGTGCCCCTGCTATGCATTGCTTATGACCTCGCATATTAGATCATACATGACATGTGAAATGCCAACATTGATGACATCACAGATGGCATCTCAAATCTCAGTGTTTTTGCTTTGGTTTTTTCAATGCTTCCCAAAATTTACTATGGCAATTAACAGGAAAAAATGAAAGCTGCATTTCACCAAAACTTTCCAGGAAGGAGTGAGGTTGAAGAAAAATGTTTTGGATCGTTTTGTAAAGATTTGTCAAATGGTGCCAAAGTAATTAGCAGTCACCAGTAGGTAGTGCTAGATAGGACCTAGGGCCTGATTTCGATGGCGGGGAGACTGCCACTGACAGGCTGCCGGTGGCTGTCTCCCCTCCATCGGAGACATGTTTCCTGCCTTCCATATTACAATGGTGGGCAGGGTGATCCGACCGCCACGCACCCGACGGGTTCCTTGAGCCTGCCGGTCCTGTGGAGGAGCTTGTAGTTCCTACCATATTGGTGGTGCCTGCAAGGCACCTCCGTAAGGATTACAATGTCCCTTTCCATGGCAGGTAGCCCGCCATGTAAAGGCTGGCGAAAAGAGACTTTGGAGGTGTGTAGCAGGCCCCCCCCCCCTCTTCCACCAGCCGTTGGCTTTGAGTGTTGGGTGGTACCCATGGTGCGCCCCCAACATATCCCTGCACCATGCGGTAGGCACCGCATGGGGCCTACCACATAGTGCAGGGATATGTGTGAGGTGTCTGTTTTGTCTCGTGGCAGGTGCTGCAGAGTGCCACAGTGACGGTCGCATTGTAATTTGCCTTGTGGTGCTGCCGCTTAGTAGGCAGGTGGTCCCAAATACTATACGATGGCGGACAGGCAAACACCGTCATCGTAGTGACCCCTTAGTTGCCATAGATGAAGTGTTTCTTGGTTTGCTAATAACTTTGGCACAGTTTGACGAATTTTCATGAAATTGTCCCCCAAAAAAGTGGGCTACTTTATCGTGTTCTGAATGGAAACTTTCGGGGTGATCCTTCAAGCAAGGGCTGAGAAAGAGCGGGACAGGCGGACACTGTCATCGTAGTGACCCCTTAGTTTCCATAGATGAAGTGTTTCTTGCTTTGCTAATAACTTTGGCACAGTTTGACGAATTTTCATGAAATTGTCCCCCAAAAAAGTGGGCTACTTTATCGTGTTCTGCATGGAAACTTTCGGGGTGATCCTTCAAGCAAGGGCTGAGAAAGAGGGGGGTGGGGGGGCAGGAGTAAAGAAATTTGTGTTTCCTATTGAGATTTTAGACATGACTACAGCCCGAAACTGAATTTCACCACATTTGGCAGAAAGTTTGCTCTTGGTCCAGAAAGAACCCTTTTTGTGATTTGGTGTAAATCGGTTTAGTAGTTTTGGAGTTATTAAAGAAAAAAGATTTATAGATATCTAGGGACGCTAATCTTCAGCAGATCTGACAGATCTCATGCTGAGATCGGATGTACCATGTTACAAGGCATACCGTTACAACTACCTACCATTACAACGCGACTATTACAACGCATACCATTACAACGCATAGCGCTTTGGGGTGCTGGATAGTGGTAAGTATAATTTACTATTCTAACTCCAGTCCCCGTGGACCCTAGGGAAGGTGTTGGATAGTAAATTATACTTATTCCCTATCCTATAGCGCCCCCCAGCGCAATGCGTTGTAATGGTATGCGTTGTAATAGTCGCGTTGTAACAGTAGTGCGCTGTAACAAATGCGTTGTAACAGGTGCATACCGCTGAGATCTGACTGACTATGAACACTTCAACCAGGAAGTGTAGGCAGGCACCTTGAGACTTTGACTCGTCAGAGAACCGCAAAAAAAGGCACAAAAAAAACCAAGAATTTGCAATGTCTTGCATTAGGAAAGTTTGAGCTATTGGTATTGTAAATGACAAATTTGCTATTTATGTGTTGGTTTTGAAAGTAGCGAAATTAATAGCTTAGTCATTTACAATGCCAATAGTTATAACTTTCGCAAATGTGAAACCTAAAGCATTTGTAATGCGATATGTGTTGTATTTACGTGACTTAGATGTATTGATATTACAAATAACAATGGCTTTTAATTTTTTTTAATAATGAATACTTAAATAAAAGTTATTTTAATTTATAATGGCAATAGCTTACACTTTTGTAAATAACTTATGTGAAGATTATGTTCAGTGTATTTTATTGTGACGCAAATCCAAGAACAGAAGTGAAATAGTAACATATTTTTTGTATCATTTGTAATAAAGCTTGAAACATTGAGAGAACATATTTGAACTAGTTGTTGTTAAATGGTTGCACAGATTGATGCTGTGGTGGCACTGTGTGATGTTGGGTGAAGGGAGGGTTGTCTTTTAGGGGGAGATTGGTGAGGATGAAGGCGGTGGGGTACAAGGAGAGGTCACAAAGTATTAAATGGATTTACTCTGACTGCTGAAGCAGCCAGTGCAGCCTAGGTCTCACAACAAAACGGAAACAAGAAAATCTATTTCTATAACTTTTTTGTTGGTCTGCAGCAGGGTGTGCACAGATTTAATGTTATAAACTGATAACCATACATTCCAGGGACTTTGCAGCATTTCCAATATATATTAGCCGTTCACTTTGCTTAAAAGAGTGTAAATTCTGATATGTATTTGCTTCTAGGCACTACATTGCTTGGTTTTACGTGTGATAAGTGTCACTCCAAGGTAGTACTCGTAAGTGTACTGAAATGGAAATGTCACACATAAGCAATCTGAAAACCCTAGCAGCAATGGAGATTTAAACAAAATCATTGAAGCGTACCACATACAGGTCCTTCATTGAAAACTCACAAAGAATCTCAATCTAGAAAGTATGCCAGAACAAGGCACCAAGGACGAAAAAAGAGTTGTTGCAAGCGAATGGTGGAACTAAGATTGCGAGGGAGCTGGTTCGAACCAGGGGCTGCCTATGGTTGCTTCCCAAAAGCAAACCTCGAGGGTAAGCGGCCGCTTCCGAGTAACAGAGGATGAGCAGCTGCGTGGAAGTGAGCCAAATGAGCGTCTGCGCCTCAGGGGCAGAACGGTGGAAATGAGCTACCCGCGAGAGCGCAACTTGGGGATCAGGAGCAAGTTCTGGGGACTAGCGCGGGGGCAAACCGCCACTCCCGTACAGCGGGCCGTGGCAGAATGAACTTGTGACACAGGCACCGCGCGCTGCACGGCGCTTCTAGCACTCTGACCCTGCTTCTGCTCCCCCTCCCGCCGCTCCTCTGATGATGCTTCCGCCGGTGGGCGTGCGGGGGTGATGCCAGCTCCTGGTTCGCTGGCAGCTTCGGCACTGCGACCAATCAAAGCCCGCATTATAGTGCGAATTGGAGGACAAGGGGAAGAGTCCAGCATAGCAGTCTGTGCCGCCGACTCTCCTCCTCCCGTCCCGGCCAGGCTCAGTCATCGGGACTACATGAGAGGGGGAGAAGCCGTGCCTCCTCCGGGGCTCCTCCAGCAACATTGGCGGCGGCTCGGGGTGCGTGCTTGAGTATCTGCCAGCCGAGAGCGGAGGAGGGAAGCCCGACTCATCCAACATGAGCCACAAGCCCTGTGGGAGGCACTAGGACCCAGGGCCGCATGAAGGACAACAGGTAACCATTATTTTTCAGGACATTCCCAATCGTTGTCACCCATCCAGGTTCTGCATACTCCTCCCTGCACCAGTTTTACAACCTTCCCTCCCAGCATGGAGTTACATGGGCCGCCGATGCACCTGCGGGGCTCCCATGAGCGAAGGAAGCCCTGCGTGTGCCAGGTGATGCAGAGATGACGCAGGAGCCCGGTGAGGTAAGGGGGGGGTGCGTGTGTGTGTGTGTGTGTGTGCTTGTGTGCGTGCGTGTGTGTCTGTGTGCGTGCGCGCGCGATTTCGAGAGGCTGACTTGCTGTGGAACTGGGACAGAAGATGTGCACGGCGCGGCCTGTACGTGCGCGTACACGCTATGAAATCGCCGACGGCCCTGCGCGTGCCCATTCCCTGTCCCACATTCCCAGCAAGTGGATAACAATAGGTCTTTTCTCTGGACAGCAGCTCGATTTAAAAAGGGGCAGGGTTGGAATACCCTGACCCCCTAGTCCCGGTGGTGAGTTCCCACAGGGATGCCCCTTGGGGGCCAAAAACATTTTTTTCTCAATTTTGCCACATTTTCCAGGAGGATGCGCAATTTCGTGGCAAAATTGAAAAACAAGCATGGTCTCCCACGCTGGGTTTCAATATGCCCCCGAGGTGGGCCAGTTTTCGGGTGGTAAGACTGCCTCCGGAACCACCTCCTTCCTAGGTGCCAGGCCAGTTGGTAAAAAGGAGAGGGGGGCCTCACGGTCCCCCTCCCCAGGCTGGGATCAGCCCTGGGGACCCAATCCGCCTAAGCCGCCATTAAGGCTCCTGGGAACCCCATCCCCAGCGATTTCACAACAGTGTGTGGGGAGGTCTGCAAGTTAAAGTAAGTTTTGGATGCGGCGCAAATTAGAACTTGAAATTCCAACTATAATTTTTGAATTTCTGAAGTTTGTATAGTTTAAGTTTTTTTTGCATAGAAATAATGAATTATTTTTGTCACTATAACTAATTTGTAACCTTTAGTTTCTTCATTGAATTTAAATTTTTTCTAAATAAAATGTGTTGCGTATCATTGAGCAGAGTTATATTGAGTGTGGTTTAGCGAAGTGTCGTAGAGAACAGTGGAGGAGAGTGTCATAGAGTGGAGTGCCTTAGATTGGAATGGAGTAGAGTGAAGTGGGAGAGTGTCAGAGAGTAGACTGGAGTGGTGTAGCGAGAAGTAGCGTAGAATGGAGTGATGTCATAGAATGGCATGTCATAGAATGTCTTAGAGTGGAGAGGCGCAGATTGTATGGGCATGTTGTAAAGTAGAGTGACGTGTCGTTTAGTTACACTGGCATGTCGTAGAGTGCAGTGGCATCTCCGAGTGTTGTTCATTGTAGTAGAGTGGAGAGGGTAGAGAGGTGTGGTGGGCGTACAGTGAAGTGGTGTGACTTGGAGTGGCATCCCGAAAAGTGGAATGGCATGTTGTGAAGTGAAGTTGCGTGCTGTAGAATAAAGAGGCATAGAGTGGAGTTGAGTTGGGGGACTGTGAGATAGAATAGTGTGTCAGTGTTTTAGAGTGGAAGGGCATAGTGTCTACTGGAATGTCATAGAGTGTAGTGGCGTGTCGTAGACTAGAGTGGCTTTTAGTACAGTGATTGGCGTCTCGTAGAGTGGAGTGGCATGTTGTACAGTAAAGTGGAGCAGTGTTTCTTACAGTGGAGTGTCGAAGAGTATCTTGGAGTAGAGAGACGTAGAGTGGAGTGACGTACAGCAAAGTGTTATGCTGTGCAGTGCAGTGGCATATTGTGAAGTGTCATTGAGTGGAGTAGCATGTTATAGAGTGATTTGTTATAAATATATATTTTTTCAATGGGTAAAGCAGTGTGTTGTAGAATAGAGTGGAGTGGCATGTTGTAGAGCTTTAGTGTGGAAGTGTGTGTTGTACAGTGCAGTGGCATGTCTTAGAGTGGAGTGGTGTGTCATAGAGTGGAGTGGCGTGTCATAGAGTGGAGTGGCGTGTTGTCCACTGTCTTTTCTCATAAATTATTTTTATGTCTTGGCTGGCGAAAGCAGCGCGCATGTGCTGCTCTAGTCATACGAGAGCTTCTTGGAATCAATACAGATTCCCAAGCTCCCAGAGGCTGAGTTGATGCCCCGCCCATCTTTTTGATTGGTTCGCGCCATCTTGCATGCAAAACGCTGGCTTCTGATTGTAAAGGAGGCTTCTTAGTCCCTCCTTGTCTCCTTTTGGCCCTGCCCAACGGGATTGGATCGTTTACTGGCGGCAATACACACACTCCTTCATTAGTCCCCACTCACTTTTTTCTTCTCATTTGGCTTTGGCAAAGTCAGCTGCGTGTTTATTTTTGTATTGCGCTTTCACTTAAAGTGAAAGCGCGATGCGAAAATAAACACGCAGCAGCCTTTGCGGTACCGCGCTTGTTCTAACACGCAGACAATAAAGACGGCAGGTGAGCAGAGGTGACAATTTTCATTGCAAAGGCCAGCCCTGGCTGCAAAGTTCGAGAAATGGCGTTCTACAATTTTCAAGATTATCAGGAACCTGTAAAATTTGGTACAGATGAAGTGTAAATATATTAATGAGCTGAACCTCTGTGCATGAAATACAACGAACCGAGTGCAGTCTGGCGCGTTATTGTGCAGTGGAATAACATAATTTGAAGATAGATGTACAGTGGTAACTGGAGTGCCTATTTGTTGTGTCTGTGCTTGTGGAGGGTGTGTACTCTTTGTAGACCACTTCATACCTAGGGTCTCTGCCACACTGACACGTCAAAGGAAGCTGTGGCAATCATGTTTCTTGCCTTAGGGAAAGCAACACTCAAAACCTGTGTCTAAAAAACCCACACCACGACTTTTGACAAAAGCAAAATGTATTTGGACAAAATATCACCAAGGAGATTTATGTTCGAAGTTTCAGAGTAAAGATCTAACTGAGATCCAACCCCACATCTCTGTGTCTGTAAGGGTTTTGTGTATTAAGAAGATCATGTGACTCCAAGCACCAACATCTAGGAAACAACACAAACGGGATGTGGCCATCATGGTGGCTATATCCTGCCCCTAACCTATTGAGACACGCAATAATCCTACCTTTTTTTCCAATTCAAGTTCTGTTGTAATATATTACTTTCAAATGTTCTAATGTTATGGAGTATTGCTTTACTTGTTACCACAATAATGTGTTTGCATTTACTGAAAGCAAAAAGTATTTAAATCAGAAAGTTGCACGTGGCTTTATATATGAATGAATTTATTTGTTTTTAATTAATAACAAGCATTGAAAATGCAATAGGTCTCGCCTTTGATTAAGTTAAAGCCATTTGATTTGCTAATGGTATTGTATAGCAAAGCAAATGGCTTTAACTTAATAAAAGGCGAGACCTTTTGCATATTTCAGTGCTTGTTTATTTTTATTACAATAGGTACCTCAGTACTGCGGTACTCCGTAAACTATTTAAAAAATACATACAACAAGAAAAATACTTTTGTCTAACTACTCAGGCTTTGGTAAAGTGCCCCATTTATTCCTATACCTTTAAAAAAAATAGTAATAAACTATCCCCATGTTAGGCTAATGTTCTGATTTGTTACCTTTGCCTCAAATTGTAAAGCGCTCTGATATCCTTCGAAATCAAGCTCGCGCTATATAAAACTTTATAAATCAATAAATATAAATAAATATCTCACACAAACCTTGAACACAGGCAAATTGCGGTCTAAACAGTATTACTGCCTTTTTATTTTATGAGGGCTTTCATTAACCAGCAATATTGTGGTTTTTTTTTATTGGTATGTACTGCGATATAATGTAGCACAATATATTACTACGCTTTTGCCCCTTATGCTAAAAAACTACTTAACCAATTTAGATATGCTCACAAAAGGACCATTTTCACATCATTTTCTATATTCCTGTCAAATTTCAAAAACATCCTTTCAGCTGTTTTTCTGCTACATCTATTTAAAGTCTATGGAAAATGCATTGGTGGAAAAACTTATTTTGGGACTCCCCTTTTTTCTTTTTACCCCCTTAACTAATCACTATGAAACTTTGCATCATCAGTCAATGTAGCTAAAGGAATACATTTGCAAACTTTTGTGGAGGCTTGTTAAACGGTGGGAAGGTTATTACCATCAAATATCTGAGGAATATCTATCTTTTGGAATCCTAACTATTTCTAAAGAATGCTGTGCAGAGCTCCTGTACCCACCCAGAGGTGTGGCTATATTAATAGGCAATTCCTCCCTTGTGTTCATTCCAAACCAGTTCTAAGGCAGCTCCCCCTTCCACTGGTTTTGGAGCCACATTGAAAGAGGAACAAAGTAAAGGGGAACAGGCCTGGTGTCAAGTCATCTGCTTGTAAAAAGGGTAGGCCTCTTAGTTTAACTCATCCTTGGGCACATCCCACAGGTGATCATGTTAATGGAAGGCCAGCACCTTATGTCCTTATGAGCCACCGAGCTACCAGGTGAAAGTTTAATACTTACAAGGTTTAGGCAGGAAAATGGTTGCTTTTTAAAAGTACTGATTGCTTAATAGTTAGACAAAATCCGAATATACCATTAAACTGGACTTTGGATAACTATAAAAATGAGTACTTGAATTGAATCTCTTGCTACCACTAATCCAAATTTTGCATTTATTAAATTTAACAATGTACTGTTTCCCTATGGACGTAGCAGCCTTGGTGAAAATAGCTTTTGGGGATATTTCACTTCAAGGATAAACATTAACCTTTATATGTCCTACTTTTAAATACCATGCACAGGGGTGCCTTATTAATATTTATGAGGAAGGTTTAGGCCTGACAAAAGGGGTTATTTTGACAGATCGAATTTGCAGTTAAAAATTGCCACAGGCGTGTTACCTGTGGGCATGTCTAAAGGGGTCATTTTGACAGGTTGAATTTGCATTTTTAAATTGCTGCAGGCATCTTACTCCTGTTCAGTTACCAGGCTGCACATGACGGAAGTCTCTCACATGTACACTGCACATGGTTGTGCGCACCTGTTCATGTGTAACTAGCCCTGGGCACTTTACCCTAGTTGCGCCGCAGCAGCCTTATCTTAAAAGGCAGATACTGGTGGTAAACACACTTCGTCCAATTACCATGAAATGACTGTGTGAGAGACTCCCCAAAGGTAAAGGTTACCGCCTTAAATGTTTACTAGCTTGAGAAATGTAGTGCGCTACCAACCAGTGGACTCTTTCCAGTGTGTACCGAACATTAACATGTGATTTCATATAAAGGTTGATGAAAGCTAAATGCAGTACTTAAGATTCGGATCTTGCTGAATTAACAATGACTAGAGCTGTTAATTGACTTGTTGAGTGATGACAGTGGCGCTTTATTTCCGTAAGTGAAAAAGGAAACAGGTTAAGGGATGCTCTTAACGGGGGCAAGAAAGGAGTAAGGAGGGAATGCATGTCCCAGTCTGCAAGGGGGCTCCAGCAGGCTGCCCTTTCCAACCAGCAGTAGTAAGACGAGAGTAACACCACCTACACCACCCACTGGAGTTTTAAATACACTGGTTGATTCAGGTTAAGTCCTGCAATCCATGGTTAAGACCCTTCTTGATTCTATTACCTCTAGGCTGACGCACATGGAGAGTATCACTTCCAGTTGTTTGAGTATGCTGAATTCTAATAGACCAAGAGCCCGCAAATCAGCAAAGTATTGGAACTACTAAGGCTTCCACTAAGATGCTGCTTGATGCTTCGAACAGTGTGGAGCCCTAACCCTCATCTTGGATGAAGCCTGGGGATACAACCACAACGCCCACAAATTACTGCTTGGCAGATCGTGTTAAGTCAACTGCTGTTGGTGGTAGCAGTAATACCCCCCCCCACACGCCCCCACATGCTATCTCTATCTGCCGAGCCTACGAACGAGTATTGTAGCACTCTAATGGCAGGGAAGGCGGGTGGGATTGGTGAAACACTGGATTTACCTCCTGCAGCTACCCCATATGTTGACTTTGTAGCAAATGTGCCTATCTTGCACGGGCCGAATCTGAATCTTGGGAAGCACTGAGAAATAAATCCCTCAATTGGCTGGATAGCAAAACCAACATAGAAGCCGTCCTTTCTTATGATTTTAAAGTGGTCCGATGAGTTAGATGGGTGGGGAAGGGTACAAACAAACTTCCAGGGATCTGTTTTGTGTTGACTTTTAAATCCCCTAGTCTATTCTGTCCAGAATGAGATACTCTCAAGTCCGTCTACATCAAGTTGGTGTTGCCACTTGAATATTTCTATCAGCCACCTCTCTCTGCTCGTGGTCAACACTTGAATTTGGACCCTTGTATTCCAACCAGTCATACCCATTTACATCATTTTGCAGTACCAATCTCAAATCGCTATGAAAGGCTGCCTTCTGTAGCCAGTCTGGTCTGGCTTGTTGTAGAAACCGCAGTAGCCTCCATTCCAATCACTACTGGCCCCAGAAGGCACGACAGCCCTAGTCCTCCCATACGTTCCCTGCCTCTGGTTAGTTCCCCCCCCCCCCTGTGATAACCTGCGTGGACATTTGCATTTAACTGTCGCTCTAATCTAGCATACAAGATCTACCATGTACGACCCTTTCTGGAATGTGTCTGGGCTGCCTGGAAAGGTTGGTAAGTTGGAATGGGTGAATTATGTCATTAAGTTTCAGACTCTATGGCTACAGGAGACCTGGAGTGTAGAACGTATACACATTAATGGATGCAAAACCCTACATGTACCTGCAGTCCCTATGAAAGTCTGGGAGAGCAATGGGTGGTTTCGCTGTTTACATTTAGAACTATTTGGCATTCTGTAACATATCTATTTTGGTAAGTGCACGGTATTACCAATTGATTATCATCCACACCTCACCCACCTCCGAAGTTGCATTGGTTAACTTGTACAACAATGCTCTGCTAGGTGAACGTCCTAATACTTTAGGACAATTTGAGCATGAGCTGGAGGTGGCCTGGAACAGTAAAGATATCTTTGAGGGAGGCGGGGGATTTTAACATGCATCTGTGCCCTTGAGTAAGGCATGTGGTATGATGTACATACATGGTAATGCTCCATCTCACTTCAAGCACTCTAGCTACGGGGACAAATTAAATGAAATATTATGTAAATATGATCTTGCCTTTAGAAATGAAATGTGTGTCCCCTATGCTGATTTCAAATGCACCTTTAATGGTAGAAGGGAAAACATAATTGATTATATTCTATCTTCTCACAGGCTTTCACCCATGCTCTTTGACTTCACTACTCAGCCCGCCTCTGTGAATGATCACTACCCCTGAAGTCTAGACCTAACTTTCAAACACCTGTCCACCCATGCGACCCCAGCCTGACTCTATATTTTTAACATTGAGATTGCAACACGTAATGGTCTTTTCCCTTGCTGGACGTAGATAAAACCCGATGATAGTATGGAAATAGACTTAGTTATACGTCTGGACGATTCCGCTTCCCCTAGGAATATTATTTAAGCCTTCCTTTTGATAACGCAGGGGGCTGAAGGATAGCCTACCTGTAGTCCGTCATCGATATCCTGGTAGCATACGGGGTTGGTTTAACACAAACTGCACTAAGGCACACAAACGCTTACAATAAGTCTTACAAAAGACACCCAAGAACATACAAGAAGTTCAGAAGAGAGGAGTGAATATAGAGCAGCTGTGAAGAGGAGGAGGAAAAAGATCTAAGGAATGAAGCAAGGGTTTCACTATGAGGCCAGCCTCACCTAGGATAGTGCAGCCTTTTGGTGTGCGATTAAGAGTCCCACCTAAGCGAGGATTCTGTCCCCCGATTGGAGATTGCCATTACTGACATAGAGTGGGCGACTCACTTTAGTAACTACATCTATTCAAACCCAGATAAGAAGCAAGGCAAGGTAGCCTCCCACAGATTCCTGTAGTAATGTCCCTCCTTTAAAGTTGTCTCTCGAGGAGGCCACCAGGGCTCTCATGGTCAGTAAAGGGGGAAAAGCGCCTGGCCCTGAGGACCTCCCCGTCTATTTTTTTTAACCTAATATTTTCCTCTTGGGTCCACTATTAATCCAGTTGGTAGGCGCAGCCTGCTCTGTCGATTTCTTGAGCACATGGTCAGAATCCCTCAAAGTACCCATTTAAAAAAAAAGAAAAAAAAAAGGGACCGCTTATCGGCCTGCTTTCGCCCAATATCGCTACTCGATTCACAAGTGAAAGGGCATATTTTTCTGGCCAGAATCTTTTTGCCGTCAAGTCTGATCGAAACGTCGACACTATCCCCCATCAGACTTGGACCTTCAATCCCCTGTTGCCCCCTTCCCAATTACAGGAGATACATCTCCTTACTTTTTTGTGAATTATGTGAACTGAGTATACACATAGTATTACTGTTTGCTTGGCCAGGCTATGAAGACTGTGTAATTGGTTGCAGTCCCATGTACAGTTTTGTAAATATATGCCCCTTTATTTCCTTTGGGAACTCCTTTCCCCTCTGAATTTCCTTTCAATTCTTTACACTTGAGCACCCCCCTTGCACGTTCCAATTGGAGCAACCCTTTCTCATTTTCTTGACTTCAAGTTTTTTTCAATATATTGCTTTATATTTGAATAAATACATGCCTTTTTGAAATCTTTGGTTGTTGTACACATCCTCTATCATTGTATGAAATCGATTTCATGTCACCGCCAGCTGATTAATAGATGCTCTAACAAAGCTGAGTGATTAATGTTGAAATAATTATTATCCTTACGAGATCGGTCCTGGACCATTGTTTTTGTACCAATCTCTTTGTTTGTGGACATGAGTCTGCCGTCTGAACGTGTTAAACCCACTGTCCTCCAGAATCAATTGATGTTGACTACTTATGATATTCAACCTTATGCAGTCTTTCTATAGAATCTTTGACATAGTTTTTTTGTTACCAGGTTTAGGTTAAATATATTTCATCGATTGAAAACCTACCCATTTACAATGATTGGTCATGGACTGTCATTAAATGTCCTTGTGACAATGTGTTTGATCAGAGTACAATGCCCTCTGTGCCACTTTGTAAATATTACACGAACTCGAAGAAGATACTTCTTTTACCCTCATAAATTTGCACGATGTCGCCCTGCATATCGGTTTATACAGTCACTGTCCACCCCCTGCTTTGCTGTAGCATAGCATCCTATTTATCAGTAGTCTTCAATCATCAGAGGAAGTCTTCTCATACTTGTAAAGACTCAGCACACGAACCAATGTATTTATGGCTCTGTTTGCATCTGTCTAGATTTATCGTGTATTCTTTTTTTTTTTTAAGAAGTTTTTAACGAAACTGTCTTTTCGTGTCTCTCTTAATTGTGTAAATGCTATTATATTGTAATATGTCCTAGCTTTTATGAATGCATTACACAATTGTGTAAGTGAAAAAGGAAACCGGCTAAACTTTCGATTTGCTGCCTATACTTTTGTCTTGGATAGGTAAAAAAAAAGGAGTAACAGCGGCCTTGTTGTCCGTAGGTGCTTGTGTCCACTACACATTACAGCTTAATGTGTGGCTCACTGGTTAGAGCAGGCAGACCCTGAAGCAGAGATCAGACCCGGGACCAGGGTTCAATTCCCGACGCAGCAGGGTCTTGAGCTCATATGTCCACGGACTCGATAATTCTCGCTTCGGTGCCTGACCTAATCATGCGTTCTCACTCTGCAACTCTGGGCATTAAGCTTGCTTAATCTCCACAACGGCCCCCCCCCCCCCGCGGCGAGATGCCTGGCTTTCACCTTGGGGATGCCCTGTAGGGGCTATCTACAGGGTTCCCAAGGCAAGCGCGGAGATACCCCTTCGGGGGTCGATTCAGGCGCTATATAAGAAACATAATATTAATAATAATTGTTTAGTGTGTTTGTTTGCTCGCTGAAATTGCTTTTCATTTACATGTTAATAAGCCATTCGCGTGCATGGATTATGTTTGCCTAAATAGCAAACATGGACTCTTAGAAATCCAAAGGACATCCCTAATGGAATGTAGTCTTTTTAGCCACATCTCATGAATACACTCTGATTCCTTAATAAGATAATATATAAAGGGTTGCGTTGAGAAATGTTCTATCTCAATGTCTCATGAAAGCTAAAAAAATGTGTTTTCTACTGTAAAATGTAGGCTGTGGAGTTTTGTTTGTGTGTGTAAATGTGTTCCCCTAGCACACTGACCTTGACCGTCTTTGATGTTCTTTTTCTAGTTCCCTTCCATGCTGTACCAAGAGTGATACCAGAGCAGGAGGACGAAGAGGAGAACTCTGGCTGCTTAACCAAGTATTTCAGTGTTGTGTGGTGTAAGCTCTCTAAAAAGAAGCACAAGAAGTGGGAAGGGGATGCTGTCCTCGTCGTCAAAGGCAGGACGGCGGTCCTTAAGGACATGGAAGGCAAAGACATCGCAAAAGGTATTCCACAAAAGTGATCTACCAGCGTCTCACTGGCCATTCCTTTACATTTCATTGAATCAACCAGCTAGAATGTGTTCAGCATTGTGTGCTTGATCCCATTCTAATGAGAGCTTGGCCTCTCAGGACAACTTAACTCGTATTTGGATCTGTCGCAGAGATAGCTTTAGCTGGCTTGCTAGCCTCATGTAATACAGAAAATCCGAACTAATAAATTCATACAGACGTACATAAAGGGTCTCTGGCCAGCTGTCTTTATCCACTGGTCTGTTAAACTGTCATTCACATTTTGCTTTCTCTCACTTCAGCATATATCATGGGGGAACGGGTCAGCTGATTTTAGCCATTGGGGTTCTTGCACTCTGAGTGATACAAATTTTTGCCTGATCACATCAGGCTGATGAGTTAATCCTTGACTAATGTTTTTTCTCATTCTTAATCCAGTTTTTCGGTTGAGCCTGGCAACGCAGCGCGAAGCGCTGTCACCAGCGAGAACTATTGTTACGGAGTTGCCTCTCATGCGAGACAAGAGATGGGCACGTGCAAGAAACTGACTGGAAATTTGGACGCCCGCATGAACAGGAGATGTTCACGTGCGTAGGGCTCATTTCCAGTCCGTCTCTTGCACGTGCCCATCTCTTGTCTCCCATGAGAGGCAACTCCCTGTGTAGCGCACGCAGGACAGGAGATATGCGCGCTCGCACAACACCAACAGCATTTTAAAATGCGCCTCAACGGCTGCCCGCATTTCT
The DNA here is from genome assembly GCF_964263255.1 of Lissotriton vulgaris. Taxonomy (NCBI): domain Eukaryota; kingdom Metazoa; phylum Chordata; class Amphibia; order Caudata; family Salamandridae; genus Lissotriton; species Lissotriton vulgaris. The sequence goes on along the minus strand of NC_141691.1, from coordinate 1,720,913,510 downwards.
CTCCCCCCCGCACCTCGACCGCCCAGAACCAACCCTCCAGTAGCGCCATGCCGCCTGACCCCCACCGTCCCCCGCTAGCAAACCAAGGACACCTGCAGCTCCCTCCATCCTCCGAAGCCCCCTTGTACCGCCCATAGTCAGCTGATATTGCGGGGAGTGACTAACAAACTTTCATTTCCCTTCCGCCGTAGCCCTGCTTAGTGCTTGTTTTTATACCGACTGTCCGGGAAGGCAGTTTGCGCATGAACGGGGCATGATGTTAAGTGCTGCAGACAAAACAAACTCCCCACATCCACTAAGAAACAGAACAGTTGTTCAAGCCTTCCCTTGTAATTTAGCGCCATCTACTGGTGGCGCTGCTAGTTTACATCACCTTATTCAAAGACTAACGCATGTTTTCAAAGACTCGCCACAAAACACCAGAAGCTGGATCTTTATAGAATAAGAAGAGCAGAGGTGGAAACTCACTCGAAGCCTCAGGACAGCGCCCTACCCTGGTCCACCACGGGCTTGCCCGATTGCTGTGGAGGGTAGGCGGGCGGCCAATCACAACTCTGGACGCTGAGAGGGTGGAGTCGGGGGTCATCGCGTCAGCCACTTAAGGCTAGACTGTTAATCTGTTCGCTGTGGACACGCGCTAGTACTTGGACGCGCTAGCTGCTACAGGTTATGCTCTGTTTTTAACTCTTCCCCTGATACTTTTAAAACTTTTACTGAAATTACCTTGTGTGTGCCTGATCTCCCCGGTACTTGCTCGTAACGCCAGCTACTTCCGCCCCCTACCCCGGTCCACCACGGGCTTGCCCGATTGCTGTGGAGGGTAGGCCGGGCGGCCAATCACAACTTTGGATGCTGGGAGGGTGGAGTCAGGGGTCAGCGCGTCAGCCACTTATAGAGATGCACTTTCGGACGTGCAGCGGGCGCGCCGAAGGCGCGCTTAAGGCAAGCCCGTCTGCGCCCGTCCGCGCCTGTGCCGCGACCAGCGCCAGGCAGGCTGCCGGAGGACGCACAATGAGGCCAACTTGCTGGTCTAGGCCTCAATTATTAGCTATGAGGCCGCAGACCGGAGGCTGTAGCACCAAGTGTAACCTCTTTCAGCTACTTGTTGAACACTTCGTGTGTAAGGATTGCATCTTCTCTCTCAGCTCGCTTACTACTAGCCCGAGAGAAAGATGCTATGAGGAACCACGCAGTGAGCCTCCCAGAGAGGTAAAGGCTTGTCTCCTTACCTGTCGGTCTCTCCCACGACACGCGGGCGACATCTGGCTTTCACTCACTGCCCACTCATGGGACCTGATGTTTTTAACCGAAACCTGGGTTAAAGACGCATCCAACCCAGATATTTCACTTGCAATTCCCCCAGACTACCACTTTGTCGGGATCAGTCGGCCAGGGACAAAAGTGGGAGGAGGGATCACCATAATTCTTAGGTCGCAATGGAAGATAACCTCTAGGAAATTAACCAATACAGGCCCCATTGAAGCGATGTACTACAGTATTACGGTCCTACTCACCTGATCCTTGCAGGTGTCCTGATTTATAACCCCCCAGGCTCACAGCCTTCCTATCTCACTGAATTATTAGTGACCCTTGCCGACCTATCCCTGATACACCCTCATTTTACCATTTTAGGTGATTTTAACCTGCTTGTGGATGACACATCCTGCCCAAAAGCGAGGTCCCTGGTGGAAACGGTAGCTGGCATAAACCTTGACCAGAGAGTTCATGGCCCACCCACAGTGCAGGTCACACCTTAGACCTTGTTTTCTCTAATTTGTCGGCCCTCTCTACCCTGCCACCCCTTCCCCTGAACTGGTCTGACCATTCCCTTGTCCCTTTTAATCTGACTATTTCCCCCCCCCACTGACCATGAACAGTGGGGTACCGAATTTGGGTTGAAAATGGTACAGTTACCTGCGACGAACTTGTACCAATACTATCCAACCAGGATTGGCAACCTTCTGATGATTTAGACACAGATGTAAAGAAGTTTAATGCTAATCTCTCCGCAGCTATAGATGCTATTGCACCTTTACTTCCCCTCTCTTCTGCTCACATGAAACCCTCAGCCCCTTGGGAAAGAAGTAAATGTAAGAAACTCGAGCGCCTTTGGCGACGCAACTATGATCCTCTTGCCAAAAAAATATATAGAACCGCCTTACAAAAGTTTCATAAATTAAAACAGGCCACTATGAAAGAATACTTTGCTAATAAAATCAACTCTGCAGACAATTCGGCCAGAACACTCTATCAAATTGTGAAGGATTTCACTAAACCGACAGCTCTTACTTGCCCCACCAAACCTGGTCAAGAACTTTGTGATGGCCTCTCGGACTTCTTTCATATTAAAATCACTGATATTTTCTCTTCCTTCACACTGGCCAGGCGGCCTCGTGAGGGTAATTCAGCGTAAAAATGTTTGATGCGTTTAAACCCATCCCACGGGATTCTTCCCTACAAAAAATTCAACGATGTAAATCAGGCTTGCCCCTTGATACTGTTCCTGCTCAAGTGTTCACGACCCTGGCTCCAGTCATCACCTCCCCTCTAATTGCAATCTGAAATGCCTCTCTTTTCTCTGGCCTATTCCCTTTCCGATGGAAACGGGCCATGTTGATCCCTATCCTAAAGAAAGCAGACGCTGATCCTTCTGTATACAGCAACTTCCGGCCCATATCGCTCCTCCCCAAACCAGCCAAAATTTTGGAAAAAGTCGTACTGGAACAGCTGCTCGACTACCTGGAATCCAACAATCTCCTGCATGATACACAGTCAGGATTTAGATTTGGATATAGCACGGAGACAGCCCTCTTGGAAGTAACGGAGACTATAAGGGAGAGCGTGGACAGAGACGAGCTGGCCATGTTAGTGCTCCTCGATCTGTCCGCGGCCTTCGACACCGTCTCTCACTCCATACTACTGAATAGACTCTTTGATATAGGGATACGAGACACTCCATTGGCATGGATAAAATCATTCCTATCTGAAAGACCGCAACAGGTGTGGTGTCAACCCTATCTGTCCAAAGACAAGAAACCCCTTGGATGTGGAGTCCCTCAGGGATCTGCTCTCAGCCCTCTCATTTTTAATGTTTACCTGTCACCTCTGGCGAGGGTTATTGAGGCATATGGAGTCAGAGTGGTCTCATATGCTGACGACACTCAGCTGATTTTCTCATTTAGAGACCACTCTGACAATGGACTCTCCAATTTCAAATCTTGCCTCACTGACATTGTTTCATGGATGACGTCAAGACTGATATACCACGTCCCTTATCGCCATTCTATCTCCCCTTACTTAAAGAACCTGCACTGGCTTCAGATATCCCACTGTATCCAGTTCAAAGCCCTGGTTCTGACTTTCAATGGGAAGGGACCAGGCTATCTCAGAAACAGACTGAAGCAGGTCCATTCATCTCGTGCACTCAGATCTGACCACCTCTGTCTCTTGCCCCCCCCCCCCCCGTTTCCATTGATCGAGAAGAGGCAGAGCTTTTGCGGTGGTCACTGCTAAGCTGTGGAATTCCCTCCCGCTAAATCTCAGACTGATCGAATCAGAATCTCAGTTTAGGTCCAAATTGAAAACATTGCTGTTCTCCAGCTACTAACCTCCATGGTCACTACCACTGCTGTCCACAGCGCCGGGACACCCCCGGTGGGGGTAGCCGTGGGCTTAACAAATTTCATAATAAAATAATAGGTATTAATGCGCATCTCTCGATCGGATCCAACTATCGTCTTTTCGGGGAGCACGGCAGGGATTGTCGAGAGAATGGGAGGTTCGGATGCAAGGAAATTACTATTGCCATTCACGCAGCACCCTGAGGTAAACTGTCCCCGCGTCTGCTGTTCATGCAGCTCCTGGAGGCAGAGAGAGGTCTCCTGACATTAGAGTAGGCTGTTGTGTGCTGCATCAAATCCACTCTTGGAGAACTCCGGGCTTACTCAGTCCAAAGTGCACTGACACACAAACTCACAGCAAAACCTTTATGAATCTTGGTACCTGTGTGCAGGCAAAGAATAAATGAAGGCATGTGTCTGTCCATCTGTAACTACCTGGCCGCTCCTCATTAGCTTGCCATTTAAATTTATTCCCCGAACGCTAGATTATGCCTCACATTGATGGAGTGTCGCAGATTCACTCACCTCTCGCAAACTCACCACTGTCAAATTTGTGGGTCTTGATACATCTGTTTCAGGGTGCGACTGCAACCATCACGTTAAGAGCAGGGCACAAGTCCTAAACAAGCATTTGCAATGCAATAGGTCTCGCATCTGCAAGAGTTTGAGCTATTGGCATTATAAATGAAAATGCCTTTAATTTATGTGTCTTGAAAACTTGCGGTGTATAAACACGCAATTTGTTCTTTTAGTCCTTGCTTACGAGAAGCAAGACAGGCAGTTAAGAGGCGCAGTTACTGCCAGCCTTGCTTCTCGTAAGCAACGACTATCAGTATAAAGTGTGTGTTTACTCCCCGCTTGCTTATTTTCAAAACACATAAATAAAAGGCATTGTAATTTACAATGCCATTCGCTCAAACTTTTGCAAATACGAGACCTATTGCATTGCAAATGCTTGTTTCTTTAGTCGTTCTTGTGTGGTTAAATAATGTGAACAGTTATTTAAAATCGATAGTACAAGTTCTTTGTGTTCATGAGAATAATATTTTCATCTGATTTGCATTAAGACTTGAAAGGTGGTCTGTACCTCTTGTATGTATGTCTGCTTGCTAGGACGCAGCAGCTCGCCAAGGCCAGACTTATTAACTTTGCTAGTGCGTGCTTCTTCTGTTTTTTTTAAATAATTGGTCCATTCTACGTCCTGTATGATGAGGTTTGGAGAGAGCAGCATAGGCTTAAACCTATTTTATTTAATGTTTCTTCGTGATGTTGGGACCTATTTCACGTTGGGCACTTCAGGAGGGTTGGGTTTGTATTGATCTCTCAGCTCTATTAATTTGTTGCTCTGCTAAATGTAGAGAGATTGAAATTAGTGTGCGCAAAAAAAGTGCAGAATCAGCAAGTAAAAGTCTATATTCCAAGCACTTCTATCACTTAACCTTTCGTGTCACTTCTTTACCATAATCTGATATACAGATATAAGCAGTAGCGGCAAGTATGGATGGAAGTGGGGGGATGGGGAGGGGGGTTGTTAGCAGGGTAAGGGGATAAAAAGGTACCTTACTGCCTTGTCTCTCCGTCATATCTCCTCGCGACCGGTATGGATGAGGAAGCAGCCAGGCTCCCCTGACCAATCAAAACGCTGCAATAGAGCATTTTAATTGGTAAGTACCAAGGCTCTCCTGACCAATCACAACGTTGCTATGCAGCGTTGTGTTTGGCCCGAGCGCCATGGTTCGGTGCTCAACCAGGGCCTGGGGGCCTGGGCAGGCTCTCCTTGCAGGCTGTAATACAGCCTGCATGGAGAACATGTGTAGTGCACATGACTGTCTGGCCTCCCCGAGAGGGCAAGCCAAACAGTCATTGCGCACTTAGGAGTGGGCAACCACTCCTCCCCTGCCCTCCTCTGGGAGCAGAACAGCCCTGCCCTGAATGCTACCACAGCAGGACAAAATATAATGATAATAGTATTACGTTATTATCATTTTATTTGTCCTTTCTTTCACTGCTTCAAAGCAGTGGGGCAATGCTCCTCCGCCTTAGCAGAGGAGCCACCACTCGATATGAGACACAGGATCCAGAGCTTTTCTATTCCATGATCAAAGCAGTGCACTCTTTCCCCTACAACTTTACAATGTTGTGGTGCCTTTCAGGCATCCATTACAGCAATGTGTCTTTTAGTTTCTCACCACATTGCAACCCCATTTGTGTGATGATCTGGGGCAGGCGCCTAAAAAATATATTACTTTTACTTTTTATGGATGTTTTCCTTATTATTGCAATATACTCCCCATATTTTATTTCCCTTTTCCCATCCTCTTTCTTCCCTTTCTGTTCGCTTCATATATTGAAAATGCCATTGAATGTTATGTTATGTCTATTTGTATAGCAGGCTAATCACCCGTGAGTGTATCCAGGCGCTTTTGCAGGTGGGTCGACGGGTGCCTCATAGAAGACATTATTCGAAGAGCCAGGTCTTCAGATAAGTGCAGAACTCACGAACGATGCAGAGGCTCCGATGTTATGGGGCAGGTCATTCCATGAATTGCGGGAGATGTACGAGAAAGCCCAATCTCCAGCTCTTTTTTAGGGCTCGCCTGCTGTGCGCATGCGCATAGCTGGCGAAGCTTCTATAGGGGCTTAAATAAGCTTTACCTACACTGGCGATTGACTGGCGATTTGATGCTGTGCCCGTGCGCTTTTAGGTCAATGCGCAAGCGCATTGACTTAAAATGCGCGTGCACATCATCAAATCGCCAGTCAATCGCCAGCAGCACTCCTCCCCTGCTGCTTCACACCCTCATGCCGCTCTCCCCGCTCCGCCCCCTCCCCTGCCCGCCGTGTCACATTTCTCATCCCCCCTCCCCACAGCAATGCCCTCAGCCGGCCGTACTTTCACTTTGACGGCCGTCTCTCGTGTTTCTCCTTGTTTCGCTCTGTCTCAGGGCACATTACTGCTGTCTCTTTCTTCTTGAACATCTCTTGCAGGCAGCATTGCTGCTGTTCCTACTCATAATTCCTCGCACTACTGTTGCCATGCTGTTTGTTTGCACACTCTGCAGTTACTGTTGCTGTCAGACTGTTTCTAGACACACATCGGGCTGTCATTCTGTCCTCAGACACCTTCTGCTGGAAGTAGTAAGCATTGAGAATTATATTGCAATTTGCTTGTTTTTTCACTCATCTGGACATGTATTTAGAAATGATGACATCATTGTAAGTCCACCTGGACTAAACAATCCTTTTTACATGCACTTTTAGGAGCTGATCACGAATTGATTGATAATCCATATTTGCAGACAATCCATCAATTGTCATTAGTAAGTATTAAACCCTGCGTGAAGCACGACTGAGCCACCGGCTCCTTGGAGCCCTAAATGAGGAGGAAGGTGGCCCCAGCCCCGCCGGCTCTATCTCGGGTGGTTCTGGCTAGCACCGCCGATCTGAGCTTTACTCCGAGCGGACTAGCAGCTCTCCGTCACCCGGTCAAGGACAGGCAGAGCTGGCCGTGTGCTATCATGTCCAGAGCCCCCCACGAGAATCTGAGGTCTGTGGGTTCAGCCGTCTCCGAGTTACAGGTGGAGAGCAGACCCTCTCTGGGGATCACAACCTGCAAGAGGAAAAACACTCGTGCTGCTTTGCTTCTCGCCCGTTCCAAAAATATATATTATTTTATTTGATTCCTTTTGGGGGGGAAATTCCATTCCGAAATTCTCTGGGACTAGAAACCCAACCGGATCTTTACCGTCTGGGGCAAGTCCTGGGTGGCAGGGTGAGCTTGTTTACGGCTGAAGGTCTGGGTGGAAGCGCCAGCCCCGAATAAACAATCGTACATTCAGAAAACGCAAAATTAACGGTGCACAACCGCTTGTAAAGAGAATTCACATCTTTTGCCCCAACATAAAATGTTTGTTCCACGTCCTTTCTGCAAAAGTACAAAACAAGAACGTCACAGCCGCCATTGCAAGTTATGGGGGATGGAAAGTGCCCCAGACACCCCGTCTTTAGGGGTTGGAAATGTTGAAATGCTGAGCAGCGCAAGTGGATGTTAAATAAACTCTACTCCACAGAATAGATGTTTTCATGTTAATATCTATTTGTTTTAATGACTAAAAAGATGCCCTTCTGTGCATTGGGGCTGGTGCAGCTGTTGCCATTGCTCAGAACTGACGAAAATGACTTGTATTAAAAGTGCCACAACTCTGCCCTCAGCTGATGAATCTGAGCGAAAAACAAAAAAATGCACCCCTGGCCCCTATATCTCACACTCTGGGGTCTCGGGGGCCGTGAAAGTTTAAATAATTTAAAATAAACGAGCAAGGACCACCGCCATTCTGAAACGTTCCTATACCGCTCTTTAGAGTACATTGTCCGCCCTGCAGGGAACGGATGCGGACAATGCTTGACTCATAAAATAGATTCAAATGATCACAGTAAACTTCCACTGGCCTCTTCGGGTACTCAACAACAACTGGGAAAGTTAGTAAGAAGCACTTGCTTTTAATTACTAGGAAAATACACTTGCTTCTAATTACGTTACTTATGATGCACCACTGAAAACAAAAACAGCCCATCCACCACCACCACCACCCCATCCACCATCACCGCATCCACCATCACCACATCCACCGCATCCACCATCACCACATCCACCGCATCCACCACCACCACCACATCCACCATCACCTCCACATCCACCATGACATCCACCACCACCACATCCACCACCACCACATCCACCACCACCGCATCCACCACCACCGCATCCACCACCACCGCATCCACCACCACACCCACCACCACTACATCCACCACCACATCCACTACAACAACCACCCCATCCACCACTACCACCACTGCATCCACCACCGCATCCACCACCACCACATCCACCATCCCCTCCACATCCACCATGACATCCACCGCCACATCCACCACATCCACCACCGCCACATCCACCGCCACATCCACCACCACTTCCACCACCACCGCATCCACCACATCCACCACCACTTCCACCACCACCGCATCCACCACCACCACATCCACCACCACTTCCACCACCACCGCATCCACCACCACCACATCCACCGCCGCATCCACCACCGCATCCACCACCACATCCACCACCACATCCACCACCACATCCACCACCACCGCATCCACCACCGCCACATCCACCACCGCCACATCCACCGCCACATCTACCACCACTTCCACCACCACCGCATCCACCACCACCGCATCCACCACATCCACCACCACTTCCACCACCACCGCATCCACCACCACCACATCCACCACCACATCCACCGCCGCATCTACCACCGCATCCACCACCGCATCCACCACCACATCCACCACCACATCCACCACCACATCCACCACCACATCCACCACCGCAACCACCACCACATCCACCACCACATCCACCACCACATCCACCACCGCCACATCCACCGCCACATCCACCACCACTTCCACCGCATCCACCACATCCACCACCACTTCCACCACCACCGCATCCACCACCACCGCATCCACCACCACCGCATCCACCACATCCACCACCACTTCCACCACCACCGCATCCACCACCACCACATCCACCACCACATCCACCGCCGCATCCACCACCGCATCCACCACCACATCCACCACCACATCCACCACCACATCCACCACCGCAACCACCACCGCAACCACCACCGCATCCACCACCGCATCCACCACCACACCCACCATCACCACCACATCCACCATCAAATCCACCACCACCACCACATCCACCACCACATCCACCACCACATCCACCACCACAGCCACCATCACATCCACCATGACATCCACCACCACCACATCCACCACCACATCCACCACCACTTCACCACCGCATCCACCACCACATCCACCACCACATCCACCACCACATCCACCACCACATTCACCACCACATCCACCACCACATCCACCACATCCACCACATCCACCACCACTTCCACCACCACCACCACATCCACCACCACCACATCCACCACTGCATCCACCACCACCACATCCACCACCACATCCACCACCACATCCACCACCTCATCCACCACCTCATCCACCACCTCATCCACCACCTCATCCACCAACGCATCCACCACCGCCGCATCCACCACCGCTGCATCCACCACCGCCGCATCCACCACCGCCGCATCCACCACCGCCGCATCCACCATCGCCGCATCCACCACCGCATCCACCACCGCATCCACCACCGCATCCACCACCGCATCCACCACCGCATCCACCACCGCATCCACCATCACCACCACATCCACCATCACATCCACCATCAAATCCACCACCACCACCACATCCACCACCACATCCACCATCACATCCACCATGACATCCACCGCCACATCCACCGCCACATCCACCACCACCACATCCACCACCACTCCACCACCACATCCACCACCACATCCACCACCACCACATCCACTGCATCCACCACCACATCCACCACCACATCCACCACTTCCACCACCACATCCACCACCACCACATCCACCACCACCACATCCACCACTGCATCCACCACCACCACATCCACCACCACATCCACCACCTCATCGACCACCTCATCCACCACCGCATCCACCACCGCATCCACCACCACCGCATCCACCACCACCGCATCCACCACCACCGCATCCACCACCACCGCATCCACCACCACCACACCCACCACCACTGCATCCACCACCACATCCACTACAACCACCACCCCATCCACCACTACCACCACCCCATCCACCACTACCACCACCCCATCCACCACTACCACCACCACCGCATCCACCACCACATCCACCATCAACACCACATCCACCATCAACACCACATCCACCACCACCACCACATCCACCACCACCACCACCACCACATCCACCACCACCACATCCACCACCACCACCACTTCCACCACCACTTCCACCACCACTTCCACCACCACATCCACCACCACCTCCACCACCACCACCTCCACCACCACCTCCACCACCTCCACCTCCACCACCACCTCCACCACCACCACCACCTCCACCACCACCACCACATCCACCACCACCCCCACATCCACCACCACACCCACATCCACCACCACATCCACCGCCATCACCACCACATCCACCACCACCACCACATCCACCACCACCACCACATCCACCACCACATCCACCACCACATCCACCACCACCACCACATCCACCACATCCACCACCACCATATCCCCCAGATCCACCACCACCACATCTACATGTGTGTGGCTCTGTGTGTGTAGGTGCAAATGCAATGTTCTTGGATTGTCGTCACAATAAAATACACTGAACATAATCTTCACAAAAGTTATTTACACACGTTTAAGCTATTGCCATTATAAATTACAATAGCTTTTATTTAAGTATTAATTATTTACTAAATTAAAAGCCATTGTTATTTGTAATATCAATACATCTAAGTCACGTAAATACAACACACATTGCATTACAAATGCTATAGGTGTCACATTTGCAAAAGTTAAAACTATTGACATTGTAACTGACAAAGCTATTAATTTTGCTACTTTCAAAACCAACACATAAATAAAAAAAAGTGTCATTTACAAAACCAATAGCTCAAACTTTCCTAATGCGAGACCTATTGCATTTCCAATGCTTGTTTATGTATACGCGGTACATGTACTAATGAGAGTTCTTCTGAGCGGCGGTGTCTGGGAGGTTGATGGAGGTTTACACACCTGTTGAGGTAGGCAGGGCCTATGTTGTGTAATGCTTTGAATGAGTGTGTGTGTGTGAGGAGTTCGAAATGAGTGTGTTTGTTTATCGAGAGCAAGGTAAGTTCATTGAGGTGTGTGTGGGGTGATATTGGTACGGTGAGGAAGATTGAGGATAAGTCTTGCAGCAGCGTTTAGGATGGTTTGGTGATTCCTGCATAGAATGCATTGCCGAAGATGAGCCTACTGGATATCAGGGCCTGTATGAACTTTTTCCTAGTGTTGTCAGATATCCACTTGAAGATTGTTTGCAGCATCCTCAGGTTGTGAAAACACTTTGAGGTCACCTCGTTTACCTGGGCTGTCATGTCGAGCTTGTCGTCTAAACCGATGGATCTTAGCTGCCACTGTTAAGGCACATTTCTTCATGCATCCTATTATGCTTTTCCTGCACAGTACCATGCTGGAGCTATTGTACAGACCAGTAAATGGACTAGTGGGAAAAGGAAACAGGAAAGCAATCTGTTGTAAAGCAGACTGTCACCCAGGAAACCCCAAGGGTATAGCTGTGAGAACAAAAGTTAATGAGTCAATTGGTTATACAGATCTGGTGGCTTCTGGTCATTTTGGTCGCACTGGTCATGTTAGTTTGGACTTCTAAGAGGAACGTCTAAGGCACAGAGTTTAAATGACAGTTGGCAGGCTGTGCTGCAGTTATTCTTGATGCGCTGTCCTTTGCTGTCATATATAAAATAAAGAGAATTAGCTTTACCTCATTTGGCTTTGTTACATCCTGAAATGGTGACTAGGGCGAGATGTGCCCCGCATTACATTATAGGATATGTGCATAGTGTATCGTGGGTTTCATTTAGCAGGGGAGAATCGCACACCATATATGGAGTCCCACAATCAATGTAATAACTTAAACAATCCAGAGAGAAATTCTTAGTTGTATTGTAATTAGATGAAACCTAAAGACTGACAAGATATCCATTGTTTGTGTATATTCTTCAAAATCTATGCAGTCACCAGTATGACAATATATTCCATATGGTTGCTCGAGTCACATCTGAAACCCTTTTAGATCTGATAAACCACTGGTAACCCACTAGATATGGCTTCCTATTATCTCCGACAGGGCACTGATTGTACTGAGTTAAATGCTTTCCGACTAGGGGCTCCAGGGCCCACACAAGATGGCGGATGTGGTCAGTGATATAGTTTCCACCAGCGTCTGCTGCGTCTTCCCTTCAATGCATGAAGTAGTGATTCTCGGCATGGATGCACTTATGTGAACTCTGCTTCCGTAAAGAGAAGAAAGAGATTTGTGTAGGCAATTTGAGTTTACAGTAGCATTTCACTACTCCAAGTTGAAGGGATTTACAAATGTATACATTTTCTTTTAATGCTACTTTGAGGATGATGTTAATTTGGAAAAAGTTGATGCTAATATGGAAAATGATACATTTATTTATGAGAACGAAATCTCATCTTTATTAATGACAGTGTCTGTTGTGAACTCCACATCAATCTCAACTCGCAAATACGTAGTCAGGCAAGCTCCAAGACCTAGGCCAGAGGTTAGTGATTGATAAGTCACAGTTTGGATGGCACATAGCCGGCACAAAAATGCATGAACAGGCAACTTTAGATCAATCCCACAGATAGAGCAGCTGCATTACATTGGTCAAGGAGATTGGCCCCAGTAAAACACACATGGCCTTAGGTGGTACGTGCACTCCTAAAACACCATGAGGTCAGATGCCACATGAATTAGGAACATATAGCCAATCAGGACACAGCACACGCAGTAATCACGCGCTCCCCATGCCGGACATCTGGACATGTTGCCCACTGGCCGTATTGTGTCCATGCATGGTCAAGGCCTACCTGTATTTTCCATTAGATAATTAATTTATGACTTTAAAGGCAGCAAATGACATTCCTCGCCATATATGGATCCCGAGAAACCTTTATTACCTACAGTGAACTCTATAAAAGAAGGCCAAAGCCGATTGTATATTGACAGTCCTCAGAACCTCTGCCTGTAATTGTCCTCCTGTCCACTATGTTTAATTAAACTGTTCCTGTTTTGCCAAATGCCTTCTCTCTTGTTTTTTCAAGGTACTTCATGTTCAAGTTACAATGATGCGAAAGCTTAACATTCTAATTTGCATTGACGGGTCAGTCCATAGGGCCAGGATTGCTACAAAAAGGCTCTGCTGCTTCTGACTTTCAGTTTAGCCCTAGGGATGACTTATAGAGCTTGACGTAATGTCCAGCCATGGAGTACAGTGAGACTCTGGGATTACAAGGTGAGGAACCTAAATGCTAGCAAAATGTATACATCAAGCACACCAGTTTGAATCTGTTTTGATCTTTGACTGGGAGCCAGTGCAATGACCTCCTGGCTTAGGAGACAGGCTCGTTCTTTCCAGTCCAGCAGCTGTATGCACAGCCACATTTTGGACTCTTTGCAACCAACTTGACGCTTTTGCAGGGAGACCATCCTACAGACAGGTGCAAAAACCACCAGGGCCTTATGTCTTTGGAACAGAGAGAATATGTTTTTGGCTGTTAAAATGTTGAAAACTACTACATTACGGACTTGGTGTTTCATAGACATTTTAATATTAAAGTAGGAAGCCCGGCTCTATAACAGTTGGGGCTAGTTTTAGGATTTGCCTCAGCAGGAAAGGTAGATGGTGGTCCTTGGGTCCTCTTTGCCTTGCATCCCAAAGATGATGAGATCAGTTTTTGCACTATTTAGCTGAAGTTGTCTCATGTGCATGATGTTGCACATGACGAGCAAGAGTATTGTTAAGGTTATTAGAAGCTTATATTAACACTTGTGTGTCATCCACACAGAACTGAATTTAATAATTAAAAATTTACAAAAACTGCTGAAACAGAGGAGCCATATAGATATTGAACAACATGTATGTTCGAAGACAAGGGGAATCCCTGGGAAACGCTACAGCCAAGAGTGACAGGAGATGAGAGAAAACAACCCAAACATCCTCTTTGTGTTCTCTGATGTGAAAATAAATTAAACCAGTTATATGCTGAGGGCCCGCAATGGGCCGCTTTAAGACATCTCTGCAGGAAAGTTGGGTGGTTCACCATATTGAAGGCTGCAGACAGATCCAGAATGTCTAGAAGACAACCTGCCCCTTCATTAGCCCACCTTAATGGGCAGGTGATAACCAGCCTGAAGTTAGCATGTGCGGTGGGATCTAGGTTGGGTTGCTTTAATAAAAAGATAACAATTCTGTTGTTAAGCATGGATAGTACAAGGCTCTTTGGAAGATTTGTAAATCAGTTCCCTGATGAGTGATGAAAATTCAAGGGCAAAGCTTTTTAGTAGCTTGCTTGCACAGGAATGTTGGTAGTTTTAAGTGACCAGAGAATGATTTCTATTGTGCACGGAGGAAAGGGAAATGGACTGAGGGAAAAGAGATGAGTAACAAACATTAGCCCTATATATATTGACGATTTGTGCCACTCCCATGTAAGAGAGCTTTTTTCATATTGTCAAAAAATAGTTTTCTGTCTCAGAGAGCTCAGCCAAGGATGCAACTCCTAGTTAACAATAAAAGGGTGAGATTTGTCCAAGCTCGAATTGTCAGGCCAGGTCCTCCCTGAACCGGAACTCAAGCAACCTAGGGCTACTTTCTTTTTGTATACTTCAGTGTGTCATCCTTAGTAGGACGGTTATGGCCAGATGTGGATCCCGTGCATACTGTGTTATTGGAACCAAGCTATACCTGGCTATGAGCCCTAATCAGGGTGATACTGGTCATAGGTTGCGTATGTTCAGGGAGTGCCTGACCTGGCAGTTCAGGCTGGTCTCTTCCCACTGGTGCAAGATCAAGACTGGTTTGCATATGGCTGGGTTCCAACTAAGATAGCATAGTGTGCAAAATAGTGATGGACTGCAATCCGGCCCCGAGTTATTACTAGTGGCTGAGATTTATTCATGCATTTTATTCATCACTTTTTTTCTATACTTCGGCTCAACACCAGCATAAGAGAAGAGACTCTGTCCACTTCAGGACAAATCATAAGAACGTCTCAGCCTTAAGCTGTACAGTTATCAGATTGAAGAGACGATGAAAAAATTATGTGCCATAGCATAGTATTCAGAGATCACCTTTTCTAATGCACACAGTGCCACTCGGTTTTGAGCTGGATCATTCAGCAGCAGGTAAGTGCTAGAGACTGTGATCCATGAGGTACGCTGATAAGCACAAGCAACCTCCTTTTCCATGCACCTGTGGGCCTCCTCACTAGCGGGCAGATGGGTAATTAAGCTGATAGCTAAAGAGCTACCTATGTGAGCTCTTTAATGCAAACCTATAAATTGTTGACACAACAGAGAGGAACAACAAAGTAAATGAAGTGGAGAAAACAGAGGTCTGGGTGTGGAATAACAATGGATGGATTTAACCCAGATTTGTGTCTGAGGGGTGAATGTTTGACAATGTTCAGCATTCCGTCCATCTTTTTGTGTTGCTATACTTGCCCTAACTGGGAAGGGTATGCACAGACCTGGGTCCCTTGCTCGCCATGTTGCTGGATTAAGGCTATCCTGGCTGATATGGGGTGATACCCCAAAACTGGTCTTGGGTGGCTTGCTTCCAGTCTAGTGAGAACCTGGCCTGGTAGCTCGGGCAGGACTGTTCCATGGGGAGCACGGTCAAGACTGATTTGCATATGGCTGGGTACAAACTTGAACCAGGATGAATGTTTGACATTGTTCAGCATTCCGTCCATCAGTTGTTCATTTTGCATTAAAACAACGAACTGTATTGAAAAAATATTGACATTTCCCTTTGTAGTTTTAGAATCCAAACTTACTTTGATTATGAGCAGGGAGAAAGAAGCTGCATGTGCGAGATCAACTGTAAAATAGATATTTAGATTATTTACTTCTGATCTAGAATGTCTCACTTGACCGTTTTGAGCTATTCATCAAATGTCTGTCTAAAGGAATTTTGGCTGCAAATCCAAAGTACTTTCTTAGCAACCACTCCCCTTCTTTCAATGTACGCAGTATGCATATTGAACTCCAAAGTTCACTCAGTAGCACATCTTGCCCACTGGATGCTAAAATAGTATGAGGTCAATATGAAGAACGCTGAGTAATGTTTGCTGATGACATCCTCTGTTTTGTCACTACGCCAGATACTTCCAACCCTGCCCTGCTGCAGGAACTGAATGGTTTTCCAAAAGCTTCCGGGTTCAGAGTTAAGTATGCAAAGTCAGCTCCTATGGACAAATCGAATGTGCATGGGACAACCAAATATGTAATACACAGGCTTGGATACTTGAGGTATTCTACAAAGACCACTATAGATGGGGGAAACTGGAGATCTCGTGGTTAGGCCGAGTGGCATGTGTCAAAATGCACTTCCTCCCCTGACTTCTGTACGTCCTACAAGCCTTGTTGCTCTAAATCCCTATGAGTACCATCTTCCAGATTCAGAACAAACTCCTAGCGGTCCTATAGAAGGATAAATGCCCCAGAGTGCGTAGGCTAACTCTGGATAGGAAACCAACTGGTAGGTGAGGGGGGTACTGCAAGTTTTGGATTACGCTATCTTGTCCCCTTTAGCACCACAACCAAGGGTCAAGGACTGATAGGACACCACTTGGGGGTTTAGGACTTACTTAACCAGGGGTCAAGTTGCTGGTTCATGGTGGGAGCATTTTATGTCTCTGTGGCTCTGAACAGTAGGCCAGCAAACTAGCCCTTGGAGTCATTGATAGTCTTGGGGTTCAGGTGAAGATGAAGAGCTCTAACAGTAGGGCTGGCCTCTGAGGTTTCAAGGCAGACTCCAGGGAGCAAAGCAGTCATTCTAGGTGCAGCAAATAAGTCATGTGGAGTACACAACAGGCTGCAGCAGCAGGCAGTCCTCTGAGAGTCATACCGCAGGTCCAGAAAGTGAACTGAAGAGTGGGTTTGAGGGCCCTATTTTTATACCTTTAAAGAGAAACCTCTAGAAACTTCTCTGAAATTTAAAGTGCTTGGAATTTCCTGACTCCCCCTCTCCCCCCCCCCTCCCTCGCACCCCCCCTGGCTTGAAGCTGGGCGCAGAGACTATGAGGACAAGCACTTTGAGGGAAGATAGAGCATAGCATATTCATTTGCAAGTGGGGTTGGGCCCAGCTCCAATAGCCCCCCAGCTCCTGCCATCAGAGGGCCCATTCGGGAGCACCTAATCCCTCTATTGTGTGACTGTCTGGGAGGGGAAACAACCTTTGCAATGCGGTCTTTGCCATGCAATACCTTTACCACGCATTGCCTCTACCTAGCAAGTCTTTACCATGCATATGCCTTTACCACGCATGACTTTATAACCAAATAGTAAGCATATGCCAGGTCGCACATTATAAGGGTTTAGGGGTGGGTGAGGGTATTGAGTGCTGAGGGTTTTTTTAGGGTGTAGGATTGGTAAGGGTATTTGGGGGGGCAAATGTATTTTTAGGGTTTAGAGTGTGTAGGGATACTTGGTAGGTAAGGGTATTTTCAGGGTTTAAGGTGGGTAAGGGTATTTGGGTGGCGAGGGTATTTTTAGGGTTTGAGTGGGTAAGGGTATTTGGTTGTTATGGGTGTTTTAGGGTTTGGCGTGGGTGAAGGTATGTGCGTGGTAAGGTTATTTGTAAGGTTATAGCGGGGGTAAGGGAATTTGGGTGGGAAGGGTATGTTTAAGGTGGGCAAAGGTATTTGGGTGGCAAGTGAATTGTTAGGTTGGGCAATGGTGTTTGTGTAGCAAGTGAATTGTTGGGGTGGGTAAGGGTATTTGGGTGGTAAGGGTGTTTTCATTGTTTAAGTTGGGTGAGGGTGCTTGGGTGGTAAGGGTGTTTTTAGGGTTTAGGGTAAGTGAGGTTATTGGTTATTGGGTGGTAAGGGTGTTTTAAGGGTTTAGGGTGGGTACGGGTATTGGTGATAAGGGTATATTAGGGTTTAGGGGTGGTTGAGTTTAGGGGTCGGTCAATAAGGCGATATATAAGGTTTTCACTTACCTGCGATGTACTTAGGTTTTTGTTGTAAAGGCATATGCATGGTAATGACTTGTGTGGTAAAGGCAAGCAATGGTCACATGGTACAGGCATGCATGGTTCCATTATACATTGTCTGGGAGGAATTCACAAAGTCTAACTGTTAGTTACACCTTGTCAGGTGAACCTGGGGAGACTGCATGCACCACAAGGCTAAGGGCATAAAAATGCAAACTTTCTAAAAGTGGCATTTTTAAAATTGTAATTTAAAATCCAACTTTACCATTAAATAAGATGTTTCATTGCGGTTTCATAGATACCAAGCATGAAATGGTTATATGTCCCCAATCCAAAGTGAGCACTTATTAAATATACTAAGGTAACCCAATGTTATCATACACGTCAAGATTGACATTCCTTACACAGTTCTACATCGTACTCGTAGGATACCGGGGACCCATCACTGAATTTTGAAATTCGATGTTTACACTGACTCAGGAGCCTCCGCTAAATTAATCACTTTCTTATGCTCTCACGACTTGTGGAGAGTACTGTTTGACTCTCTCTTACGGAACCTAGCTATAGCCCTGAAGAAGGCTATGGTTTATCTCACCAAGACGAAACACGTGTTGGCGGCTAGTGTGTTTTATGAAGAGACGGCTATTGTGTTTTATGAAGAATAACATCAATAATAAAGAAGATATGAAGATTACTCATCTTTTGGGATTTATTTGAGGAATATTTATTAATGTTTTTGCTTAGCTCAGGATATATTCTTTTCTTTTGATATATATGGTTTTGTATGTACATTACCTATTTTGGTTGATGGTTGGTGACCATAACCTTATACTTTGAGCTTCTGAAAGACTGTGAACTTTGATTGTCACATCCCAGCGCAATTAACACTCAGTCACCCTTCTATTTTATTTTAACCCACTGTTATCATATGGGACAAATAGGCCCCCCAGTAGGGAAAAAAGAAATTAAAAATGTTTGACTACCAGGACAAGCAAATCCTAAACGTTCATGTCCAACCCTTAAATTACACAGTGCACCCTGCCATATGGGCTACTTGGGGCCTATGTTTGTGGTGAATCATATGCAATGAAAGGGGAGTTTAAGGTTTGGCAATGGGTTTATATTGCCAAGTAGAATTGGTAGTTTAAAACTATATTCAGGCTGCAATGGCAATCCTGGGACATATTTTAAGGCATTGCCGAAGGACTCATCGCGGTTGTCTGGATGGATCTTGATATTGCCAGTCGTCATTATTAAATCACGATTTGGGCACTAAAGTCAATACAAAGGACCTCTTATGATTGACCACGCTCTGTGGGATCGCACATCTGAATTATATGTTAAATAGACCTATTATCTCGTCGTTATCCACAAGCCAGGTAAGCCCCGAACCTCCCCTGCTTCCTATAGACCCATCTCGTTGCTCAACGCGGAACCCAAGATTTTAGCCAAAATACTGGCAATCAGGTTGGTCAAGGTGATCTCCACTTTGATACACCCAGATCAGTCGGGCTTTATGCCGCGCCGCAACACCGCGTTGAATCTTCGGCGTTTACACGGAGTGCTGGGTAGGGCCCGTGATTTGTTGCAACCTGCTGTGTTGGTGTCCTTAGATGCCACCATGGCCTTTAATAGTGTTGAATGGTCGTACCTATTCGCGGTGTTGGAGAAGCTGGGTTTCAGGCCTGAGTTTGTAGGATGGGTGCGCCTGCTATACTCTGCCCCATTGGCTCGCGTCGTGGTTAACAATTGTCAATCAGATGATTTTGCACTGGAGAGAGGGACGCAGCAGGGATGTCCTCTATCGCTCCTCCTGTTTGCGTTGGCGCTGGAGCCGTTGGCGGCTTAGGTCAGATGGGATAGGTCGGTGCGTGGGCTGCGATGGTCGCCAGAGTGGGAAGATAAGATTTCGCTTTATGCCGACGATGTGCTTCTCTATCTCACTTCGCCTAGGTCCTCTTTGCTTGTCTTCCTCGACATTCTTAGAGTGTTTGGTGAATATTCGGGCTTTGCTATTAACTGGGCGAAGTTTGTCTTGTTTGTTTTGTCGGGAGACCAGCCGTGATTCCACAGACCTGCCCTCTTCAAATTGCTACTACGGGCTTTGTGTATCTGGGAATTTATATTGCCTTGGACGCCAGGTCAAGGTATGTAGAGAACTTGTTGCCCCGCTGGTTAGATTACGTACTGATGTTGAGCGTTGGAAAGCGCTGCCTCTGTCTCTCCTGGGCAGAGTGGTATTATTTAAAATGTTGGCGCTTCCTCGGTTTCTATATGCCCTCCAAAATGCTATGGACCCCGTGCCCGCTAAATACTTCAAGGAGATGGAGGCGCTTCAGAGGCGGCTTCTATGGGATGGTAGACCCCGCATCGCCTATACTAAACTCACCTTGGCCTGGTATGATGGAGGTATCGGGCTTCCCGATTTGAAGAAATATTATTGGGCCTCCCAGCTAGCGGCATATTAACCAGATAGTGTATGGCTTGCCCGGTGACCCTGGGTACGCTATGGATCGGAGTCAGTCGCCCGGGGGAGATTTCCTCCGGGCCTTGTATAATCGGCCGGGACGATTCTCGCTTGCGGGTCCCACTTCGCATGTGGTGAAGGTTTGGCATGCAGCTAACAGGAGTCTGGGATGGGAAGGGAGACTGACTCTCGCGACCCCGCTCTTTAGCTCCGCCAGATTGGGCAATCTGTGGACCACCAAAGGATTTGACAAGTCGGAGTTGATTGGTATTGGTCAGATTAAGGATGTTTGGGGGAAAGGGGAAGTACTGTCTTTTGAGGCGCTCCAGCAGCGACATCACCTCCATAGTAATGAGCGGTTTCGCTACCTGCAGGTCAGGCATGCCCTCCTCTTCCATGTGTTACCGGGAGACACCCTCCCTGAGGCCTCCCCTCTTGAAGATATCGAGTGTTGGATGGGCATATACCGGAGAAAACTATCTACTTGATTTATCGAAAATTGATCAATCACATGGAAGACCCCTTGGGGCCTCTCAGGGCGGAGTGGGTCGCTGATGGATTGGAGATGGACGATGAGGACTGGGTTGAGGCTGTGTCCTCCCCTAGGGTGGTGGCGATACAGATGAGGTTGCGCCTGGTGCAGTTAAAGATTCTACATCGATCGTATGTTACGGGTCCAGGTCTGGTGAGGATGGAATGGAGTACGAATTGTGTATGCAAGAGAGGCTGTGGAGAGATTGCGAAGTTTATGCACATACTGTGGCACTGCGATAGCGTTCAGAGTTACTGGCGCGCCACTCATGATACGCTGAAGGAGGTCCTGGGCTGTGAGGTGCAACTGGAAGCACGCAGATGTCTTTTGAATATTTGGGAACCCACGGACCTTAACCAATACTTAAAGCAATGGGTTACTCTGGCCTGTATGATTGCGAAGCGCAATATAGCACAGCTTTGGGGAGCCACTCAATCGCCACAGCTCATCAAATGGGTCCAAGATTTGTACTGGTGTATGTTCAAGAGCGTGTGTTGTATGTGGCAAGGGGCAGCCCTGAAAAGTGGATCAAGGTTTGGGGGCCGTGGAATGCTTCCCGTGGCGACATCTGTGCTCCCCCGGCCAGGCGGTCTGATTTGGACACTCAGGATTCCGCGTGATTCTAAATTTAATTTCATTCTGTGTAACATAGTTTGTTTGCGAGACTTCCTCTGCTCCGAGCACTGCAGAAATAATGTTGATGCCTCCCCAATGCATTTGTTAACTATTGTTTCATTGTTTATTATATCTTAATAAAAAGAAATATAAGAAAAAAATAGACCTATTATCACGTACAGATTCATACTTTAGACCGATATATACTAGATCTTTTGAAATCAGCGGTTAATTTTAGTTATTATACGTTCTCTGGACCACTTTTCTTCAATTTGGTGAGACAAGCCTATTGGGTCACTGTGGTGTTACATTTTTAGATCTTCGCTTATCATCTCTACTTCAAGTACTTTCTTATTAGCACCCTGAAGAGTTCCTGTTTGGGACGAAACGCGTTGGCTGTATGGTGCTCCATTTTTCTATTGAAATAAAGAAATCAATTCGAAGAACCTCCATTTCTGTGACGTATTGGAATTGTACCCTATATTGATTTATTATATGTTAAATGCTTTGGTGCACCTGTTTTGCTATGTTTTGATCCAGTTCCCTAGGGAACTAGCACTGTTATAGTGGGTGCTATTCAGTGTGCACACGAACTCCTGTGAACTCAGTAGGGGTATCAATTATCATCTGGGGCTACTTTGTTAGGTGCTGACCTTGAGAAGGTTCCACTGTTGGGTCTCTTTACATGCCCTTAAATTACACAGTGCACCCTGCCATATGGGCTACTTGGGGCCTATGTTTGTGGTGAATCATATGCAATAAAAGAGGAGTTTAAGGCTTGGCAATGGGTTTATATTGCCAAGTAGAATTAGATCCTCTCCCTCACCAACGACCCCGCCACCGCCAGAGCCAACCTACACGAAGGGATGACAGTTATGCCGAGTGGATGATGACCAGCCGCCTGAAACTGAACTCAGACAAGACGGAAGTTCTCATCCTGGGCTTCTCGCCCTCCGCCTGGCACGACTCCTGGTGGCCCCCCGCCCTGGGCACCGCACCCTTTACCGACAGACCACGCACGCAACCAGGGCTTCATCCTGGACTCCACCCTCTCCATGACCAGACAAGTCAACGCCTTCTCCTCGTCTTGCTTCAATATCCTGCGCATGCTACGTAAGATCTTCCGATGGATCCCCACCTAGACCAGGAAGACGGTCACCCAGGCCCTCGTCACCAGCCGACTGGACTACGGCAACGCCCTCTACTCCGGAACCACTGCCAAACTCCAGAAGAGACTCCAGCGGATCCAGAACACCTCAGCGAGACTCCTCCTCGACATCCCCCGACACAGCCACATCTCCGGACACCTGAGAGACCTGCACTGGCTCCCGGTCAACAAGAGAATCACCTTCCGTCTCCTCACCCACGCACACAAAGCCCTACACAACCAAGGCCCAAGATACCTCAACAGCCGCCTCAACTTCTACACTCCCACATGCCAATTTCGATCGACCAGCCACGCCCTCGCCGCCGTTCCACGCATCCGAAGAACCACCATGGGAGGAAGATCCTTCTCCTACCTGGCCGCCAAGACTTGGAACTCCCTCCCGACCCACCTCCGCCTGACCCAAGACCACCTCGCCTTCAGGAAGCTGCTCAAGACCTGGCTGTTCGAGCAGTAGCGGACCCCCCCTCCCCAAGCGCCTTGAAACCCTCCGGGTGAGTAGTGCGCTATCTAAATGTTTTTGATTGATTGATTGATAGTTTAAAACTATATTCAGGCTGCAATGGCAGTCCTGGGACATATTTTAAGGGGTTACTTTAGTGAGTGGCACAACAGGTGCAGCAGGTCCACTAGTAGCATTTTGTTTAAACGCCCTGGGTACATGGTATACTACTCTACAATGGACTTATAAGTAAATTAAACATGCCAATCGGGTATAAAACAATTTTTCCATGTTCATGGGAGAGAGCGCAAGTACTTTAGCACCGGTTAGCAGTGTAAAATGCACAATGAGAAAGGCCAACAAAAACGAATTCAGCATAAAGTTGAGGGTAAAATGCTAAACATTTGGGGGGTTACCCTGCAGAGAGGGCTAGATCGATCATGACCCCCCTCTGGCTTGAAGCCAGGGTTGACTAATCAATATCTTGATGGGCTTCTCTGCTTAGCCGATAGAATGTGGACTGTGGCCCTCTACTGCAGAGGTACTTATCATTTATACATCCACCTGAATTCAGTTGGATCCCTCTGTCTGGAGTCTCCTGAGCCACTAAACTGACCCTTGGGGAACCCTTCTTCTCACCTGTGGAACACATCTGTGGAGCACCTAACCTTAACTTGCTCACAGATGCATCCCAGTAGTCAGACTGCACCATAATGGCCAAAAAAAGCATATGGCCCATTCCACCCCTTGTGTCAGACTTCTGTGTCCTACCCAAAGAAAACCCTGCCCTTAAGGACAGCAACCAACAGAGGCCACTGATAGCTGTCTATGTCATGAGCCAGGCCCCAGTCCATCCATGGTCCTCTGTGGTTTCTAAGAGTTGGGAACACCCACCCCAGATATCAGGCACTCTTGTTCCACTCCCCTTCTCAGTGGGCCATGGGTGGTGCCCTTTAAGCCTGGGAGCGAGACTCTGCTTTTTTGATAGTCATATTTGCCTGCTTTCTTTGCTACCTCTCGCTGGCCCCGCTTCGCGGGTGCCGCTCGTAGAGGCGAACTCAGCCCATCTTATTGCTGCTTTCAGGGGAGGTGAGCTGACACCTGGGAGGCGAAGAGTAACATCGGAGGCGCCCCACGGGACTGCGAGGAACAGCCTGCATTGCGGCGCTTCATCAGCCGCAGCTGGTCCTCTTCCCGACAACGCCCGACTGCTACTTAAGTCACTTCCTCTCCGTGCACGCGGAACGCGCACTGGCTAAGCCCGGGCAAAGGGCGGGCCGTTTGGTGCCGTTAGAGGTCGGTAGAGACCGGACCGGGCCACCTCCCTTTCAACCTTTGTCCAGGAATGTACTGCTTCGTATCGTGCCCAAGGATGACTACGATGGAAACAAGGAGCAAAAGTACATAGGCGGCTACTGGAGCCAATAAAGGTACTTTGGACAATTATTTTGTTAAAGCGGGGTCACTATTGATCGACAAAATTACAATACTTGAAAGGGGCATTTCCCAAGAAATTGACTGGGTGAGAAGGTCTTCTATGGGCACTCTTGCACAAGCCAAGACCCCAACCAACATACCCAATTGTACTGAGCCAACTGGCACTAGCAATGGGACAACTAGGAACAGCAAGCACACTATGGATTTAGATTTGTCCATCTCTAGCTCACACACTAGTCTAAAGGAAGTAAGTGACTTTGATGACCTGAGCCTGTTAAACCTCCCACTAGTCCAACCCCAGCCAGCCCAAATTTTCAACCCCGACCACGACTTAGTAGACACGAATGATAGAGTTACACTGCAGGGGCTAAGGGAGGGAGCAGTACCTAAAGTGAAAAATAGGGAACAGAAAAGTGGTGGGAGGAAGAAAAAAACAACAAAGAAAAATCCCAACCCGAAGATAAATAGTCATGGACCAAGCATAGTGGGGACTACGCCTAGTGAGGGAGCAGAGGCAATCCTACCAGAGTCTCAGACCGCTGTGTCTTTAGAACATACCACTATTAATCCCCATGACACCTTGGGCGAAGATATTACTTTGGCCGACATAGGATCATTTTTGAGAACCTTATTGTGCCCTCTAGAAGCACGGCTTATTAAAATGGAAGCCAGGCTAGTGAACATTGAGAAATTTACGGCCCTATTAGCTGATAATCTCAAAACTAATAGTAAAATAGAGGACAATGGTGGCAGACCAGGGACAGTGACTAAGACTAATACTAAGAGCGGTGCCCCAGCCAACAGCAAGACGGGGAAAAGCACAGGTCCTTTAATACAGCAGGACAAACTAACTGCCCCCTCAAATAAGACCATGCAATCTAGTACTAGCATACCAACTCTCAACCACCCACAGGTCCCCCCTCCCAAAACCACTCCTAATCAGCCTAGGGCTAACATTCCTGCCTCTAGCCTACCTCAAAAAGCAGTCACACTGACAGATGAGGCTCTAGTGAACAAAAAAAAAGCCAAGAGTAGTGAACTTGCCAGCCAGCCAGGCCAGCCAGTACACAGTAATCTTAGCGGGGGTGCCAGAGTTAAAAACAAGGCTGATAGAATCCACCGCCTCTCTCAAGAACAAGGCGTTGGACTGGCTATGCAAGTATAGACCTCTACCGCAGGGTATAACTAGTGATGTCCTTATGTTAAGAAGGGTCCCATGGGTGGGTACCACTAGAAAAACTATCAAAGGAGATTGTGTCCTAGTTAGCTTCAGAGACCCAATGACCGTTTCTCATATCTGTGGCTGGCATTACGAGGATCAGGGAACCAACATTCAGTCCCTACCACTATCCTTTTTCTATCCCCGGCTGCCGTATACCTATGAGGAAGAGGGATGGGGGAGCCCCCCTGAGGCAGGCGGGAGAGGAGATTTTTACAAATCCAAGTCGCCACCAACAGGTGTATTATCCTCCAAACACCGAAGAAGAGGGATGGGAAATTTGTCAAAGAGGGGGAGGCGGTTGGAGGAGAAGAGAGAGAGTTGATTTTCACCACCCCAGATTCCAACACCATACATATCCCCCCAGTCCAATGGGTACAGTTACTTGGACATGATAGATTGACAGTCCAGGCAGAATGTCACCGGGGATAACTTGTATCTTAGGGAGGGTGCGGAGACAGATTCTATTCTCCCTGGACACACATCTGCCCCAATGATAGAGAAAAATCGAACTAGTGCAGACACCCCCCCTACAAACTCTGAGACAAGGGTACCTGGGGATAATTGGTCCCCTAGTGGTGATTAGACTCCCGTGGTAACATGTGTGACCCATTCAAGCAAAATCTTTATGCTCCCAAAACTGGTCCCGACCTCAAAACCACCACTCCTGAAGCTAATTTTGTGGAATGTGGCTGTCCTAGGCAATACGCTAGATCTACAGGAATGAACTGCTTTTGTGGATACCGGGGATGTATGTATGTTCCAGGAGACCTGGGCGAGGGAAGAATATTCCCGACGGGGTTACCTGGCATTTTCCATTCCCGCAAAGTGGGCGGGAAGGGGCCGTCCTTCTGGCGGACTCACAACGTGGGTGGTGACCCACCTGGGCTGTCAGGCAGTACGTCTTCCCCTGGCATCTGAGGACATACTAGTGGTTTTGTTGAAATGGCCTAACTCAGCCAGACTTGCTGTGATAAACGTTTATTCAAGGCCGGTCAACATTACACGCAAATCACCCACCATTGAGGAATTATCGGCTTACCTCAGTGAAATTCCGAGGGGCACCCCATTTTTGGTTGGTGGGGATCTGAATTCACATTTTGAGCCCCTAGCAGGCCTCTTGGATGGTTTTTCCATGGAAGAGGATGGAAGGTGGGCGGTCCCCCCCCCCCCGCAGTAGCACCCCCTCCCAGAGCTTGGACACCTCTAGCCTTACAGATTACTGCCCTAACTCTTAAGCACGGAGTTAGAGCCTGCAATGGGCGTATCAAATCTGATATACCGAGCAGACACACCTACAATAGAGTGGGAAGGGAGTCCCGCTTGGACTACGTCCTTGTACAACTTTCTGAATGGTCGCATATCATTGATTTTAGGGTAGTAGAAAGAGCTGACAGCGACCATAATGCTCTAGAACTAGATATTGCCCATCCTGGTATGGAGCTCAGTGATCAAAGTATGGCGACGACCAAACCTGAGCTTCTCCTTGAAAACAACAGAAGGAGAATTAGGTGGGAAAAACTAGTTGCTAGCCGAGAGAAGCTCCCAAAGCTCTATGCTGGAATAATTCCAATCTTGGAAAAAGTGGGTGCCTTAACCGATGAAATCTGCAATGAGGACACCCACAAATTAATATATTTGGCTCACGAGAATCTTATTAGGACCATGGCGGATGATCTCTTTACCAAAGTCCAATGTAAAAGGGGGGGACCACATTGCAAGTTCTCATGGTACAATGCCGCATGCCGTAAGGCAAAGGGAGAACTCCTCTTATGTATTAAAGAGGGCAAAGGCAGAGGGGAGATACAGGCGAGTAGACGGGCATATAAGAAACTGGTTGCCCAGGCCAAGATTGAATAGGAGGAGGGCCAGTGGGAGGAACTCTCTAGCTCCCTAGCTACCAGGGATTATCGCAGGTTTTGGCGAATTGTCAATGGGGGCTCTGGCCACTTACTTTCAGCAATTGAACCAAATATTGCAGCAGGGGTGTGGCAGGCGCACTTTCAGTCGCTCTACACCTCGGATGTTGGGGAAACTTGTAATCCACTCCCAAGTGCGCCCATCCACTGTAGGGGCGACTTGTTCACTCTAAAGGAGGTGCGAGCAGCCATTGCAGGACTGGCATCTGGTAAGGCCCCTGGATTGAACGGTCTCCCAGGTGACCTGTTTAAACAGGAGCCTGATGTTTGGGCCCCCTATCTTGTCACAATATTTAATGCTGTCCTGTTGGGCATGGAGATTCCTAGTACTTGGCTGGGGGCAGAGGTGGTTCCTATGTTTAAGAAGGGCTCGCCTCTGCTCCCAGCCAACTACAGGCCCATCAGCTTAATAGACGTGCCCCAGAAGCTTTTTGGCAGGCTTGTGTTGGATCGCCTTCAGGCCTGGTTGAAAGAAACTGACACTCTTAGTACTTACCAGGCACGATTTAGAAAGGGGGTGTCCACAATAGATCAGATTTTCCGCTAAAACCTCATCTATTGGAGGACGGCGATATTCGAGGGGGGCAGCTTGTACACGGTTTTCGTGGACTTGCGAGCCGCCTTCGACTTGGTGCCTAGAATGAAACTGTGGAGTGTGCTTGCTGAAATGGGGGTTCCACCTGATAGCCTTGAAATTCTACAGAGACTGCATAGGAACAACTTTGCATGTGTCAGGTGTGGAAGAAATGGCGAATTAACAGATAAATTCCCCGTTGGCCGAGGGGTGAGACAGGGCTGTGTGCTTGCACCGACCCTGTTCTGCCTCTTTGTCAACGGGGTAATCGCCCACCTGAATGGGATTGAACACACCGATGCCCCCAAATTGAATGGCAGCAGGGTGCCCGCAATTATGTTTGCGGACGACACCCTGCTGCTGCCCAAAACCCCAATGGGGATTCAGCGAATTCTTGACTCTTTCTTGGTATTCTGTACGGAGAGGGGCTTAGAGATGAATGCTCTAAAAACTAAATTCATGATCCTAAATCCCACCCCAAAGACGCGTCCAAATCCATTGCTTGGTCCATCACGACTAGAGAGGGTTTCCACATTTGAATATCTAGGTGTAACTTTAAATGAGAACATGACATGGGGGGCACATCAGACCAAGGACAACTTGAAATTGGTGCAGATCGTGGGAGGTATAACAAGGATGGTGACTAAATCAACACATCGTCCACTGGGCCCAGTCATCCAGATTTGCAAAGCCCAGGCCCGGGGTGCTGTAACCTACAGGGCTGAACTCTGGGGTCCCACTTCAGCCCTAAACTTGATGACAACCGAAAATAAATTCATTAGACAATTGGTTGCACTTCCATCAAGCACGCCGCTGCTCCCCTTGAGGCTAGATCTAGGACTTAGACCAATTATAGAGGAACTAGGTCTTAAACCTTTAACATTTTGGCGAAAGCTATGGAGTAGCGAGGAACTTATCAAGTACAGGTCTGAGCTCAAGGAGTTTCTAACTCAACCAAAAGCTATGCAGATTCCTTGGCTAAAATACATAAAATAATCGTGTGAGAGTCTAGGGTTCCCAGAACTATGGACTGACCCAGCTAACGCATCTGCCAGGATACCACGCAAAGTTCTGTCGAAGGCTTATTATGACCTAAAACTTACTATTGCTCTAGACAGCAAGCGTGAGGGTTCACGGACGACTCTATTCATCCAAAGTAAAGACTCCTACTGCCTGGAGAAGGTTCTGGATGAGATGACCCCTGTGTTGACCAGGAAGCTATTTCTCCAGTGGAGATACGGCACATTGCCCCTTAGGTCTTTCACCAGCTCCTGGACAACTCCACCAACTACAAAGCAATGCCCGGCATGTGCTCTCGCTGTGGAAAATGACTTACATGTGGTTCTATTTTGCAAGGCCTACCAAGTCATCAGAAAATACTGGCTTGGACCCCTCATCAGAAACTTTGTTTGCAGACAGTTCTCCCCCATGTACAGAATTTTAAAAACTGATGTTTCACTTCCAACTGTCTTTGCACTGGCGAAATACCTCACAGCCATGTGGTTTATCCGCACCCGCATCTTGAAAGCGGAGCTGGGCCCTTAACAATTTCATTACATTTTATTTTATTTCATTCATCTTGCTCAACTTATTGCTGTTGGACTATTTTTATATTGCCAGGCCCAATCTTTAAACCAATGTTTTAAATGAATGTGATTATTTGTATATCTTTGATGGTCTAAATTGATCGAAATAAAGATTGAAACTTGAAAACTTGGTAGCCTGAGAAGGATCTGTATCCTAAGGCTGAGCGGGGGCAAGGGGTGAGTTCTTCCTCCCCCTCCATCTGGGCCTGTGTACCTTCCGTTTTGGAGAAGCGGTCCTGTAAGTTTTGCCAGTCATGGGCATTGGTCTGATGCCCTTCCCAACTGTCTGGACACCAGGGGCAACTAATTTCCCAGAAGGCAGTCTGTGGGCATCGGGGGACTAACTATGACCCTTATCTGTGTCACTTCCCCCACGCCCACTCTAGGGATACCAGGGCCATGGGGCAGCCAAGGACCTGCCCTACACCTGAGTTATCGTGCACACCTGACCAGTGTGCTGGTCTGAGGGAAACCACTCTTTCCACTACCATGGTCTGGCTGCCCCCGGTGTCCCTCAGAGCCGGGACACGGACCCCATTTGCCTTGACCTGGTGGAGGTGCAGACCCTCACCCTCCGGGATCCCCAGTCTACTCTCTGAGCTTATCTCCCCACTTAGTGAGACCAATCTCTTGTGAAACATCTGCACACCGTTGGACATATACTTTACCATGCTGTGTTGTATGACTTCATTGGCTAATAAATACACCTCCACACCACCTCCTGGAGGGCATTTCTCTGGGACATTTTCATAAGGTAGACGATATGTGGCAAGAAGGATCTATCAGAAGAATAGATTACTCACCTTTGTTGACAATATTTCTGTTTCACACTAAATATTCTTGCAGATTCCATCACTTCCCCTCCGCCCCTGATGAGTAAGTGCTGTGATTAATCAGATCCAATGATTACAAACATTTCATCTTCTTTAATTGTCCCTCTTGCTCCTGCTTTCTCTGTTCCTTTCTGTGTACCTGCATGATGTGTGGGACAATTCTATGAACTAATGCTTGCACTTCTTTTCCGGTGGCCATTGTCGGTGTGCAGTTGGCCATCGTGAAGTTCAGTCCTTTTGTAACCTCTGACCGCAGCAAGAACCACAAGAGACACTTCAATGCGCCGTCCATGTGCGCAGGAAGATAATGTCTTCTCCTCTGTCCAAGGAGTTGAGACGAAAGTACAATGTCCATTCCATGCCAATCCACAAGGATAATGAAGTCCAGGTCGTATTGGGACACTACGAAGGTCAGCAGAATGGCAAAGTAGTTCAGGTTTACAGAAAAAGTATGTAATCTACATTCAGCGTGTACAGCGTGAAAAGGCCAATGGAACAACTGTCAATGTTTAAATTCACCCTAGCAATGTGGTGATCAGCAGACTGAAGTTGGACAAGGATTACAAAAAGATTTTGGAACGCAAATCCAAGTCTCGCCAAGTTGACAAGGAGAACGGCAAATATAAGGAGCAAACCATTGAAAAATGCAAGAGTAAAATCGTCTGCTGGATAGAATCAATTAAAAAAAACTTTGCCAAATAAAAAAAATAAAAAACTGGGCTTGCACCAGTCACGCCATATATACATGGTCCATCCAGGCAAATGTGGCTATGGTTGAAGCTGAGTGGTGCTACCTGGCCTAGTTGGAGAGCTATTGCTGGAGAAAAAAATGACTGGTCTTGTCTGGCACCAGGAGGATGCTGGTTATCACAGGGACGATAACGTATCCAGCAGAAATATCGATATCAAACAATTTGTACAAATTGTAAATTAACACTATGAACTTGACTTAATGGAGGTTTGAAGGCTGCTTTTTGTATTGTAAAACTTTTTGCTTCTGTTTTTTTTAGGTTCAGGATACAAGTCCAAGGACCTGGAGAGTCTTGAAGATGCCCAAACATTGGTGATTGGTGGAAAAGAGATTGAAGTGATGGGCAAGATTTCCACCGAGGATTACCGCAGTGGAAGGTGTTTTCATTCCAGCGTCACTACCTCTCCTACTTTATCGCAGCCAGCCATGAAAGCATCCCCTATCCCATTCAAAAATGTCTGCAAGCCGAGCACGAAAGAAAATGTCGGCAAAGATTCTCAAGTGTGTAAACCGCGCCACGACCCAAACGCTCCAAGTAAGAGTTCATATATGACTGCCACATTGAAATTTGCCGTTTTTTAAACACATCTAAACATTGGCGATGCTGCACAGAGTTAAAAAGCAGATAAACAGACCTATATCATTTTCGGGAGGCACATTTAAAGGTGATGTTGATATTTGAGGATGAATGAGACAATGGTCGTTAAAAAAGAGGTTTTGTTTATATCAAACATATTTTGTAAAACAACCAGTACTTTGAGAAGTAGATCAGGCAAGTCCCAGCGTGATTCAGAGAACGCCTCCCAGTCCTTGCCATCTTCCTGTCCTCGCCTCTGCTGTGCCAGGAGCAATGTCAGAGCTACAACATATTGGGAAAAGGATGGAGGATGCTTCAAAAACATGGCCAGTGATTGGCTGTCACGTTGTGATGGCAGAGAATGTTCATCTTAAGCAGCCCATCTCTTCTCCCTATGTCTTGTCTCATATATTCTGACTTTGTATGTGTTTTCATAGAGAAAACATCCACTTTGTGGACCAATCAATTCTTGCCTGATGAGCTATTTAATTAGGGGTTCGCGGTGGATTTAAACTAAGATGACATTATTTAAAATTGTATTGGAGAACTATCCGTTTGATAGGTGGTGGGCACAGAAACGTTATTTTAAAGAGTGTAAAGATGACGTCTTTATCCGCCATTATGTTTATGTATTTGAAGGTTGCCATAGCTTTCCTATGAGTCTCTCACCTTGAGGCTGAAAATATTATTTTTAACTGCCCTATTGGTTAGACCTTTGCGTCTGAACGGCACAATAAAGAAGACGGCAAGCAAGGGAACGGTTGATAAAAATACGCGAGCCTAATAATAGGCCAGTACAAACAGCATAAGCAAAGTAATTCATACAGTTGGTCTTACCAGTCACCCACTATTGCCTTCAAATGTCATCATCTCAACTGGTGGAAGACCACACTTGGCTTGTATGTTCTGAATATCATTGCCTTCTTTGCATTGGCTATAGACTTCCTTGTGGTCATCGATTGAACTTTTGATGCTTGCTTGAGTTTTCTGTATGTACTCACACTTGCTCCTGATACCTATACTCTAGTGCTATCCCATATTTTTACAGCACTCCTGGTGCATTTATGACCATATTTTAATTTTGCTTGCAGACATATAGGGAGACTTGGAGTTTTCGCAAGCGTAGCATCACCATGGCACAGATAAATTGTGTTGGATCTGAATTTTCTCATGTGTTAGAACACTAACCTGATGTTTGCTTGTAGACTGTGGAACCCAGTACCACACGTTGCTTAGCACTGTGTAACTGGAATTGTTTTTTCTCTTTATGTTCTCCAGATTCCTTAGTCCTGCCACACCCCTCTCAGTCTCACCAATGGACGTACAACAAGGCTGGGCTGCCGGTGGTAGCTGTGGTTGTGGACCCGTACCTCACAGTGCATCTTCGACCTCATCAGAGGGAAGGGGTTGTCTTCCTGTATGAGTGTGTGATGGGAATGAGGTAAGAAAACAAGTAATCTGCAGTAAAATCTCCTTAGTGTTGGCAGAAATTATGGTAGTCATATAACGAAAGCCGTCTTTTGCTCTTGACGTGTAGGTGTGAGAGATACAATATAACTTTGTCTCACAGTGCTTTCGAATATTACATGGAAGGATACCCTCTCTGTAATACCCTAATGCACACGCTTCTATAATTAAGGCTGACACTACATCCGTCAATAAATTCAATTTTTACACCTGTAATAACTGTACCTCTACGCCCTCCTTGGCTAATTTGGGACAAGCATGGGGGACTCAGCGTTCAAAGGTCAACACATCAGCATGTCAAATACGATGCACATTGGTCAAAAGCATGACAAATACAATGCCGAATGGTCAAAGGGGTCAAAAGTTCTAATGGGGGGGTCTCACTCAAGTGACTTTTCCATTAAAAAACAATGGGACTCGTCAAAGGCAACTCTGGCACCAAGAGCTAAAAAACTCAGAATTTCACTACATTTTGCAGGCATGTATTGGCTCCATTTGGTGCCTTTTCTTATTTTGGTGAATATTTGTCCTTCAGTTTGTGAGTTATTAAGCAGAAGAGTGTTAAATGCGCATGCATGCACTAGAGCTTTATATGCCTGTAAATGCTTGTGAGCAATAGATTTTTGTTGGCTAACATTAAAACTTGATATTATTGCACACCCACAAAAAATTGCATTTTCACACCCATTTCAAATTCTGATGAACATTTGCGAACATAAATGTCATTGCTCGCAAACATCACATTCAAAACCAAACTAAAACCTGCCGGGGCAAATCCCTGGCAAGGCCAACTGTCACATGTAGGGGCTAGATAATATGTTGCTCTTCATGTGCCATTGATATGCTATCGGTATACTTCCCTTATCGTACCCATGTTACACCTGCTGTTCATTTTGTACTTTCTTAAAATCAATAAAAAGATTTGAGCAGGAAATAAATGATATTGGGTTCGGACGTAAACTATACTAGACTATCCCAGGTGCTAGACTTGATCTGGAGAGTTTTGTAGCAGTGCTCCGACACAGTCTCCCACCACACCCTAATTAGAGGACTCCACCACATCGACGTCCAGGGAGACGCCCTCAAGTGGATCACCTCTTTCCTCATCGGACGCTCCCAGAGAATCTGCCCACTGCCCTTTCCCTCCAAGCCGAGAGCATCATCTGCGGCGTCCCCCAATGCTCCTACCCCAGCCCCACTTTTTTCAAAGCCTACATTACTCCACTGGCACACATTGTCTGCACCCATGGACTCAACATAATCTCCTTCGCAGGCAACACTCAACTCATCCTCTCTTCACAGAAGACCCCGCCACCACCAGATCCAACTTCCAGAACACCATTACTAACGTCTCCAACTAGAGCTGATCCCTCAGTTGAATACAACGTACCCAGAATTCCCTGGGCTGTCATTGGTGCTGCAGCAGGTGGTGGCTTTCATAGAGTCCATGCAGCAGCTTTTCAGTGTGTTTTCTGTTCCCCTGCACGCTTTACGGGCCCCACAGAACCGCAGGTACCTCCAGCTGCTCACTGGCCACTTCTTAGGATTATCAGTTCCCCCTGCACCCATTACCGGGCCTGCACCAATGCCGGTGCAGACCTCCACTCCGGCACCAAGATCCATGTCGGTCCCCGCCGCATTAATGCAGGTACACAGCCCACCTGTGACGGTTGATAATCCAGTGCCATTGCTGTTGCCCATGCCATTGCCAGCTACAAAATGACCAAAGCGCATCCAGTTGTTGTACAATCTCACAGCAACCTGGTGTCTTCACCTCCTCACAGCTACCAAAAAACATGTTCTCTTTGGTTCTGACTCTGATCGAATGCCAGAGCAGGGTGCACACCAGGGTACTGATGATAATGTTGAGGGGAATGGCCTGCTTCCCCCTAACTATATTGACAATACCTTAAACAATGACTTACAAAATTCCAGTGGGTTTGATACCATCTCTGAAACAGAACGTGACTCTCCATATGGGCTACTAATGAAAGAAAGGACCTAATTTTCAGTGGTGGTTTGGAGGGCAGCTGAGGTACTAGAATTCCAGTGCCCTCTGTTGAGACGAGGGCTAATGTGTTGACATAAATCCTACAGCCAGGGTAGGCTACATCGGAGCTCTTATTCCCATTTGATGATTCTTTCACAGAGTTGATCAGCAAAACCATGTTCTTACTCTCTGTGTACGGACGGGTGGCCAACTGGATTTGCTTACCAAGCATCCCACTTCATATAGCCCTATTGTTCAGGCCTCAACTAATAAGATGAACCCTAATTCATTACCAACTTCTTCGGAGAGGGAATCCAAACTGTTTGATACAGTTGGCAAATGCATGTTTTCCTCTGCCAGCTTGGAACTGCGTTCTGTAAGTACTTTTTGTCTGTTGGCCCGATAAACACACACCCTTTAGGATATGGCCAGTAAGATCTTGCTGCTCAGATGATACATGAAGAACAGGATGCAGCAAAGTATGTGATCCACACTGGCCTAGACACCACAGTTGGAAGGTCTGATGGGACTAGTGTTTTCCTTCATAGACACCAACAGATGAGGCCAACTGGTTTTCCCAGTGATGTGCAAGTCACTAATGGAGATGCTGTTTGATGGGTCTCTGCTCTAGAACGATTCAAGAACGGCAGAAGTAGGGCATGTCCCATAGGGCTACTGACACACGCGAGACAATTTCCTCACCAGTTCGAGAAAATCAGGGACTCTTCTTGTGGCCTGTCATATAGGCAGACAGCCTTCTCAGTCTTTAATACACTAGACAGCTCAGTCCTTTCGAGGCCACCAATTTGATGCTGGTAGACAGCATGCAGGCACCAGTCCTCTAACTCCTCTTCATCTGCTACTACAGCTACCAAGCCTCTTTATTTCGCCCTTACTGGTGCATTCCCTCTCAGTTGGAGGCAGAATAGAGCACATACCTAGTTGGCGATTCATCACATCTGACAGATGGGTTTTACAAATTGTCGAACAGCCGACACTGTACCACTTATTCCACCTCACCCCACCATATTTCTCCAGTCCCAGCTCGAGTGTATGTAGCCCATCTGTTGATCTTGCTACAGGACGTTTGCCTGTTGCTTGCCAACGGTGCAATAGAGAAGGTACCATACTTGGAGATACGAGGGAGTGTTACTTGCAAAAAAGGACAGGGGCCTCAGACCTTTGGGGGATTTCTGGCCCCTTCACGCCCTCTTGGAAAAAGACACATTCAGAATGCTCAGGTTGACTTAGATTATTCTGCTCTGGACCTGGGTGACTAGATGGGGTTCTTGGACTAGCTGGCCTTGTATTTTCATCTATCCATCCTGCAGTCCTACAGGTGATGCCTGTGCTTCCATGTGGGCTAGGAACACTTTGTTTGCTGTGCTAAAATTTGGCCGTAATTGAGCCACTCTGCTGTTTGCAAAAGTGATGGGAGTGGTTGCTGCCATCTTCATTGGAGGGGGAGTCCCTGTATTCATGTACCTCCAAGACTAGCTGGTTAAATTGAACTCACTGCAGTCAGTCATGGCCCACCTACAGATAACAGAATGGTTGACAGCTTTGGGTATCACCATCAACGAGCTTTCTCACAGAGCCTTCCATTCACTGGAACGATTCGGGACATGGTGAAGATCGGGGCTTTCTCACCGAAGCAACAAATCCAGGACATCCGGCCTATGATTTCAAAGTTTCAGGCGTAATCCGACATAGATACATGTATAGATGTCTATGAGGCCTCTTGGTCTGCTGGCTTTGTGCATCCTCCTTGCCACCTCCACCAAGTGGAACATCTGCACCCTGCAGTGAAACCTGAAATTCCAGTCGCCCCACTATCAATGCTGCCTTTCCAACACAATACGGGTCATGGAGGAGACTGCTTGAGATCTGTAATTATGGCTGACAGATCACAATCTGCCTGTGGTAGGCCACTCCTCCTTCCCCACCAAAGCTCACAATAGTGACGGATGCATCGCAGATGGAATGGGGTTGCCACTTGGTGTAGATAGAAATTGTGACCTTGGCCTCCGGTATAAGGCCTGTTCCACATCAACCTTGTGGAGCTAAGGGCCGTTCATCTGATCCATAAGGCCTTCCTGCCATCTATCAATGGGAGGCTGGTATAGGTTCTCACGGTCTACACGGGAATGCAGGATTGCAACAATCTGAGCACAGTAGAGTCCTGGGTCCTCTTCTGGGACACCTTCTGTCTCTGGAGGTGGCTGGTGAGCTATGGCATCTCTCTGGTAGCCAACCAATTGTCAGGATCCTTGAATGTCATAACGGATGAGCTGAGCAGACTTTACCTGATAGATTCCAAGAGGCACCTACATCTTGAGGTGGTGCAGGGAACCCTGGCTAGATCATTTTGCTACCCTCCTGAACACACACTGTGAACAGTTTTGTGCTTCAGGGTTTACACCAGACCATTTGTTAGGGGATACACTCAGCTAGAATGGAGCAAGGGACTCCTGTACGCTTTCTTGCCACTATATCTCCTGTCCCATGATCTAAACAAGCATTTACAATGCAATGGTTTCGCCTTTGGAAAAGTTAGAGCTATTGACATTGTAAATGACAAAATTTGTATTTGTTTTGGTTTTGAAAAAAGATAAATAAATGGCATTGTCATTTACATTGCCATTAGCTTAATCTCTCGCAAATGTGAGACCTATTGTACCCTATGGACGAGCTCAGCAGACAGCAATTACTACCACACACACACCCAGATCCACACACAAGGTTGATTTGTGGAATGGTGAGATTAGAAATCAGCGGGTTTCAAGGCAGTTTTTTGTTTCTGGGCTGAGGGTGCAAAAGGAAGGGCGATGATCTCTGCAGATGTTCTTCGCAGCGAGGTGGATGACATAAAGGTTTAGCTAATAACTCCTCTCCACAAGGGCCTGGTCAATTAACTCCGGGCTCTGCAGTTTACTATCACCATTAATCTGTTATGCGCGTCTTTGCTTTTCGAGTATTTTAGAATGACTACCTCTGCAAACAGCACGTGTTCTCCCAAAATAGTACCCTTTCCACCTCGATTGAACATGCACATCTGTGAGTAAAGCCTTCGACACAGTTTTAATGTGATTGACAGCCGTCTAAATCAATAAATATGATACTGTGCAGCACGCATAAACATTTTATGGGCGCTATAGGGAAATCGGTAGATGCCCTCCTGACAGCGGGTGCCCATGAACTCCTGAAAGGGCGGGTAGAGGTATGGTTGTTTAGCGTGACGTTGTTAGAAGCATGGGCATAGTCACCCACTCTACGGCACAGCTGGGACACTTTTTGACAGCTTTGGGCTGGAACACGCGTTTAATTGTTATGTTGAATGTTTGGATGGCGCTTTTGAGAATATAGCGTTACTTCGAAGCGCCCGGAGAAGCAAGAGGGATGGAAAAGATACAGGCAGGGGCTAGAAAGCGAGGAGGGGGGGTTTGATGAAAGCAGCTTCTCCAAAACGCTGGCAACGCACTGGACTGAATGGTAGCACTTTACGGGAGCGCCTGGAGGGTTCTTGCAGGAAGGGAGGGAGAGGAGCTGGAAGGTAGAGGGGAGATGACAGCAAGAGGGCAGGAGGAGAGGGGGGGCAGTCAGGTGATGGTGCGAGAGAGCACAGTTTGGGGAGTCCAGACCGGACTGAGTGAAACATCACAGTACGCCGGCTCAAAGATAGGTGGGACTAGGAGTCCAACAGGGAGACCCCCCCCCCCAAACTCTGCTTTTAATGGGGCAACATCTCGTGGGTCCTGGGCTTATAAGACGCAGCACCTGAGTGAATGAAAGGTAAGGTGACGGGCTCCCCTCAGACCTTGTCTAGTACTGCCAGTGCCTACATGCCAGGGCGTGAATGAATTAAATAAGGCAGTGCATCCAGATTGCGTCACAGCCTTTGGGATAGCCCAGTGTAGCATATACAGGCTATTCACCCACGCAGACCGCTAGTAGGGTTGGTGCCTCTTAGGGGTGGTGTCTCTGAGGGCCGCTTGGCCTGGGGCAGAGTCACCGTCCCCTCGAGCTCCACCTGACTTGGCCCTGGCGCCTTTCAGAGCCATGGGCATGCATTCTCCCCGCTCCACATCAGCTCACCCCCCTACGCAGCATCGCGGGCATGTATAGCTATTTATATGGTAAATGAAAATAGACGCACACAAACAGATCCCGTCAGCAAGAGAGAAGCACACAGCAGAGCTCCCGGACACGAGGACACGTATAGGAAAATCAGTGAGTAAGGAAAGGAAGGTATTTCCCCTTGTGCAGCCCCTCCGCGCTGAAGACACAAAGGACGCGGCGTGTCTAGACAGGGGACGTCAGAGCAGGTCGGTGGGTTGAGAGCCGGAAGCAGAGCTCTGACCTGAAGGGAGCCCGCTGACTCCTGCTGGCCAGCCCTTGGCCTCTCCGGGGTCGTTAACATCGGACAAACATTTTCTTAGGCTTACAGCACAACGAGGCACCTCTGTGGGTGAGCTGTCCATGCCATCAGATCCCATTCATCCCAGCGGGAGCCCCATTTACGGAGGCGCGCGGTGTACACGTCCACCAAAGCGGACAAGGGACAGTCACATTTCCCAGTATGGCAGTTCACCTGTTTAAGTTTAAGTTTAGGAATTTGTATAGCGCACTACTCACCCAGAGGGTCGCAAGGCGCTTGGGGGAGGGGGGTGCCTTATTTATCGAATAGCCAGGTTTTAAGTTCCTTCCTGATGGAAATGTGGTTCTGGGTAAGGCGGAGGTGAGTGGGGAGAGAATTCCAGGTCTTGGCTGCCAAGTAGGAGAAGGATCTTCCTCCCATGGTGGATCTTTGGATGCGTGGAACTGCAGCAAGGGCTTGATTGGAGGATCTTAGTTGGCGGGTCGGTGTGTAGAAGGACATTTGTGTGTTGAGGCATTCGGGTCCTAGTTTGTAAAGGGCCTTGTGTGCGTGGGTGTGGAGACGGAACGTTATTCTCTTGTTGACGGGAAGCCAGTGGAGGTCTTTCAGGTGACCGGTAATGTGAGCTTGGCGCGGGATGTCCAATATGAGTCTGGCTGATGCGTTTTGGATGCGCTTGAGTTTTTTCTGTAATTTGGAAGTGGTTCCGGCGTAGAGAGTGTTTCCATAGTCCAGTCGGCTAGTGACCAGAGCGTGGGTGACAGTCTTTCTTGTTTCGGTGGGGATCCAACGAAAGATTTTTTTGAGCATACGAAGTACGTTAAAGCAAGAGGATGAGACGGCGTTGACTTGTCTGGTCATCGAGAGGGAGGAGTCTAGGATGAAGCCTAGGTTACGTGCGTGGTCAGTGGGTATGGGTGCCGTGCCCAGGGCCGATGGCCACCATGAGTCGTCCCAGGCAGATGGGGATGATACTAGGATGAGGACTTCCGTTTTGTCTGAGTTAAGTTTTAGGCGGCTGTGTTTCATCCATTCGGCTACTTCTTTCATGCCTTCATGAAGATTGGTTTTGGCGGTGTTAGGGTCTTTGGTAAGGGAAAGGATCAGCTCGGTGTCGTCAGCGTAAGAGATGATGTTGAGATTGTGTTGTCGCGCGATGGATGCGAGGGGGCTCATGTAGACGTTGAAGAGGGTGGGACTGAGTGATGATCCTTGTGGTACTCCGCAGATTACTTCGGTGGCTTCTGATTTGAATGGGGGGAGTCGGACTCTCTGGGTTCTTCCGGCGAGGAACGAGATGATCCAGTCTAAAGCTTTTCCTTGTATGCCGATGTTGCTGAGGCGTTGTATGAGGGTGCTATGACTGACCGTGTCGAAGGTGGCGAAGAGGTCGAGTAGGATGAGGGCAACTGTTTCTCCGTTGTCCAATAGTGTTCGGATGTCGTCTGTCGCTGCAATAAGGGCGGTTTCGGTGCTGTGTTTGGCTCGAAAGCCGGACTGTGAGGAGTCGAGGGAGTTGTTGGATTCAAGGAAGGCGGCGAGTTGTCTATTGACGGCTTTCTCAATGACTTTGGCAGGGAATGGGAGGAGGGAGATGGGGGGGCAGTTCTTGAGTTCAGAGGGGTCAGCTGTGGGTTTCTTCAGGCGGGCGTTGAGTTCGGCATGTTTCCAGCTTTCTGGGAAGGTAGCGGAGTTGAGGGAGCAGTTGATGACATCAGGGAGATGGGGTGCGATGATGGAATCTGCTTTGTTGAAGATGTGGTGGGGACAGGGGTCGGTTGGCGAGCCTGAATGGATGGAGTTCATTAGGCGGGTGGTGTCTTCAGTGGAGATTGGGTTCCAGGCGGTAAGGATGTTAGGGGGCGGTTTAGGTTCGGAGGTGGGTGGAGTGGACTGTTCTTTGGAAATGTTCTCAAAGCTGTTATGTATGTCGGCGATTTTGTTATAGAAGAAAGAGGATAAGGAGTCGCAGAGTTCTTGGGAGGGAGTGATGTCGTTTGAGGCTGCGGTGGGGTTGGTAAATTCTTTGACGATGTTGAATAGTTCCTTGCTGTTTTGGGCGTTGTTGTCGAGTCTATCCTTGAATGCTGATTTCTTGGTGGATCTGATCAGTTGGTGGTGTTTGCGGGTGGCTGTCTTGAAGGTGGTCAGGTTGTCAGTGGTTGGGTTTTTTCTCCATGTTTTCTCGAGAGTACGGCATAGTTTCTTGGATTTCTTAAGGTCCTCGTTGAACCAGGGGGCTTTTTTGCTACCCTGTTTGGTTTGGT
This sequence comes from Lissotriton vulgaris, assembly GCF_964263255.1. NCBI lineage: Eukaryota > Metazoa > Chordata > Amphibia > Caudata > Salamandridae > Lissotriton > Lissotriton vulgaris. Next base: position 1,720,870,883 of record NC_141691.1, on the reverse strand, counting down.
GGTTTTTCAAGGGTGCTAGTTCGTCAGCGGTGTGAGTGATCCATTGTTTGAGTTTGGTGGCCTCTTGGTTTGGGTCCGATGAGAGGGCGGGAGGGTTTTGATTGAGCGATGTGAGGAGTTGCTCGGTGGTGATTTTGTTCCAGTTTCTTCGTGGAATAGAATTTGAATTTGTTATGTTATGTTAAATTAACTTATTGAGCGCGCTAACACCATTAGGTTTCTTGGCGCTATACAGAGGGAGCAGGGAGGAGAGACAGAAGATAACATAACACAGAATGACGGCTAGTAATAAGCTACAGTGAAAAGGTGAGTTTTGAGGGAGGATCTGAATGTGGTGTAGGGGGAGGGCAACCTAAGAGAAAGAGGTAAGGTGTTCCAAAAAGACGGGGCTAAGAAAGAAAACCTGAGGCCACCGTGTTTCTTCCGCTTGAATCTGGGGACAGAAAGTAAGGCCAATTGAGATGACCGAAGAGTGCGGGAGGGAACATAAGGATGAAGCAAAGAAGAAATGAAGGAGGGACCATGACCAGTGAGGGATTTAAAAATGATGCAACCAAGCTTAAAGTTGCAGCGGGCAGAAACCGGAAGCCAGTGGAGACTTTTTAGGAGAGGTTGGACGTGCTGATCTCTAGGTTGATGATAGATCAAGCGGGCAGCTTGATTTTGGATCAGCTGGAGTCTCCTAAGTTGGTATGCAGGAATGCCTACGTAAAGTGCATTTGCGTAGTCAAGCCTGGACATGACTAACGCAAGCAGGGCCAAAGTGAGGGCATCGGTGGTAAGTAGGCGGGAGATTTTGCGTATTTTCCTGAGCTGGAAATGGCTGGAGGAGACTACAGCGCTGATCTGGGGTGTCATAGAAAGGTCGTTGCTTATGACAACTCCCAGACTTTTTGCTGAGTTGACAGGGCAAGGGGGGCTGCCCAGACTGGCAGGCCAAAAGGAAGAGTGCCAGGGATTAGAGGGCCCCCCGACAAGCACCAGCTCAGTCTTGTCGGGGTTAAGTTTCAGATGGTTTGTGCCCATCCAATCGCTGATGAAGCAGAGGGTGTTTTGGAAAGTGGAGATGGATTGGTCACTGGAGTCGATAGTGAAGACCAGTTGAATGTCATCGGCGTAGTTGAACGCGGAGACATTGAATTGGCGGAGGGAACGGATAAGCGGGGCTAGGTATAAATTAAAAAGGAGAGGGGATAAGGAGGATCCCTGCGGGACACCACAGGTCAGCTCGACTTGAGAGGCAGAAAACTGGGACAGTCTGACAGCTTGATGGCGGTGAGTCAGAAAAGAGCGCACCCAATCCAGGGCAGTTCCCTGGATGCCAGCCTCTCTGACACGGTCGACCAAAATATCGTGGTCGACCGTGTCAAAGGCGGCTGACAGGTCTAGAAGAACCAGGGCCTGACAGGTGTTAGAGTCAGCGCCTCTGCGTAGTTCGTCCATCACAGAGAGGATGACTGCTTCTGTGGAATGCGCAGGTCTGAACCCAGCCTGCTGGGGGTCCAAAACACAAGAGTCCTCAATAAAAGAAGTAAGGGTTTGAGTGACATGGGACTCCAGGACTTTGCTAAGGAAGGGAAGGAGGGAGATAGGGCGATAGTTGCTCATGGTGGACGGGTCAGCCGTGGGTTTTTTCAGGATGGCGACCACCTCTGCCTGTTTGAAGGAACCCGGGACCACCCCCGAGGTTAAAGAGTTGTTTAAGAGGGCTAAAGGGGGGTCCGGGCAGGAAGTAAAAGCTTCTCGCAGGGCAGAGGGGGGGCAACAGTCGCTAGGGGAGCCAGAAGAAACTTTGAGCAAAAGGGAGAGAAACATCTCTTCTGGAATGAGGGGGAGCTGGGATAGGGTGTGGGTGATGGGGTGAAAGGAAGTGCTGGGGGGGAAAGAAGTGGATGAAACGTGAGCAGAAATGCTGGTTTTGATTTTAACAATTTTGTCCACGAAGAACTGATTCAGGGAGTCACACAGAGGCTGGGAGGGAAGCGGGGCAATGGTGACTCTCGCCGGGTTAGATAATTCCTCAACAATAGAAAAAATGTCTTTAGATTTGTTAGTAGAGTTCAAAATCTTATTGGAGAAATAGCTGGATTTAGCCCGGGCTATAGCAGACTTGTATTCCCTCAGCTGAGAAGAGAAGACAGCTTTTGTCTCGGGAGTATATCCTCGACGCCAGCGTCTTTCGGCCTGGCGGAGACTAAGTTTCAGTGCCTTGAGTTCCTCGGTGAACCACCTATGGGCGTCGTGACTGCGCCGCATCTTAACAGGTTTTAGAGGTGCCACCGAGTCAGCGGCGGAGACAAGCCATTGGATAAGATTATCAGACTGAGAGTCAATGGAAGTGGGGGGTCCCGTAGTAGAAGGGGCTGATGAGCTCAGGAGGGAAGTGAATTTGTTGAGGTCGGCCTTGTTCCAATTACGTGCCAGGAAATTAGATTCTCGGGTAATATTGGTCGGGGGAGGCTTAGCAAGGGAGAAAGTGATAAGTAGATGATCTGACCAGGGGCAGGGGAGGACAAGGGGAGTGGAGATGTCTAAAGAAGAAGTCCATACCTGGTCCAAAATATGACCTTTAGCATGTGTGGGTGTGTGTATGTGTTGAATACAATTGAGGCCAAGCATAAGGTCGGAAAAGGCGAGAGAACCCGGGGTTTCGTGAGGGTCCGATGGCCAATAATTGAAGTCGCCGAGAACCAAAACATTAGTGTTGTTGATAGTCAGCTGGGAGATGAGCTCCCCAAACTGAACTGAGAAGTTTGGCATGGGTTGAGGGGGACGGTAAACTAGGACACATACAAGAGAGGACCCAGGTTGCTCCAGCCTGAGAGCAAGACAGTCGGTCATAGGAATGCTGGGGATAGGTATAGGGGAAAACCTGATTGAGTGGCTAATGATGGCTGCGACCCCGCCGCCCACTTTGCCAGAGGGGCGATTGGCTTGCAGTATGTAATATCCTGGGGGGATGGCCGCCAGGATATCAGGGGAGGAATCATCTGTGAGCCAGGTCTCGGACAGGAACAAGATGTCAGGCTGTTCCGATCCTAAGAGATAGAAGATGTCACTTTTATGGCTGACCAGAGACCGAGTGTTCAGGTACATCACAGATAGGGGGGAATTAGGGGCAGGTACCGAGGTAGAAGAGCGAGGTTTGCCTGCCAGGGCCGGGGGCCTGTGAATAGGGGGTGAAAGAATGAGCTCAGGAAAGGATTTCCTCGATACGGGCAAACCGCATGCGGTGTGCTTGACCGAAGCCTCGGGGGGAGGGAATACAGGTTTGTGCAGTGAGACAATGGCAGAGCGGGAATAGATGATGCGGGGAGCAGAGTGACGAGCCCCGTGCCCCGGCCTGCCGCGGACGGGCGCAGACGGGCTTAACTCAGGCGCAACTCCGGCGCGCCTACGTCGCGCCCGCTGCGCTCGTCCGCTGCGCTGACACATTATGGCCGTTTAAATAGGGGCAGGACGAGGGTGGAGTCTCAGGGAAGCTTCATGGGAATTGAATCCCAATCAAAGATGGCGCCCGCTGCCACTGGGAGCCCGAGGTAACAAACAGCCCCCAGCCAGCCACTCGCCTCTGAAAACCGGAAAATAAGGTTAGAGCCCTGCACAACAAAAGGTGAGGTTAAAAATACAATTTAAAAGACAATGCCCTGCGTGAAAGCGCCGCCGCTCGCATACAGCGGGGCGGAATGCTAAAAGTACAGAGAGGTGCTCTCTCTCTCTCTCAACTCCCTCAATGTCAGCAAACGAGCCCACTGCCACCGGGCTGTCTGTCAAACACCGAGAGAGGAGTGAAACGCCCTCCTAAATAGGGGCAGGACGAGGGTGGAGTCTCAGGGAAGCTTCATGGGAATTGAATCCCAATCAAAGATGGCGCCCGCTGCCACTGGGAGCCCGAGGTAACAAACAGCCCCCAGCCAGCCACTCGCCTCTGAAAACCGGAAAATAAGGTTAGAGCCCTGCACAACAAAAGGTGAGGTTAAAAATTCAATTTAAAAGACAATGCGCTGCGTGAAAGCGCCGCCGCTCGCATACAGCGGGGCGGAATGCTAAAAGTACAGAGAGGTGCTCTCTCTCTCTCTCTCAACTCCCTCAATGTCAGCAAACGAGCCCACTGCCACCGGGCTGTCTGTCAAACACCGAGAGAGGAGTGAAACGCCCTCCTAAATAGGGGCAGGACGAGGGTGGAGTCTCAGGGAAGCTTCATGGGAATTGAATCCCAATCAAAGATGGCGCCCGCTGCCACTGGGAGCCCGAGGTAACAAACAGCCCCCAGCCAGCCACTCGCCTCTGAAAACCGGAAAATAAGGTTAGAGCCCTGCACAACAAAAGGTGAGGTTAAAAATTCAATTTAAAAGACAATGCGCTGCGTGAAAGCGCCGCCGCTCGCATACAGCGGGCGGAATGCTAAAAGTACAGAGAGGTGCTCTCTCTCTCTCTCAACTCCCTCAATGTCAGCAAACGAGCCCACTGCCACCGGGCTGTCTGTCAAAATTTGAATTTAAAATATTTATTGAGCGCAGCATTCACCAGCAGTTTCTTGGCGCTATGGAGGGCAGGGTACCAATGGGAGAGAGTGACCACCACACCTAAGAGCTGGTGGGCCTAAGGAGAAGTGAGAGCATATCACAAGGGAAAGGCCCGTTTAAAAAGAAAGGTTTTGAGGTCTTTCCGAAAGGGAAGGTAGTGTGTTGCCAGTCTTAGGTGGTCCGGTAGAGAGTTCAAAAAGGTGGGTGCCAGAGTAGAAAAGTTCGACCCACCCCACTTCTTGCGCTTAAAGCGGGGGACCACCAACAAGGACTGGGAAGAAGAGCGAAGCTCTCGAGTGGGGATATACTCCCTGATCATGGAAGAAATAAAGGCGGGAGCAGAGCCCCGCTGTGAATGAAAAACCATACAACCCAACTTAAACAAGGCCCTCTCTTTAACAGGCAACCAATGAAGTGCCTTCAGAAGAGGAGTGCAATGATGCGAGCGAGAAAGGCCATGAATAAGTCGGGCTGCCTGGTTTTGAACCAACTGGATTTTCCGTAGGCTATACGCTGGAATGCCATTGTACAGGGCATTTGCGTAGTCCAGCCGGGAGACAACAAGAGCGGACATAATCAGCTTGAGTGCCAGAGGAGAGAAAAAGCGAGGAATAGTGCGGAGAGTGAGAAAGCAAGAGGAAACAACATGTTTAACTTGTGAGTGAAGAGTGAGTTGATTATTGAGTTTGACACCTTTTGACACCTAATGTCTTGACTGAGGCAGAAGGAGAAGGAGGGGGCCCGAAAGAAGAAGGCCAAAATAAAGAATTCCAGGGACTGGAGCAACCACCCGTAAGAACCAGCTCGGTCTTATCCGGGTTCAACTTTAGGTGGTTGTGGTTCATCCAGTCCCTGATGAAAACCATAACTGACTGAAAATTAGAGATAGAATGAGGAGAGGAAGAGAGATTAAAGATAAGCTGGAGGTTGTGGGTCGGGGTGGTTTTGTAGTTGAAGTGAACACAGCTGTGGTCCATCCAGTGGAGAGCTGTGGTGTGATCGAAGGAGATGTGCTTACTGGAGGTGAAGATTGGGTCGAGCGTATGTCCGGCTATATGGGTGGGGGTGTCAACAAGTTGTTTGAGACCAAGATTGGCCAGGTTGTCCAGAAGGGTGGAGGAGTTGCTGTTGTTTTTCTTTTCCAGGTGGAATTTGAGGTCTCCCAGTAGAATGTAGTTCTCGGAGGCGAGGGCATGTGGGCAGATGAAGTCGGTGATGTCTTCGTTGAATTGTGTGCGGGTTCCTGGTGGTCTGTAGATGAAGGTGCCTCTAAGCGTGGTCCTGGGGTCGGTGTGGAACTGGAAATGAAGGTGATCGGCGGTCGCACGGTTATTGTCGGAGCTGGTCGTGATTCGGATGGTGTTCTTATGGACGATGGCGATGCCTCCTCCTGTTTGGTTGGTGCGGTCTTTTCGGATGATCTTGTAAGCGTCCGGGATGGCTATGGCGATGTCGGGTGCTGATGAGGCGTTCATCCAGGTTTCTGTAAGGAAGGCGATGTCCGGTGAAGTAGTGTCGAGTAGGTCCCAGAGTTCTGTGGCGTGTCTGTGGATGGAGCGGGTTTTTAGCAGGATGCACTTCAGGTGATTAGGGTCGGAGCTGTGTTTGGGGTTAGTGGATTTGGTGGGGGTCTTGATGCAGGCGAACTTGCAGGAGTGGCAGACGAAGGAGCCGTGGGTACGTCCTGGGGCAGCTTTGTAGCATTGTGATGTGCGTCCGGGGTTAAGGGCTAGGAGGGTGGCGGTGTCGTACGTTATGCGGGATGAGTGCGGTTTGTGAGGACCAGGGGGTCTGGCGCTTGGCGCGGTCCAGGCGCGGACGGGCTTACCTTTGGCGCACCTTCGGCACGCATGGGGCGCGACCGCTGCGCGTGAACGCTGCACGAAAATGCATCTGTCATATGCGGATAGTGGAGGGGGAGGGGCGAGGAAGGGTCAGCTGGGAGGCGGGAGCGGGGCGGAGATCCGGTGGGTGAGGCACAACAACAGGAAAATGGCTGTGAGGCAAAAGCGCTATAGTATTGGGGCACCAACAGCGCGAAACGCGAAGCAAATGGCAATCAATATTGGGCAGCAATCAATTGTCACAGGCAGCGCAGCGAAATTCTAAAAACAAGTAAAGCGTACTATTGCAATTAAAGCGCTATGATTTAAATAGTTGAACAAATTAGCAAACTAGCAGACTATCAGGCTAGCGCTACTGTGTACTTGCGATATACGAGCAGTCAGCTTAAAGTGTGGGAGCGAGGCGAGATATCACACAGCAGTCCAGGTGGCAGGCAGACCGGGGAGCAGCGTCAGGAGCGGCCGCTTCTGTTAGGCACAGGACGGTCACAGAGCTACAGCGGGGGGGAGCGGCTTCTAACTGTGATAGTGGGAGGGAGGGTCAGCTGGGAGGCGGGAGCGAGGCGGAGATCCGGTGGGTGAGGCACAACAACAACAGGAAAATGGCTTGTGGCACCCACATTGCCACACAACCCCATAGGAACTCCCCTGTGGCATCAGGCTTACGGGACCGAGCCAGGCCCCCCCTGCCCAGTGGGCTCGCCCAGAGCACCAGGAGATCCCACTCCCACGGGGCTCAGCACAGCAATTTGAGAACTCACCCACCCACTCCCATGGAACTCGCCTACAGCCTTGGGAAAACTCATCCGCCCACTCCCACGGAACTCACTGACAGCTTAGGGAAAACTCATCCGCCCAGAGCATCAGGAGACTCCATCCATCCACCCACTCACACGGCACACATCGAGAGCACCAAGAGACTGCACCCAGCCTCTTCCACGGGGCTCAGCACAGCATCGAGACCTCACCTACCCACTCCAATGGGACTCACCCACAGCCCGATAGAACCCATCCACCAACTCCCACGGGACTCACACGGCACCAGAACTCATCCTCCCACTCGCAGGGGACTAGGACTCACCCCAAAGTACCAATAGAACTCATCCTCCCACTCCCAATGGACTCACCCACAACTCAGATAAAACTCCACCGCCCACTCAGCATCAGGACTCACCCACAGCTCCGATAGAACTCACCCACCCACTCCCACGGGACTCGCACAGAGCACGAGGAGACTCCATCTACCCTCTCCATTGGACTCCCCACGGCACCAGAACGTAGCGTCCCACTCGCAAGGGACTGGGTCTCACCCAAAAGTATCCATTTAACTCATCCTCCCACTCCCAATTGCCTCACACACAGCACCGACAGAACTCAACCACCCATCCCATAGGACGCAGCACAGTACCAGCACATACCCGCCCCTCCCACGGGACTCACCCACAGCAACTAGAGAACTCACCCATCCATTTCCATGACTCAACAACTGCACATCCGACTCACCTGGAGAACTCACTCGCCCACAGCAAACAGGGGGCTTCGTCGTCGCCCACATACTGGCCGATAGGATAATTCACCCACTGCCCTTGCACCCACCTACTGTTCACACAGGACTGACGCCCCCAAAGGCTCAGCCAACACCCCCCTTCATTCCACCACTCCAGCGTGCACTCACCTAGCGCCTTGAGTAGCTCATCGAAGTTCTCAGAGTGCTTCATCTTCCATTTGCCGTTGAAGTTCGGCATGTTTTCAGGATGAGTCTTGAGCTGTGCGAGGCCGAGGGCTGGTGGCAGGTGCGCCCAGGGAGGGACCTCCCGAGGCTGGCTTCTTGTGCCCTGTGGTGGGGGTCTGTGGGCGCAGAACCCCGGTATCCCTCTGCGAGCATCTTTTCAATCACCCGAGCGCCAGATCCTGTCAGTGGTACGGCGAGGACCGGGACCCATGCCTCTGCAGTGCGGGCCGCTCCCCGTCTAATCTACGCGCTGCGGTCTACAGTCACCAGTCTGTGTGCTGCCTGCAGCCGTGCCCGCTGGCTGCTTCCTGGGAGAAGGCGACTCGGCGTGAACGCTGTACCCTTTACCGCGCTCCAAGCGCCATGTGTCTTTTTATTCCTCGCCGAGCCCCGGCCTCCCTGCTCGAGTCCCTGCCCCCTCGGGGAGGAGCCCGCCAACAAAACCTTTCTCCATCCCACCTGTGGAGTTTGATTCTCCCCACCCCCTTGTTGTCCCCCTCTGCACCCTCTCCCCACCGAAAAGAAAATCTATCTATTTTAAGGTGACACTTAAGACTGCGGGTGGCTGCTGTTTATGCAGATCGCCCTGCTTCCTGCGGCGCCTGGTCAATACATGTCTTTTCTTTTACAAGTGGGGCCGGGGCCGGAGACACGGACAGCGGGATGGGGGGCGGGAACGGGCACACGGACAGCGGGAGTGGGGGGCGGGAACGGGCACACTGACAGCGGGCGGGGGGCGGGAACTGGCACACGGACAGCGGGAGGGGAGGGGAGCGCTCACCAGGACTTCTTCCGGCGGCGGTCGGCCTCGAGGAATGACCCAAAAAAAGCTAAAAAAATTAAATAAAATTAACCACCGCCGCATGATGATCGCAAAGGGGCGGGATGAGTAAAAATCGCCGGAACGTCCACAAATCTGCTCCGGCAATGACGGACAGATCTCTCTTCCAATGGCTAGCCTCCATTTATGGAGCTAGCCAATGGAAGAGAAGGCGGGACAAAGCCCCACACTGGTAAAAACATAAGATTTCGCCTGCGCGAAACGCTGCTGCGCAGCTGTTCGCCAGGCGAAACCTAAAAAGATGAAGTCCAGGCCAAGGAGAGTGGTACCCAATGCTTCTGAGCTCGAGCATCTGCCTTCCGATCAAGTTACCGCTTTGAGCGCACCTTCTGTCCCAGTAGCAATGCAGAATTCGCCATCCGAATCTGTCCAATTTACATTTCCATGCACGGAGATTGAGCAGATTGAGCAATAGCACCTTGTGACCTTTGAAGTTGGTGATGTCATCCTTACTGCGAGATGCCCACCCACAAAGCTTCTGTCTTCTGGGCACTGTGATAGGTTTGTAACCTGATGTTGTGCCCAGGGCAGTAACCCCTTACAAAGAAAACGGTCTGTTCTTTTTTTTGTTTTGTTGCTATCTCTGTTAGGCCTTGCAGTGGGCACTGGAAAAGGTTATCATCAGCTCGTTTGGCCTTTCTACGCTTACCAGACCAACTGTCCTTGCTTAAATCAACTTTTGGGAAGCGCTTTCTTAGAGGTTTGACACATAATCCCTCACAAACCGTTTGTGATGCCACAGTGGAACCTTAACTTGATTTGACATTTCTTATGTGCAGTCCCTTCAAGTCTATGCATAGTTGTTTGCTTTCTCGCCTGACTTTGAACTCTATTCTCCTCATTGTGATCATGTGAGCATATCATGTGAGTGAGCTGCAGCCTTTCTTACAAAAAACCATGACTTCTTCCATGTTTGGTATAGCATTACTCTAACAGTGCTCTTTGCTACACTTTGCCCCTTAAAAGGAGGAGAGGCTACATCAGTTTGACCCCAAAGCTTCTAATTCGATTGAATAAAACACCATTGAGAGGATAATTCACTTTTTGTGAGGTTCTCTAGGGAAAAGAGAGGGAAGGCTGTGCAAAATAGAACTTTGTCCAGCTATATATAGTTCTCTGTATTTTGATCTGTCATGCGCTTGCTAAGAAGCAGCCTCCAGAAGGGGCCTATTTCACCAGGGCCAAGGCTGGTTATGCCTCACTGGTGTGAGGGAGTCCCGGTCCTTGTCATCTGCCCGGCTACAACACGGGCAACAGTGCGCACATCACGGAACACTACTGTATTGACACTCAGGTCTGGCAGGAGGGTCAATTTGCTCATGCATTCCTTCCAGACCTTTTTGCTTTGAGTCCATTTCACAGATACTTTACCTTAGAGTGGTACTGCTTTGGTATCTATTATGAGGTGAGGAATCTGTGATTAGAAGTATCCAGCATAAGAATAAGTTACTTTCGTTTGGTAAAGCTCTTACTGGTGGATACTCCACCATAAAAATAAGTTACTTCGGTTTGGTAACGCTCTTTTAGGTGGATACTCTATCTAACTGCAGATTCTTCACTGCTCTCCCTCCTCCCAATTCTCTGGAGTGGACTCTTTTTTTTTTCTTTTCAACAAAAGATTTTATTGATTTTCAATAGTACCTGATATATACTGCAAGGACTCTAGGTACCGTACTTTACCCACCCCTAAGGTTTGCGGAACATCAGACCAAAGAAAAAACCCCACCCACCGCCTCCTAAGCGCTCACCACACATACTTTAGAAACATATGCACATATTGTAGAGATTCCTGTCTGTCTTTGTAGCACCAATACTTTAATCTAGTACATCGCTCACCACTAGCTGTTCTATAGGGTCCTGGGTGGCTGGCTGCACCATCAATGTCAAATCAATACCCCTGTACTTGGTCCACCTAGCCCAGATCTTACCATGCTTCTGCGGGCAACCCCTTGCCTGGAACACAGCAACCTCTGCCGACATGCACCTATCCATGGCCTTTTTCCAGGTAGTTATACTGGGCGGGGTCGTATCGTTCCAGTGTTGGGCTTTGTCCCTCTTAACTAATGTGAGACCGAGAAACAGTAAGTGACTTTTATACCTGTTCCCCCGATGTCTTCCGTGCTATGTAAAAGCATCATTCTGGAGTCGGTCGGGATGTCCATTCCAGAACGCGCCCCATGCAAAACAGCACGCAAGACCAGAAGAGCTGCAACGCCACGCAACTCCACACAGAGTGAAGGAACGACCCCTCGTCCGTGCCACAACGGAGACAGATGGGGGACTGAATGTCCCCATCTTCCAGAGGCGAAGACGCATGTAATATATCCTATGGAGATATTTAAATTGGATAAATCTGTATTTGGTAGGGACTGCAGAGCCCCTGGGGCTAGCCAGCGTCTCGGTCCAGTCATCATCTGTCAGGGAGAGTGGCCTCTTTTTAACATATTTTTTTTTCTTTTCAAATCTGTTTATTGAAATGTTGAAATCTTATACCACAGCATAGAGCTGTATGACAAGAGTTTCACTAGGCTGCAAAAGTATGGTGGTAACAATAACATTGTGCATCGCACTTCTGGTATCATAGCGGCTGAGATCGTCACTGTGTCTTACTAAAGGAGCAATATCTGTGGCAATAGGTAGATAGAAAGGAACAAGAAGGAAGTATAGAGAAGGAAGAGAGGGGGCCAAGAGGCGGGGGTGGGGGTAGGGGGGCCTATCTCGAATGGGCACCAACAAGGCCTCATATAGGGGGATAAGGGGTAGGTGTCGGGCTTTCTATAGGGTCAAGCTTGGGATTCTCCTGTGAGGTGTCAGCACCCTGGGCTAGTGAAAGGTCTTGAAGTAGTTGGAGGGCACGGTGCCGAGGAGGGGTGAAGCAAGCATACTCCAGTTTGGAAAAATGGTTGATCAGGGGCTGCCAAATAGCCTTGAATTTGGGTTCCGTATGTGTCGCCCAACATGAAAAAAGTTCAGAGGGCTTCTTCCAATGGAGGGCTAGTAATTGTTTAGCGGCGCCGAGCATATGTGAGATGAGGTCAAAATCGGAGTGGGTCATGGCAGTGAGTGCTAGGGGCGGTACTTACATTATAACCACAGTGTATGTATTCGGTATGGGGAAGCCAATAGTGTCTTTGATGTGGCTCATAACTGCCTTCCAATAAAGGGTCAACGAGGGACAAGTCTGCCAGCTATGAATGAAGTTCCCAGTTACAGATTGGCAGCGCCAACAGAAGAGAGCGGAGGCAGTGAACATCTTTTGCAAGAGCTGAGGAGTGAAGTACCATCTTGTCATAAGTTTATAAGCAGTTTCCTGCTGGGGTATGTTTCTGTAAATTTTGGGACTGTCGTGCCACTACTGCTCCCATTGTTTCGAGGGGGATCTCCTCTCTAGGGTCTGCATGCCATTGTGTTTGGTATATGTGACGTCTGGTCAGGGTAGAATGTTGTAGTACTTGGTAAGTGCGGTAAATCAGGCCCCACAAGCCATCATAGGAGCGCCCTGGTGATTCAAGAGGTGAGTGGCTGAGTTGCCCCTTGGGTGTTCAGTGGTGTGAGCAACCAATGTCGGATTTGGTAATATTGCAGTCTAAACTTGTCAGATGGGTGATAACTGCGTTTGCATCAGTCGAAGGTTTTGAACATATCTCCCTCAAAGAGATCTTGGATCGTACCTCATTCGCCCTCTCCACGCCGAGACAGATTGCGGCTGTAGAGAAGGGGGAGAAGTCGGGGTAGCACACCAACGGAGTGTTGGGAGAAGGAAAGGAGGTGAGGCTCCTTTGTATTGCAATTTTGTCCCAGATGTCTAGCACTGTTTTCGTGGGTATGGCTATATAAGCACTACGAGGTCGGGTATGCTGCGGGAGCCAGGCTAGGTCCCAGAGCGGTCTGCAGGCCACTGCCTGATCCATATGGAACCAGTGCTTCTCACTTTCGCGGACCACCCATTCTGAAATTAATCAGAGGTGTGACGCCCAGTAGTACCCAAGGAGAGTGGGGCACGCCAGACCACCCCTGTCCCTAGGTAGCATAAGTAGTTTATTGGGGAATCTGACTCTTCCCGCCCCAGATGAAAGTGGTAATGTCTCACTGTAGTCGCAGTATGTCTGCCTGTGGTATAGGGATTGGTAGCGTTTGGAATAGATATAGGATTTTCAGCAGAATAGACATTTTAAACGTGTTAAGTCATCCAAGCCAAGAGATTGAGAGCGATTTCCAAGTTTGTAGATCTTCTAATACTGATTTCCTACAATCTGGCCAGTTTGCCTGTGTCCATGTGGATAAAGAGGGGGTTAGGTTCAGCCCAAGGTAGCGGAGCGAGTATGGAGCCCATTGAAAAGGGGTGAGCGATTGCAATTCTGGCATATCTTCATAAGGAATCAATAGTTTCATTGCCTGGAATTTGGCCAAATTGATTTTAAAACCTGAGGTTATCTAAAGAGAGCTACAAAGTGATATCAATGCGGGCAGAGCATTCCTAAGGTCCGTCAAGGTTAGTAAGAGATTGTCAGCAGATAGTGCTACTTTGTGCTTAGTGCCCCCATAGAGGATAGCCTTGATGTCTCCAGCTTGTCGGATAGCTGTTGCCGATCGTTCGTCCAGAAGGGCGAAAAGAAGAGGCGAGAGTGGGCAGCCCTGCCTGGTCCCCCTGTATATATGTAAGGGTTAGGTGAGCTGGCTGTTGACCCTTATCTGTGCCTGGGGAGTGGTGTAAGAGACCATGATTCGAGGGACCACAGCTGGGCCCAGAACTATTTTCTGGAGGACCTCCTGTAAAAAAGGCCCAGTCAACAAGGTTGAATTTTTTTTCAGCATCTAAAGAGAGTAGACAAGCGGGGATATCCCGGTGATGAGCTTTTTCTACTAGATGAGCCATTCGACGTATGTTGTCCGCCCCCTGACGCTGTTGAATGAACCCAACCTGATCCTGGTCAATCAGGCTGGCCAGATAGGGTTCGATCGATTTGCCAGAATTTTAGTGTACATCTTTGCATCGGTGTTAAGAACTGCGATAGGGCGGTATGATGTGCATAGTGAGGGATCTTCAAATGGCCTTGGAATGAGGGCTACCTCGGCCCTGGACATAGTAGGAATGAGGCCCGTGCTATCAGAAAACGAGTTAAAGAATCACAATAAGTGGTCTTGTATTCAAGGCAAAACATGTGATAAAATATGACCAGAAGGCCATCTGGGCCCGGAGTTTTGCCTATTGATAGGTCCTTTAGCGCCTGTTGGAGTTCAGTTAAAGTGATTGGCGCTTCAAAAAGCTGAGAGTGGCGTGCATCAAGGGTGACCCACGGACAGGCTGAGAGGAGGGAGTGGATTTTGCTTAGGGAGGAAGATACTTTCTCATGTAGGGCGCTATAGAAGCTGTGGAAGGCTTGTTGTTTATCGCGCTCTGAGATGGCCCAAGTACCCTCCACACTTTCAAACTTTGTGGTGAGCCCTTGCCACCTGCCTAAGCAGTCGACGTGCAAGGACTGATCCCACTTTATTCCCCCTTCATAGAATCTCTGCTTCAGTGCCAGCAGTGACCGATCCGCCTTGTTTGTCCGATGTGCTCTAATTTGGCCCTGGAGCATAGCAAGGAGCCGTATGTGGGTTTTAGAGGGTTCCAAACGATCCAGTCCCTCCAGCGCCTTGATTTCGCTAGCCAGGCCGGTTTCGACTAATCGGGCCTCCCATCTGCATGCTATTGAGATTGAGGTGATGACGCTCTGGGTTGCCAGCCTGAAGGCGTTCCACAAGATAAATTGTGGAGTTTCGGGTAGGTCGTTAGAGGTGGAGTAAGCCAAGATCTCCCGCCGTTCTCGCCCACAGCAACCGATGGTGCGGTAGAATCGCCAACGGGGTCAGGCTGTTTTGGCGTGTCCTTGCAAAAGCAATTCCAAATGGGCTTGGTCGGAAGTGGAGATGCCTGAGATAAGGGCAGATTCCAGGTCCCGTATGAGTGAAAGGGAGAGGAGGAAGTAATCGATGCGGGACTATGAGCGGTGAACATGTGAGTAATAAGAGGAATCTTGTGTGTCTGGGAATTGGTAGCGCCAGGAATCTACCAGGCCCAGATCCGTGAGGGCCCTCTTCAATGCCGCAGGCATCGCCCCAGTGACCTGGAAGGATGTAGAAACGCGGTCTAGGTCAGGGTCCCAAACCAAATTAAAATCCTCCCCCAGGATTAGTCGGTCCCCTTCTTGTGTCACCTGTTCCTTCAGTAAGTTTCTAAGGAAGAGGTCTGTGCTTGGTTGGGGGCATATACATTAAGCGAGGTGAGGGGTTGTGTATCTTGCTGGATCACAATTTTTAAAAACCTTCCATCCCTGACCCTGACCACCCCTGAGCTAGGGGTTGTGGCAACCCATATGAGCTCCATCAAGGGCAGGCAGAGAGGCGTCTTTCTCGCCTCTAATCTCGTGGAGCAGATCTGCTGTGAATGCCATAATGTCTGAACCCTCCTCTCCTCTCGGGACACCTCTGATGCGTAGGTTGTTCCGTCTGCTTCTATTTTCAAAGTCCTGTTTCATTTGGAGGCCAATGTGGTGTTCCTCGAAAATGGCCTTTCTCCTCCATAGATTCTCTTGGTCTTCTGATCAAGCGTCCACTGTTCGCTTCAGGTCGTTGACCTGCCCCCCAATCTCTGTGATATCTCGCTTAAGGTCTTTAAGACCGGTCTTGAATTCGGTTTTGAGGGAGCCGATTTCAGATTTTTTTTTTTGAAGGAAGGTATTCATGCAGGCCTGTGTGAGTGGGGTGGTCGCAGCCTCTTGAGGAGGGTCCATGGGAGCCGGGGTCGGAGGCCAGATTTGAGCCACATAGAGGCGACCGGGTTGCCCCTGGGAAGGCTGTTCGAAGTGTCTTTAGTGGTTTTGGTGTGTGGCATAGTCCAGCTGAGGTTTCCCTCCCTATGTGCAGGGCTCGAGTCGGGGTACCACGCCGGTGGACGGCGTCCCCCACTTATTTTACCAGGTAGACGCCGACCCCTTTGCCCAAAAGCTGGACTGAAAAAGGAGGGCGTTACTTACCGGACCGGCTGCCCTGCCGATCTCCCAACCTTGACAGACTCCTCGCATCCTGCTTCCTCCTCTCTCCACCCCCCCCCCCGTCACCCTCCCCTGCCCACTCACTTGCTACCCATCTCATGCTTCTTTATTTAGTACTTGTGCCCTGGACCTTGTCTTAATATTAGTATCATGGAGGCGTTGGAAGGTGCTGTTCGTTTTTCAGAGACACTTGTTTACGTTATACAATCCGGAGGCACCTGTACCTCATCTTAATAGCTCTCACAGTATGCGGATCTCTAGTGAAAGAGTTCTGTCCTCTGCCAGATTCTTATTTGAACAACAAGAGCAAAGAGCAATGTCCTTAATGTGTAAGTACTTATACCCTGCGACTGGGCAGTGTGTGTGTGTGCGTGTGTCGGAGAACACTGTTAGTGCTCAACCTGTACGTAGGTATCAAGTGACTCACCATTTCATCATTTCCTTTTTTTTTTTAACCCAGCTTCCTTTTGCTTTCTGGGACTTGTGGTTCCTATGTTACTATTGTGCTTCGGGTTATAACGTACCCACTTGCAAATTTAGTGTGTTAAAACATAGGATCATCGAGTACAGGTCAGTCATTTGGATTTCACTTACATACATGCCCACCACATTAAGATTTAGGCACATCTCATGCTCCCTCTCCTGAAGTCTGTGCCGCCCTCTCTCCGCGCATCCTTTCCCCATTTCTCATACTTCACTCCTCTCTTCCAGTGACTTCATTCACCCCCATAGACCCAGGGGCGTAGCTGCTACTGGTGCAGCGGCACTGGGGGCCCACTGAAACGTAATTATTGCTGTATTTCTATATTTTTTTACCTTTCGTGATGTCACTTCCTGTCGTGACGTCACTTCCTGTCTCTGAGCGTCCCCCCACTTCTTTATTTAGGACCTGTGCCCTGCCTATGTGTAGCTGGTGCACGCTTTGAGTACATGTCTTATAGAGGTCCAGGCCCAAGCTCTCCGGTTTGAGGCTACTGGTGGAAGATACAACTACACAGACAGATGTAGTGGTTGGACTGAGCTGTGACTAGGTGTTTGGGGGTGTCTCGAGTCTCTTCTGGGTCCGCAGGGGTGTATTCCAGTCCATGGTATTGAGCGTCAGCCTGGCTCCTGCAGTAGGAAGGCAGTCCAGCGACCGGAAGAGGCAAAGGGTCTCACAGGTGCCCCGGGGGGCAGTGAAGGAAAGCAGAGTCAGGCTGAAGGGCGGAACTCCAGCGCAACAGCATGGAAAGAAGAGGGGATAGTGTCTGCAGGAGTGTCCATTGTTGGTGGCAGGTAAGAGACATGTTAAAGAACGAAAGGGGAACACGGCTATAAGCAACAGTACGTCTTTCCAGTATAAGAGAAAAGGAACGATGGGTCAGGCCTAGGGGTGTCACGGTGCGAGATAGCTGAGGCGGCAGGGAAAACCAAAGTCTGACAAGGATACATGCAGGGGTACCAGGTGACGGTGCAGAAGTGGGGAGCAAAACCCGCTGCGTAATCCACACCCGGTCGCCCCTTACCTCTGTAATGTGGTTAGTACACCACTGAGTGTCCCCAGCTGTCGAGGGTCTCCAGGTTCGGGCATTAAATCCAGGCGACTCCCAGCTCACCGCCAGCAGTCCAGCGCGGCAGTCCCACCGGCAGGGAGGGAGGGACCCGCAGCAGTGGTGAGCGCCCCCAGGTAAGTGCAGCAAGGCCAGATGAGTTGGCCAGCCGGTCCCCACATGGCAACTGTCTCCCCACTGATAGGCCCAATCCAGGGACATACCATTGGAAGGCCACAGCGAGCAGGACTGGGGCCTCCAAAGCAGGAGCCGTCTACAGCAGAGTAAACAGGCACGGATGATCGGGCCCTAGTTTGTAGAGAGCCTTGTGTGCGTGGGTGAGGAGACGGAATTTTATTCTCTTGTTGACGGGAGGCCAGTGGAGGTCTTTCAGGTGGCCGGTAATGTGATCTTGGCGAGGGATGTCCAAAATGAGTCTCGCTGATGCGTTTTGGATGCGTTGGAGTTTTTTCTGTAATTTGGCTGTAATTCCGGCGTAGAGGGTGTTTCCGTAGTCTAGTCGACTCGTAACCAGTGCGTGGGTGACAGTCTTTCTTGTTTCGGCGGGAATCCAATGGAAGATTTTTTTGAGCATACGAAGTACGTTGAAGCAGGAGGATGAGACGGCGTTGACTTGTTTGGTCATCGAGAGTGAGGAGTCTAGGATGAAGCCAAGGTTACGTGCGTGGTCTGTGGGTATGGGTGCTGAGCCCAGATCCGAAGGCCACTATGAGTCGTCTCAGGCAGAGGGGGATGAACCTAGGATGAGCACTTCCGTTTTGTCTGAGTTAAGTTTTAGGCGGCTGTTTTTCATCCATACGGCTACTTCTTTCATGCCTTCGTGAAGATTCCTTTTGGCAGTGTTGGGGTCTTTGGTGAGGGAGAGGATCAGCTGGGTGTCGTCAGCGTAGGAGATGATATTAAGGTTGTGTTGACGTGCGATGGAAGCGAGTGGACTCATGTAAACGTTGAAGAGGGTGGGGCTGAGTGATGATCCTTGTGGTACACCGCAGATGACTTCGGTGGCTTCTGATTTGTACGGGGGAAGTCGGACTCTCTGAGTTCTCCCAGCTAGGAACGAGATGATCCAGTCCAAGGCTTTTTCTTTTATGCCGATGTTGCTGAGGCGTTGTATGAGGGTGCTGTGACAGACCGTGTCGAAGGCGGCGGAGAGGTCGAGTAGAATGAGGGCCACTGTTTCTCCGTTGTCCAGTAGTGTTCGGATGTCGTCTGTTGCTGCGATGAGGGCGGTTTCGGTGCTGTGTTTGGCTCGAAAGCCGGACTGTGAGGGATCGAGGGAGTTGTTGGATTCAAGGAAGGCGGCGAGCTGGCTATTGACGGCTTTCTCAATGACTTTGGCCGGGAATGGGAGGACGGATATGGGGCGGTAGTTTTTAAGTTCAGAGGGGTCTGCAGTGGGTTTCTTCAGGAGGGCGCTGACTTCGGCATGTTTCCAGCTTTCTGGGAAGGTAGCAGAGTTGAAGAAGCAGTTGATGACATCACGGAGATGGGGTGCGATGATGGAGTCAGCTTTGTTGAAGATGTGGTGGGGGCATGGGTCTGTTGGCGAGCCAGAATGGATGGAGTTCATTAGGCGGATGGTGTCTTCAGTGGTGATTGGTTTCCAGGCGCTGAGGTTGTTAGAGGGTGGTTTGGGTTCTGAGGGGGGTGGAGAGGATTGTTCGTTGGAGCTGTTTTCGAAACTGTTATGTATGTCTGCAATTTTGTTGTAGAAGAAGGAGGATAGCGAATCGCAGAGGTCTTGGGAGGGAGTGATGTCGTTTGAGGCTGCGGTGGGGTTGGTGAATTCTTTGACGATGTTGAATAGTTCCTTGCTGTTATGGGCGTTGTTGTCGAATCGGTTCTTGAATGCTTATTTCTTGGTGGATCGAATCAGCTGGTGGTGTTTGCGGGTGGCTGCCTTGAAGGTGGCCATGTTGTCGGTGGTTGGGTTTTTTCTCCATGTTTTCTCGAGAGTACGGCATAGCTTCTTGGATTTCATAAGGTCGTTGTTGAACCAGGGGGCCTTTTTGCTGTCTTGTTTGGTGTGATGGTTTTTCAAGGGTGCTAATTCGTCAGCGCTGTGAGTGATCCATTGTTTGAATTTGATGGCTGCTTGGTTTGGGTCCGAAGAGAGGGCGGGTGGGTTTAGGTTGAGCGATGTGAGGAGTTGGTCGGTGGTGACTTTGTTCCATTTTCTTCGGGGAATAGGTTGTGGGGGGTTGTGGGTCGAGGTGGTTTTGTAGCTGAAGTGAACACAACTGTGGTCCGTCCAATGGAGAGCTGTGGTGTGATCAAAGGAGATGTGTTTGCTGGAGGTGAAGATTGGGTCGAGCGTATGTCCGGCTACATGGGTGGGGGTGTCAACAAATTGTTTGAGGCCGAGATTGTCCAGGTTGTCAAGAAGGGTGGTGGTGTTGCTGTCGTTTTTCTTTTCCAGGTGGAAGTTGAGGTCTCCCAGTAGAATGTAGTTCTCGGAGGCGAGGGCATGTGGAGTGATGAAGTCGGTGATGGATTCGCTGAATTGTTTACGGGTTCCAGGAGGCCTGTAGATGAGGGTGCCTCTGAGTGTGGTCCTAGGGTCGGTGTGGATCTGGAAGTGGAGGTGTTCGGCGGTTGTGAGGATATCGTCGGAGCTAGTCGTGATTTTGATGGTGTTCTTATGGACGATGGCGATGCCTCCTACTGTTTGGACGGTGCGGTCCCTGCAGCTGCAGGTAGATTGATCCACAGGGAGCCACGGACGCATTTTCCAGCTCCAGTGTCGCCACTACTGGTCCTGGTGCGCGGGCGATCCACGATGGAGGTCCACTAGCCCAGCTGCTGAAAGATTGGCTATGAAAGGCCGCAGGGGCGCTGACACAAGAGAGTGCGTCTCACTCCAATAGCAGCTTAGCCACGCCTCCCTTTTTTACATCTTTAACCTGTCCCAAAGTAGTAATCATGCATCATCACGCTGTTACCAGCAAATGTCCACTCTCTGTGCCTGAAGGCGTGGGACAGGAAAAATAGGAAAGTGATGTCAGTGCTCAGGGGTGGCTGCCGCACTTCAGCACTTTTGACCTTATGGAGCCAGCACTGAGCCATATGAAACCACCTAGCGGCACCTAGGAGCACTGCTACAAATGTCTCTAGTTGTGGTGTGGTGCCTGGGAGATATTATGTGAGGAATACGCAGTTAGAGTATCCACCAGAAAAACCATTACCTACGGTAAGTATCTTGTTCTCAAACATCAACCTAAGCATATTGTCAGGCTTGGTGTGGGTGAAAAACAGACAGAAACACTGTCCCCAAGCCCCTCTCCCTTCTTCTCTGACATCCCTCCCTAGACTAAATGTATTAACAAACATGGCACGAGCAACTACCACAGACATTCATGCCACAACTTACGATGGATGACCAGCTATCACTTACTTGACTATTGAAGAATAACTAGCAAATACCTAAAGTCTCCAGGTGCGACCGCACTGAGCACTGACTTCGGGTGGGGGGAGTTGTGTGTGCAAATATGTTATGGTTTGAAAATAACCTGCTGATTCATTCCTGGCCCCAGTAATTTTTAGGCAACAATAAAAATGTAAAGATAACTCAGCTGATTAATGTTCTTCCTAGAGAGAGATCAGAGGTTTGTTTAGTGGAAGTTTTGACTCTTCATAAGGTAGCACAGAGGGTTAATATGCCTGCTGCAAAGAACGTGTACCATGCAGATCACAAAGTGCACATAATGTAAATAGGCCAGTGGGTTACTGCTTTTGTCAGAGAGATCCTTTTGTTATTTGCAGTTTAGAAGTTAAAATCCTAACATAGAACAGTGAGCTATTAACTGTCATCAAAGAGCTGCATACAAACTGCAAGTGTAGATTAGAGCGTTATGACTTTTTTCCCAGTCTTTCATTATCCTAATGTTGGGAAAAGGGTTCATTTAGGTAGAAATCTATTCGGATTATTAAAGAGAATTCCCAACCATGATGTTAACGTTTTAAATTCTGAGTTTGCGCTTTTCCAGACCAAGCACTCCTAAACTATACTGTCTACCAGCATGGACGGCATGTGACTCCTACACCTTGTAGTCCTCTGTCTTATGTAACATTTACTATACACTGATTTCCAAGCCTATGAATTAATGTCTCCGTGTAGTGTGTGTGAGATGAAAAGTGCTCAGGCACAGTGCGCCAACAAACATTGTCACACTGGGCACCACCAACACTAAAGCCGGCTCTGGTTTTGGCAAACACACAGGCATTGCTCCAGCCTGTGCATAGTACACAGAAATCCCGACAGAATCCCTCTTTGCTGGCTAGCGAAGATTTCTTCCAGTGGGCCAGCCACGGCCCGTGGAGGGAGTTTCGGTGGGGTAGAATGGCGGGGCGGGGGAGGGCAGGGTGAGGGTGCTAATCACCGGAATATGGATCATTGGAGGTAAGTAAACAGTTTAATTAATAAAACGAATTTCGTAGTGCGCGCTGCATCGCATTTTGCGATGCGGGGGCGCGCTACGAAATTCGTTTTATTTATTAAACTGTTTACTTACCTCTAATTATCCATATTCTGGTTTTTAGCACCCCCCACCCTGCCCCTCCCTGCCTTTCTGCCCCACCAGAACTCCCTCCACGAGCCGTGGCTGCAGTGGGCAGCATAGCAACCTGAAAAAGCAGGGTTAACCACCACAATCCTCTCATCATTTAGAGATTGTCACCAGTAAGCATGATGGGTGACCTGGGCTAGGGATTCTCGGAGATATTTACCACCTGTCTTAAGAATCTAACCTACATTAGGTTCAGCTTCTTTATTAAAAGTATACCTAAACTCCTGACCAATTGACAATCCTGAATTATCCAGGAACTATAATGCTACCATTTTTTATCCAAACTTCCTTGGGTCCCCTGCACTGTATCCTGCACTCGTGGGTCTTGTCCACTGTTGTTCACCACACTAGTTTATCCATTGAAAAACAAGGTTCCCTCTTTTCTCTTTTAGATTAGATAATTCTAGGTTTTCGCCTTGTGGTAAAGACTTTCCATTTTGAAGTACCATTTTTTCATCAAAATAAAATCTTTTTATCCTGCATCAAACTTCCTCCTTCAGCAGTCAGGGATAGTAAAATCACCAAGAAACTTTTTAAAGCAAAATGTTTGGTCAAATGATTTTTCCAGTAAATGTCTCTGGACTTATTTATCTTCATATTAGGCTTGTCTATCTGCGTCCATATCCTGGGTTTGTCTACTTGAATCTGGAACTGTCTGCATATTGTTTCTGTTGGGATTCCCTGCATGTTGACAGATTTTGCAAATATTTTGTAATGATGGTATTCCTGTTCACTCATGCTATCTTACAGGTACTTGTAGGGCTGATGCTCAAATATCACCGGAATAACCAAATAAAATCTGTTTAAAAAAATATTATAATAATCTCCAAAAAGTGATCACATAGCAATATTGACCAGTAACCTTAAGAATTCAAAGAATGCCCCTTAGAAGCAATGGATTCTGGGAATCCTGTCCTTGGTCATCCGGAAAAATTGATTCATCTTAAGTTCTGTCATTTGATAGGAAATATGCATTATTAAATGTTCTGTTTCTCTCTCTAGGTAATCATTTAGCTTATTCCTATGGTCTGTTTAGGGAATATACTTCAGCATGATTGGCACAAATTTAAGATTGTCTAATTATACATTTTCTTTGAGTAAGTCTGTTCCATGGTCTGCTTTCATTCAGTTATACAACTGTTTATGGTATGCGATTTTTCTGACAGAGTCGAAGGCAGATTTGGAGCGATTCTCGCTGATGAAATGGGCTTGGGAAAAACATTGCAGTGTATTTCATTGGTGTGGACTCTCCTGCGTCAGGGACCCTATGGAAGCAGACCAGTCTTTAAGCGTGTTCTTATTGTCACTCCTGGGAGTCTGGTGAAGAATTGGAGAAAAGAGTTCCAGAAGTGGTTGGGATCCGAAAGGATAAAAGTGTTTGCTGTTGATCAGGTAAGGATCTTTATATTATGTTTTTTGTTGGAAAATCTGTTGTAAAGATACTAAATTGAATCTCTGAAAATGTGGCACTGCGATGTCACAGCACTTTTTACGCTGTCTGCTGTCTAGTTGAATATGTTAGTTGTTCTGGAATAAAAAGTCTTTGAAGAATTAATGTAATATTGAACTATTGCTCTTGTGAGGATTGATAGGATGAATTCAAAGGCGCCTATACCCAAACTGCACTTTGTAGAATGTTTAGTAGGACTACAAAAGTACTATTCATGTACTACAAAATGCTAATCACAAGCCTACATGTGGAGAGTTCCGCCTCCATCTCTCCTTTATTTTCTATGCAGTGATATCCAGCCCGGACAGCTTTAGGGAGGAGGATACATATACAAAGACCCACCCACAAAAGAGTAAACCCATTGCTATTCACAACCTGCACTTCAGAGATTACTACAACAAAAAAGGACCCAAGAAAGTTGTTAATGTACTCCATCCCAACCTTGGAGTAAGTCTGTCACCAGACATGACTTCTCGCAGGTATTGCAACTCACTCCCATTGAAAACAATGGAGGCAGGGACTTAAAACAACACCCCATCGGAAATAATGTTAACCCCTTTGTCGCGGCCGCGATTTCGCGGCAGTGCGGTGGTTCCGCGAAATGGGCGGGGCCACGTTGGCCGTTGGACGTTCGCAGCACCAACGAGGTAGTGCTCGCGACGGCCAGCGGCAGCAGGGAAGGGTTTAAACTAAGTAATTTATTTTTCATTTAAATATCTATATAGTCACTGAAAGAAACAAAGAATAAAGGGATATAGTTATGTGAAAATGTTAGTTAAAGAATACCGTTTTAAACAAGCAAACCCACTGCAATTCTCCAGTTATAGTTCTCTCAAGTGGCTGTAACTCGAGCCCTAAAATAACTATACCTTGTGCCCCCTATGCACGTGCTGTCATCAATTATATCATTTCAGATGTTGGTTATGTTATCAATGATGTCAAAGAACATGTCATAAGAGATGTAATATGGGAGGTCATTAGCAGTTCGTGATTAGATACTTTAGGGCTTGAGTTACAGTTATTTGAAAAAACTATAGTGGCGAATATCAGTGGTTTTGTTCCTTGCCCAAACCTTTGATCGCTACTACTGCTTGAGGCATGGAGCATTGTGGGAGGCCACTTGTGTAGTTGGTGCTCTCACACCCTACACTGAAGGAGAATAAAGTCAGTGAAAGATAACTGCTGCGGGATTCAGGAGCCGAGATGAACAGGCCAGACTGGCAATGAAGTTGCCAAATTTGCTCCTTCGTCAAAGTAAATCATCTGTCTGGGGAGTAACTTTAGGAGGCGAGCCCTATTCCTGTAGTATTTCGGAGATGTTGCCTTCATTTGAAGCCGCTCTGGGGGAGCTTGAAAGGAACCCAGAAGAGGCCCTGGAATGTCGCTGCCTCTTCAGTGCTGATCTCCCGTCCTTATAAGCTTGTTCCCGGGATGGGACCTTGGATGAGACCAGGCTTACTCCACAGCCCCCTGAGGCGATGGCTGTGGTGCTGTCTGGTAGGGTACATGGGGCTAATGCATTCTTCGGCCCAGACCCAAGTGGGTGCTGGTTCATCCAAGAAATTGAGTGTGCTGGTCCGCCATTACCATGAGCCTTCCATGGAACAGTAAAGCGTACTTGATACCCATATCTTGGAGTTTCCGTTTAACCCCATGAAAGGAGGCCCTCTGTTTCTGGACCTCCAATGTGTAATTCGGTAAAATCATTAGAATAGTTTCAGAGTTTCTTGCCTGTCCCGTATCTGGTCTTGATTTTTATAATGGAGTATCCTAGCCGCAACTAGGTGTGGCGGGACTTCCACCGCAGGGCTTCTGGCAGCTACTCGATGGGCTATTTCAATGGAGAGGAAATGAGAGGGCTGGGTGGGGACCAATTCTTTTAGCCAGCGTTCAAGGTATTTCATCATGTTGCGGCCCTGGCTGCCCTCCGGTAGGCTGACTGCGAATGTTATTGCGGCAAAAGTGTGCCTTTGCACCCTGTGCTCTGGGTTCCAGGATGCGGACTCTGCCTCCAAGGTCCTGTACCTGGATGTGCAGGTATATGGTGCGTGGATCAAGATCTGCCAAAGTTTTTTCAGAAGTTGTAATCTGCTCTGTGAGGCACATTTGGTCATAACTCAGGAGATTGACATCTGATGCCACTGCATCCACCTTCGCCTCTAGGGAGATGCAGATGTCTTCATGGCTTTAGGTATAATGTCCCTGATCTGAATCAGTCACCACCGAGTAGGGGGACCGGCCTTTGGTGGCGATTGGGTTCCAGTTATGACCGATTTAGTGGGCCCCTTTGTAAGCAGCACTGCCCTTGCAGGAGCTGTGAGGTCCAAGGGGGATTAGGTTGGGCCCACTTGCAACCTCTAGGCCTAAAGATGCAGGAAGGGGCCGAGGTGGAGAACGAGCAGCCCAGCCCCCCACCTGTACCCCCTAGTAAGATGTCCTTTTTAGAGGGGACTCTCTCATCGAACCTTGTGGGCGATTCCAGGGGGTAGAAGTTGTACCACCCCCCTCTGCATGTTCGCACCTCCATACCCGAGAAGAACATCTCTTGGTCCCCTGGGGCCAGATAAACTTGTGGTCTAGGTATCCCAATGCATGCCCTGCCATATGTTCAATGCAAGTTTTGGCCCAACCCAGCCCGTCGCTTGAATGAATGGAATACTGTCCACCGCCCTGGGCCCATGGTCTCTGAGCCCCAAGGCCTCCAGGCCCTGGCAATTGGAGCACTATGGGAGCACTGTACTGTGGCTTGCAGGGCGGTGTTTAGTGCCGCTGAGTGTTTTCTGCACATGGTCCCACCTCCACAGTGATCCGAGGCTCACCACACTTGTTTCCAGTGGTATCCAGCTCCCAGGTAAAGGAGATATCGCCTAGACGGGCCCTTCAAGTAAGAGGCAGCGGGACAAAATGCAGCCTCTTAACTGACCGGGAGGTTGGCATCCCAGCTTCGTTGTGTCTCAGCACTCCTTTTCTGCTCTAGGTGAGGGCCTGCCCTGCTGATGCCTCAAATGCATGATGGACCAAAGAGCGGTGAGCCGGGAGACTCTCTTCAAGCATCCGCCATGTTGGCCATGCTACTCAAGTATTTTTTTTTTTTTTAATTACTGGGGGCGGCTACTGCACTCCCTGCAGCCCCCTCAACATAAACAAATGTTTGGTGGTATCTCTACCCTTTCTAGAGGCACCACCAAGGGAAAAATTAAATAAAAAGCCCTTGCAAGGCATTATGGGGCGTTCCATGCCCAAGCAGTGAGTAATAAATTATTTATTTGTATTTTTTGGGGAGTCCCAGTATTCACCCGGGCCACCCAGATCTTTAATTTCTTGATTACCCTCTTAAAGACATCACATGATGTACAATTCTAACTAAAGAGCTTGACAGGTATGCATTTGCCACTAAAGCGTCACCTTCTGCCAGGCCCTTACGACAACTCTCCATCATTTCTTAAAATACTCTACAATAATTCCTGAGTGAGGCACAATGACATAAACCTTAGAGACATACTTACAATGCCTGTGTGAGATAATCACCTCTAACAGGAAACTGCGACATTCTTCAACAATCTGCCACAAGTTCCTCAGCAAAGTTCTGGGGAAAAAAACATCCTCACTGTATAAATTTCCTTACTGCATAGAATTTTTCTATTGCACTTTATTACATCTATTTACCATGGGCAGTGGTCCAGATATCCACTGGTGGATAATTTATTGTCAGCAGAATCTTTGGTTTTTCTCAGAGACGTTTTAGATTTAAGTTACAGCCTACTTTGAAGCATACTTCTGCAGCTGACATAAGATGCACTAAGCCTTTACCTAGCACCATATAACTTTCGTCATGGATAACCACACTTGCCTTCAGGGTTTAAGATTTTTCCATGGTATGAACCCCAAGCGTACACTCCATTAACTCTATGCTGTATATGACTATGCTGTTATCAGAAATATCATGATGCCATTTAACATGTAATAGGCAGGGGCGCCCATTCCATTAGAGCAGAGCAGCGCCCCACCCCCGCGAATACAACAGGTTTTAAACCTGTTTTAATATTGTTTTATTTTAATCCCCTGGACCCTCCCCCAGGACTCTGATGAGTCTTAGGGGTGGGTCCGACACTGCTGGTGGGGGAGTGGCGGGCACTCCCTTCACTGCGCATGGGGGTTTGCGCATGAGGGTTTGGCCGGCTGTCTCAGGCCGGCCAAACCCTCAAGCACAGTGAAGCTCTCTCCAGCTGCGTTGCTGGAGCTGAAGAGAGCAGGCACAGGCCCCCAGTCTTTCCTGGGAGCGCAAGGTGCTCAGGCCAATCCAGACGCTGCTTTCATGCAACATCATCATTGGCCACAGTGCGGTCTGGGAGCCTGAAAATGAGGAATTCAAAAGTGTAATGCTGCTACGCGGAGCAAGAGCAAATTTACACATGAATACATCTGGATTTGTAAATTTACCTTTATGAATAGGACCCATAGTATTAGCAGTTTAAAACCGGAATGATTGCAGCTTTATTGACAATGGAGCCAGTCAAGGACTATTTGTTGACCCGTGCAAAAATATTGGACTGAGCCGCAGTGAAGGCGCAGAAGAAGGTTAAGGAACCATAGTAATTCTTTTTGCATTTATGTTTCTAATTTTTTTTTTTTTAAAAATTTTTGAAAACCTTTATTGTGCACGAAATACAGTACAAATACGGGCCTACAACCTTCCGGCCGGCCACGAACTCTCATATAGCACCAAGGCATGCAATACGGTGACACAGTAGTACAGCTGTACCACGGCTAGTAAGCGGGAATCAGACTGGAAATTGCCGTAAGACCATGACACAGGAGTATTTAAGGTTAAGTTTTCAAGTTTTTTTTTGTGCAACTAGTAAAGTCAGGTCGTAGTGTTCCGTACTCATAAAATGATAAAAGAAGAACAAGGTCCATGCAGGTGGGACATGACAATATCTATGAATCTCACAGACCACTTCACAACAAGCAGTCCCGACCGGGCAGGATGGCCACACATTGTTCACGTTGCAGGTAGCAATCCCAACCACCCACTCATACCCACTCCGCCACCCTTCACCCAGTATGCCTGAACACGGGCCAAGGAAAAAGATAAACAGAAAAGAAGCAAAAACCGGTCCCATAGAAACTAACAAAAAATAAAATGTAACCCCCCACCCTACACACATGCAGAGGCTATGGCCTACCCCCCCCCAGCAGAGTGTCTGTCGCCCCTTAAACCCGAAATACAGAAGAGAAGAAAAGAGGTAGAAGTAAAAGGTGAGACGAAGCAAGAAAACGTAGAAAAGGAAGAAAGAAAGGAACAAAAAGTAAAGAATTATAACA
This sequence comes from Lissotriton vulgaris, assembly GCF_964263255.1. Lineage (NCBI taxonomy): Eukaryota > Metazoa > Chordata > Amphibia > Caudata > Salamandridae > Lissotriton > Lissotriton vulgaris. The sequence continues at coordinate 1,720,842,013 of NC_141691.1, read as the reverse complement.
CTTGGATATAGGGAGGAAGAAAAGAACGAGCTAATCTACCACTCCCAAATAAAAGGAAGCGGGGAGGAGCCATTACAACACCAGGACTCCCGGACTCCCAGTCATCCAAAACCCCCCACGTCATGCTAGTGTTCCGGTCCGGAGCCCCCCGGCTAGTCAAATACAGGCCCAACGGCCACCAACCGCAACTTTTGTCCCAGAGCGGCCCGCCCACAAAATAACAGTCGCCCCATAGAGAGGGACCAAAAACGACATAACACAATACTCGCGACTTGTGATGCAGGGAGAGACCTGCGCGCATGGCAGGAATGCAGTACGAAATAGGTAAAAGTCTCACCGAATGCACAATCAACACATCAATAAGTATTTCAGTCCGGGGTCACAACCAGGCGGACAATCAGTGTCAATAAGGGAGAAGTCATCAGCCTTGTCCCGATCGTCGGAAGCCCACCAGGTAGAGCCACAGCAGAGCAGCAAAACAATATGGCCACAGGGAAAGTGAGAGTGTCGCAGGAACGCAAAATGGCCGTCGAGATCCAACAGTAACTCCTTCAACTGCAATAGTGGGTACCCTGGGAACCTGCAACGCATACAAGTACTCCGAAGTCAAAGTCAGAAGACACAACCCAGGAGCCAATAATGAGGGCAACGATGATTTCGATATGTCCCAAGGCACTCGCGATGAATATTTCAACAATGTTGCACTATCCGGTGAAAGGAGAAACCAAGTATCCCTGATTGAGGCAGCAGGCAGACAATCTCGGGCGTCAGGAAATTCGGGAGCGGGCACCTCTGTAAAGTCGGCAGAAGGAAACACTGTATCGCCCTGTAGCGCAAGCGGAGATGAGGGCAGATTCGGATGGGTCAGTACCTTGCAGTCACGCCGTAGCGACGACGCCATGTCGTCCATCTTCTTCCCCAGCACTTGGCAGCCTTGGCGCATATCAGCGCGGAGGTCGTGCAGGGCAATCAGGAGGGTCTTTAGAGATATAGCAGGCTGAAGCCCCCGGCTCCCATTTCCCAAGGAAGGCACTCGGGACTCGGACTCCATCGCAGGCGGGGCAACACAGGCCAGTGATAGGGACGGGCGCCCTCCCCCACTCCTCGGTGCCTCGAACAGAGCCCCCATGGCGAAAATCCGGGGAAATTACACAGGATGGTCGTGGCCCAGGCAAGGGTCCTTGCAGGGCTACAGCATTGCAAAGCACAGCACTAGCGAGGCACACAGCACGGAGAGGCGTCCCGTACCAGGGGGGTAGCGAGGCACGGGGTCAGGCAAGCACAGGCTAGCAAACATGGCCGTGTAACACTCTCCGCCCGTACCTGTCCCAAACAAAGGATCTGCTGCAAGAGGGCGCCTCAGCTGAACGAGCTCTCGCTCCTGGCCTCCTGCCACAAACGCCGTATTCGTCGCTGCACAGACTGTGCATCGCGAGGTCCCCACCGGTGCCAGGTCGTCAGCGCCGATCTGGTATCCCGGCCGCCATCAGGTCTCCGGGGAACGGCAAGGAGCTGTTGTGCAGACGGGCTCTCGAGCTGTGGGCATTACCGCGGCTATCTCCGGCCGCCGGGCAGGTCGGGAGACCGGGAACACACCGCTAGAATCAGCGCCGCGCCGCCCGTCATCTGGTAGTGAAATGCGTCAGGATTCATGCCAGGATCACGGAGCGGCGGTAACAGGCTGGCGGAGCCGGGAGCCTAGAGGTCTGCTCCGGTCGCCATCTTGGCTCCTCCCCCCTATGTTTCTAATTTTAATGGCACATTAATTTTTCAATTCTATGACAACCCATTCTCTTAATCTGTTATACTCTTACTATGTCTACATTTACGACAAAACCAGAATGATGCGCCTTCGGTCACCACAAAGCTTAACTGTTGCTGAATGTGACTTCCCTCCCCATCAACACCATAAACAGTGTACCTCCAATCCACTTCTGTGTGGTGCTAGTACGCCAATGCACTCAGTGAGTATGCATTGAGAGGCCGGCTTGCTATACTGTAAACAGTCAGGGAAACAACTGGGTAAATAGTCCCCAAAGGGCTGTGAATTCTCTGCTGGACTGGTGTGAGTGGCACCATCTTAGAATCTGCTACTGGGCCTGTGCAGGGGTTTCGTGATAATCCTGCAATTCCTTCATGGAGAAGTGCACAGGATTGAAGTTTCATCCACTGTATAGATTTTCAAAGATATTTAAGGATTTTGTTTGGTCAACACCCAACTTCCCCTTACAGCCATTACAGAAATGAATCCGATGGAAATGCTTTGAGCACAGCTGCAGACTAGTCAGTGGGGACACTCCCCGGAGCTAGCAAGGACACCACTCTCCGTTGATCAGCAATGTTTATTATTTCTATAAATGTATTCCTTGTATTACCGTGAATACACAAAATGCTGGCTTGTGTTATATTTATGATGTTGGATGGCCTGGTGGAGATAAATGTTCATTGATAAAAGCACCAATTCTCAAAAGTGAACTACAGCCATGATGACTGAACAATTAATTCCTTTCTTTACTTTCCAGGATCACAAAATAGAAGAGTTCATTCTTTCCCCCCTCTACTCGGTCCTGATCATCAGCTATGAAATGCTGTTACGGTCCTTGGAACAAATCCACAATATAGAGTTTAACCTGGTTATTTGTGATGAAGGTCATCGGTTGAAGAACAGCACTATTAAGACCGCTTCCGCCCTGACAAGCCTGTCGTGTCAAAAAACCATCATACTTACAGGTTAGATATCAACTTTGTTCTCTCTTAATGTCTTTTGCTTGGTCAGTAATGTCCAGTGGTTCTAAAAATGAAAAAAAAAAGAAATTGTAAGCAAAGGTTTCTTCTGTGGTGCTCCAGAGCTCCAAACTTGCCACTGCCCGCTATCTTAAGTTAATGAGACTAGTGCTCATGGGTCGAGCTGTGTCCATCCACATGTGTACGCAAACGCTGGATGTAGGATAACTTTATGCAGCTGGCTCCTTCCGAAATGAAATTCATTCCCTTTTCTGGCAAACGGGATAGCATTAATCCAGATAAAGCTAGAAGGTTTCGCTTAAAATAACGTAGATAACTTGAAAAGCATTAACAGGCTATATTAACGCCAATAATGATAATAGGGCAGAGCTGAATATTGCTCTACGCAATGTTCATGAGCTGTAGATATCATTTATGACAAGGCAAAAAAGGAGACCAAGAAATTTATTTGAGAAAGATTTGCGTCTGGTTGGAATAATTAATGATGATTACATGAAATCACTAAATTTAGAGGGGTAAAACGTAAATAAAATTCGACTGCTGATGAGTGTTTTTCTAAAATCGAACTCACATGAGAAATTAATTAGTGTGATGGTTTTATAAACCATCAGATGGAGGTAATTGATAAATCAAGAACATTTAGTTAAAAATAATGTAGTTAACTTGTATAACATTAACAAGAATTATGTCAAAAAAAGAAACGGAAAAATTAAAAGAACAGCGTAGATGGAGGAAAGCCGTCATAGAGGGAACCAGACTATATCCAGTAATTACTACAAATACTGTGAAGCAAGTGAAAGAGAAAGATCACCAAAAGTAAGATGAGGGTGAATCGGGTACAGATTCTGGAGATGAGATTTTAGAACAGATGGTAGCATCGAGACCTCCACCTTGTATGACTCCAATGGTTCACCAGGACCCTAGTGCTGATGCGGGTGCCTTAAAGGCAACTGCTTCTGTACACCCACATTTAGCTCAAATTGAAAGACCTATACAGATCCTCCAAATTGTTCCACATGCTGTAGCTCCACCACAGGTTGCACCCCCAACAGCGACCGGTACAACTGGAACACATACCATAGCCCAGATGACAAGCTGTAAATGCCCAGATAATACCCATCGTAGTGGCAACTGCTCTCCCGAATGTGGATTTAAGGTCAGAATCTCCTCAAGTTGTAAGAGTGTGCCTGCCACAGGATTTGTTCAAACATCACAAAATTCCCAGATTGTCGTGTGGAGACCCTCACACAGACATTATAAGCACTTATAGATGGAGGGACCTTAGGGCCATATGCATGAACACAATATCCCATAGACATAGAATGGGAAAAACCCTTTGATGCATCTGGCCCATAGTCTTTACAACATCACCTGGTGATGATAATACTTTGGAACGTATTGAACTTCTGTATGGGTATATTTGCTGATAACCCCTAGTCCTCAACATTTTTAAATCCCGTCCCTAGAGTCCACGGAATAAAGGTTATATGGCCTTCTGCAGACCGTTTTACCCTCTATCTTTATTCATTTGCACTCTGGCCTTCACTCGCTGTCTCCACTATTGCTCTCTATTTTCCTAAATTACCTCAGCTCCTCCTCACTCTGAGGATTTGTAGCACACACCAAGGACCTTGCGGCCTTGGTGTGAGGAGGGAACTCAGTCATGAAGCAGGTCATCTTCGGTTGAGTCAGGTTTCTCGTCCTGAAAGAGGTCCTCTCTTGAAAATGATTGAAACACACTGTTCAACACCCACACTGCCACAATATTGTGCACAGTGTTTTTCTATTTCTATTCCTATTCCTACCATAGGTGCTTTTTTGAGATTCATATGTAGATAGGGAGTAGTACGTCATTGGTTTGGCCTTTCCCCCTAGATCCTCTGTGTGTTAGTGATAATAATATTTCCACATAAGGAAATATACCAGCATGGTTAGAAAAAGCAGCAGAGAACGGAAAGGTAGACTGCACTGAGACAGTGGAGAAACCAGATCCAGAGAGGGAAAAGCCATTGAATGTAGCCAAATTAAAGATAGAATTGGAGGAAGTAATAAGAGGACGCCTAGAATTTGAACACATTGAACAATACCAAAGGAAATAATTAATTTACCTATGTAAGGAAATCACACAAAGAAAAGCCCCCAGTGTATGATAAACTGGCAGAAGCAGCTCAGAGATGTGAGATTGATCTAAAGATTTTTTTTTACCTGTGAAGAAGCTATAGAGTTCAATACGGTGACTCAGCTCTAGAAAACATGGGAGTTTCTGGGATGTGTTTACACATTCTAGAACTGGTCAAATGCATTTGTAAATGGATTGAAATTAGGAAACTGGAAATGAAATCAATCAATCAGAAATTTATAGAGCGCGCTACTTACCCGTTAGGGTCTCAAGGCGATTGGGGGAGCGGGGCGCTGCTACTGCTCGAAGAGCCAGGTCTTGAGTTGCTTCCTGAAGCTGAGGTGGTCCTGGGTCAGTCGTAGGTGAGTGGGGAGGGCGTTCCAGGTCTTTGCTGCTAGGTAGGAGAAGGATCTTCCTCCGGTTGTGGCTCTGCGGATCCGTGGGATGATGGCGACGGCGAGGCTGGTGGAGTGGAGCTGGCGGGTGGGGGTATAGAACGTGGGCCAAGAAACATGAGATGGAAAAGAGGAAAGAAGCTATAGCGAAGAAACAAAAAGGAGAATGAGGGAGAGACAACAGCATTTCCACTTACAGAAATTGCTGCAGGAATGTATGTACGTATTTCAAGATTCAAGGTGATTTGGCAGCATTTACAAGCAATTCTCCAAAACTGAGAGATAAGCCGGTGTGATGGTATACACAGTTTGAGTGGTTTGTTAACATTTCTAAGGTGTTCTGGAGACTTTTTTTGCGACCAAAAGGGTGACCTGAATCCAAAGCAGAGTGTCAGCAGAGGCAGCCGGGAATGCACCATCCAGCTTTTCAGCCATGCTCCACCGCCTGCCCAAACACTGCGAAATGACCCGCCACAACTGCACCCACGCTGAGGGCAGGACACCCCTGCTCTATTGTCACGCACACTCCCCTCAGTAAAGAAGGATGTTGGGTAAGCTGCCCATCCACCTCACACTGGAGGCATTTGGAGTCCCATAGCCGATGGCTCTGGGATTTAAAACCACTAGCACCAAGTCAGCACAATGCCACAGAAAACAGCATGGCTAGCAACACTGTGCTATTGTGCTTGGCTTAACCTATGCTCCAGAATGTTATCACAAGGGAGAATATAGCAAACAAATACTCTTGGACGCTTTAAGCATAACTATTTCAAATTGGAATACTCTGCTACATCAGTTTCGATTGATTTAAGGCTGAAAAGGAATGATTCAGAGTAAAATGAAGTGCTGCAAAATGTAAATTTTTGTGCCGCAAATTTATACTGCAATATCCTGGGGGGTCTGTTTCAGTAAATGTAAATGTAGTGCTTTTATATAGTGCCCGAATCACCCCCGAAGGGGTCTCTCAGGCGCTGTGCACATACCGCTGTGGAACCCTTCCTGGCCTTTCCCTGTGAAGTGCCCACTCCTGTGCACCCCCAAGCTGAAGCCAGGCATCCTAGCGCTGTTGGGGCCGTTGTGGAGATTAAGCAATCTATTGCCCAGAGTTGCAGAGTGGGACCCATGATTAGAATAGGCACCGAGGCGAGAATTATCAGGTCTGGGGAAATTGAGCCCAAGACCCGCTGAGGCGGGAATTGAACCCTGGATCAGGGTCTGCTGCTCTAATCATTGAGCCACATGGCCAAAAGAAGAACCAGTGAGGGAGACTAGCATAAATATATCATCTCCTATAGTGATGGAAAAATAGGAGTCCATGATTATTTTTCTGAAGGGCAGAGTGCCACTGAGAGATTTGGATTGGCTCAAGATCTAAAAAAAATACTCAAGAGTCTAAAGACTGTACATGTATATTATGAATTATTGTTGCAGGTTTTTTTACAGAACAGTGGACGAGAATATCCTGAGGAGAAGAATATGGCGATTACTGTGTCACAGTTTGTGTTAGGTTTGAAACCAGAAATTTGTACACACGTTATAAAAAGTGTGAGCAGATGGCAGAACAAGTTCTTAGATGAAATTCTGAGATAAGTAATGTAGCGATGAGTAAGACATGAAGCTTAAAAAGAACAAGGAAAAGTTAATGTTGGCACAAACAAAGTTGGCTCAGAAAGGTTTCCAAAGTCCTCCTTTTATGGGACCTCAAGGGAGTATGCACACACATATGTACCACAGGAAGGTTTAATCCATCTCATGATAGGTGTTCCTGAGGGTACAGGATCAGGAGTGGATATTGCTGCAATTAAAAAAAAATACCCAATGTCACTTCTGTCATAGGGTTGGACATTGGAAGAGAAAATGCAGGTAGAATTCCAAAAATAATGGTGGAAATGTACAAGTACAGAAAGGAATACAAATACCCAATGTACCTGCACCACAAACTTAAATGCCTGTTTAAGGTCAGACACTGATGATGCCCATCCCACCTGTTCAAATGAGCGCCCAAAATGTAGGAACCCCATGTTTTAATTTAAATCAGGTACCAAAAATGAACACAGATTCTTTTCAAAATCCCATGCCCCAATTTCAGAATCCGAATCAGAATGTATTAGAGCAATACCAATTTTTCGAAGCTGATTGTTCAGGATCTGATAATTGTCAATGGCGGTGCATGAGAAAGGAAAAAGATTGCGCACTTGGCGCAGTCTTAGAGGTAGACAAGAGTGGTCCCTACGTAGATGCTGAAGTAGGGTGTCACTCAGTATCATTTCTGAGAGATACAGGAGCTACTAGGTCCACAGTAAAAACAGAGGAAGATCCAGATCTACCCCTCTCGGGGGAAAACAATCCAAGTTGTGGGAGTTTCAAATAAACAATTCAGAAAAACTATTTCAGAAGAAGTACCTGTAAAGTAGGGGATTTTGAAGAAAAGCATGTTGTTTGTGATACAAGTCCTGTAAATCTGTTAGGGAGAGGTTTTTTGTGCAAGTTAAATTGCACCATTTATTGCAAGCCGGATGGTGTTGTTTTCCAGACACATGACGAGGATGTGGACTATAAATTAGTTTAAAGAAATGAAGTAGGATTGTTCCCCTTGTTCACCATTGAAGAATTACCTGATGATTTAAAAATGACAGTGAATCCTGAAGTCTCGGATTTGACAGGGAAAGACATCAGACTAATAAAAGGTGTGGAATCCATCCAAATCACTGTCAAACCAAAAGCAGTCTTTCCTAGAGCACCCCCATGCCATTTGACATCCGAGGCCATTGCAGGAATAACACCAGTCATAAATAAAATGCTTGAGAAAGGAATACTGAGGGAATTGATTGGAAGTCCATGTAATTTTCTGATAATGGGTTTTCAGAAACCCAATGGAAAGTATAGAATAGTGCAGGACCTAAAGTGGATAAATGAGATAGTTGTCCCATAGTGCCGAATCTAGCGACTATATTCTTTCAGATCCCATGTACTGCAGAGTGGTTTACGGTCATTAATTTAGGCCAGGGTTTCTTCTCTGTGCCATTGCACTAGGAAAGTCAATACCTGTTTTCATTTGTATTCCAACAGAAGGTGTTCGCATGGTGTCGTGTCCCACAAGAATTTACAGAGAGTCCGTCTATTTTCAGTCAAATCCTAAAAAGAAGTCTAAACATGCCCAACAAATCAACTCAATACATCGACAATTTGCTTGTGGCAAGACTCCATTGCCTTGTTAAACCACCTGACTGAGAATGGGCACATGGTGTCTCTGGGGAAGCTGCAGTACTGTAAAAAGGATCATTGTGAAAGGAGCTAGAAAGGTGTCACCAGAGAGAGTGAAGCCATCTTACAGATAAATGGTTCGCTACTGCAGGTAGTGGGTCCCAAAACTTTTCCAAAATGGCAAAACCTTTGATGAAGTTGACACACAAGGATGTATCAGATCAGATCCTATGGACCAACGAATGCTCAAGAGTATTCCTGTAGTAGAAAGACAACTTGTGTTGTGCATCTGCTCTTAGGAATGCCACATTGTTCAAAATAATTCACATTGTTTTGCAGCGAGAGAGATGGGTGTTCTTTCTCAGTGTTGACACTAATTCATGGTGATGCTTGAAAACCAATTGAATATTTCTCAACAGCACTTGATCCTCCCTGTTTCCTAAAAGCGGTAGGTGCAGTGAGCACTAGTCTGGAAAAGGGTGAGAGCATAATGATGGGATACCCTTTAACTGTTAGGGTCTCATACTGTGGAGCTACTGTTAACAAGAACAAAAACACACTACATGACTCATAATCGCTTCACAAACTATTAACAGACCATATTGTCTAGCGATAATGAAGTACTTAAAAGATGCAGTGTCCTAAATCCTTCAACTTTGTTGCCCGAGGATGTCGAACACGAATGTCGAGATGTCATGGATTTATGCACTAAAACCAGACCTAACATTAAGGATGAACCCCTGATTGAGCCCGAACATGTATTGTTTGTTAATGGCTCCTGTTAAAGCGATAACTATGTTACACTAAGAGTAGCTTATGCACTTTGCACCATCAATGATGATGTTAAAGCTTCCTGGCTTCAAAAAGTTAACTCAGCACAAGCTGCTGAACTAATTTCTCTTACCAGACCCTGCAGTTTAACTCCTTAAATGATTCAACGTTTTCACTGGCAGTCAATATGGAAATGGTGTGGTCCATGATTTTGGGCAGTTGTGGTCGCAAAGGGGTTGCTTGACCTCTTCATGGTCTCCAATCCGAAATGGAAATCATGTTAAAAAGTTACTTAGAGCCTTACAATTGGCCAAAGAAGTGGCTTTGGTCAAATGTACCGCCCACTAAGGTGGAAATGAATATATTCCCATGGACAATAGAAATGCTGAGTCTGTAGCAAGGTATTGCGCCTTGTTAGCTTGCACATTCATTGGAAATTTCAGACAAGAAGAAGATAGTTCATTCACAATGCTAATAAGTGTCACAGATACCTGGGTTGAGTAAATGAGTCCAAGAAAATGTTTCAGAAACCAAATAAAATGAATGGGTAAAAGCAGGTTGTGAGAAAAACGCAAATTACATTTGGATGTCGGCCAAACGGGAGACCAGTTTTGCCCGAAAGCTTATTGTTTCCAAGGACACAATACTACCATTGGTACACACATTAAGGAAGAGATTGCATACTAAGGCTTTTGAGGCAGAGTTGGTTCAATCCAAAGTTCTGAATGTTTGCTGAAGAGATTTGCCATAGGTGCGTCATATGTCAAGAAATTAATGCAGGGAAAAGAACACATGTTACATGAACACAAATAGGGAGATCAGGTTGACCATTCAACAGGATGCTGATGGGCTTTATAGAAATGCCAGTTTACAATGGGCTAAGATATGTCCTGGTCATTGTGCAAATTTTTTCGAGATGGGTGGAAGCTACCCAATAAGGAGAAACGACAACCTTACAGTGGCAAAGCTTTTATTATGTGAACTGATCCCAAGGTACTTTCTATAGCCCTCCCCATGCGGAAACCCCAAGTATTGTGGTTCATTTGGTTTATTTAGAAAATTGTAATTTGTATCCCTTTGTGGAGGCTGGAGCAGTGATTCTAAACCGCTTTTCCCCCAGTTCACTTTGTAGCCAAGATATGTGGAAAACCAGCAATTATTTCAATGAGGGCTGGTATGGACTGTGAGTAGTATGTCATCTGTGTGGAGTACTCCTGCTAGGGGTGACAATTCCTTTTATCAATTCCAATTGACAGCTGCGAATGATTCAACAACTAATAGAAAGAGGAATTGGAACAACAGGCAATCCTGCCTTGTTCCTCAATGAATGGCAAGGAGTCAGACAATAATCCTCTATGAATTATCTGTTCTTTGGGAGCATTGCATTACCACTACAATTTGGTAATGAAATCATTGTGTAATCCAGCTCTGTGCAGTTTTCCGAACATATTGTCCCCTTTCTCCTGTGGAATGCCTTTTTATTGTCTATTCATAATGGCAGGGTCAATGATGCAGCATCTTTCAACATCTACAATAGGTGTGACTGTGTGTGCTTATGGTGCCTGGAGAATCTGACAGAGGTATATTGTACCTGAGAATGATGTATTAATGACGAGATCACTTTTTAAGCCTATTTGCTATGGTTGTGTCTTGTATTGTAATATCTACATTGAACAAAAGGGGGCAGCAACTGCTGCAGAAAAGTATTTCTTTTCTTGTCTTTTGAGAGTTCTGTGATTAGAGCTTTGTTTGATACATCTATTAACCCCTTGCGTGCGGGGCGTATTCCCCGCCTGTGCTGACTCCGCCTTGCGCGGGCGGAGTCATGACGGAACGGTTCCGTCATCAGCACAGCTCAGCCGATGCTGATGACGGAACCGTTCTGTCATCAGCATGAAAGAGGTTAAGGAACCTTTGTTTTCTGTTGCTTTGTAGACAAAGTCTAGTATGTCTATCATATCCTCTCTACACCATCTGTAATCTGTAGCACTCTCCTGGGAAGCAATCTTCTCCTGGCGCTTTGTTGTACAGTAACTCCAAAATGGCTATCGCTATTTTGTTTTGATGTTTTACCTGCTAACAGTTCCCTTCTTTCTGAAGATAGCATACAGAGTTTAAGGTCTCTGGAAAAGGATTCTTCAGACCCTAGGTCAATCTTTGATACACAGCTATAAAGTTCTTCTGATATTTGTTGAAGTTGTTTGCTATTTTCTGTGAAAGGCTTAGTAGCTGTCCTTACGCCTCATATTCAGTGGGTATTGCCACTGCTGCCTCTTTGCTGAAGCTGGGCTGCAAGAAGCCTTCTAGCTTTCCTCCAGTTCATAATGATGGGCTTTAAGCATATGTAATGTATATTCTGCTTTGAAAGTGTAGTGTGTTCAAATGTAATTGTACTATTTCCAATTTCCTCCTAATTAGTTCAGTGGGCGATGAATTATAGTGTGGGGTTAGAGACCTAATTTCCTCTTTTAAGGCTTGTTGTTTCTTTTTCCTATGTTTATTCTTAATAATTGCATCTCTCATAATGTGTACCCTGATAGTTGCCCTCCTGGCAGTATTCACAAATAGAGGGACAAAGAGCTTTTATACATAAGGTCCAGCACAGTTGCCCAAATGCAATATGAAAATTAAAGTTGTGCTGGTCCTTGTGGAAGTCTGGAACAAGCTTCCTTTATCCCTGGTTGCAAGGATAGCGCTGGCAAAGATGGTAGTTCTCCCCAAATTTTTATATTTATTTGTAAATGTTCCACTGCCCATGACAGCGCACTTTCACGCGCGTGTCCGGTCACTACTGCTGAATCTTGTGTGGGCTGGAGGTCAGGCGAGAACATCTTGGGCGCTGCTCACGCTCCCACTGCGACAAGGTGGCCTAGGAGCACCCGACCTACAATTGTACTCGCTGTGTGCGCAGGCGCAATTTTTGCACTTCTGGGCCTTTCCCACCCCCTACCAACCACATGTGGCGGTGGAGCTGGCCGCTGTGGCCCCATCGCCGCTACGCGTAGCGCTGTATGGTAAAGTTTCACGCCCTTCGAGAGATGTGGATACAGTTGAAATGATTCGCTGGTCCTGGTGTGAACTACGGAATAGAGCGAAGCTACCCCTGCTTTATGCGCCGGCAATCCCACTGCAAGGTAACCCAATGTTGCCGTGCTTGTGTGCTAGGGGCGATATTCTCACACTCCGAGGGCAAAATATGACCACCTTTGCGGACTTGTATCCCAACGGGACCTTCAGAGAGTTGGGTGCTTGCGCAGAAGGCCAATCGGAATCCTTTTCCGACCTGCTCCTGTATCACTCCCTCAGGGAATCGTGTAGGGCGCTCTGGCCCCAGTTCCTCGAGGAACCGCCACAATTTGCTGCCCTCCAGAACTTACTCTCGAGGCCCCCCCCAAAAAAACTGGTGTCTAGGTTATACAACTGTATGCAAGAGCAATCCCCGATAACTGTGCCCTCTGCTATGCAGGCTTGGAGTGCTGATCTAGAGACGCCCCTGACAGATGAAGTGTGGGAATACTGTTTTAAACAACTCACAGCGTTATCACCAAATTACAGATTACGGTTGGTGCATTTTAAGTTCTTGCACCGTTACTATCGCACGCCGATATTGCTGCACCGCATGGGCATCCGAAACGATGCCACGTGCTGGAAATGTTGTGGAGCTGATGCGTCCTTCCTCCATGTGGCGTGGAGCTGCCCTAAACTAGAAGAGTATTGGTCAGACGTTTTCACCGCCATTAATCAAATCCTGCACAGGACTGATGCACCATCCCCACTTCTGGCCTATTGGGCTATGTTCAGGACACAGACCCTGGAGATAGAAAACTACCTGCACTGCTGCTCCTTTACGCCAAACGACAAGTGGCGATACATTGGGGTCGCAAGGCCTTGCCTACGTTCACCGCGTGGGTGAATGATGTGACGTATGGTCATACACAACTTACACACTACTGGGAATCGATGCCCACCGCTTCCAGGCCTAAAGACATTTGGGAGCCATTTCTGCAGTGGACAAGGAAGCGGGAAGATTCCTCCGCTTCTGGGAACTCACCTGCAGTGGGAATTTCTGATGATATGGGGTAACGTTTTTAGAAAATACACGGGGGCCTCATGTCTGAGTGGTTCCTGCTTGAGCTGGTTTGCTCCATAGCTGTGGGGCGGGCCTACAACTGCCCTGCTCGAGGGTTTTGTATGACTGACCAACTTCGCACTGTGACCTCCTCCCTGGCCGAGCGTCCCACTGTGCTAGTCTGCTCTCCCTCCCCCCCCCTCTCCCCGCGTGTAGTGTTCGCCTGTCTTCTCACCATGACCCCTGTTAACGTTGGACATAATTGCATTGCTGTCTTGCCCGAGTGCGTACGACCCTGTATACAAATGACGATATGTGGTTTTGATACTTCCGCTTTGCACCTAAGTTAGTTGTTTTTCCTTTTTGAGGTTGTTGTGGGGGGGGGGGAGAAAATGGTGCCTGTAGACATGTTTTATCCACACTGTTGTTTCATTGTACTATGCACTGTTACACATATAAGGTTGATGACTCAACACCGACGATTCGAAGATGCTTTACATGTCTACTGAGCCCAAAAAATGCGAGACCAACTACTTGGCTATTGTTACACTCATTTACTGAATGCCTCCAACTGTACTACATGCTGGTCCTACATGACGCGTCCAATGGTGGACCGTGGGCTTCTCCCTGTTTTATTTTCTATGTATGGCATGTACCTATATAGCGGCCTGCCTCCGGGTTGTTGGCGTGATGCAGTGTAACTTACATTCTATACAATAAATGTCTTACACCAAAAAAAAAAAAAAAAGTTGTGCTGGTCCTGAATGATCTAGAATTGAACAATATACAAAGGACATTAGGCTACAGAGTCAAAGAGATGGGAATCCATTTCTTTGGAATGTAATGCCCTCACACACCCAGTTGGGTGTCATTCTTCATCGGGCTGCTCCTCGTCTGGCCGGCGCTGCAATGCCTGATAGGCTCGCGATGAGGGGCACTTTGGCGGAGATCTTTTTCCTAATAGCTGTTTGGTGCCATGGGGTTAGAGATTTAGCGAGTGTAGATGAATAAGTGGTGTGTGATGTTTATGTGAGTTAAAACAGGATTGGGAGTACCAGCAAAAACAACTTTAATTGTGGGGTCTCCTACCCTGATTAAAATAAAGAGGATAGGCGCAATGCAAAGTTAATGCGTTAGGTTTGGCGCTCTTCCATGTGGTTGATCAACATGTTTTTTCGCAATTCTACAAGTCTAGAGGCGATTCGTCAGGACCTAAAGTTAAAAAACTATCTACACTAAGGTGGACTGGAAAACAATAATGAATTAATGTGAGACCTTTGAAGTGTGGTCTAAGATCCATCTCTAGTGCTTTTGGTTTTACATTTATAATGAACACAGCAAAATTCCAAAGTACTAGAACGCAGAGAACCAGAGTGACTTTTTTTTAACCATTTTTTTTTTAACACCACATATAATTACAAAGGTGCATAACTGCATTCCGATGACATTACAGGTATGAACATTGCATCACATTGGCACCTGAGAGCCAATGGAGAGACTTGCTGGTGGCCGCTCTGAATGGGCATACACGCTTGCACGCTTGCAGCTTCTCCTGCAGATCCCATTGCACAGTACATCTCAACTGGTGCGAAGACAGGCGCTTGTGCATCGCTTGACTGCCCCTGGGGGGACGTTACAGGAGCCGTTGTGGCCCTGTGGCAGACAGTGGGGCGCGGCCTAACATCTGGGCTGTCTTGAGCAAACAGGAATCCGACTCGGTTTGAACCCAGGCCTGGCTGCAGCAGGTTTGTAAGCCGCGCCTGAAAAGCGCAGGGCACACAATTCGCACCATCCAATGTCCTGATGTCAACACGCGAGGGGCAACGTAAACCCTGGTCCAAGCAGGTGCTACGCAGGCACAAAAACTTGTGGCTGCCCCTGCTGGTGAATCCACCAATGCCCGTCGCATGGAGGAACTCTACGGGCGCTGAGCGCCAAATGCATGGACTCGTATAATTCAAGCGTGCCACTGGCTGGTAGCTGGGGTCTATCATTTAAGTCCCTTCGACTCTGGGATGGCTGGGTGCTGCAGCGTCGATGCCTGCGACGCCAGCTGATTCAGCAGGCCCCGGCTCCTGCAGGACAGTACTCAGCAGACCAGCAGCAGGATGGGTAGCCAACGACGCACAAGCAATCTGGCCCGGACCAGGAAGGAACAGATTCCACTAGGCCCTACACTTTAGAATCCAAAATTGACACAGTGCTCAAGGTGGTTGAACAGATTGGGACTTCGCTATCGCAGACCAGTTCGTCCCTCGAGCGCAACATCGACAAGATCACGTCTGACGTTGCATTGCTGCATGCAGACCACCGCAAGTTAGCCGGGAGGGTAGCCGAAATGGAGGCAGAACTGGAGGAGGCCCTCCCAGCCCTTAAGACCACGTCAGCCGAGGTACGAGATCTCACCGAGCAGCTGCACACACTGGAGTGCAGAATGGATGACTCTGAGGTCCACTCCCGTCACAACAATGTCCGTTTCGTTGGCCTGCCAGAGGGCCGAGACGCAGTGGCGTACACAGAGCAATGGCTGAGAGCCCTGATTCCAGCAGATGCGCTGTCTCCCTTTGCAGTAGAAAGGGCTCATAGGGTGCCCTCGGGCCGCCCACTGCGGGCGCTGGGCTGCTGCCCTTCCTGCTGCTCAATTTCGAAGATCGAGACACAGTGCTACAGGAAGTGCGTATGATGGAGACAGTCAAAATAGATAATGTATCAGTGCTCGTCTTGCTGGACTATGCCCTATGAGTGCAGAGACAACAAAGCACTTTTTTGGCGGTGAAGAAACAAATGCGTGAACTAGATATCCGTTACTCCCTTCTTTTCCCTGAGCATCTGCTGGTGATTGCAGAAGGCTTCACTCACTTCTTTAGCAGCGCTGAAGAAACCTGGGACTGGCTGGAAGCAGCAGGGCATCACACATCGCCGAGTAGGCATGATGGCGCTCGCAAGGCTGCCCCTGGCACCCGGGTCATCCAAAGACGGAATCACAGGACGGCTAGAAAATCGCCCGCACTACAGCACCGAGTCCCTAATCTGGATCAGGGGATGCAGAAGCGGCGTGAGGAACTGAGGATGACGGCTACGATAGGGAACACTGGAGCCACCGGAGACAATGCGTCCTCCTCGGTGCGCTCCCATAGTGAGGACAGTTAGTCCGCAGTATGGCCGTCCCGGTGAAGACTCGCAGAGACTCCCAACAGTGAATCCGCAAACTGCTGATAACTTGATAGGATGTCCACTGGAGGTTCCTGCGTGATTCCAGGCTTGGTCACATCAGTATGCGTCACTGGCACCCACGCACAATACACGCGCGTCAGGATGATGTCTGAGTCACTGTCCCTCATTGATCATAGCTTGGACCTTGGCTGCGATCGAAAAACGTGCATTACATCAAAGAAATGCTTGCCACTATGCAGGTCCAATCACACGCTGAAATAGGGCTGAGGCGCTCGCAGGTCCTGCCTCCTCCAACCACCTTAGCTCACCACCCCTGATAGAAAGCGCGGCGCGCACAGCCTATACTTGCCATTTGGCACAGTTCACAGTTTGGGCAGAAACACATCCCTCTGCTTGTTTTAAGTTCTGGAGTGAAATGCTTACACCCCGTTAGTTGACTCACAAGATGCTATTACAGATACAGCCAAAGATGCATACCCCGCCCGAAATGCATGCTCGCTACCCATGGCCTGACCCCGTGTGCTGTACCTCCAGCGCCCGCTCCTCATTAGTGTTCCATGTTGCCTACCACCATAGTTAGCTAGAAAGTTAGAGGTATGCATACGCCAGCTCGTAGATATGATACCTATGCTTACATAAAGCACCATGCTGACCACATAGCACTATTACAGGAAACGCACTTAGCGCAGCCTGAGGTTCGTAAACTTCTAGCAGGATCCTGTGGCTCGCGCAGAGCATGTTGGCCGTTGCAGAGAATCCTGCAATGCAGGGTGCTTTGCTGCCTCGCTTGCTGTGCACCTCACGTATATAACAAGGTCATGTTATATCTATCTACTTAGATGTGGCTGGAATCATATACCCTAAGCAGATAGATAAGAAGCACATACAAATATAGCACACACTGTGGGAGGGACATAGGGGAACCAGGTCGGGTAGTGGCTCTTGTTCGTATTAAGTGATACAACACAAAAATGGCCCAGTTCTTGTATCCCCTGTTTACTAAAGCATTAGCACACATGATACATGTTAGATGATGCGCAAACAAATAATGCATATATGCCCTCGTTATGCAGGTTATCAATAATATTTGTTTAATTGTGCAATGAGTGCATGCATGCAATTTATGCAGAAACCTTCAAATTGTATCCAAAATGTTAAAACTCAATAAACAAATGTAAACAAAAAAAATGGTTAGCGGCCGTAAACTCATCACATGGCTTGTCCGCGCTCTAGAATATACCACACAGGACCCACTGGCTGCCACTCGCTGATGCAAGGAATGGGATGTGGGAAAAGAGCTAACACCGAAATTATAAAACATTTCCTAGTAATCATGACGGAAAGTTTTCAATTCTCTTTAGGACGCGGAGGCGAGGATTATGCTTATCTTTCATTTATTTTCCATTTCAGCAACTTCTACTTTAAAACTCAAAAAACTTCAATCCTGTAGTGCAGCGGATGTGCACTGTCCTCCAATTACCATGCTCCATGGGTGACAAGGTCGTGCTGCTGCCAACACTATTCCTCTTTCTTGACTGCGAAGTTGAAACCTCAAGACTTGTTATTCCGTCTTCGAACCCTTAGAGCCTAGGGGAAAACGAAATGTGGAACCAATGAAACCATTCTCCAAAATGTTGAGACAAGAAAAGGCTGTCTTAAGCACCCATAACATTGAAGAATCAAGCAATAATTAACTATAAACATTGTACATCGAAAAAGGTAGTACAAACAAAATACTTATCCCATACGCAGTAGAAGACTCGTAGTAGATGTTGAGGATCTCTCTAAATGGGATGGGCACAGGTCTCCTTGAGGCCTGGGTGGGAATAATCCTCGCCTCCACGTCCTTAATAGAATTTAAACTTTCCATCATGATTACTAGGAAATCTTTCTTTCAATGTCAGGAGCAGAGGTGTGGATTATGCTCGTTCAAAGCTTATCCATCACCAATGATGCCATATTTATTTATTTATTTATTAATTTGGCACATTTGTAGAGCGCTCTGTTACCCGGAGGTGTCCTGGCGCTGGTATGATAGGGCTAACATGAGTGAGCATGCTTACTGAGTGAAGAGCCAAGTTTTAAGTCCTCTTCTAAAGGCCATCAGACCCTGAGATTGTCTGAGCGCAAGTGGGAGTTTGTTCCAGGCCTCTGCCGCCCCAAGGGAAAAACTCCTAACTCCCCAGCGAGCTCTTTTGATTCTGGGGACCGTAACCAGAGCCAATTGTCCTGACCTCAGGGTTCTTGCTGGTTTGTGCCAGCGAAAAAGCAATTTCAAGTGTCTAGGGCCCATATCATGAAGGGCTTTGAAGACCATGCATAGTGCCTTAAAAGTAATTCTGTTACGAATTGGCAGCCAGTGTAGTGCCACCAGATCCTGAGATACCGAAGCAAATTTGGGCGTATCGGTGATCAGGCGGGCGGCTGCATTTTGCAGTAGTTGAAGTACACTCTGTTGGGCGTTTAACATCAGGCTGTTACAGTAGTCCAGGCGTGAGAGCACTAGACCTGTAACAATCGTTTTCCTGTGTTTCTTCTCCAGGTACGGAAGGATTTTTCTGTTGGTTTTGAGGGTGTAATGGAGAGAGGAAGAGACTGCGTTCACCTGGGGTTTGAAGGACAGAGCGGTATCCACCAGTATACCAAGGTTTTTGACTTTGTCAACCGGCACGGGGAGTGGTCCCATTTCGTCTGGCTACCATCTCGGGGACCAGAAGTTATCCCTAGCTCCAAAGAGCAGGACCTCTGTCTTCGAGGAGTTTAGTTTAAGGCAGCTTTGTGCCATCCAGCAGCCCACTTCGTGCATACAGTTTTTGAATCTGTCTGCTGTATTATCAGTGTTGCCGGGAAGGAGGGACACCACAATCTGTGTGTCGTCGGCATAAGCCGTGAGTTGAAAGCCGAACGATCGAATCACCGGGGCGAGGGTCGACACATAAACATTAAAAAGGGTGGGACTTAGCGAAGATCCCTGGGGGACTCCACAAGGTAGTACAAAAGAACGCGATTCATGACTTCCTAGTGCCACTGTCTGGGTTCTATCAGACAGGAAAGCCTGTAGGATTTTTAGTGCCTTTCCCTGGATTCCACAGGCCCTCAACCGGTCCACCAATAAATTGTGGTGGACCGTGTCGGAGGCCGCAGATAGATCCAGCAGGATCAGGGCCGCTCTGCCTCCTGCATCCATCACCTGCCTAATGTCTTCCATAGATTTAATCAAGGCGGATTCCGTGCTATGTTCCGCACGAAAGCCATGTTGGGAAGAATCAAGATGATCCCCTGATTTTAGAAAGGCGCTTAGTTGTGCATTAAGGCTACCTTCTATTATTTTGGCAGGGAGGGGGAGTCTAGCGATCGGGCGATAATTGTTCATCTCAGTGATGTCTAAGTTGTTTTTTTTTAGCAGGGGTAGGATGGAGGCTCGCTTCCATCTTGAGGGATATTCCCCTTTCTCCAGCATCTGATTGAAAAGGGGGGTGAGACCCCTGGCAATGGCCTCTGGTGCTAGTTTGGCTACTGCAGTGGGGCAGGGATCGTGAGGGGAGCCTGACTTGATTTTTAGTATGCATCCCATCACTTCCTTTTCCGTGATGGGCTGGAAGTGTTGAAGCGTTGTCACAGGTCTAAGGGGATCAGGGACCTCGCTCTGGGAAGAAGTCTTCGCTTGACTGTCTAGGGAGAACAAGATGTTCTCCACCTTTTCACGAAAGAAGGTGGCCAAACTTTCACAGAGTGAAAGACTCGCTGGAATTTCTGTGGACTTAGGATTGGCTAGGGAAGAGACGGTTTGGAATAGTTCTTTGGGGGTATTGCTGGCATCTTCTATCTGTTTAGTGAGATATGCTTTTTTAGCTTGAAGGATTCTTTCTTTATAGCGTCTTTGCTCCGAGTTGAGAGTTTGTTTATCCGATTCGCTATAGTTCATTCGCCAGATTTTTTCGAGCTTTTTGCATCGTGTTTTATGTTCCCTTATTTGATCTGTGAACCACGGGGCGGCGGGCTTAGCCCGGGTGGAGTGGGTGGTTTTGGGGGGAGCCAAGAATAAGCAAGCCTGGTCCAGCCAAGCTGTATAGGTCCTAGCTGCTTCCTCCACGTTGTTGGGAAGAGGGGTCAGGGAGTTATTTAATATATTATCTAGAGTGTCCCCTTTAATGTTTTTCCATTTTCTCACTTGTCTCGGGACGTTTCTCGTGCTAGGTGGTTTTTCAATAGTGGTAAGGGGAATAGCAAAGTAAATTGCGGAGTGATCTGACCAATAGACTGGTGAAACCGAGGTGACTTTCAGATTGGGCTGATTGGAGAAAATTCCGTCTAGGGTGTGTCCTGCTCTGTGTGTGGGATCAGATACCAGTTGCGCCATGTCAATCCCCAACAGTAGGTCAATTAATTCTTGGGTGTCTGTGGCTGCATTGCGTTCCAGATGAAAATTAAAATCACCCAGAAGAGTGAACCTTTGGGTGCATGCTGCCGCTTCTAGCAGTTTAGTCAAAGCTGCTAGGAATCTAGTTTTCTCACCTGGGGGCCTGTATACAAGGCAGCCTGTAAAGGACAGGTGGTTTGAGAGGGTGAAGTTAAAAAGCAGAGATTCATCAAGGCCAGCGGGACCGGGTTGAAAGGAGCCTCTGATGTTTTTATGGTGGATGATGGCTAGGCCGCCCCCTCTCCTCTTGTCCCTGTTTTGGGTGTGGCAAACAAAGTCCTGGGGGGTGGCTTTAACTATATCTGGGCCTGATGCAGCATCAGTCCAAGATTCAGTGATGAATGCTATTTTTATGTCTTCATCCTGGATTAGCTCTGCAATTTCCGAACTATGTTTAACTAGCGACCTCGTGTTGAGAAGGAGGCAGTTAACCAGGGGGTCTTTGGTTCTAAAGCAGTTGTTTTGGTCTCTTTGGGGTGCTATAGGTAGCCAAAGGAATTTCGGCAACAATAGAGCGCAGTTGGCGCAATGGGAAGATGTAAATGGGGATTTTGTCCCAGGTTCCCATGGTTTACATCCCTTGCTGGAAGAGTTGTTCACATATTCACAACTGGTTTAAAATAGAATCTTTTAAACACTGAGTTTGAAGACCAGTCCGCTGTGTTTAAGATGTCTTTCAGTCTTGCGCCCAGTGAAAAAGCTTTAGAAGCCATTGCTCCTCTCACTGAGTGGGCTCCAAACTGCGAAGTATTAATACCCGCTTCTTGCATCACCCATCTGATCCAACGGGCTGTGGTTGGGGGCGAAACCGCCTTGAAGGGCTTCCTCAAGGAAATTAGCAACTGACGCTCCCCTGGAGGGCAAATTTCTTCCATCATACTTTCGTATTCTTTAAGGCATCGAACCACACATAGTTTCGGGGACTTATCGAATGCAGGGTTGGAGACAGCCCGGGAGTCTGACTTAGTCCTGCGCCTAATACGGAAAGTGACTCCTTCTGGAGTAAAAAGTCTCCCCAAAATGTCTAGTGCTTGGACATCCGAGACCCTAATGCAGGATACTAAGCATAAAAGCATAGCCAATTTGGCTGAAAGCTCCTTGCGGGATAGGTACTTGTTGGGTTGCCAAGATGGGAACAGATGCAACACCCTATTAACGTCCCATAAGGAAGAGTATCGAGGCTCCGGAGGGACTGATAGACTAATCCCTTGCAATAACTTGCAAACCAACGGGTGTTTGCCAGCGGGGACTCCCGCAACTGGGAGATGACCCGCTGAGATCGCTGATCTATATGAATTGATAGTTCGATACGTCAACCCTTGTGTTGCCAGGGAGGCCAAGAAATTCATACTAGCATGGGATCCTGGATGTTCCGAAGACACCAACCAACCCGTCTGGTCCATGCTGATTTGTAGCGCTTACTAGTGCTGTCGGCCAGGCTGCTCCCAGTAATGTTTGAGCATCTGATGATAGGCCTGGGACTCTCCAGCGATGCCCGAAATCCGCCAAGCTATTAAGGGCATGCAGCCTTGCTGGAGAAGAGGGTGTGGAGCCCCCTGGGGAACTCTCACAAGGAAAAGATCTTGGGGTAGAAGGATTGGAGAATCCCAATAAAGTTCCAGAAGAACTGGAAACCATACTTGAGACTTCCAATAAGGGGTGATCAGCGTCAGCCTCGTCTGATGTCGGCCAACCTGAGCCGTGAGCCTCATTATCATGCCGAACGGTGAAAAGGCGTACCCCGTTTCCTTGAACCAATCTTGGAGGAAAGCTCCCGTTGCTGTCGCCAGAGGGCCCGGTTTCCAACTGTAAAACCTCAGGAGCTGATGGTCAAGCCAGGGCGCAAAGAGATCCACTGGAATGGGCCCCACAGATCGTGGACTCTTCTAATTCCTTGGCTAAATCTGCCATGGCCATGGATTTCGTTCCCCCGAGATGGTTGATGTATCGGACTGCTGATACGTTGCCCATTTTCAAGAGGATGCTGCAAGATACTTTCTCTTTTGTCCGGGATTGAATCGCGAAATACCCCGCCATTAATTCCAGGCAATTGATGTGGAGTTGACTTTCGTCTTTCACCCACTTTCCTCCGGTTAAGGAGTCTCGGCACCGAGCCCCCAGCTTGATTTGCTGGCATCGGACGCTATCACTAAGTCTGGTTCGCAACCGAATATGGCTCTGCCATTCCAGGCATCTATATGGTCCATCCACCACCTCATTTACATGCGCACTTCCTCCGTCAGTGGCACTTGATCGGAATACTGAAGGCCCCTGCGGAGGTGCGAAGTTTTCAAGTGTTGCAGTGCTCTGTAATGGAGGGGGCCCGGGAAAATCACCTGAATCGAGGAGGCGAGATGGCCCACTGTTGGACCCGGCCCTTTAGGCAGGTTCACCCCGAGACTTTTTGCTTTTTCCTAGCCTGTTTCTGGAACCTGGTGGTGGTGATTTTAGGCCTCTGCGCACTTTTTCACTGTGGTACAGTGTAAAGTGCTTGAGCTCTCTGTGTATGTGTGGTGAGTGACCTGCCCTCCCATAGGAATGAATGGGGAATATGTATGCCCATGATAGTTCCTGATGTGTGGGGAGTGCAGGGGCGAGTTTGATATGTGCGAACTCGTGAGATTGAATGCTGCGAAATGATATATGCGGCATGACTGTGTCTAGTGTAGAAGTGCCACTTTTAGAAGATGGCATATTTGTGTCTGGTGTGTGATTGGCTGGTGAGCCTAGTCCAGGAGTGCCTGGGCCTGCTTGTGGATTGACTGTCTGGTGTGAGGATGACAGGGGCTGGAGAGCCCAGGAGGTTGTCTGAGTCAGCCCGTGGATGAAAGGCTGCATCTGCTGCCAAGGAAGTGGGAGGAGATGGCACCTGGGAGTGACTAGGGCTGTGGCTGCCTGACCACAATGCTGGCTCCACCTCCCGCTGGGCGACTGTCACCTCTGTCCCTGACACTGAAGAGAGTTCCCTAAAACCAGTTCTGGCTGGTTCTCACACTGCCTGCACAAATACTTCAAAGACTTTTCTCTGTATAAGAAGGGGCAGTGTCCCCTTCCAATTTGTTCTTGTTTCCAACTTAAATCTGCCAGGGGCGTGCTGCTGCTTGGGCCCAGGGGAATCCCTGGGCTCTGCCCAGCCCCTGGATATCTGATGGACTTTCCTGGATGCCTGGAGGACTTCTGGGGGACCCCTATGCCTTGCCTGGGCTGATTGGGGGACTTTTTCTTTGTGGATGGCGCCCTGGGAGTGCTTTCCTTTTTATTGCAGGACTCCTGGGTACATCTAGCGCTGGGAGCGCTGTATTCGCCCTTAGCTCTTGAGAGCGCTTTTATTTCCGTTTATTTACTCAATTTTCGGGTGCCACCCTGTTTTTATTTAATTATTTAAGGCCGGTGTCCACCCGGCATTGCCCTGTGTTTGATTCACCGCCGCCGGCCCGGCGATCGTGTGAGGAGGCGCTGGGCCCGCCTCCCTGCCCAGGGCCGCGCTGCCATTGGCGGCCCTGCGAGACAGGAAGCCAGGCAGATCCTTTTGTGATGTGGGCGGGCCTCGAGGCGTCACTTCCGCTTCCCCCCTGGCCGGGGGAAGCCTGCTTCTGGGTTCGTTGCCGGTCTCCCGTGTGGAGAGGGAGACCGGAAATGCTGGCCGCATGGAGGAAGCCAGAGAGCGGAAGAGCTGAAGCGGCGGAAGGCGCAGGCGGGGCTCCGTTGTGAGGAGGAGAGCCCCGTGCTGCCCAGAGGAGCCCCGCCCCGCCTGAGGAGACCCGTTGAGTGGGGCAGAAGAGAAGGGAGGGGCGCCGGGACACATTGTCGGTGTCGTCGTCCCCCCCCCCCCAGTAGCGCGAGCTCGCGCTCATTGTCAGTAGGAAGCCACAAGGGCTTCAAGGGCGGCCCCGGTTGGCAGTGGGTCGCCCCAACGTGGAGGTCGAGCCCAGAGAGGCTCTGAGGGGGCATTTGTTCCTTTGAGTCCCCCAGAGTAGGGGGTTCCACCGAAGGCACCAGTTTGTTCGTCGAGCCCCGAGAGGCTCACGCAGTCCCCCTTGATGTGTGAAGAGGCCCGTGGGGCCTCGCCTGACGCCGAGTCCCCAGAGGGGGGGCTCCACCGACCCCCACAGTATTTACAGAGCCTGCTAGGCTCAGGGGGCATATTTGTTCGGAGCCTGTGTGGCTCTGCTTTGGCCAGTTGTTTTAAAGTTCCACGGAGGACTTGGGGCATGTGCATTGATAGAGCCAGATGGCTCCAACGCCCACAGCTGTGTCAAGAGCCTGTGTGGCTCCAGCGTTTGGGCGCAGATTTGTCAGAGCCTGTGTGGCTCCAGCCTGCAGATTTGTGTCAGAGCCTGTGTGGCTCCAGTTTGGCGCAGCTTCTGTTCTAGGGTCAGTGAGGACCCTGTCGCAGTTTGTCTCCAGCTGCCCAGCAATTAGTGGGCAGCTGCACCGTTTAGGCGCAAGATGGAGAGTGAGTCCCTGAGAGGGACAGAGATGGTACAGAGGTGCCCGGCCAGTCACAGCTGCCCAGCAATTAGTGGGCAGCTGCACTGTTTAGGCGCTTGGGATTGTCTACAGGTGCCCAGCAAGTAGTGGGCACCTGCACCGTTTAGGCCCCTGACATTGAGACACAGGGCGTCTTAGCCCCAACAAGGCCAGTTGGCCTAGGGACTGCCACAGGTAGTGGCTTATGTGAGTTTTTGCGCAATTGTGTGGTTTTTCCTTGCACCTCTGAATGTTTTAGGCATCATGTGTCTTCTTGCGCTGCACCTCTGAATGTATTTTATTGCATCATGTGCTCTGTTCTGAACACCGCTGAATGTGTAGGTTTATGCATCATGTGTTTCCCTTGTCTTACACCTCTGAATGTTTTTATGCATCATGTGTTTCCCTTGTCTAACACCGCTGAATGTTTTTAGGCATCATGCGTTTCCCTTTACTACACCTCTGAATGTGTTTTCATGCATCATGTGTAATGTGTTGTGCTTATACCCCTAAATGCTGTGTGATATTTAGGTGGTTGTTCTTTTTAGTACAGGTGGTCCTAGTAAGGACTTGGTTCCCTGCGTGACATTCTCCTAAGGTGTTTAGGGTTGCGTAGGTGGTACTTACCTGTTCCCAGTAGTTACTGGATGTGATCTATAACTGTTATTTTTGTGCTATACTTATTCTAATTTCTACTAAGTGCTGATTCTGACAGTGGCCCATGTGGCCCTGTCCTGTACATAATCCCTTGTGAATATTGCCCGTGCCAGTTGGCACAATGTACATGTGTGACTTCTATCCGATGTGTTTTCACAATACAAAAGTTATTTTATAAATAACCTTGTGTGGAGTTCCTTTTGTGATGTGCCTAGTATGTTGTTGCTGTTGTGTGCTGGCGCAAATGCTTTACACATTGCCTCCGAGTTTAGCCTTACTGCTCGTGCCAAGCTACCAGGGGGTGAGCAGGGGTTATCTTGGCGTGTGACTACCTTGCCCTGACTAGAATGGTGGTTTCTGCCTGGCTTTGGCGTCAGCCTTAGCCTACCAGAAATAGCCAGTTCTAACACCCACCAAACGGGCGATTTGTTGTAGCAGGTGGGAATTCCTATCTCCCGACGCCCGAGACATCTAGATTTCTTAGGAGGGCAAGAGGTTTTAATTTGTATTTTGTCCAAAGGACAAGTAGACAGTTTAATGGTAATCCGATCCACAGCTGTTCAACCCTGTAGGTCACAGCCAGTTAATAAGATGCTCTGAGCAGTTTATTGGCAGTGAAAGGGTGAATGCAAAAGCTGGGGCCTGCACTTTAATTTCCCCAGAACAAAACAACAAAATAATAAAGCAGAGCTCGAAGTTGGAAATAGCTCGTGCTGGTGTAGCTTCCAGGCCCCATGTAAGAGGCTGCCTTATCTGCCTCTTGGCCCCTTGCTCTGACTTGAACTGTATGACCCCTGCCTTGTGTTCTCTGCTCCACTCCTGGGCCTCATCTTTAACTCACTTTGCTTTCCCTTCTCATGCACCCCCTCCTTTGCACTTTGCCTTTCCTGTACACCTTATGTTACACCCGGTGCCTGAACCTGCTCTCCCCACCCCACCCCCCTTAGCGGCCCTCTCTGACATCTCTGACCCGCTCCCCTTGGCCTCTCATATCTTACACATCGAGGGCTTACATTAAAGCTCATTAGTTTCCCCATGGGCTTTCGTGCAGGCATAAGGCCACTCCCAATTCTGTCCTTGCACTAGGCCTCTCATATCACTTTGTGCCTGCACCAGGGGCATTGTGAACACACTGCTGTAGAAACTACAGCAGCTGTGAACTTTTTGATGGGCCTCTTCAGTCTGCTGGTCCGCAGACAATGGCCCATAATGGTCTTGAAAGGGTGGGTGGGTGAGTGAGCGAAAGGGTGGATGAATAGATGCATGTATGAATGAGTGAAAGGGTGGATATACAGATGCATGGATGAATACGTACAAGAGTGGATGATAGATGCATAAATTAATGAGTGAAAGGGTGAATGGATAGATGCATGTATGAATAACTGAAATGGTGGATGTATAAATGCATGGATGAATACGTGCAAAAGTGGATAATAGATGTATACATTAATGAGTGAATGGGTGAATGGATAGATGCATGGATGAATGAGTGAAAGGGTGGATATACAGATGCATGGATGAATACGTGCAAGAGTGGATGATAGATGCATACATTAATGAGTGAATGGGTGAATGGATAGATGCATGGATGAATGAGTGAAAGGCTGGATGGATGGATGAATGAGTGAGTGGAGCGTAAGGGTGGATTTTTAAATACATAAATGGATGAATGAGTGACAGGGTGGATGGATAGGTGCATGTATGAATACGTGAAAGGGTAGATGTATAGATGCATGGATGAATACGTGCAAGAGTGGATGATTGATGCATACATTAATGAGTGAAAGGGTGAATCGATGGATGCATGGATGAATGATTGAAAGGCTGGATGGATAGATGGATGAATGAGTGGAGTGAAAGGGTGAATGGAAAGATGGATGAATGGAAAGATGGATGAATGAGTGGATTGATGTAAGGATGGATGTGTGCGAATGGGAGGAAAAGAGCAAGGGTGAATGAAGGGATGCGTGAGTGAATGGATAGGTTGAAACTGGATTGATGAGTGAAAGGATGGACGACTTACTGAAAGGGTGGATTAATGGGTTAGAGAGTAGATGAATAGATAGCTGACTGGGTTGAGGGATGGATGAATGGGTGGAAGGGTTGACGGATGGGTTGGTGGGTGGAGAGTTGAGTGTAAAGGTGGATGGAGGGATTAGTGAAAGGGTGGATGGATATATGAGCGAAACGGAAGATGGATGGGTGAAAGGGTGGATGGATGAGGGAAAGCATAAATGGATGAAGTGAAAGGGTAGGTGGATAGATGAGTGAAAAGGAGGATGGATGGGGTGGATGGATGGAGGGATGAGTGAAAGGATGGATGAATAGGAGTGAACAGGAGGATGTGTGGGGTGAAAGGATGGATGGATGAGTGAAAGGAAGGCGGGATGGATCAGTTGGATCGATAGGTTTGGAGATGGCTGGATAGGCTTTAGCAGCTACAGTAGAGGTGGTGGAGCTCTGATGGGCCTCTTCTGTCTGCAGCTCGGCAGACAAAGACTTGTAATTAATTTGAAAGGATGAATGGATGTGTGGGTGAAAGGATGAGTGAGTAGAAGTGTGGCTGGCTAGATGGATGGATGGATGGATGCATGAATGAGTGACCGGGATGGTGGATGGACAAAGGATGTTATAATGAAGGAAAGGGTGAATGAGTGGATGGGTTACAGGGTGTAAGGATTAGAGAGCGAAAGGATGGGTGAATGTAAAGGATAAATGGATGGATTGATGGATGGGTCGAAGGGTGGGTCGAAGGGTGGGTGGAAGGATGAGTGAAAGGGAGGGTGGATATATGAAGTGAATGGAAGGGTATATAGATGGAGTGAAAGGGAGGGTGTATGGATGAGCGAAAGGATGGATGGATGGTTGAAATGGATAGGTTTGGAGATGAATGGGTAGGTTTGGATATGGATGAGTGGATCGAGAGACAGATGAACAGATTGATGAACAGATTAGTGAAAGGTAATGGATTAAAGAATGAATGGGTGCCAATGTAAAGGTGAAATGCTAGATATCAGTGGGTGAAAGGATGAATGGATAGATGCTTAGAAGGAAGAGGCAAGAGAGCTATTGTGGAGAGGATTCCAATTACTTTTTTTCGCTTGCTTGGTGTCATAAGAACTTTGAATCAACGTGGGGGGTATTTAAATGTTCTGATTACTCACTTGGCCTACATTGTGCTCCTTTCTCTACCTTGGGATTATCAGGTAGGGGTGGTGCTGTTTGCCAGCGAGTTCTTACTAGACAGCTAGTATTTGGTCTCATAAAGGCCACATTGCCATAGAAATTCCCGGCACTGAACAAAACTACTTTGTAAAAGAGCAGAATGCTGTCACACACAATGAAGCCAGCTCACAGATAGGAAGAGATAGCATTTCAATCAAAACAAAAGGTCTTGGTTAACTCAAATTTCATTAGGGGCTCAAAGGTTAAAGTCACGAAAGTGCACCCATGATATATGTCCTTGTATTAAAGGAGATTTACGTTTTTCATTAATCCACATGAATTCCTTAAGTAGGCCAGAAAACCGTAGTCCTAGAAAATATTTGTGAATTGCATCTTAGCATGAGCAAATATGAATATGCCCCAGCGGAAATCTGTTGAGTGTTTACAAGTTCACTTTTTCTCCAACCACATTTTTCCCAGCCCTGGAAGAAACTTTACTTCTGCCGTTGTCAGGGGTAAATTTCCGACCTTTCTCAGTATGGGAAAAGATTAGAGAGGTGAAAACCTCCAAAATTCAAATCCTTCTATAGTATTAGCCTGACATAACCAGAGAGGCTATTATCAGAGCTCTTATACAAAGAGATTGCAGCCATTATTTGACGGTGCACTACATGGCACCAAAGGGACAAGTGGATTTTGTTACCGGACAAGTAGATTTATGAAGGTACTTGTCCCATGGACAAGTACATATTTCAATAAATTCCACACCCCTGGTTGTAGTGAGGTTGAGGAGCGAGCTAAGAACACGTCTTAATTTTCTGCGGATCTTGGTGAGCTTCCTTGCGGGAAGACTCAAGGTACGAGACAGCTATGACAAAACCCAGGAAGGGTATCTGCTTGGAAGATTTCAGAAGCTGATTTTTGGAGTTGATGATGAAATCAATGTTTTGGAGGAGGTTTACCGTCTCCTGCAATAGTTGAGAGAGAGGGAGAGGACTTTGCTCCAAGAGGAGGATGTCGTCCAGATAGATAATAAGGCGGGTGCCTTCTGCCCGTAACGTTTCCACCACTGGCTTGAGAATCTTGGTGAAATAGCAAGGGGCAGAGGACACTCCGGAGGGAAGCGATGTGAACTCGAACACCTGGTCTTTCCACAGAAACTGTAGGAAACGGCAGTGTGGTAGAAAAATGGTAACTACCAAATACGCGTCCTTTAGGTCCAATCTGGCCATCCAGTTGTCTGGTTGTAGGAGATCTCTAAGCAGGTGTATGCCCTCCATTTTAAAATGACGGTAGACTAACCATTGGTTGAACTCCTTTAGGTTTATGACTGGGCGCTGGCTGCCATCTATCTTGTCGACGAGAAAGACATTGCTGAGGAATCCCCTGGGTCGTGGGGACCACAGCTCCTATTTGCAAGTCTGCTACCCCCTGATCTATGAGGTCTGCCTGATCTTGAGCAAAAACCAGCGGTCTAGGGCGACACTCCTTAACGGGGGAACCGTAGAACTCTATATGGAAACCTTGTACAGTCTGCAGCAACCATGCGTCAAAGGTAATACTGCTCCAATTGTGTATGAAACACGCCATCCTGCCGCCCACCGTAAGAAGTGGACGGGGAGAAAGGCTCACCTGAGTTAGGCATGGATTGACCTCTGGAATTTCCTCTGCCGCCAGGGCCTTTGAATCCGACTGGATTGGAAGAATTCCTGACGACCTTGGTCTTGGGTTTCTTGCCGGTGCCTCGCTGAGAGCCTTTGTTATAAAAGCGGCCGGTCGAACGCCCTCTACCACGATCGGCCAAGTGAGTTGGAAACCCTTTTTATTGAGGATTGTGCCGTATCCAATTATGTGAATGTGGGGACAAACTTGGTCAGCTCCTTTATAAAAGTGTTGCCAAAGAGCCCCCCTTACGCCACTGCACCTGCCTCTGATGAGGAGAGGTTCCCTAACTTAGGATCTACTTTCAGGAGAAGGAGCATCTCCTCTAGGTAGAGAAAGTGCAATTTGTGTTGCCATGAAAAACAATTGCGCGTTGCGTCCAGTTAGACACCCTTTCTGGAGAGAGCGGTGTACCTGCCTGCTTGGCTCCCTCTGCTAGTTCCTGAACTTTAGTAGGGGGCCCGCAACGTCCAGTAACTTATCCTGGCACGATTTCCAGGACCGGTCAATCCCTTTTTTGGGATCTCTGATGCACTTTTGTAGAAAGGTCGCCATCCTAGGGTCGACCTCAGGAGTTAAAGCCACTTTGCCCGGTAGGGCAGGGCACGGGCATTCTGCTCTGAGGCAAGCCCTGACCTCCATATCAAGGGGCTTACGCAGGCTTCCTGCTACAAAAGCCGTCACCTTGGCTGAAGGGGTCCATTCTGCAGAACGCGGGTGGACCTGCACCAAGACTCGGACCAGCATGTCCGAGTCTTCCTCTTTTGCGTCAGGGGACTGGGTCTCTACGGGGTGCCGTGGTCTAGACGGGCCTGCCTCATCTGCGGACTCGCTTGCGGAATCGTCATCATCTTCTAGGAAAACAGGGGGCTCAGGAGTCTCGGGAGTCTCTGTGAGTGTAGAATGTGAGCCTCTATCAGGTCTCGCCAGGAATGCTTTTTTAAGGCGATCAAAAGCGCCTAAATCCATACCAGAGGCTGTCTTGCGCTTAGGGGGACGTTGCTCCAGGCATGCGTAGGCAAATTGCTTGATGCGCTTTTCAAAAGGGCCCATGGCCATTTCTACTGCCTGGTGAATTGACGCGTCTACCGCGTCACAAAATTCCTCGTCTAGGGGAATAACCACTAGTTATTCTTCTTCGTGATATTCCTCCTCCATGCTTAGGAACAAATACAGGGAAAACAAAGCTATAGTGGACTGGCACCAGGCGCTAAGCAATGGGGTGAGAGGAAAAAAACCCAAGCTTTCCTAAAACCCGCCAAGATTAAACTTGTGCTGGGGATTGTTTTGGCCTGAGGCAGTCACTCATTTTGGGCACTCAGTAGTGCAGTAATGCGGACAAGATCCTCAGGGGCAAACCCCCCTTGGCTCAATGGGTCTGAAGCTCTGGGCCCGCCCCTGATCAGCGATCCCCACCGCAATTGCAAATAGGCAAAATCACTCACCTGTCGGCGTTCAATACAGACCCGCAGTATTACAGGCGTAATAGTGAGACCAGCAATAATAATACGGACCCACACTCTAGGGCGTAAGGGCTTCTGGGGCACTGGCGGTCGTGGTAGCGAGGGCGTCAATGTCGTTCTCGCTGATTCCGCAGCGAAAACGCGCAACGGGAACCAACGAGACAGACACGCGCCCCCTACCGCAGTATGCACTCACCGCACTTCCCACCTGAAACAAGGGCCGCGAGTGGAGCGGGAACTCTCCCACGGCTCCAACAATGAAATAATGCCACAGAGACAATCTTTAAATCGCGCCCCTAGCACAATAACAAGAAACGCTAGCAAAGCGTAACAGAACTAGCCTAATGCAGTAATTAAATAAACAGTCTCCCTCGCCTGAAACGAGCAAGCAGAAATACAAGACTTATCTTGTTGCTGAGCAGGAAAGAAAGAGGAATAGTGTTGGCAGCAGCACAACCTCGTCACTCACGGAGCACGCTGATTGGAGGACTGTGCACAACCCTTGAACTACAGGATTGATGGGACTTCAAGTTTTTTGAGTGTTGAAGTTGCTGAAATGGAAAAAGTAATGAAAGATGAGCATAATCCTCGCCTCCGGTCCTGACATAGAATTTGAAAACTTGCTAATAAACCTGCTGAAAGTATCTTAAATCGCTAGGTTCCAATTTATTCAGCATTGTATCCTCCATAGAGCCTATCTTACCCCAGCTAGACTACATCAAATGTTTAGATCCTCGCCTAGTTGCCCTAGGTACCAGCAAGTGGGAGCAAACCTGGTACCCATGTTTTAGACCTGTCTGGTAGTCTCAGCGCTATGGGAGGAAGTGTCTAACGCATTGATAAAGCTAACTGGTCGCACAGATGTATGCAGGCTGGAAGGCTCTCTGCTGGGATTGTTTAAGTGCCCCAAAGATACAAAAGCCACCAATAGATTAATTGATTTAGCACTGTTAATTACTTGTAGACTCATTGCCAGGCACTGGAAGGCTCCGACACTGCCAGGTAAAGCACATTGTAGCAAGACAACGCTTAAATGGGTGCGGTGGATGCAGTGGCACTCCGACAAGAGGAAGCTTTTGTGCTGCGCAAATACCCTATAGCAGCGGATTGGGAAGTACTGTTGGCTGATTTGAATACTTATAGTGAGGGTCTGGTTAACTTGCGATACCACTTCTGTTTCTGCTATCGTGTGACTTCAAACAAAGTTTAGACTCTGTGGCCTCCTTTCAGCACTCATTTTTGATTTTGACTTGTGTATACTCCACTTCCATTGTACTCTTGCACTGACATTGGCATCTGTTCTTTTATACATACAACAATGATCCCGAGATGCATGCCCCAAGGGTCCTACAAGTTACTACACTGCTATGCATCAACACCATAGATATTTTAACGAACTCTGGTGGGGTCAACAAGGATATGAAATGGAAAGGACCTACTGGGATGATTGTAATACTACTGATTGGGCTGATGCATCTGCATGACCTCTTTTGTTCCACAGTTTTTTTCAAGTTTGTAGAATGAATCAGGAATTCCTGTTGCCATCAATGTGATGCAATGTTCATACCCGTAAGGTCATCTTAATGCAGGTTATGCACCTTTGTCTTGATATCGATAACATGTATCTAAATGTGGTGTTGATAAATGAAAATAAAAATTGGTTAAAATATAAATTCAGTCTGGTTCTCTGCGGTCTGGTACTTGTAATTTTGCTGTGGTCATTATAAATGTAAAACCAAAAGCACTAGAGATGGATCTTCGAGACCACACTTCAAAGGTCTCACCTTAGCCAATGGCTCCTAATGTCACTACAAGAATGGCCAATATAGTCCCTCTGCAGCAGTGAATCTCTCCTCCCAGATTCAAAAGGTCCCTCCTCTTGCCCCAGGTTTACTACGTTAATGTTAAATCATTTTATATATAGCGCACAGCTGCCTCAGCGAAGAGGCGTCTCGGCGCTAGTAGCAGTGTCAATGAAGAGATACAGGATTATGCCACAGGAAAGAGAAAGGTCTTAACGGCCTTACGGAAAGACATCAAGCTGTCCAGACAACGAATCTGCATAGGCAGGGAATTCCACAATTTAGCCGCAAACCAGTGAAAAGATCGTCCACCAGCTCGACGACGACTTCACTCGGGTGACCATAGCTAGGTGTTTCCCAGCTGATCGTAGTTGGCGCATAGGTACGTAGGGTACCAGTAATTTGGACAGAATCTCAGGGGAGGAGAATTTTAAGATTTTAAAGGTCAGGCACACGTTTTAAATTCGATCCTTTTAGTCAAAGGCAGCCAGTGAAGGCGGCGAATCGCCCCAGTTGCAGAACAAGTTCTAGGAAGTCTCAGCAGGACACGAGCTGCTGCGTAGTGCACACGCTGCAGACGAGTTGTTTCTGCCTTATTAGCCTCTAACAGGAGCGAATTAGCATAGTCCAATCTGGACAACATGGCCGCCTATACTATCGTCTGGCGGGTAGAAGGATCAAAGAATCCCAATAAGGGTCTCAACCCTCGGAGTAGGCCAAAGCAGGTACCTGCTAATTTCTTGGTATACTCCTGATAGCTGAGAGTGGCATCTAACCAAACCCCAAGATTTTTTACTGCCAACTTGGGGGTGGGAGGGCAGCCCAGGGTCTTGAGCCACAAATGCTAGCTCCATAGTCCCTGATCTCTCCCCACCAACAACACCTCGAATTTGTTGGCATTGAGCTGAAGGCTGTGGTCATCCACTCCGCGGCCGTCGCTAGGCCATTCCGAAATTTGGTAGCGCCCAGCGTCAGGTCGTCGGAGAGGGCCACCACCAACTGCGTATCATAAGCATACGAGACCATGGTAAGACCATTGTCCCTGGCCACCGTGGCTAGGGGTTGAACATACAGATTGAAAAGTATGGGGCTAAGGGCAGAGCTCTGAGGGACACCCTGCCCGAGGGCCTGGGCGCGGGAGAGAAGGGGGGGGGGGCAGATACTTGCAACGTTCTGTCTGACAAAAATGATTTAAACCATTCCAAGACTGGATCTACGACACTGGCCTCTTCCAGACAAACTAGAAGGATCCGGTGGGAGACCGCGTCGAACGGTCCGCAGATGTTCAGTCACAGCTAGGAGTGCAGTTTCCGTGCTGTGACTAGGGCGGAAACCATTCTGGGACAGATCTAAGAAGCCGGTGTTATTCAAAAAGCATATGAGAGTATTAATCACGTGTGCCTCGACTATTTTAGCTACCCATGGCAATAGCGATCTGGGACGGAAATTATCCAATTTTGTTGGATCCAGCGAGGTTTTCTTAAGCCGAGGAACTACCCTAGCCTGCTTCCACCTCCTAGGAACAACTGCTGTGGTAAGCATGATGTTAGAGTAATAAATTGCTCCCACAAGGAGGTGGAAGGGAATAAGCAACACAGACATAACAAAAAAACAGTACCTCAATCACAGCGTAAGCAGCAGAAGGACCCTAATACAGATGAAGCAATCAATACTTGGTCTGTGCTCTATCCCAAGAAAGAGAAAGTAAAGCCAGCCTGTGCTGACCAATTTGAAGGCATCAAATGAGATTGACATGAAGCCTACAAATAGTAAGCAATTGGCGAGCTCCAAGCCCCTTGTTCAACACAATCAGGGGCGGCTCCGCCATGCGGGTGGAGGAGAATCGCCCTACTGCTTTCTCGCATAAAATGGTATTATTAATACCATTTTATGGTTATGCTTTTCGCACTGCAAGAAAGCAGAAGGGTTTGGTTAGGGGTGGGCAAGTGGGCAGTTCTGCTGCAGGGGAGGAGTGGCTTGCCCACTGTTGTGGGCGCTGACTATTTGGTCGGCCCCACGGCCGACCAAAGCAGTCATACGGAATCTCCTGTTTTAACAATCTAGGCTGCATGCAGTCTGCTTGGAGTAAACTGCCTCTCCCCATAGACGTCTGTGTTGGTGTCCTAGCCAATCACAACCCTGCCATTGCAGTGTTGTGATTGGCTTTGGGGAGGAGAGGGAGGCTGCCTGCTTCCTGGGACTCTGATTAGTGAGAGAAGGAGACAGGATGCGGGACCAGAGTCGAAGGCAAGATTTACATTTTTTTATAATTAACCCCTCCCCCCCCTCGCACCCGCGAGTCATGCCGGCCGTGACTGAACACAATAACTCTCTCAAGAGAGAACTGATGCACTAGCTCTTGTACACGCAGCCAGTGAATGGATTCATTTGCAATGCATTGACGGCGGAAAGATTTTCCTGACATGCATGACAATAGCATTTCATTTTCCCTGATCACTTCTTCGATCAGGCAGATGTTTGTCCTGCCAGGAGTTGTTGCGCAGAAAATACTAAAAGGTTTGTCATCAACAATGTTGCATATCATTAAAGTTAAACCTAAAAATCATTTTAAATCGATATGTTTTTAAAGTATCTGTCTTTTAGGAGCTTACAGAGCGACTTCTTACTTAACAATCTACTAATGACACCGCTGAAGTGAACCAACCCACTACATGCATCACTAACGGCAAGAAATTCTGCATTTTGAATCCTTTCTCAGTAACACTCCATACATGGTCTGGGACTGCCGGCCACCCCCCCCGCCATATCATGCCAACAATAGTAAACAAAACTTATCAATGAAGAAACAAAATTCTTTGGAAGGCAGGGGGTCTCGCGACCCCCCGGCCGTATTTATTAAAATATAAAAACAAATCAAAAATTAAATAAAATCACATTATTTACATAATTATTAAATGCAAAATTCAGACATTAGATTTACAGCGAGTTAGACAGGTATGATGGGCTAACCTTAACACATGACTAATACAGCGTGTTTCCTAACCGAATCTAACATCCTACATATCAATTTTGCATTTTAATAATTTCTGGTCCTACGGCAAGGTCGTTAACCGGTGTCAGATCCTTTTACCCAGCTACGCCCTCACGTCTGAGTGTGCATGCGCGACAAGGGCCCAGTTACCGGGAGAGTACGTCCCTCTCCTGGTTACCCTCGTACGCACCGTGAACTCCATTTAACCATAACAGGAGGGCCCTTACACTCGCGCCATTTGATGACGTCATAGTGTATGTGCGGGGTGGCTACCAGCCTGAGGAAAGAGTGACTCCCTCCCCCGCACCCTTCCAAGCAAGCGGATATCCTGCCCCTGAAGTTCTGGGAGAGACCAATGGCCCCTCCCCCTGGGCGACCCCAATCGATGAATGGTGCCGCCCCCTAAGGACCTTTAATTGCTTCTCACCGATTATGACCTTACCGCCACAGGCCAGCATAGTTGACCGACTATCTGGCCCCCCCAACAGCCTACACTGAAAGGTCATATCTTCCTAATAAAAACCCTCTACCCCTGCTAGTATTGTTCCCTATCAATAGGGAATTCCCTGACTCTGTCAAATGGACCCCATCCTGCAAGTAGAAACAACCCCTCCAACCATGGCCAACTATTCTTTGTCAGCAGCTCCCTGCCTGGCCCCTTCAAGTGAACCCCACCCTGCTAATCGAAATTGTCCCTCTCTGATGCACCCATGTGGGATATACTGCAATTGAGGTGTTTGAAATAATTTCTCAATCCAAGTGTTGATCCTCTTTACCGAGTGATTCTTTACCGAGTAATTCAGTGCACTAACAGAGTCCACCCCCCCCCCTTTTTTTGCAGCCTAGGAAACAACCGAGACCCCCTATGGTGCAGTCTAGGTTTTATATTTTTTTAACCTGCTTGCTACTGAGATTATCCCTTCCACCAGGACCCCCTTGCCCAAATAAACCAAATCGTTGCTACATGCATGTCAGATAATGACTGAGGGTGGTGGGGGGTGCCTATCGAGTACCTCTCCTTCCCCACTCTGGACGGACAGACCCCATCTTTGGGGTCCCTGTAGTTGCTGTGACCGGGGGTATCCTGGCCCTAGACGTGTACACCCAACCTACCTCAGTATCCTTTTCCAGTTGCAGGGTCTAAAGCTGGGGCTGGCCTACTCATAGGCATTTAACACCCCTTCACGGTGCCGCTACCTGGCCTCCGGCGTCCGCATCATGGTACACCGGACTTAACACTTCCCACGTCAATGCTAATTGCTGTTGATGCAACACTGTCATTGTTCGGCTAAGCCCTGCCCCAGCCTACCTTCTTATCATGGAGCCTCCTAAACCCCGCAGTGTTATTTATGAAAAAAGGCGCCCGTGAGCCCAGGCACCCCCCTAGCCATATCCATTTCACAACGAGGGTGATGTTGTTACGCCCCCTCCGTGATTTGTGTTCCTGGTCAAACTGCGACGGCATACACCTGACATGCATTGCCCTGCCCCTGGCAACCCAAAGGAGTGACCATCACACACTACAATTATGATATATGGGTAGCACCTTTACCCGCCGGCACCTCTTTAACAGTTGAAATGGCCGCTCATCACACTTGATGCTTTTCTTTGACACTCCCGATCCAGGTGTAACGATCCTCTTGGCTATCCACCTCCTGCAGTTGTGGTGTGGAGCCCTTCCCAGGTATCAACCATGGATCCGGTCAGACATAAAATAAAAAACAAACACAGACGATTAGTGCTTCTGGCTTCCGGACGAAAGATACAGTACACATGCACGTACTGTGTTGTTGTCACACGCTAAGCCTTCGCTAATGTCTGCCCCGGATGCATTTCCATCCAACCTGCAACCGCCAGTGTGTCGCATAGCATCCATCTTGTGCCACCTGCGGAACATTTACATTAGGGCTACCATAAGGGTGCCTGGTAGTATGACCTTCATAAAAGCCTAGACCTGTAGTCCACAGTGAATGCAATAGCCCATCCATGATTACTTCAGGACAATACACAGTATGAAATGCCATGCAATGTGCTGTATGGTTAGGTAAGGTTTCTGGCTACCTAACGAAAGCTGCCCCACACGTGTCTGCATTCATCGTCCTCAGATGCTACGCCTTAGCTGAGATTAACCCTAGTTGCATTTCCCTCATTACTCGCCGCTGCGAGTGGTCAGCATGGCATCAGTTTGTGACACATGTAGCGCATTCAACTCAATGCTACAGTGGGGTGCCTATTAGTATAACCTTGCCTAAAAATAAGCCTGCAGGCTACAGTGAGTGCTTTAGCCCCTCCATGATTACTTACTGTCAATACCAAAGCACACTACCCGCACATGGAGCCTAGGGCTTTAGACACCGGCCCCCCACTGCCTATGTGATGCCGCAACTGGGCGCCGGGACAACTTTGAAGGTATGACTACAGGGGCCAGGGTGTGTCGAAATATCAGCACCCCAAGAAAGAGGTCATTAGCGTGGAGAAGTTCCCACGGTTGTTGTAACTATCAGTTCGGTTGACGCCATTGATAGTAGTTCTAAAATGAGATGAACTTGTGAGATAAAAGCTTTTCCTTCGCGTGGGTCCCCATGTGTCACTACCTTGGGTGATTCCTGGTGGCCCCAGCAGTTCTACAGGCTCTAGGCCTTGTCTGTATGCCAGTCGTGGTTCTTATACCACTTTCTTGATATATGGTTTGGTACGCCCCTAGGGCTCAACGTATATTGTGCTAATTTACTGTGTGTTAAATAAGTTTACTGACTGTAATTTTTTGCATCTAGCCTCATAAAGGGTCTAGAGGGATGTGTTTAGAACAAATACATATATTTTATATACACCTGGTGTTGTTCTCCTTTCATTTACTCATTCATGAGATTATAGACTGGTAAAACAAGCTGCTTTACATTCCTCCAAGACTTAGCCTGAAGGCTGCTCTCCACAGCTACCACTAGGATAGCTTTCTAATAAGGTTGTCTTTAACCTACCATCAATAAGGGTCGTTTGGACTGGTGCAATGTGCCCACTAGAATAGTGGACAGCATATGCCAGGCAAACTTCTCACACTATGCTCACATAATTTCCCCCAAGAACAAATGACGCCACTTCCACAAGCACCTCAATGGCTACCTGATCTGGCTAGATCAATGTGAGAACTGATGCACTAGCTCTTGTACACGCAGCCAGTGAATGGATTCATTTGCAATGCATTGACGGCGGAAAGATTTTCCTGACATGCATGACAATAGCATTTCATTTTCCCTGATCACTTCTTCGATCAGGCAGATGTTTGTCCTGCCAGGAGTTGTTGCGCAGAAAATACTAAAAGGTTTGTCATCAACAATGTTGCATATCATTAAAGTTAAACCTAAAAATCATTTTAAATCGATATGTTTTTAAAGCATCTGTCTAGTAGGAGCTTACAGAGCGACTTCTTACTTAACAATCTACTAATGACACCGCTGAAGTGAACCAACCCACTACATGCATCACTAACGGCAAGAAACTCTGCATTTTGAATCCTTTCTCAGTAACACTCCATAAATGCCATCTCACCAGCGAGTTTGATTCTCTAAATCCTTTTAGTCCGCTACATTTAACATAAACTTTGTCCTGAGTAAAATTAGTACCGAGGTTACCATTTAATATCTGACATTAGACACATTCCAGATGTAGGAGATTCCCTTGACGTATGGGTGGAGTGAGTGTACATTATTGTCAAGCTGATGGAATGCTTCTTGGGAATCCTGCTTGGCTCTTGTCCTCGGTGCCAAATCATTTCTCGCCAAGAAAAGAGACGTGAGGTAAACACTGAAATCACTCTGACTGCCCATCTCTGCAAAAAGGTGACTGCTTATTTTTACATTCAGTGTCACCTCACAACACTAATGGACGCTCGGGCAGGCATTCCCCGTTCAGAACTGACTCCAAGAACCGTCTGAAGCAAATGGTCATTACTTTTGCAAAACGGTGCCACCTGTCGCGCTGTATATGTAACTTCACCCAGCAGTACATAACTGGCTGGAGGAGGTTACCCCTCTCTTAAAGATACCACTGCCCCATATAAACAACTCTGCCTAGCTATATTAACTATGGTGCATAATGTTTTAAACCATTAGTCAGTGGCTGCTGGTGAAGTTTGAGAATGGGGCTGAGCTTGGCTAGGAGGAGGAGGCGACATAGTTGGGAGGACACTTCCTGTGCAAATCTTATTTAACGAAAATATGATAAAATGATGCAGCCTATTGGAGTGTGCTTACACTATTGTCTAACCACACATACAATATGTACTGAAAAATATTAGCAACATCCACACTGACTGTACTGTACAGACAATGTACACATAATCTGGATAAACACAATGTGCATGCGCAGTATGCCACACAGACTGTACAAACCCTATACATTATACAGACACGGCATCACAATAACTGTACATTGATTATATGTACACATACTGTACACATGCACAGGTCACACATATTTTA
Source organism: Lissotriton vulgaris (assembly GCF_964263255.1). Lineage (NCBI taxonomy): Eukaryota > Metazoa > Chordata > Amphibia > Caudata > Salamandridae > Lissotriton > Lissotriton vulgaris. The sequence continues at coordinate 1,720,800,427 of NC_141691.1, read as the reverse complement.
CTGTATGCAGCATTTGTGTGTGTGCAGACTAAATAAACCAATATTATTCTGAGCACAAATAGCATTGTCACAATACAGTCTAAAAAACCCTCTACTAGCTAATACTGAACCCAATATGCTGAACAAGTGGAGCATGTAAGCACACATCATGCCCAAAACCTGCAGGATACACACTGAGTGCAGTTAGACAATAGTGTACAGTGAAAGCATGCATGTGGACTGTTCAGCACTCAGAAAATGCAGCAAGCAGACAGGTGGCAGGATAGTGAGGTACCCCAAGTTGCCCTCGGAGAAGACAAATGTAAATTATTTTAAAAGTCAACTACACAAACAAAAGATCCTCATGAATATCCAGTCATCACCAGCTAGGAGATAAATGGAAGTTTTCTTTTCAATCAGATATTACTGCAAGGTCGTTGTCAGAGACACTGAAAGCAAAATGTGACCAATTTTATTGCTCAAAAGCAAAATAAAATCCCGAAATTTGCCTCGCTCAAGTACATGCAAGCTAAAACACATATTGCTCACACTCCGAAGGGCACTGCTTTCAGGCCCAGAGCTTTTATTTATTAGGGTTATTAACACACACAGGCTGCAGGCTACAAGAAAATAGATAAGGCTTTCCTTTGCTGCGCGCTGCGCTGTGGCATTTAGGCGCTGTCTACTTTTAAAAACCCCGTTTTTGTCTTTTTAGTTTAAAATTAATTGAATACATTTCCCCTGTTTTTAAAATATTGCCACTCACTTGCACTATAATCGTGCCCCTCACCGCGGCTTCAGCGGGTCTTTCTTAGCGCGCCTCGCGCTTTCTGGTGAGAATCGGCGCCATCTTGGGGGTTTGTAGGGGACGCTGACAGGACGCCATTCCGGGTAGCGCTCTAGCAGTCAGGCTGAATGGCTAGAGCCCTATATAGGCTTAGTATGCAGGCGCGCAGCGTGTGCGCGCGGCGTGTGTGCCGCAGTAACGCCGGAGTCACGCCAGAGTCCAGCCCGTCTGCGTCTGTCCGCGCTAAGGACGGGCTGGATGGCTGGGAGACCGGACATACTGAAGGTGAGTACGTAGGGATCAGGTACTCATGGCAGGATATGATTTCTCTTAAGCCTTCTAGGTTGCCATGTCACCATAGGAACGCCCCGGAGACGCTCCATATTTTCCCCGGCTGCAGCTGTTTTCTGACTGCCCCTGCGGTGCCGTCTCCGTCCTCGGATGCTACACAGGCAGGTCCGAGTGTTAATTCGGGTAGTAGCTTGAGGAGAGAAAAGGGGTTTCTTATAAATGCGAGGTCATTGATTAAGAACAATCTCGCATTTATTGATTTTGTTTTGGCTAGAAAACCCTCTTGGGTTTTCATTACGCAAACGTGGGCTAAGGATTCTTCGGGACCAGATCTGGTGGAAGCGGTACTTGAAGCATATACGCTGGTGAGGGAGGATAGAGTGGGACATATAGGTGGAGGGTTGGGTATCCTTTATAGAGACTGCTATTCCTGCCGTATCACTCCACTATCAGAACCTCAAGACGCTTTCCAGGCCCTTCAGTTTTCGATTAACAGATCATATATGGTTCAGTTCATGAGCTTTCTCATTTATCGACCCCCGGGGACTAGAGCGGATTTTGGCCAACACAAGCTCAACATTCTAGAGCCTCGTTTCGGCTGTGAGCACTTAACTGTTCTGGGGGACTTGAATTTCCATTTGGAAAATCTTGAGTCCAATGAAACCCTATCCCTATTGGATACTTTCTCTGCCTGTGGGTTGCAACAGCTAGTTGAGGGTCCCACTCATCAGGCGGGTCATACGCTGGATGGGGTCTTCTCGAATGACACCCGGTTGACCATTGAGACTCCTATCCCCCTCTCCTGGTCGGACCATTACGCTGTCCCTATAGAATTAAGGATAGCCACTGTTAATAGCAAGGGAAACGAGCCTAGCAAAATGGAACTGAGGCGTAACTTCAAGAATATAACTAATGATGCGCTTGCCCCCAGATTGCCTAGTTTGGCGATCTCCTCGGAGGAGGATGTAGGTTCGGCAGTACTTAGGATGGATAGTGCCATTAAAACAGCTATTGACGAACTTGCCCCAGCGTCATTGAGTTACTCTGCCAGGAAAAGTCCCTCGGCCCCATGGTTCTCGGAACCGCTAAGACTCCTTAGGTAGGGAGTACGGAGACAGGAACGTCTCTGGAGGACTAGTTGGGATATGCGGGATAGGGATAATCATAAAACCCTCCTGAGGAATTATAAGGCGGAGATGATAAGGACTAAGCAAGAGTATTTTACGATCCGTACTACCTCGCTCACCTCGCCGAAAGAGCTGTTCAAGATCGTAGACACGCTCACCTCTTTGAAGGTGCCAGATCCCGTTGTCAGCTCACAGCAGCTCTGCAATGATGTTGCACAATTTTTCCAGTCTAAAATTGTGGACATATATTAGGAGTTAGAGCTACAGAGGATTTCACTATCTACCTCTCCGTGCTTACCTATCCCCCCGCTAACATCACTCGAGGAGGTGCCCTTAGGGTGTCTGTCCAGTTTTCCTCCCCTTTCCCTTCAGGAACTTGAAGCCCTTTTGAACAAGACTAGGTCTGGGTCTCCCCTAGACCCCTGCCCACTGAAACTCCTCAAACAATGCAAGGAGATTCTTCTGCCTCCGTTATTAGAGATCATGAATAGGGCAATGAGTGATGGGATTTTCACCATACAATGGAAAAAAGCAGTGGTTAAGCCACTATTAAAAAAGCCCACATTAGACCCGGGGACTCTTAAAAACTTCTGCCCCATTTCGCTGCTCCCAGCCCCTGCAAAGATGCTGGAAACCCATCTTAATCAGCATCTTGCAGCCTTTCTGGAAACCTCTGGCCTTCTGGATCATTCACAGCATGGATTTAGGAGGGGGCATAGTACGGAGTCGGCCCTTACCATAGTGCTTGATAACATCCGCACCAGAGTTGATAGGGGCCAGACTACCCTCCTTATCCTGTTAGATCTTACGGCTGCGTTTGATACTCTGTCTCCCTCGGTGTTAACATCTTGACTGAGGGAGATAGGGGTTGAGGGGCCCGCGCTTAGTTTGCTGGCCTCTTTCCTGGGCCAGAGGGAACAGAGAGTTATGTTGGGGGAGTTTTTATCTCCATCCCTTCCTGTGCATTGTGGGGTCCCTCAGGGGTCGGCATTAAGTCCGACCCTTTTTAACATCTATGTGACCCCACTTGCCAGGCTTATTAGATCATATGGGATGGAGGTAGTCTCCTATGCCGATGACACTCAGATTTTGGTGTCTCTCGCCCAACCTGTCATCTCTGCTGCCTCCAGTTTTAGACTCTGTATGGAGGCAGTTGCTCAATGGATGATTTGCAATTCATTGAAGCTTAATGGCGAGAAGACAGAAATTCTGGTGTTTGGTGGAAAGGAGGACATCTGGTCTGCGGAATGGTGGCCTACATCTTTGGGAGTTTGTCCCGTACCCACTGCCCTTGCCAAGAACTTAGGAGTCATGATTGACCCAACACTGGGGATGGGTCAGCAGGTAAACAGGACTATCTCCACATGTTGGGGTATAATAAATATCTTGCGGAAGATTGAGCACTATCTGTCCCCACAAGCCAGAAAGCAAGTTTTAGTAGCATTAATAGGTTCCAGACTTGACTATTGCAATGCCTTATATCTAGGTATAAACAAGGGTCTGTTACTGCGGCTTCAGATGGTGCAGAACGCCGCAGCCAAGTTTGTACTGGACTTACCTAAGCGTGCCTCAGCCACTGCTGCGAGAAAGACATTACATTGGCTTCCGATTGAGGCCAGGATCTCCTTTAAGTCCCTGTGTTTGATCTATGGGGCTCTGGCTACAAACGGGTCTGGAGGTATAAGAGACCTGTCGGTTCCTTATACCCCTTCCAGAACCTTGCGTTCTGCCAATAAATCCCTGTTATCAGTTCCCCTCGTTCGTAGAGCTAAGTGGGGTGGCAGAGCTTTTTCGAGCCTTGCTCCGAAGTTGTGGAACACTTTGCCGGCTGAAATTAAGTCCCTACCTCAATGCAAGCTTTTAGGCGGGCCCTTAAGACCTGGCTATTTGCCAAAGCCTACCCTTAGCTCTGGATTTACCTTTTTATGATTTCTTTTTGGTTAGGCGCCTTGATGCCTTCGGGCTAGTAGCGCGTTTATAAATTGTATTTCATTTCATTTCATTTCAAGTGGAAGCAACATGTGTCCATACTGGCTGTCCAGATCACAGACATCCAAGGACTACATTTGCATTTGTCAAAAAAGGCTTAGCAACAGATTGAAATAAATACAGTTTACTTGTTGCGTTACCACATCAGAGAAAGAGTTAACGTCATCTGATATTCTGCAGTACAATTATTTTGCTTACATTGAGTGTCTCGATGTAAAGCAACAGCTTTAGGTACCTGCAGGTTTGAGCGCTGGGTCTATTTGGAAAATGTTTCCAATATACATGCCATCCCCAGCCACCCATTTTAACTATTTGCTGACTAAAGTGTCACAAATATTTAGCCAAGTGAGCTAAAGTAATTTATTTGTCATCAGCCTCACTGGCCTTGTCTTGTTAACAGAGTTCAAAATAGGAACTAGTCAAGCTCGCTGCAAACCTCACATTGATAGTCCAATAAAAATAGGCGCTGTTTTTCAAAACTCTAAACACTGCATAAAAGAGGAAATAATTATCCAAACAACGAAACGGACATCAATTTTAACAGGCCTCCAATAATTGCAACTAACCAAATGGCCCAGGCCCAGCTGGCATTTTTGCTATCTGACCTGATGACACGGAGGGAAGTTTCAAGCCAGGTGAGTCGGCGTTGCGGACTCTTTCACTTAAAAACACACACCTCCAGTGCCCAACACCTTTATGGTCAGGGACTACCGACCATCCCCCTCCCCCTCTTGTGCACCCCCCACAATTATAGCAATTGGACATGAGAGGAGTTTCTTTGGAAGGCTCACGACCCCCCGGCCGTATTTATTAAAACATGAAATAAACAATATTTACACAAGCATTATGCAGAAAAATCTACTGACATTAGATTACAATCAATGTAAACAGGTATCAAAAGGGGCTAACCTTAACAAATGTCTAATACAGCATGTTTCCTAACCGAATATAACATCACACTTATGACGTTTCTGCATATCCTAGTTTTGGGGCTACGGCAAGGTCGCTAACCGGTGTCAAATCTTTATCAGCCAGCTATGCCCTCACGTATGAGTGTGCATGCGCAGAGGGCCTGTTTACCGAGAGGGTACCCCCCCCTTTCCCGGTTACCCCCGCACGCGCCATGAACTCCATTAACCAAAGGGGGGCCCTTGCACTCAGCTCCGTTTAATGACGTCATAGTGCTAACCAGCCCAAAGAAAGCGTGACTCCCCCTTCCCGTACCCATCCAATCAAGCGGATGTACCGCCCCTGGAGTTCTAGGAGAGACCACTTGTCCCTCCCCCTGGGCGACCCCATTCAAGAATGGTGCCGCTCCCTAAGGACCTTAAATTGACTGCTCACCGATCATTACCCTACAGCCACAGTCCAGCATAGTTGCCCGACTATCTGCCCCCCCCATCCTCCTCCTCTGAAATGTCATGCCTACTTAGAACCACCCCCCCCCAGCCATGCCAAAATGTTCTCCAGAAAAAGTTTGTTGCCTGCCCTAGTCAGGTGGACCCCATCTTGTAAGAAGAACTGTTCCCCCCAGATACACCCATGTGGTATGTTCTGCAGTTGAGGTGACCGGAATCATTTCTCTATCTTGTTGTTGGTACTCTTTACCGAGTGATTCAACGCCTTGACAGAGTCCCCCCCCCCCATCCATCTGAGTCTAGGAATCATCTGAGACCAAACTATGGTGCAGCCTTGGCGTGTTTTAGCTAACCAGTTTACTTCTGAAATGATCTCTTCCATCAGGACCCTCCTGCCCAATTTTACCAGATTGTTGCCTCCCAAATGTAAGATAATCACCGTTGGCGGCGGGGTGTGTCTGTCGAGCAATTATGTAAAGAACCCCCTAAACTGACTGAGGCAGAGACCCCCCCCCCTACCGTGAAAGGAAATCTTGAAACCTCCCAGTTCCGCTCTCTGCCTATAGTTACCTGAAAAGAAAACAGATTTAACGCGCTTCACAAATGAGTGACCAACCACCCATACAACTTGTCTCCTTCCTATGTTCTTGGGACAGTTTCCGCCCTGCATGACAGGCTCGAGAAACTGAAATACAAGCAAACAAACAAGACAGGCGTCAGCGTAAATTATCTTGTCACCTCACAACATGTGCAGCCGCACATAATGCTTGTAAAAGTTGGAAGACCATCTCCCAATCCTTTTCACAGTGTTCGCATGCAACCCTCTAGCAGTCGCTTCAGTGGCAGCCCCTATCCTGAATGAATGCGCCCCAAAATCTTTTGGATTTAAACCAGCCCTGCTCATTGTTATTGCCAATACTCTTTGGAATTGAAACCTGGTGAGTGGGGTACCGTCTGCATGCATTAACAATGCTCCCTCCGTTGCTCCTGCTCGCTGTTTGATGAAGGCCTCTACGTGGAACACTGGGCAGCAAGGATTAGTCCGTGCCCGATGGAGTACCAGCCCATCCCTCCGGGCCTCCTGATCAGTTTTTGATTTACGTATGGTAATCAACAGCGTATCGCCCAGTATTTTTGTGTTTTCCAGCCGCAGTCTCCCTAGCATGTCCTGCTTACTGCTAGCCACTAGTTTACCTACCCGGAATGCCCCATAAAAGGCGGCTCTGAACAGGAGTACCTCCCCTGGTGAACTGCATGTGTCAGACAAGGCATTCAATAATGATGACAGTTTGTTCTAAACCTATCGGTTGTCTGGAATCCGTGGCGGTTGCTTGCAGGCGCCGCCACCCCTTTAGTACCTTCTGCACGATGAAACTATTCGTGGGATCTTTGGCCCTCTTGAGTTGTGCAAAGAAAGAAACAGCCGCCATATGCCTGCTAGCTGTCGCTGCGGAGCGCCCCTCCTTATGTAATGCATCTAGGTACTGAGTGAAATTCTCTTCCTGATCCCATTTCTCTGCCCAGTCCCATCCCAAAAAGGAGCAATAAGACAAAAACGCCCCTTCGTAAGCGGTTCTGGTCCTGGACGCTAGGCTAGCTGCCACGAGTTTTCTGTAGCTGGGGGCACCAATTTGCCATAGTGTTGCTGGGAAGTGTGCAGGCGTAACCTCTGCGGATGGTAGATGTTACCTGAATACCTGCATCTTAAAACGAGAGAGTGCGTCAGCTGCATTATTCAACACCCCTGGGACATGTTTGGCCTTAAACTGTAAATTGAGTTTCATGCAAACCAGCACAATTTCCTTCAGTAGTCGAAGTATACAACACCATGCCGCTTGCTGGTTGATACATTCGACTACCGTCATGTTATCTGACCAGAAGATTACAGATTGATTACACAACTGATCATACCAAACTGATAATGGAACAAGATTGGAAATAGCTCCAAGAAACCGATGTTAGCTGTCAGGCTGCTCTCCTCCCACCAAGCAGGCCACCGTTGGGCCACCCACTTGTTTCCAAGTATGGCGCCAAACCCCACACTGCCCGCATCATCAGTCCATAGACCTAACTCTGCAGACGTAGTGGGGGGACCGCACCGCACTACTCTGGCGTTGAAGCCCTCCAGAAATGCGATCAAAATACGCATGTCCTGGCGGACCTCCGCCGGCAGTCTAGTGCAATGGTGTTTCTCCTGCAGGCCCGTCATGGCCTACGAGATTGAGCGGGAGAAGGGGTGTGCCATGGGTATCACTCTTAGTGCGAAATTGAACTGGCCCACAGTCTGCTGTAGCTGTTGAAGCGTCACTTTGTCTTTGGCCAGACATTGCTTGAAGAGCTGCTCTAAAATTCGTGATTTTGTCTTTGGGTAACCTGAAACAACCCTCCACTGAGTCCAATTCTATGCCTAAAGCCCGCATGAGCACGCAAAATTCCTGCAATGCCCATATACACTCCTGTGAGCCCGCTGACCCAAGAAAGAAAAAGTCATCCAGGTAGTGCATGACATGGTGGTGTCCTGTGGTTTTCCTAAAAACCCATTCCAGAAAAGAAATACATTTCTCAAAGTAGGCGCATGAAACGGAACAACCCATGGGCACACACTTATCCATATAGAATTTTCCTTGAAAAGAGAAGCCTAGCAGATGCTGATCTAGGGGATAAACCGGCAATAGCCGAAAAGCAGATTCAATGTCTGACTTTGCCAGCAAGGCTCCGGGTCCGAGAGTCCTCAACATATCCACTGCCTGGTCAAAAGACGCATACTTAATGCTACAAATGTCTTCATTTATGGCGTCATTTAAAGATGCGCCTCTCTGTGCTGACAGATTATGAATGAGCCTGTACTCGCCCTCCTTCTTTGGCACCATGCCGAGGGGCGAGCAAACAAAATTGGGCACAAGGATGTCATTAAAAGGACTCGCTATCCTGCCTAGGCGCAGCTCTTTAGCAATTGTTGTCGCTGCCACATCTGGGTTGTCCCTAACTGATAATTAGTTCCTACATTCTGGTGTTCCTGTATATCCCACCGCTGGGATCCTAAAGCCCTACAAAAAACCTTCTTGCAACGTCCTCATAAAGGCATGGTCTGGGTAAGAGTCGTAGCCAGAACGTCTATGGGTGAATGAGCGACACGCCGGCCTCCCCCCCTAATCCTGTTTCTTTCTTCCCCTGTTTCCAGAGGCGTTACCTTTTGTGCGGCAAGTTGTTTCTGGGTGGGAAGGTTGGTTACAAATGGAACATGCATGCCTGAACTTACAAGTGCCTTGTGCCCTGGTACACAAACGCTTGTTAAAATCCCAGCACACCCCTTTTCGCCCCCACTGTTCCCTGTCTTAGGGGCCGTGCCACCCCCCTGTGCTGGCCGAAAGGGCTGCTGGGGTTTGGAGGGGTAGCTTCTGTTCCAACTTGGCCTCGCACTCCCTGGTTGCCCTGCTGTAAACTGGCCATACCATGAAATGGAATCCACACTATCTCAGGATAATGAGTGGTCAAACTCTTTAGCCTTCCTGAAAGCCGTGTCATACTCCTTCCACCCTTCCCATCCATATTTTTCACTGAAAGGTGTGATCCTACTCTGGTAACATGCCATCTCTGCATGCAAATTAGGGAAACGCTCAGCTGTAATCGCCGTAAACACAGAAAAGGCTCTAATCCAGTGCATCAATGTCTCCACCACCCTGAATCTTGCCATTTCTCCCCGCCATTCGCTAGGCGACATCCAGTCTTTCTGTTTCCTAGCATACTCCATTTCCTTGTTATCCACTAGCAAAGAAAACATATTGACATATTTGCCTGCCCAGATCAAATCCTTCACTTCCTGTGTTACATGTTGAGCCAGATTTTCTCTCCTGGAGGGTATTGTTCCTCCACCTCCTTACCACTCTCTGCGGCTCGCGTTGGTTCAACCCCCACCGGGGGCAGTCATGATCCTTGCTACAATTTTTTGGGCCTCCGCCAAGGGATTCTCTCCTACGTCCGTTGCGCCCACTGAAGAAGGTAACGCCCCTCCTATCCCTAGCCAAGGGAGTACTGCCGCTATCTCCGCTGCCAGCTCTGGAGGTACCTGACCAACCACTGGAGGTGCTGAAACTGGGATGGGTGATGCCGCGCCGGGTACCGAGATAGGTGCCGGGTTAAACACGGGTACCACCGGGACTACTGCTGGGACCACCAGGGACCACCAGAGGCCCTGTGCTTGGTGCTGGCACCGGTGTGGCAGGAGCTGGTGTTACCGGTACACCTGCCGGGATTAAGGGAGCGGGCATAGGAACCACCAGCGGTGTAAGCCCCCCATCAGGGACCCCCCCCCAGGAGGACCCCCCTCCCCCTGCTGCTTGGGGACCCGGCCGCTACCCTTCTTGGCCCTGACCCGCTTGGGCAAAGCATACAATTCCCCCCTGGGCTGCGGGGGCACTATTATTTGCTTGGGTCTCCCAGATGGCCCAACCTGATCATCAAGCCTCTGTCTGAGCTCTGCTACGCTTTTACCTATCTGATCCTCATTCCCCCATCTCCTGTCCATTGCTGCCATACTACGCATCATGCCCTGCAGCATATGCTCCACGCGGGATCACTTAGCGCCGCGCCTACTAGCCATCCTCGTCCAGTTTGCCTTGTAACAGGTAAATCCCCCTTCACTTATGCCAAGCCTATTAGCACGATCTTTTCTTGCGCCCACCAGGACCTGCCTGGCGTTTACCTGTACCAAGTTGGAGGTACACAGACTGGCCATAAGCACCACGCAACTGTGACCGCGACACACCAGCTAGCCTGGGTGTTGGGCAAGCGCACTCTAGCCCAGCGGCCCAGAGGAAGTAGCGAAATGCAGGCCTGCCTGTGTCCCCGGATTGCGTTGTCCGCCTCGTCGCCCCCCGCAGTCTCTGCAACCGTGCCGCTCTCACCGAAGCACCGGAGTCCTATGATGAAAAGACCATTAGGGACCAAGGAAGTACGTTGTTCCAATGCAATGCAAACCACCTCCAAGCAGAGGAACCCAGAAATAGGCAAGCGTTACTCCCACAACACAATTAATCCCCTTCCCTGTGAAAGGCCCACGCTGCCCCACCGTAGTGTTTACAAAACAAACCCCCTCTGTTGCCACACTCACTCTAAAATCAACAGAGTTAAATTTGCATAGCTGCCCTATGACTCCCCCACAGTCATGTAAACCCAAAAAAGGCTGTTGATATTTCATCTGTGGTCCCCCCTCAATACACTAGCCAGGCCTAACCCTGCTTTGCTCTATGTAAACCATTTCACGTTATACCTGTGCTTTACTGGGTCGTGCATGATTAACAAAAGAAAAAGCCAGCGTTCGGCCCGATCATATAATCACCGCTTCACCCCCCAGTTGACACAAATGACGCACAATTGTTGCAAATGTTGTCAATGCAGAATGCGGGCATCAATCGCGTTACTTATTGCATGCTAAGCGAGCTACCCGTCGCGCTAATCCCCCAGCGGTTGTTCAGGGTGTACCTGACCCCGCACTGCAAGCAATTGGCCTCCGCCGGTAAATGCTGCCCCACCAAGGTCACCGTACCTTATTTTTCCAAACTTTGCCCCTTCTTAAAAAAAACTTGTGTACCTATGCCCCCAACGCCGCTCGCTGCCTCCGACGTCTCCTGTAGTCCCGAGTGGTGGAAAACAAGCACCCTGCTCCACGCTCGCTAAACCGGAGCTCCCCGCCGTGTCCCTCTGTAAAACAAAAGCAAGAATTATTCGGCTCCTCCACCGGAGCTCCGCCGAAATCCGCGTAACGCTGGTGATCTGCAAGATAAAAAACAATGATTATTTCGCGCCTCGGGCTGAGGCGAGGGGCAAGCCTGGGGGAGCGCGGGAACAAGAGGGTGCCTCCCGCGCTCCCCCGGCCTTTTAAACCCTCTGTGGCAGACCAGTTAAACTGGTCCGCCCCCCTTTGGCCCCCCCTTTGACCCGGAAGCAATTTGATTGCCTCCGGGTCAACGAGGGAGCCAACACCAATCGGTGATGGACCGGGTCCGCCGCGTCATCAAGACGCGGCGGGGGCACGCCCCACCACTAATAGAGCTTAGGGGAAGGAGGGAGGGCGAGTGGCTCCCCTTTCCTGTCTTTCGTTTCACCATCCCCACGCTTGCTGGCAGTAAATCTGAGGACACATTAGAGCTCAAATGGCATCCAGCTTTAATTATAGCGCGGAAAGCAGACACCTCGAGTCTGCACAGTGTGTTTTCAAATACCTGATGAGAAACTGCACACTCGATTGCTTGGTTTCGGATCTGCAGCCTCTACAACACCCTTTTCCAACTCATCACAGGGTGTGGCCCCACCCCACCCTGTGACGAGTTGGAAAAGGGGGTGGTTATAAAGCTCTCCACTCCCTGATTGATGTGGAGGCCTAGCACCACAGGGCTTAAAATGTAAACGCCCATGGCTGACAGGGGGTGGAGACTGGTCATGGATGCAGTGTCTTTGCAAGCTGATGACATCACAGGCCTTAGGGCTGTGAAATTATCAGCCCGGCAAATTCTCTAGACTTTTGGCCCACCTAGGGGAGCATATTAAAGAAAAGCGTCACGTCACTGTCCTCGCAGCAACAACGAGTATGGTGCGTGGGAGTGCACAGCAGCTCACAGCAAGATAATTAAATGTGTATAAACTATGTTCATTTTTTTTAAAGAAATTGTTCTAGCATTGATTATTGCTTCAAACCTTTCCTTTTGATGTTGAATGTGAAGGGGGCGGAGCCCGACGCCCTCAAACAGAAACCGCCGCTGCTCTTAGTTCACTAATAGCAATTCCATCAGGGCGGGGGCAGGAAGGTTTCTCAATTCATTTCTAAGAACTCTCAATTTATTAAATATATTACTAAAGCATGATGCAGAACACACTGTCATTTACAAACAGACATTTTCCATTGAAATGGTCAGACATTTTCACACTGCTAAAACTATATAGCCTAAAACTATATAGCCTAAAAACAATGTATGGAAATTGGGTATCTGAGAGAGACTTCTAGCTGTAGATTCCTTATCTTAGAATAATCCACAGGCGTCAGCCTAGATTTGGAAATATTTTGTGAGCAGTACCCCTCTTCACTAGTAGGTGTCATTGTTTAACTTAGCGTGGCATCACCTTTGCCAGAAGTGATGTGCGCGGTGCCTATAGAGGCACCACCCTTGAGCGGTGACGTCCTCTCTTTTCATTCCATGCCAGTCAGCACAAATCCTGAAAAGGGCTACCATCAGTCTTTTTTGACTGACCTTTTTTTGACTTTTGGTTGAGATTTTTTCAAGGGTTTGTCTCCTTGTGTATCAGGATGTCAACTAGGAAAGCTGTGGCACCTGTCACAGACAGATGTTGGTAATGGGCCCATATTTGGTGTCTCTCTTGTGTTTAGACTGTGCCTTGACACCAAGACCTTACTTGATTGCAGCACAATACACCCCAAGGCCTTGAAGAAGGGGTCCCTCAAGCTCCTTGCTATGCAACGCCCACGATCTCGGTCGAGAGGAAGGTCCCGAGATTAGTCGTGGAGCCATTTCAATTGCTCATCTTCGCAGCCGAGGCAGTCAGGAAAATCGGTTAAGTCACACATGCATAAGAAGAGCAAGAAGTCGAAGAGAACTTCAACTTCGCCACGCCCATCACAGTCAAATGATGAGACCGGGAAGGATCTACACTCAAGACCTAGCTCTTTGGTGTAGCCTTCGTCTTGTCTGTCTCCTCACCTCCCAGAGTTTCAGTGAGCTGGAGTGATTCCTACCTCACAGCCAAAGCCTTGAGAACCCTCCCCCTCCACATCCGGCAATCTCCCACACTGCCCAAGTTCAGGAAGGACCTCAAGACCTGGCTTTTTTGATGTTCCTAGCACTCAACAGAGCCGCCCCTCTTCCCCCCCACAGTGCCTTGAGACCCTCACAGATGAGTAGTTGTGCTTTACCAACTCCTGATTGGTTGATTAGTATTGTTGATTGCCCGCATGAACTCGTAGCCGGTTACCTGAAGCCAGCGTGCATTCGTCTTGATCTGGAACATCAGAGTGATACTGCAGAAGAACAGCTGAGCATCCTTGAATAGGCGGAACTCCTGGGGTATGTCGTTAAAATCTATCGACCCAAATATTCAGCATACTGGTGATGTCGGTCGAGCAAGGTAACAGAGCCAGTTGTTGGATGGGCATGGATGTGGGAGATGTTGGCTGCAGGAACGACCAGGGTGACTTGGTGCATAGTCACTAGGGTACACAGGCTGCACTAACGAGGAGGCAGTTGGAGATTGAGGCGTTCTCCACTAGCCCAGTAGAAATCCATTAGGCTGGAGGTGCCATATTGCATGTCTGAAATGTAGCTGGTGCTATAGCATCCAGAGTTGTGCCCAATATGTAGCGTGCCATTTCCTAGAAAACAGAGAAGAGGTGGCTTTAGTTTGAAAGCTTTTTTAGGTTTGGACATTTTTGCCCCACTCCAAGTGTACCTCCCACCCTCCTCAGACCAAATTTGGTGGCACTCATCCTCAATCTCAGAGTCGATCCCATCTTCATAATCTGAGTCTATCCAAGGGGGCCCTAAGGACACTGCTGTACATACCATGCAACGTGGAACACTCCATTTGCCATGGACATAAATTTGTTACCGTAGCAGTAGAACAGTTCTATTATGGTATGGGCATGGTTGGCTGTGAGGTATGGAGGCATTACCTACTGTTGAAGGTGATGGCATTCCTATAAAGCCATTCTTCCTAATGAAGGTTGCCCTACAATCCATATTATGAAGTCCTATCTCATACATCTGTCTTATTTCTCATCAACATGGGCGCTGTTAATGATAGCCTGGTTCGTTACTGGGGTGTGGTCCAATACTGTGGTATTTATTAACACCACAAATATGTTAGCCTCAATAATCTGAACTTGCCCCGTATTCTGCAGAGGAACAGGTGTAGGAGACATTTTTCAGTGCATGGTGGAACTTCCCTAGGGAAACTCAGTCTATCCGTGCTTACTGCATGGGGAATGTATGAGCACACATAACCGGATTCATTAGTCTACTGTCTCCCTGAGATTGCATCTCGCTTAAACACGTTGTCTTGGAGAGAGTCATAGGCACTATGTTGCCTGTCTACTGCGGCATCCCTACGATGACAGAACAACGTACGGTGACATATGGTAGCATTGGTGGTATTATTACAGGTAATAGAGGCATTGGAACACGTTGCGTTACTAATGATGCCATTACCATCTGTACAGGTGTCAGCAGGGAACGGGGAAAAGGATATAGGGTGCCCGATAGTGCGGGCAACTTCAACTGCTTTAGGAATATAAGTCTTTTTATCCAAGCAATAAGAAAGAATAGAGAACCAATTAAATATTCCTAGTGCCATTCTGACAATAAAATAAAATACATAAAACAAAGCAACATATCTTGTTGTAAGTATTTGCTTTGCTGCTGGTGTTGCGGCTGTATCCGTAGACTACAAAACAATCACTGTCATCTTCTTGCATAGTCAATGGGAACAAGTTGTCCTCTTCTTGTACGTTGTTCAGTGCTGAGATAGTGCAGGGTCGACCCAGACGTCGCTCGGATGTATCCATGCTCTTCTTTCTGCATTGCGGACAGCTGTTGGTGAGGAGTCTGTGACCTTAAAAGGTCCTTCAAACTTTGGATCCTTCCACTGTCGTACGGTTTTGCAAACAAAGATCTGTGTACCGGGAGGAATCAGTGTCCTCTCAGGATCGATGGGGCCCTTCTCCTTCCGCTTGGGTATCTGAGTAGAAAAGCACTGCGTAGCGCGTGTTAATTCACACAGATACTCGTACATTTCAGCTTTAACAATTTCAGAAGAACTTTCAGTATCAGTTTTAGGTGTAGTAGCTGAGACTAATATATTCATTGATCGTCAAGTGCTAAGATGATGGGGCGTTAGGTGGTGGTCGGAACTTGTAGTATTTTGGAGTGCAAACTGGGAAATCAATAGGCAATAAAGCCGATTGTGGCACATTTCTTATTTATTTTATTTTTGAGCAGACCTTTCAGGTGTTCACAGACGCCATTGCTTTGTTTGTAGTATGCTGATGTTAATTTGTGTTCTATCCCTAACATGGTGGTTAGAAAGGAGAAAATGGCGTTAGAAAAATGGCTGCCGTCGCCTGACCGTATCGCGTCTGTCAGGCCCCAGTGTGATTCGACCTCTCGGAGCAGGAAATTGGCTGCTGCTTGGGCATCGCATTGGACACATGGTCCAGCTTCGATCCAATGTGAGAATGGAAAAACCACTGCGAGAATGGAAAAACCACTGCAATAAGGTATCAGTAGTTTTGGCATCCGTCAATCATGTCGACAAAGTTGGTGTGGAGTTCTTTAAAAGGGCCTTGTGGTTTTTGAATTGTAGAGGCAACTGTGTTCATAGTTGAGTTTGGCGAGTAGTGTTGGCAAATGACGCATTTGTTAACAAAAAGTTGTAGTAATTCATGGGCATTTGGGAAAAATCAGTCTGTATGGTGGTAGATATATTCTCTTGTGAAAAGTGTGTGGGAAGATGCAACTGGTCTAATGTCACTTGTAGTAGTGCCTGTGGCATGACCGGTCATCCTGTCACAGTTTGTCTATAGATAAAATCTGAGGAATCTAGTTGGACTCCCCTCTTCTTCCATAACTCTTTCTCCTGATCTGGTGTACTTTCCTGTATTTCCCTAAGATGTAAGCATGCAGTGTCGTCATATGGCTCTGTGTGATCGATGGTATGTGGAAGTGAACAATCAGGTGTGCCTTTTTCTTCACATTATTTATTCTGTTGTTCGCCTGTGTGTACATTTTGGGGAAGCAGGATGGGGGCGTGCTGACATTCTGATGGCACCGCAGGCCGAGGCCCTGTGGAAGCGGCTTTCGCTGCACATTCAGCCATAGCATACCTCTGGAGACAAAATCTTGACCATTCGTACGGGCTGCACATTTGACCACAGCTACCTCAGCAGTTAGGGTCAGTGCATCTATTAGTTCTTCAAGTCTGTGTCTGTGTATGACAGGTGTGTCATCTGATTTGAGCAAGCCTCGTCTTTTCCAGCGCAGGAAGCAAGACTGCGTTGTTGATGTGACATATGCAGAGTATATGTAAGCAGTGATGCGTTCACCTGCCCCGCTTTTCAAGGTTGCAATCAGTGCCACTGATTCTGCTGCTTGCACTGAGCAGTGTGAAGGTAATGTAATCTGCTATACAATGTCTTGGGAGTCAGAGAAATCATTTTGTCGTGCTCGAACTACTGCAGCTCCAGTGTACCTAATGCCTGTTTCTTGATAAATTGTAGAAGAGCCGTCAGCAAAGTAAATTGTACTGTCTGGAAAAAGGGCCTCTTTTGCTGTTCCTGACTCTTCTGGTGAATATGTGTCACAATCATGGGAATCTTCATCTGTGGTGGCAATGGGGTGGGCGAGGAATGTTGCTGAGTTTACTGTGTGGCACTTAACAACCTTCAGTAATGGCAATGGAAGTATTACTTAGTAGCCTGATACTCTCTGTGTGGTAAGAGTGGCCTTAGCCTTTTGTATTATTGCAAACACAGCATGCTCAGTGTATAGTGTCCAAGGGAAACCCATTACTATCTGGGCGCTTTTCTCCACAGTGAATGCTGCAGTGTCCAGTGCTTGTTTCCAAGGCTAGTGTCCTTTCATTACAGAATCTAGCATGCCACAGAAGTAAGCAATTGGCTTGGGCCCCATTGGGTATTTTTAGGTGAGGACTGCTGTCATGAGTTTGCCGTCACCGTGAGTGAACAGGTAAAATTCTTTAGTGTAGTCAGGGGTCCCCAATACTGATGCATTTGTTATTTCATTTTTTACTGGTGCAAAATCTGTCCTCATTTCAGGTCTCCAATCTAGCTTATCATGTCTGTCCTTGGCCATTTGCGCAGCTTTCAGCAGTGGGGCAGTGAAAAAACATAACTTCATTAGCCGCCCGTCCCTGCTGCTACCTGGTACTGAAAACCTAGTCATAAAAACTGACACTGAGAAAGGCGCTATAGCTCTGGTTTTACTTTACCGCCCCCCACAACCTATGCCTACTTTTCCCTCAAGTCTTGCTGAACAATTAGCATCTATTACTACAAATTACCCTCACACCATCCTTATTGGAGACTTCAATCTGTGGTTCGACAACCTGGATTCTGATACCCAAGCCAGAGAACTGTTCGACTCACTCACTGACATCAATATGATCCAATTCACACAGTCTACCACCCATGACAAAGGCCATCATCTTGACCAACTATGGTCGCATAATCTCCCACTAACGTCTATCTTGATTCAGCCCTGCATCTGGTCTGATCACTACTTTGTTTACTTCTCCCTTCAAGTAACGAGACAACATCAGACTCCTCCACAGCCTGGAGGGGAAACTCGCAAATGGGGGTCGATAGATCTTCCTGCCTTTCTGGACACTTTGGCCTCTACTTTGCCACCACTTAACAACCTGGGAGACGTAGATGCAATCTATGAAGCGCTCTCCTTGTGGATCCAAAACGCTGCCAATACCCATGCCCCTAGTGTTAAATTCTCACGCTCACGCGACAAAGAGGCTCATAAATGGTTCTCTGCGGACCTCAAACAACTTAAACTTGAGGTCAGGCAAAAAGAGAGAATTTGGCGCAGAAATTATCTTCCACAAGATAAAGAGGTCTATTGCCTTAGTCGTCGTCTCTATCAAAAAACCATTCTTAAGAGGAAGACTGATTATTTTTCAGGCATAATTCTGCACTCTCACAATCAAACTAAAGACATCTTTAGAATAGTGAATGACCTCTGTAACGACGAGCGTACGTCACTACCTATCGCACACTCTCAAGCTTTATGCGATGACCTGAACAACTACTTCATTAATAAAATCATCACAATTAAACAAAGTATACCACTACACCCTGCCAGCAACACCATCGAGGATGGCTACAAGAACTCAGAGATTTTAGACCATATTCCTCCGATTGACCCCAAACAACTGTCGGAACTCCTTCAACGGATCAAATCTGGGTCACCCAATGACATTTGCCCCCCTTCCATCTTTAGAGAATTAGGCTTATCCCTTCCACATGCACTCCTGCCTACTCTCAATGAATCCCTCAGACAAGGCAGAGTCCCCACAGATTTTAAAAAAGCCCTCCTTATACCGTTAGTAAAAAAACAAGGGAAGGATCCTTTGGATCTTACAAACTATCGACCTATCTCCCTGTTGCCCTACCTCTCAAAGGTATTGGAGGCCCATGTCTCTAAGAGTGTCTCTCATTTCATCGAGACCACCAACTATTTGGAGCCTAATCAAGCAGGGTTCCGCCCAGGTCATTCAACAGAGGCGGTGATCCTGGCGCTCCAAGACAACCTTAGAGCCAACGCGGACGCCGACATACACCAAGCTTTGGTGTTGCTTGACCTCTCGGCTGCGTTCGACACGGTTGACTATGACATCTTGCTCAACCGTGTCGAACAGGCTGGCCTGAGAGGATCAGCGTTGAGCTGGATTACTTCCTTTATTGAGGGCCGGACTCAGGCAATTCAACTGGGCAGTTTTACAGGCACTAGGCACACATCCACCTGTGGAGTCCCGCAGGGGTCGTCATTATCCCCCTTACTATTTAATCTTTACCTCCGCCCTCTTCTTCACTCCCTTAAGAAATTCAAAGTCACCGTGTTCAATTATGCGGATGATTTACAGCTTTTATTCCAACTGAACATCCCTGATGCCGTGTCCGAATTTCAGAACACCATGAGACACATCCAATGCTGGATGAACGAAAACCATCTAAAACTTAACCCGGGCAAAACAGAACTACTTTTGCCCGGGAACAGTTTATCCAGCTGGAGTGTCAACTACTGGCCAGCAGACCTGGGCACCCCTCCTGTAAAGTCTACTGCTGTAAAGAGCCTAGGGATCACGCTCCATACGGACCTGTCCTTAAAAACCCAGGTGGGTGCCGTGGTTTCCGCAAGCTTTTTCCAAATGAGGAAAATAAAAAAAATCGCCCATCTACTTACTCAGTCTGCCTTAACCCAGGTCACTATTGCCCTGGTTATGTCCCGCTTAGACTATTCCAATAGTGTCTACCTGGGACTCCCAGTGGGCCTATTGAAGAGACTTCAACTGGCCCAGAATCAGGCGGCTAGACTCATCCTAAAACAGCCAAAATGGTCTTCTATCAAACCAGGACTAGAAAAGCTACACTGGCTTCCGATTTCCCAACGCATTTCCTTTAAAGCTGGCTGTATCACCTTCAAGGCCATTCAAGATAAAGGCCCTGCCTTTATTTGCAGCCTGGTTTCTAAATATACTCCCACTAGAAGCCTGCGCTCCGCTCAAAAATCCTTATTGGAGGTGCCTCGCTTTAAAAGGAAGCGACAGGGCGGCTGCTGCTTTCGCCATCTAGCAGCTTCATTTTGGAACTCCATCCCCTTGCCAATTAGGCAGAGTAAGGATTTGCTCACCTTCCGCAAAGGATTAAAAACCTGGTTATTCTCTCACGCCTACCATTAACCTCTGTCAGCTTAGTGTTATGTTGTTCGGACTCTTCATACTTCCTATAGCGCCATGAAGCCCACGGGCGTACGAGCGCTTTACAAATTGATTTTAACATAACAGTGATGGTGGAGAAATCAAAGACCCACTGACGGACATAGTTGAATAAACCGAGAAATTTCTGCATTTCTTTCACTGTTTGTGGCTCAGGTGTGCACTATCTTGGGTAATTCGCCTACCTGAGGCTGAGAACAAATGGCCACGGTAGTGTACTTCTTTCTGACATTAATAGAGCTTCCCTTTGTCTTCTTTGTATCCCCTCTGTGTTAAGGTGGTTTTTGGTGTCTTTTCTGCATTGTTGTTCTGTGGAGTTGCAAATCAGAATGTCATTGACATATTGCAACAGTGAGCTGTTTATTGGAAGTTGGACAAATCAGCTTTCACAATTCTGTTAAAGACACTAGGGCACTCACAATACCCCTGAGGTAACCCATAGTAACACATTTCGGTACAGTGAAAGCTGAAACTTGTAAGGGTATGGCTGGTTGGATTCAGTGGGGTATTGAAGAAGGCATTCTTTAGGTCAATGACTGAGAAGTACTTTGTGTCGGGAGCAATGTTTGTGAGAATCATTGATGGGTCTGGCAGGTCCTGTACCAAATGACATTGATTAGTCTTTGCCTTGTGCACAGGAAACGAAAAGTGTCGCATGGGGATGTTCAGGGGTATATAACTCCCTGGTACAGTAATGCTTTAATGGTGGGGGCAATACCCTCCTCTGCTTCCTTGGACAAGGGGTACTGGCGTACTCTTGATAGTATAGTGCCTTGTTTTAGTGTTCTTCTGAATGGGGCAGCAGAGCGGATAAGGCCAACATCATTGGGTTTACTGGTCCAGATGTTAGTAGGTACTTGAGCCAAATCAGTGTCACAAGGTCAAATGGTTTACCTGAAGTTGGTGTTCTTATTTCTTTTGTTACTGAAAAGGGAATTGCATTTTCATAGACCATCTAACTTTTTCAATCATTTTCAGAAGGCCCAAACAGTCATCTAGAATGTCCCTCTCTGACCTGCTTGCTTCAATGAAAATGACGCAGGCCCAGCTGTGTGCACTGTCATCAAATGCTTGGAGGGCTCCTTATTCTCGCATTATTTCAAGAATTTGTATATCTAGGATCATTTGCTTGTCAGGCATTCGGGAATCCTGTGACTGTTGCCGAAAGAGAAACTCTTTTGGACAGTGCAGCCTTTTAGCTCTGGTGTTGTGGCAACAATGATGTGTACCGGAGTAGATAATGCTTGTTCATCCATCGGGCAGGCCCTGATCTGATCGCCCAAGGCGGACTCCACAGTCACTACCATCATCCTGGCCCAAGGTGTGCCTGGAATAGAGCAGGTCATGGTACCATCTTCATTAAAGTGGATGGTCATGTTGAGTTGTGCCATGAGGTCACGTCCTAAGAGACTCACTGGAGAATGTGGTGAGTAGAGCAGTCTTTGCTCTAATAGTGATCTCCTATCTCAATTGGAACTGGCTTGGTGAAAGGGACCCTAGCTATTGCCCCAGAGAATCCTTGTGTGTCCACTATCTGATCTGAAATGGGCAGTGTTCCTCCTGTAATATGTAAATAGCACCTGTTGTAATAAAAAAGCTGTAAGCCTTGTTGTTTATCGTGACAAAGACAATGGGGTCCTTCTCAACATTGGTCACACACGATAAAACTGGGCACACAAGAGTTGTCTCTTGACTGTCCTAGCAGCTATACCCTCCTGTCTGGTATTGCTGGGTGGTACCCTGCGTAAATGCCTTGTCGGAAGGAATCACCGTGCCCCCTTGAGGTGCAAGTTGCTGTGATGTCACATGAAATGTTGGTGCTTGGGGCATCATCTGGTACATGGGTATCTGTTGGTGTTGCACAGGTGCCTACACCTGTGAATGGGAGCCTGCAGTTGAGCTACTACGGGTGCCTCGAAATGTGGCATTGTTTGCTGTATAGGTTGCTGTTGTATTGGAGGCAAGTAGGAGTAAATTATTTGGGCCTGAATTTGTTGGGGCTGTGGAGGCTGGGTATTATGTTGCTGTGGTCCTTTAATACCCATACCACATTCTGCATCTTGGTGCAACAGTCCTTTTGAAAGTGGCCAGGTTTCTGACAATAGTAGCATACTGGAGGCTCTGATTGCTCTCTGGCCCTTTCTTGGCCAAGCCCTCTTCCCCTGCATTCCTGTGTTTCTAGACCTATTTTGCAGCCTGTCATTGTGTGGCTGTTGTGACTGATTGTTGTAGGGAAGCTGTGGCTGCATGTGAGGTGCAACACCCTACCCTGTATGTGCCCTGCTAATGCATTCATTGCATTTTGGGGAAACCCTGCAACGGCATTCATCTGCTTAACTGGTGCTGCAAGCATGACTGAGTCCGGTGTGTCTTTTTTCTTATTAACCTTCTGCTGGACTAGCTTGGCAGCTGCATTTTCAATTGCTACCTGCCTGTTCCTGTCCTGCTTTTGCTTTTTTTACAAAAATTAATGTGTTCTTGGATTTCAGGCCACAGCTTGGATTCCATGGCGACTATTCCATCCAGTTTTTCCTGCACTTCTATGGGCAACCCCTTTTTTACTGTCTGATAAAAAAAAACTACAGTTCCCCCCCGTAGCATTCTATTTCTCTCCTAATTCCTTCAGTCGAGAGAGGTATTGTGGTGGGTCTTCATCTGGTTGCATTGTCTGTGACATTAGGGACCCAATGTCTGGTAACTTGAGGCGTAACTGTGACCATAAGATGGTGCATATTTTTTTTTAATGGAGCACCGTCATATTTTGTTTCAGTTAGCATTATTCCTTTTATTCCTACTTTTAGTATATCTTCTGCTTCCACTCCAATCCGGGAGGTGAGTAGGCTTTTAATGTCACCTACCGCTAGGGTGATACCCGCTGTATATTTTCCAAAGCTGCTATTAATTTATCAGCACCCTCTGTTAGCGGCGGTAGTTGCTTTTTCAAGTTGTCTTTGTCCATTTTGGACCATGGGACATATTGATGAGCAGCGTTTGGGTCCTTGAACAATAGGGGCATCTGATGTGCCACTGGGGTATTTGCTGCTGTGGCTCCAGTGAGGTCGAATTGACGTGCATATTTCTGCCAGACCTTTAACCTTGCCCTCATGTCAGCGTAGTCCCACTCTTCATCTCTCTCCCAATGTAAGACAGTCTTCTGCTGTTGCCATGTTCTGTGGATCAAAGAATCAATTTCTTGGCCACAGAATCATCTGTGGTGCAAGACTTTCCGTCCAACCTGCCAAATCATCAGTGAATGGGTTGACATAGAAGTCAGAATCCTCCCCGCGGGTAACTATTTCATTGGGTGATAGGTCTTTGCTCTGTAATGCAGTTTGTTTACTGAGCATCCTGTTTCTGTAATTTTTCTGCCTAGTGGGGCGTATTAAGACTGTTCCTGAAACATTATAGGGCATGTAGTTGGGTCGCCCTTGTGTTCCCAACACTGTTAGTTGTTCTATCTCACTTTTCCTTTCTCTACTAATAGTTTTGTTCTTCCTAGTGTGGGTGAAACCTCTCAGAAGTGGCATGTAGGAAGTCGAGGACTCAGATGGTGGACCCACAGTTTGTGGCATAGTTGATGGTAGTGTTTGTGAAGATGCTGGCGGGTCTAACTGCCTGTCATTTCTGGCTTACGCAGCGGTGTTGTGAATGGTCGTAGTGGCTGCAAGGGGGATACCTGAAGTAGTGACATCATAAGTTCGTGACAATCCCTCACAATATCTTTGGCTGGGAAAGTGTGGCATTGGTGCATGTGGAGGGGCATTTGTGCTGGCATCGTTTCTTCTTGAAGGGATGTCTACCTTATTGAGCATGTCACTAAGTGTATCTGTTCTATTTTCATTGAGCGACAGCGGACGGAAGTGAGGTTGTCATTAAGGCTGGGTGACTGCATGTTTTGTAGCATTTCATTGTTAAGGTGTTCAAGTGTTATGTTGTCCGTGCTTTTGCTTAAGTTTGCTGTGTGTCTCCATTTGTCCATGTTTGAGAGGGCAAAGGGGCCTGAAAATTCTTTGTCACAGCTCCTGTATCGTCGGGTGTAACCGGGCGATCCTGGAAGGCTGCCCGGCTCTCTTGCTGAGATGAGAAATTGCCTAGTTGTAACTGCTCAAAATTGACTCAGGAGGTGTTGCTGTTCGTCATTGAGAGAGCTGAGGAAGTCAGAGTGCGAGCTGTGGCTCGTTGCGTGTGAGATCTGGGATGCAGTGTCATAATCTGTCAGTTTCCCTTTCTCTTGCAAAATTAGTTTGCCGGTGTAGGTTTTAATGTGAACTTTGCATCTATTTGACCTGCGATTCCCTGTGCTACCGCGTCTACCAATGACCGGGAGTTGCTAACGTGCTTCAGTGTTCGTGTCTGGTCTGTTATGTCAAGGTCTATTGGGGGAAGTGATGGAAGAGAGTTGTCTGGTACATAATGTAAGTCAGCTGCTGGAAAGTAATTTGAAGTTGGAGCTAAGCCTGAGAGAGTGATATTAGGGCACATGCCGTCCCATGATACGCAGGTAGGGCCGCAGGCGCACTTATTGGCTCTGTTTTTTTTTTAAAGATGTGCCACACTGCTGGAGTGTCTTTGCACTTTTGAAGCTTTCTGCCTGTGTATTTAGCCTCTAGGAAGGCTCGAAATAAGGCCCACTGACAGACCCGGATCCTGCCCGGCTGCTGTCCTCATTCAGGCCAGGGGGGTTAGAATGAAGGATTAGGACGAGTAATTGGCGCCATCGCTCAGCTGAAGGGTGGCACTTCGGAGCAACCCCTCCGCCCTGCACGGCTTCCTGTCAGAGAGGGGCATCTCTTCCTGGTCCGGCCCCTGTACTGGGAAACCGGCGGCTTCCATGATTTTCTTAACTTAGCCAAAGGGGCGCCTGATATGTGAGCCCCGGAGGGACTTGTATTTGTTTAACACCTTGGCTGCTAGGTGTTTTCCCCCCCTGTGCTGGAAATTGCTCTTCTCCTGTATTCATGACGAGCTCAGCTCGTCATCAGCACAGCTCAACTGTGCATCATGACGAGCTGAGCTCGTCATCAGCATCGAAAGGGTTAAGGGACTCTCGGGGGAGGTTAAATACCAAATGCTCACTGGTGCAGAAACGGCTACTGCGATTTAAAGAATGCCTGTAGTGCGAACAGGCTTCAGCCCTTTAGAGATATCAGCACTAATCATAGCAATATTATCTGAAGAGGCAGAGAGAGGAGGGGTGAAAACAGACAGCTAGACTCGGAGGGGTCGAGAAGAGAGGGGAGACATGAGAACAGGAGCACAGACATAGATCGGGGGAGGGTGGAAGATACATTTCACAGCGACAAGGGGCAATACCGGGAGAGAGCAGTAAAGGTAGAAGGGTGAACAAGAGAGAGAAGTAACGAAGAAAGAGGGTGGGGGAGGAAAAAAGAGAAAATAAGAGGGGAATAGGAGAGACGGGGTAACGATGAAACAGAGAGAGAGAAATATGAAGAAGGAATGCGAAAGGAGAATATATTAGAGAAGAAGCTATTGACGACATGAGCATAGACAAAATAGCTTACCTGCTTTCTCCGAGGCGAAGCGGAAATGCCTCGGAGAAAGCAGCGTCATTTTCTGATTCGGGGGCGTGGTTTTCTTTCTCTCCTCTTCCCATTGGCTGGAAGGTAAAATTACAGCCAATGGGAACAGGAGAGAAAGAAAACCAGAAAAAAGCTAAAAAAAAGACGCCCCCGAATCGGAAAAAGACGCGGCTTGAACAGAGTGATGCCCCTCTCCTCCAATGGCTGGCCTCCGTTTAGGAAGCCAGCCAATGGAGAAGAGGGGCGGGTTCAAGCCCCACTCTAGAAAGCATTAAATCTCTGACCGAGACTGCGCAAGCGCAGCCTACGGTCCTTGACCTAAAAATAATTCATATGTTATGAAGAGTCAAAAATAGCACTAAAATAACTTTCTCTTGATCATTTAAGAGGAAATGAAATCACACAAAAAATGATGTGTTGCTTGGGCAGGGGACCTTTCCTGTCTACGCGTGTGCTCTGTCTTTAGGAAGTGTTTCTAGACAGGTGAAATGAACAAAAAAACTAAATACTGAAACACTAAGTGCAATCTTGCTGCATGGGAGACCCAAAAACCTCAAGCCACAAACCTCAACATGTCCTACAATAAGCCCTGGCTTGCTGCCTGCTTGTGTGTGTTTACAAAGTGGAATTTTTGATGTGACAGTCTGTAAGAGGGCGGGGGTAGCGGGACAGGGGTATGACACCCACAGACACCAACCAAACACCCGGGCCCCACACCACACTAGGGCAAGACAAAGAGAAAAACAAAAAGCTCTTTGACTTACCCGGGTGCGTCCGATGGTTCAGGCAGGAAGAACCAGCGAGGGACAGACCCTGGCTGTAGCCACAGGGGAAGCCCCACTCTCTAGAAACTTGAGATCCTTATGCACGTCCCTTCACTGGGAGCCAAATGTTAGACTGTGGTTTTAAACCCACAGGAACTGACACTGGTTGTATGAGCTGAAATAACAAGATACACTCTAAGAAGCATGAATGGAGTCAGGAGTGGCACTTTTTTCAAACAAGCATGTAACAAGTGTCAAAGACACATTGTTAATCAAGAATAAAAACACGCAATCTTGCAAATATTAAATGGCAATTTAAAGAGAGTGTGATAGAGAGAGAGAGAGAAATTGAATATCAAAATGCAATGAGGCTGTATAACCATATCTAATGCTAAATCAATCAATAAGTCAATCAGCTAGCTGGGAGCACCTCGTTGTGGAATACACTGTAGGAGGGGATCCATGAGCTGGTGAATGGACAGTCCTTTTATGCAGTTTTAATAAGGAACTGGTGACCACAGAATAAAAACTTTAGTAGGTGTTTGACCGCAGAACATAACAAAAGTTGGACATTTGATCGAAAACAATTTCCATCACTTCTCGGAAATGTAAGAAGCAAAATGGTACAAAGGTTTATCAAAAGGTTAAAAGGTTATTTCTAGCCATGTTGCTGTCTTTCCAAAGCTAGGAAAACATCAGGTGAGAAGTTGTGGAAAGTTGTGATTAGCTCCCACTTCTACTCTTAACCCAGCTTGTTCTTCTAGAAGACAAATACATCGTGGTATTTCTTCATAATCTCGATGTACAGTAAGATATGCACGCAGAGGACAGGGGCTCGGGGATTTGTTTATCAAAAAGGCAGTGACCTGAGGTTAGTGGCCTTTACAGGAGAGATACATCTAAGATTACAGAAGGGCATGAGGCCTCTACTGCCTCTGTGGACACGCAGGGCAGTGTAGACAATTTAGCATAACCCTTTCTTATGGGCTGGCGGGGACATTTGAGACTTTTATGCTTTAGATGTAGACAGAATGGGCCTGTGCCACTATATGGTAAAACTGGACCCTGCTCCACAACCCAACAACTATGCCACCTACTTGAGACAACCTGACAGAGGACTAACTTTCCTTTCTTCGTCAGGAAACGTCAGATGTCCTGGCCAAGGGGACTATGAAGGAAGTGCCGGTATCAAAAGTAGGCTATACCGAGTATTACCCTGGTCCATGGACTAGTATGGGTCACCCCATTATTTTGTAATGGGTATCAGAAGTGGGCCTTGGCTGCTATTCTCGTTACTTTATAATGTTCAAGAAGGACGGAGGCCGTTGTCCTAATTTGAGACTGCCCCATCCCCATCTATTCCTTAAAAAAGGATACATTCAGAATGCTTTCATTGCGCAAGAATGTCTTAGGTTTGTTGTGCTTGCATCTAAGGTCACTGCAGTTGTCCTAGCAACTGTTATTGCCATTGATATCTGTGCCCTGGTTCCCGCCATGGATTCTTCTGTGCTGTGGTAGAAACTGTTATTGCTGTGGATTCTACTTTTGTGCCTGCTGTAGTAACAGCTGCCATTGCTGCTGCTGTCCATGATGCAGTAGAAGCTGCTATCACTGCTGTGGTCTCTGCTCGCAAATATTGATGCAGCTCTTGTTTTTGTATTTGTGGCATTGATCATAGTTGTAGTAACTGCTGTTGCTGGTGTTCTTGCTGCTGCAGAAGCAATTGCTGTTGCTGTTTCTGATGAGTTCTCTGCTGTAGCCCCAGAGGTGATCAAGGTGGCAGTCTCTGCTGTCATTACAGCTGTGGTTGCAGCTGTGCATGCAGATGTTGTTACTGTGGGAGTGAAAAGGGCTGACTCAAGACCATTTCAGTAATTTCTTTTTTGTTAATTACAGAAGTTCTGGGAGACAGTAAAAGCTGTCTCTAGAAATATCTAGAATGTGTGCCTTTTTCCATAAGCCACCTTATACAATTACTCTCCAAGTAAAGGTCTGTTCCTGTAAAGAAGCAATTAAACATTCTTAAGACTTTCTCAGTATAGTCTTTTTTTTGTCACGGCGAGATCTGTTTAGAAACTTCACATAAAACTGTACCACTGACATTAAAAAAGGTGCTGTGGTTAGGGGTTGGATATTGACTTTTTTTAAAAGAAGGAAATGTATTTCTATTTATAAACATAATCCAGAAAGGTGGATTCAGCTATTTAAAAACAAATGTAACCTGCAGTCTCAGCTGCCAATGCTTCAGTGCCATGTAAGTGTCTCTTTAGAGGAGCGGGACTTCTAGTTTTCATGATCTCCCTCTTCATAGCTTCTGACACCTCTGATGAATAGAAATATGCTAAGGGACCTTGATATTTTTCAACTCAACTCGTGTGTTCCTGCCCAGCTCTGTTGCCTTCTCTTGCAGTGCTCTTTAGTGGTCAGCCTATACCTTTAAAGTACTTACTTCGAAAACTATGAGATATTTGAATATCCTTACTTCCAACTAAAGATACTCTTAATACTGTCTGTATTGTACATGTGTATATAGTGTAATCATTGCCACATGTTCATGCTATTTTTCAGTACCTTATATGTGGTATATTTTGCATGTCACGGCCAGTAGGGTTTGCTCCGCACGACATTAAACCATGCAAATAAATAAAATATTTGTGATGTTAATGCTGATCTGGTTTACCCAAATGAGGGCACGTGTTATGAGCTTGTCACATATTGACTTTAGGTGTATTGTGTAGTGGAATATGAGTTGATAGCTGCTTAATGCTTTTTTTAAAATGCATTAAGCAGCTGTCTGTATGATATATGCACAGCACCACTACATGTGTTTATAATAAATAATGATTTTTGTACATGTCGTTTTTCCCTCCTAAGGCACACCAGTTCAGAATGATCTTCAAGAGTTTTATGCATTGATTGACTTTGTTAACCCAGGAATTCTTGGCTCTTTAAGCACATACAAGAAAATATATGAAGAGACCATTATCCGGTCTCGACAGCCCTCAGCCTCCGCGGTAAGTGTGTCTGCGCCCTTAGGTACTCTGCTCATTCTTTTTGGACACCATGTGTGAGGGACAGGCAAACGTTAATGCAATGCAGGTCTCTGTTTCTTTGAAGCCACTCCCTGCAGTGAATTCTCTAATGGTGATTGATGCACACTGTACAGGGGAGCATGGCTCTAATTCTATAGTTTCAAATAAACGCCTGCTCATCTAGCAAGAAAGGAATGGTGCCCACTCTGTAAATCCCCAGTTGTGATAACATTATACCTTTGTCTCTCTCAAGGGTAACAGACCTTTTCAGGAAAAAGATCTTCAAAATGTTTTTATTGGTAACAGTTACACTTACAATGCCCAAATGCCAGAGCAATCTGAAAGAGACACGTTAGTGATAGATTCCTTACCTTAGAATATCCCCAGGCGTCAGACTGGATCCGGAAATTTTTGCGTAGCAATACCCCTGCGCGCTGGTAGGCGTCGTCTGCGGCTCCGCGTCCGTCGTCGGCGTCGTGAGCGCCGGGATGACGTCATCGGAGTATATAGACGGCGCCCATGCGCGCTGACGTCAGTTCTTCTTTTTTCCGCGCCAGCTAGCGCAGATCCGGAAGAAGCTCTACCCCCAGTCACTTTTTGACTGAAAACTTTTTGATCTTTTTGATCCTCTAGTTAGTCGATTCTCGACTATCGGTGCCAGGGATGCCCGGGTTCAAGCCTTGCTCGAAGTGCGGCCGACTCATGTCGGTCACGGACCCCCATCGCCGGTGCCTGAAGTGCTTAGGCCTCGACCACGACGATCGAACCTGCTCCGACTGCCGGGCCCTGACGTCGAAGGCTAGGCGGGAGCGGTCCCGCAAGCGTCTCGAGCTGAGGCAGTCGGCCCCGCGCCGCTCCAGGTCCCGGTCCCGGTCCCACGGGAGGTCGAGGGACAGGTCGCGAGGTCGGAGTCATCGACGTTCCGGGAGTGGACACCGATCGTCTGGTTCCAAGTCCTCAGGTAAGAGGCATGAGAGGTCGGAGCGACACCATCGATCCTCCGACCCGCCCCGTCGCTCGCACGATGCGACCGGGGATTCGGGCGACACCGCCCACGCGGCTCCGCGGGAGTCGCAAGCGTCGCCGCCTGCCCCACACCTTCGGGTCCCTGGGCACGGCGCGTCGCAGGAGGAGGTCGAGAGGTACCTCATGGCCATGAGGGCCCTCCCTCCTCAGTCGGTTCCCGTGGCGCCTTCGGGCCGATCGGCTCCGTCTGGAGGTCCTTCCGGGTCGGGCGCTTCGGCCCCGACGACGTCGGGTGCTTCGGTCCCGGCGCCGCTGGCGACTTCGGTCCCGGCGCCGCGCGACCTCGCTGGATCCGGTTCCGGATCCGGGACCTCGCCGGTCGACCCTACGACCTCGCCGGCGACGTCCCTTCAGGTGTCGTCCCCGGCAGCCGAAGTGGTTGCCGACCCCAATGCTTCCTACGGTCCTACTCAGGTGTCGGAGGGGCGCCAATGGGCGCCGATTCCGTCGGCCTTCGGAGAGTTCTATCTCCACGAGGAGGCCCTGGCTGTTAATCCTGGTCTCCAGGAGCCGGGTGACGAGGAGCAATGGGAGGGGTCCGAGGACCCTCTGGCACGTGATTGCCAGTCTCATCAGGACTGGACATATGAGCTTGGGGAGGCCAGTGGTATTGACACCTCGCCAGACACTGGATTTACGTCGCCCCCGACTGTGGCTTCGGAGGCGGGTTCTGCTTACAGTGTAGTGTTGACGAAGGCAGCTAAGGCCCTAAACCTTGAGCTCCCCGTCGCGGCCGTGAGGACTAATCTCCTCACTGAGGTCCTCAAACAGCAGTCCGGCTCCGCGGAGCCCCTTCTGCCGTTCAATGAGGCCTTGTGTGACGTTCTGCTGGGCACTTGGTCCAAGCCCGCCACAGGTCCCCCTGTGGATAGGAACGTGGCCAGACGCTACCGCCCGGCACCGGGCGACCCTTGCTTTTTGTCCACCCACCCCACCCCCGAGAGCCTGGTCATCCAGGCCTCCAACTCCCAGACCGCATTCCCCTCGGCCCCGCCCGACAGGGAATCCAAGAGATATGAGCAGTTCGGGAAGAAGGTCTTCTCGTCTGTGAGCCTAGGGCTCCGGTCAGTGAACACCAACTGTCTCTTGGGCCGCTACACCCACACTCTGTGGGACACGGTTGCGGAGGTGCTGCCACAATGCCCTGAGGAGGTCAGGGCTAAACTCAGCCAAACCCTTGCGGACGGCCGAGATGCGGCACGCTTTTCTATCCGGTGTGGGCTGGATACCACGGACTCACTGGGCAGGGCGATGGCAACGACGGTGGCGGTTCGACGCCACGCCTGGTTGAGGTCCGCCAACTTCTCGGCCGATGTCCAGGCCACCCTCCTGGACATGCCGTTTGATGGCCGTCGCCTCTTCGGCGACAAGGCAGACCATGCGCTGGAACGTTTCAAGGACTCCAGGGCCACGGCCAAGTCCTTGGGCCT
The DNA here is from genome assembly GCF_964263255.1 of Lissotriton vulgaris. Lineage (NCBI taxonomy): Eukaryota > Metazoa > Chordata > Amphibia > Caudata > Salamandridae > Lissotriton > Lissotriton vulgaris. The sequence goes on along the minus strand of NC_141691.1, from coordinate 1,720,768,578 downwards.
TACGGCCCCACGCCAGCAATCGGGTGCCTTTCGCTCCTTTCGTGGCCACGGAAGGGGCGCCCCACCACGGACCGTCAGCCACGCGCCGCAGAATGTTCAGCAACGCGGTGGCGGCCGTGGGAACCGCCGTGGCGGTGGTCGGGGCCAGCGGCGAGGCCAGTCCACACCTCCCTCAGCAGCCCCCGCCTCAAAACCTTCCTAGTCCGAGTTTTCAGGCCCATGTGACGCCTGTGGGAGGCAGGGTTCGCCATCACCTCTCCCACTGGCATACAGTCACTTCGGACAGGTGGGTGCTGCAAATTGTCCGAAGGGGTTTCTCCCTCCCCTTCGAGTCTTCCCCTCCATCCATGCCACCTCAATACCACCGTGTGTCGGGGGATCACTTGCAACTTCTGCAAGAGGAGGTTTCGGCCCTCTTGGCCAAGAGGGCCATCGAGCGCGTTCCTGGGCCAGAAGTAGGACGTGGCTGTTACTCCCACTACTTTCTGGTACCCAAGAAGGACAAAGGGGGCCTACGCCCTATCTTGGATCTGCGGAACGTCAACGGCTTCCTCCGGACGGAGAAGTTCAAGATGCTCACTTTGGCTCAGGTCCTGGCTGCCCTGGACCCAGGAGACTGGATGGTAGCGTTGGACTTGCAGGACGCCTATTTCCACATCCCCGTCCTGCCGGCCCACCGGCGTTACCTGCGGTTCACGGTAGGCCTGGAGCACTTTCAGTTTACCGTGCTCCCCTTCGGCCTTACCAGCGCCCCACGGGTGTTCACGAAGGTGATGGCGGTGGTCGCAGCCCATCTGCGCAGGCAAGGGGTGTCAGTCTTCCCCTACCTCGACGACTGGTTGTTGAAGGCGGGCTCGCCCCAGACAGTCGTCACCCACCTCCAGACTACGGCCGACCTCCTGCACTTGCTGGGGTTTTCCATCAATGTGCCGAAGTCGCACCTGTGTCCCTCTCAGAAGCTCCTTTTCATCGGAGCGGTTCTCGACTCGGCGCAGTTTCGGGTTTACCCACCCGAGCAGCGGGTTCTGGATATTCAGGCTCTGATTCCTGTCTTCAGGCCGTTATCCCGGGTCTCGGTCAGGTTGACGCTGCGGCTTCTGGGACTGATGGCCTCCTGCATCCTTCTGGTGCGTCACGCCAGGTGGCGGATGCGGGCTCTGCAGTGGGACCTGAAGTTTCAGTGGGCCCAGCATCAGGGCAACCTGTCCGATCATGTCCTGATCTCGGAGGGCACTGCGAAGCAACTGCAGTGGTGGCTCACGGACCGCGACTGGGTCAGTGGCAGACCCCTCTCTCTACCCCAGCCGGAGCACGTAGTTGTGACGGACGCGTCCCTCCAGGGCTGGGGAGGCCACATGGGAGAGGCGGAGATCAGAGGCCTCTGGTCTCCGGCGGAGTCCCGGCTCCACATCAACCTTCTGGAGCTGCGGGCGATTCGTCTTGCACTGAAGGCATTCCTCCCCTCTGTCAGGGGGAGCGTGGTGCAAGTGTTCACCGACAACACCACCGCCATGTGGTACTGCAACAAACAGGGCGGTGTGGGGTCGTGGACCCTTTGCCAGGAGGCTTTGCGCCTCTGGCAGTGGCTGGAACATCAGGGCGTGACCCTGGTGGTTCAACACCTGGCAGGCTCTCTGAATGCCAGGGCGGACGAACTCAGCCGCCGGTGCATGATGGATCACGAATGGCGTCTGAACTCGGACGTGGCGCAAGGTCTCTTTCGACAGTGGGGAGAGCCTTGGTTAGATCTATTCGCCACAGAAGAGAACGCGCAATGTCAGCAGTTCTGCGCGTTGGAGTTTCCAAGGCGGCACTCGCTCGGAGACGCTTTTCGTCGCGAGTGGAGATGCGGCCTGTTGTACGCCTTTCCGCCTATACCACTTCTGCCCAGAGTGCTGAAGAAGATCAGGCGCGACCGGGCCCAGGTCGTCCTTGTGGCTCCGGACTGGGCACGAAGATACTGGTATCCCGAGCTACTCAGCATGTCAGTCGATCCCCCGATTCGTCTGCCTCTTCGGGAGGACCTTCTGTCGCAGCAGCAGGGGACGGTCCTGCACCCGAACCTGTCCAGTCTCCACCTACAAGCTTGGAGATTGAGCGGCGGCAGTTGAGGCCATTTGACTTGCCTCCCGAAGTCTGTGACATCATTCTGGCAGCCAGGCGTCCCTCCACGAAGTCGGTATACGCCTGCCGGTGGAATAGATTTGTGGCATGGTGCGCAGCAAAGGCTGTGGATCCCCTCTCTGCACCCCTTTCGGAAGTGCTGCTCTTTCTTCTTTCCCTTGCCCAGCAGGGCTCTGCTCTGGGCACTCTTAAAGGGTACCTTTCTGCTCTTTCAGCCTTCTTGAGGCTACCAGATCAGCCTTCCTTGTTCAAGTCCCCTATAGTGAGTAGATTTCTGAAGGGCATCACGCACATGTTCCCTCCTGTTCCCTTCGTGATGCCCCAGTGGGACTTGAATCTTGTTCTCACCTATCTGATGTGTGCTCCCTTTGAGCCACTTCATAACTGTCCTCTTCGTCTCCTTACTCTGAAGACGGCCTTCCTGGTTGCCATCACCTCTGCCAGGAGGGTGAGTGAGCTCCAGGCTCTTTCTTCTTCTCCACCTTTCCTGTCTGTTCATCCTGATAAGGTGGTGTTGCGTACACGGCCTTCCTTTCTGCCCAAGGTTGTCACTGCCTTCCACATCGGGCAGTCCATCACCTTGCCCACCTTCTTTCCGCCTCCGCATCCCTCGAAAGAGGAGGAGAGGCTCCACCGTCTGGATCCGAAACGTGCGCTCTCCTACTACCTAGACCGCACTCGCCAATTCCGGGTGGATGACCAACTCTTCGTTGGTTACGTGGGCGCGAAGAAGGGAAAGGCTGTACACAAGAGGACCATCTCCAGGTGGATCATCTTGTGCATCCAAGCATGCTACTCCATGGCGAGGAAGGAGCCCCCGGCTGGATTGCGGGCTCACTCCACTCGGGCAACGACAACTGCCCTGGGCCGCGGTGTCCCCCTGCAGGACATCTGTCAGGCAGCCACGTGGGCCTCGCTGCACACGTTCGCGAGACACTACTGCCTGGACAGTCAAGTCCGGAGGGATGGCTTCTTTGGCCGTTCCGTCCTCCAGGACTTTCTGGTGTGATATTGGTTCGCAGACCCACCACCGGGGTTGGTATTGCTGGGGTATCTATTCTAAGGTAAGGAATCTATCACTAACGTGTCTCTTTCAGATGCACAAGTTACTACTTGTGTAACGATATATCTGTAAGAGACATTAGTTAGTGATAGATTCCTTACCGCCCTCCCATCCTCCCCGTTCTGCGAACCGATATTTAGGGTTAAGGTCATCCCCTTTCAGGGCCCTAGTTTCATGGCACCAGTGTTAGTTCTATCATGGCTCTGCGTATCTGGCGCGGAAAAGCTGTGTTATCAGAACTGACGTCAGCGCGCATGGGCGCCGTCTATATACTCCGATGACGTCATCCCGGCGCTCACGACGCCGACGACGGACGCGGAGCCGCAGACGACGCCTACCAGCGCGCACGGGTATTGCTACGCAAAAATTTCCGGATCCAGTCTGACGCCTGGGGATATTCTAAGGTAAGGAATCTATCACTAACTAATGTCTCTTACAGATATATCGTTACACAAGTAGTAACTTGTGCTACATGTCTAGGCTACCAAAGTGACCAGGAAGTTAATCAAAGTAACCATGAAACTAGGAAATTGCTCAAACTCAATCCGCATATTTCAGATTACAACAAGGTATAACAAAATAAGAAAGGATTTTGTATCTTATAATGGGAACTTCCATTCACTTGGTAGAAACAAAGAAGAAAGCATGAGCCTTTTTTCTGTGCTTGTTCTAATTAAACTGAAAATGGACATTAAGACAAACATATTGTTATAGACTTATTTCAGCTAGATACAGAGAGGCTCTCCGTATTCTAGCTGCTTCTCAAACAGATACAGAGAAACTGTGTAATGTATTCAGTATTATTTAAATGTCCAACTTTTAGTAGGTCAATTGTTAAAAACAAAGTGAAATTTTTTTTTTTTAATATAAATATTTTTTTTATTGCAAAAGTAAATACATAAGAATAACAATTCAGATCCAAGTAAACCCCCCACCCACCTTGTTGAAAAAAGAAGAAAGACAAAAAAAAGAAGCCATAAGGTAAGACAGCGACAATCGGAGGCTTATCCCGACTATTCCAACCAAGTAGTTAATTTTTCCCAGATCTCCAAGTCTTTTTGCGCCCCTTGTGCCGTTTTCTGGCGTAGACAGCTTTTTCTAAGTGATAAGTGGAGACAAACCTAGCAAGCCATTGAGAGAATGACGGGGACTCAGAGTCAAGCCAGGCGGAGGCGACACAAATCCGCCATACTGCCATTGCAATGAAGATTAGCCCCTCGCTTTTAACTTTAGGGATTTCAGACTGTGTGCCAAGTAAGATAACAGTAGGGTTTAGTGGCGTACACTGGGTAGTGACTTCTCTTAGGAATTCCTGTACACAGGCTAGTGTGGGGCCAAGCTTTGAACAAGTAGCAAATATGTGGATTGAGTGAGCTCCGAATTCAGAGCATCGGGGGCATAAATGTCCCTTTGCCTGCCCCCCACTTCGCTATCTTTCTGGGGGTAATGTACAAAAAAATAGTTTTAAAATGTTGGCCTGCAACTTGGCCGACAATAATGTTTTGACAAAGAGCAAGTGAGTTAAAATAAACACTGCGTGGAGTATCAAGTTTTGTGTGCCATTTGTCTGCTATGGTTTGTAGATCATCAGGAGTTTGTCTGTTTAAGATGTTATACAGCAGACCAATTCGGGGAGCTATGGGGTTACGCAAAGTATTAAGAAGATCTACTTCCATAAACCCTGCGGGCCTCCAACCTTCCTTGAGAGAAAATCGTTTATGGATAGATACTTAAAGTAATCGTGGTTCTTAAGGCTGAACTTAGAAAGCAATTCAGAAAAAGATGTAACTCCCTCACTGGTTATAAGATCTCCTAGTTTTGTAATGCCAGCTTTATACCAGTCTATGAGGTAAGACTGTCCAAAAATAGCGGGAAGGTTGTCGTTTTCAAGAGTTGGGGAATAGTGATTGAATCTGCCCAGCCTGAAGATTCTACGGATGTTGCGAAAGACTTTGTAAGAGCTCATAAGAGTCCTAAATCTCACACGTTTGTAATATCCGAACGAGATCTCGCGGAGTAGGCAGCCCCAGAATTGTTCGCCCAGCAGAAGCTGAAAGGGCGAGGCCAGTCCAGGTGTGGAGGGGGAAGGTGTTTCCCGTAACAGTTCGGAGCTATACTATAGGACCGAGGCCCAGTAGTATAGAGTAATGTTGGGAAAGGATCAACCTCCTCGATCTTTTGGGAGAGATAGTTGTCTTAGTGCTCGCCTAGGTTGCGAGTATGCCCATATAAACTGTGTACGGATTTGTTGGAATTTCAACAGATTGGTTTTGCTACATTCCAAGGGTATTGTACGGAAAAAGTAAAGAAGTTTAGGGATGTATGTCATTTTTATAACATTACATCTTCCGACGAGAGTGAGATGCAAGTTGTCAATCTGTTTTAGGGCCTTACTAGTGTGAGCGGCAAGGGGGGTAAAGTTATTTGTTACAATTTCATCTAGATTAGAAGAAATAGAAACCCCCAGCAATTTGGCTGTTTATTATGATTTGAGTTTTGTTTTTATTCAGAGCATATCCTGAGAGTTTCCCAAATTTTAAGGCCTCAGTTTCTAGAGCCAGTATGGTATTGCAGGGATCGGGCGAAGTAATAGCAAGGTCGTCGGCATAAGCCATTATTTTGGTGGTACTCCCCTGGAAGCTAACTGAAGAGATGTCCTGATTTTTTTCAATTTGTTTAATGAACGGGTCTAGATATTGGGCGAACAGCAGAGGGGAGCAGGGACAGCCCTGCCTAGTTCCTCGAAAGATGTCAAATTGGTCAGTAGGTTGCCCATTGATAGAAACACTGGCCATAGGTTTAACATACAGAGCCTGTGTGAGTTTTGGCCCAAAGCCCATCTTACCCATGACAGCCCACAGGAATCGCCAGGAGACCCGGTCAAACGCTTTTTCGGCGTCAAGCAGTGTTAGTGGTAACGGGTCTCCGGCTGCCTGTACGGCGTCAAATAGGGTGATGGCCCACTTGACGTGTTCAGCTGTGCCTTTTTTTGGGATAAACCCATGCTGCCATTCTGAGACTAGGGACTCGGCCAAGGAGGAGATTCTTGTTGCTAATATTTCTAGAAAAAAGTTTTAAGTCACAGTTGATAAGGGTGATAGGCCTGTAGGAACTCATCTCCAATGGAGATTTGTCCTTCTTAGGGAATATGGCTATCCTGGCCTTGGACCAAGAGGCAGAAGGCAAGGCCCAGTTGAAGATAGAGATTACTACTTCTGTAAAGATTGTTTTGATTTGGGGGGGTAAAGATCTTATAAAATTCTACTGGGATGCCGTCCATACCTGCGGCTTTCCCATCCGGGAGGCTGGATAAGGATACCAAAATCTCATCCCAGGTAGGGGTTAGGTCTAATAGCTCCCTGTTATCTTGGCTAAGTCATCTAAGATCGATTTAGCTAAGATAGCTGAAGGCCTCGTTTTCAAATATATTGTCTGTGCAGTGATTTTCCTCAGTATACAACTTACCGTAGAATTCCTGGAATCCCTTCCTTATGAAATTAGAGTCATTGGTCTCACTCCCGGAGGGTAGTCTGATCGTATTTACCTCACTGCTGGAGGTCTGTTGCCTAGACCTGAAGGCCAGATGGTGTCAAATGCTGTCGCTGCACTCCTAGTTTTTCTCGCGGGAGCTAGCCCACTTGGCTGCGACTTTTTCGGTGAAGACTGCCCCAATCTCAGCTTTGGCCAAGACTACTTCCTTCTGTACATTCTCGATATCTTGTCCTATTTGAATAAGTTGGACAAGTTTAGTTTTGGCTGCCCTTAGTTTCCCCTGTAGGTTACGAATTAGTAGTTTCTCCTTTTTATTTTTATAAGCTGACAGCCTGAGAGTCTCTCACCTGACCCCTGCCTTTAGTGTATCCCATACAGTCATTAAGGGAGCAGCGCCAATGTTTATTTCCAGGAATTCCTGGATCCATCCTTGCATGTGCGTTTGATAATTAATATCTCGGAGAAGGGCTTTCTCAAAACTCCACAGGGGCAACTCTTTACATTTCCCTAGACCCTGGATATTGAGGATAAGAGGGTTGTGGTCAGCCATAAAACATGGAGCAATTTCAATGGTACAGTTGTTAACAAGTGAGGCTGAGAGAAAGAAATAGTCCAGTCTAGCTAGAGAGTGATGCGGGCGGAAAAAATGGTATAACAAGGCTGAGCAGGGTTTAATCTAGCCCATGTATCTCTTAGCCTGTGGGCCTGAACAAGATTTGCTAAAGCCTGGAAGACCTGGGGTTTCCTACCCTTGTATCTCCAGTGGTATTAGTCTCCCAATTACTCGGCGATGTATATTAAGATCACCGCACAGGATAAGAGGGGTGGGCCAGTGAGCTAATTCTCCTGATACCAAGTTTATAATCCCAGGGTCATCTGTATTACTCCCATACATAGAGGAGAGGGTAAAGGGGGGGGGGGGGGGGTGAGTTAGGGAGATGACATTCAGCTATAACCACCTGCCCAGAGGGTCGGATTTGACTTGGGAGTATTGAGAGATAGTCTTTTGTCCGCCAGAATACCAACCCCTTTTGTTTTTTTACCCTGTGTAGTGGCCCCCAGAATATTGAACCCCATATAATCTAATAAATGTTTCTGAGAGCCCTCAATGTGGGTTTCTTGTAGGCAATTGATATTCCCCCCCAGCGATCGTAGTCCTAGGGCCAGATTTTGCCTTTTGGAGGAATCGTTAAGCCCGCAAATGTTGGCAGAGACAATTCTTAATAAATCTAACTTATCCATTGAAGGGAAAAGAAAAAGAAAAAAAAAAGAGAAATAGTCTTGCGATTAAAAGTGTATGTGAACATGTGCAAAACGTGGACAACAGAGCTGCAGCGCCAATTCATTCTAGTGCCGTGCCCGAAACAACCCCTCCCAACCTCTTCCCCCCCCCCCCCCCCCCTTCTTCGAGCAATCAGGCAAAGCCTGAATGATGAAGGTCAGCATGAGTCCTGGCCGCCTGCCACGCCGGACCAAGGAAGAAAAACAGGTTATAGTTACGGAAGCTAGCAGCCCATTAAGAAAGAAAAAAAGAGAGAAGAGCGGCATCAAACGCAGTCCTTCATAGGGATATCTATATTTACCCAGTGTCTTCAGAGGGAATTTTAGTGCTAAAAAAGGCAGCAATGCAGAGCCCCAGTGTTAAGGACACAGAAAAGAAAAAGAGAAAGAGGAAAAAGGATAGAATAGAAAAAAAAGGTAACGAGAAGAGCGAGAGGGTCCACAAGTCTGAAGTCATTGTGGCAGGAGCAGTGTCTGAGAGAGAGTCCGGCCCTGTGATGAAGTAGAAATAAGTGGAGTTAATTATGAGAGGACGGAGAGCGGATTTTTCATCTGTTGCTTTTCTTGGATTTCAGCTCCTCCAGGTACTCCCCAGCTTTTATTTTGGATAAAAAGACCTTGGTAGTCCTGTTAGTGATCACTTTGAGCCTGGCAGGGATCATTAAATAGACTTCAGAGCCCAGCTGTTGGAAAGGTGCGATCAGTTGTCTCAGACGCCATCTCCGCTCTACCGTCTGGTGACAGAAGTCTGGTTTGGCAAAGAAAGTAATCCCGTTGGCCCCTTTCTTAGAATTAAAGCGAGCCTGATCATATATCAGCTGTCTGAGGAGAAAGTTGCCGAAGTAAACAAGGAATATCCTTGGGTGCGCTCCGGTCGTGTGACCACTGTTGTGCTGCCTTTTCTGGTTGAAGGGAAAGCGGTGCGCCCTTTGTACTTCCTGATCCCAGTCCCACCCCTGGTGGTCTGGGAAAGAATCCTTTAGTAGTTGAACGATGAAACGTCTTGGGTCGTCCCTCTCTTTGCCTTCCGGAATACCAAGCAGGCGTAGGTTATTCCTATGCTGACGATTCTCTTGATCCTCCATCTTAGACATCAAATCAATCAGGCAGGCGATGTTGGACTCTCCTTGTTGTTTGGTAGCCAATGATTCAACCTCCAGGTGTTCTGCTCGAGCTTCCACCATGGTGACCCGGTCATTGATCTCAGTGCAGGTTTTATTCAAGCGCCTTAGTCCGCCCTGCAGTTTCTTAGAGGCATTTTTGTCTGCGCGGTTATCAGCCTGGACCTCCTTATGGAATTCTTTGATGGAAGCAAGTATGGAGGCCAAAGAAGGTTCGGCTTTATCTGCCTGCAGGCTCTTAGAGCTTCCCCACTGTGTTGTGTTGGAGTCGTCTTCATCAAGGGGATATGACATTTGGAGTCGGAGTAGTCCCATTTCAGGTGGCTGCGGCGCTTACTCTTGCTACTGGGTTTCTTGGGGCGCAAGACTGTGCCTGTGTCCTTGTGGGAGACCTCGCTGTCTCCTTCACTTGCCTACCCAGACTCTCCCCCTTCAGAAGTGGAAGGCGTACTATCCGAGACTGAGTAAAAGTGCTCAGCTCCTGCCTCAGGAGTCCTGGGGTACCACTAGGCCTTGAATAACATTGTTTATGCCTGCCTGTGGTGTATCCAGAATGGTAGGCGGAGGGCCAAGGCTGCCATCACTAAGATTTTTGTCCTGGGCCTGTGTGTATGCCACCGGGAGGGACTGAGGGGGGATAGATAGATGAGCAGTGGCCTCAGCTGGTTGATCGCAGGCAAGTACTAAAAGGGGGGAATTTTGATTCTGGGTAGCATCCGTAGCATAGCTATTTTCTACAGAAGGCCCAGCTTTAATGGCGTCAGTGTCCGCGAGCAAAGTTACATCAGGCCTGCCTTCCCCAGCGCCACCATCTTGAAGCAATCCTGCCTTGAGATCCCCTAGCTTACAACCCCCGGAAGACATGGTCTCAGTGGGGGGCGTGTGGGTCTTTGCCTTGGCGTTTGGAGGCTGATTTTTGGCTCCAAAGATCATCTTCGCCAGGGGGGGGGGGGGGGGTGGGGGGGTGTGGTGTCAGGATTTTTATGAGTCTTTAGTCAGCATCCCCCCCCCCCTGCTTTACCCAGCATTTTTTATCAGAAATAGCGCCCTCTGACCTGGTTTTAGAAGTGCCTTCGGTAGTTGCAGCGTCTCTGGGGTCCGCTTGGCTTTTCAGCTTGCTATGTGCCCCCCAGGCACTCATGGCAGGTCTGTGCGTTAGTGCAGGTGAATATATCCAAAACCGGTTGCAGGGAAATCCAGAAGTAACAGTGGGCGCAGGAGAGCGCTGGAGGAAAATCACAGCCACGATGAGGTGGTGAAGGATGGCGCGGGCGTGTGAGTCTGAGCAAAATGCGGCGAGAACCAAGAGCCCTTCACGGATCGCTTCCCCGGCGCCTTGCCGATCGAAAACTGGAAAGAAAGGGCCACGCCCGAGCCCTGGAGGAAGCAACCAATGGAGCAGCCTCGGATATCGAAATCAACGTGTCTGCCGTGTTAGGCAGACCGGCATCACTTTGAGATGCGTAGGGCAGCTAGCCGATCGTTACGCTTCCGGCGTGGGGCGGCCGAGCAGCGAGAGCTCACACCGACTCCATCTTTTGCCACAAAGTAAAATTTAAAGTGAATTTGATAAAACAAATATTGAAAGTGACTTATTATGCAATTCATTTAAACTAAGACTAAATAATACAATGATCAGCATGTGTGGTACTTTAGAGTCACTAATGGAATCGCTCGCTCCACTTTTGCCTTCCACCTTTTAATTTATTTAGTGCTTCTAACCGGCATCAAGTAACAAAGATTGTTATATGTGAGTCTTAATATGTTAAAATGAATGTAGGGTTAAAAAACATAATTGGTGCCCAATATGGCATTAGCGACCTCTTGCTCCCCATATGTCATTCACAGCAGATACCTTTCAGGGTCTTCATTATGGGATCTTCGCTGATAGTCATAACAGTAGAATATACCGGTCTGTGTGCCAGGACCCTAGAACTTTTCCTTTACAAAATACCGTCATCATCTGTGTCTTGAAGGTAGGTCCAAACTCCACAGGATTAACAGGCCATATCTTGTCTAATTTTGGTATCTCTGTCTGTTAAGCATACATAGAAACTACATAAATAGAAACTACATAAGACTACATTGTAGCACCGAGGAAAAATGTGTTGAAAAGATGACGTCTGTAGAAATGTGCATCTTTCAGAGGAGGATGTTTACAATTTTTCTAAAATGCTTTCACCCTAAGAGGATTCAGAAAAGGGGGTGGTGATGAACAGAGTGTCTGAATTAAGCAGACCACTCTTACCCAGTCCAAAGATCAGGGCTTGATCCATCACCGTTATTTATCTCACTGCACCATCCCAGCTCAGAACCTGGCTATATGCAAATCAGTCTGTCCCTGGCCCAGTGCATCATGGGAACAGGGCAGACCAAACTACCAAGCCAATTCTTCACCAGAAAGGAGACAAGCTACCGGGGACCGGTTTCTGGCATTTCAGCCTTCTTCGGCCCGGCTTGCTTGAATCCTGATGATGCAGTGAGAAAGGGACTCATGTCTGAGTATACCATGCCACACCTATAGTGGCCAAAAACGATTCAGAAAAGGGGGTGGTGATGAACAGAGTGTCTGAATTAAGCAGACCACTCTTACCCAGTCCAAAGATCAGGGCTTGATCCATCACCGTTATTTATCTCACTGCACCATCCCAGCTCAGAACCTGGCTATATGCAAATCAGTCTGTCCCTGGCCCAGTGCATCATGGGAACAGGGCAGACCAAACTACCAAGCCAATTCTTCACCAGAAAGGAGACAAGCTACCGGGGATGGTGCAGTGAGCTAAAAAACGGTGTTGGATCTAGCCCTGATCTCTTGACTGGGTGAGAGTATTCTGCTTAATTCAGAGACTCTGTCCATCACCACCCCTTGTTGTTAAATATTTTGTCCACCCTAAGCGTGGAAGGGTATACTCAGATGTGAGTCACTTGCTCATTGCACCATCAGGATTCAAGCAAGCCGGGCCGACGGCGGCTGAAATGCCAGAAACCGGTCCCCGGAAGCTTGTTTCCTTCCCAGTGTAAGAATTGGCTTGGTAGTTTGGTTTGACCTGTTCCCATCATGCACTGGGACAGGAGCAGACTAATTTGCATATAGCCAGGTTCTGAGCTGGGATGGTGCAGTGAGCTAAAAAACGGTGTTGGATCTAGCCCTGATCTCTTGACTGGGTGAGAGTATTCTGCTTAATTCAGAGACTCTGTCCATCACCACCCCTTGTTGTTAAATATTTTGTCCACCCTAAGCGTGGAAGGGTATACTCAGATGTGAGTCCCTTGCTCATTGCACCATCAGGATTCAAGCAAGCCGGGCCGACGACGGCTGAAATGCCAGAAACCGGTCCCCGGAAGCTTGTTTCCTTCCCAGTGTAAGAATTGGCTTGGTAGTTTGGTTTGACCTGTTCCCATCATGCACTGGGACAGGAGCAGACTAATTTGCATATAGCCAGGTTCTGAGCTGGGATGGTGCAGTGAGCTAAAAAACGGTGTTGGATCTAGCCCTGATCTCTTGACTGGGTGAGAGTATTCTGCTTAATTCAGAGACTCTGTCCATCACCACCCCTTGTTGTTAAATATTTTGTCCACCCTAAGCGTGGAAGGGTATACTCAGATGTGAGTCCCTTGCTCATTGCACCATCAGGATTCAAGCAAGCCGGGCCGACGACGGCTGAAATGCCAGAAACCTGTCCCCGGAAGCTTGTTTCCTTCCCAGTGTAAGAATTGGCTTGGTAGTTTGGTTTGACCTGTTCCCATCATGCACTGGGACAGGAGCAGACTAATTTGCATATAGCCAGGTTCTGAGCTGGGATGGTGCAGTGAGCTAAAAAACGGTGTTGGATCTAGCCCTGATCTCTTGACTGGGTGAGAGTATTCTGCTTAATTCAGAGACTCTGTCCATCACCACCCCTTGTTGTTAAATATTTTGTCCACCATAAGCGTGGAAGGGTATACTCAGATGTGAGTCCCTTGCTCATTGCACCATCAGGATTCAAGCAAGCCGAGCCGACGACGGCTGAAATGCCAGAAACCGGTCCCCGGAAGCTTGTTTCCTTCCCAGTGTAAGAATTGGCTTGGTAGTTTGGTTTGACCTGTTCCCATCATGCACTGGGACAGGAGCAGACTAATTTGCATATAGCCAGGTTCTGAGCTGGGATGGTGCAGTGAGCTAAAAAACGGTGTTGGATCTAGCCCTGATCTCTTGACTGGGTGAGAGTATTCTGCTTAATTCAGAGACTCTGTCCATCACCACCCCTTGTTGTTAAATATTTTGTCCACCCTAAGCGTGGAAGGGTATACTCAGATGTGAGTCCCTTGCTCATTGCACCATCAGGATTCAAGCAAGCCGGGCCGACGACGGCTGAAATGCCAGAAACCGGTCCCCGGAAGCTTGTTTGCTTCCCAGTGTAAGAATTGGCTTGGTAGTTTGGTTTGACCTGTTCCCATCATGCACTGGGACAGGAGCAGACTAATTTGCATATAGCCAGGTTCTGAGCTGGGATGGTGCAGTGAGCTAAAAAACGGTGTTGGATCTAGCCCTGATCTCTTGACTGGGTGAGAGTATTCTGCTTAATTCAGAGACTCTGTCCATCACCACCCCTTGTTGTTAAATATTTTGTCCACCCTAAGCGTGGAAGGGTATACTCAGATGTGAGTCCCTTGCTCATTGCACCATCAGGATTCAAGCAAGCCGGGCCGACGACGGCTGAAATGCCAGAAACCTGTCCCCGGAAGCTTGTTTCCTTCCCAGTGTAAGAATTGGCTTGGTAGTTTGGTTTGACCTGTTCCCATCATGCACTGGGACAGGAGCAGACTAATTTGCATATAGCCAGGTTCTGAGCTGGGATGGTGCAGTGAGCTAAAAAACGGTGTTGGATCTAGCCCTGATCTCCTGACTGAGTGAGAGTATTCTGCTTAATTCAGAGACTCTGTCCATCACCACCCCTTGTTGTTAAATATTCACCCTAAGAGAACCCCTTTCCTACTGCTTATCAACTTTCCTCCCTTGGAGGGTAGATGGCCTTTTGCATCTTTCTTCTACCAAATGCATGACTTAGCATATGACTTCCACAGCAGTGCTCGGTTTCAGTGGAAGCATAACTGGAAGGAGAGGCCGAGGTTACCCTCCCAGTGAAACACTCTCTCTGGTGGTGGTGAGCATGGCCCAGCCTTCTGAAAGGGATTCCATGTAATCAAGACGTCGCCTCTGTTGTAACAGATGCCTCAGTGATGGGTTGGGGAGCCTTCTTCAGCGCCTGATGGTGCAGGGGTTGCGTTTGGACAAAGAGTGTATATCACATCAATGTTCTAGAGTTGAAAGCAGTCTGTCTGCCTTTGAACACTTTTCTGCTATCTTTATCATTGAACATAATCTTGATCCAGACTGACGACATGACCTCAATGCAGTGTCTGAACAAATTGGGTGGTACCGGATCCAGGTCCTATCACTGCAAACCCCAGGGATTTGCAACTGGCTCTTGGCAAGAGATCGGTCTAGTCTGTTTGTGACCTCGGTGAAGATCCCTGTGCTGCAGCGCTAGTTACATTTCCAATCACACTGCTTACAGCCATCATTCAATGCAGCGTGTTGCATAACCCTTATGAAATTAGCAAAAGGATAAGTAAGATGATAGTCCGAAAGACAAATGGGAGATTGTTTTAAATGTTACCAGTGCAAGTGCTGTCCACCTTTCAACTCCCTAACCCCTACTTTGTGCTAAAATAAAAAATAATTGCTGGCACCAGGTTCCCTGGTTATATGAATATCTATGTTTGTCCTTATGTTTCTTGATAGCACTCAAAACGTTTACAAAATAGACAAATCGAATTGTTCAAGTGAGTTTCCAACATGTGCTTCCCAAGTTCTTCTGTGATTCTTAAGGGCAATTTGATGTTATTGGTGAACTAGAATTCTATTGTGGCATTCTGTTTCTTTTGACAATGCTGTAATTTTCCCTATGAATGATTATTTTCAAAATTCGTTCCAGATATTATGTATCGATATCCGCACAGATCCAGCAACAGAGCTGCTTGCCAGCCTGGAGCGTAGGCCTTAACTCCGCGTTTCCTCGTTGTGCTCTCATCAGCCCAGTCACTGATGTGTACATTCTTGAGTTTATTTCATATTTTTGGTTCTTGTAAAGTGCCCTTTCTCCACAAGTGTTCATGACACAGAAAAACTCTTTTAACTGTAGTAAAACCGAGATCTTACCGATAATTAGCAGAACTGAAATGGTTTCAAAGCTTTTCGAAGTTGGAGATCCTGCGATGCTTGTCTTATAACGCGTGGCCTTTCTATTTGATCAGAAGCACCCCCAGTCACCTTTCATTACTTAGGCCTCACTGGGAGGGGTAACATGGGGAGTCCTTTAGCACAGCACCCCCTGCGACCCACAATTGGGCTCATCGACTCTACTGGGGGGAGATTCACTAGAATGTGCCTGGAACACAGGCGGGTATTCTGGACACGTTGCGTCTGTTGTTTTCAGCGTGTATTGTACCATTTACAGAACGGACCAATCACGGGTCTCCACAGGAGCATTCGAGGATGCTCACATCCCAAAGCACAGTGGATGAAGCAAGTGAGACTGAATTGCTCCTTATGAGTGTGGGCTAACAATGTTTTACTTGTGGATAGTCCCTGTGCGTAGTGTCCGAGAGCATAATAACCAGTGGAATGGAATAGGACCTGGTGTAAAAACTAGTATGTACGCTTTGCATTTCCATCACTGTTTTAGGCAGTAAATCGTGATCGGTGACCTTGTGTGCCTGGACAGGAGTACTGCAGGTTTCTGTGCTGACCATCACTCCTGAAGCTGCACTGCACGAAGGACGACTGATGAGGCTGAAATGTGGCTGTGGCTGCTTGTGCCCCATTCACGGGTGCGTGGCCTAGTAGCGTGGGCTATTGGGACTAAAAATTATATTTTTATAGTTGATCCATGCTTGTAATGGCACAGGAAGCAAAACGGAATGGAGTGATTCCCAGCTTAATTACCAATAGTTAAGATTGTCAGACATTGACTTCCATCTGTTCTTGTGTTTTTCTGCACCTGCCACCTGGATCATAGGAGAAAGGACACAAAACAGTCACCCAGGTAATGAGCCCTCCCAGAGGCATTCGAAGCTCAAGTCTGACAAAAGAACGGAGCAGAATGTGTGTTCATTCATTCGACTAAAAGAAAGATCACCCTCATTCACCCCGAGATCACAGTCAGCAATAAGGAAGCTTCCATACATTCCCAGTGTGTCAGAAATGAGACCAAGATCAATAGGCTTGAGAGTAGAAGCAACATCCGAAGAGCCACCTACGGGCCTCAAACAATAGAATGCAGCTAGTAAAGGCCTACTTAATCTGTCGTTGGATGGAAGTTTGACAAAAGAATAACAAATCCTGCGAAATTCTGAGGCTTTGATCCTCAAATTGATGAAATTTGAGTTTCTCTCTGAACTTTTGAGATACAGCGAGCACATAGTATTCCTACGCATCCTTCAAAAACGTGTTATTTAATGTCCATTCCTCCTCCTATATCTACACACAACTTTGATTCTTAAGTGGGCAAGAAAAAATCTTCATGCTATCTGGGAAGGTTAGACTATGGTCTTCACGCAAAAAGATGCCGAATATACGGTCCAAAAATGGCCATCTTCCCAGGAACTGTGCTCACTCATCTGCTTTGGTGTCGCTGGGCCTGCACCAATGAACACAATCTATAAATGAAAGATTTACAACTTTAAAGCAGCACAAGTGCCAAACAAGCATTGGCAAAGCCAAAAGGTCTCACCTATACAAAAGCTATTGGCTTTGGTAATGTGGTTTTGCCATGTTGTACACGAGTGTGGCTGCTGTTCAGCATGGCTAAAGGTTAGTGGCGTAGAGTGTCCTAGAGTGGGGTGGGGGGAGTAAAGTGTCGTAGACTGAATTTGTTGGAGTAGTGTCGTAGGGGGAGTACAGTTCAGTTACAGAGAGTGCAGTGTCATGGTGTACAGTGGTTTGGGGTAGAGTGGATGGATTGGATTGTAGTGGGGTCTATTGAAATGCGGTGAAGTGGATTGGATTGGGGTGGATTATATTGGGGTGGGGTTGATTGGATTGGAACAGGGTGACTTGGGATGGAGTGGGTGAAGTGGATTGGCTAGGAGTGTGATCGATTGGGGTGGGGCAGATTGTTTTGGATTGGAGTGGGACAGATTGGAAAGGGCAGAGTAGTTTTGATTGGAGTGGGCAGATTGGACTGGGTGAATTAGAGTGGGGCAGACTATTTTAGACTTTAGTGGGACAGATTGTTCTGGATTGGAGTCAGTCAGATTGGAGTGGGGCGCATTGGAGTAGGGCAGATTGTTTTGTACCGGAGTGTGGCAGATTGTTTTGGACCGGAGTGTGGCAGATTGTTTTGGACCGGAGTGTGGAAGATTGTTTTGGACCGGAGTGTGGCAGATTGTTTTGGACCGGAGTGGGGCAGATTGTTTTGGACCGGAGTGGGGCAGATTGTTTTGTACCGGAGTGGGGCAGATTGTTTTGTACCGGAGTGGGGCAGATTGTTTTGTACCGGAGTAGGGCAGATTGTTTTGGACCGGAGTGGGGCAGATTGTTTTGGACCGGAGTGGGGCAGATTGTTTTGGACCGGAGTGGGGCAGATTGTTTTGGACCGGAGTGGGGCAGATTGTTTTGGACCGGAGTGGGGCAGATTGTTTTGGACCGGAGTGGGGCAGATTGTTTTGGACCGGAGTGGGGCAGATTGTTTTGGACCGGAGTGGGGCAGATTGTTTTGGACCGGAGTGGAGCGGATTGTTTTGGACTGGAGTGGAGTAGATTTGAGTGGAGCAGATTGATTTGGAGTGGAGTGGAGCAGATTGATTTGGAGTGGAGTGGAGCAGATTGATTTGGAGTGGAGTGGAGCAGATTGATTTGGAGTGGAGTGGAGCAGATTGATTTGGAGTGGAGTGGAGTGGAGTGGAGCAGATTGATTTGGAGTGGAGTGGAGTGGAGCAGATTGATTTGGAGTGGAGTGGAGCAGATTGATTTGGAGTGGAGTGGAGCAGATTGATTTGGAGTGGAGTGGAGCAGATTGATTTGGAGTGGAGTGGAGCAGATTGATTTGGAGTGGAGTGGAGCAGATTGATTTGGAGTGGAGTGGAGCAGATTGATTTGGAGTGGAGTGGAGCAGATTGATTTGGAGTGGAGTGGAGCAGATTGATGTGGAGTGGAGCAGATTGATGTGGAGTGGAGCAGATTGATGTGGAGTGGAGCAGATTGGAGTGTGGTAGAATGTTTTGGATTGGAGTGGGGTGAGTTGGCAGCATTGGAGTGTGGAGGATTGAAGTGGATTGGATTGGGGTGAGTGGTTTGGATTGGAGTGGATTGGATTGAGTGGGACGGATTTGTGTGGGTAGATCAGGGTGTACTTCACAATTATGCGTTAAAGCATCCTTTCATAAATCACACAGAAGAAAATAATAATGTCGCTTTGCAATAACATAATCCTCATCTTTTAAAAACTGCGCCCACAATCAAAAAAAAAAAACATGAGTACAAAGTGAGAAAAGAAGACTTGCCAAAATAAAAAAGGTTAACCATAGAAAATATATCTTTGCAATGTTGTTTGTCCTGTTGAGCACGTTTTTGCCAGTCACATGCCTTCTGTTTGCAGGACACTAAAAGTTAAAAAGAACAAAAAAGTAGCTCAATCACATCAGGAGCAGCTGACTGGCCTGATTACGTTGAATCAATCAGTATTTAGTCCTTGCTCCCCAGAGACGAATATAAATTGTTAGACCTGCCTTGACGAATTGCAAGGATGTAAAGAAGAGTGCTGTGCAAGCCAACAAATGGTAAGAAATGGGCGGACCTCGATGCCCTTTTCTGTAAACAAGAGTCTTGAGCAAGCGAGACGCGTGTACTTGCACATTATCTTGCAGGCTCGACCCTGAAAAATACTCCTCTAACCAAATGGACAACAGAATTACCCATGAAAATCCAGCAAATCCATTTTTTTTTGTCAAAGGTGTATTTTATTGGTAGAAAACAGAAAGAAAAACATTTGTGACAATCTCGCACAACTCCCCTCACAGGGGGCAATCATGGCAGGCGGGAGAGATTAAGATTAAAGGTGAAGACCCTCATCCAGAGGGCCGGGGCTCGTAAGATAAACAGCCACAGTTCGTGCACTCCAGGTCCAATGTGTGCCCACGGGTGTTAGTGACACAGACCCGGTAGCCCTCGATATCATGGATGCCCGCAACCAGCAGCAGCCTCTTCGGAGCATCGTTGTACCTCTCCCGCCACAATCGAGGTATGGCGTCCCAGAAAATTCAACTAAAGAACCCCAGAAACCCCCCCCCCCCCCCCCCCTCCCCCAGCCCCCCTCCCGGTGGTGGTAGCGTCCTTCGTTCATACTCAATCATACGACTAACTCTCATATCTGGAAGAGATGTAGGGCCCGCAATGTGGGTGGGTAGACCGCAGATGGAAGCCCCTTAGAGAGGAAGCGGACCAGTGGACCCCAGCGGAAGGTAAAGTTTGTAAAATCCCCCAGGAAGACCTCCCGATCAAAGACTTTTTCCGCATCCAACCCCACCAGTACCGCTGGGATACGGAAGCGATTAGCCTTTTCAATAAGGTGGACCACACAGCGAGTGTTATCGTGGGTCTGGCGCCCCTTAACGAATCTGGATTGGTCGGGTGGATGAGAGCGGGCATGAGATCCTGTAACCTAGCTGCCAATATGGACGAGTATAATTTGGCATCTATATTCAGCAGGGCAATAGGCCTATAGGAGGCACATTTGGTAGGGTCCTTCCCTGGCTTGGGGATAACCAATATAACGGCCTCTGCCATGGAGTCCGTGGTCGTGCCCGATTCCGCCATGGCATTGAAGAGGAGTACCAGATGGTCACACAACTCTGCCGCAAAGGTCCGATAAAAGAGTGCCGTATAGCCGTCCGCCCCAGGTGCCTTATTGGGTTTCAGGGCTTTGATCGCCGTCAGAACCTCCTCCCTAGTGAAGGGGGCCTCAAGCAAGTCGTTCCACTCGGGAGAGACGTGAGGAAGTGGAAGTGCAGTAAGGTAGTCACGCTGGGTCGCAGGGTCTAGGGAATCCCCCGAGTATAGCGCAGCATAGAACTCTCCAAAAAGTTCCGCCTTTTCCTCATCACGATGGTGCAGGTCACTCCCGGGGTCCTGGATACCGCCTATATACTCCTTCTCCCGTTTGTCCCTCAACTGGCGCGCTAGGTGCTTCCCAATCTTGTTACCCTGTGAGTAAAAGAGGCGGCACAGTTTCAGGAGAGTGAACTCCGCTCTATTATTATAGTGGGACCTAAGTTTACCCTGAACCGCAGTCAGCGAGCGGAGCGTCTGTCTGGTGGGATTCTGCTTATGTGTCAGTTCCAACCTGGCCAGTTCGTCCTCTAACCCTTCTCTTTCCGCCCGCCGCTGCCTATTAATAGCCGCGTTGAGGCCTAAGCAACTACCCCTGATCGACGCCTTAAAGGCATCCCAAGTGACAAAAATCGAGGTGTCCTGGACCGGGTTAAGGTCAAATAATTCGCGGATCGCAGCCCGCAGGGCTCTACAGGAGGGGTCGTCTCTGACCAAGAAGGCTGGGAAATACCACTTGCGCGTTACCGTACCATCCGGAGCCCAATGAAAACAGAGGGCCAGTAGGCTATGATCGGAGACCGAAAGGGGGAAGATCCTAGCATCGCTCAGGGCTCCCCGCAGGGACTGGCTCAGAAAGTCATAGTGCAGGCGGGAATAAGACTGATGGACATGTGAATAGTAAGTGTAATCTCGGGCGAGGGGATGAAGGACCCTCCACCCGTCAACTAGCCCACAGTCCGTAAAACGCCTACGTGTCTCAGCCGAACAGACTCCTGCGTCAGCCCTCTGGGGCCGAGAGCAGTCCAGCTCACGATCCCACACCAGGTTAAAATCCCCCAGTACCAAAAGTGCCCCCTCAACAAAGTCCTCCACCGTAGGCAGTAGGTCTTGGAGGAACGTGTTTTGGCCAGCATTGGGAGCGTATAGGACTAGAAAGGTGCACAATTTGCCACGGAGCACCCCCTTGACCAAGATCAATCTACCCTCTTTATCGTTCCTAACCCCCAACGGCTGAAACCGCACTGCTGAACGGAACAGAAGAGCCACCCCTCTGTGCTTAGTGTGAGCAGAGGATCTATAAATCAGCGGATACTGTTTATGCTTGAGGCGGGACTCGTCCTTCCTCGCCAGATGCGTTTCTTGGAGGCCCACCACATCCAGATAATGATCAAGAATATATTTCCACACCTTCTGTCTCTTTTGAGGGGAATTCAGCCCCTTCACGTTCCACGTACCGACAGTGACCGGCATCACAGATAAGTACTTTCACTCAGCTCAGCGTCCCTCCACCCTATACCCGACACACGCCACACCATCCAGCACCTTTGGAACCTCAACAAGCCCAGACCCCCCAGCTCCCTCCCTCGTTCCCCCCCACACCTTGAGACTGCCAGAGCAGAAACAAACCTCGACACACATTCACTCTACCACCACCACCCCCCTCATCCCCCTCCAACTCCCCCCCCCAAACGCCCACCCCCCTCCCCCCCCTTCAGGTCTGGAGAGCCTCAACAGGAGTGCCTCCCCCACCGGTAACTGCAAAAGCCCCGAGGGGGCAACATAAAAGGGAAAAAAAAACAAGAAGCAAAGGGCCACCATAAGGGCGGCTTCTGCAGCCCACAGCGGGCCGCGGGTGAGACACAAGTCAAGGTCCCATTCAGTTCTTGGACCGGGGTGTCTTCTCCAAAAGTACATAATTACCCACGGTACCTGAGTGGAGGTGGGGGGTCCCTCCGTCGCCTCTCAGTCTTCCCTGCAGGATCATGCTGCTCCCGAGCTGCTCTGCGACAGTGACTCCGTTGCACTCACCACGGAGGCCACTGCTCCGACTCTCTCTTGCTGGCTGGCCGATAGATCCGGCCTACTGTGCACCGTCGGGCGCCCCACTCTCTGCCACGAAGACGAACGGCGGCGCCGCCGCTCTGGTGATCGATCCGCCCCTGGGGAGGGGGCAGTGTCGTCCAGGCCCAGCAACTCCCTGGCCGCCTGCAGCGATCGAACCTGGACCAGCCTGTTCTGCCAGCGGAAGATAAGGCGAAAGGGATGACCCCAGGAGTACGCCACACCCTGTTCCCTCAGGTAGGTTGTCACAGGTTTAAAGGTGGGCCTCTTTTGTAGCGTCGAAGCAGCCAAATCCTGGAAGAGTTGGGGACGATGCTCTCTGAACTGCAAGTCAGTAATCCCTATCGCCTTCCCGAGTATGCCGTTCCTTGAGCACAAAGTCGTGAATGCAGACCAAAATGTCCGGGGGTGGAGCCCCCGTGCCTCTCGGTAGCCCAACTCTATGCACTCTGTCCATTCTGAGTGCCTCCACATATCCACGCAAGTCCCCCGCCTCTCCTCCCCAGGGCACCGCACGCATGCGGATGTTATTTCGGTGAGAACGGTTCTCCAAGTCCTCAGCGTGGGCCTGTAGATCCAGGTTTTGCTCCGTCAGCCTGATCACATCTTGTTGGAGCCGATGTACGTCCTCTGCTGTGCCCAGATCGTGCTCTTCCAGCGTTGCGACCCAAGCAAATCCATTTTTATATTTTTGTAGGATGTCTTACAGTTCCCCCAAAAATACCTTACCTGTGACTTATGTGTAACCAAAGGGGAGTTTAAGGCTTGGCAAAGGGTTTTAAATGCAAATCGATGTGGCCGCAAACTGCACACACAGGCCCTGCAGTGGCAGGCCTTGGACATGACTATAGGGCTGCTTGTGTGGGTGGCACAAGCTGTGGGGTAGGCCCACTAGTAGCATTTAATTTGCAGGTTCTGGCAATCATAGTGCACTTTACTAGGGACTTATAAGTAAATTAAATATGCCAGTTGGGTATTATCCAATGATACCATGTTTAAGGGAGAGAACAACTCCTCTGTCTCGCCCACGGGCCTGCTATGGCTCTAAAGGTGTCTGCTCCCTTCTTCAGCCTTACCGCCCAAGCAGAGTGCTACGATCTTCCTCTCATAATCTTCTTACGATTCCGAGATTCTCAAAGGCCAGATGGGGAGGCAGAGCCTTTTCCACCCTGGCGCTCCGACTCTGGAACTCCCTTCCTCCTGAACTGGCCTCTCAACCCTTGCCTAGGTTGCTCCGTAAACAACTGAAAACCTGGCTCTGTCGGGATGTTTATTCGTAGACCCTGTTCTTGGTGCTTAAAGACTTCTGTTCTATGTTTGTTCTTGTGCTGAAAGACTTCTGCTGTACCAACCCACCAGAAATCTCAGATCAAGTCAGGCTTTTCTTGCCTCAGTACCCAGAATAAAAAGGGCAAGAGCTGGAGGCAGGATGTTCTCCTTCAATGCCGCTAAACTATGGAACTCCCTTCTCCTCCGACTCGGGTCCGACCCCAACCTTCTTTCGTTTCGGAAACAACTGAAAACTTTCCTGTTTAATGCCCATCATTAATCTCCTGGCCTAACCCCCCTTCGTTCAGCAACTACACCTCACACTAGCGCTTGGACGCCCCTGGGCAGCAACTGCGCTTTATAAATACACATTTCATTTCATTTCATTGTCCACGTTGTTCTGTATAGCCCCTTGATGCCCTTGGGCTAAGTCGCGCCTTATAAGACCCATTTCATTCATTCATTCACATGCACTTTAGCACCGGTCAGCAGTGGTAACATGCTCAGAGCCCTAAAGCCAATGAAAACGAGTGCAGAAAAATAGAGGGTGGTAGGCAAAACGTTGGGGGAAGACCAGCCTAAAGTGGTCACGTCTAACATTTATCAGTTAGCATTCCTTGCAGGAGAACCGGCAAAGTGGGTCTTCTGCAATGACCCTACTTTTATTGATACTCTTTAGGTTTGAGCAGGGAGAGATCTAACAGGCAGGCATGACCACATTCCTACATCTTAGATGTATAATCAGCCAAGCAAAACAGCAGATCCTTTCTTATATTTTAGAGGCACTAGTCAGAAACATAAGAAAAATTCTATTTGTTCCAACAAATGAACATACGTAGCACTACAGAAAGGTAAATATTGATAGAGCACTTTTACACTGGCTAACCTGGCAAAATGCAGCAACATCCATGGTCGTTAATGTTGAGATTTATAACTATCTCAAACTCATTCTTTTAACAAATGCTCCACTCTCCAGAATTTAGGGCCTAAGGACAGTAACAAGACTTAAGAATAGAAGGGACGTGGCAGCTTTCCAATACTCAACAATGCAACATTGGCTTTCCCTTTTCCCTGCAATAATCTCTTGTTATATCAACCATCTAGATTTTTACTCCTTCACCGGTGTATGCCATTTCTCTGCACTACAATCAATATTACGCAACTGAAAGAATGCTTAACCCCTTGGGCGCGGCCGCGATTCTGCACCTGTGTGGCAGAATCGCGAGTGGGCGGGTTCATGACGGCCCCCAGCCGTCATCAGCACACGCCCACCGTAGTGCATGACGGCTGGGGGCCGTCATCAGCATCAAAGGGGTTAAAATCTATTCTCACATTTGTGGTGGGCTTGGATTTGCCATGGATTAAAAGATAACCTCTCTGTACGAAATGGGCACTTACTAGCAATTTTTAAACCCAGTATCAAAACTACTTATTTACCGAATTCAAAAACTAGTAGGCACCTGGCTGTACTTTTCCAAACTTCAAATACAGTCATATCCACTGTCGGTCCTCTACTCATTCAAGCGGACTTCTCAGACCTCATGAAGCAGAGCCTAATTGAAGATATCCGAACAGAGGATTATCCCATAATCACCGCCCTCAAGTCAGTGAAAAAAGCACATGCAGGGGCTCTACCCAGTGACATTCTGTAGCAAGGGTCCAATATTTATACACTATATGATATGATTAGCACTAACCCTGTCATACCGTTATTCAGTGACGGGAGCGGTTTGTGCCTCTGATGATTATCTGTTTTAATTTGTAGGAAGAAAAGGAATTGGGAGAAGAAAGAGCTGCAGAACTTGCCCGTCTGACTGGATTATTCATTCTCAGACGAACCCAAGAGGTTATTGATAAATTTCTCCCGCCCAAAACTGAGAGCATCGTCTTCTGCCGACCCACAGCACTACAGCTTGAGCTTTATCGAAAGCTGCTTAATTCTCGGGTCATCCGCTCGTGCCTGCAAGGAGTCCTCGAGAGCAGTCCACACCTGGTGTGCATATTAGCCTTGAAGAAACTCTGCAACCATCCGGCCCTGCTCTTCAATGCTATAAAGGTATTGTATGGTCAACGGTAGCAAGTGGGAAAGCAAAGCGAAGAAGCACTGTTATTACACCGATTTTATATAGGGGTTTCCTATGTATTTAATGTTTGGCTCCGTGTTTTGATTAATTTGAAACTTATTTAGTTTCACTACAGGAAATAATGGCTTCTGAAATGTTGATTACCACTTTGCTTGGCACTGGGTTGTTTCTCATTTGTCCGTGTACTGCTGTGTGGTTTTAAAGTCTATAACTGCCTAGCACAAGTGGTATGATAGCCACAGAATGTAATGTCACAATACAATTGTTACTCCCTAGACCATATTCAGAGTATAGCCTGCCGGGCAGGAGAACGCCATCTACGATGCGGCATCTGATCACCCGATAGCAAGGACATTGGCTATACTCTGGATATGGTTTAGGGAGTAACAATTGTATTGTGACATTACATTGCTGTGGCTATCATACCACTCATGCTCTACATCCTGCTGCAAATTATTAAGTGATATTAAGAACAAGAAAGGATACCCGACCTTTTATCATCTCTCGCTTTGATTGGATTACGCACTGGCTCAAATAAACTAGTGGCACGCAAGGGTCTAAATACCACCCTGTCGCAACATACCGTTTGGCCGGGGTTATTACCTCAAATTCTCTGCTTAGTTTCTACATTGCCCTGAAGAAGTCCTGATTTTTAGACCGAAACACGTTGGCTGTCTGACTTTTAAAGAAAGAACTAATAAAGGAAAAGAAAAAACTCGACCAGTGTACAACGACTTGGTGGCTTCATAGAGAATTATTATTCAAAGGACTTTATTGAATATTACTGTAAAGTGGTGCATCTCTGATTTAGTGTTTCATTTGGTTGCCCCTGGTAACAGGGGAGTGCTCTTGAACAGGGGACCCGTTTGGAGATTTGCACACAAGAACTTAATTTTGCATTTCAATAATTTCAATTGGTGATTGCATTGGATTGGTGCCTTACTGGTTGCCTTTTTGCTCCACTGTCCATTTTTGTGTGTTTTTATATTATTTACTGTGATTACATCTTAAAGGGAACCTACTCGTTCTCTACTAAGTAGTTCCACCTTGCACTTCCTCTTCGAAAATGTAGGCATGGCTCGATGATGTTCCATTCACACTGACCTTCAACATACAGAGATGTTGTCAGGCCTCATAGATCAAAGCACGCATAGTCCTCAAACACCAAAGAGCACTGTTAGGTATAGAGGGCCCTGGACAGATGGACATCATTTAGGAGTCACAGTTGCGACCCCTGGCTTGTACCTTGCGACACCTGGCACTGCTTTTGCGACCCCTGCACTCAGAGATGGCAAAAGCAGTCCCAAGACATGCCCCTAAATAGCTGTTCACTGCTAACTATGCCAAACATGCGCAGACCACTTAAATCACGCTGAATACAGCTACCCTGCTCACCTAAAAAAGAAACCGCCAAACCTCAGAGGCTGCACAGAACTTTTCTTTTGATTGACTCAATGCAGCATATTCAGGCTGCAGAGACCGCGATATAATCATCCAATCAGAGAGCTCCTCACCACTGTGCTATTCAGGCACTGTGTTATAGGCCATGACTACACGCTTTTTATTGGCTGACTCATTTAGCAAGGAAGGGACTCACAGCCTGGTTTACGTACACTGTATACCTTGGAACTGTTTCCTGCATGCCTTATGTACCTGGCAGGCTTTTCAACACCGTGATTGTGGTGGCAATATCATGCTGCAGCTCCATTACAGCGTTTTAAGTTTCTTTTGAAGTAATGTCCATGCATCTGTCTCACAGCAGCTGTCTGACTCGTCCTGTCCAAGTGCCTGACAGCCATGACATAGGTGGGCCCCAGCTAAGTTGAAAAAGTGGTTACAGAATTGTAATAAAAATTGTGTAAAGCATTCACTGTAAGAATACACAATTCATATTTTGAAGGTCTGAGAGAGCACTGCACCCTACAGATGACACTTCCTTGATGCCACGAATCAACCCTTGCCTTCACAGACTTTATTCGATTCTGTGCCAGGGTAAAATAAATGGGCCGCTCCCTCCTTTAAGCCAGATTGGTACCTTCTTAGGTTACTCAACAATATGTTCATCTTTTGACACTTTTATGCTTTATTCCTCTTTTCCCATATGTATTCTTTCTTTACCTCTTTCTTATCCCCTCCTTTCACCTTCCTACCCCGTTCCCTATGCCTCCGTCTCACACCCCTTAGGTCATCCACCCCCCCCCCCCCCCCCCCATCATCACTTTTCTCCCATCCCCCACACGGCATCGGACTTAGGTCAACTCTAAAACAACACATAATGCCTCCTTATGCATAACCTAAAGATTCTCTCTCCTATTGTTAAGGGCTTAAACTACCCAACCTAAAGACTGAAAATTCTAGATTACACACATGAACTCAAGGGTGACGTAATACTCTTACAAGAGACTAAAGCAGCCCTAAAATAATATACCTTACTGAAGAAAACCTGGGTGGGTGACCCGTCCTCTGCCCCAGTACTCCTAAAAAAAATGGCCTATTCACTCCTCAGGTCTCACTATTTTCTCAACTTAAGCTGACCCAGAAGGCAGATGGCTTATCACTAAATTGCACAAAGATAATACTGACTTTGTAATAATGAACATATACGCTACCAAAAGTGATACACCTAGCTTCTGGACTAACCTTGGCAAAAACATTAACAACTCTACCTGCCCACTGCAGACTCATTTTGATTGGTGACTTCAGACTCCCATGGGACGGCGTATTAGACAAAACCCTGCTTACCCTTTTAGCCCTAACAAGTCTCACAAACAAATACTAAACCTCTGTAAAACACATAAACTAAATGACGTTTTGAGAGACACTACAGGCAAGGACTACTCATTCTGTCCCCACCCCCATAACTAATTCTTGCGTATTGATTTCATTTTACATGTTGCAGCTACCTCCAACTGATATATCTAAGGCCTAGAAAAAGGGTGGATGAACCCTTTTCCAGTTAAGAAGGGTAGAGATGATCTTCCACAGTATGGAAGGAGTGCTGGAGGGATAGTTCCCCCTTATTCAATACTAGCAAACCAGAAGTATCCCACTCTATGTATGTGTGATACATGGGACATTACTCTCTTCAGGTGGTACACTGTAGGTTTAAGGGCGGTAAACGAGAAAATCCATATTTTTTATATAACCCTCACACACTCTAATAGTGTCATGCTTCATCATTGGGTTCACCCTGACTCCTAAAGGTCAGTGTGTGCTCAACCATATTTCAGGGAGAGCGCTTAAGAGAAGTAGACCAGGGGGGCATACAGATTGAAAATCCTCCAACTGCTCCAAGGTATCCCTTTATTGGTGGAGGTATTGTGGATATTAAAAGGGGCATTCTGGTATGGAGGATATAATGGTCCCATGACCCTAAAACCAACATGTTTCAGCCCTATGTAGTGGCCCTGCTGGGTCCTGGGCTTTCGTCTGTTTCCTGACCTAAATGGACAGGTTTGTACTTGCCCTTTATTCTGAGGTTTATCTTCTTTTAGGTCCAACCTGAAATAAAAAAAGACAGTTTTGGCGACTGTCATTATATGTGCCAGCATCACCCTTTATGACAAGTCAATGTCTTTTGGAATCCCAGCTAGAGATTCTGTGTGAAAGCATGCATCACCCATCGCATGCTGATTATTTCACGGCTTCAGGATATTTGATCCCCAATCAACTCTGAATTGTGAATGTGAAGATTACACAATCACGCTTATCTTGTGAGAGATAGAGAACACGGGAATCACGTCTGAGCATACCCGTCCCACTCGGGGTGACAAATGCAAAAACAACAGTTGATGGACAGAATGCAGAACAATGTCATACATTCACCCCAGTACAGAGATCTGGGCCTAAATCCATCGTTTTTTTGCTCACCACACCACCCCAGTTCAGCCGTCTTCAGCCAGGATAGCTTGACTCCAGTGGTGTTGTCACCCCGAGTGGGATGGGTATGCTCAGACGTGAGTCCCATGCTCTGCACACCACTGAAGTCAAGCTATCCTGGCTGATGACGGCTGATAGCCAGAAACCGGTCCGAGGATGCTTGATTCCGGTCCAGGAAAGACATGGCTTAGCAGTTCAGGCTGGACTGTTCCCATAAGGCACAGGGTCAAGGCTGATTTGCATATGGCCATGTCTGAACTGGGGTGGTGTGGAGTGCAAAAAAACGATGGATTTAGGCCCAGATCTCTGTACTGGGGTGAATGTATGACATTGTTCTGCATTCTGTCCATCAACTGTTGTTTTTGCATTTGTCACCCCGAGTGGGATGGGTATGCTCAGACGTGAGTCTCATGCTCTCCACACCACTGGAGTCAAGCTATCCTGGCTGATGACGGCTGATAGCCAGAAACCGGTCCTAGGATGCTTGATTCCGGTCCAGGAAAGACATGGCTTGGCATTTCGGGCTAGACTGTTCCCATGAGGCACAGGGTCAAGGCTGATTTGCATATGGCCGTGTCTGAACTGGGGTGGTGTGGAGTGCAAAAAAACGATGGATTTAGGCCCAGATCTCTGTACTGGGGTGAATGTATGACATTGTTCTGCATTCTGTCCATGAACTGTTGTTTTTCCTTTTTAATTATATGGCAGAGTCGAGTGGTCACTTTATCCATGAGTGAGGCAGTTAACTTGGTTCTCCCAAAACCGGGCAAAGACCCAAAGCATTGTGGCTCCTATAGCGTTACTTAATTTAAATGCCAAATTCCTTCTCGAAAATATTGGCTACCAGACTAGGTGACTTACTCCCAGAACTGATCCATCCAACGGTAGACAGACACACGACAATCTACGGAGGGGTATCCACCTGATCTAGAAGGCTTACAAAAATATCGATATTGGTGGTCTTATTGGCGTTGGATACTGAGAAAGCTTTAGATCTGGTGAATTGCTCCCTTTTATTCCATACCCTAGAGAGATTTGGTTTCTGTGAAGACTTTATCGCTATGGTTAAAGCCAATTATGCTATGCCAGAGTCTTAATTAATGGGGTTAGAGCTTTTTCAGTTAACTTGGGAGATGAGGCAGGGGTGTCCCCTGTCGCCTCCTTTCTATTTGCTTTAAGCATTGAACCCCTATCAACTAAGATTTGCTTGGGTGCCTCCATTTGCGAGATAAATTTAGTACAACAGAACACAAAATCTCGCATTTTGCAGATGATGTGCCACTGTCCCTTACCTCTCCTTGATCATCACTGGAGGGTCTTCAAGTCGAATTAAGACACTTTGAACAGGTGATGGGTTTTCGCATGATTTTAAATAAATCTTTCCTGCTTAACCTGACAATACCGGCGCTGGAAATCTGTACGATTATGGCTCTACCCCTTTTTGAAGAGCTAGAAAGGATATCACGTACCTGGGCATCAAGATCACACCCAAAATATTAAATCTTTATTGTGTCAATTACCCACCATTACTGCAACAAGTGAAGAACTATCTTGAACGATGGGTGCCCTTGTATATATCCTGGCCAGGTAGAATACATGCCATTAAAATGACGGTCTTTGCCCAAACTGCTTTACCTACCTTATTGTGGGTTCCTTTCCGCCTTCTGCTGTTTGATAATCCACTTCATTTGGCAAAACTGTAGAGCTCTTCTTCTATGGAAACAGTTGTGATCATCTAAATCTTTAGGAGGACTGGCCCTGCCAGACTTTCATCTCTACTACAAAGCAGCACAGTTGAGAGTGATCCCGGAATGATTAGCACATGAGTCTAAAAAACTAGCTCCATATGTATAGAGCAGTAGCAGGGAGATAGATTTGGAAGTTATTGTGATAGCCAAAGACAGTCCTCCCCTTCAATACATACCTGAGCACACCTACATGGTCTGCCCTCAATGTTTGGGATCAGGTGAACAGAAGAGTCTCCTGGAACCCCCCCCACACACACACACAACCCTGCATTCGCCCCAGAGTTGCAGCCTGGGCCTTTTGATTTATAACTAATGGGGGGTTGTCTTACTGTCTCAGACTTATTCCATAATTGGGACATCTTAACTTTTGAGAATTGCCAACAGTATTTTCACATTCAGTCCCTCGGAACACTATTGATACTCTCAATTAAAACTTTGGGTGCTCCAAGCAGATGTAAGGGGTGCAGCCATTAGAGAGCTTGCCCCTACTAAAAATTTGCAAGAAGTGGGAGTGACACAAAGGCGTGTATTTCATTTCTTTATTTGCTTTTACTTGACACTCTGATCACCCACCAACCTTGCAACATGGCCTTTTGGGAACAGACATTAGGTGACAAAATATCAGATGCCCGTTGGTCCAAACTCTGGAGAGAGATTCACTGGTTTAATCATTCGATGGGTATGAGGAGGCCAATTACGAGGTACTCTTTGATTGGTACCTTTATCCCATCAAACAAAAAAACCCACAAAATCTTCTCTAATACGTTCCGAATTCTTTTGGAGAGGGTGTGGTATGTTGGGTGACTTCCGATGCATCTGGTGGGACTGCCCAACTATTCGACCATATTGGACGGAGATCCTCGCCCAAATTAAAGAAAGATTACAGTCAGTCAGGTTTTTGTGCTCTTGGGGTTGAGAGACGACTCTCTCAAACATCAAACAGTTAGGGATCAGGTGAACGTGTGGCTCTGCTTGGGTGCTGTGAAGCTGGCGGTGACTGCTGCCTGGAAACGGAAGGAGGCACTTTCCCTGTCGCAATCAAAAGAGACACAGACCATGGATGGAATGCAGAGCAAATCAAACATTCACCCCCAGTCAAGAGATCCGGGTTAAATACATTGTTCTTTTGCTCAACATGCCACCCCAGTTTAGACCCGACCATAAGCAAATCAGTCTTGACCCTGTGCCTCTTAGTAATAGTCCAGCCTGAACTGCCCAGGACTGGAAACAAGCATAATGGGACCGGTTTCGGGGCATCATCCCTCATCAGCCAGGCCCTGTCGCAATTGCACACGAGTCTATGGAAGGCTTTTGCGATGGAGTGCATGGCAGATGTTCTCTCTGATACATACAAGAACTTTGAGTCCATAAGGGGTCTCTTAGTGGCCTACCTTTCTAAGGATTTACTTTTGTGTGCATGTCCAACCCAAACAAGGGCACTACATCTCTTCCAAGTTTAATAGGCCCACTCATTCACAGCCTTTCGGGTGACAGGATTCTAGACCTTGCTGCACTCCTTGTCCACTACCTGTTCCCTTAGGGGGGGGGTGAGGAGCCTTCCTGTTCTGTTATTGATGTCCCCATGTACCACAGGGTATTGGGTTATTGTTTGGGGGGTGGAGGAGAGTATAAGGGGATAAAGTTTTGACATATATGCTTGCGGATCGTGCAGACGCATGGCATAACAAATGTACTTTATCAATTCCACTTAAGGCAGAAACTGCACTCCTAAATCGCATACTTTATTGCACTGTATGTTTCTGGGAGAAAAAAATAATAATAAAGACAGTTTTGACTAAAAAAAGATAGCAATCTGAACGGCACATAAGTGGC
This sequence comes from Lissotriton vulgaris, assembly GCF_964263255.1. Taxonomy (NCBI): domain Eukaryota; kingdom Metazoa; phylum Chordata; class Amphibia; order Caudata; family Salamandridae; genus Lissotriton; species Lissotriton vulgaris. Next base: position 1,720,735,750 of record NC_141691.1, on the reverse strand, counting down.
CAAGACTCCTGGTTGTTCCAAAGCTTGCTTCTAGGTCTGAGGTAGGCAAGAACAGGCCTTTAAGCCTTGACAACAACCCTCTAAAACATAAATAAAGAACAACAGACTAAGAATGGATCTCTCATTCCTTGTTCTCCCCAGTTCCTGAGCCACCAGCATGGCTCCTGCCTCCAGGGAATATTCAGGCAGATAGGAATTCATGCCGCCACCTCCACCACTGTCCTCGTCTCTGCTATCCTTCCGCCGCTGGGTGCATTGTGGACAGCCTTGGGCTCTGCACAGCACGCCCCGGAAGCAGGGCCAGGCCTCAGTGTGCACAATCGTTAGCAGTTCACAGCAAGCTTTAACAAGCATTTGCAATGCAATAGGTCTCGCCTTAGGAAAGTTGGAGCTATTGGTATGGTAAATGACAAATTTTTAATGTATGTGTTTTTTTTTAAATAACATAATTAATAGCTTTGTCATTTACAATGCCAATAGTTATAACTTTCACAAATGTGACACCTATAGTAATGCAACATGTTTTGTATTTACGTGACTTACATGTGTTGATATTACAAATAAAAATGGCTTTTATTTCTTTTGAATAATTAATACTTAAAAGTGATTCTAATTTATAATGGCAATAGCTTAAACTTTTGTAAATAACTTTTGTGAACATTATGTTTAGTGTTCTCACCTTCTAAAGCACTCGCATGCATCAGGAGGTGCAGGGGTTATGTGTGAATGCTGATCTGTGGAAGGGTACCAAAAGGTCTGTTCAATTTGCGGAAATGGATGTCTGCAGGTATGAATGACTGCAGGTGAGGCAGTATGGATGTCTGCAGGTACGGCTGCAGGTGTGGATGTCTGCATGCTTGCTCCACGTGTACCTGTATTCGGAGTGCCTGTGTGTGTAAGCCAAACATACTGGCTTTAACAATCATTCTTTTCACTGAAAGCCTCTCAGTTTGAAGGCGTTTTACGCATATACCATTCGGAGAAGCTGCCACGGTCACAAATGCTGCCCTTGCACATCCGCTAGCTCACTCGCCAAGGCCCAGCGACCAATGAATGCAGATTCAGTGGCCAGCACCAATGCCCTCACTCAGGCTCCATCACTACTAAGCACAGAGGCTCTCTGCTTTCTCTCCATTAACCTCCATCCTCCAAGAAGCCTTTGACTTCAGCCTTAGTCGTAGGCCCAGAGAAGGCATAATGGCATTAAGTATCCACTTCCCTGCTACACTGAGAACTGCCTAAACCTTCTCCGATCTCACAGATCATTTACTGGAACAGTAAACTGTCCTCTTCATAGAAACACATTATTTATCCCACTAAAGTAGTCAAAACGTTAAAAGAAATATAAAAAAAAAATTATTTGTACTTGGAATTTCAACTCTGATCATTGTAGTGGAAACGTGTGGAATCGAGGCGTGTCTGGTGAAGGTTTGACAGATTTGGTTTTAAAAGAAAATACTTTTCCTATATTGTTTTTCCTGCCTTAAGCAAGTAGCGAGACCAAGATGATAAATAGATTGATGCGCTCAAAATAAGTTCTAGAAAATTGCTTTTTGGCACCAAAATAAAGAATCAAGGAGAAAAGTTCTCACAAATATTTTCTAAGATGGTTCCTGCAGCCTGCCTACAAGACTTTGCCTAGATTGTCTATGCCTACTGCATGCTGGTGAAGAGGTCTGTCAGCGCCAGAAGCAATGAAGACAGAGAAGGCAAGGGCCAGATTCATGAAAATAGGATTTTCATATAGCACAAGAGCAATTCTTAAAAGGCAGCATATTGTATCCATTCATGAAAAAAACCTTACATGCTCATTAGAAACCACCACACTCCTCGCCGGAGAGACAGTGAACAAATTAACAATCCACCAAACACCCAACTCATGTCTTTTTGTTCATGAATTTGCCAGTTGCAGCACCCAGAAAAAACACATGCCAACATTTTAGATGACGACATTTGGAGATTAAAAATAAATAAATAACCGGGAGAATGTATTTCTCCCATTGACTTCCGAGGAAGAAGATTTAATTTCACGCAGGAGACTGACAAAATAAAGCCATATTTTGATACTAAAATCAAAAGCCTTCCGCCCAAATTGGTTCTATTGGCATGTATGTCAGAAAGGGCGCGCAGTGTCTTGAAGGTATGACGTTACTACCCACAGCGCAATCCATAAATACAATTTATTAATTTGCCTTGAAAGTGAACTTTGCAGTATTCGGTCAGACATAAATGTGGTATTTTATTCCGTGCAAGTAAAATTCGAGAGTATTTTCAGCGAGACTATGGATTGGCTACACTTGCTACAAAATCTACCGTCTGGTGCAAAACCTGGAGATTTAGGAAACATTTTTTACAGCTCAGGGCTGCACCTGATGAGCACCAAACATTGTGAAAAGGGTAACCGCACACCATTAACTGGTTCACTGCTGTAGTCACACACTCCGAGGGAAGCATTCTTCTGCAAGACTGGTTGCAATAGACCCAATTAATGGACATGCAGCATATAAATACAGCAATATAAATATCTACATGTGCCTGTTACATGCTGCTAACGCTGTATGTCAGCGCCAGATACAACGTGGATCGAGCTAACAAGATCCTTTTCATATTGCACAAGAGCAATTCTCAAAATCGGGCACATATTATCCATACAAATATGTTTGTGGAATTCGAAAAGTATGAAAGGAAAGATTTATTTTTCAACATTAAGATAGGTTTCAGCATTCTTGCAAATTCATGTTTACATCACCGTCTACTCTAATCAAAATATTTCTAAGGCGGCATTCAAAACGTATTAAAATAAACAAGTTGCCTCTACTTGATTCTTTTTTTTTTTTTTAACCTTATTATTTTTTTTTTTTTTTAAACCTTTATTTGGAGACAAGCAGGGACAAGGGAAGTGCATACACGATACATACAGTCACATATGGCCATCACAATGGTTCGTCAGAATCGAAAAATGAGATAGAAGCAGGTACAGGGCAGCATATCAGTCAATACAGAGAGCCACATCGAAATGTACAGTGCAAATACTAAAGCAATGATCCAGCATGTTCAGGCAAGCTAATAAGACAATACAGTATGGACACACTCTGTTAGCGCATAGCAAATAAAACAAAGGAGACTCAGGTAGACGGGCCACAAAAAATAAAAGAACCTGACAGGGACACGATCACAATTCCTAACCATCCACTTGCCATAAGGGGATCTACAGCCCACGAAGGCTCGCATGTAGAGGAGACAGCCCAGCCTCTCCCCCGATACTTGAGGATCAGCAGGTGTAAAATAAAATCCCAGCCCACCATGCTGCCATCAACCAACCCCCACACGGTCCCCAAGTTCAGAGTCAGAGTCCTGCACAGCTCTGGTTAAGAGGTACACCTGGAGCGGACTCCAAAAGTCCTTCGGTCTGCATCTGACAGGCATCAATTCAGAATAGATATTATATTGATCCTGACAGTATATGAGGTCAGTCACCCAATCCTGGAAGCGCGGTACCCTGCCACGACCCCAGCAACAAGCAACCCTACGCTTAGCCAGAAGCAGGGCCACATCAACAAACCTACGGTGAGAGGCAGGCACGTCCTTAGAGTAGCCCAGCAACATCACTAAGGGGTCAAATGTCACCCCATCCTCCGCCATAATCTGCAGGGCTTCATGGACCGGAGTCCAATATTCCAGCACCCCCGCACAACTCCAAGCCAAGTGCAGAAAGTCAGCGCCTTCCGCACGACACCTAGCGCACCTGTCATCTTCCGCTAAATGAAACCGGAGTTTCCTCGCCGGGGTATAATAGTACCTCTGAACAAATTTGTAGTGGATAATTTTAAGGCGACAACTGGAGGAGACATTGGCCGTGAGCCCACAGCAGTACTTCCATTGCTCGTTGGTAATAGGGGCTCCCAACTCAGCAACCCACTGCTCGCGCACCCGATTGGCCGGGACCGAACGCCGTCTGCGAATAGCCCCGTATAATTTCGACACCAGGTGTCGCCCATCTGATACCAACAGCACGTGGAGGGGGAGGGTAACCCCAGGCTCCGAAGGGAAATCTGGTAACAGAGCACGCATGCCCTGCCGCAAGCGGAGAAAGTAGAACAGCTCCAAAGGGGAGCAAGCAGCCGCTCCGAAGAAATGAGCCTGCGTACGGAAGGCACCTTCATGAAACAAGTCACCCCACGTGAGGATACCGAGCCGCCGACACATTCGTTGAAACCCCGTTTCCATCAACAGAGACAAATCAGGATGATAAGACAGAGGCAAGGCCGGCGAGTAAAGAAAGGAAACGCCCAGCAATTGAGCCACCCGTTTCCAAGCATCCACCGTGCACGTCACCGTCGTGCGAGGCGTTTCCACATCTGACACCTTGCCCAACACCATCCCCTCCAGTGGGAGTGGGTGGGCAACCCAATGTTCAGCAGCAATTTGGGGCATGAACGGCGTGGGGCGCATCCAGTGATAAGCGTAATGCGCCTGAGCACTAAGATAATAAAGCTCAAAGTCAGGAACGTCGAATCCGCCATCAGCATAGGGCAACGTAAGGGTAGCCCAAGCCACCCGGGGCTGCTTGCCCCCCCAGAACAATCGTATGAGCTCAGATCGAAGTCGACGAAAAAAATAAGCACCAGGATAATACGGAAGGTTTTGAAAGAGGTAAAGAAAGCGGGGCAAAACTACCATCTTGATAAGGGACGCCCTACCGGCCATGGAGAGAGGCAAGGACATCCACCTAGTGACATCATCTGCAAGTTTAGTAATAGCTACACCATAATTAAGCCGAACCGATACTTCTCTATCCAAGGACACAACAATGCTGAGATACCGCAGCTCCGAATCACACCATTCCAGAGGGTAATCAAGGGGAAACCTAGCTACAGCAGCAGTGAGGGGGAAAAGTTGAGACTTCCGCCAGTTGATATGGACACCGGAGACACCCCCAAAAGCGACCAACTCTCGTAAGAGCGAATTAAGGTTGTTCTCAGGGTCTTTAACATAGAGTGTAACATCGTCAGCGTATAAAGAAATACCGACCTGCCGCTGAAGACAATTAAAGGCGCTCTGCTGGTGAAACTGACGAATCCTGCAGGCCAGCGGCTCAATGGCAATGGCAAACAAAAGGGGCGAGAGGGGGCATCCCTGTCGGGTCCCTCTCGTGAGAGGGAACGAGGGGGACAGCACCCCATTCACCACCACCCTCGCCATCGGATCAGTATATAAGAGCTTAACCCATGAGATGAAGATCCTGGGGAAGCCCATCCGACAAAGAACATCAATAAGATAGCCCCACTCAACGGAGTCAAACGCCTTGGTGGCATCAAGAAAGATGGCGGCAACCGGGATAGCAGGAGCGATGGTCGACACAAGCGAAAACAAGGTACGAAGATTGTGGGAGGTAGCACGGCCGGGCACAAATCCCGACTGATCAGGTAGTACAATAACGGGCATGAGCTCGGCAGGTCTCACTGCCAAGACTTTCGCGAGAATTTTGACATCGCAGTTAAGCAATGAGAGGGGCCTATAGGAGCCCACATCCAACGGATCCTTCCCCGGCTTGAGCAGCGACGTAATGGCGACCTCCCGCATGGAGCACGGCAGCCGCCCCTCCTCCAGGGACTCCTCAAAAACCTCACGGAGAACAGGGGCCATGGTGTCCACGTAACACTTATAAAATTCAGCAGGAAGGCCATCCAGACCGGCGGCCTTCCCATTAGACAGAGACATGATGGCATTCCTGACCTCCTCCACCTCTAGGGGCCTGCCCAAGAACGCTCGATGATCATCCGATAACCAACAGAGTGCCAGCTCATCAAGAAATCCGCCATACCGGGTCTCACCAGTCTGCTGTGTCGTGTAAAGGTGTGCGTAATGGTCAATAAAAGTACGCTGAATCTCCGAAGTGTCCCGACAGCGAGTGCCATCCGGCGACACCAATTCCAACACGTCCGACCCATGCCTTGGATGCCTAGTAAGGGCAGCGAGGACCTTACCGGGCCTCTCCCCTTCACAGTATCGCCTCGCCGTCCAGTACTTTCCCCTATGCTTAGCCTCTCTAGCAGCCTCCTCCTCATACTCGGAGAGTTTAGTACGGAACTGCGCCAGAAGATCGGGATCAGAGTCAACCTGCATCCTGCGTTCTAAGTCTCGCAAGTCAGCTTCCAAGCCCTCGAGGGTCCGAACAATCAGTCTAAGCACTCCACAACTTTTAGAAATAGTGACTCCCCGGATCGTAACCTTGAACGCCTCCCATATAACCTCGACGCTGTCTACAGAGCCCTTGTTTCTAGGGAAGAACGCCTCTACCTCCTCACCAAGCTCCTCCTTGAACACCGGGTCAAGCAAAGCAGTCGGAAAAAGGCGCCAAGGCGGGCGCGGCCTATGCAGCCCGGGGACGGATAGAGCAACCTTCACCGGACAGTGATCCGAATACGTCCGAGCCAGATGTGTAGCCTCACGTAGGCCAGCTACCAACCCTCTAGAGAGAAACACATAGTCCAGTCTCGCCCATGAACGAGCATGTGTAGTGTAATGAGTACCCTCCTTGGTGGCAGGGTGGGCGTACCTCCAGCTGTCGACCAACCCAGCCTCCTCCACAATCCCACGCAATACTTCTCTAGCCTGCACATTATACTGAGGGCTCCCTTCCGATCTGTCCGACTGGGCATGAAATGCAAAATTGAAATCCCCCCCCCCCCACACAATGTAGGTGGCATCCACAGCAAGAACATGACCCCACAATGTGGCAAAAAAGGTTGGCGTATCGACATTAGGAGCATAGCAATTAACAAACAGTACAGTGTTCTGCCCAAGCCGCCCCCACAGTAGCACATAGCGCCCCTCAGAGTCCCCCACAGATCCCAGTTCTTGAAAAGCGAGCGATCTTTTAACAAGGATGACAACCCCGCGAGCATAAGAAGAATAGGAAGCAAACCTCCTTGCCGCAGCCCACCTCCCACCAAAGCTGGGGGAAGGAGCGGGACGCAGATGCGTCTCCTGGAGGAGAGCAACATGAATAGCATGCCTGTCCAGATACTGGATCACACTACGACACTTCCTGGCATCATTAAGTCCCCGTACATTCCAGGACAGAATCGATATCTGATCTATAACAGCAGTCGACATTACCCAGTTTCCGGGCCCCACAGGACCCAATAAGCAAATACAGAGCATCCAACTACCAGCAACAGCCAGCGACAGGGCCACACCCTAGGGCGCAGTCGTCCCCCCGCATACACTCCACACACACCCCAGCCATCTCCAAACCAAGCAAACAAAACCACAACAACCCCCCCCAGCTGAACCATCCATGCAACAAACACTCAGAACATACTGCGCACAGCACGCTGCCAACCCAGCTTATACGGCCCACAACTCGCACACGTGTCCCTCGTGCAAAGCGCTCTCCGCCACGCGGCTGCCAAAGATGGCGGCCGTTCCAACCGGGCCCATGGCGGACGGGGGCACGAGCCCCAGGATCAATTCCGCCAAACAGATAAATGGACCAGCCGAGGCAGCGGGCACGACACCGCGCCTGCGCACACAGACAACAGCAGCAACCCATATACTGATCCATGAGCCCTGGGCAAGCGAGTGTGGTCAGCCTCATTCCCGCCCCACCCACCCACCTGATACCACCCCAACTATCAGGCCATGCGCACCCCCGCCCCCCCCCCCCCCCCGTTCCCCAACACACATCCAGTCAACCAACAAAGGACTAGAATCCAAACCAAAGGTACAAGTGGGGCACACCCTCCGGGGAACCTTCTAGAGGTGCACGATACCACTCCCTCACACCACGCCAGTGTCCGAGCCAACGAGTACCAAACGGCCCCAGGCGCAGCGCGGGGAGGTGGGTGCCCAGAGCGCGACACCAGATAGCACCATCCTGCGGTTCCACACCGACCCCAAGAAACAATACGTACACTCTCACATCAGGAAAGACATGACCCCCGCACCCAAACAAGGAAAAGCGGACACCAGTTAGGCCGCAAATGCGGAAAAGGAAGGCAGTAGGAGTCAGTGTAAAAGGCAAACGTCCAGAATGTTCCAAAACCAGTAAAAAGATAAACAAAGACCAAAGTCACCACAATCAGGCGACCTCCTCCTCAGCCGCCGAATGTTCATCTTCAGGGTCTCGATCGCCTCTCCGATCCGCAGCCGTTCGCTCGCGCTGGAGGCGCTTCGCAAAATCCGCAGCATGCTGTGGGTTGGTGAAAAAATGTTGCTTAGCCTGGTGCGTCACTCTTAGTTTGGCAGGGTACAGCAAAGCGTAGTCCACTTGTAGATCCCGAAGTTTCCTTTTCACCCCCAGGAACTTACGACGCTGGTCCTGCACCATCGGCGTGAAGTCGGGGTACATGGTGAAGGACTACCCATCGAAGGAAAGGGCCCTATTAGTGCGGGCAGCCTGGAGGGCAGCGTCCCGGTCACGATAGTTTAAAAGGCGCGCGATGATGGGGCGCGGTGCGGCCCCAGACGCCGGCCGAGGTCCCAGTGACCGATGCGCTCTCTCAACGATGAACTGGGATGAGAACGCTTCCGCCCCAATGGCGCCCACCAGTAGCCTCTCCACATAAGTTTCCATTTTGCCCACATTTGTGGACTCCGGCACACCTGCGAACGTTGTTGCGCCTACTCCTCGCCTCCAACTCCTCATTCTTAGCGGCAATTACACGCAAGATATTGTCCATTCTCGCCAGTTGGGTGGTATGGGTGGCCGCCGTGTCGTCGTGGTCCGAAATGCGCTGTTCCGCCGCCGTCAAGCGCTCCTCATGCACGTCCAGCTTCTGGACGACCGCATCCATGCGCGACGATATTTTGTCCACCTTGTCCACTATCGTGGCAAACCCCTGCCTCATCTCCTGCATCATCTGGGTAAAGTCCGGTGGTGGTGGCTGCGGGACACTATCAGCGACAGTCAGGGGGGGGACCGCGAAGTCCCAGCATCCTGGAGCAAACGCGTCCCCCGTCTAGCTCCTCCAGAGTCAAAGGACAACTTAGATTGTTTAGTGTCCGGCTTCCCCATAATGGTGCGCTAAAAGTGCAGTGGGGGACCAGAGCAAATAGGAGTCAGGATATAGGTCGGACAAAGGGTACGGCCAAAAAAAAAAACGAACCGTGGGGGCACGAGCAGGCCAGAGCGCCCGGCCACTCCCAACGACGAGAAAATGGCTGTCTCCGCTCCCAGATCAAAGGGGCGATCCCCCAGACGACAAGAAGGAAATCCGCTGTGACTCCGTGAGCAATGGTATCTGGGCAGGCAGATGTAGGAGCAAAGAAGTCAGTTCAATGGCAAGGAAGAACCAAACAGCCTGCCCGGCCAGCGAGCGGGCCCGGTGGAGAGGGGCAGAGCAGGGCCTACACCCCACGTGCAGAGCCACGGACTGGCATGAGCGATGACGCCGGGCCAAAGGACACCAGACCTCCAGAGCGCAAGTCGGGGAAACTTGGTATCCTCGTAACTTCGGCCAGCAACCTCCGAATGGCCCAGGAGTTGGACCGTGGGTGGTCAGTCGATATCCCAGTAGATCTATAGGGTCAGATCAGGGCGCATCGATGGTAATCAGGATCCCTAGGCGGATAATAGCTCCGGGCAGCGGGAGCCTCACGACAGTGCGGCCATTCCGCAGTGCGCCCTCTAGCGCCCCGCCTCTACTTGATTCTTACTTAATATGCAGCACTCCAGGCTGACCCTCGTGTGCCTTTAATTCACCACCGCAGCCCAGGGAGTTTCTTGAAGTTCCCGCCGGGCCGTCGCGCTGCCTGCGGCGACCCGGAAGCGGTTGGGCAGCCGGCCAATCGCAGCGCGGCCCCAACCGGAAGTCCCGCCCCCATCGCGGCGCGAGAGAGAGAAGCCACTGTCCGAGGAGCCCCGAGGGCTCCTGATCGAGTCCCCGTCCCGAGATGGGGGACCGGGTGAAGAGCGGCCGGGCGCATGGGGAAGGCGGGGCTCTCATGTGGTGAGAGCCCCGCAAAGCGCTACCGCCGCCCGAGAGCCAGAACCGCCGCCGAGCACCGCCAGAACAGGTGAGTGTGTTGAGGGAGAGGAGGGGTGAGTGGGGGTGGTGTGTGCGCGTGTGTCTGTTGTAGTGTGTCTGTGCGTGCGTGTGTCTGTCTGCGCGTGTGTCTGTTTAAGGGGGGGGGTGCGTGTGTGTGTGTGTGTGTATGCAGTGTGTGTATGTGCGCATGCGTGCGGGAGACGCTACGTGCGCGCTCACGAGCTACAATCTCCAGGAGGACAAGCTCGTCACAGTCTGCAGTCCACATTCCCCGGAAAGCGGCGACATTAGTTGTCTCCCTAGACAGCAAAGCTTTGCTTTGCTTTCGTCTAGGCGAGACCTAAAAACAGTACCTTACCTGTGACTTAGCCCCCCACCAGTGCCCGTGCCAGTGAGCTTACTGTGCACTGCCTTCAGCCCTGCCCAGCAGGCTCTATGTGAAGGGTGCGGGCTGTGGCGTGGCCTGAGTCTGCACAACCCGCGTACCACTGGGAGCATTCTTCACAGCCGGCTGTTCTCGGCCTTCCGTCTTTCAAGTTGTAGAAAATCATACTTTTTTTTACTCTCCTTGATGGATCCGCACAGACCTTGAGATCCCAACCATGGACGCCAGATGCTAATCGACGATCGAATTTCCTGCAGGTTTCTTGAACAGCACCAAAGGTAATAGCATAAGAAGAAATTTTTGCTCCCCCATTCGATTATCACTCTTTACGACGGATCTGCATCAATCTTCACATAGCAAGAGGAAGGTAAACTTACAAATGTCTACCAAATTACATGCAGATGTGTAAAACTGGCACCAACATTAAGGAAATCATATAATGCATTTTTTTTAGAAACTACGACTTAACCACCGCATCTTCACATTCAAAATGGTTGATGAATTTGTGAAAAATGATGAATTCGGACTGTCCAAAAATGTTTCTTCACTCTCGCTCTCTGTATTTTGAACAATGCTCATCATGCCTCTCCATTCCTCTACCAAAAATGTTTCCAGCACCTTGAAGTCCCAGGTTTTGCAAAATCTATGAATTCAAGTTGGTCGGGAAAAAACATAACCTCTTATTCAAGCAATCACATCTCAAATTTGATTGGAAGAACTCGCACGTTTTATGCTTGAGCACTCAACCAACAGTATATGCAAAAGAATTAGCCCTTTAAATACCTGTTGGAGCACTAATTTCTAGAACATAACATACTGAAACAGTGCTTTTCCTTGACATGTTGGGTTTGGGAAGGCCATTTAAGGGTCACTAATGTACAAGTAACTAACCAATACATAAGTTGCAGTGTTTTTTCCACTATCCGCTTTGTAAATCCATTGTATCTTGTGTTTCTGAAACCAAATTCAAAATTCTGTCTGAAAGCTCAGCGCCTAGACAGCTTGATGAGGAGTTACATACAGAAGCTTTGTGAAAACCAAAGAAATAACTGCATTAGAAAAAAGAGCTCCCGACAAAGTATATTGGATAAGAGAGGAGATATAAGGTCTCCCAAAAACTATAGGTTGATTAACCTTTTGGATGTGGGTGAAAAAGTAATTGCAAAACTTATACTCGAAATACTGAAGGATTGGGTCGAATTGTAATCAATAGACTCCCTCCCCCCCCCAAGATCAAGTTGGCTTCAAAGAGGGGCACTCCACAATTGACTACTGCTTTGCCCTCTGGTCCTTTGCAAGGACGTAGGTCGAGCAGAGAGGGAGGTTGTTCTGCTGCTTCGTATACTTCTGTGCTGCCTTTGATTTGGTGGGCCGAGATTGTTTATGGGAAACCATGATAAATTATGATATCCCAAAGGGAATCTTGGGCATAATATACAGGAATTACAGAAACATAATTGGGTCCAAGTTATTATCGAAAGAGGGGTCCTTGACGCAAAAAATATAAATGAATAATGGATTAAGACGAGGTTTGTACTGGCCCCATTGCTATTTTCTATATTTGTCTCCGACCTCCCAAAGACACTTGTGGGGGCAAAAGGCGCTAGACCTAGAATAGCTGGTAAACATATATCGTGCCTTTTGTGTGCAGATGACCTGGTAAATTTAGACCAGATGGAGATGGGTTTACAAAGAAAGTTCAATATATTCAGGGATTACTGTATCCGTAAACAGTTAACTGTAAACATGGATAAAACAAAAGTGATGTGCTTCTGCAAAATAGCTAATAAATTCAGTTGTCATCTGGGAACCACTAAATTGGAAACAGTTACCGACTATAAGTAGTTAGTAATTTAGGAATTAGGAGTAATTAGGAGTAAGTTAGGAATTTGGTTTGAAAGGTCACTGAACTGGCATACCCATCTGAAGGCCCTAAAAGCGAGGGCCCTCGCTTCGGTGAGTGACCTAAGAAAATTCAACCGGGGCTATGGGGATATGTCAGATAGACCAGTTCGGAAAGCTTTTGTGGCCATGATACTGCCGCAACTGCAATACAAAGCTGAATTACTTTGCATCAGTGGTAAAAATGGCCGGGACCCCATGCAGGGGAAATGTATTAAGACCTTAATGTCCCTGCCAGGTTCCTCCATAGTGCAGGCCATCAGACTAGAAGCAAGTATGTCCTCAGGGACCATATTGGCACATGTGGCTTTAATAAGATTTTGGAAAAAACTGGGTCAGGGAGAGGAACAGGAAATCTTCCACTGGTGCAAAAAGGAGATCCAGTATAGTGAACTAAAAAGGGATCAGAGGGGTCAGAAAAAAATCTGTGTATAGGGACATGAAGGCGAGCCTTTGCCATGAAACCCTACAAGTTGACGTCTCTAAGGGGGAGTTGAGATCTACAGGAAAGGAACTATCCTGGGAAAGGGACTGGCAGTATTTGGGAGGGAAAATCAGTTTAACTTAAGCTAAACTAATGGCATAAGGGAGCTTGGTTCCCTTTCCTTCACATTTTACCAAATCGCTGGTTGAGGTGCAAAGTTCTAAGGACTGGAATTGGCGTTAATCCTTACTATGCAAACGGGAAAATAAAAGCAGAAATTATCCAAACCTGATAGTAATTGCACATGAGTTACACACAAAACGCAATACTCTGTTCATATTAGTGAATTGCTTAAAGGTGTTGCCCTTGCGGAAAGTGATTACTATCAACTCTTTTTAGGTCTCGCCTACGCAGCACGGATGAGCTGCATAGGAGACCTTTAGCCGTCGTTCTGCTGTTTTTCGAAGCACATACTCGTGCTTGTGGCAGCATACACCTTGCTGGAGCCTGCAGGAGCACGCCACAAGTACGAGTATGTGCTTTGGAAAACAGCAGACTACTCTCCCCAGCACACGCACCACTCGTGGGCTCACCTCCTGCTCCCCCTCTCACAATTAAAGTTCGTGGCCGCGGGGCCGCACTTGTATTCTCCCCTTTAGCTTCCTATTCTCCTTTGCTATTGGCTTATTCTATTCTCTTCTCTTTTTCATTTTTCCATTTCTCGTTTTCTTTCGAGTCTCTTCCTATTTTCCTAAAGCGCTGTGCAGTCTCACTCTTTTTCCCACTGCATCTCCCTCCTCCGCAGTTCGTCCCCCTCCCCACTTCATCTGTCTTTCTTCTCCTCTCTTCCCTCATTGCCTCCTGACAGTGTTTTCTATCTGCTGTCCCAGCAGACGGGGCCTGGCCTACGTCTCACTCATTACTCATCTGCCCACTTTATTTACCCTGGACTTTTGTGCCACACTGGCATACCGCTTCTGGACACTTCAAAGCGCTTGAGGACAGTTGGTGATAACTCCAAATGGTTACATGAGGGTGCGGGGCGTTGTACTTGTGTATTGTACTTCCTCGATGAATGAAGCTCTAGATAGGGGGGTTCCACTGCCTCAGCATTTTCAGAGGTGCACAGCTACTTCCCTACGCTGGGTGATCCTGCTAATTTTGGGTCACTTATTTAAAAAAAAAAATAGTTGGTGCCAAATCCGACCAAAAAAGTGCGCAGGCCACCACCCTCTTGTACTCTGATCCATGCAGACCCTCTCGTCCTGCAGGCTGGGCCTGGGCGACATTTTATTGACAAGGAAATGTGCAAACAGTTAGTACCTGACAATCTAACTGTTGTCTTTTCCAGGTGCACGCCTGCATGCAACTCTTGAAAGACACTTGCATTGCGCAGATAGCTCGAGTCAAGAGACATTTTCTGCTCAAACCAGCCTCCCCAGTCAGTATATGGGAGACTTTTTTAAAACCTGGATGCGCGTTGGGGTGGGGGGGCAGATAGCAGCACATCATATTTTACTACTAAAGTATAATTTTGGGACATTTTCACAGAATTATATATAATTTGCAAAAAATATAATACAGAGCCTCGCAGGCCCCAGCCAGAACACACTTGACCTGAATCAGTGGTTCTGGCTTAGTAGTAGGTGCATTCTGCACCCCCCACCCCTTACTGAGGAATCACCGAAAAAAACGGTAATGTCTCCGGTCAGCACTTTTGGAAGGCTTTTCACTGGAAATATGTATTTTAGGTCACATACATGAATCCTGCAGTAAAGAATTTAAGATTTCCATATAAATCAACCACATTCAACAGCCCTCTAAGTCGCAGCAGAACGAACTGCTCGGAACCTCGGGTTTGAAAAGAAACAGAAGTGTGCAGTAGCAACCTTTCCTAATCTAAGTGAAGAAATGACATTCTGACAGCTCATGCGCATCGCCAGCCAAGAGAGTGGGGCTGCCTCCACCGCACGTCTATACCTCATACCACAACCAGCTCAAGTCACAAAAATTCTCAAAGCCTTCAAGTCCTCTTAATATTTTATGTATTACTGCACAGAAGTCAATTCAGGAACTGAAACTTATTCAGCATACAACAGCAAAGCCACCAGGCATTGCAAAAGCCTGTAATGTTTTAATTGTTTACAAATAACGGAACGAGCCACTGGCCCTCTTATGTGATTTTTCTCACCCACCATTTCTATTTAAGTTGAAGAAAATTCCTAATTTTATGAAGGAAGTAGAAACTTAAATGACCGACTTACAATACATGTTGACATGTTGGCAGCCCTCAGCCACAGACATACCGCTGGCAAGTTGAGCTGATTTCTTTTTTTTTACTTTTTGGCCATCATTCACTGCCTGAACAACAAGTATTGGAAAGGCATTAATTAATATGACAGGATATTTTGAAGCAGGGTGTCATCTCACCGGCTTCACTTTTTGATTACTGTTCTTCAACACTTTGCTTGGCATTGCTGCGGCTCATGCGCACCCTCTGTCACACTTCTGATTACTTCTTATTACCTATGTATCTCTGCATCAGGGAAAAAAGTGGGGAACCAGAGGATAAAAAACAAGCATTGGAATAGCCAATAGGTCTCGCCTTTGGGACCTTATAAGTATTTAGTTATGCAGCACAATATCCTTGGTGCAACAATACCAACTGTTGCATGACAAAACAATTATAAGGTCCCAAAGGCAAGATCTATTGGCTATGCCAATGCTTGTTTAAATATGGCATAGTAAACCGAATACAGGTTGTAGAGTTTATTACTGATATGCGCCATTTGGACACTGCAATTGCTATTGGAAGGTTTATGACTGGAGTTAAAAAGCTATGCACAGATGAATAAAATGAACAAGGTGTCCTGATGAAATATCTTTAGCAGTTACAATACGATATGAAATGTAATATATATATAATTGGAAGTTTAAATGTTATTGTTAGTATTTTGGTTTTAAATTAGAAATTCCAGAGGCGGTAACCTTACACAAAAAAATGAAAAATGCATTCAGTAAACAAAGTGATAGGTGAGGAAGTTAAGAATGATCA
This sequence comes from Lissotriton vulgaris, assembly GCF_964263255.1. NCBI lineage: Eukaryota > Metazoa > Chordata > Amphibia > Caudata > Salamandridae > Lissotriton > Lissotriton vulgaris. Next base: position 1,720,719,989 of record NC_141691.1, on the reverse strand, counting down.
GGCTAGAGTACCCCCTCTTTAATATTAGGAGCCCTGTTCAGTTTGTGTAAATTTTATAACAATTGGCGTATGAAGAAGTATTTAATATTATGGCCTTTTACATATTTTTACTTGAATGGCTGACTGATGAATTTATGATGCTGGAATTTTAAATATTGTAATAATTATTATTTAATTTACTAAATGTTTAGATGAGGTGTGTTATGCATCGTTTAAAGACCATCGGTCTAAATAAACATTCCTTTTGACTGACTGACCGGAAATGTTGGTGGACATTGTGAAATGTTATTCTCATAATAGATGTTTATACAATCTTTTCAAACAGGAGAAAGAAGGTCATTTAAGCCAAGACGAGTGTTCTGAAGGCAATCTTTATGACGGGCTTCTCGATGTATTCCCGCAAGGATACGACCCTGTCGGATTCGCTGAGGTAGAGTCAGGAAAACTGCAAGTACTGATGAAGCTGATCGCAGGTATCCGCGAACACAGTCCAAATGAGAGGTAGGGATGGAAATCATCATCACACTAGCATTCTGTGTGCTCTTTTACTCACTCTGCCTGACACTGATTCCAGAGCTATAAGGGGTTACATTTGAACACTGTGGTGAGACAGCTGTGAAAGGAAAGACTAAATTGTTGAGATCTTTTTGCTGGATTGTAATAAAGTTCAGGGTATGGTTCACTCTATTCGGACTTTAAAAAACATAAAAGACTAGCACTGCACTGTTCTTCTTGTAACATCACCTGATGTGTCTGGAAGTAGTTTTTAGCTTTGAGTCAGAGACAGTCACTTGCAGTGTTCTTGACTGGTCATTTGTCTGTTACCTATCCTTTTTATTACCTACATGTTCACTCTTCTATTAATGACCCTCCTATGGCAGACTCTAAGTGTGGGAGGGTATACTCAGACGTGAGTCCCTAGCTCATTGCACCATCAGGATTCAAGCAAGCCGGGCCGATGACGACTGAAATGCCAGAAACCGGTCCCCGGTAGCCTGTCTCCGTTCTGGTGAAGAATTGGCTTGGTAGTTTGGTCTGCCCTGTTCCCATCATGCACTGGGACAGGAACAGACTAATTTGCATGTAGCCAGGTTCTGAGCTGGGATGGTGCAGTGAGCTAAAAAACGGTGATGGATCAAGCCCTGATCTCTTGACTGGGTAGGAGTATTCTGCATCATTCAGAAACTCTGTCCATCACCTTTTCCAAAATTGATTTCATCCACACTAAGTGTGGGAGGGTATACTCAGACGTGAGTCCCTAGCTCATTGCACCATCAGGATTCAAGCAAGCCGGGCCGATGACGGCTGAAATGCCAGAAACCGGTCCCCGGTAGCTTGTCACCGTTCTGGTGAAGAATTGGCTTGGTAGTTTGGTCTGCCCTGTTCCCATCATGCACTGGGACAGGAACAGACTAATTTGAATGTAGCCAGGTTCTGAGCTGGGATGGTGCAGTGAGCTAAAAAACGGTGATGGATCAAGCCCTGATCTCTTGACTGGGTAGGAGTATTCTGCATCATTCAGAAACTCTGTCCATCACCTTTTCCAAAATTGATTTTATCCACACTAAGTGTGGGAGGGTATACTCAGACGTGAGTCCCTAGCTCATTGCACCATCAGGATTCAAGCAAGCCGGGCCGATGACGGCTGAAATGCCAGAAACCGGTCCCCGGTAGCTTGTCTCCGTTCTGGTGAAGAATTGGCTTGGTAGTTTGGTCTGCCCTGTTCCCATCATGCACTGGGACAGGAACAGACTAATTTGCATGTATCCAGGTTCTGAGGAGCTGGGATGGTGCAGTGAGCTAAAAAACGGTGATGGATCAAGCCCTGATCTCTTGACTGGGTAGGAGTATTCTGCATCATTCAGAAACTCTGTCCATCACCTTTTCCAAAATTGATTTTATCCACACTAAGTGTGGGAGGGTATACTCAGACGTGAGTCCCTAGCTCATTGCACCATCAGGATTCAAGCAAGCCGGGCCGATGACGGCTGAAATGCCAGAAACCGGTCCCCGGTAGCTTGTCTCCGTTCTGGTGAAGAATTGGCTTGGTAGTTTGGTCTGCCCTGTTCCCATCATGCACTGGGACAGGAACAGACTAATTTGCATGTATCCAGGTTCTGAGCTGGGATGGTGCAGTGAGCTAAAAAACGGTGATGGATCAAGCCCTGATCTCTTGACTGGGTAGGAGTATTCTGCATCATTCAGAAACTCTGTCCATCACCTTTTCCAAAATTGATTTTATCCACACTAAGTGTGGGAGGGTATACTCAGACGTGAGTCCCTAGCTCATTGCACCATCAGGATTCAAGCAAGCCGGGCCGATGACGGCTAAAATGCCAGAAACCGGTCCCCGGTAGCTTGTCACCGTTCTGGTGAAGAATTGGCTTGGTAGTTTGGTCTGCCCTGTTCCCATCATGCACTGGGACAGGAACAGACTAATTTGAATGTAGCCAGGTTCTGAGCTGGGATGGTGCAGTGAGCTAAAAAACGGTGATGGATCAAGCCCTGATCTCTTGACTGGGTAGGAGTATTCTGCATCATTCAGAAACTCTGTCCATCACCTTTTCCAAAATTGATTTTATCCACACTAAGTGTGGGAGGGTATACTCAGACGTGAGTCCCTAGCGAACTGCTGCTCAAGTAAAGATGGGTCCGTGGACACTTGCCTGAGGAAACTGATCAAGCGCCTGTATTTTGGGACGACCCCCGTGCCTGGCTGATTCCATCTGCTGGTTCCTCCCTGCCGAGACGCTAGGAACAACAGCGTCGCAGGTTGAAGGAACTAGCCTTCCCAGAGGGCACCGCTATCGCGCATAGGAGTGCGTCATCACCCAGCGCCAGGCGGCGCTACAAAGCGGGACCACGCCCGACCAGAGGGGCGAACTGCTGCTCAAGTAAAGACGGGTCCGTGGACACTTGCCTGAGGAAACTGATCAAGCGCCTGTATTTTGGGACGTCCCCCGTGCCTGGCTGATTCCATCTGCTGGTTCCTCCCTGCCGAGACGCTAGGAACAACAGCGTCGCAGGTTGAAGGAACTAGCCTTCCCAGAGGGCACCGCTATCGCGCATAGGAGCGCGTCATCACCCAGCGCCAGGCGGCGCTACAAAGCGGGACCCCGCCCGACCAGAGGGGCGAACTGCTGCTCAAGTAAAGACGGGTCCGTGGACACTTGCCTGAGGAAACTGATCAAGCGCCTGTATTTTGGGACGACCCCCGTGCCTGGTGATTCCATCTGCTGGTTCCTCCCTGCCGAGACGCTAGGAACAACAGCGTCGCAGGTTGAAGGAACTAGCCTTCCCAGAGGGCACCGCTATCGCGCATAGGAGCGCGTCATCACCCAGCGCCAGGCGGCGCTACAAAGCGGGACCCCGCCCGACCAGAGGGGCGAACTGCTGCTCAAGTAAAGACGGGTCCGTGGACACTTGCCTGAGGAAACTGATCAAGCGCCTGTATTTTGGGACGACCCCGTGCCTGGCTGATTCCATCTGCTGGTTCCTCCCTGCTGAGATGCTAGGAACAACAGCGTCGCAGGTTGAAGGAACTAGCCTTCCCAGAGGGCACCGCTATCGCGCATAGGAGCGCGTCATCACCCAGCGCCAGGCGGCGCTACAAAGCGAGACCCCGCCCGCAACGCGGGACGCCCGGGGCGAAGCCCGGGCAAAGGGTGGGCCGTCTGAGGCCGTCCGAGGACGACGGAGGACGGGACGGGCCACCCTACTGAGTCCCACGCATTCAGAACACTCCGGAAGTAAGTCCTCTACACACACTGCCCCTACTAGGCGATTAACTGCCACACATACTGCCATGTCCACAAGGGGCAGCCGTAGTAAGACTGCTGCAAGAGCAGGGAAAGTCACTGGCCCAATTGATAACTTCATCTTCAGGGCCAACGAAGCGATCGACCAGGGAATATCACTATTGGAACGTAGAGTCTCCCTGGAACTGGCCCAAGCCAAACGTTCTTCTCTGGGTCTCCTTGCCACAGCAAATACACCCAATAGGAACAACCCTGCTGATGGTGCCTCTGTAGTCAGTGCTAGTGCAGAGATCCACACCATGCCTAACACTGTGGATTTATCAGTAACACAATTTCTCTCAGACTCATTACGGAGTTTGGAGAAATCTCCCAATCTAGATGTCACGGATAACTTTAACACACAACTAGATCTCGTCACAAACTCTATTCCAGCAATGAGTCTCCCTGAGAGCTCGCACATAACATCTATTGTAGAGTCCCATTCACCTCCTATTCCGACAACAGACATCACACATGCCCTTGCTACCGACCCGATCCTGATTATAGATCCTGATCTGATGGCTACTAATCCATCCCCTCCCCGAGATTCGGCTACTACACATACATTCGAGGACTCAACCCCTACTTCAAGAGTACTGCGAGGTCTAAGGGAGGGAGCCATACAGAAACAGAAACAGCCCCAAGGTCCAAATACATCTATACCCAATGGAAACCCTCTACCCCAGAGAAAGCAGGGGAAAAGCCTACCTAACAACTCTAAAAAGGCTAACAAGAAATCTAATACAGGGTCAGGTCATAAAGGAGACTCGCCCACCATGGAGTCATCATGTAAAGATTGCTCCTCAACAAACCAACTTATAACGAAGGTTGGGGAAATTATCAGTGTCCATCTTGCCACCATAGAAAAGAGACTAGGGAACATAGAAAAACAACTAAACGAACTAAGCGCCCTAGTCAAAAGCCCATCCCCTAAAGGTATACCAACTTCAGTGGCGGCCAAACCACATATTCAACAACCTTTGGGACAACCCGCTAAAAAACTAGTCGCAGCCCCTGGTAATACACCTAAGCCAACCTTACCTCCAAAGGGAGTTATGAAGAAACCGAACCCACCCACCTTAAACACAGACCTACAGGGGAAACAATCCAACCCGACACAACCAAAGGGGGTTATCACTAGCAATCTTAAGGACAGGAACAAAGGAAATCAAGGAAGATTCCCTGCTAATCTGCCCCCTGGATCAAGTCCATATGTAGTGGTGATGACGGGAGTCCCAGAGATAGCAGACAGTACTGAAGAACCTACCTGGTCTCTACTAAACAAAGTCAGTTATTGGCTAAACAATAACAGACCTTTACCCCCATACTGCAGGAGCAAAATCCTAACAGTCAGAAGAGTACCGTGGATGGGCCGCGAAACACAGAAAACACATGGCGACTGTGTGATTGTTAACTTGGATGACCCACGCACGGTAGAACACATTTGTTCATGGAGAAGTGAGGGGTACAGTGAAGGGATAGAAACAAGGCACCTTTCTTTCTTCTACCCATCTAGGAATTCTGATAGGTTCAACCAGTACGACCATGCCTTTGAGGGAGACTGGCGCCAGGTGGGGCAAAAAGACGTGGGAAACAACTGGGGCGAGTGGGGGCGAGATAACCATAGATATCCTCAAAGAAATATAATAAGTAGAGATGCTTACTGGGGAATACCAGTTTTCAATAGATTCAGCAGCCTTGAGATGGTTGATTGACTCCCACCATCATCTCGGCCACTGTACACTGAACTGGAGGGAACAAAACAGGGTTCTCCCATTGACTCTACTAAAAACATAGATGTGTACGATAAGGAGAGACCAAGCACACAACTGACCCAAAATTGTTTGAGATTTTCACTAGTAAAAGAAGATCAAGTAGTTGGTAACACTAAAGGGCCTGTAACATCCAACCCTCCAGATCCCTACCCTCATAAAAACCTTAACAGCGTATTAAAGATCATCAGCTGGAATGTAGCCGGACTCCAACAACGGGTGTTGGACCAGGAATGGTTAAAATTCATATCCAACAGAGACATAATAATGTTACAAGAGACATGGGCTACTTCTGAAACAGTTATAGAGGGTTTTGAATGTCACAGCATCAGCGCACAGAAGTCAGTCTTTGGACGCCCCGTGGGAGGTCTGCTGATTGGATTAAGGATAACTCTAGGGGGGGCAATCAAATCAATACCAACCAAAAGCCCAAACATTCAAATAATCGAGTTCACATGTAGGTCATCGTTTTATTTGATTAACTTCTACAATAACGATTTTCACTCGACCCCTAACAGGAACTACATAGAGCTATTCGAGAATATTACAAGAATAACCAAATCAGCCAACAACCGTGCGAACAATAGGATTATCCTATCTGGAGACTTTAATGCCAAACTGACGGAAACCAAAGCAGGTGCAAATCAATCAGATAGGGCCACTAAACGTGGAAATGAACTGAAAAATTTTATAAATACACACACCCTATTGAATATAATGGACACATGCAAAAATAGTGAAACTGCATATATTCCAACTTTCAGAGGGAGAGATTTTTCCAGTACAGTAGATTACATCTTCACGTCTGTAGAATTATTAGACAAAGTTACCCAGGCAGGAGTTGTAGAAACAGCCTTCTGAGACCATAATGCATTGGAAATTAGTTTAAGACTGGGCCCGATTCAAGCACCGCCCCGCACCTTGGGAGCAAGGGACATCGTGCCATCAACTGATAACTTAAGGCTAAAGTGGAAAGGGGTGGACTGCGGACGTATTATGAACATAATCATAAGCAACCACCAATCGATAGTTGACTCATGCTCACTTACTGATGGGAACCACCAAAGGATAGTCAAAGACTTTGTAAATCTGTGTCATGTTATTAAGACTCTCCTGACAGTCCCTTACAGGAAAAATAATGACGAGCCTAGGTGGTTCGACAGTTGCTGTTCAGCGGCAAATAAGGCTCTTTGTAGGGCGCTAAATTCTAAACCGAGGAGTCAAGTAGATGTACGGTCCGCCAGGCAAGCCTACAAAACAGCTATAGGGACAAGGAAGGCCACCATGGTAGAGGAACACTGGAACGAATTAATTGTCTCTGCTGCTGTGGGAAATAGTGCAACCTTTTGGCCTGCTGTAAGGAAGATGCGGGACATGGGGAAACAGTTGTCACCAATTAGCTGCACCATCTCAAGCCAGCATTGGGAGCAACATTTCTCCAAAATATATGCCAACCCTACTGCTTCTACAGAAGATTACAACTATGGCAAATTGAGCCCATTAGATATAACTTTGGGGGAGGTCGTTTTGGCCATCAATCAAAGCCTCGGGAACAAGGCGCCAGGGCCGGATGGCTTCCCAATTAACCTAATCAAACACAAACCAGAATTTTGGGGGTCTATTCTGGTCAATGTCTTCAACTGTCTACCGATGGGCGCCATCCCTGACACCTGGTCCACAAGCACAATAGTGCCTATCTTCAAAAAAGGAGAAAGATCTGACCCTGCAAATTATAGGCCCATCTCACTCTTAGACAACACCCTGAAAATTCTGGGCCGGGTGCTGTACAACAGAGTGAACGATTGGGCCGAAGAAACAGGGGTGCTGGACAGATGTCAAATGGGCTTCAGAAGCAAGGTCGGGACAACAGAACAATGCCTGAATCTTAATCTTGTAATAGGCAAATACACCATAGCCAGGGCTTCTCCTATTTACCTAGCTTTTATGGACTTGTCGTCCGCATTCGACCTAGTGAATAGGTCGAAATTGTGGGCGACACTTCTCTCCTATGGCCTTGATGAATCCTTGGTACATTTCCTAGCTTACCTACACGCGGACACTAAAGCCCAGGTACGAATTGGCTCGGAGGGTGAGATTTCAGGGGCAATCAAGGTAGAAAGAGGCGTCCGACAGGGGTGCGTTTTAGCACCCCTGCTGTTTATCATCTACATAAACGGACTGAGCGATTCCCTGAAAAAGACGACAACTGATGTCCCGAAAATCCAAGGGAATCTGCTACCCGCACTCCTGTATGCCGACGATGCGGTGATTATGGGCTTAACACCGAATGCCCTACGTGCCCTGGTCAAGAGCTTTGCACTTTTTATGGGGAACCTGGACTTGAAAGTGAATTTTAAAAAATCGTTTATTATGACCTGTGGGCCAGGGGCCAAACAACTCAACTCCATTTCGATTGGTCAAGAGAAGCTGCACTCTACCAAATCATTTCCCTACCTAGGTATGGTCTTTGCTGCGAACGGCCTGTGGAGTGGGCATCTTGCCCACGCCACAGGCAAGTTCTCAAAGGCCATAAACTCAATCCTTGCCTTACCACGGCCAAAGAGGTCAGAAACAACTAAGGCAATTGTGAAAATATACAGACTGCAATGTGTCCCGGTAGCAACCTATGGCGCCGAGATTTGGGGGATAGTGAAACCATCTAGCCTGCAGACAGAAGAAAACCGGTTATGTAGAAAACTGCTTGGAGCCCCAATCTCTTCATCCGGGTACATTTGCCATGCTGAACTTAATTTGCCTTACATAACTGATTTTATTGCCACGCGACCTGCATTATTTTGGCTGGCCATTTGGGCCAACGACCGTGCTACTCTAACACAGGATATTGTGTCTGAATGTCTAGCCTGTGACAAAGGCATGAGTATCCCGTGGCTCCAGGCGACAAAGGAAAGCCTAGACAGCATTGGCAAAATCCATCTTTTTAACGACCCATCCCAGATTAAGAGCACAGATAAAAAGGATATACAAATTGAACTCTACGCCCTCTTCAGGGAAAAGAGGTTGGAGATAGAATTGCAGAAACAAACTGTCAAATCATATGTGAATAACATAAACAATGACTTATCTCCACAACAAATCCCTTTATATCTAAGACTTCCTATGACCAACTGGGAAAGGGCGTTATTATATCGCTTAAGAGCTGGAATCATAAAATACTCACTTTGTTTTCCAATGGGCCACAGCACGATGAATTCTGGAAATGAGTTACGCCCCTGCCCTTGCGATGGTCACAGCAGACAAAATGACTTACACTTCTTTTTTCATTGTAAATTTTTTATGAAATACATCAAGTGGTTTTTAGTTCCATATTTTAAAAAACAAAGACCAGTTTCCCTGACTCAATCTTATCTCATGCTTTTAAAATTAGAAAATGATGAACTGATTTTTCGTGTAAGCTCATTTCTGAAAGTTATCTTCTCTGCACGAAAATCAATGGAATCTCCCTGAAACGCTCATGTGCCTTGAAGTCCCCTCTGCAATAGCACTTTAGTAAATTGGAATGCACTTTAATAATTGAATCACATTTGATTGTTTACATTAATGCTTGGAAAACAACTGCAGTTTTTTAACTATTTGTGGAAATTGCGTAATTATTTTAAAATGTACTTTTATGTAAATGTGTGACTTTTATGGATTTCTTGCAATCCGAATAAAGTATTTTTGAATTGAATTGAGTCCCTAGCTCATTGCACCATCAGGATTCTAGCAAGCCGGGCCGATGACGGCTGAAATGCCAGAAACCGGTCCCTGGTAGCTTGTCTCCGTTCTGGTGAAGAATTGGCTTGGTAGTTTGGTCGGCTCTGTTCCCATCATGCACTGGGACAGGAACAGACTAATTTGCATGTAGCCAGGTTCTGAGCTGGGATGGTGCAGTGAGCTAAAAAACGGTGATGGATCAAGCCCTGATCTCTTGACTGGGTAGGAGTATTCTGCTTCATTCAGAAACTCTGTCCATCACCTTTTCCAAAATTGATTTTATCCACACTAAGTGTGGGAGGGTATACTCAGATGTGAGTCCCTAGCTCATTGCACCATCAGGATTCAAGCAAGCCGGACCAATGACGGCTGAAATGCCAGAAACCGGTCCCCGGTAGCTTGTCTCCGTTCTGGTGAAGAATTGGCTTGGTAGTTTGGTCTGCCCTGTTCCCATCATGCACTGGGACAGGAACAGACTAATTTGCATGTAGCCAGGTTCTGAGCTGGAATGGTGCAGTGAGCTAAAAAACGGTGATGGATCAAGCCCTGATATCTTGACTGGGTAGGAGTATTCTGCATCATTCAGAAACTCTGTCCATCACCTTTTCCAAAATTGATTTTATCCACACTAAGTGTGGGAGGGTATACTCAGACGTGAGTCCCTAGCTCATTGCACCATCAGGATTCAAGCAAGCCGGACCGATGACGGCTGAAATGCCAGAAACCGGTCCCTGGTAGCTTGTCTCCGTTCTGGTGAAGAATTGGCTTGGTAGTTTGGTCTGCCCTGTTCCCATCATGCACTGGGACAGGAACAGACTAATTTGCATGTAGCCAGGTTCTGAGCTGGGATGGAGCAGTGAGCTAAAAAACGGTGATGGATCAAGCCCTGATCTCTTGACTGGGTAGGAGTATTCTGCATCATTCAGAAACTCTGTCCATCACCTTTTCCAAAATAGACTCTGCCGCTCTTACAGTGAGGGTTCCCAGGCCTTTCTAGACCTAGATGGTGGGGCAGCAAATATGAGACCCTGGGGAGATGCTTGACTGCCAATGATTAGTTGAAGGTTACCTACAACTGAATGTAGGGGAAACTGTGATCTTCTGGTTTAGCCCTTCCAAGATGAAAGAAAACTGCACAGGGAGGTACAAAATACCATAGTTATATTGGGAATGAGGCTGAGACTGCATACTGGAACTACTTAATATGGTCCTTTTGCTTGAGTGACGCATTGGATAGACTCCTTGCTAAGTAGCTACAAAAATGCTAACATACTCAACGGGCCGCTCTGGTCCAAGAATTTGGACTTCCTGGTAGTTATCCCAATAAGCAGGTCAGATGAGGAAAGAAAGATGGTTTTAGAGACCAGCATTCGCAGCAGCCTGCTGCATTCCTGGAGAGAATATTTTTTATACCATAGTGTGGTCGCATAACAAACACCATTTTGTAGTGCTGCATGGCACAAGCTCTATAGGGGGTAGAGCACAGAAATCTGGTAAAAATAGTATCCATCCACGTGTGCATACCTGTGTTTGCATGCGTTAGAATATTGAAACCAGATCTGTTGACATTGCCAGTGCTTGTAGCCCATGTTTTCGAGGTCTCTAGATTTTACCTTTTTTGCCTCTGGATTATGATGGTGGTGGAGCGCTAAGGTAGCAGTTGTGAAAAATAATAAAGTGGTCTAAGCAATTTGATTTGAGAGAGTGATAGACTTGTATATGCGGCCATATTATGGAAAGTGCTGTGAGGGCGCAACAAGAGTGCGCACATGCTTCTGTGCTCTCGGGCGCCATGGTCTTGCAGAAAGGGCCTCAGATGGTTATGCAACTCTTACCAACAAACACTACATGTGTGCTTGCAGATTCTCAGGGGTTGTTCTCTCATTTGCATGGGACTGTGCTACCATGCACATGAGGGATCTGTTGCTTTGTGCCCGCCCCATTTTATAGATGCGAGCATGAAGACATAGAAGCCTTGGAGAGGCACTCTGCGGTGCAAAGACGTGCTGCACAGTCCATACCCCCTGTGAGGGTACCCTTTATGAAAGGGGTACATGAGTCCCAGGGACCCCCCATTCATCCCCCTGCATGGCCACGTACTGCACCCACACACAAGGTATTAATTCCCCCTGTGAACCTGGGGCCGGGTCTGCCGCCTCAGTGAGTGGCGGATCGTTGGCTTTAAACAGAAGGTCTGCCTTTCACTGATGTGCTGTTCACAGGGCAGGTGTGGATTCATGCCTGCACTAGGAACAGCGCATTTGTTGTGCCAGGAACGCAAGGTTCCACTGCTGTGCAGACGAGAGGAGTGCACTGTATCTGAAAGAAACACGTTAGTATTAGATTCCTTACCTTAGAATATCCCCAGGCGTCAGACTGGATCCGGAAATTTTTGCGTGGCAATACCCCTGCGCGTCGTTAGGCTACGTCTCCGGCTCCGCGTCCGTCGTCGGCGTCGTCTGCGCCGGGATGACTTCGTCGGAGTACTTAGACGCCGCCTATGCGCGCTGACGTCAGTTCTTTTTTTTTTCCGCGCCAGCTAGCGCAGATCCGGAGAAGCTCTACCCCTTAGTCACTTTTTGACTAAAACTTTTTTGATCATTTTGATCTTCTTCGAGTCCCTCGACTCTTCAGGTGCCGGTAGGGATGCCCGGGTTCAAACCGTGCTCGAGGTGTAGTCGACTGATGTCGAGTACCGACCCCCATCGCCGGTGTCTGCAGTGCCTAGGCCTCGACCACGACGACCGTTCCTGCTCCGACTGTCGAGCTCTGACATCGAAGGCTAGGCGGGAGCGGTCCCGCAAGCGCCTCGAGCTCCGGCAGTCGGCCCCGCGCCATTCGAGGTCCCGGTCCCATGGGAGGTCGAGGGATCGGTTGCGGGGACGGAGCCCTCGCAGCTCCCGAAGTCGGCATCGGTCTTCTGGTTCCTTCTCGGTTAAGAGGCATGAGAGGTCGGAGCGGCGTCATCGCTCCTCCGACCGCCCCCGACGCTCGCCCGACGCGGCCGGGGTTTTGGGTGGCACCGCCCACGCGGCTCCGCAGTCGCTAGCGCCGCATCCTGCCCCATACCTTCGGGTCCCTGAACAGGGTGCGACGCCGGAGGAGATCGAGCGGTACCTCATGGCCATGAGGTCGCTCTCTTCTCCACCGGACCCCACGGCGCCTTCGGTCCCAGTGGGTCCGGCTCCGTGGCCTAGCGGGTCGAGTGCTCCGGCACCGACGCCGCAGATGGCTTCGGCGGCGGCGACTTCGGTCCCGGCGCCGCATGCCCCGGCCGGATCCGGATCCGGGTCGACGCCGGTCGACCTCACGACCTCGCCGGCGCCGTCCCCAAGGGTGTCACCACCGGCGCCGACTTCGGTCGACGCCGGCCCCAGTTCTTCTGTCAATCCCGTTCAGCCGTCGACACGGCCCCGTTGGGCGCCGTACGAGACGGCTTTGGGTACATTCTACTTTAATGAACGGACCCCAATTGTTGACCCTGGCTACCAGGCATTGGGTGAAGAAGAGGACTGGGAGGGGTCTGAGGACCCTCTGACAAAGGAATGTCAGGACCAAACGGACTGGACGGAGGAGCTTGGGGAAGCCAGCGGCCTGGACCTTTCTCCAGAACTGGTTTTGTCTCCCCTCCAACCGTGGCTATGGAGGAGGGGGCAGCCTATAGCGTAGTTCTGATGCGGGCGGCTAAGGCCTTAAACCTTACGCTCTCCCCAACGGGCCGTGAGGACTAATCTCCTCACCGAGGTCCTCAAACCGCAGTCAAGCTCGGTCGAGCCTCTGCTGCCGTTCAATGAGGCCTTATGTGACGTTCTGCTGGGCACCTGGTTCAAGCCCACCTCAGGACAGCCTGTGGACAGGTACGTGGCCAGACGCTACCGCCCGGCTCCGGGTGACCCAAGTTTCCGGTCGACCCATCCAACCCCTGAGAGCCTGGTTATCCAGGCCTCTAACTCCCAGACATTGGACAGGAAGGGTTTGAGGAGGGGTATGTAGATGTCTTCTTTTTTCAAATAGAGGTTAAAATATTCAAGGAACATATGATCACAAGAGAAGGCGAGTTGATCAGTTTTCTGTTCACAGAAGCCATCAATAAAACGTTTTTGCTGCCACATGGGCAGTATAAAGTGTTCAGCCTCATTGATTTAGGTGTAATGTTTGTAATCACTATAAATTGCATTTAAGGCTCCTTTGAATACAGGCACGCCCACCAGATTTTTCTGTCTGTCTAGGTGGAGAATGTTTTATCTTCAGGGTATGTAGTGGTACCGAGGATTAACAGAACCAGGTTTTCCTGAGTGCAGTAGCTACAAATCACAGACTACAATAGGGTTTTTATTAAACACTGCAAACCTGCTTTTCAATGAGGCAGCTTTGAAGTGATGTGTAGAAAATGAGCCAGTGGCTCGAGAGGAGGTGATTCTTCTGAGGTTGCATGGGAAAATGAATCTTAAGTCTACTTATGACCTCCTGCTATGGAGTCTGTGTTAGTAATCTAGGATGTGGGAGTTGTGATTGAGGATTATTTGCTTGTGTTGGGTGCTTCAAAGGTGATGTGTGTTGAGGAATGCTCTGAAGTTTTGTGTGCAAGGTAGGCTGTCTACAAATAGTTGTCAAGTGAGGTGGAACAAGGGGCTAAGATAGAATTCCCTGGAAAGAGAGGACTTTGATGGAAAGTACTTTTGTATCAGGTTGTGCAGACTTTGTGTCATCTCATGCAGGGGATCAGTTTCAGACTAATGCCAAACAGATGTCGAATGCGTGCTCTGGTAAGTAGTAAGTAGATGTAAAGAAGTATCGGCCAAGTAATAATTTTTTATTTTTTAAAAACAAATTTTCATTGTATTTTCCAATTGACACAGACACACATCTTGTACATTTCCATAGCAAGGTGCACATAATGAGAGAGTGTTGAAACCAACGTACCAGTTACAATTATTTAGAGCGTGCAATGTTGAACATCATTTCTCCCACCCACTCTCTAACTCAAGCAGAAACGAAGGCCATGAAAATTAATTCCACAGAAAACATCATATTCACAACATTCACTCCTGTCATTGATATTTTTTTAAATCATTTTTATTGAGTTTTAAAGAAATAAAAACATCATTAAACGAATGAACACATTACAAATATGATATAACAATTAATGTATGAGAATAAAAGCGGGTGCGAATAGTTTAAGAAAAGAGAAAAGAAAGAGGAAGAAAAAGAAAAAGAAAAGGATGAGAAAGAGAAGGTTACGATAGAGGCTAAGATGCAGGTGTATATGTGGAGAGATAAGAGGTAAAAGGTAACCACAATAGATCAGATTTAATTTTCTGAGGTAGGGAGAGAGAAGAGACATCAGCTATTCTGTGTTCATCACAAATATAATTCCACCATGTTAGTGAAGATAATTTAGAATTATCCTTCCAGCAGGACAAAATCAATTTAAATGCATGAACAATAAAAAGATCAAGCAACAGAGAAGTAAGAAAAGAAACATCAAAAGCTGGTGAGGCAGTACCCCAAAAACATTTTGCATTAATAATGGAATATTACATGAAATATTTTCATGCATATACACCAAATAGAGTGCCTAAACTTCAATACATTAGAACATTCATACAATTGGGGAAGTAAAGTCCCAGTGGACGTAGAACAGGACCAACAAAGGGAAGAGGAGGAAGGGGAAAACTTGGATATACATACAGGAGCAATGAGAACTCTGCTATAGATAAAGAATAAAGATTGAGTGATGCGGGCGGCACCAGAGGTTTTAAATAACTTGAGCCAGAATTTATCCCATGAAGAAATAGGAAGTGATAAGGACAAATCTGCTTCCTAAAGTAACTCGGTATGTGATTTAGAACAGACAGTGACAGGAGACGACAACATCCTATAAATAGGCGCAGCCTTGGGTCTAAGGTCATGAGGAATACTATAAATGGGAGTGATAGGGATAAGTGAGGGAGAAGTTAAAGGAAAATTGTCAGTAGTTAAATTGGACGTTAAAGCAGTTGATATCAAGAGGTATTCATGCCAAAAAGAGTTAGGCAAGCTATTTGGAGAATGCAATTGAGAGAAGGGAATAACGGAGTTATGAACAACCAACTGATAAACATAATTCTCTTCTCCTTCCAGTGTTTGCAATAGAATGATTTACGTCTGAATTTAATAAATTTATTATACCAAATGGTAGAGGACAAAAAACATTGATATGGGTCGAGGCCAGCGGACAAAGTATTATATAGTAATTGTTGGGAATATTTCAAAATATAATTATTTGATATGAAAGTGCAATTGGACATGTATATTATGTTTTTGTAAGAAAAATCCTCGATTAGGGAGCACATGTAATCCAACGGGGCATAGGATCATCAGCAAAGTCATAAGTTAAGGCAAAATATTGTCTGATTAAAAATGCAGAGTGATATAATTTGAAATCAGGAAAGCGGACACCACCTTCAATTTTGGGACGTTTAAGTTTCACAAGGCCAATGCGGCGATGTTTATTATTCCATAAAAATTTTATACAAATAGAATTAATTTGAGAAAATATGAAATGGGAATCCAAAAAGGTAACGGGGATAAGGTGTAAAGGTGGAACAATCATCATTTTAATAGTATCTAATCTACCCCACCATGATAGGTGGAGAGGAGACCAAGAAAGAAGCAATTTCTCTAATTTGGTAATAAATGCATTAAACGAAAAACTGATCGTATTAGAAAGAGAAGAGGAGAACCAAAAACCAAGATATTTTATTTTTGTAGGACACCCAGTAAAGATAGTATTAGTGGACATATATTGGTAGCAAAGGGGGTTTAAAGGTAGTACCTCTGTTGTGGAAAAGTTCAACGTATATCCAGAAATGCTTGAATATACCTGAACTTCATGTAAAAAGGGAGGTAAGGAGGAAATTAGATTAGACAGATAAATCAAAATGTCATCAGCATATGCTGACAATTTAATTTCAGTGGAATTCTGTATAAAACCTGAAATAAGAGAATTGACACAGATACGCTCAAGAAAGGGTTCTAAACACAAAACAAATAGAGGAGAAAGAGGACAACCTTGACTGGTACCTCTATACAAGGGAAAATATTGAGAGAAATTGTTATTCACAACAATACTGGCACGAGGGGCAGAATATAACAATTTAACATAAGAGATGAAATTCGGTCCAAAACCATACCATTGAAGAGTATTAAACATTAATTGCCAATTAATAGAGTCAAAATCCTTCTCGGCATCCAGGGATCACCCTGCAAGAGGAGACTGGTACTTTTTCCCAAAGGAGATGACACTGGAAAACATTTGAGCATTGTCAGCACCCATTCTGCCCTTAACAAAACCAGATTGATCAGTTTTGACCAATAATGGGACAATATTCTCCAGACGAGAGGCAAGGATATTAGCAAAAATCTTGCAGTCATAATTAATTAATGAGATAGAACGATCATTTTTACAGAGGGTGTGTTCTTTATCAGGTTTGGGGGTCAGGACAATCAAAGCTCCAATAAAGGAACCAGACGCCTTTGAAACGAGAAGGAAGGAATAAAAAGAGTAAGAAGTTTAGGAGCAAAAATAGAAGACAAAGTGGAAAAAATTCAGCTGAGAGGCCATCAGGACCAGGTGCTTTAGATTTTTTAAAAGATTTATTAGTATCCGTTATTTCTTGGAGAGTAATCTCAGCTTCTAATAAATCAAATTTATCTGACAAGGATGGTGGTTTAGGGAGGCCATTGAAAAAAGTGTGTATATTTTGAGTAGAGGGGTTCGTGTCATCAGAATAGAGTGACTGGTAATAATCTTCAAACGTAGTAGCAATATCTTCATCAGAAGACACCAATTTGTTGGTATATTCGTTTAGGATAGGACCAATATTCTTACGTTCAGATTTAATCTTTAAAAAATTGCCCAGCATTTTGGAAGCTTTATTTTGGCTCCCATGGTGTTTGGACTTAATTTTAAGAAGGACGTTGTAAGCATCCACTGTAGCCAGTTTAAGAGCAGATTTGAACTTGATTAGTTCTTGGAGAGTCAGGGGGGGTTTAGAAGTAAAGTAAATATGCTCCAACGACTTGAGTTGTTGTAATAATGTTGTATGATTGGCCTTGTTGGTTTTCTTCTTTCTCTCTGAGTTTGCAATTTTAAAAGCACAAAAAGAGGCCTTAAAGGCATCCCAAGTATTAAGAATAGAGGTGTCTAAAGGATTATTAACATTAAAAAACTGTTGATAAAACCAGTGGCCTCAGAGATGAAGTCATTATCTGACAACAAAAAATGATTACGTTTCCAGCGACCACATTTTGGAGTACTCAGAGATGGGTCAAGAGCAGAAAGGACAGGAGCATGATCAAAAATAAAATAGATACAATCTCCGAAGACTGGATGAATGGGAGTAAGGGTTTACCAACCAAAATATATTCAATTCTAGAACGAGTATGATGGACATTAAAAAGAAATGTCAATTCAAAATAATCGAGGTTACAGATCTTCCAAACATCAAATAATGGACGCGAGGCAATGGCAGACTGGAATGATCTATGGGATTTGTCAGGACTTTTGCATTTAGACTATTGATCAGAAAATGGGTCTTACCATTGATTAAAATCTCCAGCAACAATATTGTTAGGATTGTCGATGGAGAAAAGTAAAATCTTAATATTAACCATTACCCAGCGTCCATCAGTGTCACATTGTGTAGGTAAAATTTGTACATGCAATGATTTATGAAAGAGAATAGCAACACCACCCTTACGATTAGATGCTGGAGAATACACAACTTGACCTACCTATTGTCTTTTCAATTTAAGAGATTCTACATTATTATAATGAGTTTTTTGTGTGAACGAGACATGAGAATTCAATCTAGACAAACGAGAAAGTACCCTTTGTCTTTTAACGGGGTGTCCCAGACCACGAACGCTCCACATGACTATGCTACACATATAGGGAGGAAGGGTAGGAAGTACATGGATGGAGATGGTACACTTCAGGAACACAAGTGAAAACAAAAAAACACCATTTAGTAGAACATAAAATAAGACAATATACACAACAACAAATAACGCAAATAGACAGATGCATCATGCAAAATTCAAAAAGAGGACAAACAATGAAGGATAGAAAAGGAAATAGGAAGAAAAGAAATAGATCAAGGAAAGACATCCAGATCTAAGGCGAAGAGTAAACGAATTGAGCATGGGGCGCAACAGCACCGAAAACAGACTGAACGACAGGGAGAAAAATATTACGGGATAAGAAAATAAACAGCCATAAGGAATCCGATATAGAAGGAAACTAAGAAGTTAGAGATGTTGGGTAAAACCATCAACAGAATTCAATGAAAGACTTTGGAGAAAAGACTTCAATTTAGCAGGATCATCAAATTAACAAGTAGAACCCTCATGAGTAATTTTAGACATACAAGGGTGCAAAATGCCATAACGAAACTGCAACTGTCTTATCTGAGGTAGAAAGTCCAAAAATTCCTTTTTTCTTGCATTAGTGGCATTAGAGAGATCCTGAGAAAGATAAACCATGTGACCAGACCATATGAGGCGACGCTTCACTTTTGCTGCTGTAAGAACATGCATGAGATCTGTAAATTCCCAAAATGACATAATTCCTGTAGGTCTCGAAGAGTTTGGTTGAAAACCTCCAAGACGGTGAGCACGTTGAATATTTAATGCAGGCTCTAGTGGAAGATCTAAAAGTTCTGGCAGGAACCTTTTTAGAAAAAAAGAGGTCTAAACCCTCCAAAGTTTTTGTTAAGCCATACAGACAAAGGTTATTACATCTATTGCGGTTTTCAAGATCTTCAGTGTGGAGCTTGAGACGTTGGGTTTTCTATTCCAGGATAGGAATCTTAGTTGAGACGTCATGTAAATCACTGATGCGTTGCTCCATATTCAAACACTTTGGCTCCATACTAATCCACCTGTCTTCAATTTTCTGGAGTTTGTCGTTAGTAGAAGACATAAAAGATTTCAGCCCCCTCACCTCATCAAGAATAGTGTCAAGAACAGGATTTTGAGATAAGACAGAGGTCATTTGTAGCTCTCTTGGGTTTAGTAGCAGAGGATGTAGCTCTCACTGAGATTGGAATTTCACTAGCCATTTTGGAATGACGATGAAACAACCTGCCCATAAGCTGTATAAACACACAGCAGAGATAGACAGGGACGTAGGAGAAATGTTAATCCACCAGAGAGGAGTAAAAAAATAAGGGAGCCTTTCTTTACATTTTCCTCTACTGAGAAAAAAAAGCTGCTCAACAAACGTGCGCAGACAAATTAGGAAACGTCAATGCAGAGAAGGAAAAAAAAGCAGAAGAAGATATTAGGGATCAGCATGTAAAAAATAGTAAAGAATGGCACCTCAGTCATAGTAAAATGTGCCTTATAAAGGAGGCAATGTTAAATAAACAAATGCCCATGTTGGAAAAATAGCAACAGCTATAATGAAAATAAAGAGAAACGTTGGTGCGCGATAAATGAATAAAACACCGGTTTACCACAGTAGGAGGTCTGCAGAAGCTTGTGGCAGGCTCAAAATGGCAGCCACTAGTATTTATGAAGTAAAATTCCCCGCTGCATGTCGTTGGAACGGCTCCAAATGCCGCCTGACCCTTCTGAAGCATCGAGGGAGAGGTGTCTCCACTCCAAAGCAGGAAAAACGGGCTGGGATATCGAAAAGAGCTCCGCGTACAAGCTGAGCTCAGCCCAAAGCCGGCATCTTGTCACGGCGCATGACCATGCCCCCCACTCCTGTCATTATCAAAATGTAACTTTAAACTAACTTCCCGTAATATCCAGGCATGCCACTGCCATTTCTACATATAATTTGTAGTATGTGTGTGCAAAAGTGTATCTTCCCACCATATTAACAGTATTACATCCAAGTAACATGGTAATCAGGTGCAGTAATACATGACTAAATTGCATTGGAACTATCACAATCTGTACATTCAAGTGGATCTATCTGGTCTCTTACTACAGGGGCAGGCATTCTAGGACCTTCCTTGCTATTGTTGTCATGGATTTTAAGAAGAACTACCAATATTTCCCATGTCGTTGCCACTTCTAGGGCATTCTCGCTCCCCACCCTCTTTGCCATTTGCATCCGAACAACACTCTTGCAGTCTGCCCATTTGATGAACTCTTTCTTCCAGTGATCTATGTTGGGGCCCCTCTGCGCTTTCCAATGTAGAGAGATCTCCCACTTAGCTAACAGGAGTCCCAAATCTATGAACTTGCCAGTGATTTTATTTTTAGCCGTATGTGGAAACCAATGTAATATGCACTGTCCCATGGCCGTGTCCAAGTCTCGGTCAGTGTATGTATTAAGTAATGCCATCACTTCAGTCCAATATGCGTTCAAGTGTGTGCATCCCCAAAACATGCGGGGTAGCGTGGACAGGTGTTGAAAGCCAAGTTAAAATATTTGTTACGTTTCACTGGAGTAAGGTAGGCCCTATGCAGAATGTAAAAGTGCACTAACTGGAAACAAGCGTTCCTAGTACTTTTCCATGCCCTCACCACAATCTCAGCCCATGCCTTGTCTGAGATCTCCTATCCCACATCTTCTTTCCATCTACTTCGCAACGTAGTCAGTGGCAGCATCATCTCTTGTATGAATGGTCTATATAGGCAAGTAACCACTTTAATGGTTCCTGCTGCTGTCACTAAATATTGACATCCCAGCGATGATGCTGGTTCTGTAAGGCCCTATATCGGCCAAGTAATCATGCATTAAGTGTGACTGAAGCCCATTGGTTATTGAATTCTTCTGTAGAGAGTCAGTTTGTGGAATGTGTTGTTGGTGTAGCAGAACTGGCCATGACGGTTGATTGACAAAAGGGTCTGTAGTGGCTATGGGTTGCACCTTTAATTTTAGGATGAAGAGTGCATTCTTTATTTTGACTATTCACATTGTAATGATTTCTTCTAACTAGGATCGAGACACTCACTTTGGGTTCTTTTCCATTGACCACCTGTGATCACAGGAGGTGGCCAGGATACCTTTGCAGGTATCAGGCCAGCTCATCTGGTCCCCACCTACATATCCTTTTGCTAAGCATCTTCTGGATGATTAGACAATAATACAATGTATTTCATCACGTTTTACATCACCAAAACATGAGTTGGATCGTTGCTAATTTGCAAAGAATGTATTTATTTTATGGCTTTGAAAACTAGGTCAATTTATGTGCCCTTTACAGAATTCAAATGTAAAATTAATTTGGCTCAATTATTTAAAAAAAGAGCTCTGTTTCTTCCTCCATTCGTGGCTTAGATGTTCTTCTCAACTGTCCTAGGTAATACATGACCAGAGCAATCAAGATGACCAGAGGCCCCAGATGTATATGACCATTTGACTGAAGAGCTTTTATTCTCACAGCTATACCTTTGGTGTTTCCCAAAAGGGCAGTGGCAGACCGGTAGGTGCCTGTTTCACAACAGATTGCCTCCCTATCCCCACTATACCACTTGCCCCAGTATTGGAACTTTCATAGATTCCCATGCTTTGTATCATTCCCCGTCGTCGGAATGGGAGCCTTGGTAAATAAAAAATACCATAGTAATAAGCACAAAAGTGAAAAAAAGGCCTAGGCCTCATCTTAATTTTGTAGGTTATCCACCTCTTTTAGTAAAAGAGACCAAATTCTTGCAATAACCAATCGGAGCAGCCTCACCACATAGAACCTTCCTGAGAGAGCCTCAGATTTTCTACCGCACGTTGTGCAAGGGAGTCTCCATTGAGCTCTGCTCAATTTTCTTCACTTTAACTCAACTTTACTTCATTTTTTCAACATGTCTGACAAAGAAAAGAAGGCTCTGTTTAGAGCTTGTGCTACCTGTTCAAAGAAGAGGCTGTTTGTGGAGGACAAACATCAAGATTGCATATATTGTTTGTACCTGGAGCACAAGGCCACAGAGTGCAAGATTTGCAGGACTTTCTCCACTAAAACCTTGAGGGACAGAGAAGGCCGTCTTCTGACAAAAAATGAAGACTTGAGAGGGAGGTGTGTCTTCTGACAGTGAGGGCTCTTCTTCAACTGCATCCTCGAGAAGATCAAAGAAGAGGGGTAGGTCTCCCCCCCACGTCTACTGAGCCCCCTGTTAAGGCCTTGCTTGGGACCTCTGATAGGTCTGATAGGCCTGCTTCCCTAAAATCTCTTCACCGCAGTGAAAAGGAGAAGCAGGGACAGCTTGAGGAGTCACAGGCAGCAAAGAAAGCTAAGAAGGTAGTCTCTGAGTCTTCTCCGCCTTCAGAAAAAGGAAATAATGGCAAAAAACCTTCTACTGCTCCTCAGGACACTGCTTTGGACAAAAAACAGCATCCGTCGACAGTGAAAACTACAGGTACTTCGACGATTCCTGTCAGGAAAGACTTGTCTCTGAAAATAACCTCGTTGATGGGCTCGTCGACGATAGTTACGTCAACGGCATCTAAACCGTCGTCGACGTTTAAAGTGCCTGCTTCATGTTCATCGTCGACGAAGCTTACATCATCCACGTCGACGATGATGACGCCGAGGCTAGTGTCGACGGCAATGACGACGACCAGAACGACGTCGACGACGACAGCTGCCATGATCATGAGGACAAGTTCGTCGACGATCCAACCTTCGTCGACGAGCGCAGTCTCTTCGTTGACGACTCCGTCTACGACATCGTCGATGAGACTTCTACCTTCGACGACTCCGTCAACGACGTTGTCGACGACTCCAGGCCTCTGTATCTCTCTCAAAAAGAGGCATATTACTCCGGAAATGACATCTCCACGACGTGTCACATCTTCACCTCCATCATTGCTTTTGGACGACCACTCTGAAGAGGAGGATGAAGGTCCTTACGGGCCGGCTTATAGCCCATCAGACCTGCAGGTCAAATGCCAGGGGTCCAGTTCTGACAAAGGCGAGGTGGAAGAGCAGCAGAACACTTATGAAGAGAGACCTCAAGTGTGTGTTCACCCAGAGAGTTCTCAACAAGGGCCACACCAGGACATGGTGGCGATGCCGTCCTCTCTTATCTCGGACTTACAATTAATGTTACAAGATTATAGGAGGAGGTTCCCATCTCAGCCGGAGGGGCTACAAGTACGTCCTCCTTCACCCTCTATTCCGGCACCACAGGCAGTGGCAGAGACACCGTTGTCTTCAAGGGTACACGAACCAGAGCCCAGGGAAGCTCCTCAAGAGGTGGTACATATCCAGGATGATGTCTCATCCGATGAAGAGCAGCAGGTTGACCCTGACCAGGATCCAGATAGAGACTAGAATATTGATGGTCTTCGGGATCCAGATGTCCAAGTGCCGGATACCGCAACTTCTCCTCCAGCAGACATTGAAGGTTTTCATAATCTCATAGAAAGAGCGGCTAAGAGGTTTGGTCTGCCCATTTCAACGGTTCAAACTGACTGTTTTTTATACGACTTCAAAGAGCCATACAGGAAGTCTGTTCGTTCTATACCCATCATAGAACATGTTTGGTCAGAGGTTATCAAAGCCATGCAGAATCCAGCGGCGGTCCTGCCGGTTCTTCCCTGGCTGGAGAAGAAATATAGAGCGCCAGAGGGCAGCCCCGCATGCCTCACTGGTCAGCCAAAGCCAGACTCTGTCATTTCCCAGGCGGCGCAGAGTAAATCAAAGAACCCATCAACGCCGCTGACAACACCACCGGATAAGGAAGGGAGGCGTCTGGATAATGTGGGGAAGAGGTTCTCTACAATGGCCAGCCCCCTAGTTCGAGCGGCAAATGCTCTGGCTATCCTGGGGAGATATGATCGCCAGATGTGGTGTGACCTGTCTCCATTAGTAGAAGAGCTTCCAAATGGGTCGAAGGATGAGGTCAAAAAGATCTTGATGGAAGGTGAGCGTGCCTCTTCAGAGGTAATAGACTGCGCTATGGATATAGCGACAACTGCCTTCCCAACGCTGGCAGGCTCAGCGGTTTTGCGGCGCTAGGGCTGGCTGCGAGCCACATGGTTTCGCCAGGAAGTACAAAACAGAATTTTGGACTTACCTTATGATGGGGAACTGTTGTTTGGGGAGCACGTGGATGATACCTTGCAAGGCATAAAAAAGGATACGGACACGACCAAGTCCTTAGGAACTTTGACCTATCGCAAAGTCCCTTTTAAGGGTGCAAGAGGAAGTGGCTTCTCATCGTACAGAGGCGGCAACCAACAGCGCTACTCTTCCTAGTCACAACCTACTCAATCGTACAAGCCCCAATATTCACAGCGGCAAGGTCAATCTGCGTCTTTCTCTCGCCAGCCGTCGAGAGGACGTCAGGGGCGACAGGGCATAGACAACTCTAAACGACAATAGCGGTCCGGTGGCTTTTTCTACTGTTCTTGTCCCTTCGTTAACACCAGTGGGGGGCAGGATTGCCCCTTGTCTATGCAGCTGGAAGGTCATATCATCAGACCAGTGGGTTCTAAATATCATCAAGGAAGGACACACTTTGGAGTTCCAACATCTTCCTCCAACAAGAGCTCCAGACGTCACCACGCCCAAACATCTTGGTCTTCTTTGTCTCAGAGCCCACCAACTCGTCATCAAGGAGGCAATAGAGCCTGTACCTCCCTCCCAAAAGGGGAAGGGGTTTTATTCCAGGTTGTTCCTGGTTCACAAGACGAAGGAGAAGTGGCGTCCGATACTAGATCTTCAAGAGCTCAACACCTATCTCCTAAAGTTGTCATTCAGGATGGTCACCCTTCAAGACATCCTACGTCTGCTCAATCCGGGGGACTATATGGCAACCCTGGATTTAGAGGATGCATATGTCCATCCATCCAGCTCACAGGCAATATCTTCGATTTACAGTAGGCAAGAGCCACTTTCAGTTCAAGGTGCTGCCCTTTGGTCTCCGGTCTGCACCGAGAATCTTTACAAAGGTACTAGCTCCTGTAGCAGCTTTTCTAAGTAGGGAGTCTTTAGAAGTCTTCCCATACCTGAACGATTGGCTAGTAAAGGATCCTTCGTTCCAAGAAGCTTTCAAAGCGGTCACAAGCTACAGTCAACTTTTCAAGCAGCTGGGTCTTCGGCTCAACAGGGAGAAATCAATCATGCGGCCATCCAAAAGCAAATTTTTGGGTGCAATCCTGGATACCGATTGTTGCAAGGCTTTTCCATCAGAAGAACGCCAAAGCAAGCTTATACTGTCAGCTCGCCTCCTGCAAACAAGGAAGTCTCTGTCGGTCCGTTGGTACAAATCCCCTCTCGGATCGATATCATCCTGCATACCACTAATTTCGCACTGCAGGCTTCGGATGTGTCCAATGCAGGAGCAACAAGACATGCAAAGGTGTCAGGCGACAGGCTCCTTCGACGACAAAATCGTGGTAACACCAGTGATGAAGAAAGCAAGCAACTGGTGGTTGGTAAAAGAAAACATCTCAGTGGGTTTGACATTCCAGCTTCCTCCATCTCCCATGGTGCTGACAACAGATGCCTCCATGGAGGGTTTGGGGAGCGGTTCTACAAGAGCTGATAGTCAGTGGTCATTGGAGCGCAGTCCAATGCAGATTCCACATCAATCTGCTAGAACTGATGGCTATTCGCCTAGCCTTGCAGGCTTTTCTTCCAAGGATCCAGAACCGTACATTGCTGGTTCGTACGGACAACACTATGGCCATGCACTACATAAACAAGCAGGGCGGGACAAGATCCTGTACCCTTTTGAAGGAAGCTCAGAAAATTTGGAAATGGGTGATCCAACACAAGATCATTCTATCAGCGGAACATCTCGCGGGAGCACTCAATTCCACAGCGGATGCTTTAAGGTCAATCAGCCACGAGTGGGAATTGGATCAGACCATTCTCAAGGAGATATTTGCACGTTGGGGGACCCCAACCATCGATCTTTTTGCGACACCGCAGAACGCAAAATGCCAGTGCTACGCAAGCAGGGATCACCATCTAGGATCCTTGGGGAATGCACTTTTGATAGCTTGGTACGGCGCATTTATCTACGCCTTTCCACCAATTCCACTAATCCCGAGACTGGTCAGAAAACTCAAAGCTGAACCGTGCAGGATGATTTTGATTGCACCGGCAATTCTGTACACAGAGCTTCTTCTTCTCTCTCAGGACCACCCGATTCTCCTGCGGCCTGTTCAGTCACTATTGGCCATGGCTCACGGACAAGTACTACATCCGGATCTGAACTCACTCCAATTGACAGCGTGGCTCCGGAGTACAGAGAGTTCCAGAATTTAAATCTCCCAGGGGAATGTAGAGACATTCTGGCTCAGGCCCGTGAGCCAAGTACAAATAAGACTTATCGGGCGAAGTGGAAAAGGTTCTGCCTTTGGTGTCGGAGACACGATATACACCCACTTCGGCACCGCACCAACTTTTGCCTTACATCATGTCTCTGGCCAAGTCTGGATTGGCTCATTCTTCCGTGAAGGTTCATCTGGCGGCCATTTCCAGATTTAGACGCACGTCATCAGGTCCTTCCCTTTGGTCTGCAAGAATGGTTAAACAATTTCTGAAGGGCTTAATTTGGTTCTATCACACCTGATGAAAGCTCTGTTTGAGCCTATTCACAGGGCGGATATGAAGTTTGTTTCATGGAAACTTGCTCTTCTCTTAGCTTTGACATCGGCTAGAAGAGTTAGTGAGCTTCAGGCATTCACGATTGTAGAACCTTTCCTGCAATTCAAAAATGATGTTCTTATCCTGCGGACAAATCCGAAATTTATTCCAAAAGTCCCATCAGAATTCCATCTGAATGAGCCAGTGATCTTAAAGTCCTTCTTCCCACGGCCCTCTACGCCAGCAGAGAGGGCGTTACATTCTTTGGACGTTCATAGATGTCTAAAATTTTACTTGGAGCGGAAAAAGCAATTCAGGAAATCTTCCCAGCTATTTGTCTCTTACAGTGCTCCGCGGAAAGGATGCCCAATTTCAAAACCTTGTATTTCGCGCTGGATATCGAATGCAATCCAGTTTTGCCATAGAGAGGCAGGCAAGCCACTTGAACGAACAGTTTGTGCTCATTCTACAAGATCGATGGCTTCATCTGTGGCTCTATTCTCAGGAGTCCTAATCAAGGACATCTGTAGAGCGGTGACGTGGAGCAGTATCCACACCTTCACTCGGCACTACTGCTTGAATTCTTCTGTGAGAGAGGATGCAACAGTGGGTCAAGCAGTCTTGAGGAACCTTTTTCAATGGGACGGTGAGCTTTCCTTACTATCCCGCCTTCCTGTATTGCATATTTTGTATCACTTGTGTTTGTTTCTACTTTGTGATATCTATTTACATATATATATATATATTATATATCTATATAGGTATATCTGTTTTTTCCTCTCAGAATAATGTTTGTGTTTGCAGATATACAGGTACAAAATATGCCTTATGTTTACTGCTAGCTAATCTGATACAAAGCATGGGAATCTACGAAAGTTCCCATACTTGGGCAAGAAAACAAGTTACTTACCTGTAACTTTGGTTTCCCAGTATTGGTAACTTTCATAGATTCCCATGCGCCCACCCTCCTCCCCTGGGAAAGCTCAGCCTTATTGTACAAAGATTGTTGCTGTTCCACAACGGCTACGAAAATCTGAGGCTCTGAGGCTCTCTCAGAAAGGTTCTATGTGGTGAGGCTGCTCTGATTGGTTATTGCAAGAATTTGGTCTCTTTTACAAAAAGAGGTGGATAAGCTACAAAATGAGATGAGGCCTAGGCCTTTTTTTTACTTTTGTGCTTATTACTATGGTATTTTTTATTTACCAAGGCTCCCATTCCGACGACTGGGAATGATACAAAGCATGGGAATCTATGAAAGTTACCAATACTGGGGAACCAAAGTTGCCTGTAAGTAACTTGTTTTCTTACTGGCCTGCACAATAGCTGCAGTGTGGTATTCTGCAAGAGAAGCATGTTCATTGGGGTGCTTCCAAAATAGGGGCTATAGGAGTGGCAGCCAACATCAGGCTGTGGCGAAATGCCATCCAGACTGCTTCCCAATGACTGAGTTGGGAAGACTCCTGTACAATGCTCAGGGCCTTAAAATCCTGCAGCGTCCTTGCTCACCATGTTCCCTCTGCAGGATAATTGTTGTGCAATTAACGTCTTCACCAAGAATGTGAGAAGACTGGGCTAGGGGTGGGAGGGGTAATGTTTTTACTTTTTCCCCACTGCCATGTACCTTGTGACTTTAGGATGATATATCCTGGCATCAGTGTTTGAAGTGAAGTAGGGCAAAAGTCAGGGATTGCAGAGGACAGAGGAAATTGTCAGGGTGTAGCCACAAGGGAGCGGTCAGAGCCTATAGTAGATGTGTTGAGGAGTATCAAGCTTGCTGTGCCACTGCCATTGGACTTTAATTGCACCTCTGATTAGGCCCAGCAAGGCTGTAAGCGGTCTAGGGTTGGCTGCAGCGCTTAATTTGTGCCTGTCATTGCAGGTTGTGGGCACTGATACTCCTTTTGGGAACCTGACGTTTCAGACTTTGGACCAGAACAAGAGAGAGAAAGACAGAAAAAAGAATGGAAGAGATAGATAGGAAAAGTGAGAAAGTTGAGATGAAAAACCTGCAAGAGTGAATTAAGGAGACAGTTGGTGTAAGGTGGTGTTACAAAAAGGCATTAGGAGCAGTCAAGACTGGGCAGCCTTGATAATGGGCAACTTCTGCATTCAACAATTGGCCCTTAAGGAAATGTAGTTGCCCGTGTTCCTGTTCAGGGCTTTTCTGGCCTAGTGGTTGGACTGGGCGGCCCCTTTTTGGGCCAGGGCAAGACTTATTTGCAGCCGATTGGTTGCTATTTGTAATGACTTAGAAAAGCTACAAATAATGGAATGGAATGCTGCTCGCCTTTGTGCTGTCGAAGTTAAATTGATTGTGCACATTGCTTGAACATAACTCTTTATCATAACCTAAACCTTTCCTTAAAGGCACATTTTGTTTAATGCAAATCAAACCTTAAGTTGTTTCATAGGTACTTCCAGTGAGAAATCAAATGTGATCAACCTTTTATTCCAGTCAGAGGATAGAATCAATATTTTTTAGCTCTGATTTGTAAGTGGCTTCTTTCGAGCTGTAGTTAAATACTTAGTTAATGTTTATGTATATGATTTTTTAACTTACAACAAGCAGCAGGAATTGTGATTGAATAAAAAATGCCATTTACAGAGTTATATGTGGGGTTATGGCAGTAATATTAACAGGTCGCCAAAATAATGACCCTTTGGTTCTGACACTGGATAAATGACTAACTTGACAGTTGATTATTATCCAATAAATGTGCTGCGGAAACTGCAACTTTGCCGTAGTTCTACAAGGTTTACATTCCCACCCATGGGAGGCACAAGTGAGCTTGGGGCCAGATGTAGGTACATCTTAAATGCCGATTTCTTAATATCGAATTTTACTGATTCACTATTAAGAAATCAGTATTTCCTATGTAGGTAAAGATTTAGTAAAAAATACTGAATCCTTAATATTCCTTATTACCAAATCGGTAATTGAGATTTGGTAATAAGGAATACCTACCCATTCATTTCTATCAGCTTGGAGGCCCATGGGAATGAATGTGAAGACTTTCACTATTAGCGATTCGGTATTGACGAATATCTAATAGCGGGAGCACTTTCAAGGGTGCCAGGGTGTCAAAAGGACAGCCTGTTGCACCCCTGAAATGTGCATGTGTGCACATGTGGCGCACATACATGCCCTAAGGGCATGAATGTGTGCCACATGGCACTTAACAAAAAAGTTATTTTTTTTTTTAAAGGAAATCAGTAATTACCACCTACTTGAAGTTGGTGGTAATTACTGATTTCTTAAGGCTCAAAAACACTCTTTAATGTGCTTCCTACATTGCATTTAAGGAATCGGTATTACCGATTCCTTAAATGCAAGAGCAATAAGGAATCGGTATTTACCGATTCCTTATTTACCGATTCCTTACCTACAGTAGGAATGGCTAAATACCGATCGGTAACGCCGAAATGTACCGAATTTCGGCGTTACTGGCCTGTATTTAGCCACTTACATCTGGCCCTTGGTTCTATGCACAGCACTGAATGTGAAAGGCAGGTTATTGTAGCCCTGCAGAACCCTACCTAATACATTGTTGAAGTAGAGGTGTTGCTTTTAGGTTACTAACAATCCCTATAAAGGGATCAGCCATACCATGGTAGCAGAAACAAATCTTTTTCATTGTTCACAATATCACACACACACACACACACACACACACACACACACACACACACACACACACACACACACACACACACACACACACACACTGCACGAAGCAGAATAGACGCTTTTAATTAAAACCATTTATAATGACAGGATTAGCCTGTTTTTCAGTACATCTAAAATAACTACACAGGATATCATTAAAACAGCAAGAAGGTACATTGTAAGCAACGAGAATAGAATGAAGGCAGGAGTATCTGAAACACGTACACAATGAAGTATGAGATCTCCGCACCTGGAATATTGAAAAGGAGAGGCCTTTTCTAAAAACCTTCTCACTTTGAACAGCAGAAACTTCAGTCCATTTCACATCCCAACTATCTGCCAAATGCAGTGCTCCGGAAAAACGAAACAGCAGTCTTGGCTAATAAAGTCTTCACGGAATTTCTAAGTGCAGCCCTGTCTTCATCCTCTTTTACTTTAATGTCTTAATCTCTACTCTCCACCCACAAGAATGCAGTCAAAACACTTCCACTGTCTGGGGAAGCCGTAGCACCTCTGTTGTGTGCCAAGCTAAACGAGGGGCTGTCTAAAACAGATCCCATTGGCCCCAGTACACAAACACACAATACATGTGCTACACATTCATTGCACATACACAAGCAAAGACTGAACGCCTGTAACAACAGTTTGTTTTTAAAATACAGAAACCTTTGCTGAGTGGAAGATTAAACATGGTGGCTGCTCGCCCTTTAGAGGAGCCACTGTGGGCATGAAAAATATTTCTTTTATCATTGGTGGTAGAGCAGATTCTTTGGCTTTCAAAGTTGATCAAGCACAAGCGGTCAATTATGCTTTATTTGGTTCAGAAATCTGGGGAAATGTTAACCTGTAGCAGTTGCTCATGATAGGAAATGCAATCTTCTTCTGGTTAACATGGTTCCCATGGATTACTTCTGTAGCCCCTCCGCTAGTGGAGGTAGAGTGTAAATATATTGTCACCTTAGCCAGTTTTGGCCCGCTTCCATATTGGCTGCAAATCTCTTCCCCTCCAACAGTTGAAGTCTATAACCAAAACATGGTTAAATGCTTTTTCTCCTCAATCTTTTTTTTAGCATCTTGTCATATTAAACAGATTCAAACCCCCATGATGTGGCTTGCAACCCAGTCAGTCATTCATAAAATTACAAACGGCGATGTAGTAGATCAGCTTTTAAAATAGGCTTCTAGTCCACCACCCTTCATACATTTGGTGTACATTCCTTCAAGTTGTGTCCTCTATTATATCGTTGTAAACAGACCTCAGCACATGGGCATCATCAGAAGATCTGGCAGCCTTGTATCAGTCATCATCCATGCCTTGCCAAGGTCCCCATATTTTTATACATTGTTTAAGGGCATTCCCTTGCTTCGTAGATGAGTTCTTCAGTTGCATACACCGGTCCATCTTGGATTCCCAAAATATTACTTACTATATGGCAAACAACTTATTGCGGCTGGCTTGTTTATTGCTCTGGTACAATGACCCAGCACCATGGATCAAAAGAGAATGACAGACTTTGAAACACACTGGTGGACTCATCACACTCTACTTACTTAAAACACAACCACCGCAGTTGTGTAGTTATACAGCGATCAGAGAAATGCTGCTCATTGGGAAATCAATATAGACAATGCTATTGACCTACCACTTTTTACACCATCATTGCCCAGCCTAAAATAATGCCAGAATCGAGATAGCACGGAGGCCGATACATGGTCATGCAGAGGCCTCCAGTGGGTTTAAGACCTTAAGTAGTGTTCCGCGAAGGCCTACCCGACTTTTGAGACCTTATGCTTCGAATTGTTGTGACAATATTACCAATAGATTCACTGCCTGAAGAGATTGAGACCTTTCCCGATCAAATTATATACGTAGTTTTCATATAATATATCAAGGTAGAGGCTCCATCAAAGACGTCTTTTCAGGATAATGTACTGTGCTTGTTCCATACATCGTCTCAAAGCAAACAGAATGTGGCTCCATATTATGCTGGCAGGAAACTTTACAACATCCAAACGCAAATCACAACTGGTCTGACTTAATAAAAACTCCTGAAAGATTCATACAATAGGCAAGACTTTTCAAAGTGCTCCATGATTGACGCTGGTCTTCTTTCAAGTTAGACCAAGCACGACTGCTCCACTATCAAAATGCTGGAGAAGTCGCCAACAGGGATGCAACTTAATGCACATCTCAGAATCTTGTCTCAACATGGACGATTAAGGACAGTAACATGGGTTAAGCTATCAGACATAAGTAAACTTTAGCTACCATCATCAGCCCACCTGGCATTGTCACATGGCAAAACAGACGTTTTGGGGCTTACCAGCCATCAATTCGTTTGGTTGACAACTCCCTCTCCCTAGCAGCTGCCCATATGGCGCCCTTTGCTGGCTGGCTCTGTTGTGCGTTAGTTAAACATGCCCAATAGATTTTCATACAATTGTGAGTACACCCCCACTCCTCCTATAGAGATTTTTCATACGTGAGAGTATCATAAATGTAATATCTGATACCCATCGTTGGGTTGGGTATGGGAGGGAGGGCGAACCTTCCTCTAAGATAGTTGTTGCCACAATAATGACATCTTCTACATACCTTCCAATTGTACGAGACAATATAAATATGTTGCTGGTCAGAAAGCCTGTGGATGATGTATTATTGGGCCATATTTGTTGGACACAATTTAACGGAATTTGTTTGGAACAATTAAGAACAAGGTATTTTGTGGGACCTGTTTAAATGTTTCCTTCCTACATGCGTGAAAGCTGAATTACTGTTGGTGCCTAACACATGGCATGGAAGGCTGAATTTTTTTTAATTTAGGTTCTGCCATATATGTTTTATTCGCCCTAAGTTGGCGGAGTATGCCCAGACGTGGGTCCTTTGCTCACTTTGCCACTATATTCAGGCTAGCCTGGCTGATGAGGGCTGTTAGCCCGAATCCGGTCTCCGGATGCTTGTTACTGGTCCAGGGAAGACCTGGCCTGGCAGTTCGGGCTGGACAGTTCCCATGAGGCACATGATCAAGACTGATCTGCATATAGCTAAGTCTGAACTGGGGTGGCGAAGTGAGCTAAAGAACGATGATGGATTCAACCCAGATATGTGACTGGGGGTGAGTTTCTGAAAAGTTTCAGCGCCCCGTCCATCATCTCCTTGTGTTTGCTGTATTTGCAAATAACTGCCAGTTTTCTGATAATTTAAATATTGATATTTATACATTCTATGAATTGCTCTTACTTAAATCTACTAAATATTATTTGCAAAGTAATCTACATAAGGTGAGAAATGCTGTCTGCCCTAAAGGGTGGCTGGAGCTCAGCTTAGAATTTGTTGGTGCTCATTCTGAACTGTTTGTGTTCAAACTAAGATTATGCATAACACTACCTTGTGGTGCTTATTTGGCAGGGTTGTGCTAGTCTCAAACTACACCCAGACTCTGAATATGTTGCAAAAAACGTGCAAAAGGTATGGATACTCTTACGTCAGACTAGATGGACAAACACCTGTCACTCAGCGGCAACAGATTGTGGATGGTTTCAACAGTAAATATTCGACGAATTTCATCTTTCTGTTGAGTTCCAAGGCTGGAGGTGTTGGGCTCAATCTAATTGGAGCATCCCATTTAATTCTGTATGATATAGACTGGAATCCAGCCAATGATATTCAGGTAGGAAACAGATATGGAACGTTAACTCTGTTTGGTATGTGCATGATTTCTTCTGTGCTTTGATGTACCCTAAATGGCCTGTGTATGTAATCCTATCCGCATTCAGTAATTTTTCAATTGATGAAAGTAACCAGATTATTGAAAAGTAAAAAAAAAGCAAGTATTGCAATTTGATATCATTCAAAAGCAAGAGGAAAATGTACGTTTAATGGCAATCCTTTCTAATAGTACGCATTAAAGATTGAGTTGGTTGGGTTAATTACGAATGGCAGGCAACGGTCCGCAAAAAAATATGAGAATATTTGGGAACCTTGGTGAGGGTATCATTCATCACTTTCATCCTGAGAAATCGGCATATGGCAATTAATCTGGCTCCGTATTAAGAAGGGGTTGTAAATAGGCCAGAGGAATTTGGCCAGGGTTACCATGCTCAAAATGTAGAGATTAAGAGAGGGGGATACATTTACAGAACACTACCAAATATATGTGGAGATGCATGTTGCGTGTTAGCAATATCCATTTAATTTGCCTTTGACTTCCGTTTGGTAATGCTCAGACAACATTATTGATATATTCTGCCTCTCTCCCCACTTCCACATGTAAGAATCTTCCCCAATACTTATTTACTTTATTTCAATGTATTATGGCACTTGCTGGATTATATTGATAAATGAAGAAACAAAACTCCAAATAACATAATTCGAAGAAAAGCCTTTATTTTTATTTTTATTTTATAAAAGCTACGTCAACTGGAATCAGGACAAGCTCTGATGTCTTCTCCATCTGCCTACGGCCTCTCAATTTTATTTCCTTTTGCTCCTTTGTTCCCTCTGTTGCTTGCATTCTTTCTGTTCTTCGCCGTCTCCTTTTGTCTCCCTCACCTTTACCTCCTTCTGCCTACCTCCCTCCCTCTACATCTCCTTTTATCCCAAAATGTCTTTCACGCTTTATTTCTGCCACTCCCTCAGTTGTGTCCTTGAGGTAGTGTGGAATGACCACAAAGACCCCGGTAACTTACCAATCTATCCTTTATTGTTAGTGCAATCGCTGATACATGGTTTCCTTAACTTCTGAGAGAACGTGATTCCACTGTCATGTCACTGTCTAGTCTTGAAATGCCCTGCCACATTTGCTGTCCAGTCCCCATGGCAGGAAGTGGTGTTCAGTCTATGGGCCTGGGAGGATATCATCCTGCAGGTTCCTGCTGCTCTCCTCACAACCTGATATATCGTCCCTTCCTAGAGAAAGACAACACTTCTGCAATATGACATCTCTGCAGACACGAATTTATTGTTTACAAATAAAGCGCATTTAATTGAAAAACGCGAAACTGCATGAAAATAAAACATACATTTTAATGTAAATTTGCATTAAGCAACCATACTTAGATCATATGAGCATAAAAGAAATAGTAATGCACTGACTTAAGTTAGCTTAGCTGTTGATTCCATGTTTTCTGCAAATAATTCATTAGCATTGAAAGACTGTTTTCCACATTGAGTTGTATGCACGAGGTGTTTTTCCCTTTTGCAGCATATGTTCTAAGTTTTCAGAAGCCTTCTGATAGTGAATAGACATTAGTTTTGTAGTAGACCACTGATAGTGAGGTTTTCTACGGGAGCAGAGGAGACAACAGGAAGTATGACTTATGTGGGTGATGTATCTTTTCAAGGACTAACAATCGTGGACTATTGTACAGATGTGAGAAATTGGGGAGTTTATATATTCCGAGGAGTTTACTGAATCATATTGAATAATGTGGAAGACGAAAGAAACCATGTTACCACCTAGAATAATGTGTTTATATTAGTGCTTGTCCCTAGAGTGAGGCAGGGTTTTTTTCCTATAAGATTTTCTCTTAGAGGGACTTCTCCCACTCGCTTTTGCTGGAGACACATCTCTGAGCTGCCTGAAATGATACTTCTCTTCATGGGATGTTGCTTAGCCTATTTTTCGGATTTGCAAATTCATTCTTTCCAGCTTGACATGCAAAGGCTGTATGCTCATGCATTGATTCTCTCACCAGAACCTTTTATTGGGTATCTGAACTGACACCTTATTCAACTCATCCATATATTAGGAGTCAAGAGGGAATTTACAGGGCTAGGTCACCCTCCACTCAGTCAATCCAAAAATCATACAAAACCTAGTCCTCAAGGCACTTAACGTTAAAAATCTGTGAACACGTATGGATTGCCAAAGAGATCATTCCAACCACACCTCTAATTCTAGAGATTGTTTACCATGTTCCAGACTGATGCCAAAAAATTAAAAAAAAGCCAATCTCTGATGAACATATAACTATACAACACAGTACAAACATCCACTAGAAGGACAACACTTGAAAAAATGTGTGAATAGCTAGATGACACCTCACGGGCGCACCACCAATGGGACCCCTGGTTGGTACTCACCAGGATGGCCCTGTTCTCATCATCGGTGTCACCTAGCTTAACGCAAACGTGTCCGACACCCAAAGGAAAAGAAGACAGTGAATGGTGCAGTGTACGCAAAAACGTATATGTGACAAGGACTAACAACGTTCAACATATAACACGACAACTACTGTGCACACAAGATACATGAACCTTTTATTTGTATTCTCTTGTTGCCAACAGTAAACATATATACATAAAAAAGAGTGAGGCGAATACTACCTATCGATTCGCATTCAGCTCGAAGCCGACATGTTTCATTGCCATGGTATGATTCAGGCAATTTCTTCAGGGCAAAGATTATATGGAAGCCACTGCCAGCTGTACTGTGCTTTACGTGCTAACTGGTGGCTTTTGCTTTCATACCGTTACTGATACGTCTTTGTAAAATCAAGGACCCACTCCCGATCGGTGAGTATGGTCTTTCCTCCCTTCTATTTTTTCCGTGGAGAATATACATTCAGGCGTCTTCTCAGCACCGGAACCATCCTTGATTTTACAAAGACGTATCAGTAACGGTATGAAAGCAAAAGCCACCAGTTAGCACGTAAAGCACAGTACAGCTGGCAGTGGCTTCCATATAATCTTTGCCCTGAAGAAATTGCCTGAATCATACCATGGCAATGAAACATGTCGGCTTCGAGCTGAATGCTAATCGATAGGTAGTATTCGCCTCACTCTTTTTTATGTATATATGTTTACTGTTGGCAACAAGAGAATACAAATAAAAGGTTCATGTATCTTGTGTGCACAGTAGTTGTCGTGTTATATGTTGAACGTTGTTAGTCCTTGTCACATATACGTTTTTGCGTACACTGCACCATTCACTGTCTTCTTTTCCTTTGGGTGTCGAACACGTTTGCGTTAAGCTAGGTGACACCGATGATGAGAACAGGGCCATCCTGGTGAGTACCAACCAGGGGTCCCATTGGTGGTGCGCCCGTGAGGTGTCATCTAGCTATTCACACATTTTGTCAAGTGTTGTCCTTCTAGTGGATGTTTGTTCTGTGTTGTATAGTTATATGTTCTTCAGAGATTGGCTTTTTTTTAATTTTTTGGCATCAGTCTGGAACATGGTAAACAATCTCTAGAATTAGAGGTGTGATTGGAATGATCTCTTTGGCAATCCATACGTGTTCACAGATTTTTAACGTTAAGTGCCTTGAGGACTAGGTTTTGTATGATTTTTGGACCTTATTCAACTCGCCAATTTAATTTGGAGTAGGGAATTTCCTTCCTGCAACACACTTGCTTTATTATTACCATATTACTGTAATTTTAACTAATATTGTATTCTACCTTATAATAAAATATCAATTATTGGATTATGTATATTTCTAATGCTGAAGCTTAAAAGACTAATTCTTGTTTAATAAATAACGAAAATATAACAAATTGATTATTAAAACTCTTATTGACTGCATTAAAAGTCATTAATAATGTTTCATGTTATTGGATTGATGTATTTGTTTGCTCCTTTATACTTCTCCTTGTCAACAATGGAAGGTCCATACGACCAGTGGCAGAGGTTTTTTAATGATTACCCCAGAAGATTAAGTTATTGGAAACCCCTCTCCCTCGCCTCCTCCTTCATACAGAAGATGACACAACATTCTCTCCATTTCCATTCATCCGATTTTGAAGCATCAGAGGTCATTGAGTCAGTTGACCTGCTCCTGTCTCAGGGCATGGAGTGGTGTTCTTGCTTTTGTGTGGCTTCCGCTCACGTCATGTAGCAAATATTTTAGTTGAATTATCAGAATGTGGGGCCCTGCTCTCAGAATGAAAGCGGCTTTCTGAATCTTGCATCTTTTTATTGGTTGTCTTTAGCAATATTTCCTTGGCAAGACTAGTGAATTGGTTTTTTCAAATGATTGTGGTGACATGCTATATGAATCTGAAGTTTATTCAGGTGGTTTCCTGAGTGAAAGTTCTCTTCACCGTGGTGTGCTTAGAGAATCATTTGTTGCAAGCGTGTGTGATTAAACGCTCCTTGAGTCTTTAGATTGGCATCACACTTCAGCTATTCTCTTGTCATTTTCCACCTGGGCAGCTGCTTAGAGTTGGGCAGTTTCCCTTCACTTCGATAGACTCTTTCTTGTCTCAGTCTAAAGACTGCTGTTAGTATCATCGATAGGTATGTATACTCAGCACTCGTTAATGTTTCTTTTTTGCTCGCTTCTTTTTCAGAAATAAAGCAGCATTCATATCAACTAAGCCTGACCCTAGAATTGTCGATCTCTTGTTTTTTATGAGGGCATCGGACTTTAAAATAAAGGATCTCCCTGTTGATTCACATGGACATGCCTCGTCCCAAGATATCACTCATATTGATTTGAATAGCACGTAAAAGACCTGCAAATTGCTATTTTCTCTTGCAAGATCTTTGTGTCCTCGAGACCTCACGCTGGTCTCTTGTATTCCTGTCTGTGCTTTGAACAGGGGCGGCTCCTCCATGTGGGCGTCGGAGCTTCGCCTCACTGCTTTCTCGCAGTGCAAGAAGCAGAAAAGTAAAATGGTATAAATACAATTTTATGTTTCTGCTTCTCGCACTGCGAGAAAGCAGAAGAAGGGTATGCCTGGTTGGGGGTGGATGGGTCAGGGAGGAGTTGCTAGCCGAATGTTATGGACGCTGACTGTTTGTTAGGCCCCAGGGCCGACCAAACCAGTCATAGCACTCTCCGTTTTCTTCATGTAGGCTGCTGCGCAGCCTGCATGAAGAAAACGGCCTCCCCTTAGACGCCTCAAAGGACGGCGTCCTAGCCAATCACAACGCTGCCATTGCAACGTGTGATTGGCTTTGGGGAAGAGAGGGAGACTGCCTGCTTCTGCTTCCTGTTAGCAGAGAGAGCAGGAGTCCCGCACCAGAGGCGGAGGTAAGTTTTTTAATTTTATTAAATTAACCTGAACCGCCCTGCTGCTTCATACTGGACGCGAATAGCTTTGAAATGGGTGTTTTGGACCAGATATTGACCTCAATTTATGCTCAATTATGCTTTTTTTATCTTGCTTCATTTTAAATAGCAGCAGTCAAAAAACTGGGGGAAAAACCCTACAAATCCCATGGGCATTTGCACTCATAAGCAAATGGGGAACAAATGACGCCATCAGATCTGACCAATCAAGACTCTGTAGACCCTGTAATACTTGTCTTGACTGTGAACAATCCTCTTTTCTTACTGCTCGCAGTCAAGAATAAGTAACATTTTTATACTTCATACTCACATTATAAAAAAGTGTTCCAGTTTTCTTAAAGTTAGTATTTCACAAACATTTGAATCCTTTGTTTAGTTTTGTGACGCTACAACGCTCTGTTTTATACTTCGATTTCCTTCAGTGTGCGTGCGAGAGCTTCTCCCCTCGCTGTTCTCACCCTGATTTGGTCGTGCCCAGCATTCTGAGTGGAACAGTTTCCAACAATGCCATCTCTGCCCAAGGATCATCCCTTTTTTCTTCACAGAGCATTTGCCTGCTCCGTGTCCACCTGCATTGTTAGTCTGAATTCTTCCTCCCGCTCTGTTTTCTCTTCGCTTGTTGTAGTGTTTGGCCCCAACTTTTGTGTGCACCCTCACCAGGGTTTTCTCCTCCACCTTACTGGTTTGGCTTGAAGTCTCTACCTTAGGATGGGGCCCTGTCCTAGTTCTGCCTCTCTGTAGAATTTAACCCTTTCCTTACCATTTTCCTACCATTCTTCATTTACACTGTATAATATTTATTCTGTCATGAATTTAGGCAGTTCTACTGCATTTCTTTGACAATTAAGATGATGGGGAGAAATTGTGGTCTAATTTGAAAGAATTCCTTCAGTCCTCGTTGAATAAACTGTTTCCTCATCCATTAAAAAAATTACCAAAAACATTGAGAACACTGTAATTATTATGTCGAAAAATATTTTGGCCTAATCTGTGGGAGAAAGCAGAAAGCACAAATCTACAACAGGGAAAGCATCTGGCATTATGAGTGGCACTTCATCTTGTGGTG
Organism: Lissotriton vulgaris; assembly: GCF_964263255.1. NCBI lineage: Eukaryota > Metazoa > Chordata > Amphibia > Caudata > Salamandridae > Lissotriton > Lissotriton vulgaris. The sequence goes on along the minus strand of NC_141691.1, from coordinate 1,720,679,415 downwards.
GAAGAGATGCCTATCAAAACAGTTAAAAGTGCGCTAATGATTAGTGAGAGCTCCTCACATGAGATTGAGGACGACGTTCATCCTAGCCCTCCTATTAAGGAGGGGGTTATACCTAACAAACAGAAAAATACTCAATTAATTATTTCTAAAATTCAAGATAATGATAATGTCAGCTTTTACTCCTGATTCAGATGAGATCAATGATAAATTTGGAGGACTCAGAATGTTGGCCTGGTCCTAAACAGAAGAAAAGAAAAATAGATTTTCCTTGCAGAGATCCCTTTACCTCCAATCATGTTTTAGATTCAGACGGTCACTCTGTTTGAACCAAAATTAATTTACAACCCTAATTCTACAGAATGGCTCCTGTCGGATCATGTTGCTGAGTACATAAGCAAACCAGAACCAAATTAAAATCGGTATTGCTCTCAGCCTTCCGCATCTTACATTACTTCTACGACTGCTATTGACCCTAACATGTTAACTTTCTTTTCCAAGTTTGGTAAAGATCCAAGAAAATGAATAGATAAGTCAAGGTCTATGTGCCAGGATAAGTTGTGGGACATGGTATGACCATTAGCCCACATACTGGATTTCTCAGAATCTGCCAGATTGGATAATATTCCCATTGTCACTGAGGAACTCTCCATGTGGACTTCCAAGAACCTTTAGTCTTCACGGAAACACCAATTGAGCCATTACTCAGAAAGAGTCTTCGTTTGAAATTGAAACCCAAGCTAGCGAACCTGGCACCTGGGGTTAAAGCGGATTGTCTGTTTGGTTATTCTTTTATCAAAGAACTCAATAAATATGTCACAACTTTTGCCTCTTTGGACAAGGCCTAACAATCCATGAAAAAGGTTTTTGCTACTCAGATTTTTGCCAGGGCCAGCAGAGGCAGGTGCTGCTTTGCCGGCTCCCATTACTGAAAACAATCTTTCTGAGGCTCCGCCAACTTCAATTTCCAAGACTTCTGACCACATTTCTACCCACAATGAGGTAGAGGTTACAGTGCTCGTGGACCACTAGCTTTCAGAGGCGCAAACTCGGCAGGTAAATTATCCTTCTGGCCCTCATATAGTAGGTGGTAGTCTGCTACATTTCTTTCTAAACAACTGTCATTCCATCACAGCAAATCCTTGGGTGTTACATAGAACTTTACGCAAGTCCTTTTCAGGTTCATCGCCCCGTACCTTTAAAGTTTTCTAAAGAAATTACTTCCCTCGTAACAGAAGACATTTTTTCGCTCTTAATAAAACAGGCAATACAATAAAGAGTCCCACACTCCACAGGTTTCTTAAGTTCCCTCTTATTGGCCTAAAAGAAAAAAAAGAAAATGAGACCAGTTATAGATGTCAGGGATTTTAATCATTACGTTGCGTACCACCAATTCAAAATGGAAACTATTATCCATCTCAGGGATTTGTAATTACCAAACGATTGTATGGTTCGGTTAGACCTGCTAGATACGTACCTAAAAAAATCCCTATCCATCACAACTTCAGGAAATACCTTCAATTCCTGTGGCAGGGAAAAACGTATAATTTTTCTTTCCTTCCCTTTTGTTCCATTCTTCTGCACCGTGGTGCTTGACAAAAATCATGAAACTAGGGGTAGCCCATCTCAGATCCCAAGGTCTCAGACTGATAACATGGATGATATCCTCCTTATGGGTCCAGATATCCTCTCACTTTGATCTCAGCTTCAAGTTACTCTCTCCCTTTTACAGAACCTTGGTTTCCTCATCAGCAAAGAGAAATCAGTCCTATCTACTTCTAGACAGATGGGAATTTCTGTGGTTCATTATACACCATTCAACTTCCTTAAACCAAAGTCAATTCCATAAAAAATAGAAATTGTTCAAGCTCTTCCAAGCTCTTTCATGTCTCTCAAATCCCTTGTGTGCATTGTAGGTCTTCTGTCCTCATCAATTAATTTTCCCAGGGTGTCTCCACTATCGAGCTCTCCAGAGATTAAAGATATGCCACCTTCACTATGACCTCGCTTATTCCAACGCCATAACTTTAGATCATGAGTTTCGCCTTGAACTCCAATTGTGGATAGACTATTTAGATGTCTGGAATAGCAGAACAATTTTTGCTACGGCCCCAGATCTTCTATTAGAGTCGGATGCAAGCCTGACTGGTTGGGGCACCTGTTGAGGTCAGCTCTCAACTGGAGGTACATGGTCGCTTCAGGAATCAAAACTGCACATCAGTTTTTTAGAGGTGCTTGCAGCCTCCTTTGAGTTGTTTAAAACACAAGGTTTAATGTTCCATCCTTCTTCGAAAGGACAAGATCACCGCAGTAAGTTACATCAACCACCTCAGAGGTACAAAATCCAAACCTCTCGCAGAGTTGGCAAAAGGTTTCTGGGAGTTTTGTCTGCTCTCAAAATGTCTGTCCGGGTAGAGTACCTTCCGTGTACTGTCAATACAGTCGCCGACTGACATTGTCACTATCTACATGATTCAAGCGATTGGACTCTGCATCCCTCTATCTTTAACAGTCTTTCTCACAAATGGGGCCCTTTCCAAATGGATCGCTTTGCCTCCAGACTCCATTCTAAACTTCCTCAATTCTTCACCTGGAGACCAGCCTCTTTAGCTCTAGCAGCAGATGCTTTTCTTCAAGTTTAGTCTTAGGAACCAATTATGCATATCTGAAAGAAACAGGTTAGTATTAGATTCCTTACCTTAGAATATCCCCAGGCCTCAGACTGGGTCCGGAAACTTTTGCGTAGCAGTACCCTTGCACTTCGGTAGGGGTCGTCTGCGGCTCCGCGTCCGTCGTCTGCATCGTTGGCGCCGGGATGATGTCGCTGTAGTACCTAGACGCCGCCCTCGCGCGCTAACGTCAGTTCTTCTTTTTTCCATGCCAGCAAGCGCCGATCCGGAAAAAGTTGTACCCTAGTCAATTTTTGACTTACTTTTTTCGATCCTTTTTGATCATCTTTCGAAGTCTCTCGACTCAGACAGTACCGGTAGGGATGCCCGGGTTCAAACCCTGCGCCGATTGTTGCAGACTGATGTCGGTAACCGACCCCCATCGCCGGGGCCTTCACTGTCTGGGCCCGACCACGACAACAAGTCCTGCTCCGACTGCCGGGCCCTGACGTCCAAAGCTAGACGGGAGTGGTCCCGCAAGCGACTCGAGCTCCGGCAGTCAGCCCTGCACCGCTCGAGGTCCCGGTCCGGAAGGCGGTCGAGGGACCGGTCGCAGGCCGGAGTCACCACAGTTCCGGGAATCGTCATCAGTCTCTGGGCTCGAAGTCCTCAGGCAAGAGGCACAAGAAGTTGAAGAGGCGACATCGCTCTTCCGACTCCCCCCGACGCTCGCGCGATGCGGCCGGGGGTTCGGGCAACACCGCCCCCGCGGCTCCGCCGGAGCCGCAGGCGTCGTGGCCTGCTCCATACCCGACGGTCCCTGGGCAGAATGCGATGCCGGAGGAGATTGAGGCCTTCCTCATGGCCATTAGGTCGCTCAATCCTCCGTCGGGTTCCGCGGCGCCTTCGGGCCAAGCGGCCCCGACTGGGTCCCCAAGCGGGCCGGGTGCTTCGGCCCCGGCGCCGTCTGGTGCTTCGGCCCCGATGCCGTCGGCGATTTCAGTCCTGACGCCGCAGGGCCCCTTCGGATCCGGGTTGTCGCCGGTCGACCTCACAACCTCGCCGGCCCCCAGGGTGTCGCCCCGGCGCCGTCCCAGGACGACTACGTCCCCGGTCCTACCCTCGATTCGGGTCCGGCGCCGTATGTAACGCCGCTAGGAGATTTCTACTTCTACGACCCGGCCCCATCCTTTCAACCGGAGTACCCGGTGATGGGTGGCGAGGAGGATTGGGAGGGGTCCGAGGACCCTCTGGCACGTGAGTACCAATCTTCTCGGGACTGGGCAGGTGAGCTTGGGGAGGTCAGTGGTCTGGACACTTCGCCCGACACTGATTTTGTCTCCCCTCCTACTGTGGCTACGGAGGAGGGGGCTGCCTATAGTGTGGTGTTGACGAGGGCTGCCAAGGCCTTGGGCCTTGACCTCCCTGTCGCGGTCGTGAGGACTAACCTCCTCACTGATGCCCTTAAACCGCAGGCAAGCTCGGCCGAGCCTCTGCTGCCGTTTAATGAGGCCTTGTCAGACGTTCTTCTGGGCACTTGGTCCAAGCCCGCTACAGGTCCACCTGTAGATAGGAACGTGGCGTGGCGCCACCGCCCGGCTCCGGGTGACCCTTGCTTCCTGTCCACCCACCCCACCCCCGAGAGTCTGGTCATCCAGGCCTCTAACTCCCAGACCGCATTCCCGATGGCTTCCCCCGATCGGGAATCCAAGAGGTACCAGCAGTATGGTAAAAAGATGATCTCCTCACTTATATTGGGGTTGCGGTCAGTCAACACCGCGTGCCTCTTGGGCCGCTACAACCACACTGTGGGACACGGTCGTGGACGTGCTGCCACAATGTCCGGAGGGGGTCCGGACTAAACTCACCCAAGCCCTTGTGGAGGGTTGAGATGCCGCACGGTATTCCATCCGGTGTGGGCTGGATACCACGGACTGGCTGGGCAGAGCGATGGCAACGAGGGTGGCGATTCGTCGCCACACTTGGCTGAGGTCCGCCAACTTTTTGGTTGATGTCCAAAACCCCCTTATGGACATGCCGTTTGATGGCCGTCTCCTCTTTGGCGACAAGGCAGACAGTGCGCTTGAGCGCTTTAAGGACTCCTGGGCTACGGCCAAGTCCTTGGGCCTCTCGGCCCCGCGCCAGCAAACTGTTGCCTTTCGCTCCTTTCGTGGCCAAGGAAGGGGCGCCCCCACACGTCCTGCCAGCCACGGCCTGCAGCCTAACATCCAGCGCGGTTGCGGACGTGGTAACCACTGTGGCGGCGGTCAGGGACAACGGCGAGGTCAGTCCACACCTACCCCTGCAGCATCCGCCTCAAAACCCTCCTAGTCCGAGCTTTCAGGCCCATGTGACCAGTGGGGGGCAGGGTTCGCCATCACCTCCTCCACTGGCGCACTGTCACATCGGACAGGTGGGTGCTGCAAATCGTCCGAAGGGTCTACTCCCTCCCCTTCGAGACGACCCCTCCAGCCATGCCACCGCAGTACCACCGCATGTCGGGGGATCACTTTAGTCTTCTGCAAGAGGAAGTTGCGGTCCTCTTGGCCAAGGGGGCCATCAAGCTCGTTCCTGTGCCTGAAGTAGGGTGTGGTTGTTACTCCTACTACTTTCTGGTTCCTAAGAATGGCAAAGGGGGCCTACGCCCTATCTTGGACTAGCAGAACGTCAACAGCTTCCTCCGGAAGGAGAAGTTCAAGATGCTGACTTTGGCTCAGGTCTTAGCTGCCCTGGACCCGGGAGACTGGATGGTAGCGTTGGACTTGCAGGACGCTTATTTTCACATCCCTGTCCTGCCGGCCCTCCGGCGTTACCTGCGGTTCACGGTAGGCCACGAGCACTTTCAGTTTACTGTGCTCCCCTTCGGCCTTACCAGCGCCCCACGGGTGTTCACGAAAATGATGGCGGTGGTCGCAGCTCATCTGCGCAGGTTAGGGGTTTCAGTCTTCCCCTACCTCGGCGACTGGTTGTTGAAGGCGGGCTCGCCCCAGACAGTCGTCAGCCACCTCTAGACTACGGCCGACCTCCTGCACCTGCTGGGGTTCTCCATCAATGTGCCAAAGTCACACCTGTGTCCCTCTCAGAAGCTCCTCTTCATCGTAGCGGGTCTAGACTCAGCGCAGTTTCGGGTTTATCCTCTCGAACAGCGGGTTCGGGATATTCAGGCTCTCATTCCAATCTTTCAGCCGTTATCCCGAGTCTCGGTCAGGTTGACGCTGCGGCTTCTGGGACTGATGGCCTCCTGCATCCTTCTGGTGCATCATGCCCGGTGGCGGATGCGGGCTCTGCAGTGGGACCTGAAGTTTCAGTGGGCCCAGCATCAGGGCAATATGTCTGACCATGTCTTGATCTCGGAGGGCACTACAAGACAGTTGCAGTGGTGGCTCAAGGACCGCCATTGGGTCAGCGGCAGATCCCTCTCCCTACCCCAACCGGAGCACGTAGTTGTGACGGACGCGTCCCTCCAGGGCTGGGGGGGGGGCCACATGGGAGAGGCGGAGTTTAGAGGCCTCTGGTCTCCGGCTCCACATCAACCTTCTGGAGCTTTGGGCGATCCGGCTTGCACTGAAGGCATTCCTCCCCTCTGTCCGGGGGAGTGTAGTGCAAGTGTTCACAGACAACACCACCGCCATGTGGTACTCCAACAAACAGGGCGGGGTGGGGTCGTGGACCCTATGCCAGGAGGCTCTGCGCCTCTGGCAGTGGCTGGAACATCAGGGCGTGACCCTGGTGGTTCAACACCTGGCAGGTTCCCTGAACGCCAGGGCGGACTAACTCAGCCGTCGGTGCATGATGGATCACAAATGGCGTCTGAACTCGGACGTGGTGCAAGGCCTCGTTCAGCAGTGGGGAGAGCCTTGGTTAGATCTATTCGCCACAGAAGAGAACTTGCAATGTTATCAGTTCTGCGCGTTGGAATTTCCAAGGTGGCACTCGCGCGGAGACGCTTTTAGTCGCGAGTGGAGCTGCGGTCTGTTGTACGCCTTTCCGCCTATATCACTTCTGCCCAGAGTGCTGAGAAAGATCAGACGCGACCGGGCCCAAGTTATCCTTGTGGCTCCAGACTGGGCACGAAGATACTGGTATCCCGAGCTACTCAGCATGTCTGTCGATCCCCCGATTTGTCTGCCTCTTCAGGAGGACCTTCTGTCGCAGCAGCAGGGGACGGTACTCCACCCGAACCTGTCCAGTCTCCACTTATTTGCGTGGAGATTGAGCGGCGGCAGTTGAGGCCATTTGACTTGCCTCATGAAGTTTGTAATGTGATTCTGGCAGCCAGGCATCCCTCCACAAAATCGGTATACGCCTGCAGGTGGAACAAATGTGTGGCATGGTGCACAGCAAAGGCTGTAGATTCCCTTTCTGCCCCTCTTTCAGAGGGTCTCCTCTTTCTTCTCTCTCTTACACAGCAGGGCTCTGCTCTGGGCACTATCAAGGGCTACCTCTCTGCTATTTCCGCCTTAGGGCTCCCTGATCAACCCTCTTTGTTCAAGTCCCCAGTTGTAAATAGGTTTTTGAAGGGCATCTCATATGTCTCCTCCTGTTCCTTTCGTGATGCCTCAGTGGGACTTGAACCTTATTCTGACCTATCTGATGTGCGCTCTTTTCGAGCCACTTCATAACTGTCTTCTTCATCTCCTTACTCTGAAGACTGCATTCCTGGTTGCCATCACCTCTGCCAGGAGGGTGAGTGAGCTCCAGGCTCTTTCCTCTAAACCTCCCTTCCTTTCTGTCCATCCGGACAAAGTTGTGTTGCGGAAGCGACCCTCTTTCCTGCCCAAGGCAGTCACAGCCTTCCACATCGCGCAGTCCATCACCTTGCCCACCTTCTTTCCGCCTCCGCATCCCTCAAAAGAGGAAGAGAGGCTCCACCGTCTGGACCCAAAATGTGCGCTCTCATTTTACTTGGATCGCACACGCCAGTTCTGGGTGGATGACCAACTCTTTGTTGGTTACGTGGGCTCTAAGAAAGGTTGGGCGGTGCACAAGCGGACCATCTCTCTGTGGGTCGTGTTGTGCATCAAGGTATGCTACTCTTTGGCTAAAAAGGAGCCTCCTGCTGGGCTGAGGGCCCATTCCACTCGGGCCACGGTGGCTACTACTGCCCTGGGTCGGGGAGTCCCCTTACAGGACATCTGTCAGGCAGCTACGTGGGTCTCGCTGCACACGTTTTCAAGACACTACTGCCTGGACAGCCAAGTCCGGAGAGATGGCTTCTTTGGCCGTTCCGTTCTCCAGGACTTTCTGGTGTGATCATTGGTTCGCAGACCCACCACCGGGGTTGGTATTGCTGGGGTATCTGTTGTAAGGTAAGGAATCTAATACTAACCTGTTCCTTTCAGATGCACAAGTTACTTTCCTTCGGTAACGATATATCTGTAAGAAACAGTAGTTAGTATAAGATTCCTTACCGCCCCACCCATCCTCCCCGTTCTGCGAACTGATATTTAGGGTTAAGGTCACCCCCTTTCAGGTCCCTAGTTTCATGGCACCAGTGTTGGATTTCATCATGGTTCTGCGTTTCTGGCGCGGAAAAGCTAGGTATAGGAACTGACGTAAGCGCCCGAGGGCGGCGTCTAAGTACTCCGGCAACGTCATCACGGCGCCGATGACGGATGTGGAGCCGCAGACGACGCCTACCGACGCGCAGGGGGACTGCTACTCAAAAGTTTCCGGATCCAGTCTGACGCCTGGGGATATTCTAAGGTAAGGAATCTATTACTAACTACTGTTTCTTACAGATATATCGTTACCCAAGGTAGTAACTTGTGCTTCCTCCTTTTTTCATGATCAAGCGAGTCCTAACTCGGGTCTGACGTCAATAAGCCACTCTGGTTTATGTCGTCCCCCTTTGGCAGTCTCAGATTTTGTGTCCTCCCCTTTTGGAATTACCAGTGTATTTCCCATGTTAAAATTGTCCTTTCCCAATCTCCTCGTAGACCGGACGGACATTTACACAGTTTGATTCAGAACAATTCTCTCATTCTCTCGGCTTGGAAGGTGTCGGGCCTTGCTTCCCTGTCTCACACATTTCGTCAGAAGCTGCAGAGTAGATCAGCAAATCCTAGGCACCAGGTACTACCAGAGCCTACAAATCAGCTTGGTCTGTTTGGTCAAGCTGGTGTGTGGGAAAATCGATTGATCCCTTTTCTGCACGTCACCATCATAGTTCATTTTTTGGCATCCCAAGCTAGTGCAGGTAAGACTTATCGCACAGTCAAGCTATACAGATCGGGCATTTCCGCAGACCATCCTCACATCACCTGCAAACCAGTGGGAGTGGGAGTCTATCATCTTTTAAAGGGAGTAACATTTTTCAATCCACTGTTTCCTAAATGCAGTCAATTGTGTCATGTTAATTTGGTACTCCAAATGTTCATTTCTTAGCCTGAAAATGCTTCCCTTTTGCTGAAAATTCTCTTTGCCAAACTCGCCATGTTGATATATTTAATTTCCATTAACCGCCTTTCTGATGTCAGAGCTTTGGACATTCCATCACACCATTTCACTCCCACAGTTGTCTTTAACGTGAGGAAACGTACTAAAACTAAGTTAACTTCTGTGTTTTATCCTTATTTTCCTAATCAACCTAAATTGAGTGTAACTGCCTAAAATCATTTAAACAAATGACCAACCATCTCAGAGCGCCTTCTTACTCCAAAATCCAAATTTGCATCTGTAAACCTCACAAACCGGTTTCCTCTTCTAACCTTGCATCGTAGTTTACATAGGTCATGTCTTTAGCAGGGATAGATACTTCCATATTTGGTGCTCATTCCGCAAGAGGTGCCTTGGCATCAAAAGACGTTTGGTCAGGTTCCCGCCTGGAGGACATTCTGAGATTGTCTGACCAGTCAAATGATAATTTCTTTTGCAACTTTCATTGCAAACCTGTTCATACTGCTTCTGTGGTGATAGGTATGCTTTAAACAAGCATAGAGCCTCTGGGTCCTGCTATAATGTGTAACTTTTCCTAGTATTCATAAAGGAAAGTCTTCATTTTATTAAAGACACATAGGCGAGTATTATCCCACCTTAACATTATAACTAACCATGTTTTTCTCCCGCCCTTACAATGTCTGTTCCATTAACATCTACTGACACATAACTTGCATCCAAATCGCTCCAGTTTTGACTTTTCAAATTCTCCTCCTGCTCTTTTGCCATTCATCCTCAAGTCCCTGGATTTCGCAGTTTCACCTTCTTCAGGATCCAGATTTTTAGACATTTGCCAATAAATGTTTGCATTTAACTTAGCAGTTGCCATTGTTTTCCTCAGTTTGCCTATGTTTCATGCTGCCTAATGACTTCCCACTCAAGAAAAGAGGACTGTTCGCATTCAAGATAGGTATTACAGCGTCTATAGAGTCTTGATTGGTCAGATTTGATGACGTTCTTCATTTCCCAATGGTTCATGGTTGCTAAGTCTCATGAGATTTGTAGGGTTTTTGTTCAAGTTTCTTGACTGCTGCTATTTAAATAAAGCAACATAAGCAAGGACATTACTTGCCTCCGTGTCCTTAATAAAATTAAGAATTTCCTTCATGAATACTAGGAAAATCTACTTTTCTGTCTCCTTCACCTTTGCGTACCCCCTTTAACTGATCACGAATGGATGGGTACTGATGAGGATGCCTTACCTCTGCATCAACCATGGGATTCTGCAGTCACTGAATGCTCTTGCATGCTCTCTCTGACCTATGCCCCATTCCTGGCATTTTCTTGGGCTGATACTCCTTTCCTCCGCTTTCTTGTGATCTCCAGATTTTGTGCACCATTGGGGAGAAAGGGGGGATCTGCTTTCCTCTTTTAGCGCAAGGAGTTTGTCAGCACTGCTGAGGCTTGTTTCTTCAGGGTGAGAGGCCGTTGGATCAGCAACAGTGGGATCAGCAAGATCATAGAACAGTCTGCTGTAGTTGAATGCTACCTTGGCACACGTAGATTTGTGTGCCTTAGTTGGCAGGTAGTAGGGTGGAATGACCACACAGACGTGAGTATCTGTGTGTTCTGGTGATACATTGGTCGCTGTATTTTCAGGTGAGATGTTTTCCACTGATGCAGTCTCTGCACTGCCCTGTCTTGAAATATGCTGTTACTCCCCCACACTTTCTGTCCAGTCCGTAGGACAGGAAGTAGTGCTCATTGTCCTGATAGTGGGCCTTGGACTATTTAATCCTTCACATCTTCCCCCTGTGTGACACCGCATCTGTAAATGATATCCTCAAACTTCTTATCTAACCTGCCTGCCTCTCTCACAATCTTCCATGCTCTCTGAGTGTCCATTAGAACAAGTGAAATTAAATGCTGCTCATAATGTAATCATTATTTCACACTGTATTGATTTTGCACACTTAAATGCCCCTTTGAATGCACCTCATGCTAACACCCAGTCTGCTCATGTAAAACGCTGGTCATTCATTTCCCAGGTAGGCTCTGATGCACAGCCTCTTTTTGATGGGGTGGGAGGGCTAACATTCTTTTCTCCCATTCTCCATGTCTTTGTTGCTGCATCAGTTGGCAGGGTATGCCCAGACGTGGGTCCCTTGCTCACTTTACCACCGGATTCAAGCTAGCCTTGCTGATGAGGGATGTTACCACGAAACTGGTCCCAGGATGTTTTCAGTCCAAGTAAGACCTAGCTTGGCAGTTAGGGCTGGACCGTGAGGCACAGGGTCAGGAATTATTTGCATATAGTTGGGTCTGAACTAGGGTGGCGAAGTGAGCTAAAGAACGATGATGGATTCAACCCAGATCTGTGTCTGAAAAGTTTCAGAGCTCTGTCCATCTCCTTCTGTTAGCATCAAATCTACGCCAGCTTCTTAGACCTTGTACCTGCTTCTTCCAACTTCTGAAGCTAATAGTTGTTTATCTTTTCAATGTGCCATAGATTCTACCGTCTAGCTTGGTATGAAAAATTAAACATGTACCAATTACAACAGTGCCTTATTGCACTGTAGTGTTGTCTTGCCTTTACTCCATGACTGATGGGGCAAGACTGGGCTGATGTGTTCAGTGCACTTGCTTAGTTTTATGAGGTTTTAGAACAGAAACATGTAGTTGCATGGATCAGACCACTGTGCACACAACCTAGGTCTTGGTGCCTCTTGTTCCACCATCGCTGCACTGATGGCATGTACCATCAAGTTGTGTTGCAGATGCCACTTTCCACCATTTTATAGAGGACTTTACTAAGTCAAGAAAATGACCTACAGTGCAGGTCACATATTTGTGGGAGGCATACAAGGTATTGTCCTCATTACTCATTGTTAAGCGTCCATTAACATCAGTAAAAAGTTAACAAGAAGTGCATAAAAATGTTGGTTTTTTATGCACTTCTTGTTAACTTTTTACTGATGTTAATGGACGCTTAACAATGAGTAATGAGGAAAGCATAAAGTGATGCAATACCTTGTATGCTTCCCACAAATATGTGACCTGCACTGTAGGTCATTTTCTTGCCTCCTCTTCAGAACAGTTCTCTTACCTGATCTCTTTTAGATCAACCCTCTGTCAGAATGACTATTTATAGTTTATCTCCAAGCTGTCTCCCTGGAATAGATATCTAGGTATTATAGCATGCTTCTACAGAATTCAAAGTCTTCACCACCTAATAAGGTTAAGTTCCTCTGAAGGGCTTTAACTGAATCAAAACATCTTGGTGTTAGGAGATGACTAGTGGTGAAGTAGAACCCATTTCCTAGATTAAATGAAAGATGTTTATCTCATTGAAAATTGTTCCGTATTTTTCTGCCAAATAAATATTTGGAAAGAAATGAAAGATGCAAAGACTACATCTATCACATTGCTGATGGCAGACAATTGTGAGAAGTTCTGTGCTGTTTTTTTTTTTAAGACCTGTATTGGCTACATATACGAAAAAACACAGCATAAGGCCTACAACCCCGGAGGCCGGCCGCGTCATTTGTATTTTCCATTTGGTTGTGTCCTGTTTTACACAGCCATTTAGCCGACAACCCTGGGATCCGGCGGCGGAACAGCTAAATATGGCATATTTCACAATCAGCACCGTGTTTGGCAACGTTTCAGGTCTATCGTTTTTTCATTTTTGTTGTTGTTGTTGTTGTTATTTTTTTTCGTTTTTGTAACCGAACTTGCAACTGGGTTCAAGATAACACCACACATCCCGGCAAGCACCATGTCCGTGTCGTCACACTGTTGAGATCTATATGCACATAGTGATGTAGCTACAAGTTATGTCTTATTTGCGATGTATCTCTGTTCCTCTCTCCTAAATCGCAGACCCTCCTGCCCCCTATCTAGTCCCCTTCCTCCTCTCCACCTGAGCGTATATCGTCCTCTTCCGGGAGCGGGTCACACAACTCCCCCCTGTATATGTTCCATGCAGACTATACTTTGTTCCATTTACGGGGGCATATGCCCTAAGCACATATACCGCCCGTTCCATGAACATCAGCAGGTCCTTGTTCCTGCTCCACTGCGATACTGTCGGCAGGTCTGACGCGCCCCACTTCTGTGCGATGTCTCTTTTTGCTACCATAATGGCCAGTGTGCCCCATATGTGTCCATATCTAGATAAGTCGGTCGGTTCCCAAATATTCAGAAGACATTTACGCGGCTCAGGTATCAGGGAAACTTGAAGTGTTGTTCTGTGCTATTTTGAGTGCTACCATAATTCCTGTTCATATAATTAATTTAAATCCTTAGTGAAGAAAATATCAATTTTCTGAGTACTATTAAGGGTAGGTAAAATCTAATGTAATATCAGCAAAGATTATGAAAACATTTACCTACTTTTTTAGATTAAGCGTACCAGACAGGACAAGCTGTCTGGTGTCAAAAGATCTGTTGTGGACTTACCAAGAACATACAGCAGTTACAGCCTGCCCATTGCTTATGATTGGTTGGCTTTATTGTCTCTCTCGTTTGATTGTGGATTATTCTTTGGCTGACCTTGTCCCAGATTGTTCATCTTGTGTTTGCCCCTCCCTTGGTATATAATCTCTTTACCATCTGGCTGATTGGCTGGCCTTGATCCTTTCACTGGTCACATTTAGGGAACTGCTTTTTTTCTTTTGTTTAAGAATCCCAGGAGAGTGCATTTTTTCCCAGCTTTCTGCCTCATGTGTTTCCTCTACCAAATACCTGCACTCAGTGTTGTTGCAGTCTCCGTAGTAAGCTCTCTCCTGTTCCTTGTTGCTCTCCCTCCTGTGCTGCTTTTCTCTTCCCCAATTCTCCATTGCTTCCCCATCCTCTCCTCCATTGCCCGCCGTACCCACCATCCTTTTTTTTTAAAGAGCAAGGCAGCAAATTACTGCCAGCCCCCCTCCACACTACGTGCTACCTCCTTTTCATTTTATTTTGATGACCTGAAATCGGATTGTTACATTTTTTTTAAAAATGCCTCCCGCTTCATTTTGTAGATGCACACATAACCTCTCACATACACACGCTTACAGAATGATGTGGCTGCTTCATCCTGCCTTTAAATTTTTTTTTTGCCTTTTAAAGCATCGCCAAATTGCATTGGCAAAGCCAACACGTCCCAAAGGTGAAATCTATTGGCTTTGGCAATGCTTGTTTTACTTTTGTGAAGGTGGCACACACCACCTCTTTTGATGTAAGGCAGTACCATCTCTTATGCAGAATAACATTTCTGTTGTTGAGCATAGTCCCACATTGCTCAGTTTTAGCATGATACCCATCTTCAGGGCAGCATGATGTGCTGGCGTTTGGAGCAGTCTAAATCAAAATAGCCAAAACACAAGTTAAATAAATAAATGTTTATATTTATAGATAAACTAGCAGCCCGCCCCAGCGTTGCCTGGGGCAGAAAGGGGCTGGGGGCAGCATTGTGCATATATAAAAAGACACATTTGAATTTCAAATGCAGAAGCCTGTATAACATACTTAGAAGCGAGCAGACTGCATTACAATCCTGTTTTTTTCCTATCGCTCTAATCATTAATTTCGCTCTTTTTCAACTTTCCTGCCATCTGTGCACTTAGCATTTCACCATATATCCGTTTCTCTGAATGTGTTTTTATGTAGTCCTAAAACCCATGTCTGATGAGATGCCCTATTTTTTTCTGCATATTCCTCGTAACTTATTTCCTCTGCCCAATATCCGGAAGATATTGATTACTTTGAGACATAAGGTCATTTTCTCAAGAAATACACATTTGCGTTTCATTCCCAGTGATGATCAAACCCTGTGTGCAGATGAACCAAGGTAAAGCTTATTTAAGCTTGTATATGAACATTAGGACTCGAGCATAGAGCGTGTCACATAGCGCGAGGCGCCTCCCGTCTCCCGCCTCCCGCCTCCCGTCTCAAGTCTCCCGCCCGCCTCCCGCCTCCAGCCTCCTGCCCCGGCTTTGTAAACCCCCCCCCCCACGTCACGACTTACCTCCCCGCGCTGCCACTGCTTCTCCGCTTTTCACCGCTCGGTATTGCTGTTGCTGTGGTGAACTCCTCTCCTCCCCTCACTCAGACGCTAATCATGTCCTCGCTCCTCCTGTTGCTGTGAGGGACGCTACTCACCTCACGCATACGTCGCGGCCGGCGCTACTTGCAAGGGACTACTTTATTTTTCTTTGTAAATATTTTAAACAACGTTTATTTTTTATTTTTATGTAGCCTATGTCCTTCTGCTTGCCCTGAGGTTTTCTAAGATGTCTTGGGTGTTCAGATTGGTGGTGTAGTTTTCGAGTTTACCTTGCCCAAAGGTGCAAGTTCTCTCTTTATAAAAGTAGTATAAATTAGTGATTTATCTGCCATATTTTTTCCTCTGTTGGCAAATTCGAAGCCCTGTGAGTTGCAGTATGTGACTAAGTATTTCGGACTAAAGGTTGCTCACCTCAGATTAATGTTTAAAAAAAAGTAATAATCCAAAATAAATACAGTACAATAGTTGTTACATTTATAAGGGAGACTAGTTTACCATAAAGCTGGCGCTTGCATGCTGAGGGAATGCTGTGTCTAAACCTTTTTACCTCTTTTCCTGTAGGCCATGGCTCGGGTGTGGAGAGATGGTCAGAAGCGGACGGTGCATATCTACAGGCTCCTAACTACAGGTCAGACATCCAACATATACGATCATTTTAAAGGCCTATCATCTAGTATAGGTCCATTGGATCTGTTCTATGCCAGATTTAAGGACTAACTACTGACTGCATAATTTATTCTCATGTACATGCAATGCAGTGTATGGAAATGTATCCAATGTGGATATGCTGACAATGTGACATGTTTTGGTCCCCTGTGATCCCTCGTCGCACAGTCTCCCTCCTAGACTTCTTGGAGTTTTTTTTTTTCAAAACCATTTTTATTAGAGGTTCAAGCAAGTGCAGGCACAGCCCTCCACAATCAGGAGGAGACTGTCAACAGCAAGTATAAAAAGGCACATTTATGGCATAGCATCGAACCCCTCGTATACAGCAATTTCCAGAATATTCAGAACACACAGCCACCCACCAGCCCCCCAGAACTCCCCCAATCCCTGCCCACCCCTTATCCCACCCTAACCCTGTGCACGTGATCATTAAGCAACCAGAATAGAAGAGGGACATATGTGAGGCCGGCCAGCGGCCTATGGTGCAGGGTCCACGTCTTGAGGCAATGCATCGTCCATGTCCATAGGAGGGTCGAGGGGGAGGCCCCTATAGTCCGCCCACCGCTTCCATATTTTGAAATGCTTGCGGGGGCATCCCCGAGCCTCAAATACCGGCTGCTCCAGTCCCATGATGAAGTCCAGGCCTGCCTTCCATGCACTAAGGGGAGGGGCTTGTTCGCTTTTCCAGGCCTGCGCCAGGTCCCTCTTTGCCACCACCAGTCCCAACAGCAGCAGGTGGCGCTTGTAGACGTTGCCCCCAATGTTTTCCAACACATGCAAAAGGCCCAACCGGGGTGTACGGGGCAAGTCCCATCCCAGCACCTCAGACAGGCAACCCCAAACCCCAGCCCAAAACCGAGTCAACCGCTCACAAGACCATACAGTATGAAGGAGGGTGCCCCTCTCTGAACCACACCGCAGACACTCCGGGGTGGCAATCAGACCCGCCCGCCACAGTCGCTCCCTCGTAAAATAAGCTCGGTGTAGATATTTAAATTGTATAAAGCGGAGGCGGACTGCAATGGCCGTCCCCCGGGGGGATTCCAGGGCTTCGCGCCAATCGTCTTCGTCCAAGGGGCCGACATCGGCTTCCCATGAGGCCTTCAGTGTCAGGAGTGAGGGGGAGCAGTGCGTGACCAGGGATCGGTAGATCTGGGAGACTTTTTTATCACCCAAGTCACCCATGAACAGCTTTGCTTCTATGGGACTGAAGTCTGGGAGCTGCTCCAGCCCTGCCAGGCTAGGAGTAAGGGCGTGGCGGAATTGGAGGTAGCGAAAGAACTGGGACCTGGGCATGTCGAATTCAGTGCTGAGCTCCTGAAAGGATTTAAGAGTGGTGCCGGAGAGGACATGCCCCAGGGACGAAATCCTGATTGCGTCCCAGACTTCTTGGAGTTTTTGGTGCCTGTGTTTTTTGATTTATTGGTTAGTGTACATTTTTTCCAGGGATCATTTTCCTCACCAATTTTGATTTCAGTCTCAGAGTGTCAATCTTGGCTTCAGATTTGTGTGTCACCTTACAAAACCTTATGGCAGCTACTCTTGAAAGGTACATCAAAACCCACGCCTTTCTTACTGTGGCAATCTGGGGGCGACGTATGGAAAATTGTAAACAAGAAATTATTTTATTGTGCCCTTTCTGTGGGTCCAGAATATTTCTTCTAGGGTAAGCGTGCATATTGTATATGATATTTTATCTAGCACGGAGGAATACACTGAATTTAATTACTTGCATTTGGGTTGTGTAAATTTGCAGACGTAACTTAGATAAGGTATGCATTTTGACAAACTGATGAAGTGTATATTCCATTATTTTTTTAATAACTTTATTTTATTGATTTTATAGATGAAAACAAACAACAGTGCATTAGTCAGGGAAAGCCCCCGGAGCCCCCCAGAGTCCAG
This sequence comes from Lissotriton vulgaris, assembly GCF_964263255.1. Classification (NCBI taxonomy): domain Eukaryota; kingdom Metazoa; phylum Chordata; class Amphibia; order Caudata; family Salamandridae; genus Lissotriton; species Lissotriton vulgaris. Next base: position 1,720,661,811 of record NC_141691.1, on the reverse strand, counting down.
CCAACATACACACGAACCAAACCTCGAGCTCCAGCAGGTATATTCGATATCCCATCAGCAAGCTCCCGGGACAGGAGTGAGATACCTGCCCCCTGTCAAGGAATGCCAATGGTGCTGTAGCTAACAAGAAACTCGTCATCCCCCTACCCGCACCCGTCCAAACAACCCTCCCAACTGCTCCACCCAGGCCCAACTCCCTCCTACCCCGAAACCCGGAACCGGTGTGTCATGTGCCTTGTGGGAACTGTATATTCACCTCTTGAGATCCTTCCGCAGGAGCTTCTGTGAGCTTAAGCAGCCGCAGATATTTGGGGCAAGTCACTTCATTAAATTCCTGCGCCAACAGCAAGATGATTGGTCGCCACACTTCGTGGAAAGACGCTGTCGAAGCCCTAAGGGTTGCTTGCAAGCGCTCCTCTGCCAATAATATTCCACAACTTGTGCAGCCACCCTGTGTGCGAGGGCCGGGTTGTAGAGCCCAAAGCGATAAGATATGATGAACAGCTGCGCCTAGGGCTATCCCCATTTGTCTCCCCCGTAGAGATTTAATAGGAAAAGTAAGTGCATTAGGCAAACCTAGGAGGGTATAGGCAGGGAAGCGGGGAATCTCCGTTTCAAAATAGGTGTCTACCTCGTTAAGAACTTCCTCCCAAAACCCCTGCACTTCCCTACACTCCCAAAGTATGTGTGTGACGGTGCCTGTTTCTCCTCAACCTCTCCAACAGTCAGGGCTACAGTCGGGGTGGATTTGGTGCAATCAGGCCGGCGTCAGATGCCAGTAAGTGGCCACCTTGACCGCCACTTCCCTACTCCCAATGTTCCGTGCTGTGTGGTGAGTCCTATAATAGATCTGTTGCCATTCCGTTAGCGATAGGCTACGGCCTAGTTCCGCTTCCCAGCGGCGCTGACCCGCTGACTTGTCTTGCGGTGCAGGGAGAAGCAGCATGGGGTACAGTTCAGTGATAATTTTTCGGTCGGAGTGCTTGGAGAGGAGCCATTTCTTGAAGGTCGTAAGTTTACGGCTGACCCCGGGGCGCACATCTGAGTGGAGCAGCCAATGACGGAGCTGAAAATATTAAAATTGTTTGGGGTCCTTGATATCGTACCAGTCAGGTAAATCCGAATAAGAAATTAAGCCCTGCAGATCAAACAGGTGGCCCGCCGAACGGCAAGATGATACACACCACTGGGGAAAAGCTTGCGCGTCCGTGCCTGGTGGTAAATCAGAATTGTCGAAAAGAGGAGTAAGAGGCGAGAAAAAGGACGTGAGGTTCCTCCGCACCGCGACCGAGTCCCACACCCACATCACTGAGCGGGTGATCGGCGATCTCCTCATGTACGAGGGGAGGTCAATTGGTTTCAAAATAGGGACCTTCTATAAAGGGAGGCTGGCCATGGCCCTATCCTGAAAGAGCCACCTCTTTTCGGATTCTGGTCTGCTCCATTCTACCAAATAGCGAAGCTGGGCAGCCTTGTAGTATGTCATGAGATGAAGAATCCCCAGACCTCCCTTCTCCGGAGGGCGAAAGGCAGTGTCCGACGGAGCCTCAGTCGTTTACCGGCCCAAATAAAATGATGGATCTCAGACTGTAACACGCGTATGTAGCATAGAGGGGGTGTGACCGGAATCGTCTGGAAGACCTACAGTATTTTGGGCAGGATGGACATTTTCACTGCAGCTACCCTACCAAACAGCGACAAGGGGTGCGTTTTCCAGCGTCACAAGGCGGCAGTCACCTGAAGAGTGAGGTTAGTGTAGTTACGGGTAAGTGTTGTGCTGGTAGACGATGTTAAGGTGATCCCCAGGTTTGGGATTTCCTCCTGGGTCTGCAAACCCCCCCCCGTCTCCCGAAAGGCATCCGCCGGGGCCCCCTCGTGGAGACCTAATGGCAATAGCATAGACTTTCCCACATTGACATTGAATCCTGAGACCTTGCCAAATTCTTCCAGCTCACCCGGAAGGCTGGGACCGCCCGCCGGGGAGAGGTGAGCGTCACCAAAATGTCGTCCGCGTAAAGCTGACTGTATGCTGTTCTCCCCCGAAGGGGATGCCGGATATCTGGGGATTGTCTCAGAGACTCTGTGTTAAGGGTTCGACGTATAACGCAAAAAGCAGGGGGAAAGGGGACATCCCTGCTGAGTGCCCCGCTGAATATCAAAAGGTTTGGAGCAAGTTCCGTTGACCCGTATCATCGCACTAGGTTTGTCGTAGCAACTTGCCACCCCTGCCCGGAAGCCTTTTCCCCCCCCGAAATGAGCCAGTGTGGTATCTAGGAACCCCCAGTCCACCCGATCGAATGCTTTCTCCGCATCAATTCAGAGCAGCAGGGCATCCAGGCCCATGTAGTGGGCTTTATCTATTAGATACATGATTCTCTTGGTGTTATCGTTCCTTTGTCTCTTGGGAATAAAGTGTGATTGGTCCGGCTTGATTATACCCGGAAGGTGCGGGCCCAGCCTAGCTACTAGAATACCAGTAAATATCTTCAAATCGAGGTTAAGGAGGGAGATTGGCCTATATGCATGGGGTGGGGTCTTTCCTGGGCTTGGGAAGGACAACGACGTCTGCTTCCAGCATCTCCGCCGGAATCGACCCTGGGCCCTAAAAAGAGTTGAACAAACACGTCAATACCAGCGTTAAGGACTGGTGAAAGGTCTTATAAAAGCCAGCAGAAAACCCGCCCGGGCCCGGCGACTTCAACGGTTTGGCGCGCTAACGTGCAGATCACCTCTTCGACCCTAATGGGAGCATCAAGCGCCACAGCTCCTGAAGCGTTGAGGGCGGTAGTGGCAGCTCGCTGAAGGTATCTCTCCCCTGCTCCAACTACGCTGGAGTCCCTGCTGTGCAAGGAGGCATAAAAACCCCGGAAGGCTTCAGCAATCTGCTCGTCTCTTTCGACCCTGTCCCCAGTCGCAGTATGGACCGCCGCATTCCTGGAGCGCTCAGTACGCGCCCGGAGATTGCTGGTGAGGAGTTTCCCGGTCCGATCACCACCTATATAATAAGAGTGTTTAAGCCGTAGGGCGGCGTACTCCGCTCGGTCGAGAGCCAGACTTGCCAACTGTGCTCTGGCTGCTTTGAGTTGCCGCCACATACGCGGGGCCCCAGCCCGTCTGTGAACTCGCTCAAGTTTTAACACATTGGCCGTCACCCCCTCTCTCTTCTCCCTACGCGCGCGTTTGTCTGCTGCGGAGATCGCGATAAGCTCGCCTCTCATCACTGCTTTGAGAGCCCCCTATATAATTGGCAATGGAGTGCCGGCGATATCGTTTTATGCCAAGTAGTCTGTCAGACATTTTTGCAGTTGCCGTCTGGCGTCTGGCCTCTGCAGCAGAGACTCCCGCGAGCGCCACTTCCCCGTCCTTTGACTCGTGTAGCGCCAATCAATAGTCAGCGTAACCGCGGCATGGTCTGACAACGCCGCAGGGATAATTTCATCCGTACGGACCAGGAAATTAAGGCCGGATGATCCTATGAAGTGATCGAGGTGCGCATAAGTGTGGTGAACATGGGAATAAAAGGAATATTGCGTGCTGCGAGGATGGGCCACCCTCCAGATGTCTACCAAGACTCTATTATTATTATTATTATTATTATTAAATGAAATTTGTAGAGCGCACTGACACCATGGTTTTCCTGGCGCTATAGGACAGAGGTGATACACAGACTGGGGTTTATGCAGGGTTAGCAGGGTGGGGGGAAGAGGAAGGTTTTGAGCAGCTTCCTAAAGTACAGGAGGGAGCTGCTTGATTTGATGGTCAGGGGGAGAGAATTCCAGAACTTCGGGGCGAAGAGGGCAAACCTTCGTCCACTGAATTTGTTGGTTCTGGTTTTGGGTACGACAAGCGACTGAAGATGAGCAGAGTGTAGATTGCGATTAGGGTGGTAGGGAGTGATGAGGGAGGTCAGGAAGGCGGGACTGGTGCAGTGGAGAGCTTTGAACGTGAGGCAGCCCAGCTTGAAGGCCACCCTCTGTTCTATCGAGGAGCCAGTCTGTCCCCACCTTGGAAATGGCCCCTGAAGTTCTGTGTCTGTGACCTGACCTGTCTCTGTCTGGATCCATGACTATGTTGAGGTCCCCTCCCAACAAGACTCGTCTGTGGCGGTGGCGGACGATATCCGAAATTGAGTCCACGAGAAATGGCTCCTGCCCAGAATTAGGGGCACACATAGAACCTATAACGACAGAAGTATCCCCCACCCAAAATCTGTATGCCAAAAGTCTGCCTTTCGTGTCTGCCACCTTATCCCCAACTTTGCCCTTAAAGTGCTTTGCCAGGAGTATGGCCACCCCCTTCTTGTCCAGCATGGAGGAATAAAACTGCTGAGGACCGAGACCTCATTCTATGCCAGTCCCTAGGTAGTAAATGTGTCTCCTGCAATAATCAGATGGAGGCCCCGAATTCTCAAGATGGCTCAGGACCGTACGCCTTTTAATGGGGTTATTCAGCCCCTTCACGTTAAGCATTAAGACTTGTGTCATGAGAAGGGAACTGCATGAGCTCTATGGCGCTGAAACCCTGCTACCCACCTACCCCACAGACGACACACCAGTTCCACCCCCCCCCCCCCCGTTTACTCTGTGTGGGCGGTATCACGCTTCACTGCCTCCAGGGCTGCTTCTCTTTCTTGGGTCGACGCCAGAGTGTCAGGCTTTAGGATAGTTGTAGGAGAGCGTCGGCGATTCACAGTCTGCCAGCCGTCCCTCGATGGTCGCTGGGGTGGGAGATGATTTGCGGCTCTGTGTCTCGATGCCCAGCAAATCACAAGTTTCTTGAAGGGATCGCAGCTGTTGCAACTTGCCGTTCCACTTGACGATGATGCGAAAGGGGTGTCCACACGAGTAAGGCACCCCTTTGTCCCACAGATAGGATGCCACTTCCTTAAAGGCCTTTCTTTACTGTAGTGTGATGGAGGCATGGTCATGATAAAGGGCTACTGGGTGACCCAGGTATTGAAGAGCCTGTTTCTTCGTGGCCTCCCGCAAAATGCGCTCTTTCAACACAAAGTCCAGTAAAAAAGCCAAAATATCTGGAGGTGGGGCCGGCGCTCGCCTTCCCAGGCCCACCCGATGTGCCCGATCAATGCGGATTTCGAAGTCGACATCTTCACCCAAGATGTCCCTGAAGAGGCCTTGCAGGTAACCTACCATGTCCGAACCCTCTTCTCTTGACGGGGCCCCTCTGACGCAAATGTTGTTGCGTCGGGACCCGTTTTCCAGGTCCTCAGCATGCGCTTGAAGGTCCAGGCATTGGTCCTTGAGACGAATAATTTCTTGTTGCTGTGACTTGATTTCCTCGCAGTTAGAGTGCACCCCCTCTTCAACAGCAGCAACCCGCTCTCCCAGTCCATCAACCTCTTGGCGGATTTCTTTCACTTCGCCCGCCACGTCTTGCTTTAAGGACCGAAAATCGTCCCGAAGGGTATTGAACAGAGCCTCTAAGAATTCCCTAGTGACGGGGGTCTCCGTGGACGTTGAGTCCTGTTGTGGCCTTGCATTTGCTTGAGATGCGCCACCAGCATCTCCTGCAGGGGGTGATTTGATGAGCATGTCTGTAAGAGATCTCTCTCCTTTCTTCCTGGCAGTGGCCATTACGTACCCAAATCCCAGTGAGCAGCGAGTACATCGAAAGGCGCTGTTGCAGAGCCGCACTGCAAACGTTTCCCCCTCTTGGCCCTACCTGCTGTACCGGGGACTTCCTACGCCTGCCACCACTCCACAGAGGGCCCCTGGACCCTTAAGTTGTGCTCCACAGGCCTTGTGTAAGCGGGAACTGGTGCTACCTCCGAATGTCATTCGGGGTGGGGAGTCACCCTTCGGGGCGGGGAGCCACCCTCCAGGGGCCTCAGCCTTTGGCCCAGACCTCTTAGGTGACTTCTTGGCTGCCCCAACGCCCCTCAACACTCCCCTCACCTCCACAACTGTAGGGCTCCAGAGGGGGGGACTGCTCCACCACTGCCCTCCGCGGGGGTTCAAGCGTCTGCCATGCTAGGCCTCAAGGCCCAAGCGCCCCGGGGCAAGAGTCGTATCTGTCCGAGCGGGGCTTTCAGCGGGCTCAGTCACTAGTGGCACTACCGTCCAGCCCCTACTCGCATCTTTGCTGCACCCTTGTTGCCCACTGTCTATTATCACCCGCAACCTCGCCGTGAGGGCCGCTCCTCGCCTTAGGCACCAGGTGAGTGGAGAGCTTCTGACGCCCAGTTGGACCCCCAGCCCGGGGCTCAGCCCCCCCAGGAGTCCTGTAGTTTCCCCCCCTCACCGGTGCTCCTTCTACTGCCTTGACAGCTGCGCCGTCCACACCAGCGCCGGAACACCCCCGGTGATACCACGCGCCGCTCTCTCAGGGCCCTGGCGGGGCGCCTCCTGCGGAATGGCGCCTCCTACGAAATGGCGCCCTGTCTGGGGCACTTCCATTCCTCTTGGTGTCCGGGGTGCTCCCACTCCCTGTCGGTCTCGCTCTCCTTCAGGGTGTTGGGGGGTGTCAGGCTGGGCCACCCCAGGGTCCTGCGCATAGGCCACGAAGCCTCCTCCTCGATTTTCGCGACAGCCGGGGTCCGCGGGCCTGGCCCCCAGCACCAGCCGCCGCCTGCCGCCTCTCTCCTCTCCCTAGCAAAGGGGTTGTTCCTCACCTCCGGTCCGTGGAAAGACCTCAACCACCGGTGCTGAACGCCATCAGCGTGTCTGCTGCAGAGTTACCTTGGTCCGCACTTCCTGGAAGGCCCGGACGCCTGGGCCTCAAGTTTCGTGGGGACCCGCTGCTGCCACCGGACGCTCCCAAAGTCCACCGCCACTTCCTCTGCCACTTCCTCCGCTGCCCTGGACCTGAGCCCGCTGCAACGCTACGTCGGGGATCCGCCGGCCACAGCAATCGTCAACAGACGGGGGTCCGACTATGTAGGGCGTCCGTCTCCCAGCGCCCGGGTCACACTGCTGCCATGTTGCTATTGCCAGTCACAGCTCGCCCCCGGTTGTATAGTGCTTCGGCGCCCCAGACGACTCCCAGGCGGGTACTTTACTTCAGTCTTGCTCCTAGCCCAAAACCTCGCCACGCTGGGGTGGTATGACGAAGTTAAGGCCGGTAAAGGGGACCAGGAGTGGGGAGCCTCGAGGGTTTGCTACCGCTCAGGTCACCATCTTGGCCATGCCCCCTATTCCATTTTTTAAATAAAGTCAGGGATTTTATATATTTTGTATTTTAAACCTTGAATTTATGTATGTAAATGTCAGTTGTGTATGAATTGTAGACTTTTTATGTACATTTATTGCGTCATTGTCCCACACCAGCCGTGGAATCATCCTCTCCCTGCTAAGAAAGTATTAGTCAAGCATACACCTCAAGGATCCTTTCCCTGCCGCTCTGTTGGCCACATAAGCCTCTGAGGTCCCAAGTCAAGATTCATAAACGTCTTCATGCAGACTGGAGAAGTCGCAGTCTTGCTGAATAAATCCCTCATTACTTACATTCTCATAAAAGTAGTACTAAAGCCTGATCATCCAAACAGCTACTGTCCCATCACACGGCTTCGTTGGAACTTCAACAATGGTTATAGTCCATCATCAGAAATAGAAACCAACATTATCTTTGACAGCAACTAATCAATCTTCTACCTCAAGCACAGAACTGAAAGAGCACTGGCAGATCGGATTATCACAGGATCACAACAGATGAGATTCTCTCTGATCATTTTCCTTGACCTCTCCGTGGAGGTTTATTGCAGTGGATCACAAGATTCTTGTAAAACTGTTTGTATTCTATAGCAGATGTATCTTGTCAAGCAGCGAGTTGGCACAAATCCTTCTTAAACGAATGCAGACAAAATATCTGACTTGTTAATTTGTTAATGCTTTCTACCCCACCTGTCCAGTCACGTTTGCTTCCAGCTGTTTGCAGTAACACACAAAGTTATTTGGGAGCCAAAGCAAGCAAATGCTATTTCAACAATGTCAAAAAGGGCCACAGAGCAAATTGAACTTGTATGGTCAAAACACTGCACTGCTCAATGGATCAAAACCTGAGCTGCTAATTTCAGACCCCATCAAATCTAATCTCACAAATTAACAAAATTATCGGGGATGCTGATGTGAGCCCCTAATCACCAATTGGGTCTATTTTCCACTTTCCACCAGCTGAAAGTCATCAAAAAACATCCTAACCTTCACTCAAGGTGGCTCTGCGTGGCATAATAAGTGCCACGTCAGGCGTAGAATGCCCTTCCGTCACCTTGCGTGACGCAAGGGAAACCCAAGCCCTTAGTAAATGTGGGCCTAAGTGATTTGCCCAGAATCACAGTTGGTGAGTGTATGCCGAGACTAGAACCTGATGCCCCAGTTCCAAACTCAACAGCTTTGGCAGAAACACCACATTCTGGGCAGAGGGAGTGAAGCAGGCAGAATCCACTTGAAAATTCCGCTTGCCATGGGCTTGAGGTTTTCAACAGGGCCTTGAGTTGACCCAAAACCAGGTGTCCGGCTTCTGCTTACAGATATATAATAAGTAAATAAATAAATATATATATATATATATATATATATATATATATATATATATATATATATATATATATATATATATATATATATATATATATATATATATATATATATATATATATATATATATATATATATATATATATATATATATATATATATATATATATATATATATATATATATATATATATATATATATATATATATATATATATATATATATATATTAGAACCCCTCCTAGACAGAGAGCAGAGGCCACAGTAGGGGGAACTTTTGGAAGCAGCATTTATTCATTTAAAACGGCAAATGCATTTCGGCTGCTCATGCAGCCTTCTTCAGCGCCCAAATGACAGGATTTAAGATTTATTTATTGTACAGTTAATTAAAACTCACAATTATAAAACGTATAGATTTTTAAAAGGTCTGTTTCTTCGTTATGATGGCCATGATTGCCAGGGGTGTTTGTTTTGTTATTATTTGACTTCAGCTAGAGAGTACCCTCTGGTTTTTTCGTTCAATGACAGGAGGTTCTAAGCAAGCTGTTGGTAAGTCCTGCCTCCTTTTTAATACTCAAAGGTCCGCTCCGCCCCTCGAATGTATTTCCACCTGATGAGTTCACGGTGTCCATGTGGACTGCATTACCCAGAATACATCCTCATATTGCCAGGCGGGTGACGCGTGGGGTGTTTGAAATTACAATCTTGTGATTATTCGGAGGTGCTCGGTCCAAATACCTGCACATTAGAGCCAATGTCCTGCTGATGAATTAAAAATGCGCCTCCTCCGGTCCCCTTCAACCACCTCAACCCCAAAGTCCGGACAGTTGTAGAGGGGACAGCTTGTCGTTACACACCGTCCTGGATGAGGTTTGAATACCTCAGCACCGATGTCCTCTTTTTTTCCCGGGCTTCGAGGCAGACTTGGAAATCCCATTACCATGGGAGAAAGAAAGGCACAGCCGTGTCAGCATTTCTCCAAGTCTTTTTGTCGGGTGTGGGCCTCTGTAGGGCGTCTCTGACCGACGCCGTATTTGTATGCAGCAGAACCCCTCCTAGACAGAGAGCAGAGGCCACAGCAGGGGAAACTTTTGGAAGCAGCATTTATTCATTTAAAACGGCGAATGCATTTCGGCTGCTCATACAGCCTTCCTCAGCGCCCAAATGACAGGAGGTTCTAAGCAAGCTGTTGGTAAGTCCTGCCTCCTTTTTAATACTCAAAGGTCCGCTCCGCCCCTCGAATGTCTTCCCACCTGATGAGTTCACGGTGTCCATGTGGACTGCATTACCCAGAATACATCCTCATATGGCCAGGCGGGTGACGCGTTGGGTGTTTGAAATTAAAATCTTGTGATTATGCGGAGGTGCTCGGTCCAAATACCTGCACATTAGAGCCTGATGTGAGCCCCTAATCACCAATTGGGTCTATTTTCCACTTTCCACCAGCTGAAAGTAATGTAATGTAATGTAAAATAGCATTTGTACCGCGCTGCATTCACTCCAGGGAGCATCAAGGCGCCAGATACTGATTCAGTGATGAAGGAAGCAGGTAGGGGAGTGGATGGAACTCACCCAACTGTTACACTAGTGCTCTAACGTGGGAGTCCTGTAGCTTGAAAATCCAGGTTTTCAGTCCCTTTCTGAAATCTTTTTCCTTGTCTAGGGCACGGAGGTCGGGGGGAAGAGTGTTCCACGCTTTTGCTCCGAGTACTGGAAGGGATTTGCCACCTCTCGTGCTGAGCTTGAACCTAGGAACTGACAGGAGATTAGAGCTAGATGAACGAAGATTGCGAGAGGGATGGTATCTGGCGAATCTCTGCTGTAGGTATTTTGGTCCCAGAGCATGGGTGGCTCTAAAGGTGATAATCAGTATTTTAAAGAGGACTCTCTTATTAATTGGGAGCCAATGTAGAGTATTTAGTGCAGATGATGCAGAAGATTTCTTCGGCCATTTAAGGACTAACCTAGCTGCGGCATTCTGCACCATTTGAAGTTTATGTGTGGTGGTTTTTGTAGTACCTGCATATAGACTATTACAATAGTCTATCCGCGATGTCACCAAAGCGACCGTTACCGTCTTCCTAGCCTCAAAAGGAAGGAGGTCGAAAAACTTCCTGAGTCCTTTAATAATGGCAAAGCAGTTACCCGCCACTTTCAAGGCTTGCTGCTTGAAAGAGAGATTGCTGTCAAATGTAATCCCTAGGTTACGTGCCGATTGGGTTGTGTTCGGTGGGATTTCTGCCTTTTCTGGCCACCAGGTTTTGGGCGTGAAGTTGTTATTTGGGCCCATTGGCACGATTTCTGTCTTGCCTGTGTTGCATTTTAGATGATTGACTTTCATCCAATCAAAGGTTGCCGTGAGGCAGCTTTTAAGTTTTTCTTCCCATTCCTGTGTGTCTTTGTCCAAAACCAATATCAATTGAGTATCGTCGGCATAGGCGACTACATCAATTCCAAATGACGATATTAGTTTAATTAAAGGGGCGGTGTAGACATTAAACAGCGTTGGGCTGAGGTTTGAGCCCTGTGGTACGCCCATCTTTATCAATTTTTCCTTGGAGCGAAATTCTCCGAGAGTAACTACTTGTCTCCTGTCACTCAAGAAGTTTTTGATCCATTCCAACACTGTGCCAGAAATGCCAGAGGTTTCAAGTCTGTTAATCAGAATGGCGTGTGACACAGTGTCGAAGGCCGCCGACAGGTCCAATAAAATCAGGACGGCCTTCTTACCCTGGTCCAGGGCCATGCGGATGGTATCTGAGGTGAGCAGGAGGGCAGTTTCCGTGGAGTGTTGAGCCCTGAAACCCGATTGATTAGGATGCCAAGCTTCATTTTCTTCCAGGAATTTGGTGATCTGTTTGTTTACACAGGCTTCAGTGATTTTACACAGCATAGGGAGAAGGGATATTGGTCTTAAGTTGGATAAGGTGGTAGGATCAGGGAGTGGCTTTTTTTGCAATGGTTTGACTGCCGCTAGCTTCCATTCAGCTGGGACTGTAGCTGTGGTCAAAGAGGAGTTCACAATGCTGTTAATCACAGGGTTAGCTACCTCCACCATCATATGTAGCAGTGCGGGAGGACATGGGTCGAACGGGGAACCTGACTTGGCCGCTAAGATAGCCTTATGGGTCTCGTCCAAGCTAATGGGCAGGAAAGTTTCCAGTTTGTCCCTTTCCACGTTTTCCTCATTTACCCTGACTTCAGCGGTGATGAAATCCTTGGTCATCAAAAAACATCCTAACCTTCACTCAAGGTGGCTCTGCGTGGCATAATAAGTGCCACGTCAGGCGTAGAATGCCCTTCCGTCACCTTGCGTGACGCAAGGGAAACCCAAGCCCTTAGTAAATGTGGGCCTAAGTGATTTGCCCAGAATCACAGTTGGTGAGTGTATGCCGAGACTAGAACCTGATGCCCCAGTTCCAAACTCAACAGCTTTGGCAGAAACACCACATTCTGGGCAGAGGGAGTGAAGCAGGCAGAATCCACTTGAAAATTCCGCTTGCCATGGGCTTGAGGTTTTCAACAGGGCCTTGAGTTGACCCAAAACCAGGTGTCAGGCTTCTGCTTACAGAGATATATATATATATATATATATATATATATATATATATATATATATATATATATATATATATATATATATATATATATATATATATATATATATATATATATATATATATATATATATATATATATTCACAGAAAAAACCATAGGTTTTGGGCCATATATAGTTAGGAATTTGCATTTAGAAAACCTTGAAAATTCACTGAAAAAACCATTGGTTATAGACCATATATAGTTAGGGATTAGCCTTTTCAAAACCTTATTTTACTCACACAAAACCATTGAAATTTCATATATAGTTAGTTGCACTAACTATATATTGCGCACCCGCAATCCACTGCTGATGATGTCACATATTACATCATTCATGACATGGTTAGTGACATCACTGATGACATCACTGATGACATCTCAAATGACATCACTGATGACATCACTGATGACATCATCCAGTGACTGTATGTTTCTGTAAAGTTAAAATATGTCTTACATATTAAAGAATGAGTGGATGTATAAGTGTCTGGATGAAGGATTTAGTAGGTGCATGACTGACTGTATGAGTGAGTGATTAAATGTGTCTCACTGAGTGCATGGGTTAGTGACTAAACTGTCTTAATTTGTGCATCATTATATCTGTTGTTCTACAAACTGCTGCATGTGTTGATCAGTAGCTATATGAGTAACTGTATGGGTTATTCATTGGTTGTCCAAGTATTTGTATGGGAAACTGAGTGTGTGTGTATGGGTGGCTGGGAGGTGTATGACTCTGTACATAGATGTGTGAGTAGTTGATTCACTATATGTATGGGTTCAAAAGTGCATGTGGAAACAGCTGTATGGGCGGTTGACTGTGCATGAGTGTATTAGTGAGTGAATGGATATCTCAGTGCTACATGTCAAAGTAAGTACATATGTAAAACACAGTACATGTGAGAGTTGACATATATAAATAACTGTGCATAAGAGCCAGTGAATGTGTGAGTGGCTGTATGGATCATTGTGAACATGTATCAGGGATTGTATAAGAGAGTAAATATGTGTTAGTATATGTTTGAATAAGTAAGGTGTGTATAACTGTATAGTTGAGAAAATGGAGGTGTGATTGATTTTTTGCATAACTGACTAGGTGTGTGAGTAACTCCATGGATGAGTGACAGTCTGTGACTGTCTGTTTACACTGATTGTATCTAAGGTTATATTAGAGTCTGAAGAGGTTCATTGTATTATCACATGAATGATATCATCAGTGATGTGATCAGTCATGTCAAATGAGATGTTATCAGTGATTTTATCAGTGATGTCATTTGAGATGTCATCAGTGATGTCATCAGTGATGTAATTTGAGATGTCATCAGTGATGTCATTTGAGATGTCATCAGTGATGTCACCAGTGATGTCACTAACCATGTCATGAATGATGTAATATGTGACATCATCAGCAGTGGATTGCGGGTGCGCGATATATAGTTAGTGCAACTAACTATATATGAAATTTCAATGGTTTTGTGTGAGTAAAATAAGGTTTTGAAAAGGCTAATCCCTAACTATATATGGTCTATAACCAATGGTTTTTTCAGTGAATTATCAAGGTTTTGTAAATGCAAATTCCTAACTATATATGGCCTAAAACCTATGTTTTTTTCTGTGAATTTCAATGGTTTTTTAATAGCAAATATCAAAAGCTGTCAAATGTCAAGTACGTGATAGGGAAAAACGTTTTCGTGTTTATGCACGCTGATGTGCTTTGAACGCTGCCCCCCCCCCTCCCCTCTTTTCTCTTAGTAGTACTCTCTCTTTGCAGATAGTGAAGAGTAGTTAACGCAGGCCTTTACCCCCGTTGTAATCCGTCGTGCCTGCTTGTCTCTCCATTTGATTGATTGTTATCCAAGCATTTACTGTTTTACAATTGATTCTCTTTGGTTCATTCTCTATTTACAAACAAGCACAAAGTCGCAATACTCTGTTTAGTCTTTGCAGATAGTGAAAAATCGTGAAAAATCGTGTAAAAAAATAAAAGTAATCGAGCAAAATCAGTAGGCCACTAATTGGATCTCTTTTTGACCTCGCTAAAATAGAAATATTAGGAACAACCCTTCATGAGAAATACGAAAATAGTGAGATGAACTGAGCTCCACACCATGAGGGCTGCAAGACAGCTCGGCTCCGTCACCCACCCCGCCCAAAATAACGACAAACCCTATGCAAATATTAAAAATATAGACAACACACCAGCAAAGTAACAGGGTAAAACATTTTATTAAATAACTATTTACATAACTATTTTATACTTTTTGTTGCCCGATCCGGCTAGCTCAATCGATCGAGCATGAAACTCATGCACTCTGATAGCAAGCGTTGCTACTGATGCTATGCAGACCAAAACTGGTTTTCAGTTTGTACATTTTTCTAGATTTTTCCATCCAAGGTTGGTTGAATTTGTAGAACGATGGCTTCAGATTTTCAACATACGGTGTGGTGGCGCGGACTGGGAGGGGGCGCTTCGCTCCTGCCCCCTCCCCAAGTAAGATTTTCATACGTGAAAGTACGTTAATGGTTTTTGTCCCTGAGTTGCTTCGATGTCACTGCCATTCTCAAATGGCATAAGTTCTGGATGTTGGGTGCCATAGTTCAGAGTTCTGAGCAGCGCTTGTAACACTGTCTGAAGCTTATTTCCACCTACTGCAGCTTCACTATTCTCAAAGTAAGTGAGGGTCGTTTGTGGACCTGACTGCATTTGAAAACAATGTTATATGGTACCTCCCTAAACCGTTTGACGGAGGCCCCCGAGGGGCGGTGTGATGGCACGGACTCGGAGAAGACGCTTGGCTCCGACCCCCTCCCCAAGTCTTATAGCACTGGTGTAGCCTGAGATCGCCCCCGACATAGGCGGCCGGCTCCCGGGGTCCGGCGGAACTTATTGCCTTTTGATGACTCTTCTATTCTGGACCTTGTCCCACAATCCGTTTGACCTGAAGACACGCTGTAGTGGGGCGCCCCTTTACCGTTTTAGTTGCCATTCCGCCCGCGTTTGCTACACTGTGCCTCTTCCGCCATTCAGCTGTTTACCGCCCGCTCTTGCGACTACAGCGTCTCGCTCACCATGTAGTTGAGTTGCGCCCGCTCTTGCGATGCAACGATAAGCGGCTGCCACAGGACTCTCAAAATGGCGGCCGGCTCTTCAGATTTGGGCGTGGTCCACTAAAATGGCCCTGGGACACCTTGGAACTCGGACGCTTGTCTGCTAGGGCTTGGGTCCCATTCTCGAAAGCGTCCCCTCAGCCTTGAAGATTCTACAAAAGTCTTGGGGCCCCCGACTCCCGCGGGCTTCTGGTGGGGAGCGGCTGCCATGATTGCTCGTGGAATGGCCACGACTGAGCTACGAGATGGTGGTGCTCTCATGCTGACGCCAGCTTCAGTCTGAAACATCCAGAAACACTGTAGACTATCAATTCGATGAGTTCCGGTAGCGCCCCAAAGTGACCCGGTAGAGAAGAACTTGCCCTCCCCTCTTTGACTGATGGTTCTTGTTGTCTGTCCCTTCTGTTGTCATTTAACAGAACTTTTTAGACTGCTGAAAGGGGTTGCGTTCCGAACGCTGGTTGGTGGAGACATTTTGACTATATTCTTGACCTACGTTGTCGCGTAAGGCGTTATATGACACTCCGCGTAAGCGCACCCGGAAGTGATCCGGGGCGCGGCGCGCAGCGCGTAACGTAAGCATAACAGGTCATGTGACTTGTTAATAAAACTTTTTATTGGTTCATTTTACTTTTGTTATTTTAATAATGAAAAGCTTGGTCATATGACCTAAAAAATACGCTTTTTATTGATTTCGAACTTTTTTTTTTTTTAAACATATATGTTATAATATTCCAGGCTAATGTACTTTCCCGGAAAATTTACAACTGTCCTGCAAGTAAAATATATTCCTTTTTCGAGAAAAAGGGCGTTTCTCCGTCCCATGACGGGGCCGTTGAGTAAAAGAGGCTCGGCCTGCTGTCTTAGTCGCCGATACGCCTGATTATCAGATTCTTATCGATCACTTTATGTTGCAGGAGTGGAAAACACAACTGCCCTTGACCATTTATCTTTACTGCGTTCCTACGTATTATACCTTTTATCCGTCATGTAATTGGACTGCTTTATTTCACTTGCCTTTTACTGATTCGAAAACAGTGACTAAAAGTAAAAACTTTACCAATGTAAATACTACTACCATGTTTTGTTTTAAAAACCTTTATTGTGAAAATGTCAGTATACAAATACGGGCCTATAACCACGTGGGCCGGCCACGGAGCAAACTGAAATCGTATATGATGAGGAGACATTTACATTATAGAGGAACGTAACGAGCGGGCCATTAGGTTGCAAGAACTAAGGTGTCTAACAGTTGCGGAATCGGTGGACGTACATTTTGCAATTAAAATACGACAGGGCCACTTACCAAAAAATTATCTAGATATACATTTGTGGGCAAGTACCATGGGTGACGTTAATTCGAACTTTCAATAGTACAGTAATCAATAACACATCAGAACTTAATATCAATAGAGATGTCGAAATATTCAATCAATTCTCGTCCCCGCCCGCCATGAGCATCAAAACTGCATTCATATCTCGTGATATCAAGGTTGTTCAACCAGTACACAACAAGGAGTTACGAGTCCCATTTATTCCGGCGCCATTTTGGGCGAGGCCGGGCAGGTCCAAGATATAGTAAAAATGTCTCCACCAACCATCGGCCAGACCAGAACCCCTTTCGGCCCTTTATGCTACAAGATGGTGTCTTCCATTCAGAAAATATTGTTGGCAGCATTTTGAAAGGAAAGATAAACAGCAGTTCTCCTAGTGAGTCTCACATTGTTACATTTAGGAAGAATGTTGAAGAGTAGTATGTGGAAAATCTGAAGCCATTTTTCTACAAACTCTCAATCAGCCTTGGATGGAAAAAAAAATCCTGAAGAATGTACAAACTGAAAACCAATTTTTGTCTGTATAGCATCAACAGCAACGCTTGAGTCAGCTTTGTGTCAAGCCGCCATTTTGATTCAATCAATAACGTCCCCCTGCACACATTCAGGGACCTGGTCGTGTCTTCAGGTGAAACGGATTGTGGGACAAGAAGCAGAAAGGAAAAGGAAAAAAGTTCCGCCGGACCTCGGGAGCCGGCCGCCTATGTCATGGGCGATCTTTGGCCACACCAGGGCAATAGTGAAGCTGCAGCAGGTGCAAATAAGCTTCAGACAGTCTTACAAGCACTGCTCAGAACTCTCAACTATGGCACTCAACATCCAGGACTTGACATCCGGATCTTGGCGCCTTGTGCTGGTTCCGACCTATTCACACATCGGTCCACTACTGACATCACCTCATAAACCAACGGGGCACCCCACGCCGACTTTCGGCGCAGCATTGTAGGATGGCCACACCAGTGCGGCAACTTGCTGGACACCACCTCGGTGCCATCCGGATCTCGGCGCGTTCGAGTCACTGTACCGCAAGAGTGACCGGAACTCAGCTGGACACGCCGTCTTTCGGCGCAGCATTGTAGAATGGCCACACCAGTGCGGCAATTTGCTGGACACCACCTCGGTGCCATCCAGATCTCGGCGCGTTCGAGTCACTGTACCGCAAGAGTGACCGGAACTCAGCTGGACACGCCGTCTTTCGGCGCAGCATTGTAGGATGGCCACACCAGTGCGGCAACTTGCTGGACACCACCTCGGTGCCATCCAGATCTCGGCGCGCTGTGCTGCCTTCGGCCTACTGTAGCCGCAAGTGCGGACGCAACTCAGTTGGACGGCGAGTGAAACGCTAAGGGGCGCCCCACTGCAGCCGAGGAGTCTCCATCTTGGGGGAGACGCACAGCCCCCACTGACTGACGCAACCTTACAGGCCAACGGGGCGCCCCACGCCGACTTTCGGCGCAGCATTGTAGGATAGCCACACCAGTGCAGCAACTTGCTGGACAACAACTCGGTGCCATCCGGATCTCGGCGCGTTGTGCTGCCTTCGGCCTATTCGCACATCGGTCCGCTACTGACGCCGCCTCACGTGCCAACGGATTTTCTACGCTTTTTGTAGCCCTATGCCGCATAACAGGTCATGTGACTTGTTTATAAAACTTTTCATTGGTTCATTTTACTTTTGGTTTCCTAATGATGGAAGGCTTGGTCATATGACCTAAAAATAACACTTTTCATTGGTTTAGAACATTTTTTTTTCCCAAACGATGAAAGCCCCACCTTGTTTCTGGATGTTTCAGACTGAAGCTGGCGTCAGCATGAGAGCACCACCATCTCGTGGCTCCGTCGTGGTCATTCCGCGAGCAATCATGGCAGCCGCTCCCCACCGGAAGCCTGCAGGAGTCGAGGGCCCCCAAGACTTTTGTAGAATCTTCACGGCTGAGGGGACGCTTTCGAGAATGGGATCCAAGACCTAGCAGACAAGCGTCCGAGTTCCAAGGTGTCCCAGGGCCATTTTAGTGGACCAGGCCCAAAAAGGAAAGAGCCTGCCGCCATTTTAAGAATCCAATGGCAGCCGCCTATCGCTGCACCGCAAGAGTGGGCGCAACTCAACTACATGGTGAGCGAGACGCTGTAGCCGCAAGAGCGGGCGATAAACAGCTGAATGGAGGATGAGGCACAGTGTAGCAAAAGCGGGCGGAATGGCAACTGAAACGGTAAAGGGGGGCCCCAGTACAGCAGACAAGCCTCCAGCTGGGGAGGCCCGTTCACGCCGCCTCCACCACGCCCCCCCCCCCCCCGGGCGCCCCACGCCGTTTTTCGGAGCAGCATTGTAGGATGCCAAAACAAGTGCGGCAAGTTACTGGACATCACCTGGGTGCCATTCACATCTCAGCGCGTTCTGCTGCCTTGGGACTATTCGCACAACAGACCGCTACTGACGAGGCCTCCCCCCGCACCACCCGGGACGCCCCACGCTGTTTTTCTGAGCTGCATTGTAGGAAACCAAAAACCAGTGCGGCACCCAGGTAACATCACCTGGGTGCCGTCCAGAACTCAGCACGTTGTGCTGCCTTGGGACTATTCGCACAAAAGACAGCTACTGACCATTGTTGCTTCTTTTTGCCAAAAAATGTTTAAATGTATTTACAGTTTTTTTTGCGTTAGTTATATTTATAAAGTTAATAAAGTTTTATAATCCTACTTTGTTGGAGTACTATATATTTTTTAAAAATCGGGTGAATGGGGCCCTGAATCGGGTTATTGTCATGTGTGGGCTTTGGAAGTGTGCTGCTACAGGATCGGACATTTCAAACTCAAATGCACGTTCTTTTTCTTAC
The DNA here is from genome assembly GCF_964263255.1 of Lissotriton vulgaris. Classification (NCBI taxonomy): domain Eukaryota; kingdom Metazoa; phylum Chordata; class Amphibia; order Caudata; family Salamandridae; genus Lissotriton; species Lissotriton vulgaris. The sequence continues at coordinate 1,720,642,445 of NC_141691.1, read as the reverse complement.
CTTTCCGAAGCATGGAGCGCAATAGCAGGCAGAGAAAGGGTGATGCAAGTGTTGAACACTGCCTGGCCTGGCAAGTTACTGGCAGTGCCCCCCTCCCCCACCCCCCCGCCCGCTCCTGAAAGAGGGCACACACACACCGCCGCCCCGAGTACTTCACATATCTTTAAAAGACCATGCGCTTGTTAATGAGGCTTAAATGGTTTATCACCCCTGCTAGAGCCCCTGCATCGGCCCTCTGACGTTTCCTGGAAGAATTAGCACGTAACACAATACCAAGCCCTGTCAGCTGAAACCCCCGAGGAATCGGGTTTTTGCGTGCAGGAATCGGGAGGCGGGAGACTAGCACTGAAATCGGTAGTCTCACGCCTGAATCGGGAGGGTTGGCATGTCTGGATTCTCTGCAGCTGGGGCCATAAACTACATCCGCAGGGCTAGGTGATAGCCTGGGACCGGCCTGGACAATCGGACACAGAGGAAGAGGAGTGTCAGAGGGTGCGGTAGTGAATAGGGTGAAAGGGAGGTGTCGGGCGGGCACAGGGTGTGATTCTCAGGGAAGAGCAGCGCAGATGGGGGGAAGTTTATGGCCCATGCATGAGAGAGAGAGCGGGGGTGACCAGTGCGTGGGGGAGATGCTTGCTGAGAATCGACGGCGTGCAGAGAGTGGGTCTGGTCAAGGCATCTAAAATGGCTGCCATGCACGACAAAATTGTGCCATTGGAAAAAAGGCAAGATGGCGCATACAATGTTTATCAATAAGGATTCATTTATAACAAAATATTTTATCGCAGTGACAAATTGGCGGTCAACACTTCCTGATTTCCTTCGAATCGAACGTTAACAGACGTCACGCAGCAAAAAAAAAAAAAAACGCTCACGCACAGCCGCTGGAAGACATGTATCAACATATATGAGCCTCCTCAACCACCCTCAGAAAACATAAGGGATCAGGATACGTCTCCCGCACCCCCTTATACCTAGTAATTTAATTAAAACGAAACACAAAATGGCGAATTCCCGTTTCGCTACCAGTTTGCGGCCCAGTTCGCGGCCCGAGAAGCACTTCTACCGTGAAAAATCTTTTTTTTTTTATTTTCCCCATGGGACCCTTTAATAACCCCAACATCATTCCTAGGGGGTCAAGAGGGGTCTACCTTGCCCCCTTTCATTAAATTCCCACTTCGTTTTTCACCTCTTCTTCTCTCTCGATCCTACCGAGAGATAAGATGGCGCACGCACAGCCGCTGGAAGACATATATCAACATATATGAGCCTCCTCAGCCACCCTCAGAAAACATAAGGGATCAGGATACGTCTCCCGTACCCCCTTATACCTAGTAATTTAATTAAAACGAAACACAAAATGGCGAATTCCCGTTTCGCTACCAGTTTGCGGCCCAGTTCGCGGCCCGAGAAGCGCTTCTACCGTGAAAAATCAATTTTTTTTCATTTTCCCCACGGGACCCTTTAATAACCCCAACATCATTCCTAGGGGGTCAAGAAGGGTCTACCTTGCCCCCTTTCATTAAATTCCCCCTTCGTTTTTCACCTCTTCTTCTCTCTCGATCCTACCGAGAGATAAGATGGCGGCCGCTCCGGACTGTTTAGAATGTTGACAGACAACGGAAAGCCAATCAGCTTCGCATCGCAAAGTTCCGTTTCGCGAAAAGTAAGCGGACCGGAGCGCAGCCCGGAGCGCTGTTACAGATATATATCTTGTTTTGAACGTTAATTTCTCAAAATCCACTGGAGCACATATATTGAGACCTAGCAAAGGCACATCGGGCTAACAGTCCCTACAATTTTGCCAAGTTTCGTGCAAATCCATTCAGCCGTTCGAGCTAAAAGTGAGGCCAACCGCCCTATGGAAATTAACATGGGAAAAACGCGTTTTGGGACCCCCCTTTTTTCTCGGCCCCCCCTTGACGAAACCCCCCCAAATTTTCAAGGGCTGCTCAGAAACAAATTGTGCCATTTTCCTGAAAATTTCAGCCAATTCCGTCCACAAACGCCAAAGTTATTAGACATAGAATTTTCAAAAGTCCCATAGGGAAAAAATCCTAACTATATATACCTACTGGCGACAGCCAGTAGGTTATATATATATATATATATATATATATATATATATATATATATATATATATGAAGCACAATCCTCGAACCTCCACGCTGACAGCGCAGCGCGGCGAAAGAAGAGGGCAGACCCCACGTTTTGCAGGCAGGATGATTTTTTATTTGAGACCCTTCAAGTGACGCGTTTCGAGTACCACGTACTCTTGTTCCTAGGATGCTTGATTTCGGTCCAGGAAAGACATGGCTTGGCAGTTCGGGCTGAACTGTTCCCATGAGGCACAGGGTCAAGGCTGATTTGCATATGGCCATGTCTGAACTGGGGTGGTGTGGAGTGCAAAAAAACAATGGATTTAGGCCCAGATCTCTGTACTGGGGTGAATGTATGACATTGTTCTGCATTCTGTCCATCAACTGTTATTTTTGCAATTGTCACCCCGAGTGGGATGGGTATCCTCCGACGCGAGTCCCATGCTCTCCACACCACCGGAGTCAAGCTATCCTGGCTGAAGACAGCTGATGTAATGTAAACAACAAGGACCCCCTGTTCGGAATTGATGATTCCTTAAGACAGGGAAATGAACTGTGTGTGTATCATAGCATAATAACAAGCAGAAGGGAAGGAAACATGCAAAGAGGAACCACAAAAATACTTAAATGTAAGAAAGACACTTTTTCATTTAATCAATATTCATATTAAAAACAAACATACATCAATGATAATATTACATAAAATCCAACAAATAACATAAACACACAAATTATACAGTATTTACAAAAATTTATAATGTATTAAAAAGGACCATAAAGTGGCAATCAATGTTTTCCGACGCGCGTTTCGGCGTTACAAGGACGCCTTCTTCAGGAGCCACAATTTCTGTCTGCAAAGTATAATTTGAAAATAAAAAATGAAAACATAATCAATTTCATAAGTTAAAAAATAGTTATCATCTAAGGCACCATATCAAAACAACATTTCTTGTGTCTATAACATAACTTTTTCAAAACATTCATCAGAAAATACAATAAAATTATCTAACTAATGACAGACCAGATTCCTAAATGAAACACCTTCCCTATTTGAGCAGTTGTATAGTAACTAAGCATGGTAAGAGTGTGCGAAGTTGGTTCGAGGTTTGGATGGGGGCGGCCATTGGGTTCGTGTGCTCTGTCCTGGGGAGTGGGGTTGGGGAAGTGTTTCAGTTTTGGGAATGTTCGGGGGGGGCAACTGCAATGGGGGGGCCATGGACCTTTGTTGTTTGATTCGGACTGTACGAAGTTGGAATGGGGACATTACCTAACTTGAAATGCCTAACGTGGAATGTCCGGGGGCTGCGGACCATGGTGAAACGTCACAAAGTCCATGCATATCTGGTACGCAGGGGGGTTCAGATTGCTATGCTCCAGGAGACTCATCTCACCAAAAAAGAGTGCGCTGCCTTGCAGAAAAGATGGCGGGCCAGGTGTTTGGCACCACTTACTCAGCGTATGCCAGGGGGGTGTTGATCTGGGTGAGGGCGGGGATACCCTTTCAAGTGCTGAACCAAGTAGTAGATCCGGATGGCAGGTTTGTGGCGGTGGAGGGGAGGTTATATGGACGGGATGTGGTTTTCTGCTGTGTCTATGCACCGAACACTGACCAAGGCCGATACTTTGATGGTCTCTCGGGGTCCTTGGCCTCTTTCCTGGCGGGTCCGATAGTGTTAGAGGGGGACTTCAACTCGATTACGGATGTTACTCTGGATAGGTCCCATCCCCCCCTAGTAGACTCTCCGGTGCGCAGGCTGGCCGCGCACAGGAAGGACTGGCAGGAACGATGGGGGTTGCTGGATGTCATGAGGGAGCGGCACGGGGGAGCCAGGGATTATTCCTTTTATTCCGCTCTCCATGATCTACATGTCAGGATCGATTCGGTGCTTTGCGGGGGATCCCTAGCCCCGTTGATTACCCATTCGGGGTACCTGGCTAGGACTATATCCGATCATAACCCCCTATTGGTGCACATTCAGTGGCAGAGGGAACGCTCAGTGATACCAACATGGCGGCTTCGGCCGGAGACGCTAGAGGATTCTGTGTTCAGCGATGCGGTTCGGCAAGGCATTGATAGTTATTTCGGAGTGAATGAGGGCACGGCTGCGAGTAGGTCTACTGAGTGGGACGCAATGAAAGTGGTTGTGAGAGGGGTGTGTTTGGGTAGGTTCTCAAATGCTCGTACGACTGTGCTGAATGACCTAATGAAAGCGGAAGAAACTTTGAGGGACTTGGAGCGCCGCAGGCCGGCTAGGCCAGGTTTACAGGCCCAGTTGTTGGAGGCGAAGGAAGTGGTTGCCACTGAGACGGAACGTTTGAGGTGCTATGACTATAGGCAGTACATCATCAGGGCACACGCAGAAAGGGACAAGGTGGGTACCCTCTTGGCCAGACTAGCTAACCCGGAACTAAGGGGCTGCCCGATTCTCAGCATTAATAACGCGCAGGGTGAGATGGTGTACTCCCAGGCAGCGGTATTGGAACGATTTAGGGGGTATTACGAGGAACTATACCGGAGTCAGCTGGGAGTAGGGGTTCAGGACATCGCGGACTACCTGGGGGAGAGGCAGCTTCCGGTCCTGGACGAGGACGACGCGAGGGAGCTGGGTAGCCCGATCACGCTCACAGAAATACGGGTGGCCATCAAACATATGGCCCGCAACAAGACGCCTGGGGTGGACGGACTGCCAATTGAATTCTATCAACAATATATGGACAGCCTGGCGCCCAGGCTGCTGGTGGTGTACACGGAAGCCTTCGAGACGGGGGTATTGCCTGGGTCCATGCGGGAGGCCTTGATTGTACCGCTCCTCAAGCCTGGCCGGGATGCCGCGGATGTGAGGTCTTATCGCCCGCTGTCCATGTTGACGGTGGATTATAAGATCCTGAGCCGAATCCTGGCCACCAGGCTGGCCCCGCATATGACGGGCCTGGTACACAGGGACCAGGCCGGGTTTATACCCACGAGGAGCACGGCGCTGAATATCCGCCGCCTGGTGGGAATAATGGACGCCATCTTGGACAGGGAGGGAGCACCGGCGGTTCTGTCTGTGGACATCGAGAAGGCCTTCGATAGCTTGGAATGGCCTTTCTTGGAGGGAGTGCTAGAGAGGTTTGGCATGGGCGAGGGGTTTCGGAGGTGGACGAGGGTCTTATATACCTCGGCGACGGCGAGAGTACGATTGGGCGGCCTGGTGTCTGCGGCGTACCCGGTGGGCAGGGGAACACGACAGGGGTGTTCTCTCTCCCCCCTATTGTTTGCCCTGGCGATGGAACCCTTGGCGGTCCATGCGAGGTCAGGTGACCGATACGCGGGGATAGTTAGCGGCGGGCAGTGGCATTATATATCGCTATACGCGGATGACTTGCTCCTGTACCTAGCTGACACCTCGGGGGCATTGGTTGGAGCGATGGATCTGTTGTCTGAGTTCGGCCGGCTGTCGGGCCTTAAGGTCAATTGGGCGAAGACTTGTGTGTTCCCGCTGCGAGCGGGATCGCCAGCCCCTAGCAGCGATTTGGGTGTGGTATGGGAACCCTCTTGCATCACCTATTTGGGTGTCCGCATTTACCACGCGGCTGCGGACCTATTGGAGGGCAACATTGGCCGCTGTGTCCGGGCGCTGCGGGGCAGCTTGTCTTGGAAGAGCGGACGCTCCGGCTGTGCTGGCAAAGGAGCCTTCGGAGGGCGAGGGCATCGCGGCCTTATGCCCCGGAGATCCCGGTCGGAATGTTGACGGCATTGCCGCACGGAGGAGATTGGTCCCCGTTGCTGGATTGGGAGGAGGCGGGCCTGCAGGTGGTGGGCGACTTGTACATAGATGGGGCTTTGGCGCCGTTCGAAGTGCTCCGGGACCAGTTCGGGCTACCTACTGGGGGCTTCCTCCTACACGCGGCAGTAGTGGCTGCCATACAAAAGCATTGGAAAGAGGGGCTCCTGGAACCCACGACGACTATGGCGTGCCAATATGTGGTGATGGCGGCTGGTACGTTCAAAGCTGTGACGTGCCTCCATAATAGGATGCTGAACGAGGGGCTGGAACCACTCCAAGGGCTCAAGGCTAAATGGGAGGTGAGCGTCGGCCGGCCCATACCGGATACGGCATGGGGCCACATTCTGCGACGCACGTGGAAGGGCACTAGAAACGCGCGTTTTCAGCAGGTGCATTTCTATGTGCTCCATAGGGCCTATTTAACTCCTGAGAAATTACAGCGGTACTTTCGGGTGCCGGATGCCTGTTGCCCGCGATGTTCGTCCCCGGGAGCGGACATGGACCACTTGTTTTGGGGGTGCCCACAACTGGGGACCTATTGGGTGGAGGTAGGGGAGCTCCTGAATGAAGTGACTGACAGGGAGGTGGAATTCGACATGGCGGCGTGCCTATTGCTCTGGTTCCCGCATACTAAGCACACCAGGGTGACAAGCAAATTCATAGATCTGGGCCTGATATTGGCACAGAGGGAAATATCATGGCATTGGAAGTCCAGGGGGGGACCCTCACTGCGTAGATGGAAGAATGAGCTGTTGCGGTGGTCTGACTGCGAGAGTGTGCTCCGGATGAAGCAAGCTGTGAAGTTGGGGAATGAGAAGGCATTGGATGCGGCGCGTGCATGGGAGTTAGTGGTACAGGCTTTGCGTGATTCTTTGATAGAGGATGTGGATGGCGAGAACTAAGCCGCTGGACACCGCGGGGCGAACACAGAAATATGGTACCGCGCACTGTAGTGGACCCATCCAATTCGACAGAACGAGGCACGCACCTTAGCAGTTGCCAGGGGAGGGAGGGCTTTGGGGGGGTCGGTTCTAGGGTGTTTGGGGAGGGCCGGAAGCCATTAGTTGGTCGCTTGCTAGGGCCTTGGATCTACTGGGTGGATATTATGTGGAGGGTAGAATGGCTGGGTAGAGCGGCCAGGTATGACGGCCATAGCGCCTAGGGCAGGTCCCGACAAGGGCGACGTCACTGACTATCACGGGAATGGCTGACGGGAATGTTATTGTGGGTGGGGGGGTAAAAGCAGATACGTAAAACGATCTTTCAACCAGGGTCCCTATGGGACGTGCACTGTGATGTGTTCCTCTTGAGCGATATAATATGCCGCCCGGCCTCCGGGATGCGGGCTGAATGGCTGTGTATGACTGGGAATTCTTATTGGACGGGGGGACCCCACAAGTGTACTGGCTGAACAATTGTATCCTGTGGTTTATAACTCTGCAATAAAAATATATTTAAAAAAAAAAAAGGTGAATGTGAACGAAAAGACTTTGAGAAAATATTCTCCGTTACAAAAGTATGGACACTGAGCCGTGTTAAAAACGATATTTTTTTTTTTTAGCCACCCATCGACTTGAGGAGTGGCATGACCTTGGGAAGAGAAGGCCTATGTGAGATGAGAAGATTTTAGTGCCCTTTATCCTGTCCGCTGCACCGATCAGCAGCAAGCCTGTGTTTTTCGGATTCTCTGGTTGGATTTTGTCTACAATTTGGGGTGATTGTGCACCTCACCATAATCCTTTGACAAGTTAATCATTTTTGAGAATACAAGTAAAAATGGCAAAACCCACATTCATCTTATATTGCCCAAATTGGAGCACTTTTTCAATCTGATCTGAGATTCAAACATTAAGGAGAATTGTAACCTTATTTCGAGTGAATTCTGAGGGCCCCTGTGGAAGTGTTCCATTGCCTGTTACGATGCCCTTTCTGGGGATATGGGGTTGGACTCAGTACTGAATATGATGCAGGGGTTTCACTATTACTTTGAGGCAAACTTTAAGGGTAAACATCAGAAGCCATCCATTCCAGCATTAGCAGAAACTTCGTTTTGATGCTTGCATCTTCCGCTCTGTCTATTCTCTCACATGGCTTTGTATCATGAGGTGGCTGGTTCATTCAAGCTCAGCCCACAGAGCTCTATTTCCCTATACATGCATCCAGCCATTACTTACCTTTCCAACCATTGAGATGGTCAGCTGTCCTACTGTAGTAGGATTACTAGCAGTAGCCTAGTAGTGAACAGGCTGCCTGTCTGATTGTAGGACCTAGCTTATTACCTAATCTGGCATAATCTTACCTGCAGATAACGTTTCTTTCTACAGTTGTTCATCCTCCTAGTGCCTGCTATCTCAGTCTCTACTCCATGTTCCTAAAACCCTTTGCCTTATACACTTCAAAGGGTTAGCGCTCCTTGTTTTCTTTGAATGGCCCTCTCTTTACTTTCCATCCTTTGCTTGCCTTCTCTCCGACTCGTTGGAGTATGCTGTATTGTTAGTGTGCGCTATGCCATTAATGTATTTCTGCATCTGTTTTCACACCTCATCTCGAAGCTCCACCCTGCAACCGGGCAATACATACTGTCCTCTAACTCATCTGCTAATCCAGCAAACCACCTGTATGACGTCCACACCTCCCTCCCACTAAGGATTACACCTAGCGCCTACTAATTTAATCCATCACAAAGGCAGTGGAGGAAATGCATGCAATCGTCTCCTTGAGAGCAGACGACTGATTCCATTAACCGAAAGCCACTGAATAAATACTAGCCTTTTGTTCTGGAGCAGCGTGCTGCCTGGCGTAAAGCTCTTTAATGCCTTATCGGGGTAGTAAGCGCTATATACATTCTATTACAATACAACACATTTATCTCTGCCTGCTCGGACTTGCATGTCATTCTGTGCTCCTCTACTTCAGTGCTCGTGAGTGGTGATGGATCATGGAATCATTGTATTCACTAGTGTCCTTGTCTGGTTTCAATGCAGGGTCCATCGAAGAAAAGATCTATCAGCGACAGATCAGTAAGCAGGGTCTCTCCGGTGCAGTGGTTGACATGACAAAGACCTCAGAGCACATCCGGTTTTCTGTCGAGGAGCTTCGAAACCTTTTTACACTACATGAAGATTCAGACTGTGTGACACACGACCTGCTGGACTGTGACTGTGAAGGAAGGAAAGAGCAATCTGGTAAGTTTTATTTCCACTGACTTTTGGGCGAGGATGAGGGGAGCTGGATGCAGCCCAGTCCCCTCACCCCCTCCTGTCGGGCGAAACAGCATAGATCAGAAACCACAACAGACTGTTAGTGTGAAGTGCCTCATTAATGGGACAGGGGCATATCCCACTTTGCAAACCTCTGGCGACATGCCTTACAGACTAAGTATAACCTCTCTATGCATGTACTTAACCATTATCCCCACCTTTAATAACCACTTTTATTAATTACCTAAAGGCAACCGTCCCAAGAACTTACTCTGGCATCCCTGAATACCATAACCCCCTTGGCCACCACCCCTTTCAATCAACTTCTGCATTTATGCCATCACGACATCCAAAGCACACCTGCCGACCCTACCTTGAGCTGATCTGCCCTGCCAGTAGTGTTACAAAACATCAGTGTATCCTAAACCTATCCTTAAAATCCTGCCACGCGATAGCAGCACTTACACATCAGCAACAACCTGTTTTATAAAACCAATACCCCCCCCCCCCACCTGTGCTATCAGCCTCCTACCATCAATTACTTGAGAAACTAAACCCATATTCTAAATATTTTCCAATTAAGTTGGATGGGTAAGAGCAAACTAAACTCTCCCACCTGCAGGTTGCTGATGTGGCGTTGCCTACTTAGCCTCAAAAGAACTACAATGCCCTATTAACCCCACCGACTCCACCCCCTGCAATCCACTAACCAGTCTCACCCACTGTTATGGCAGGATCGCACCACCTGCCCTAAAAACCCAAGTGTGAGAGGGGGGCAAAAAGCGCCTGATGACATCTGCTCCCCAAGCCCAGATTGTTTACTGTCATGACCTGTAGCAGACGTCCCACAATTACTTTAACATTATAAATTAACTCATTAAATAACTGCCCCCCGCATAAACAAAAAGGATATAACTCTGTTACTTGACTATAAATTGACTCAAGATATAACTTGCTAAAAAAAGAATAAATAAATAATCTCAAAATCTCACGTGGAAGTCACTTCTATTATTAGTGAAGCCATACAGGGGGGGAGTGTGGTACAGGTATACGGGCTCTCACTGGTCAAAATCTGAAGGCACAATGCCTTATATTAACCCAAAGGGGATGTTGCTAATTATTCAATTTGACCTACCTTAAATACCTTCAGTGAGCTCTTAAACTATCATAAACAGCACTTCTCTCTCACAAATAATGTGTTAGCCAGTGACACCAGAGGCTGTGTTACATAAAGTGCCGCATGGGCATAACAATCAAGTGTTTTCTATTTCTGTGCCCCTGTGGCACTCTGGTGTTCTAGAATGGTCTGCAGATGCTTGCATAGCCCGGTATGTAATACTGATCAGGCTGGCGATACATATGAGCTGATGTGATTTCAGGGGACATTACCTCATTTGAATTGTGACGTAGGCCTATGGTATTGAGGCAACAGTTTGCCTTTGCACCCGTGCTGTATTATAGATGTCGACGCAGAGGCAAAGATGCTCTCAGGGGCCCCATTGACTGTGTGCTACAAAGAAGCACAGTGAGTGCGACCCTCCGAGGGCGACCCTTGAAAATGGGGTAAGTGGGTAATTTGGACCCTTCAGCAGGGAGATTTATGTCCCAGGCCTTGAAGCCGGCTGCAGAGTGAAAGCTGGACCAGGTGTTTCAAACAGCTGGTCTGCCTCTCATTAATAGGGGGGCAACACATTAATTGGCATGGAGCACACTGACGAAATCCACTCCCAGACGACATTATTAAAGGTGTACTGTGGTGCAACCCAGGGCAGTGCGCCCTATACATAATACATCAATCCACGCTGCTCTGCCATTCAGAGACCGCAGGAGACTTCCAGTCCCGTACTATATTCCTTTTTAGGTCTCGGCCTGATCCAGCGCATGCGCTGGTCTCGGCCGAGACATTTTGGGGCTCTGAAAAATGCTACTTTGCGGGCTATCAGCTTGCTAGAACGCGCACAAGAGCACGCGCGCACATGCGCATTATAGCACACTGATCGCCGGCATGGTAGCACTTGCTGTGACGTGTGTGCACACCACGTGAGTCACCACTCGTGTTTTTTTTTTATTTCATTTCGCGGCCGCCAATACTTGTTAATTTTTTGCTTCTGGCCGCGCTTCAACTCCACCCCCCTCCCTCACCGCAAGATCACGTGCATGTTCAATTTCAGCACGCCCGTGATTTAACTCCCTCACCACAGAGCAACCCCCCTCAGTCACTGCAAGATCGCGTGCATTTTCACTTCCCGGTCTCAACCACTCCCTCGGATCACAGTGCACCCTCTAGTGTTAACCTTCCCTTGTCCTCTCCTCTGCTGAACCTCACGCCTGCATAGGGAACCAAGTCCCCACTTTCATTCTCGCCCCTCGTCTCGGCTTCCCTACAAGCGCTAAAGTATTGGCATTTCCAGGCTGCTAGCATGCGCCTGTGACCTGCACCGGCTCTGCTGTTTCCCGAGACTTGCAGCCCAGGCGAGTGCTGCTACCAGCACAGGCTCTTCAGTAATAGTTTCTTGTATTTTCACTGTTGCTACAAATGTATCTAAGTTATTAGCTGGCAGCTGCACAGAAATTCCCGCCCGTGGCGCCGGCGCTACTGAGTCACTCAGACTACAGCCTGGGCCTAAGGTCACAGGTCGAGGTAGTCGCTGTGCCCAATACCAGGATGCGACCTCCGTTGGTTTCATTCAATCAGTGAGTTCCACTTCCAGCATGGCGCGGGGCAGAATCGTTCTAGCCGAGAGTGGCGGGCAAATTAACTGTCTCATTCCGCCGCAGCAGATCAAAAGAGAGTGTGAGGCTCAGCCAGGTCAACGTAACAGAATTGGCAATGCACTCTGTGTGCTAACAAAAACAAGCCATACATCACAGGGTCGTTGATGTACGTCACTGGCACCCGGGCCCTGTTTGCTATCCCGCCTGGGGTGACCCGAGGAAAGGATCACTGCTGCTTAAGGCGCGCCCACCGGAACACAACATTCAGGGGTCCTCGAATGACTGAAATCTGCCACTTGAGATTCTCGAGGATAGCTGCCTGTGGCTCGCCGTGTGTTATGAGACGGCTTTAACTGCGACTCGGAATGGCAGCACTCGGGTGAGTCGTGCATTCTTTCTGCTTAGAGTTCACACCTTTCCAAGAGAAAAAAAATACCGGTCAAAATTGTTTTTTCAAGAGTCTACAAAGGCCTGGATCCTGGGCATCATGACATACTAACGAGACAAAATCGTATTTAGTCATTGGTAACATGCAATTTCTGTGTTAATTAGTATTAGTCATGGATAGGACAGATTTAAACGTGCCAGCTTTCCATTTATATTTGTGAAGTATACAGATAAACGGTAAAAATATATGCCCGCTGTCATTTTGCTTATTCTTGTACTGGCTGGAACATCATAGCAACCGTGTGTTTATTTGATCTCTGCAGCACGTACTGTATTAGTCTACAGAGTGCTTTGCATCTTATCTGGGGTAAAAGGTGCTACATAAATTCTTCAAGCCAACACATGAATATATTTTCACTTGCTTCCAATTTTATTGCCGTTTTGTTTTACTTCAACGACTGTGATTAGTAAGACACTGTTATTAAGTTGAGATATATTTCCAAAAACCACCGCCTGTAAATATGTAAAATTGTTAGTTTAATACGAAATATCCCACCCTTTCTATGCTCTGCTCATTTCAAACACATTGGCTAGCTTTCCTGCTGCACTCATGGTTTACTGTATAACCAGTTTGGCAGAGCGTGTTATGACTGTGAAAGGTGGCAGTGCCCTATATTTCATCACATAATACGGAGAAAGGGCAAAGTCCTGGTCTTGGTGCCGATGACGTCACCCAACTGCTTCCAGTACAGGTCTCCATTGTACAGTATCTGTAACTTGTAAATAGGAGTACACAAACGTGTACACAAGGATCACACAATTGCCAGATGATGTGGCGACGCCGGGATTAGTGCATAGGTTACGGACCAGCCATTGAGCCGCCACGGCAGACATTTCCCTTCTTGCGGACATCCACCATCTCTTTATTCTCTGAGATGTTCGCATTGAAGGGCTCCCTCAGCAGCAATGCAATAGTTCAACGCCTCGTCAGGGGTAATAGGCGCATTATGAATGCAATCACAATACAGGGGTTCCGCATGCCCCGGCCTGGGAATCCTCCAGAGCACCTTAGGCTGCCGACAGTGGCTGCCGACAGTGGCTGCCACCCTCTGAGTTTTCTTAAAGCAGCTGCTATTTTTCACACTTGCCAAATACTCCCCGCAAATGTGTTCAGGGTGTGACTGGCCTGGTTCCCCACGCCGTGCTTAAAAACATGTTTGGTTGAAATTGTACACATCAGGCAACACGTGTTGTATTTGGGGTGTGCCTGGTTTGCTCAGTATTTGTAATGCACTAGGTCTGGCATTTGCGAGGTTTTGAGCTATTCACATTGTAAATTACAATGCCTTTTATGTTTGTTGCGCACCGCTTGTAGGTTTTCAAACACGCACTTTCTACTTATGGTCAATGCTTACAAGAAGCGAAGCTGGTAATAACTGTGCCGCTTTTACTGCCAGCCTTGCTTCTTAGAAGCAACAACTAGAAGTACAAACTGCGTGTTTACGCACAGCTTGCAGGGTTTCAAAATTTATAAATTAAAAGGAATGTTATTTACAATGCCAGTAGCTCAAACTCTAGCAAATGTGAGACCTATTGCATTGCCAATGCTTGTTGCTTTTAGCGTGTCCACTCCCACCTTGGTGCGTACGCCTCTCATCTTTTATACTTTTATAAATTTAAACCACCTTGCTATTATCATTATTCCTACTTACTGCAAGCTTGCTTACACTAAAATCTAAGAAATAGGCCAATACCTGAGTGGGGACAAATAGATTAAATAGAGAATTATTAAAGCAGATCCGAGGTAAAAATTCCCATCATGCATTGCTGGAGTGGTGTCAGGATTTCTTCTGGCATGTCCAATGCCACCATTTTACTTCTACTCGAGCCAGTCGTCATTCACAGAACTAACAAACCTATCCGAGTTTGTCCTTTAATTCCTGTCTCCAACACTGGAAATCACGTCTGAGCTTGACCGTGGCACTCAGCTTAGTTTTACCCTGCCAAAATGTAAGAAGGAAGCCACGGGTCCCATTTTCCAGCCAGTGACGTTTGCACTCTGTTTGAACACCTCTAGTTCACAATATTCGTATCATGCTTAAAAAGAGTGTGTTTTGTGAGGGACTGGTGTTCACTGTCGGATCAGAACTCCAGATGCCGAACAAGAATTGTCTTCTGCCTCTGGGGCGAACTTCTGAAAATCATGCATTTTTAGCGGTATAATATGGAATCTGCTTTATAACTTTAAATCTTTTATTTCAATGAGTATCCATAAAATGTGCCTCCAAAACCCAAGGAAGAGAGAAGCTGGGGAAGGGTGTTGGAGACCCCAGTGAAACGCGAGCAGAATAGACATTGCATAAAAGGAAGAAAGAACCTCAGAAAGAGCACCGAAATGTAGAAAGTCTGGATCGGATTTAAACTTTACAGCAAGACTCAGCAGACTAGATGGCATTCATTTAAAAAAATATATATTTTGTATTGGCATCTCTATTTTTCTTGTACAAAACTTAGAATGGACTTCAAGCAAGCATCATTAACCAGTACAGCATCATGACATGTCACAATAATCTGCGATAACATGAGTCATGAAAATCGGGCATTTGTAGGACTGTAATAGTCAGGAGTACTCTAACAATAGTGGTGCATACGACAAGGTTCAAATTTATATGTAAGTCAAGTCAATAGATTTATATAGCGCGCTACATACCCAGAGGGTCTCAAGGCGCTTGAGGAAGGGTGGGGAATTACTTGTCAAATATCCACGTTTTAAGATGCTTTCTGAATGCTAGGTGGTTCTGAGTAAGGCGGAGGTGAGTGGGAAGTGAGTTCCAGGTTTTAGCTGCCAGGTAGGAGAAGGATCTACCTCCCATGGTGGTTTTGTTGATGCGAGGTACAGTGGCAAGGGCCTGGTTGGAGGATCGTAGCTGGCGGGAGGGGGTGTAGAAGGACAGTCGTGTGTTGAGGCATTCGGGTCCGATTTCGTAGAGTGCTTTGTGTGCGTGGGTAAGGAGCCGGAAAGTAATCCTCTTATTGACGGGGAGCTAGTGGAGGTTTTTCAGGTGACCAGAGATGTGTTCTTTACGCGGGATGTCTAACATGAGCCTGGTTGAAGCGTTCTGGATGCGTTGGAGTTTTTTCTGGAGTTTTGCGGTGGTACCGGCGTAGAGGGTGTTTCCGTAGTCCAGTCGGCTCGTGACCAGAGCGTGGGTGACTGTTTTCCTAGTTTCGGTGGGGATCCAGCGAAATGTTTTTTTGAGCATGCGAAGAATGTTGAAGCAAGATGAAGAAACGGCGTTGACTTGTCTGTTCATCGAGAGTGAGGAATCCAGGATGACGCCCAGGTTCCGTGCGTGGTCCGTCGGGATGGGTGCTTTTCCAAGGGCCTCTGGCCACCAAGAGTCATCCCAGGCGGAGGGGGAGGTGCCTAGGATGAGGACTTCTGTTTTGTCTGAGTTCAGTTTCAGACGGCTGTGCTTCATCCATTCGGCTACTTCTTTCATTCCTTCATGCAGGTCTCTGGTGAGTGATAGGATCAGCTGGGTGTCGTCGGCGTAGGAGATGATGTTGAGGTTGTGTTGGCGTGCGATGACCGCGAGGGGGCTCATGTATACGTTGAAGAGGGTGGGGCTGAGTGAAGATCCTTGTGGTACGCCGCAGATGACTTCAGTGGCCTCTGACTTTAATGGTGGAAGGCGGACTCTCTGGGTTCTTCCGGTGAGGAACGGGGTGATCCATTCCAGTGCTTTTCCTTGGATTCGGATGTTTCTGAGGCGTTGTAAAAGGGTGCTATGACAGACCGTGTCGAAGGCTGCGGAGAGGTCGAGGAGGATGAGGGTGACTGTGTCTCCATTGTCCAGTAGAGTTCGAATGTCGTCTGTTGCTGCGATGAGGGCGGTTTCAGTGCTGTGCTTGGCTCGGAAGCCGGATTGTGAGGAGTTGAGGGATTTGTTGGTTTCGAGGAATGCGGCGAGCTGGTTGTTGACCGCTTTCTCGATGACTTTGGCCAGGAATGGAAGGAGTGAGATAGGGCGGTAATTTTTGAGTTCGTTGGGGTCAGCTGTGGGTTTCTTCAGGAGGGCGCTGAGTTCGGCATGGCAGTGATAGTCCAAGGGTAACAAAGAGAGAGCTGGGAAGGGCAAAGCGGTATGTCCTTTTCCCTTATTAAACAGTAATCAAGAACAACGTGGACAGACCAGCTGATGAATCCTCAAACCAGGACCACATAGTAATATACACTGGAATGCAAGACACCTAATTAGGTTTATAAGAAGAACGCTCACCCACCAACCTAGTTGGTGGCATGCTTCATCATTGGGTTCCCAGCTGGGCTGCAGAATGCAACCCATCTGTGCTTCGACGCATGAGTTACAGCGGAGCAGGTTTGGTTTTTTGGTGTGATATGTGCTCAAAGTGGTAATGTTAAAAATTTCACTGGGATCCCCACTGATCGTGTTTTATTCCGGAGGTCCTAGGACATAGTTAAAAACAGAGCGGGAATATAGTGAAGATGAAATATTGGTCTTTGGATCCAGGGAAGACCGGAGTAGGTGATGAAGGCGGGTGGACAGCCTTGATGAATGTGTGACTACAGGAGTCCGCCCCTTCCAGGATCCATTACAGCTACTTAATTCACATAGCTGGTATTTTAACCAGAAGCGTGTGCTGCTGAAAAAATTCACGTGGCTTCATTTTTTTTGCCACATCACCTTTCACATTGTATGGTCCTGAAGAAAGCCTTATTAATACTGACGAGACTGAAACATGTCGACCAGTGTTTAGGGGATAATGAAGACCAATTTGTCATGGTACTGAGTCGTCCGGGTATGAGGATTCATCAGCGGGTCCGTCCACGTTGTTCTTGATGGCAGTGATAGTCCATCACAAATTAGATGTGCCATATTTTACGACTGGCTTACAACTGCAGGGAACAGAACCAAAAAGAAAGAAATAAACCCTGCACTCACTCAAGGTGTCAGAGAAAATGTCATAAAGATTGCAGCATCACGGAATTTGCTACCAGGACCCCGTAGGCTATCCACATATAGTGGCAAAACAGTAGCTACTATCCAGACCATGTATGATAGCGCATGAGAAGTGGTGGTTTTGGGGGGGTTCCACAGGAATCTGCAAGGGAAATGGTCTGTATCTGATGCATCCCCACAGCGCTTTTCCAGAAGGGCATACCAGATATCAGAAATTAGATATTTCCAGGGACCCTTAACCTCTTCCCAATGCAGCGTCGTGCTCTCCACCTGCGCCCATGCCACCATGGATAAAGCCAATGCCGAAGCAACCGAGGGGAGCGCTTGTCTGGTTCACCGCTGTCCATTACAGGTGATCATTTGTTTTGCCAAAATAAGTGCTAGGTCCGCAAAGTGTGTCACTGCTTTCTGTTTCTTAGCGCGAGTACTGAGACCCAGTATACACACTTCCTAGGTATAGTCCAGGGTTCCCAATGCATCGTTTTGAGTGTGTAATGACCTCACTCCAGTATTCTGTCTGTGACTGGCAGCACTAACTCATTTGTAGAAGTTCCACATTAGGGGCAAGACAGCGGGGACAGTCAGCATCCATATGATTGAAATATTGGTTGATTTTGCTGGGAGTCAAATAAGCTCTGCGCAAAATAAAAAATTAAAAATGGGCATTCCGGGATACTAGAGTGGGATAAGCCAAGATAGCCTGCCAATCTCTCTCTTTGCAATTGCGCCCTAGGTCTGTGTCCCAATGCCTGTGCAGTAAGGGGTTAGCTGTCTGTGTGTGTGTGTCTGTATGTGTGTGCGTGTGTGTGTGTCTGTGTGTGTGTGTGTAAAGTGCTAGCCAACCATCAAGTTAGGTGGCTACCCATACCCAGTGCGGGCAGATATTGCATAGTGAGGTGTTGCGGGGACTCCTGATGCACATCTCCTCAGGACCTGTCCAGCACTCAAAGGTAGCATGCAAAAGGAATTGGCCTGGCGTAAGCTCAAAGTCGGTCACTGGGTCTTCTATTGATAGGAAGGTACTGTCCTAATACAGGTCACCTATATTGTGCTGTCCCACCATGTCCCAAGGTTCGAACTATCCAAGGGAAGTCAACATGATCCCCTACGGCATGCCAAGTAGCAGCAATGCTGGGGCGTAAGGCAGAGTTAAGCGAGTGATAAATATGGCTCTGCCCTGGTATCTGCACCCTAGCGAGGGGATAAAAAATGGTGAGAAACCATTAAAGGTCCCAGTGAGGAAGAAGTGTTGCCGTATCCTCCAGATTGCAGGCTGCAAACCAGTGCGCCACTCACTGTAGCTGCAAGGCTAAGTAGTATTGTTTGAAGTTAAGCACATAGAGCCCGCCAAAGTCCGCAGGCAGATAAAGTTTAAGGAGCGCCACTCTGCGGCGTGCATTATGTCATATAAGATCACCCAACAGACGTTCAAGATAACAGAAAAAGGGGAAGGTCGGCAAAATAATACACTAATCTCAACAGCACAACCATGTTTGTTTGGGCCACCCTACCAGCCCCCGAAAGCATCAGAGTTTGCCAGAAAGAGATCTATGTTCGTAAGGCACAGACAGTGCACACTAGGTTACTGTCCATAAGGTCCCCAAGTGTATGATAGATCCTTATGCCCAGATAACGAAATGTGGTTGGCTGCCAGGTGAGGTGGACCCCATTCACACAGTACATTGGGTCTGGAGTATTGATGCTGAAAGGGGAGAGGCAGGATGTATTCCAATTTACTCTAAGGCCTGAAACTGCTGCAAATTTGCTTAGCAAGTATTCAGTGGTGAGAGGTATGTCCTGGTTGTTCTTAAGATAGAGTAATAGATCATCTGCGTAAAGAGAGACAGAGTTTGTGCCATCTCCAAGGGGGATTCCCCCATTGATGGTCTTGAGCTCGCAGAATGTGTGCTAAGGGATCCAGCGCTGCAGCTTCTCAATAATTATCCCTTCTTCCTCACTGCAGCCCTTGTGAGTTGATCTTTCTTCGATGGAGCCTCACTGTATTAACCACGTGTGTAGCGAAACTTGAGGGGCCCCCTGCAAGGTCTTTGAAAGGCCCCTGCTCCGAATTTAAGCCATAGCTCACAGGCCAGAGTACTGTGCTGAAGGGGCGCCCTGCAGCTTGGGGGCTCTGGGGGCCTATGTTACGCCACTGTTATTAAAATTATACATATTCCACCTATGGCACACTGGTAGCGATTCTCGTTGTTGTATAAAGGCCTTCTGGCAAAGGCACTATGTCTCCAAAAATGTAATTGTTGAATAATTAAAATAGAAGATCTTTGATATCTCAACCTCAAGGGTTGAGGGACACCCCTAACACCATCAGTGAGGTCTTCCTCCCAGCATTTTGTAGATTGTCCAGTTTGGATTCCAGCTACATCTTCGAGGCAAAGGCATAGTCCTTGAACATCTTGGAAATCGCATCTTAAGCTACAAGTCCACGGGTATCACTGTGCTTCTCACTCATTGCATATGTTGCTCTTCAACCCTAGCAGGAATTCTTGCACAGCCTCATAATGGGTATCCCTCCATGCCAAGGAGGACTTAGGAATAAAGCATTTTCTCTTTTCCTTTGTGGGTTTGGAGTTTCTTTGGGTGGCACTGGGTGGATAGCTCAGAGGCCTTCAAACAGGCCTGCAAAGCTACTTCTGAGTCCAAAGCAATGTCAAAAGAGCTTACTAGTTCTTGGGGCACTGGTGGAAAGCCAGAGCAAACAAAAATGTGTGGCACCTTCAAAATCCAGGCAATCATTGCTGGAATCATTTTTCTTACCATTAAATATATTGGGGTTACCCTGTGTCCTACAGAACCTGAGTATACAGTTATGAGCTACAAACAGTTCTGTTGTTTAAAGGAATTGTAAATAATGTTATTCATTAAACATAAATACTGGAAGAGGCTATAAGTGAACCCATTTCCTAGGCATCTCCACAAAGGAGGGGTCCTGGTATGCTGGAGATGTTTATAGTGGGATGCATTATCCAGATCAGACCCGACATCTTCCTAAGTTTGCGTCTCTTCTATAAACAGAAAGTCTCAAGCCAGTTTAAATGGGTAAGATGTTCTCCAATCGATTGTGTTAGTTGGAGATCTTTGTGACATGGTGTATTGCCTCTACTTTCATATGCGTCTTTCGTCTTGCAATAAAACAATACAAACCTTTATCAATCTGTTAATATTATAGCTTTTTTGATAAAGTGTGTTCATTTTTTGTAAATGCTTTGTAAATGCAAAGGATTTTTAAACTGGAGGCGAAAAGTTAAGTTAATACCCTCCGTTTGATTGTGGGAGCAGTGCAAATACATCAGACATAATATAGTATGGATAATGAGTGGCCTCAATTAAATTTTGAAAAGCTACATTCCCATTAACATAGCGATTTTTGATATATAACAAAATCCAAAGTCTCCCCTACCTCCGGCCGGCGATGGAGAGACACATGAACTCCAATTGCAGTGATTTCAGTTGTTTTTTTATTTTTAACTGCTCTCTGTGCTCCCACAACCCGTCATATATATATATATATATATATATATATATATATATATATATATATATAATGTGTGTGTGTGTGAATTAAATAAAATATTTCATAATTGATATATTTGTTTCATGAATACTTGTTTCCTTATTTTTCTTGGTATTGTTTTGTGGTTCAAATCATCGAAAAAGCTTAGACATGGTCCCCGCCTTTCAATAATGTATTAGTCGGGGTCCTTAGATTAAAAAGATGATTTGGTGAGGGTCCGTTGGTTCCAGTAATGATTAAGAGGGGGTCCACAGAAGCCAAAAAGGTAAGAACCGCTGATGCAGAACACAACTGTATAGGCAGATACATAGAAGTCCCTGGAGGTAGTAGAAGGGAGGGCCTGGAAAGACACAAATCTAGGTGGAAAGAGAGAAGGCAGACTTATTACTCTAAGATTTTCCTCTTTCAACAGGCTTACAACAAAGGGATACAAATGCAGTTAAGTGTAAAACTGATTTCCAAAGGCTGTAAAGAATAAATAAAAATACTTCTTTCTAGTTAAGTCTAGTTCTGACATGCACTTATCCCTCACAGAACAAACTCCTATTCCCTAGTGTTTGTTTTGAGCTTGTGGGATAGTGGACCAGTGTTAATGCTGTTACTACTTTAACATACACCCACTCACTAAACCTACTTTAGCTTACTGGACCAGCGATATTCAGGATATGCACCTAGAATCGCCGAGGTGAATCATTAGACAGGTGTACTACTCATGATCCTTACATAATCCTAGTGCTTGGATGAAACCACCCCATGTGTCGGTAAGGTCTTTTGCAGACAGGGTTCTCTGCAGTAACTCTTGCACTCAGTGGGGAATCTACATTGTATTGCCTCTCATTTATGGCAACGCTTTTCATGTTTAGCCAGCAGCATCTCTTGTACAAACTGTGGTGCCTCAGCAACACAAAGCCACTTTACACATGGTAGCAAAGTGTGTATTTGGCCAAATGCACCTCTTGCATGATCTGGCGATATTTACTTCCACCATACCCATTTACGATCCAAGTAAGGCCGCCTAGAGCCTCTTGATGGTTCCTCATACATTTTTCTGACCTTACAGGCAAGGCCTCGCTACTAAAATTCTACTAGAAAATCAGCTTGAGCAGTTCCCTGGAAATACGCCATCCAGTACTCATCAACAAAGTAGTCCTTGCACGCTGAGATCTCAAAATCAAAAGCGTATGTTAACAGGTCATGGTTCTTTTAAAGTGGAAGTAGCAAGTTGGCCACCGCTTTGGGTGGTGGGTAAATCAAGGTGGCTGTTGTGAGCAAGTTTTAGGTAAACGTAGTCCTAGTCACCGCAATTGTTTACTGACTATTTGATTTGATCCTGCCAAATGGATAAAAAGATATTACAAACATGATCTCCCTTGTTAGTGCATCATGCCACAAAGTCTCTACTAAACTTATTGATGACAGCATACTGCCCTGGTCATCGGAGTAGAGAAGAGCTGCAGGCAGTAAAGAAGCTGGATTGTAAATGGTGGCTCATGCAGTCCTTATGTAGTTTGGGGTCATGGATGTGCATTGGCCCCACATAACTCAGGCCACTTGACCAGGGATACGCTACATGTTCCATACACACCAAACATGCAGTCACATAGCAATCAATCAATCAGGTGTTTGTTAAGTGCGACTACTCACCCGTAAGGGTCTCGAGGCGCTGGGGGGGGGTCGCAGATTCCAGTCCATCGAGGAGAGCTGGGCTGATCGTAGGGTCGTTCAGGTATGCTGGTCCGGTGTCCTGGAGGGCCTTGTGAGCGTGGGTTAGCATATTGAAGGTGACTCTAGCTTCGATGGAGAGCCAGTGGAGTGTGCGCAGGTGCTGGGAGGTATGGCAGTGTCTTGGCAGGTTGAGGACCAATCTTGCAGCTGCGTTTGGATGTTCTGTAGCTTGCGAGTGAGGGCTTGAGTGACTGTCTATCTGTGTTCAAGGGGGATCCATTTGAAGGTCTTACGTAGGAGGCGGAGAGTGTGGAAGCAGGAGGACGAGACAGAGTTGATCCGGCTGTCCATTTTGAGCTCTGAGTCCAGGATGATTTCCAGGTTGCGTGCGTTGCCTGTGGGGGTGGGCTGGCTTCCGAGGGCGGGGGGCCACCAGGTGTCGTTCCAGGCGTCCGGGTTTGGGCCCATAATGAGTACTTCCGTTTTGTTGGGGTTTAGTTGTAGGCATTTGTTTTTCATCCATTTGGCAACGGCTTCCATGCCTTCTCGAAAGTTGTTTCTGGCGGTGTTGGGTTCATTGGATAGGGAGAGGATGAGTTGGGTGTCGTCTGCAAATGACACTATGTTGAGTCCGTAGGTTCTGATGATGGGGGTGAGCGGAGCCATGTAGATGTTGAAGAGCTGAGGGAGGAACCCTTGGGGACTACCCAGGTGGTAGGTGTAGGGTCCGAGAGGAAAGGGGGGAGCCTGACCCGCTGCGTTCTGCCCGAGATGAAGGAGCGGATCCAGTCGAGGGCCTTGTCTTGGATTCCTGCGTCGTGGAGTCTGAGTATTAGGGTGCGGTGAGAGACTGTGTCGAACACCGCTGAGAGGTCGAGGAGGATGAGGGCTGCTGTTTCTCCTTTGTCCAGTAAGGTGTGGATGTCACCTGTTGTGGCGAGGAGATCCGTTTCCGTACTGTGGTTTTTTCTGAAGCCGGATTGGGAGGAGTCGAGGATGTTATGCCTTTGATGAATGTGGCGAATTGGCTGTTGATGGCTTTCTCAATGACTTTCGCTGGGAACGGGAACAGGGAGATGGGTCTGTAGTTTTTTAGGTCATTGGGGTCCGCCGAGGGTTTCTTCAGGAGGTGGTTGATCTCAGCGTGTTTCCAGTCGTCAGAGAACGAGGCGGTTGCCAGGGAGTAGTTGATGGTATGGCAGAGCATGAATGCGATGGTGTCGGCAGCTCTGTTGAAAATGGGGTGGGGGCAGGGGTCCGCGGGGGCCCCGGAGCGGATTGACTTAATCGTCTTCAGTGTATCTTCGGTAGTGAGGGCTGTCCAGTTGTCGATCGCTGGCTTCAGGGTGTCGGGGGTGGTTGGTGAGGGTTCAGTGTGTTGGTTGTCTTCGTCAAAGTTGTCGTAGATGCGCTTAGCACGTGCTCATGAAGCAGCAAGGGGTCCCAGACTTACCAAGAGTCTTGCTAGAAACCTTTGTTGTAGTAGAGGTAAGAAGACCCACACTCTTGCTGATCAATTAGCTGTTGCCAATTGCCAGCCTCCACAAACTATATTATGAGGTTGGTAGTCTCCCTACTCTGTAAGGAAAGGCACACTTTAGGACTATTGCCTATCCATCAGAATATAGCACTGTGCTGAGGGAACAATCAGCAGTCCCTAACAAGGTATTCTAAACCCCCTGAGAAGCCTTGCAGCAAAACATTGACCTCTTGCCTGTTTTAAAAGCTGTGATTGCATTTGCTCGATCTTCTGTTCATGTTCACCAAATTGCTTGGCATATAGTGTGCCCCAGTGAGGCTCCCTTTCTTTGTCCTCTGCTTCTTGATTGTCCCTTGATTTGGTTGTGAAATGTATGTTTTATAATGTTCTAGTTGTTCGTATATATGATTCACTGTGTGCCTTATAGACATTTTCATCCTCTGAATCCACTCTATGACTAAAACTAGGACGGTTTCTGGAGAGAGCTGCAGTGATTAGCAGGACAGTTCTCTGCAACCACGTCTGGCATCAGCCTCGGAGTGGATAAGCACAACACAATGCTTTGTGAAGTCAGTTTACAACAGAAGAAAGTGTCATTTACACACACTTCATTTTGGAGATGTATCGCACGCGGCAAAAATAACATGTTTAAAAGCAATACAAACATGCATTGGTTCACACAAATATTAAACATAATTGCTTCGGAGGCATATGTAAATGACCATATTGAAATTTCAATTAATTATAACCCCTTCTTTAAATTACCTGTACCTTCAATATGATATTATAAACAACTGTTGAGCAAAAATTACAATTCAACTGAAAATGTCATGTTTTTCATCCAGCGAAACGAATACGTGCAAGTATATTAACCAGTTTCTGCATATGCATCAATTCAGTAATGTTGCACTCTTCGTTAACGCAGGAGTGCATATTAAATAAACACATATGGAGTCAACAGACAGTGTTTGGGACTGAAAATACAGGATGCTTTATTCAGGAGTAATGTAGGAGGTGAAATGATGCAGATCTGAGTGAATTTGTTGGCTTGTGCAAGATGAAATTGAGATTAAAAATAGTTGTAACTTTATTCCATGCTGTTCTTTCGGTAACACACAGTCAATGAAGCCTCTAAACATATTTTTATTGATTTTGTGCAATAAACATACATACATTGCAGACTTACGTATCAATAGTAATTAAGCACATTTTATGACACTTGATTTGGCATCAATTACACAACAGCTCAATATATCAAGCCTATAAATGTACAGAGAGGACATAAGTAACCGTACAACATCGCGTAGATATAGATAACATAAGAGCATGTTGTCAGAGCATTGTGCGTCTCTCACATACAAGTGTCTCTATGTCAATCACAGTCCACTTATGCCGTTCAAATTTGCAATCATATCATCTTAGCTCGTGATTAATAATAACAACAAACCTCCCACCCTTCTCACCGCCTTGCAGCTCTGTCCTCTTCCTGGCTAGTAACATATTCACATGTTCGATCTTCCCTCTGTGTGTTCATTACTATTATATTGCATTCCCCTCCCTTCACACAGTCGGGGGTGAGACAGCAGTCCTGACTTAATCTCTTGCAGGTGTCCCTAGGTTCTGGGGAGCTCAGGTAAGAGGCATCCCTGCGTACTCAGTATGATAGTATATCTAGTGCAGTATATTCTTCCATCATCATATTCCAGGCCTTAGATATCAGTGTTTTACGTAATCCCCTGTATTCCTCTCTTTGTAATTCGGCTCCTTCCGCCCTCCCCATCTAATCATCTCTGTATGCCACTCCTGTAGTGATGGCGTTCTAGGGGCTTTCCACTCTGTTGTAATGTTCCTTTTTGCCAATAGTAATGCGAGATTAGCAAATCTATAAGATGGGTTACCTTTCGTCCCACGGGGTCCCAAACCCAGTATGCAGTATTCCATTGTCGTTGCGCACTGGAGCGGCGGTCGTCAGTATCCGACACTCAGATGTCCAGTAGTGTCTCAATCTCGGACAGTCCCATATCATATGTAACAAACCTGTGTTGGATGCATGACAACGGGGACAAGTGTCCTCTACACTAGGAAACATAATGTTAAGCCTGCTTGGGGTTAGATATGCTCTGTGGAATAGCATCAATTGGATACATTTTAACTTGGGGTTGCGGGATACCTTCCTGGGGTAGCCCACTATAGTGTCCCATTCTTAGTCTGCGAAAGCAGAACCCGCGTCTCTTTCCCATTTGTCCCGTAGTGGCTGTAACGAGGTCTCCGCATTAGTGCGGATCCCTTGTGATAACCATTTTGTCAAATGTGCCCTGTGTCTCAGTAAATATTGCATGGTGATAAGTACATTTGTAACGGGCTCATTATCCCCCTGTGTCCATGTATCTCTAATGGTTCTCGATATGCTGGCATGTAGAAGGAACAATGTGTCCGGGGTGCCATGTGCACGTACAAAAGCCTCATGCGATATTAGTACTCCGTCTGAGAAGAACGCCCCCACGGTAGCTATCCCTGCATCAGACCACACCCTCAGAGTACGGCTAGATACCGCCCCTGTTTGCAAAGGAATCCCCAGTAGCGGAATGGTGGGAGCGTATGGTGGTATACGCTTTGTGTAGCACAGTGCATGTCTCCAGTATAGCAGCTCTATCCGTAGTAGGTGTGGTGCTGTTGATGGATCCTGACTTTTGGTAGTAGGAGTCTGTGGATATCACCATGCTCCCACTCCCAGTGTGACACCCCCACCTCCTGCAAGTTACTACCCGCCAGCCAGTACGCCAGCCACTACAGCTGGCTAGTGTAGCAGTACGCCTTCAAATCAGGCACTCCCAATCCGCCCTTTCCTGTGTTCAGTTGTAGTTTTGCTAGGCTAATTCGTCTGCACTCTGTCCCCCAGATCAATTCTGTCATTAGAGAATTCAGCATTTAAAAAATTTCTCCCGGTATCAAGACCAGCAGGTTGGTGAAGTAATAAAGCAGCTTCAGCAAGATCACCATTTTAGTTACGGCAACTCTTCCAGCCACCGACATGGGTGGCGCGGTCCAAAACTTCACCTGCATCCTGAGGGCAGTAACCGCTCGGGACAAGATTCCATCCAGCAAATTTTCTGTAGTATGATGAATCTGTATCCCCAAGTATCGAAAGGTGTCTGGTACTATAATAAATTACTGGCAAACAAAACGCAATCGTCCGGTACTTGCAGGGCCGTTAAAGAAATAAGCATAAGATTTATCAGCATTGAGCGTGAGACCAGACAACTTCTGAAATGAGTTGCAAAGTGTGGGTAGGGGCTCGAGATCCATATCCATGTCCTTGATGTACAAAATAATGTCGTCAGCGTATGCAGAGACAATGTGTGTCACTGGGCCTCTCACTATTCCCTTACACCCGGATAAGGAGCGAAGCCTATGCAAAAGGGGCTCCAGCGGTAATATAAAGAGCAGAGGCGACAGTGGGCACCCCTGTCTGGTACCTTTGGCTACTGTGTATTGTGGAGATATGTGCTGTCCTGTACGTGCCCGAGCTGTGGGATGAGTATATAATTGCCGCGCCCAGGCAATATATTCGTCTGGTATGTCAAACCTGGTGAGGGTATAAAACATGTAGTCCCAATGTAACGAGTCAAATGCCTGTTTTAGGTCAAGTGATATGCACCCTTCTGTTGTTCTTGATTCAGGTGTACCCGCCATAATCTGGTGCAGCCGTCTGATATTAAGCGCTGTACTTCTTCCTGGCATGAATCCCAATGAACAAAATGTTATAGCTTTGGAATTACCTGACATAGTCTATTGGCTGATATTTTACTCAGTATCTTGTAATCCGAGTTGAGTAGGGATAAGGGTCTGTACCCAGACATGTCATATTTGTTTCTCCCAGGTTTCAACAATGAGACCACAGTTTGTAGCGTAGTGAGGGGGAGTACTCCCGCTTTTAGTGACTCCTGATATAAACATTGCAAATGTGGTACTAACAAATCAGCATATTGTGCATAAAATTCAGCGGGCAGACCGTCGTTGCCAGTGGTTTAACCGCGTGGTAAAGCTTTGATCGCTTGTCTAATTTCTGGTCCGGTCACCGGTCTATCTAAATCGTTGCGCTGTTGTTGAGTGAGCTGTGGCAGTTGTAGCTCTTCAAAGAAGGGCATAAAGTCAGTATAATTTTGACCCATCGGTTGTCTGTATGAAGGTTCATAATATACCTTAAACGCTGTGGTAATTCCCAATTGTGTGGTGGTGATAACGCCCTCATTGTAACGAATCTCCAATATAGGGGATGGTGTGGGAGCATTTTTAACCAGTTTAGCCAGTAGGGGATTGCCTTGTCTGCCTGTGCGTGTTGTTTCTGCGTGTAGAGTTTAAAATCTATTACTCGCAGTTCCTCCAAGAGTTCCGCATATTGTATGTTGGCTTCCCGCAGCTGTGTTAGTTGTTCATTTGTCCCCGCCGCCTCCCCTTCCAGTGCGTGCAGTTTGCCCTCCACTTCCATTAGCCGGTCTACAAGTGTGTGTCTGACTCCCGACTTCGTACCTATTGCTACTCCTTGTATAATTGCCTTGAAGGCGTCCCATTCTAGTTGGCGCGTACTAGCTGTCCCTGTGTTCTCTGAAAAATAATTAACAATCGCCTCTGATAATTTAGTAGTTGGGGTTGCAGTCTCTAGGTCGGTATCGGTGTCTGGATCCTACCCCACTGTAGGGACAACTTCACTGGGTTATGATCTGACAGTGTCTTGCCCAAGTGCAATATGCTGTCAATAGAGGTCAGCAGCGTCTCTGAGCAGAAAAGCCTGTCTATCCTAGTATGTAGCTGATGCGGTGGCAAATAGAAGGAATATTCTCTATATATTCTCTATTGTCCGGGTTTTTCACCCGCCAGGTGTCATGTAGCCCCCAACCCCTGGCCCATCCTTTAAGTGCATCCGCCTGTTTCCGACTCTCGGTCGCGTGCAGTGGGGGGTGCGACCTGTTTAGATCTATATCTAACACTGCATTGAAGTCACCCCCTAACACCCATGGGTAGTCAGACCACTCTGTCAGTGTCACTCCAAGCGTCTCTAGGTATCTATCTTGTTCCGTGTTCGGGGCCTACAGACTCCCTATGATGATGTGTACCCCATCCAACAGGCCGTGGAGCAGGACGTATCTTCCGTGCAGGTCTATTCTCTGCTCCAGTAACTTAAAAGGGACAGTGCTATGCATCCAAACTACCACCCCCGAGCAAATGCTGAATAAGTTGTGGAGAACAATTGTCCTCTCCATTTTTTCCGCAATTTAGTCACTTCATCGTGGTACAGATGTATTTCCTGAAGTAATGCCACATCTATCCGTCTTCTGTTTAGTTGTGCCAAAATACGATGCCTCTTATGTACCGACCCCATGCCGCTCACATTCCAGGTGCAATATTTGTATTTGCTATGTATTGTTATTTTGAAATCGGAGGTGTGGTGGTCCTATTACATGTGACTTCCTAAGCCTTTATGGTGTCAGTGGTGTAAGGGCTGAGCAAACATCCCCAACAAACTTCCCAACATTAGGTTCCTCCAAATAACAATAGAGGACCATACATGAAACAGAAGTCCAACATGGACTCCTAGTAAGAAAGGCAGTCGCTGTGGGGGAGAAAGTGACAACTGCCCAGCTACAAACAGGCATTGCACTGCGTAACAAAAAAATGAACTCTGTGTACTACCCCATTCAGTCCCAAACATCTAAACCCCCCTGCACCAGTTTACAATAACGAAACAGTATGTAGAGTGTCATATACGTTACCACTCCCGTCCATCCCTGCGACACAGTTCTAGTAGTCTCTGGCTATTTGTGCAGTATTTGAAGGAAACAGTATTAGGCTCGACTCCGATTCAGAATGCACTGTCGCTGCATCCGACAATTGCAACCAAGAAGCTTTAGTCTGGGCATCATGCGCGGCCAGTGCCGCCACCGTTAGAAGAGCGTCATTTTGACTGTTCGGGATTTGCTCTGGAGTTGGGCCATTGTCCGTTGCTTCCGCGCCTCTACTGTCATCTGCCACATGGTTCCCTGGATGTCGCGGTGTGAGCATCCAGCTTGGATGACCCGATGGCAGCGATGTTTGTGAGGTCGACGGTGTAAATGTTATTTCCAACCAGTCCGCCGCTTCCTCTGCGCTATCAAAGAAGATGGATTTTTGCCCATAGATGACCTTCAGCCGTGTCGGGAAGAGCAGTGCCTATTTCAAATTCCGTGCTTTCAGCTTTTTCTTTATGTCCTGGTAAGTGGCTCTGGCTTTTTGCAACGCCAAGGTGAAATCCGTGTAGAGAGAAATTGTTTTGTTCTCTAAGCGTATAGGGGCATTCTCCCTTGCCGCTCTCAGCATCGTGTTAACGATCTTTATAGTTCAGTATACGTGCTATCAATGGTCGTGGCTGCGCACCTGGTTGAGGCGGTCTTGGCGGTACCCGGTGCGCACTCTCCACACTATAAAGGGTCGACAGCCCCTCTTTCGCCACGTGGTCTCGCAGCCAGTTTTCCACAAATTGGGTGGGGTTCGGCCCCTCGCTTCGCTCAGGGATACCAATAATTCTGACCTTATAACGTCTGGACCGCCATTCTGCTTCGTCCACCCTGTCGTGCAAGCCCCTCAACTGAGGTTGAAACTGTTCAAGTTGGGAGGTATGCATGGTCTGCTGCTGTATCAAGTCGTCTAGGGATAGTTTATTCGACTTCACTCTGTCTGTTAGTTTCTTATGGTCCGCTTGAAGCAAATTTAGACTAGTGGATAGTGCCCCCATTTGCGTTTCTATCGCGGTGCGCGAGTCTTGTATTTCCTTCAGTATTAAGTCTAGCTTGGCAGCGTGTTGAATAGTTCCCGTGGGGGGCACCACCTCATTGTCCGAGCTGTTGGAGGGGTCACTGTTAGGGCGAAGTGGGCATCGTCGCTGTTTGCTGCGTCGGGCTGTTTCTCTATTGCGCCCCATATTGCCACGTCGAACGTGTGTGAACCGGAGCTCCAGCGTAACCCCTGTACAGTCCGCACACTATACGTAGTTCCGTCGCTTTCATCTGTCCCAAACGATCCAGACTGCAGACCCAGACAGTAGGTGACAGTATATGTTGCCTCGTAACCGCACACCCCACAGCGCTCCCGATACAGCACCTTGGTCCAGCTGTAGCTGATTCCGTTTAGATTGTCGCTGTATTGGGACCTCGCTATACTTCAGCAGAACTCCCCACCTTCAGAACATTGCCGCACCTCACCATTCCAGTACTTGTACTTCTCAAGTCACTGCCGGCCGGTATTGGGGGCACGCCGCTGTTCACACATCCAGTGTGCAAGTGCCTTCACCTCCAGGGCCAACAGCAGCAGCGTCACAAACCTTGCATGCAAGCAAGTGTAGGTAACTGTTTTCACTTCCTAGCTGTTGGTCCTTCTCCAGCTCAGAACAGGGTGTCCAGTGGTCGTGTAGCAGCTTCTACTTAGCTTATCTCCTTCCCTAGCACTCAGGCGGCCACCAGTCAGTTACTACCACACAGCAGGACGGGCGCTTCTAATGTGCTGCTATTCTCCCCAGCTCACCAAGGTCGTGTGCCTCACAGTCCCTATGTCCGCTCCTATTAATTGCCATGGGGGTCTCCAGCAGTTGTGCTAGGGTCTCTACTCCTGGAGTCGTGCCAAGCGCCAGGACCGACCCGGTGTTGCAGCCGACCTGTGCACTCAGCGGGACGAGACAGCATCGTCAGAGCCTCCGTCCGCCATTTTGGGTCCGCCACACCCACTGCGCCGATCTCTGTCCGGAGGCCAACCACACTTGCTCTGTATGATCCGCTGCCTCTACCCATCAGACTCCGCATCTCCCCTGCACGGGCATGGATCTCTGGGGGTCCACAGCGTGTCCCGGCGTCCTCGATCTCTCTCAGGTCGCAGTGCCTCCGGTCGCGGCTCTGCCTTCCATCCCTCCACTCCTGTCTCGGCTTCCAGGTCGCCGCTGCAAGGCACCGCTTCCACAGTCCACAGAGGTCACAAGTTTCATCCAGGGGTGCCCCGAGTAGTCGCTCTCAGCAAGTACGTTTTTTTGTCAAGGGTCCAGCTATTGCCAGGATATATTGTCAAGTGTCGGGGGTTTGGGACAGAGCTCTTCTAGCTCACGTCCTCCACGTTCAGCTGTTGGCCACGCCCCCATCAATGAAGCCTCTTTAACACTGGTTGTAATTCCTCCTGAACTTTGAAGATGAAAATAGGTCTCAGTTTTATTTTGGACTGGCCACAGCTTCTTTGCTGCTGTCATGGAGGAAGGCTGCATGGGATGGTTCTCTGTAGAGAATCCTATGGAAACAAAGTCAGTGCAAATCTCAGCCTGATGGGACTTACAGTTGTGATGTTTCAAGAAAGGGGTGTTGATGGTATCACGGATTGCCATTCATTTTATTGGTAATCAGAACATGAAGACCTGTTGTACGTAGGTGGAGGTTTTATTGATATTGAATGGACAGTGGAATTTGATATTCAAATCGTATGGCGAGAATACAGGCATGAACCCTATCTCTACTATTTTAAAGCCTATGCCTTTTTGTTTCATCCTGGACTGTTTGCTGCTCAGTCAAATCTGGACATGGTCATTAAGACAGTACTGCCTAGGGCGTGAACCTCCCTGCCCCCGCTTTAAGCATACAGCCGACCAGGTGTCATCAGCAGACCTTCTACAAAGGCGTCCGCAATGTTGGCTTACCTGACGTAGCGGTCCCATGTTGTAGAGATTGCAGAGGCGGTGTAAGATGGTCTTCTCAGTTGAACCCTTGTACTGAGGCCTACAAGGGATAAACATTCTCTCACTGGGGTATGTATGTCAGTCACTAAGGACATTAGCCAGACCCTTGCATCTCTGCCCTGACCTGGCGTAGAGCATCCTGTCATTCTGAGATGGACGGCAGCTGGCATGTCCACTAGTATTTATCCCTGCTGGCTGTCTTACACCGTATATTTCATCCATTTTAAGATCATTTCCATTGCCTGCCCAACAACAAGCACGTGCCACCACTGCATGTAGGTGGAAACTTGATTCCTCAAAAAGTCTACATTTGTATTTTCCTGGCCATTGTTTCGGTCGAACGTTGAAATCTCCTCTGATCACATTTTTTCTTCTGTCGATCCATCAGTCTGTAAGACAAGGTCATAATATGGGGAATCCTTTTTTCTGGGGAGAGTTGCTGAGGGTAGGACAGGCTATTCAGATCAGGAGTCATCCTTCTTGGGAGATGCCGTATAAGTACTTCTGTGCACTGTTATTATCGTCCCTGATGGGTTGCCATTCATGGTGGACCTCGCCGCTCTGTGCACGTCTCAGGGTTGTTGATGCTGGTCTGTCCAGCGTTTTCTCAGTTCCTGCAGCTGGCTTTCATACCCTATAATGTATTCACCTGTACCAATGTTTTTCTATAGTTGCTCATTCTGATTCAGCTCTGATAGCTCTTGCGTAATCTGGGTCCTCTTTCACCAAAAGATTAGAAAATAAGTAATAGAGGTTGAGTGACACAGGCGCCGCTGCTCTGGTAGGCCATGGGCAAGCGTGGTAAACCGCCGCTCCATCCTCTGATTGCGGTTAGCTATTTGCATAGTGTGAATACTATCACAACAGGCATTAATGATTTATTCACTTTTTTTATAATGCTGTTTTTCAGAGTATTGAGTAAAAATCTGTCTGTAACTGCACAAAGCTTCTTAGTTTGCTGAGTTCGTTAGTCTCGCTGTTCTTACTTTCAGGCAATAAAAAAAGAGGAGGATCTTATTTTAATTACTTTCATCACTTTCTTCAGAGAAACCAAATCTACAAAGAAGCTGTCAACTTGGTCAAAGTCAAGAAAAGCCGTCTTCCCAAAAGCATCTATCAATGTCAGAGCTGATGCAGTGGAAACACCTCTGTGGAGCGCATCAACATTTCACAGATCCGTACCTTGATGCAAGCAAAGAGCACATCTCTTTCATTTTCCAGAACACAACCAACCGTACAGCAGCGGCCGGCGTAAAAGACTGACTCTCCTGTTACAGTGCCCCGTGTATGCTAATTATTTTCTGCAACAATAGCACAATTTCTATAAAATGTACAGTTACATTTTTCTGTTAAAATCAAATATATTTGTTTTTGCATAATTGTTTTATAATAAAAGTTAACTTCACAACTATTGATAGGAAAATATTGCATCTGTGTGTGTTATGTGAATTTGTGTTTAAAGACAATAGGAGCTGTTAGTGGCAAGGGTAGGGCCTGCCGGACCATGCCCCGTGACCCATCGTGCCCCGTCATCAAGGCTGGTGAGAATTAGAATGCAAATATTCTACTATTTGATCTTCCTGTGGTCCAAATATGAGTCCCAATACGCAAAAAAGTAGAACACATGAAAAAATGGTTACAGCGATCTGCCCGCCATTTTTTTCAATTGCATTTTGCAAACCTTTGTAATGTGACCGTCTAGACTAGCAAACGGCCAGCTTTAGCGCTGGTGGTGCCCGGTGCGACTATCATTTATGGTGCCCCCACACCTCATGACCACCTCCTCTGATTCTCTCAGTGCCACTGGACAAAGGTGCTCCCATCTCTCCAATCATAAGTTATTGCTAAACACAGCCCCCCCCTGAGGTCAGCACTAAGCATGGGCGGAAAATCCGTTCCGCTTGCGAATTTCCCGCAAAATCCGCAAATTCGCACGCAGCGGATTTGTTTTTCTTGGTGATACAATTTTGCGGCGTGCGGCGTTCACTTACCGTCATTCAGCGTTTGCCGAGTTGTTTTTCTCGATATTTTTGCGAGTGCTGCGCCATTTTGGATCTTGCTGCGGGATCCCGCGGGCGACGCATCACGAGAGTTCGCAATTGCGAACATGTAGGTGCGGCGGGCAGCAACAATCTCGCGCTCGCGAAATTACAAAATTTGCAATTCTGCACAAGAAATCCACTAGCAAGCAGCATAGACCTTCTGAAAATGATGATTTTTATCAGAATAACTCCTCAGGTTGGCATTTGCCTGCACTTTTTGGGATTTGAGGCCTTTTGGCTCTCTTTGGATCACTTTTTGGATTAGAAATCAACTTTCATAAGTAAGTTTGTTTGGGGCATTACAGTTGCTGTTCTGCAGAAATCACTCAGCAGGTGCAAAAGTTCACTCCTCATTAGTAAACATTCCCTGTAGTACTTCCTGAGGGCCCCCTCCAGAGTTCAGTTGCCTATGTTTGTTTGGGGCATTACAGTTCCTGCTCTGCAGAAAAACGAATTTTCAAAAATGAAAGCACTCAGCAGGTGCAAAAGTTCAAACTCATTATTAGTAATAGTAACCATTCCCTGTAGTGCTTCCTGACTGGGGCCCCTCCAGAGTTCAGTTGTTAGTTGCAACAATTGTATGACCCTGCTCTGACCCTCACAGCAGGCTCATAGAATAGCTACAAGTAGGCCACAAAGGTCCTGGAAAAAACAAGTTGCACTGCAGCAGAAAGCAAATTACAGATAAGGAAGCAGGTGCCAGACTGGAATTTTAAAACAGTGACACATTAATAAACCAACCCGAAATTAATTCATGTCAGTTGAAGCAGGGCAGGTGTGCTTGCTTTCCCCCCCCATAATCTACAGTGATGATGAACCAGAGGGTGGCATTGATGTACCAGAGGGTGGCATGGGTGAAACAGAGGGTGGCAGTGGTTAAACAGAGGGTGCTGGGAACCTGTGATGATGAACCAGACGTAGAAACAACATAGTCGCGACCGTTGTGAGCCGACAAGTAAGTTCACAATTGCGAACTGGAACCAAACCCTCGCGAACTGGCAGAAACCCTTGCAAACACACAAAAAGAATTTGCGGATTTTGCGGATTGCGAGTTCGCAAATTCGCGAACGCCAGATTTGCAAAATTCGCCCATGCTTAGTCAGCACCTCCTTCACAGGTCAGCGCCCAGTTTGGCTGCACCAGTCGCACTGCCCTAAAGCCGGCCCTGCTAGCAAAGCACAGTAGTTGAGAGCTGAGACTGGTCAGAGTCCAAGCCCTGCACCCAATCTTCCCCTGTGCATGGCTGAACGCTGTACCCAGTGGCGCGGTTTACCACCTATTGAGTTTGGGGCCAGCTAGAGGCTACTCCCTGCAGCCAGCAATCCACAGCGCACAGCCAAAGGCAATGGTTGCATCACAGGTTGCCAGAGGGGATTGGGTGTATGCTCAACCATCGAAATTCAATGAAAGATCAACGTTTAAAGTGATGTTTTAGTTAGGTATGGTAATACCACCTTACCTTACATTAAAAAAAACAGAAGTCACTGAAAAAGTGGCATAATAGTTAGATGTTGGAATTAGATAAGAACTAACCTTTAAAAGCAGAAAAAAACCCTCAAATTCTCCAGTCATAGTTTAATTAAATGACTATAACTTGTCTACTGTCACGCACTGTCGTGACATGTTAAATTAAGTCATTGATGACATTCCAAATGACAATTCCAAGCTATAGTTAGTTGACTAAACTATAACTGCGGAATTTCAGTATTTAGTTTGGTTTTGGACACCACTCTATAGTTTGGAACAAATACACTACACACATTCCTGAGATGAGCAGAATGGTGTACAACCTTAGAACCATGCTTACAACCACTCTGTGAGCTAAACCATTTCTAAGTGGGTCACCCCTACATTCTGCATTATTTAACAATCTTAAGTGAACTTCTAGAAATTAACTACAACACCTTATACATGTACACTTTACATAGAATGTGTCTATAGCACTGTATAGCAATTATACAACATGGGTACCTGCCAAGGCATCCACTGGTGGATAAACAGTTGTGAAGAGAAGGCTTTACTTGCAGATGTTTTGCAATAGATTTTGTCTTTAAGTAAAAACCCACTTAAAGCATGCCTCTACAATGCACACCAATTAAGCCCAGCCGTTACCATGCTTAACACGGAGAACTTGCCTCTAAAACTCTACTAGTAGGTATAGCGTGCACCCATATAACTTTCACCATGCACAGCCACACTTAGCTCCAGCTTATGATATTTCCATACTATGCACTAGACTGTTTACTACCAACTTAAAAAAAATTATGTAAGGGTTTATTGTGTAATGTGAATAGCAGTATCATATATGATACCATCAGTGTTGTCATCAATGATGTAATTCGAGATGTCATTATTGATATTATCAGTGCCGTCATGTAACATGTCATGAACAGCGTTATATATGAGGTGATAAGCAGTGCATGACGGGACACATATTCTAATTTATTCTCGAAACTGTAACTGTTGAATTTCGTGCTTTTTCTGTGTTTAAAAGTCTCATTGTAACTCCTGACTATGTAAAAGTTTAACCTTTGTTTTTTTAGAGACATATGCACTTAGTAACGCTCTCTACGCCATGGTCCCAGCAGTTTTAGCAATGGTCTCTTCTGTGCCCGGCCCTAACATTATTTCTAGAGACTGCCTCTGAAGTGATGAGCGATTTTAAATAAGGACCTTTGCTTTAGATACTTGATGTTGGAACCTAGGGGAGGAGAGCTATATCAGTTTAATGTACCAGTTAGACAGCACAGCAAAAGTATAGTCATATTTTTTACAATACTGCATTATGCATGACTGGCCAGTGAACAACCTTTTCTGGTGTTAAACACTTGGTTAACTATTGTCAACTCTAATTGTTCTGAGCTATTGTAGGCAAATACATTCTTTGTTTGGCTGTATGTTGCATGGAAGAATGATTGCTGTATGTTTAGGCGCAGAGTACAGGAACCACCAAATCCTTGCTGCTACATGCTTTGAGTAACAAAGAAACATACATGCAAAAAGCATTTCCTAATGGATACCTCTAATAGCAGATTCCTCATCTAGTGAATATTCGCCCAGGCATCGGACTGAATCCAGAAACTCAAAAGAATTACTTATGCATGCTTTTAGGTGGCATCATGCAGCTCTGCATCATCATGGTTCTGCTCAGTAAGTGACAACTGGGGCCACATATAAGTGCCATCCAGGTGCGCTTTCATCTGTTTCTTAGTCTCTGTGGGTTCAGTTGCACATCCGGAGCTCTACTCCTTTTGTCGTTGACAACATTTTTCACAAAAATGTCTTTTACCAGTGTGCAGTGGAAATATAGCAGTTCCCAAAATGACAGGGACTTGTAGGCACTGACAAATGCCTTGGGTCGGAACACAACTCCAGGGCCTGCGACGACTGCACTGAGGTGAGTTTGAAGGCCATAAGGGACCATGAGGCATAACTCTACATTGCCAAACACTAGACGCCAGTACCGTGACCAATCGAATCCTGTTCCCAAAGCAGTTCTTGTGACAGATCCTTGTTGCAGCTAAAGTCTTCGAGTAAGCTGAAAAAGAGACATAAGAAATCCAATAAGTAATCAGCTTCTTCCAGCCACTCTTGAACTCCAGAGAGGGTGCAAAGGCATCAGTATGCCACTCTGTCTCGCTCCCAAACTCCTGAAGAGTGGATTTCAAATTTGGTCCAATTGGAACATGAATTTCTGGGTCCGTTCGTGTTGTCAAAGCAGATTGTGGCTTCAGGAAGACAATGATGTGTATATTTGGCATGCTTCTGGTTCCCTCTGATATGCCTTCGGGCCTTTAAGGATCCACAGAGGCCTCCAGTCAGGTATTCCGCTGATAGGTTTGCTCTCAGTTACTTCTGTTTCTCTTGAACCTCCTTCGGGTTCTGTATCAGCATAGGTTCCGATGTCACTCTCTGTTCCAGTTCCTTTGACATCGACACCGATGGCGAATGAGGAGAATCAACTTACCACATTGGTTTCAGACTCCGAGTTGAACTTTTCTCCTCCTCGACCGAGGTAAGTTTCTGATCCCAGTGGGGTCCAGCTAATAGGCAATTCCTCAGACACTGACACATTGCATTTACCATGTATATATGTTGTACCATTTCTTTGATTTTTATTCAGACAGACAATAGTGACAACTATGAAAAAGGGGAAACGTTTGTCCCTCAGTATGATGAGGGCAATTGGTATGAAGAACTATAGGATGCCAGTGGTCAAGACAACTCCCCAGACACTGTACTTGTCTCTTCCCATGGTCCTGCTACAGAGGAGAGTGTTTCTTTCACCGATGTCATGTGAAAGGCTGTGGCGGTCCTTGACCTGAAGCTCCTTACCACAGAAGTAAAGACCAATGTCCTCTTGGAGATTCTCCTATCTGGCTAGTCACCTACCAAACCTCTCCTGCCATTTAAAAATGCCTTTACATATACTTTCTTGGGTACCTGGGCAAAAGCTTGTTTTAGTCCCCCAGTCAATAGGCAGGTAGCTCATCGCCACTGACAGGAGACCCTGTCTTCCTGACTAAACATCCAATGGGAGTTTGGTGGTACAGGTGTCCACTTGCAAAGTAAACCCTATTGCCTTTCCTACGGCCCCTCCTGATGGCAAATCCAAACGTACAGAGGCCTTAGTTATGCGCATGTTGTCTTCTACCAGCCTTGCCCTATGTTACTTCAATACCAGCTGCCTCTGAGTCAGGCAATTGGGACGATTGTGGCACTTTAGCACCATGCCTGGTTGAGGTCAACATGCTTCTCAGATGTGCAGGCTTCCCTGATCGACATACCAGTCGAAGCCTTTCACCTCTTCAGTGAGATACCATACTCAGCCATGGAGCAATTTAAAGACAGTTGCGCCATAGGGCATTCCTTGGATTTGTGTGCACTCTCACCGTCCGTTTCATCCCTTTTGGTTATACACTAGTGGTTTACATTATTGAAGGCCAGGCCCTGTAGCAAACACAACAAACTCCTCAGCCCTTTCATGGCCAAGGCCACGGCTCCCAAAGAAAATGCTCAGGGCATCAAGGACAACATGCTGCTCAGTCCTCCAGAACTGCAAAAAAAAAAACCAGGACCCACGTCTGGGCATACCTGGCTCACTTACGACAAGAAAGCAAAAGACACACAATTGATGGACGGAATGCAGAACAAATCAAAACATTCACCCACAGTCAAGAGATCTGGGTTAAATCCATCATTCTTTTGCTCACCATGCCATCCCAATTTAGACCTGACCATATGCAAATCAGTCTTAACCCTGTGCCGAGTGGGATAGGCATGCCCAGACGTGGGTCCCGTGCTCTCCATGCCACTGGAAGACAAGCTATCCTGGCTGAGGGTTGAAAACCCAAAACCGGTCCTGGGATGCTTGTTTCCAGTCCAGGGATGACCTGGCCTGGCAGTTCGGGCTAGACTGTTACCATTAGGCACAGGGTCAACACTGATTTGCATATGGCTGGGTTCAAACTGGAATGGCATAGTGAGCAAAAAAACGATGGATTTAGACCCAGATCTCTGTACTCGGGTGAATGAATGACATTGGTCTGCATTCTGTCCATCAACTGTTCTTTTTGCATTGGTGAGGAACCCTGCAGATTGACCCGACACAGGCTAAACTGTCTGAAGTGTTTGTTTTTTCATTTGCCCAGCAAGGACTTGGGTTGGGCACTACTAGAGGATGTTTGTCTGCTCTATTTGCTTTTGTACCGTTAATAGCTCATTCTTCTTGGTTTAAATCACCAGTTGTGTTGAGGTTCCACAAGGTTTACAGGATTTGTTTCCTCCAAAACCCTTTGTGATGCAACAGTGAGACTGAAAT
Organism: Lissotriton vulgaris; assembly: GCF_964263255.1. NCBI lineage: Eukaryota > Metazoa > Chordata > Amphibia > Caudata > Salamandridae > Lissotriton > Lissotriton vulgaris. The sequence continues at coordinate 1,720,602,005 of NC_141691.1, read as the reverse complement.
ATGATCCCTACCGTCCTCATGGGCAGTGTGTGAATGAGCTTCAGGCACTCTGGGTCCACCTGGCGTGCACATCATTTTTTCCTCACTAACTGGTTTTGAAGACATAAGCAGCATTGCTGCCTCAAGTGGTAACACCCTTTCTCCAGTATTAGGGGTGTCTTTCATAGATTCACAATCTTGAATATTCCCCGTCGTCGAAGTGGGAGTCCCACGGTACATAAAAATAGCAATATTGCTAATATATATATATATGTAATAACATAATACATAATAAAATAGAGATAATACACACTGAAAAAAACCTCAACAATGATTCCTCCATAGGAATGCATTATAGAGAGAAAACTCATTTGTAACATATCAGTGTTATTATGTTAGTCCAAACTGCATCCAATCAGGCTCAAGCACCCTCCAGAACCTTCTTCTCAGAAGCTCAAGCCCTCAGATTTTCTACCGCACGTCGTGTGAAGGGAGTCTCCCTGAGCTCTGCTCAGTTTTCTTCATTCTTGTCTTCTATTTCAGTTGTTCTCAGGATGTCAAGTAAGAAGTCTTTGTTTAGGCCTTGCTCTTCCTGTGGGAAACTGCGTCTGTTTGAGAAGGACCCCCACCAAAAATGTATTTACTGTCTTTATACTGAACACAAGGTGGCTGACTGCAAGTTCTGTAGAACTTTTCCTGCTAAGACTCTCAGGGACAGGGAAGGTCGTCTTCTTTTATGGTTGAAGCGCCTTCAGGACAAAGCAGCAGTCTTGTCTGATGCGGAGAGTTTCAAGTCAGGTCCTTCTACTGCCCCTTCAAAGCGTGGCAGTGTTCAGGAGTTGCCTTCTCCTTTCCTGAAGAAGAAAAAGCTGGCCTTAACAGGAGCCTCAGTGAAACCTACTGCTACTGTCACTTCTGTGACTACGCCCATGAGACCTGGCTCTCAGGCGTCTTTTCCAGCCTCTATAAGTGTTGTTACACTTCTGACACCGCGGTCATCGACGGGCTCGTCGACGACCATTCCAGCGACGAAATTGGCTGCTGTGGCTTAGTTGACAATCACTATGACGACGACATCGTCTGGTTCATCGTCGTCGACGAGGGTGTCGTCGACGGCTTTCACGACTACGAAAGCTTCAATTTCCTCAGTCTCGTCGACGATTCCGATTATATCGTCGACGAAGAAGCTTCCGTCGACGAAGAAGGCATCGTCGATGTTGCATGTCCCGTCGACGTCGAAGATCCCGTTGACGCTGAAAGCACCGTCGACCAGCTCGACGACAAAGTTAACATCCAAGGATTCGTCGACGAAGTTCCCGTCGACGAATACATCCAAAAAATCACCGTCTCCGACGGCTGTGTCTAAATCATCGTCATCGACGGCTGCTCCAGTGAAAATATCAACGTCGACGGCTGCGTCGACGACAGCTTTGCCGTTACCTTCTGGAAAACAGCAAGAAGACGCAGCATCCACTTCAGGATCCATGTCTTTCGCCACTATGCCCTTAGTGCCTTTGGATACTTCAACTCCTACAGTCGTTACAGAGTCTTCTTTGGGCAATATCCAGGACTCCGCACTCCAGTTGCCACCTCCTACTCTTCAGCCACCCTCACCATTGTTGGTTACTGACCATGAAACGGAATCCATTGCAGACGTCAATGTTTTTGGTGATGCTCACAGTCCATCAGATTTGATTATCAAGTGTCAGGACACTAGTTCTGAAGATGACGAGGAGGAGGCTGAGGACCAACAGGAGGAACAATATGTGCAAGTTCCTATGGCGACTTTTCCGGTATCGCTGTTTTCCAACCTCCAACATATGTTGGATGATTACAATAGGAGATTTCCTCCTACGCCTCAAGGTACCCCGGGCCATACCACCGCTGAGACCACAGAGCCTACTCAATCTCAGCAGCTTCCTCCTAAGCAGACTGCTCCTCCAGAAGGGCCACGTCCGGCTATCCCCACTAATTCTCAAGATGTGGATGAATGAGTCAGAGCCGGAAAGAGAGGAAGGAGAAGTTCCACAGGATACGGATGATGACCAAGACCCGGATATGGCAGAATTCGATGACTATCGAATACAAACGCCCTCTCCACAACAGGGCGATTCCGGTGATTCACCTCCGGTTGACATCGCTAGCTTCCATAATTTGATGGATAAGGCGGCAGACCGTTTCAAATTGCCAAGAGTGCAGCGAGAGGAAGACTGCTTTCTCTATGACTTTAAAAACCAGCCTTATAAACAGGTCCACACCATACCAATTATCGAATTTGTGTGGAAGGAGGGAATGAAGATCATGCAGGCACCTAACTCCTTACCTGCTCAACTCCCTCGTTTGGAGAAGAAATACAAGGCCCGACTGTCTCGCCCGCTTGCTTGCTCACGCATCCTAAGCCAGATTCCGTGGTGACCCAGGCAGCGCAACGACGGGCGCGTAACCCTGCAACTCCTATCACTTCTCCTCCTGATAGAGAGGGTCGACGTTTGGATGCGATTGGGAAGAAGTTTTCGTCCATGGCATCTACTTCAGTCCGTGCCGCTAATGCTTTGGCCATTTTAGGTTGTTTCGACCGACAAATGTGGTCAGACATTTCTGCGCTGGTCTCGTTAATTCCGGAGACATCCAGAGCGGAAGCACATCAGATCCTTCAAGATGGCAAGAGGGCATCAGAAGAAATAATTGACTGTGCTGTGGACGTTGCGGGTACTGCTTTCCGTATCCTTGCCAGTGCTGCGGCCCTCCGGCGCCAGGGTTGGCTGAAATCCACTTCGTTCCGGCAAGAGATCCAGTCGAAGATACTCGACATGCCGTATGACGAGAGTCTCTCTTCGGCTCTCACATCGATGAGGCGTTGGAATCGATAAAGAAAGATAATGATACCGCGAAGTCGCTTGGTTCCTTGCAATTCAAGAAACAGCTTTTTCGTGGTGCGCGTGGACGAGGCACCTCGTCCGGCACTTCTCGAGGGGGGCAGTCCCAGTACCGCCAGTACAATCAAGGGAACCAGCGTAACGCCAACCAGCAATTTACTCGTCAACAGCAGTCCAGGCCCTATAGAGGAAAATCTAACTATAGGGGCTCCAACAACAACAAACGTCAATGACTTTCCAGTTCCGCAGAGAGTTGGAGGGCGAATCTCGCAGTTTTATTCCCAGTGGTCTCTGATAACATCGGACCAATGGGTTTTGGACATTGTACACAAGGGTCATGCCTTGGAGTTCACAGAGATTCCTCCACATTCTCCACCCTCAGGCCCGCCACCTCCCCATCTCGAGGAATTACAACATCAAGTTCATCTTTTGATAAAAAAGGGTGCAGTCGAAGTGGTTCCTGTATCTCAGCGAGGAAAAGGTTTCTACTCTAGGTTTTTCCTCATTCTCAAAAAGACGGGGGAGTGGCGGCCCATTATGGATTTGAGAGCTCTCAATGTGTTCCTCAAACAACAATCTTTCCGCATGCTAACGCTATCGGAAGTCTTACGGTTTCTCTGCAGTGGAGATTTCCTAACGACAATAGACCTGCAAGATGCCTATTTTCATGTGCCTATAATCCATCGACATCGGCAATACTTGAGGTTCAAGGTGGGTCATGTTCACTATCAGTTCAGAGTCCTACCTTTTGGCCTACGATCAGCACCTCTTGTCTTCACGAAGGTTCTGGCTCCGGTCATGGCTCATCTGCGTCTTCAGGGAGTTCAGATTTTTCCTTATCTGGACGATTGTCTTCTAAAATCCCAGTCTCCTCAACAGCTGACGCACGACACACCTCTATGCCAGCCAATGTTCAAAGCACTACGGTTAACCATCAATTTGGAGAAGTCACACTTTACACCGCTGCAAAGGAGAAACTTCCTGGGGGCAATTCTAGACACAAACCTGTCAAAAGCCTTCATCTCCCTCGAACGCCATCAGAAGATAATTCGTCTGGTCTCACTCGTCAGGTCAAAGCAGTCAGTTTCTGTGCGAACGTTAAAATCGTTTCTGGGGATGGCATCATCTTGTATCGCACTGATCCCAAATTGCAGGTTACGCACTCGTCCTATACAGGAGGAACTGGACCTGCAATGGCGTCAAGTGTCAGGGTCGTTCAACGACCAGGTGACGGTAACGTCCCGCATGAAGAACAGTTTGCTCTGGTGGGAACAACCAGCCAATCTGGACGAAGGGATTTCGTTTCTAGCCCAATCTCCGATCTGACGTTGACTACAGATGCGTCCATGGAGGGTTGGGGCGCTCATCTCCTGGACCTTTCCATCAGAGGCAAATGGACGGCAACACAACGAACCTGGCATAGCAATCGGCTGGAGTTGATGGCAATCTTCCTAGCGCTCAAATCGTTCTTGCCCGTAGTGCAGGGGGAGTCGGTGCTGGTTCAGACAGACAACACCACCAGCATGCACTACATGAACAAACAGGGCGGCACAAGATCTCAGCCACTGTCTCGTCTGGCTCAAAAAATTTGGGATTGGGCTCTTCGTCACCAAATTTCTTTGACGGCAGTCCATCTGCCGGGGGTATCCAACATCCTTGCGGATTCCCTGAGCAGGTCCGCATCATCCACCCATGAGTGGGAGATACATCAGCCAACTCTGGACCTGGTGTTTCGTCATTGGGGTTGTCCCAATATAGACCTCTTTGCAACCCCAGTGAATCGGAAGTGCCAATCTTTCGCAAGCTGGCATCCCCATCCAGAGTCCAGCGGAAATGCCCTGCTCATTAATTGGAGCGGACTGTTTGCTTATGCTTTTCCACCGATCCCATTGGTGCCGAGGGCGTTATGGAAGATGCGCAGGCAACCCTGCCACTTGATACTGATCGCCCCTCGTTGGCCCAGACAGGCATGGTTCTCAGAACTGCTTCTGCTATCACAATGCACACCCAGTCATCTGCATCCACGTCCAGACCTCCTGACGATGGACGACGGTCAAATTTGCCATCCAGACCCATCCACGCTTCAATTATCAGCATGGAACCTGTATACGTTGAATGTGCGAACTTAAATATGCCCCAAGAATGCAGAGACATTCTAGCGTCTGCTAGAGCTCCATCAACCATCAAGACATATAAGCTAAAATGGAAGCGTTTCTGTCATTGGTGCGCTGCATCCAATATCCACCCAATCAACTCAACTCCGGAGCAGCTCTTGCCTTTCTTTCTGAGCCTTGCTCAGTCTGGTCTCTCTCATGCCACCTTGAGAGTTTTTCTAGCAGCTATTTCACGTTTTCGGCACGATGGCTCAACGTCTCTCTGTTCATCCAGAATCATCCGACAATTCTTTATAGGTCTCTTCAGGAAGTTTCCTCCGATTAGGCGCCCTCCTCCGGCATGGCACCTCAACGTAGTATTGTCACAACTTATGAAGCCTCCATTTGAGCCGATTCACAGAGCAGACATCAAGTATCTTACCTGGAAGGTTGCATTACTTTTGGCCTTAACATCTTCTCGTCGTGTAAGTGACCTTCACGCTTTCACGATCAAGCCTCCGTATTTGCAATTTAAACCCGATGGAGTGTCACTTCGTACCAATCCTTCTTTTTTGCCGAAAGTACCTACTGATTTCCATTTGAACGAACCTGTCTTCTTAAAGACTTTTTTCCCGGATCCAAAATCTCCGACAGAACAGCGACTACATTCTTTAGACATCAAACGTTGCCTAAAATTTTACATTTCAAGGACCACCCCTTTCCGTAAATCCGATCAACTGTTTGTAGCATATGGACGGATGCGGAAGGGTCATTCAGTGACAAAACAGACAGTTGCAAGATGGCTCTCAGCAGCCATATCCTTTTGTCACCAGCAAGCTGGCAAGCCTTTACCACGTCCAGTGAAGGCACATTCAACGAGAGCGATGGCGTCATCCACCGCTTTGTTTGCTGGAGTGCCTCTACACCAGATTTGTCGGGCAGCGACATGGTCCAGCTGGCACACCTTTACCAGACATTACTGTTTGGAAGCCATCAACGAAGCGGATACCGCAGTGGGGCAAGCAGTGCTTCGTCATCTTTTCAAATAAGGTGAGCCTCTGTTCCCTCCTCCATTTCTTTCTGAGATTGCTATATGCTTTTAAGCTATATGTATTGTTTTCAAGTTTTTCAGAATGTATTGCAATCTCAGCTTCTAAGGAGGTTACTGCTATCTATTCTATTCAAGCATGTGAATCTATGAAAGACACCCCTAATACTGGAGAAGAACAATTGTTACTTACCTGTAAACAGGTGGTTCTCCAGTATTGGTGTCTTTCATAGATTCACATGCGACCCTCCCTCCTCCCCTCAGAGGCTCTTTCTCCTCATACGCTCTTATCATTTGTGCTACGAAAATCTGAAGGCTTGAGCTTCTGAGGAGAAGGTTTTAGAGGGTGCTTGAGCCTGATTGGCTGCAGTTTGGACTAACATAATGACACTGATCTCTTACAAATGGGTTTTCTCTCTATAATGCATTCCTATGGAGGAATCATTGTTGAGGTTTTTTTCAGTGTGTATTATCTCTATTTTATTATGTATTATGTTATTACATATATATATATATATTAGCATTATTGCTATTTTTATGTACCGTGGAACTCCCACTTCGACGACGGGGAATGTTCAAGCATGTGAATCTATGAAAGACACCAATACTGGAGAACCACCCGTTTACAGGTAAGTAACAATTGTTCTTCCGGCCAACAAGCTGTCACCCTTCTGGCATTTTTTGCCCTGCACCACTCCTCAGAAGAAGAGAGACTGCATTTCTTGGATCCCAAGAGATCCCAAGAGAAGCTTCAGGTTTGATACTGTTCTTTGTGGATTTCTCAGAGCCAAAGTAGTGCAGAAAAAAACTATCTCTAGATAGATATTACTCTTGATTAAAATCTGCTATTATTTAGCTACGAAGCAGCCCCTGAAGGTTTAGGGTCTCATTCCTTTTGAGCAAAGTTGTAGGAGAGAAATCTGAGGTTAGAAGTATCCTTCAGAAAAAGGTTACTTTCCTTCAGTAACACTCTTTCAGGAGGATGCTCTATCCAAATGCAGATTCCTCACTGCCCTCCCATCTCCCCGTTTTGCTGAGTTGTCTCTTTTTCAGTTAAAAAAGCCCCAAACTAGGGAGCTGTACACTGGTCAAACCAATTTGCCAATGCACTCTGCGTCTGAGGGCATGGACAATCCTTCGAAAGCAACTGACATCAGCACTCTTGGGGGGGAATTTCTATGCGGTTCCTCTTGTCACTGCTGGAGATAAGCAATGTTGGTGCAGAGCCACATGATACCACCTATTGTCATGCAGAAGTAATGTTTTTGAGTTTCTGGATCCAGTCTGACACCTGGTATGTTCACAATGTGACTAATCTGGGTTAGGTAGAATATCCACCAGAAAGAGTTAGTTTTGTAACTTTTTTCATTTCTCACAAACAGCAAATATGAGGTGGGTGAATGACAGAGCAAAGTCAAAGACTAAGTGGCACATGCATCAAAGCTTTTTGTGATCACAAAGTGTGCGATTCACAAAAATCGGCCGTTTGCAATCACAAAATTAGCTTTTGCGATGCATCAAGGCCCTCGCAATTTGAGAATTCGCAATTAATCACGAGTTCAATTACCATGAAGTTGAACTTCATGGTAATTAGTAAAAACTTTCAAAAATGCACTAAAGTGCATTTTTCAAAGTTGTAGGTTACACACACACACACATGTCCTTGGGACATGTGTGTGCCCAACATTTGTGCACAAATCAATTTCAGAAGTGCAACAGGGTGTCCTTTTGACACCCTTGAAATTGCATGCGCAATTTGTGAGGACCTATTGGTGCTCGCAAATTGCACATTCGATTTCCCATTCATTCCTATGGGCCTGTAGGCCCATAGGAATGAATGGGAAGCCATTCATTATTTGCGAAGCGTAATTTGCGATTCACAAATAAGGAATGTGTAGAAATCGCTATTTTAATAGCGATTCCTACAAGCATAGGCTTTTGCGAGTCCTTAATTGCGATTCCTTAATAATCGCAATTAAGTACTCACAAAATCCTAGCTTGATGCATGTTCCTGTAAGGGTTTGTGAATGCAGCATCAGATACAAAAATAGTAAAATACTTGTACCTTACAGTCTTTCTTCTGTAATAAGTCTATGCATTGATGGACAACATAGAACCTATTGAAAATAGTGAGGTACCATGTAGGCTTTTGTTGGGAGATTCAATTGATGCTTCACCCTCCGTTCATTGCAGTGGAAGCTCCGATTGACAACTGATTGGGCCCCACTCTAGATGTTATTTTTGGTTCATGTGCTACTTTTCTTGTTCACTACAGACCCTCTGGGAGACACGTAAAATTCCCTAGCCCAAACCTAACAAGCATTTGCAATGCAATAGGTCTCGCATTATTTAAGTTTGAGCTATTAGCATTGTAAATGGCAATTGTTTTTTGACTTCTGCTATAGTTTTTTTTTTACATAAAAAGCTACATATAAAATATGTTTTATTAAAGTTATTTATGCAGTATCTAAATTTTGTTTGCATAAAAGAGTACAATAATATCTTAGTAAAAAAGTCAAATATTTTAATGGTAATTCACCAAATGTTCATTTATGTGTTGGTTTTGAAAATAGCTAAATTAATAGCTTTGTCATTTACAATGCCAATAGTTATAACTTTCGCAAATTTGACACCTATAGCATTTGTAATGCAACATTTGTATTTACGTGACTTAGATGTATTGATATTACAAATAACAATGGCTTTTAATTTTTTTTAATACTTAATAAAAGTGATTGTAATTTATAATGGCAATAGCTTAAACTTTTGTAAATAACTTTTGTGAAGATTATGTTCAGTGTATTTTATTGTAACGAAATCCAAGAACAGAAGTGAAATATTAACATCTTTTTGTGACATTTTTAATAAAGCTTGAAACATTGAGAGAACATATTTGTGCTGTGGTGGTGCTGAGTGATGCTGTGGTGGTGCTGAATGGGGCTGTGGTGATGCTGAGTGATGCTGTGGTGGTGCTGAGTGTTGCTATGGTGGTGCTGTGGTGGTGCTGTGGTGGTGCTGTGGTGGTGCTGAGTGATGCTGAGTGATGCTGTGGTGGTGCTGTGGTGGTTCTGAGTGATGCTGTGGTGGTTCTGAGTGATAATGTGGTGGTGCTGAGTGACTGTACTCACTGTCACTCTGCACTCACTGTCACTCTGCACTCACTGTCACTCTGCACTCACTGTCACTCTGCACGCACTCTGCACTCACTCTGCACTCACTGTCACTCTGCACTCACTGTCACTCTGCACTCACTGTCACTCTGCACTCACTGTCACTCTGCACGCACTCTGCACTCACTCTGCACTCACTGTCACTCTGCACTCACTGTCACTCTGCACTCACTGTCACTCTGCACTCACTGTCACTCTGCACTCACTGTCACTCTGCAGTCACTCTGCACTCACTGTCACTCTGCACTCACTCTGCACTCACTGTCACTCTGCACTCACTGTCACTCTGCACGCACTCTGCACTCACTGTCACTCTGCACTCACTGTCAATCTGCACTCACTGTCACTCTGCACTCACTGTCACTCTGCACTCACTGTCACTCTGCACTCACTGTCACTCTGCACTCACTGTCACTCTGCACTCACTGTCACTCTGCACTCACTGTCACTCTGCACTCACTGTCACTCTGCACTCACTGTCACTCTGCACTCACTGTCACTCCGCACTCACTGTCACTCCGCACTCACTGTCACTCTGCACTCACTGTCACTCTGCACTCACTGTCACTCTGCACTCACTGTCACTCTGCACTCACTGTCACTCTGCACTCACTGTCACTCCGCACTCACTGTCACTCTGCACTCACTCTGCACTCACTGTCACTCTGCACTCACTGTCACTGCACTCACTGTCACTCTGCCCTCACTCTGCACTCACCCTGCACTCACTGTCACTCTGCACGCACTCTGCACTCACTGTCACTCTGCACGCACTCTGCACTCACTGTTTCTGCACGCACTCTGCACTCACTGTCACTCTGCACTCACTGTCACTCTGCACTCACTGTCACTCTGCACTCACTGTCACTCTGCACTCACTGTCACTCTGCACTCACTGTCACTCTGCACTCACTGTCACTCCGCACTCACTGTCACTCTGCACTCACTCTGCACTCACTGTCACTCTGCACTCACTGTCACTCTGCACTCACTGTCACTCTGCACTCACTGTCACTCTGCACTCACTGTCACTCTGCACTCACTGTCACTCCGCACTCACTGTCACTCTGCACTCACTGTCACTCTGCACTCACTGTCACTCCGCACTCACTGTCACTCCGCACTCACTGTCACTCTGCACTCACTCTGCACTCACTGTCACTCTGCACGCACTCTGCACTCACTGTCACTCTGCACGCACTCTGCACTTACTGTCACTCTGCACTTACTATCACTCTGCACGCACTGTCACTCTGCACGCACTCTGCACTCACTGTCACTCTGCACTCACTGTCACTCTGCACTCACTGTCACTGCACTCACTGTCACTCTGCACTCACCCTGCACTCACTGTCACTCTGCACTCACCCTGCACTCACTGTCACTCTGCACTCACTGTCACTCTGCACTCACTGTCACTCTGCACGCACTCTGCACTCACTGTTTCTGCACGCACTCTGCACTCACTGTCACTCTGCACTCACTGTCACTCTGCACTCACTGTCACTCTGCACTCACTTGTATCTGTCTGTCTTTGCTTTATTTTTTTTATATCTGTACATGTCTGAATTAGCTCATATGTGCGTGAGTGCTTGTGCGGTCATATATGTAACAGTAATGAATGTAACTGCATGAACGTGTGGGTTTGTGCTTGTGTGTGTGCACGTATTGGGGTAACTGTGCATGGTGTGGATTGCATGTTAGCATGTAACCAACTGATTTTGGCCTCAGAAGTTCACATGCCCACAATTACAGATTTCACTCACTGGATCAGGCTGAAATCCTGAGCCAACTGAAACGCCCACACAGTAAGCTGTAACACAAAGACAAAAGACCCACGGGCATTTGAAGTTCCACATGTTTTCAGGAGTCAGCAGCCAATTTAAAACACATTTATGCAAATACGCAAAGAAAACTTCCAATCCTGCATCTGAACTTCAGTAGCACGAACAGGAAGGAGAAGCCAGACAGGACCTGCAGTGTTTAAGAAAGAAAAGTCTGAAAGTAACGGGGGGAGTGGGTGGGGTGCAAATGAATGCTGAAATAAACAATAGAGGAATATCAGGAAATGTACTTGCTGCTCCAGAATTGAATGCAGTCATCTGTAAATGAAAAGCAATATTAAACACTATTGCATACTGGATCATCGGCAATGCATTGTGATTGGCTAGAATGTCAATTTATACGTATCTGAGGCTTTCGACACACAACAAATCAAGTGTAACACCCGCCTCGATTTTGAGGAAAGTTACTGTGTATGAAAAACTGACCTTTGCAAAAAAGCTAATCCTGAAATGATACCACTGACTGACTGCACTGGACTCTACGGAAGAACTGACAGTGGTAACATAACGTTTTATAAAACTTAAGACTCTACGGAAGAACTGACAGTGGTAACATAACGTTTTATAAAACTTAAGAATTCACCTCCCTATACCACGCAAACACCAAACTGCCCATCCCCCTGCTCAAGCCGCCGGCCTCTCCTTGGAACAAGCATGGCGCGTGCTGCAGTCCGCCGCCGGCCTGCGACCAGGAAGTCAGGCAGGCCGGGCGGGACAACCGGAAACAGGAAGTAGGAGGGCGGGAGCCTACCCCGCCTCCCACGGAAGAGCCGCGATTGTTTTGAGCACCGGAGCAGGCAGAAGCCTACCCTGCGCCCCGGTGCCGAAGAAGGAAGGAAGAGTCCTGCTGCCGGTGAGAGCCGAGGAAGCCGGTGAGTGGGGCTTCGCCTTGTTGGGGGGGGGGCATGTGTATGCGCGCGCGCGCGGCGGCGGGCTGTGTATGTGTGTGAGCGTGCGTGCGTGTGTGTGTCTGTGTCTTGGAGTCTGTGTGTATGCGTGTGTGACTGTGGGGGGTTGCCTGTCTGGGTGCCTGCGTGTAAGTGTAAATGCGTGTGCATGCATGCGCGTTAGCCTGACTTGCTGGGAGGGAAGTGCACGGCGCGGCGCAGGACGGAACGTGCGCGTTCGCGCAGCCAAATCCGCCTGCTAAAGCTCGTGATAGTTTTTTGTCCCTCATTCCCCGGCATCGGACAGCTATAAGTCTCCGCCCTGGACGCATCCTTTGGATGCGATTTCCAGGCGAGACCTAAAAAGTAGATTGCGCCATCCTACTCCATTGCCCTAGAATGTAGCTACAATTGCAACTTCCAGAAAAAGAGGTTTTTTTTCGCAACACTCACTCACACTATTTATTCACATGCTGATCCGGAGGATCAAAGGTGCACCACAACATGCTTCAAAATTACTGTCTTATCACTGAACACTGTTTTATGTTAAAATACCTAATTTATTACTTACTCAAATCTTAACATTCCATAAAATCATACAACATATTTTAAAAACATATTACATACAATACCATCCGATTTGCACTTATAAGTAATTACAATGTTTAATATAAAATCTTAAAACCGCTTCTCAGCACTACATGCACATTTATTCCAGTTAATATGCTTATACAGTTAAATAATGTTTGTATAAACATAAGATAATAATGATTGTTATAAAAAAATCTTAATAAATCCAAGTACTGTGGACGTGGCGTTTCGGTGGTATTTATGCTGGATCATCCCACCTTCTTCAGCACATATTTTGTAACATAAATAATATCTAAAAAAGACTAGGAATCCAACACAATCACAACCACAGAGATGATTTTAAATTGCTGCTGTGTAAAGTTCATCAGGTTCAAAGTTTTTATTTCATGTGTTATTTTTATTATTCACTACAAAACTCCTGGGAGACCTGAAAAACTCTGAAGCCCAGACCTAAAAAGTAGAAAGCACCGTATTCCATTGCCCTAGCATATAGTTACAATCACAGCCACAGAGATGATTTGAAATTTCTGCTGTAAAAGTTTTTCTTTTCATTCATGCCATTATTACATAAATGAGTTTGTCCCAGGCTAATTTTGATGTTGGATCTGTATTCTTCCAGTCTCTGAGTATGCCACCACACAGTGCTGGGACAGGAAATTGATTTTCAAAGCTGTTGTAAAACAAGCCTTGCAAGACTGGTAACACACCCGCATAGACATGTGGCCACACTCTATTTTCTTACGTAAGCCTTATTAGGCCCCGATTTTCTGTTGATTGATCTGAATAGGCATCTATGTTTTCTATGCTCTATGATGCCATATGGCAGGCCACTGCCCACCTTTTCTTTTGCCTTATTGCTTACTGTTTCACAATCACCAGCCTGTGGTCAAATGCTCCTGTTTCAAATCCAGTCACGCTGCTACACTATCCCTAAAATGCACTTCAGAACCATTGTTCAAGGTCCAGTTGTCTCATCTAGGACGTGAACAAGTCTTGCTTAACTGCATTCCGGGCTCTAGCCTGATCTAAGTTAAAAGGGTCATCCAAACACTTGAATGTCTCATCAAACAGTGGAAAAAATATGACCAATTATGATGGATACTTCTACCTGCATATTCGTCACCTTTTGAATTCCCCCAGGCATCTGACTGGCTCCTGAAACTTGGGTAGCACTAAAGGAGTCCATGACAACTTTACCATTCCGCATGGAGTGAAAGTGCTACTCCTGGGACCCAGCTTACCACCAGCCACAGTCATCATCTTAGCCCGTTCAACAGTCCATGTAAACCTTTCAAAGAGTGTGGTAGTGGCAAAGGATGAGGCCACCAAGGACAAGGCATAACTCTTTCCCGGCCAACCCATCTGGCTTTCAGTTACCTCGGACAAGTGGGTCTTGTAGTTTGATCATTTTAACTATGCCTTTCCCTTTCTGTCAACACATTCATCCATTCCTCCTTTTTAGGTCTCGCCTATGCAGCGCTGCAATGACAGGACCTTTAGTCGTCGTTCTGCTCTTTTTCGAAGGAAACACACTCGTGCTTGTGGTGGCATCCACCCTGCGGGAGCGCGCAGCAGCGCTCATGCTAATTGGCTGTTGCTCGCTCCCGGAAGGCAGATGGTGCTTGAAAATAAGCACAGCTCTCCCATTCACTCTGTCTCCCAAGCGTGCGCACGCTCTATTTCTTTACTTTTGCTACAATCGTGGCACACCACGCTTTCATTTAACATGGTTAAAGGTAAAGGGCTGGTGCAGTGATTGCTGCAAAAGTAAACATCTATTTGTTTACTTTTGCTACAATCGCTGCACCTGCGCTTTAATTTAACCATGTTAAAGGTAAAGCGCAGGTGCCGCAATTGTAGCAGAAGTAAAGAAATTGAAAAACCCATCTATTTCTTTACTTTTGCTACAATCGCGGCACCCGCGCTTTACTTTAACCATGTTAAAGGTAAAGCGCGGGTGCCGCGTTTGCTACAGTAACAATGACAAATACACTGGGTGTTTAGGTTCAGCCTATAAGAAAGGAAGGGCTTTTTAGCTGCAATACAAATGTATCTTACTTTGTCTAACTCACATTACATAGTGCTTCACTATTACCTGCAGCCATATGAAGGTGTTGCCCTAGCCGCCACAGAGGCAGTTTGGCGAAAGCAACTCTAAATCCACCACATAGTAATGCGCTTGCTTAGTGCCAAAACGTGCATTTATTGGGTGCATGTTTCGCACAACTTAACAAGTTTCAGCCTTGCGGCTTTGTTCACCTGATCCCAAGTGCTAGAAGTCATTAGGTAATCTTACTTATCGCCCCCTTTTAAAGGTTATATCGGCAAAACTCCTGTCTACATTAACATACGGTAGTGAGGCACTAAGTGGGAAAGACACTGTGATCATAAGCAATGCAGTTTCAAAAACTTTTAAATCCCTTTTTAATCTACCAAATAATGCATCACCAGCACAAATAAGGCTGGAGTTTGGTCTAAATAACCAGTTGTACGCAAGAAAGGGACAATTTATCAAAGTATGGAACAGGATAAAAAATGACCATGAAATTCAAATGTCTCCGCTATCATGGCAAGAAATTGATGTGATGTCAATCTGGAAAACCACAATAACCAAGGAATCGTTTACAAAGGCAATCAATAAAATACCAAATCATCTATCAATTGTACGAGATAAAGACATATTTGCAAAACGAAAACATGCATGGCCAATAATGAGTGGGTTTTCAAAAAAGCAGATTCAACCATACTTAGAAATACCATGGTCATTAAAAAACAAACAAATCTTTATAAAGGCAAGATTTGGTGTATTACCTGGACAATGCCATTTCCCTCCATGGATAAAGTCGGAAGGGGACACATTATGTAGACTATGTAAACCTGGAGAGGAGAACATCATTCATTATGTATCTGCCCTGAACTGCAAATTGAAAGAAAAACTTTACTTAAGATACGTTTTAATGCTCGAGGAATAAGGTAATGGCTCAGCAACAGCAAGTCATTTGCAGTCAATGCGGAACATTTAAAAGGTGCTTCTTGGGCCCGCCTCTAATGGGCTTTTCCTGCCCCATAACCTCATGGTATCTGTAGTTCATTCAATTCCCACTGTGGGTGCTGCCAAATTCTTGGTGCTTTGTAAATAATTACTCCATGTGGAGTTACCTCTGGAGCGAAGGTTGCCTCTTCTGCCATTAAAACCCACAACACTGCGCTCGATATTTACCAGCGCTGCAGGTCCGCATTTGTTTGGCGGCAGGTCGTTCTCGAGACGAGTCGCTCCACTAATTAATGTCCAAACACAAAGGTTGCCCTTTAGAGAATGTCAACAGACTTTGAAGTTGTCACCTTCTGTATTGTAGGCTGCAGAGAAACGTGCTCTCATCAGGTAGGTGTCCATACGAGTTTCGGGCAGCGTTGCCCTTGGTCACTGGCTCAGCAAGAACAAGTTCTGCATTGAATGCAAAGGACTTTTTGCTGAGCCAGTGATCAAGGGTATGGCCACCTACCTGACAGAAGAAACAATATGGTGAGGGAGGGCCTAAGGGAGTTTATAGACCAGGCAGAGACACATTCCCTAACTGAATGCAAAAAACACAAAAGTGTCAAAGGGTCTAAGAAGTCTATGTGCGGTTCATTAAACTAACAAAGATCAGTGTCAACTCATCTAACAGTTGTAGAAAAGCATTGATGGATATCAGTGATCACTAGCAGGATACCCATCAGTCACCACTCGGAACCGCCCTTAATCATTTGGCATTCCTGTTAACCACAAAATCAGTACACTACTGGTTCAGATGGAAGGTCAGATGGTATAACCTCTTAAGAACCTAATAGGGGCCAAAGGTGGTAGAGTGTCACAAACTACCCATCAATAGAAAATATGGGTGACTGATTTGCAGTGCTGTGAAAAAGTGTGATTAGTGAGTGAAAAATAAAATTGGGTGAGGGAGCAGAAATAAGACTAACTTTATTCTGTTCTATGCTCGCTCCACCAATATTAAAAGAGCAGCATAAGTAGATTTAACAAATATCTACCTAGATGGAAAAATGGTCGACATGTTTCAGCAATTTACAAGGGACTGTTGAGGCCATTGCTTTCATCAGGACCGGAATATGACAAAATGCTACTGCAAAAAGTGAAGTGAAAGGTTTAAAAAGTGACAAAGTATTAACATTGCTGCAACATGAAAAAAGATCACCTGATTTCCTAGGTGTGTTCTTTGTTCGCAGAAGTTATGTATGTCACTATAAAAGAGAAAAGACACAGACTAATACAAGTAAAATGACCACATACATATAGACAAAACAGCATGTGGTTAATCCACATTGAGCTATAAACCTATACTTTAGGTTCGATAACACATTGGTTCTGTATTTTATCAACATGAAGATACGTGAATGTAATATTCTCATGTAACATATTATACTTCCTCTTACCCTTATAGTTGAAGCAAATAGCTCCACCCCGCCTGGCAACGGCTCAGGACACGAGGGAAGCACCGCTCTAATAAAAAAAGCAGAAAACAGGGGTATGTCATCGCTTCCTGGTCGAACGAAAATAAAGTACATTGTAAAGTACCCTGAGAAAATGACTCATATGGAGTTTGTGTTGTTTGGAAAAGCACAGTATCGTTCAGGCCTTTGATGTTTTTATAGTGACTGATTCAGAGCAGAGATCTACGCTGACATGTCAGTTGACATGCCGAGTGTCTAGAACTCCAAAGTCCATTATCGTATCTCACAGATAGCGACTGTTCAATCTACTCGATTAGACGCACAAAGGAATTATGTCAATTCTCTCAATATTCGGGCAGTTTGTAAAGCAAGCGAGAGAGTTGGTTTCGCGCTCTAATCTAAGGACAAAGAACAAAGCTTGCTCGGAAAAGGCACACTTAGCGTATAGCTCACCTATCCGTCGGTACTCCTTCGCCACCATCTGAACCGGTTGGGAGGTACCGACTCGGAGTGGACGCCTCGGATATAAGCCGCGCATTGATTGGTAGAACCTTGGTCATGTGACCGGGTCCTCCAATCAAAGTTGTTGTTGCAGCACATTGTTACATAGACCAGTCCACTTTATTCATTGGCCCAGTGATGGTCATGTGAGCGGACCCGATCTTTGACAAGAAATAGTTCATTGGTCAGAAAGAGTAATAGTGTCAGTGGTTGCTTAGAAACCAAGCCCAGAATCACAGAAGAAAAACACAGTTTCCGATCGTTGCATAAAAACATTACCTAACTTTACAGATCGAAGGCACATTACTAGATCGCCTTATCAGTCATCAGAAGAATGTATTCAGTATAATATGTTCTTTTAAAAGGGAGAAAGGACAGATGTTATAGATCCAAGGCACATTACTCGATCGTCTTCATTCAAATGTATAATGTACAGTCTGTTATTTTTAGGGGAGAGAGAGGACAGATGTTATAGCCTAACTCTTTCATTTATATTCCCACTGTGAGAATAGGGGGTCCAAAAGCCATATCTCAATAGTCTCTTATCCCTACAAAGTTGAAGGGATAATCATGTCTAAAAAGCATTCTAGTAAGCATGACTATAAGGCAGACCACGGTATGTCGTCGTTAAGCCCACCTTTGTTAGTTCCCAATTTAAACACCCATTTCTGTTCCTTACGAAGAAGGAAATTGGTGTGGTCTGTAACGTGGGGAGGAATGTATGGTTGTTCAAGCACAGGCCATGAAAAAGCAGTTGGAGCATGTTGTTTTTCCAGGAAATGAGTGGTAAGTTTAGTTTCCTGGAAAAACAACATGCTCCAACTGCTTTTTCATGGACTGTGCTTGAACAACTATACATTCCTCCCCACGTTACAGACCACACCATCTGATCTTTGTTAGTTTAATGAACCGCACATAGACTTCTTAGACCCTTTGACACTTTTGTGTTTTTTGCACCTACCTGACCGCCTACAATAAAGAAGGTGACAAATTCAAAGTGTGTTGGGGTCCTCTAAAGGGCTGTGAAGAAGAGGGCAAGGCGCACAGCGTAGTTGGTTCTGGCTAAGTTAATTGATGGTTGATCAAATTTTAAAGAAGGTTTTAGGATTTTTAGGGTGCTCCAACAAGTGGCGTAACCGTCCCTATACGCCGTAGATTGGTGGCTGGTTGTGTGCGTTACAGGGTATGTAAACGTATCCTTGTATTTGGGCACACCGTTAGCATAGTTCATCAGTGCTATAATATTCTACTTCAATAATGAGATTCCGAATTTCATCATACAACATTCACAAATTCATAGTTTCAAAACCTAATAGCGATGAGAGAACTAAAATCAGATCTAATCAGATCTGAATAAACTTACAATTGAGAGGTGACGAGACAAAACAAAACAAGTATCAAATATACGGAACAATAATGTTACTTAAGGGGACAGCATAATAAGAGATAAGTTTCAAACAGCTCTAGGCTACATGGCAAAGTAATGCTCATACACTGTACAAGTTCTTCATTCTCTAGTGTGTGGGCTATGTCTCTTATTTACCCAGATGGAAAGCCATCTCTTCCCCACTGTTAAGACCTTTAGGATGTTTCGTGGATAGATCTATTATATACCTCGACTCCAACCTCCGGAGTCATCTCAGGCGGTCACCGCCCCTCACATTAGGGGGTACAATATCTATTCCAAAATATTGTAGTTTGTTTCGATCCCGCCCATGTGTCTCAGCAAAGTGGCGAGCCAACGGGTAGGCCGGGTCTGCCTTGTCTATCGCTCTAAGATGTTCTAATATTCTTAGTTTAAGCTCTTTGATGGTGCTTCCGATGTAGCGAAGGCCGCACGGACAGAGCAAGCAATAGACCGCATATTGCGTACTACAGGTGATAAATTTTTTGATGGTCATTTTTCTCCCTGTTTCTGTTATTGTGTACGAAAGGACCCGTTTACTGCCTGCGCATGCTTTGCAGCGGCCGCAGGGGTAAAAGCCTTTTTGGTCTCTTAGAGTATTTACTCTCGGGACAAGTTTCTCAAAGTGGCTGGTAACCAACATGTCGCCAACTGATCTTGCTTTGCTGAAAGTAAGGAGTGGGGGGGTAGGCAAATCCTCCTTGAGTACATTATCAGTCAATAGAATGTGCCAGTTTTTACTAAGCATCCTCCTCAAATCCTTCCCCCTGATGAATATGGGGTAATTAGTCTGAATTTCCCGTTGCTATTGGTTTCCTCCTTTCCACGTCCTCCCCATATAGAGTTGGACGTGAGGAGGGTTCCCCTCTCGATCTTCCTTACTTTATTAAGCGTCTTTTTCAGCAATTTTTCGCCATACCCCCTGATCTTAAAGCGGGATACGCACTCCGAGGCAGCCGCCTCGAGGTCGGAATCTCTGGAGCAGTTTCTACGGAGTCTCAATAGCTCCCCATAGGGAATGCTATTAATAAGTTGGGGAGGGTGACTACTGCTGGCAAAGAGTGTTTTAATTGCCAGCAGTTTCCTTCCTATATAAGGAAGTATGCAGATGTCCTTCTTCAATAAATATTCTCAGATCCAGGTAGTCCGCTGCCACCGGACTAACTGAACCCGAGAAATGGAGATTTAGATTGTTGTTATTCAGTATGTTTATATATTCATCTGCTGTTTCTCTTACACCGCTCCATACGATGAACAAGTCATCGATGTACCGATGCCAACATACTACTGTCCCTTCTTGCTCCCCAACCTTGCAGCTCCTGGGCACCTGCTCCTCCCACCAGCCCACAAATAAATTTGCGTAGCTGGGAGCAAAGCAGACCCCTGACCTCTGTATGTACAATTGATCCTCAAATAGGAAAATATTGTGGGTCAGGCAAAATTCAACAAACTCCAGAATCATGATGTTATGTCTGGCGAAACGCAATTGGCGCTGTTCTAAAGTACGCTTGACTGCTTCCAGGCCATGATGGTGTTCAATCCTAGTGTACAAGCTGGTGATATCCAGTACCATCAACAGGTACCCAGATTCCCATTCCAAACCCTGTGTTTTCACCAAGAAATCTTTTGTGTCTCTGATATACGATTTTAAATTGGACACCAGTGGAAACAGGACGTTATCAATGAGACAGGACATGTTTTCTGTCAAGCTCCCAATGGAGGAAATGATTGGACGGCCTGGAGGATAGTCACAGTTTTTATGTAGTTTGGGGAGGTGGTAGAACGTTGGTATCATGGGACAGTTATTGCGTAGGAATAAGTGTTCATCTCTACTGAGCATCTGGAGATTGTACCATTTTTGGATTAGTTCATCATACTCCCTTATACTTTGTTGATAATTGGTACATTTTCTGTAGAATTTTTCATCCGAGAGTTGCTTCAGAGCTTCCTCCTTGTAATAGTCCCTGCTCATTAAAACCACATTACCCCCTTTATCCAAGGGTTTCACCACAATGTTTTTATCTGCCATTAGGGTCCTCAGCGCATTTCTCTGTTGTTCCGTAAGATTATAGTCATGGTTATGGTGGTCCACTTTTCGATACTGCATTAGATCATTGTTCATAGATTCCGTAAATACATCGACTGCGTCCCAAGGGGACTGGGGAACAAAGATGGAGACTGGTTTGAATCCGCTCTCCTCTCTACCCTGCTCCACTCCTTGCAGTTCTGCTCTTTGTGCCACATCCAGTTGTTCAACATTCGAGGTTTGTTCCATTTCCAGGTCCTCTAGGATTTCGACCGTAAGTAGGTCTCTACTGCTCAAAGCATCAGCCGCAGTTATCCTGGGTCCTTTGCTACCTCTGTTTTGTAGGTGTGGGCGCAGTTTGAAATATTTATGGAGTTTTAATTTCCGAGTAAAGCGGAACAGGTCTATCTTAGTCTGTGTATACTCCAACTCATTGTTGGGACAGAATGTAAGTCCGAGGCTCAGAACTTGCTCTTCATAGTTCGTGAGTTTTCTTGTTGGTAGGTTCACTACTGTCAAATTGGCTTGGTCTTCAGGAGCACTGGAGTTAGATGATGCTACTTCTTGTTGCGGTTCGACCAGCGAGAAGCTCCTGTGCCTCCTCTGCCTTTTCCTGCCGCCTCCTGCCCTCCTTGTCCTCCTTGTTTTCCTGCTCCCGATGTTCCTGCATCCAGCGGTTTGTTCTTTCCGCCCCGGAGCCAGGATTTCTTTATTACCTCTAATTCCTCCTGAAAAGGGGTTCTCTTATTCCTTCCAGGTTGGGTTGTTTGCGATGTTCGGTTGCCGGTCCGTTCTTCTGAATCCGATTGATTTCCTTCGGACTCGTTCTTGGTTACATCAGACTCCGAGGTAACTACGTCACTTGCATTTGCTGATCCAGTACCCCCACCTGTTACTTTCTGTAGGGCTTTACGCGGAGCGTCATATTACTTCGCATAAGTTAGTACGCGTCCTGTTTGATAATCATTTGCGTCACGTTCATATTTTTCTTGTTTGCGAAGTCTAATTTTGGCTTCATACTTCACAAGCCGGGCTTTCATTTGATCTTTCATCTGCCCAATAGATGTTGTTATCCCCGGCTCGGTTTCCTTGTCTAACTCAGTATTCACCAATGCAATTTCAGCTAACGCTCTATCTCTATCGCTCCACGCATATTTTACTAATATCTTGAGAGTCCCTTCATAGTAGGACGCAGTATGCTCAAACCAGTCTGTTAGTAGTTGGGGGTCAGGGTTTTCATATGATGGAACTGTATGGACCCTTAGCCCCCGGGGTACTCTTTCCTCTTCAATGTAGTTGGTGAGGCTCGTTGCCTCCCACCATTTCCGTATCTCCCGTTCATGGAGTCTTTCAAGCTTTGTCATAGTCATTGTTAATTGGTTACTCGGTGCCTCAGCTGCCGGCATGGCTGTTTTCTCGGGCGGTTTCTCCTGCCGTTTGAACATGCCCTTAGCCGCCGCTTGCCGCTCCGCATCGGAAAACATACCGATGTGCCTAACGTTCCGCACTGCCTTCTTGTGCGTTTGGAACTAGTGTGGCCCCTTCGCCTGGTCACGTACGGCGTTTATCCTCTCCTAGCGTCTTGCCGAAATACTCCGGAGTGTTCGCTGACATGCAGCAATGGGGCAAACAAGTTTAAAATCGCTCACCAGAAAGACGTCTTCCTCGGGAAGCCTTCAGCAAAGCCGACCGGTCTCCTCCGTATTCCGTCTCCTGGCTCAGCTTCTATTCCCCATTTCCGGAAACGCCGATGCGCAGCCTTTAACTTTCAAAACGCTCCTTCTCCACGAAGAAAGCTGCACACTCGCAGACGGGTGCTGTCGGCGGCTCGTGGACACCGCGTCACATTACGCTCCAACTCCTGATATAACCAAGAAGACAAACAGCACTCGAAGAGGTATATTGCCAATCACGCAGATTTTATTTTGCAAAAAAGGGGCTCACACAGACGCGTTTCGGCGTGCTGCCTTCGTCAGTGTGTGTTACACCAGAGTGCACAGTCGACATGTTTTTAAGACATTTCGGTGGTCAGAAACATAAACATAGATAAAGGACTATCTTCACTATGCTCAAGGAGCGCGCCATCTTGAAATGACATATGATGGATTACTGTCACAATCAGTCAGTCAATATGCATACGATATAGCCCACAGATGGGCAATCACCCCTTGAAGAACAGTGATACTTTCATTATACACATTGTTCTTAAAATGAACTATATATATATATATATATATATATATATATATATATATATATATATAGTACATGACATTGATTTTTATCTATTGCAACTGGCTTAAAACAAATTTGATGCTGCTTTTTTATCTTGTTTTAGTTGTTTTATATTGTATTATATATTATATGTATAATGTCTCATTGTAAGATTTTAGGTAATCAAACAAAGAATTATTATACAGCGCGACCTCGACCTCAACCTGTTGGAGCGCTCTACGTGAGCACCAGTTACATTACAGGAGGACACATTCATTTTTGGTAGGCACAGGGAATTAAAGAGAGTTGCCCAGATTCACAGGATGATGAGCCAGCGCCAAGACTCCAAACAAGTTCTCTGCTTCAAAGCGGGCAGCTCTGGCCTCAGTCACCCCTTGAATACATAACGTGTTCCTTGTGTTTGTGATATGCTAATTGAACACCAGAACACATTGTAAACAAAACATGCAGTTGTTCGCATAGGGCCGGTCATATTTTAGTGGCGATGAGTTTGATGCGTTTAAAGTGTCTGGGCGCCCAGCTTACGTTTCCTGCTCATTGGCCACTTTAGCTGCCAGTTCCTCTGAAGGTATGTGCACCGTAATAAAACCATAAACACAAATGCTGCGTGTGAATGCCTGCCACTAGCATCAAAGTGGTCAGAAGTTAAGATGCGCGCTTTAGGTGTAAATACTGCAGTGTTGTGTTTGGTATAGGAGTAAAGATGCAGTAATAATTGTTATTGTTTAAATCGTGTACAGTCCAGATATTGTATTGTTTGCTAAGAGCCGATTTTCGATAACAATGATGTTTTGAATAAACCCAACCTGTGTGATGAATCTAAATTAGAGCTATTCAGTATTGTCAGTGACTCAGCTGAGTCGGAGGGTGCGGGATCCAAATTGGGTGTCTCCCTGGCCCAAGCAGTACAGAGAGTGTTACTGATTCTTACTCGACTAGCTGGCTTAACAGACATGTTGAAATGCAATCGTCTTATCCCCAAACATCAGCTGATCAATTTTTGAAAATAGCCATATGTTGCTATCAAATACACATTTTCATTTTGAAAAGAACAAAAAAAATGACAAAAGCTTATTATTTAAAAAATAAATAAAAATAAATTAAAACAAAACATGCTTTGCCACAAATATCTTTTCATTTTTCGTAAATACACATTTGACCATCAAACTTCAATTTATAATTTTCATCACATACTCACATGCATCACTGCCACACATGAATGCCATGTATCACTATCTCATACCATGGATGCCTACAATATGCCAAGAATCATCATGGCTGGATCAACATTAGACCAAGGGTGGGAATCCTGATACCATGTATACCAACAACAAAAAGCAAGTAATTGCCACGGTTATACCTTGGCCACCATTATACTAGTTTGAGCAACATCATTCAGTGGTGGAAACCAATATTTCAAAAATTGGCGTCAATATGTCAGAGGCGGCATTTGCCAGCGGTTGCCATCATGAAAATGATTCTCACTTTATGCAAAGCATTTCCACCTGTATGCCATGGCCACCAATGCCAAAGGTGGGAACAATCAATACGCTAAGAATTTCAATCAATATTCCCGGGACAACATTTTGCCAGGCGTGGGAACCATCTTTTACATTGAAGCCCACAATATGCCAATAATGATCACCATTTTGCCTGGACTAGCAGCTTCATGCAAGAGTGGGCACCACTTGTAAATGGATGCCCGGAAGAAGACAATAATCACGGCCAATATAACAAGCATTGGCATAGCTAATAGGTCTCGATTTTGGGACTTTATAAGTTTAGTTATGCAGGACAATATTCTTGGGGCAACAACATCAACCATTGCATGGCTAAACACTTATAAGGTCCCAACAGCGAGACCTATTGACTATGCCAATGCTGTTTCACTTAGACGTTGGAAGAACATGCCTTCATCCTTACAAAGAGGTTCGGTCATTACTGGCCCAAGGGGCAATAAAGCAAGTTCTCAATGAGGGCAGGTGCAAAGGGTGGTACTCCTGTTACTTCCTGGTGCCCATGAAAGACCTATAACTCAAGACAATATTGGGCCTTCAGTTCTTGAACACCTTCCTGCAGAATGACAAGTTCAAGATGCCCATTCTAGCCTAGATCCTCTCAGCCCTAGATCCTTTCGATTGGATGGTGTCCCTGGACTTGAAGGATACGTACTTTCATGTACTCCTACTGCAGTCCCACTGAAATGTTCTCTGCTTTGCTGTGAGTAAATAATGCTTCCAGTGCACCCTCCTGCTTTCAGTCTCAATTTGGCTACCTGGTTATTTACGAAGCTGGTGGTCTTGGCCTATCTTTGCTGGGCAGTTGTCCATGTATTCCTATTTCTCATTGACGGCGAGCTCATCTCATTCAGTCAAAGACCACCTACAGATGACTATCTTGGTACTGTCCTCCCTGGGGTTCTCCATCAAAGAGCCAAAAATTCCTCCATCGGCCAGGAAAGAGGATTATCCTTATAGAAGCTGTTCTGGACACTGTGGTATTTAAAGCTTCTATGCCCTTCCTGCGACTGTGGCATTCAGGAATATTTCAGGATCTGACCTGGATGGTGCGGAGGGTTCTGGGACCCTGGCTTTATCTATCATGATATTGATTTGTTTTGTATAGAACGCAAATGCTGAGGGCATCTTCGCAATTAGGGCAAACTGGAAGAAGGATTTTTAACAAGCAGGCCTATAGCCAGGCACAAGGAGCAGGAGAGAGGTCAGGTTTATTAGAGAGCTAGCAGCTGTTTATATTGTGCAGGGTAATAACCAGGTTTTAAGATGTTTTCTGAAACTAAATTGGTTGGACTGGCCCCATTGATAGCATGGAAATTATGAAAAATGTATAAACAGTTCAACACGTAACTTACTACAGAGATCTCCAACTCCGACAAATCTTTGTCACCATGTTAGAATGGAGCACAAATCAAATTCATCAACTTACCCTCCGACACTCCTAGCAACCTTGCTGCCCCTTTGACTCACTCCTTCCACTAAAATGACTTCAATTGCATCCACCTTAACCAATGAACAAACAGTAACAAAACTCGCTGACACACTCCCCGAGCCCGATGGCGCCAGCCCCAATTCAAAACCAGCTGCCACTGAGTCCCCAACAGACTCAACCCTCTCTCCTAATGTAGACCCTACTTAGCCCACACAAACTGTCTGCCTTTCCAACCTCAATGACCCTGGCCTTCCCTACAGCAAAGTTTACTCGCCTTCCTTAAACATGAGGCCTGCCCCTTATCCTCCCACTTTCAGAACTGGAAACCTCAATGACATACTTACCCAGCTCTTGAACCGATTAGAATAAAAGCTTGATTTTCTAGCTAAAGACATCACTCATGTAAAAAAAGACCTCTCGATCCAGGCCAGGTTTTCCCGCTATCACACTCCTGGTATGGAGAAGTTGTCTCCCCTTGCGGGTACTCCAACTGTCCGCTATCACACCCATTGGACCTCTATTACCTTGAGTCGTCTGTCCCACAGACCCCACAAATCTCTTAGCCCCATGTCAGCTCTGGAAGCTGATGCTCTCAGCGAATCTTACATCACACTGAACTAGAAAATGGTCCACAAGCCCCCTTTCACATCTCCAATAATCTTGGGCACAAATAGAATCCCTCAAATGATGACCTCACCTAGAACACCTGTTTAATACACCACCATTCAGACACTACATACCACTAACAATAGTCCTAGCTCTCTGACTTGCATGCTCCTCAACGTCCGATCAACGGTTAAACACGCCACAGATATTGCCGAAGCTATACTTGATGAAGAAATAGACATCACATTTATCACTGAATCCTGGCTTAACGGTCACTTGACCTCTATACTAGATCTGCTCATACCACCTGGCTAAACCATCATTAGACAGGGCAGACCAAGGAGAAAATTGTGTCAGACTAGCAGTTGTCCACAAAGAAAGAATCCATCTTTCCACCTTAAATACCTCAAAATGCTCGACTTTCAAATACCTCAGAGTAGAACTTACAGCCAAAGGCACCTTTCCTATCAAACTTCATACCATCTACCAGAACTCAGAAGTCACTGCAGTCCGTAACCTTACAAACATTTGTTAAAATAAACGATCACAAACAAATCTGCAACAAACCAATGCATATTATAGGCGCCACTATAGATGCGGTTATTGCCAAAAATGAGCTTGTATCTCTATGATCCATCACACCCACTGATTGGTCAGACCATCATCTCATACTGTTTAATAAGGAGACCCACCTCAGATCCCATCCAGCCCCCTCCAACAAACCTACGCATTGGGCTAGGAACATCCCCAAACCCCGAACTGGAGTCCAAGAAACTGTGCCCCATTACATCATCATCCTGTTACTCACACGGTTGACGGCCTCACCGCCCACTATATTACAGCGGTGACTGACGTTCTTGACCAAGTGGCACCTCTCATTTAAAACAATCTAGAAAAATCCAATCAAAATCCTGGTTCAACTCAGATCTTAGCAACGAGAGGAGACAACTCAGACAGTCAGAAAGGATATGGAGACATAACCCCTCTCACTCCTAAGAAAAGCACTGCTTTCCTATAAGAAACACATCTTTAGAGAAAATTTCACTTTATTTCGTAAACCACTTGACCGTGCTAAAATAAGTCCCAGGGAGCTCTTCAACATCATTAAACGACAAACTTTCCTTACTTCCCCACATGAAACAGCCACAAATGAACGCTGTCAAGAAATTGTCAACTTCTTCACTGACAAAATCACAAAAATGGAGCAATCCTTGATCCAAGTCACTTATCTGACATCCCTACCTACCTTCCCCTTGACTCATTTACCCTCATGGTAGCCCTCCTCCTCTAGATTTAACTAATGACCGAATGGCCCCTATGAAATCTAATTTCAACTTTGATCTACTGCAACTGAAAAACAATGCTAATTGGTCTGACTTTAAACCCATGACAGAAAGTGAAGTTTTCAGTATAATTGCAAACTTATAGCCCACATCTCACACTACTGATCCAGTCCCATCCACACTAGTACAACACCTCAGCCATGTCATTGCCCTGTTCTGGACAAAAATCAATACATCTGTCTCCTCAAGAAATTAGGTCAATTAAAAAACATCACCAACCTCAAAGACCCCAAGGCATCACAATTACCCCACCAAAATACTTTAACCCTTTGTAAAAACATAAAATGCAAAAAACAGATTTTGCATTTAATCCAAGACCATCCCAAAATCAATAGATGTTTTTAAAAGGCATATACCACAGAAACAACGGTTTAATATATACCTGATGCTTGATAATGACTGGCTGGTCATGGCCCATGGGCAGACCAGGCCCCACAGTAAAATAAACAAAGTAGTACAAAATTCACAAACAACACACAAGAAAATGGAGAAAATGTACTTTAAAAGTTTTAAAACCTGGCACCCAGCCCTCCTGAAAAATACTGGTGCATGTCCTTCATCAAACCACAAACTTATCCAAAAGTTCTTCAACTTACTTAGTTTCTCACCCAAAAAATCCTTAAAATCCAATGGCAGATGGAGCAGGGATTGCAGACAAAGAAGAGAGTGATCTTTTCCCCTCAGGATTCAAATGAAAAGTGACCAAGGGATGGACAAAGCACTGGGAGGAGCCTTCTGCATTCTCTGTGGTACTTCCTTTGTGTAAAAAACAAAAAAAGGAAAATAAGTGTTTTGCACTAAAAAAACTATTGGAACTGTCAATTCGGGTATAATAGTTACTTGGAAACCCAATTTTGAGTTGATTTTGCTGCTTCTCGAGTAGAAAATCTACTCAGTAGCAACCCACTGAATGCGACTGCTCGAAGCGTCTGCTTCAGAAAATGGCACCAGAAGACTTCCTAGTGACCAGAAATCGTGCTTGGGGATGCCAGATCTCGCTCAAGCTTCCTAGCAGGAGTTGTCCCTTCATTGCTCGAATGAGAGCAAAATTCCACCACGCTGCAATTGGCAGTATTTTACCAGAACTTTGAGTTACAAGAGTAATGCAGAGTTATCAAATTCTGCCAATTCCGCGAGTGGAATGAAATTCTCGACCTGGCTTACTAACAAGGAAAGCCAACACCTGCTAGAAACGTTTTTTGCAACTGAATATTGTCCATGGCACCCTAGATTGTTCCAATAGTTACATACATAGGGTATCACACACGTTCATCCTATCCCGGGGTCTGTTGGACCATTCGCCGGTTCAGATTAAACTGCGCCTGAGAGTCCAACAGGCTCCGTGCCGGTGGCGCATGCCCCCTGGCTTCTCCGAGATTTTCGCTATCATGAGGTTCTGTGACAGACCATCGCAGATTACCTTCTATTTAACCTAGCACTTCCCCATCAGGTATCACCCTACGGGAAGCTCTTAAGCGATCAATCAGGGGGGGTGGCTATAAGCTTCCGTACTGGCCAAAAACTCAGGCGCCTGGCTCAGTTACTAGACTTGGAAGATGGCCAGCGCCTACTAGAAGAGCAAGTATTATCTGGGTCAGCCCTGGGATCACGGGTAATCTACTGCTTATCGAGCAGCAAATCTATCAACTGCTCACAGATGAGGCCAAAGAGGCTTGGTTGGCAACCCAACATAGGCGATACCCATGGGGTGATAAATCCAGCAGGATGCTGCATCGGCTATGCCAGGCCAAAACAGCCCCTGCGCAGGTGCCCCTCCTGCGAGACTCAGATGGAGCGCTATGTACCTCACAAGGGGTATGTAGAGTACACAATAGACATAACCAAGAAAAATTTCTCAGTTTGGAAAAACTGCCCTCACTCACATACCAAGGTATGTGACATGCTTCATCATAGGGCCTGCTACAACTGCCCTGGTGTAGCCACATCCAGGGCGGAGCATTAGGGAGGGGGAAAAATAATAAATTCCACACTACAAGACGTACAACCAAATAATGTCAATACATACAACGAGTAACACAAATTAGATGCAAAGCATGTGCAAAACACCCCGTGGCTGAAACTGATAGTGCGACAAAAAAGTGCAGTATAGGGATGTGATTAAAACTGATTAAGGGTGCCAATGGAAAGAATTACTTTATTGAACACAATTAGGTAACCCGGTCTTCGTCAGGACTGTCGCGATCAGTGCCACTGTCCGCCCTTCCGTAGTTCGGTCAAAGGTGAATGTTTTTCTGCATTACTGGGATCAGCCTCCACTGATCAGTCAGAAGACTGGGAAGAGTACGGATCTTGATGACTTACTCTCCTCGGAGGGCCCTTTGACCGAACTACGGAAGGGCGGACAGTGGCACTGATCGCGACAGTCCTGACGAAGACGGGGGTGTCCTTTCTAGGCACAATTTCAGCGGTCGAAACATGTTGACTTCAGCAGTGGTAGGAGGGAAGTCTTGAGGAACTTCATTTCCTCATTAAGACACTTCCTATCCTTTTCTTTCTTTTAATCCTGGTAAGGGTACCTAATTGTGTTCAATAAAGTAATTCTTTCCACGTTCCACTCCCCTCTGGCAGGGTACGTATATATGCTCCGCATCAGCTTTAGTCGGTTTCTGCAAGTGGGATTTCATTGGAATTTCCACCTTAGGTGATATCACCACTCTTAAGTCCTTCCAAAAGATGCAAACCGAGTTTCACCGGCATAAATCTCAGTTCCACTGCTATTTGCAACTGCGACATGCTCTAGACCCCCACATCCGTCATTTGGAGGCACTTCCTGAATTTCGCCCACTAGAAGGTCGGCTATTAATGGGGGATATTGGGGCAAACAAGATAGGACAAATTTATCAGACACTAATTACTCACACTCATAACACAATACATAAATCTATTTATTTATTTAAACAACTTGTAAAGCGCGCAAATACCCTTGGGTGTCTCGGCTCTGCGGACTAGAGGAAAGGAAAGACCATGTAGCGATTGACTTATTGGTTGAAGAGCCAGGTTTTTACTTGTTTCCTGAAGGCTAGCAGGGTAGGACTAATCCTAATGTGAAGGAGAAGCGAGTTCCACAATCTGGCAGTGGCGACTGTGAATCTTCTATTGCCCCATGAGGCTTTCTTGGTTCGAGGGACAGTCAGCAGGTTGGCTGCTGATGAGCGCAGGAATCTACTGGGCATATATGAGCAGAGATCTTTCTTGAGAAACTCTGATCCTGTGATGTGGGTTGCCTTGTATGCGATGCATAACGCCTTGAATTTGGTTCTGCTTCTTATGGGCAGACAGTGGAGCTGTCACACCACCTTGGATATTGCCTTAAACTTCAGCGAGCCTGACAACATCCTGGCGGCTGCGTTTTGCACCAGTTGTAACTTACTCAGGACCTTTTCCTGAGCATTGATTAGGAGACCATTACAGAAGTCAACTTTCGACATTACCAGTGTGCTGATAAGAGTTCTACCAGCACTGATTGGGAGAAACAGCAGGAGTTTTTTTTATCATCGTGAGGACGTAGAAGGATGAGGAGACAATTGTGTTGGTGTGGTGTATGAAAGACAGCTTGTCGTCGAACATAACACCCAGGTTTCTCACCTTTGTGACAGGGAAGGAGGTGATCCCAGCTTGGCTGTCCACCATGTGGGGGACTAGCCAGGGGAGAGATTGCCAAAGACCATCACCTCCGTCTCGTCTGAATTTGATTTGAGGCAATTGTTAGCCATCCATGCACTGATGGCCAACATTCCTTCTTGAATGCTTGCCGCAACTGCCCCTCCATCATTGTGTACTGCTAGCACCAATTGTGTATCATCGGCGTACGATTTTAGACCCATCCCGTAGGATTTTATAACCCTCACCAGGTCCGTCACATAAATGTTAAATAAGGTCGAACTCAGTGATGATCCTTGCGGCACGGCACAAGGCAGTGCAAATGGTGGGGAGTTAAAATCGCTTAGACTCACTAGCTGAGTCCAATTGGATAGGAAAGAGGACAGGAGGGCTTTGGCCCTATGTATGATGCCGATGGCTGAAACACAGTCAATCAGGGTGGCGTGGTCAACCGTGTCAAAGGCTGTTGTTAGATCCAACAGCACAAGGACCGCAGCACCACCGTGATCTAGTACCATCCTGATTTCATCAGATGCTTTGATGAGGGCGGTCTCCGTACCATGGCCCTTTCTGAGCCAAATTGTGTGCCATCCAGTAGGTTCTTATCTTCAATGAACTGGGCCAGCTGAGTGTTCATGATTTTTTCAAAATTGTTTGCTGGAAATGGGAGATATGCAAATGGCCTATAGTTTTTGGTCTCTGTGGGGTCAAGATTATTCTTCTTTAGCAGAAGTTTGATAATAGCCTTTTTCCAAATGGAAGGGTAAGTGCCTGTCCAGAACATCGAGTTGCAGATGTTTGCTAGGTTGGGGCCTATTAGGTCAGGGATCAATTTCGTAATAGATGGAGGGCAAGGGTCGTTAGGGGATCCAGATTTTACAATGGAAATTAAGTCTGTGATCTGTTCCAGTGATACCTGGCTAAATTCAGAGAGATTAGGCGTGATTTCATCATCACTGGGGTCGTCAGTCTGATTGCCAACCTACGTTTGGGCTGAGAAATTGGCGTAAATATGGCTAACCTTTTCTTGAAAGTAGCTGGCCAATGAATTACAGAGAGTTTGGGTGGCGTCTTTGGAGGAATTAGTTGCCGGCCCTGATAGCTTGGCCACTATCTGGAACAACTGCTTAACAGAATCTTGGGCAGTTTCGAATTGTCTAAGTTACTTTTCTCTGAGATTATGAGATGTTTGTACTTGGTCCTTGCATCCTTGTAGCAGATTTGTTTTGCGTTGTCATAATCTTGACACCAGCGTCTTTCTTGATTCCTGCACCATTGTTTCTCAAGTCTCAGTGCCTCTGAGAACCAAGAGATGGAAGGGGCATTCCTGTTTTTGGAAGCAGTTTTAAGTGGTACTAAAGCACTGAATGCGTTATGGAGCCATTCTGAGTAATTAGTGGAAGCCAGTTCAGGATCTTGCATGGTGTCTAGTTGGGTGGATAGCAAGTGTGATTTGAGGAGATGATGGTCCATGTTACTCCATGCCTTAAACTGCTTAGGGGGGGAGGGGCACTTGTGCAGAGGAGTGTTCCTTCTTGTCTGAATGTCAAACAGAACTGCACAGTGGTCCGTCCAGGTAAGAGGAAGGACGTTCCTTAGAGAAATGTGCTGGCTGTTAGAGAACAGACCATCCAATGTGTGGCTGGCCGAATGGGTGGAGCTCGTCACTAACTGTCAGAGGCCTACCGCCTCTAGTTTTGCTGTGAGGGATGAGGTGTCCTTATCTTCGTGAACCTCTAAGTGAACATTGAAGTCTCCCAGGATGGTGAAATTCAGTTCTCCCGCTAAGGGTTCTAATAAACTGTCCATAGCCGAAAGGAATTCAGCCCGAGATCCCAGTGGATGGTAAAGGAGGGTGACCTTGAAGGATTGGGATTGGGTGAGTATTATTGTAAAGGTAAGTGCTTCACAGACTGTAGAGGGAATTGTCTCTGTCCTGACTGAGTACTTGTCTTGATAGATGAGCGCCAAGCCTCATCCTTTTTAAAAAGTTCTATCATGTCTGCGTGCACAGAAGCTGCCAGGGGTCGCGGTACAGAAGTCTGGCCACAAGAGGGGTCACCCACAGAGTTCTGTGATAATTAGAAGATCCAGATTATAGGCCTCTGAGACTTTGGATATTTCGTATTTGTGTTTAGGGAGGGAGCGTGTGTTTATAAGGGCTGAGTGAATATTTTCCTGATTAGTGGAAGTAGAGTGCATGTGAGTGGGTGATGATCTGTTGTGGGCTCCCAATTTAAACGAGCAGTTTGAGCAGCGGGTAGTGGACTGGGTGACTAGTGTCTCCATGTCAAAATGAGGGCAGATCTGTTTAATATTAGCATGGAGAATATCCTTTAGTTGTTTACTGGTGTAGACATATGCCATGCTGTGTGGTGCTGGTTTGATAGAGCCAGTAGGCATGGCCCCGGGCCCAGTCCAGGCGCGGACGGGCGTAGACGGGCTTGTCTTTGGCACTGCAGCGGCGTGCTTCAGCTGCTCGTTGCGACAGGCATGTGTGTTTTATAGGCAAGTTGATCAGCTGCTAGTCTGAGAGTTTCCTGAACTTTGTGAAAATCACTTCTGGTGTGTGCGTCCGTTCCCTCCACCCAAACTGAATAGTCAGCGGTGGACCGGGGAAGTACGCAGAGTGGGAAAATTGACAAGTAAGTGGTGAGACAGTTTGAAACAAATGTGAGTGTCAAGTGGCTTTGAAATGATTAGAAAGATAATTTTTAAGATAGGCTAAGAGCAATTCTCGGGAGCCCTTTACCAGGCGCTCCATGGCTGCAGTTCCAAACGTACTGGTTGTATTACCTTAAATTCCTCTAGGGCAGCATGGGAGACAGATTTACCAACCCTGACAGATGATGCCGGGACAGAGGCCTTGGGCAGTCCTCGATATGCGGCAGTCTTCTCACTTTACCACCTCATTCAGATTAAGTACCTCCACCGGATATATTACACCCGCCACCAGCTATGGAAGATGGGAGCTATCCAATCCCCCTATTGCCTTCTTTGTACCCGCGAAGAGGGCTCTGTCCTTCAAACGGGCTAGAGCTGTACTGGGATACAACAATTTTGGACTTGTGACATCCTGTCTAGGCCGAGTGCTGGCCTGGACCATCCCACTCGACCCCAGATTATTGCTCCTTCATAGCACTAATGAGATTGGCGGGAATCGCTACAAGCAGCGCCTATTGTTCTTGGGTCTAACCCTTGCTAAAAGAGATATAGCGCTGCACTGGATGGCAACTTCCCTTCCTCGTATAGCGGGTGGAAAAAAGCTATGGATTGGTGTATGGCCGAAATTGCGGATTTTCAGGTGAGGGGATGCCCACAGAAGCACAGAAAAATCTGGTCCTGTTGGGCGACTTATAGGGGCATAGTCTTATCCCCATTACCACATTCAGACATTCACGATCCCACTGGGGATGTACGGGTCATTTTCCACTATCATAGTCTGACAAAACAGACTGTTAACAGACATATTTTTAATAACATGCAATTGAGACTCTTTGGGTGGGTTTGTGTGGTTTGTTACCTATTTGGCCTGATGTTCTGCAGGTCAAGATGTTTTTGAATGTTAAAACCAGGTATATGTCTTCTACACCATGTGAAATGTTCTTGCAGAGCCATGCCCGCTTTGTACCTTTCAAAACAAATAAGTTGTTATGAAAACAAGAAAAACAATATAGATGTAAAACATATTGATGTAAAAAAATATATTTTATATATTAATATTTTTAACAAAATAAATTACATTCAATATACATTTTAACTAAATATAAATGTTAAACTGAATTTAAAAAATATAAACAGGCAAACATAATGTATACATATACATATATTTACTTTAAAATAATGTATTAACTATTATCTTTATTTAATTTTTAAACTTCTAAATTGTATAAAAATAAAATATATAAGCCTATCAATTATTTAAAATTAAAAAAACATTCTATAATTAATTAAAACATTAAACTCTTAAAACAAAATTAAAACGTACATTTCGCAATACAATACATACAGCAGTAGGGAAAATGTTGGATAGCGAAATAATTAACTTTACTATTCCAACTGCAATGAGTGCAAACGTAGGG
This sequence comes from Lissotriton vulgaris, assembly GCF_964263255.1. Lineage (NCBI taxonomy): Eukaryota > Metazoa > Chordata > Amphibia > Caudata > Salamandridae > Lissotriton > Lissotriton vulgaris. Next base: position 1,720,566,297 of record NC_141691.1, on the reverse strand, counting down.
AAAATGTTGGATAGCGTAGGGGTAAAAATTACTATTCCCACTCCGGTGATTGCAACAGTAGGGAAAGTGCAGGATAGTGAAGGGGCAAAAATCACTATTCCCACTACAAAGATTGAAACAGTAGAGAAAGTGCTGGATAGCGGAGGGGTAAAAATGACTTACCACGCCAGTGAGTGCAACAGGAGGGAAAGTGCTGGATAGCGAAGGGATAAAAATAACTATTCCCACTCCAGTGAGTGCAACACTAGCCCACTCCAGTGAGTGCAACACTAGGGAACGTGCTAGATAGCGAAGGGGTAACAATTACTATTTCCACTCCAGTGAGTGCAACAGTAGGTAAAGCGTTGGATAGCAGTGGGAAAAATTACTATTCCCACTCCAGTGAGTGCAAAAGTAGGTAAAGTGTTAGATAGCAGAGGGGTAAACATTTCAAATCCTACTCCAGTGATTGCAGCAGTAGGGAAAGTACTGGATAGCGAAGGGGTAAACATTTCTATTCCCACTACAGAGAGTGCAACAGTAGAGAAAGTGTTGGATAGCGGAGTGGTAAAAACTACTATTCCCACTCCTGTGAGTGCAACAGTAAGGAAAGTATTGGATATCGGAGGGGTAAACATTACTATCCCACTCCAGTGAGAGCAACAGTAGGGAAAATGTTGTATAGCAGAGAAACAGAAATTACTAATAACATTTAAACATATAAAAAGAACACATATTATAATGTTAATTACATATAACAAAAAGGTACACATATTATATAAAATACATTAAATACATTTATAAACAATATTTATTTGAAGGGAGCAAATATTAACAAACCAATTATTTAAAACATGAATGTATTTATTTTATTTCCTACCCTATAACACCACACAAATAAAAAGACATCAACATTTTCATTTAAATGTATTTCCATAATTAACATAATTACCAATAATTTAAAATCTATTAATAAAAAAGATAATAAACATTAATAGACACATTCTTTAACGCGATAATATCCACAGCACACACCTAAAATTAATTACACAATTACCATAATTAATTACCAGTTAATTAATTTGAATTATTTAACAACTAATTAATAATTCATCAATAAATTACTTCCCACCATTTACACCTATAAACACCACAACACACACCTAAAATTAATTACACATTAATTACTAATTAATTAATTTAAATTATTTAACAACTAATTAAACAATTATTAATAAATTAATGTACACATTTAACACTATAACATCTCGAACAAATAATAAATAAGAATGATTCAATACATTTTATATAATTAAATTACTTCCCACCCTATTTACCTATAAACCCACAACAGAACTAAAAGCTCAAATTTCAAATAAAAAAAATTAACCATTACTATAAATAATCAATACATTTTACATAATTAAATTACTTTCCACCCTATTCCCCTATAAACCCACAACCCAACACGCAACTAAAAACGCAAAATTAAATGCATTTTTTTTAACACATATAATAAAAATACAAACAATTCTTAAACAAAAACACAAACATCACACACATATCAAATATATACCAAAATACATAACGTTAATACAAAATCAATATTTTTAACAACTATATTTTTACAAATGATATTAAACCCTTTGATATTTTTTAAATCCATATTACTTACCTAAATTCGATATTCTTGACCACGAGGATTTTTCTGTCGATATTCCTGACCCACGATATTTTTACCACGATATTTATGCAATTTGAAATTTCTTCCTCGATGTTCTTTCTCTGCACCGTTCATCAAGGCAGGGATCAATCTCCTTTGTACCACTCTCTTCACAAACAGTACAGAGAGAAACACACTCTAAACACACTCTTAAGGTAAAGCAGTCATCACCCAAGAGGTCTGAGAGATAATCTGCTATTTGGGCAATTTCTAAGAATACGAAGGGATTGGTCGCACAAGAATGACTATTTTGAAGAATCTGTAGGAATGCTTCTTCGCCTTCTAGAGAGGGGATACCCTAAAAAACTTCTTGAACGAGCACATAAGAGGGCTTGGATTAACCAGAGGGAAACCTTATTAACACAAACAAAATGATATGTGTCACCACTTACTGTACTCGCAGCAATGACATCAGACGTATTGTGAATAATCATTGGAAATTGATCTCAGATGATCTTGAACTTAGTGAACCACCTATGCCCTCCTTTAAAAAAGGCAAGAGTGTCAGAGATCATGTAGGTCGTTCACTTTTGGAAACCCCCACACAATCTTCAATCTGTACATTATGGCGCTTACCAGAGATCGTAGGTCATTACAAATGTAGCCTTTGCAAGGCTTGTAACACCACCATTAAGACCAGACCATTCAATTACAAACAATATACCCTACAGCTAAACAATTCACAGGAATTGCAATACTACTGACATGATTACCCTATCATCTGTCCATGTAATCTTATGTACATCGGACAGACGCACCAGAAAGTTAAGGTGAGTATTTTGCAGCATTGTAGCAGGGTGAGATGCAATGTCCCAGGTACCCCATTAGTGGGACACTTCCAAGCACTCAAACATCCACCAGAGAGTCTTAAAAAGTTAGTTCTTGAAAAGGTCACACTGGGCCCTGGGGGGGAGATATAAATGCAATCCTTGATGTGCGTAAGTGTAAGCGGATGCCCTCACCGGATACTATCCATAATGGGTTGAGTGAACTAGAAAAGACCGCCAGGCAGATTTCCTGCCTTAACAATGACTGAATCCTTCATGTTTACCATTGCTATTTCTGTATAATATAATGCCTCATGATTATAATTGTTATTCAGCAACGTCATATGTATTATTGAACTGCATATGATTTAATTACTCTCACCAGTGAGATGACCAATTCTTTAAACATCATATAAGCATTTGTTATTTGTTTTTACTGGAGATTTCTCATGTAAGCTTGTCTTTATTATTTTACGTCCAAGACTTTTGGTCCTAATGTAATTTTACAGACAAGTCAATGTGATACACTAATTTTAACATAGATAATCGCCACAAGATGCCAGAGAGTGGTTATCCAACGATATTGACTCTATGGCTTGGTGAATTAAACCCCCTAACTATGTTTGTTTTTTGGATGCACTGTTTAAGTTTCATACGCTGTTCAGATGGACCTACCATCCTGTTAAATTAAGCGTATACACATGTTCTCACACTGATGACACCTGCCGCATTGGGCCGTCAGTGTTAGAACTTAGCGACTGTGCTCACAACGTGTGCACGCTGACCTTTTCTGCTATTTGTAGACGTGTGTTGATAAGCTGCGCACGACACACAGCGGGATTCTTCCGCAGTACACAGAGGTATATCCTACTTTATGCCAGCAGGCGTATCTCATCGATTAATGATCTGATCCTTGGTAACGTTCATGTTCAAGCCCTTATGATCCCATTACGGCCTCTGATGCGGTCTTTTGCCCCGTGTTTAGATTCTCCCTGATTGATCCTATTACTTATGCATACGACCACTTTCCAAACATGAACATATCCCTTGCCTGTGCTACGTGACTCATTCTTTCACAGTTTGATCCCTGTGCCTAGTAAGTGCATAATTTTCACAGGCTTCCTTGGGCTGAAATAATATTATCCTTTTTCTTAATGCTGACGTTGCTTTTCATTAAATTTCAGCACACTTTAAAAATCACCAAGACTTTTGAGACAATTCTTTTTTCTGAGACAGGAGCCTATGGGCCCATCTATGTGATTTATTCCACTGACACCTCTGTTGTGGAAACAAGGTGAACATTTATTGTTTATTGGTGGCTCCTCCCGTCCTGATGAAGACCCCGTTTTAAGGACTCAATGTTCCTCTACATATCATTGGGGTTGAAACGTCGACTGTCCATTATTGTCTGCCTGTACTGTATCTGTATTCACTAACAGTATTTGGTTTACTGTATCTCTTCAAAACTGTGTACCTTGATTCATTTGTAGCCAATAAGATGGTCTTTGTAAATAGAATGTAAATACTGTGTATTTCCCGCCTTTCTCTTTTTGAAAACCCTCACTGGAGCACATTTCTGAGGACATTATTTTCATTTCCCCTTTGAGCACCTTTGTGAAATTGTATAGATTGTTTGCATTATGCCAATGCTGATATAAATAAACTTGAATTTGAGATCTATTTGAATAATGTGTTTATTTTGGGTGATGTGATTAGAATTAATAATTTCCTCCTACTGTGAACAGCTTTTTTTGTACTGTAGAACGCTTTATGGGCATCCTTGAGAGAGTAATTCAATGAACATCGTTGGACGGAATCTATCTAAACCAAGCCATGTGTCAAGCCCTTCCTGCCTATCTATCAACTCCTCACTCCACAACTGGTGAGAGTCCTTCGCTCTTGCTATTTGGGAAGTCATCAAAAGCAAACGACCACAATGGACATCGGACTGATCAATGAATACCAATAAGACTCTTTTCGACAGTGCGAAATGAAAACATATGCTGCTCAATTCCGATGCGGCCAGAACGAAGCCTTCGATAAGGGGGACTGGGTACTGATCAAACAAAAACAGAAGCATAAAAAGGACAAGCCGTTAGCTGTTGACACTTTGAGGGTTGTCACGTGCAAAGGACATATGGTGACAGCGCATCGTCCTGGATAGTCCATCACACAAGACACGTCACACTTTAAACACCTATCTCAATGTTTGTCAGGTCCTGAGATCACGGGCTAGGAGACCCCGCCTGAATGTCCAGATCAAACATCTGAGCTTATGCCATCAGTGCCTAATCAAGTTGCATCTCAACTACCTCATAACATCCGATCCAGCAGGCCAGTGCAAGCACCTTGGCAACTCATTGAGGTGATATGATGTCTGTATATTTTATTTAACAAAGGAGGAGATGTAGTGTCTTTGATATTATGCGCGCAAGGACCCTCGCAGTTCTAGGCTGCTCTAAACAGAAATTAGATTGTCTGATGGGCGATATTAAGATGCGGTTATGAAATTTATGAAGCAAAGTGTGCGGCGTGTGATCGTACCTCGAAGAATAAAGATGGCTGTTACAAGCTCCGTGTGTGGCGTGTTCATTTGAATGCTCCCAGGCTGCAGAAGAATCTAGAATTTGCATCCGAACATTCAGAGATTATTTATTTTGGAGTAAGGTATCCTAAATGTTGAATGGATACGTTTTAAGACGCAAAACAATTGGCCTTATTCTCAAGAGCACTGACATACTCTACGTAAAATCTGCATATGCAATTTAAAATGTTTTATTGGAAACATAATAATAAAAAGTGCTAAATTCAATATTAATACTCACTAATTTTGTTCACATATCATATGTTTTAGGGTAATATATAAAATCAAGGGATTAGCTTTCAAATGGCCAGTTAAACCAACACATTGAATTATTAAAGACAAAAAGGAAAGTTCACTAAACAAAATAAAGAGGATATTGAGTCTTGTGATATTCTTCTTTATTCTTCAATTTCTTTGGGTAACAACAGCGGCACCCAGCCAACGTGTTTCGTTCCCCTGTGCCTGGGAACTTCGTCAGGGCTGTAAACAATTATAAAGGACTCACATAAATAAACATGCAAGTACAATGACCATACAAAAGCAAAAAGCATGCAGTAAAAACAAGCATTAATAATCTAAAGGCAATGTAAATTATACTACAGTAATGTAACACCCAGGATGACCCAATACACACATATAGGAATTCACAATACAGATCATAAACACTTATAAATATGGCCCCATAGGCGTTTTTTCCCTATCAATACAAGAGACACAAAGTTTTTTTTGGCCATGAGGCTTCAAAAAAGAAAAACAGAGAGATTTTTTTTTTAATTTACACATTTTATATACTGCTCAAGACATGTTAAAATGAAGGTGGGAAAATTATAGATAGAAAAATGGGAAGTGGTAAGAAAAACAAACTAAAAGAAGAGAGAAGGAAAAAGAAAAGAAAAATTAGAGAAAAAATTATAAATGAATAAACCGAGAGGTCACAGTGAAAAGAGTTTCAGATTACCAAAAGCAGCCTCACCTAGAAAGTTAGTAATAATCAGGGCTCTCCAAATTCACACGAGCGCAGTGTATATCCGTGATAGAGTACCGGAAGCGACCGTCACCCCAGAGGAACCATCATAAATCTGAATTTCATAAGGGAGGAAACAGAGGATGCTGTTAAGAAACAGTCCCTGTTATAGGACAGCATACTCAAAAAGGGGGTCCAAAAACAGCAAACTAATTAGACAAAAGCTAAAAAGAAGAGGTTGTGAGCCAACGTCAGTATAGACAAATAAGAAGTAAGCTAATGGAATCCATAAATGATCCCTTAATACGGCTCTAAATGATATAAAGAATATAAAAAAAGGTCACACCTAAGATAAGTCGTTCTTAAGGGACCCAATACTTGAATGTAGATATAAATTGATTAGCATAGAGGTTCAGACGGAACCACAGGAATAAAGTGTGTTCCTCATAAATTCCCCTGCAGAAGGTAGGAAAAACAGAGAAACCGCAGCAATAACTATCCATACCTAGTTACAAGGAGATAATAATAACCGACATGTGTAAAAAAAGGCCATACATTGGTACACTCACCCTGAAAAAGGTAGGCTGAGGCTGACTCAATAGATCATTTTGAAAGTAAGATCTTAAAAGTATACAGCGAAGTCAGATTATTTAAAATAAAACTACCCAACACCTATTCTAGGGCATCATTTAAAGGCGGCTAGTAACCTGATAACTGCAGATAACACAATTAATTCACCATTGAAACAGAATTTAAAGATAAAAAGGAGGACGATATGTCCATATAAATTAATCCCATCGGGAATAGTGGACCTACCTCAGAGTAGCAGGCAGTAGCATACGATAATTGTGGAAATCAGTAAAGAAAAAATCCCCATGCAGAGGTGAGTCTGTAATAATAAAAATACATATACTATGTTTGAGTACAATGACAGGTCAAAAATTCACAATGTCAAGCGCTAGAATGCCCTTGCAGACCAACATCAATTAAAGAGAGAGAGAGAGAGAAGAGGCGTCCGGTCCGAATGAAAAGGTCCTGTCAAATATAGTAGACCTACCTCAGAGTAGCAGTAACACGAGACAGTGTTGAGTTAAATGAAAAGATGCTCCTCTTACAGCGGCCAGTCTGTAATAATAACGAAGAAAAGGGGCCCAGTGAATAATAAGAACCTGCCCGAACCACCTGACAAAGGTATCCGTATAATGGGAATGTATAAAAGAAGGCAGGTCGCAAAAAAAGCGATGTAAATTGCTACGTCGACACACTAACTAACGCTAGTAAACAACACACAAGGTTACATGAATGAGTGGCCTCACTAGACTCACAAGATATCAACAGGCCGAACATTGGAGGCAGAAAATGTCATCAAAGTACGGACAAAGCAACCCAACAGTAAAATAAGTTGTGAGCCATAAAAATTGGAGCTTTCCTGTTGGTGGGACGGAGTTACGCTCCAACAATATTTGACTAACAAAAGAATTCCCAGGGGACTTAGAATTTTGATATTTCCTACATTGGAAGATATAAGCGAAGAGCTTTTGAATGAATGGGAAAGTAACATGGGCAATGCATCACAAATTATGATGCAGATCCTTATCCGTCATGCTAGAGATAAGAGGGAGAAACTACAGGGTGAAATAGAAACATTAGAAAAGGAAGTCAATGATATTGAGCAGAAGGATCTAATTAAAAAAACTTTGGCATTTTAAAAAAGGTGATGGAGGAACATCAATTGTATTTAAAGGACAAAAAACTTAAGGCGATAAGAAGGGATGACCGAGATTATCGTGAAGGACGAATTTATACATTCGCCAAAAAATTCTATAATATTCAAGGGAGGATAGGGAAGAGAGTGAAGATGCACCTTCCGTGAATAGTATCTCCTCCTCTGTAAGTAGTGTTGCCTCTAGTACACGGGTGAAGGTGCCTTCAAGGGACTTTATTTAATCTGTATTTATTGGTTCAAGTTATTCTAAAAGGACCAATCGATCGTCCTTAGAATGAACTAATCCAAGATCAATTGTCTTAACACAAAAAATGAATAGTTCGTATTGTCAACATATAACATATAACATATAAACAAAGACACAAGGTGTATACGAAAAAATATTTTTATCAAATAGTTCATTAAAGAAAACAACTTCATATACAGATAAGTAAACAAATAAGATTTAGGACTGTGGGTACACACATAAGTAAATTACTAAGTGACTCAACAGAACCTAAAAAACACCTATCCCAGAATACATTGAATCAAACAAAGAAAGGGATAAGATGTGCTGTCGACGTTTCGGTTTCTTAAGAATTAATTGCTGAAACCATCCTCAGGACTGTTATCAATTGTGATCTGTATAGAGATATTGTAATCTGAAAGTAAAAGATATTAACAGTTACAATACTACACTGACTATATTCGTTACACCCTGGTGACAAAACAATAAAGCTTCACAATGATGACAAAAGACAATACCTTAATATGTACAACATAAACACAATGTGAACATAAGATTCATTTACCTAAAAACAGTGTGAACATGAGATTCATTTACCTAAAAACAGAAAGCATTCCAGTAATTCCTACAACCTTGTCTAAAACAAACAGATTTTTTATGATATTATATATACAGTTTGTCCAAACGGACTCAGGACCATATTCTTTTGGTTCAATAGGAACAAAACAAATAGGATTATTTAACCGTTGAGAAAGATAACCTCCATTTCATCAAGGTCCATCACTACATATCAGATAACTCAATTAAGTCAGATGTGATTATTTCCATCAACATTTAAAGTATCAGTCTTATTGGTGCATAACACAAATCATGAGTGAAGGTTTACCTTCCATGCATGATGACTCCATGATTATTCATATCTATTTAGAACATAGTTATTTAATTATTCAATTAATAGTGTTGTACAACGGATGTTATATGAAACCATGTTTAGCCCAATGCAATTTTGTGCATTTCAATCTATATTATCAAGAAAAGCTAAATACCTGTTTACAGAAGTACTATACAAAGTGATATGCTTTTCAATAATACATATCTATCACTGAAATAACTACATATATCGATATGTGTTTGTAATGATATACCCCTTATTTATGAATGTTACAATGATTAAATGTTGTGTATAATAATCTACTATTTTGCTGAATCAAAAACTGTAATAGCGGATGTTCTATGAGTAAATCCATAAAATTCCCCCAATCATCTGGATATAACATGACTCTCCACTAAACATGACTCGATCTGTGCATCAATGGCATTACTGCCTGCTGCACTCGCCATTCCGCTTACTAGTCCAATATGGCTGCCAAGTGCAGTCTCATTTCGATTTCCAAACACTGCCTTTAAAACGAGAGAGCGGTCAGTAACAACCTGTGGCTCCGTATTGACGAGACGCTCTTTGACTTCACTTCGCCGTGATATTAGGTAAGAACACTTGAACCGAACCTTAAATCCACATGCGCTCAGGACAATGCTGTCACTGTTGCATGCTTTGCGCACCGTCATAACGCTAGTGACTTCGGAAGCGTTTAGACACTCGTGTCTCTAACGCGTGTATGCTTCTCTCTCTCTTTTTAACTTTTAGATAGACGGTGCAGGACTGATGACTGCTCGCTATATTACTCCGTTTGCTTAATTCAACTTAAACTTGTTCTAATTGCTCCATATTGATCCCGGTGATTGACAAGATTCTACCCCATTCATACCGGGTAAGATTAACCTTTCAGCACTACGTGGCTAGTCTATCAAAATATAGACAAAATCTAAGAATATTTATCATTTTTTCAGACGATCTCTGCTTTACAAAGTACCTGTCCTCTATGAGTGAAGATCCGACTTCACGTCCGGCTTTGATTAAATTATGAACGCAGATTCCTAACAACCAATAGGTATGTTCTTTAATAACTAAATAGGTCTTTCTATGTCCACCTTAAAACGCAGAACCAACATACCTGACTTTTTATGTTGTAGTCATTTTATAAAGACACCTCGATCTACAAAACGAATCCTTTATGTGATGAAGTGGCAGTACTTCTGTAAACAGGTATTTAGCTTTTCTTGATAATATAGATTGAAATGCACAAAATTGCATTGGGCTAAACATGGTTTCATATAACATCCGTTGTACAACACTATTAATTGAATAATTAAATAACTATGTTCTAAATAGATATGAATAATCATGGAGTCATCATGCATGGAAGGTAAACCTTCACTCATGATTTGTGTTATGCACCAATAAGACTGATACTTTAAATGTTGATGGAAATACTCACATCTGACTTAATTGAGTTATCTGATATGTAGTGATGGACCTTGATGAAATGGAGGTTATCTTTCTCAACGGTTAAATAATCCTATTTGTTTTGTTCCTATTGAACCAAAAGAATATGGTCCTGAGTCCGTTTGGACAAACTGTATATATAATATCATAAAAAATCTGTTTGTTTTAGACAAGGTTGTAGGAATTACTGGAATGCTTTCTGTTTTTAGGTAAATGAATCTCATGTTCACACTGTTTTTAGGTAAATGAATCTTATGTTCACATTGTATTTATGTTGTACATATTAAGGTATTGTCTGTTGTCATCATTGTGAAGCATTATTGTTTTGTCACCAGGGTGTAACGAATATAGTCAGTGTAGTATTGTAACTGTTAATATCTTTTACTTTCAGATTACAATATCTCTATACAGATCACAATTGATAACAGTCCTGAGGATGGTTTCAGCAATTAATTCTTAAGAAACCGAAACGTCGACAGCACATCTTATCCCTTTCTTTGTTTGATTCAATGTATTCTGGGATAGGTGTTTTTTAGGTTCTGTTGAGTCACTTAGTAATTTACTTATGTGTGTACCCACAGTCCTAAATCTTATTTGTTTACTTATCTGTATATGAAGTTGTTTTCTTTAATGAACTATTTGATAAAAATATTTTTTGTATACACCTTGTGTCTTTGTTTATATGTTATATGTTATATGTTGACAATACGAACTATTCATTTTTTGTGTTAAGACAATTGATCTTGGATTAGTTCATTCTAAGGACGATCGATTGGTCCTTTTAGAATAACTTGAACCAATAAATACAGATAAAATAAAGTCCCTTGAAGGCACCTTCACCCTTTTACTTTCATTACCTAAGCCCTCAAGGGTATTCCGGGTTGCTCACTTCCTCGATAAGCCTCTAGTACACAACAAGAAATCCCTTTAGAAGTGGGGGCTTCTTCATTTCAGAAGGAGCTCCAAAAACTACGAATAAGCAGCAGGATACAACAGAAAAAAGATCAATCAAAACCAGGCGGGGAGGGAGGAGGAACAAAGGCAGGCATGGGAAGGGGGGCAATCAAGAAACAGAACACGGCAGCAAAGCCCTGAATACCCATGATATAACACAATGCGTATGTACTGATGTGGATGGTATCGAAAATGACTCTGATTTAAAAATTGTTAACTTGTCTAATAAAAATTTGGATAAAGATGACATTTTGTTGATTAGTAAGGGTTTGAATTTTTGCCTAACACAAGGGGGTGATTTTACTGACATACATATTGATTTGTACAAATTTGTGAGATTTTTAAAGCTCAAAGATTTTTTTGCCAATCAAAACCCTGTACCATCTTAACCTCCAGAAACAATAGACACCTTTACCCATTCGGTGGCTTATGTTCGTAATATACAATTGCTACTTAGTATCGACGATGATAGCATTAATGAAATGTCTAAATTATTGAAAGACTTTGACATTGAACAACACTGTAATACTGACAGTGGGCTTAAACCTAAATCCAGATTTGTACCAACACACAACTATCACCCTAATATAGATACTTTCTATGAAAAAGTGAGTGAAGACCTATATAAGCTAGGTCCTTCAGACCATTGAGGTCTTCATGTTAGACACAACATTACCACCTTTGAAAGACTGGCATTAGAGAGACTTAAAAATGATACCACCATTGTGATTAAGGAAGCAGACAAGGGTGGAAATGTTGTTGTCATGAATCGGGAAGACTATATGGGTGCGATAAACCGACAACCTAATGATACCAATTGCTACCGACAAGTTACGAGCAATCCCACAATACAGGTGACGTCCATGATCAATATGAAATTGAGTGAATGGAGGGAAACTGGGCTACTTTCCCATGATGAATTCAGATACCTTAGTCATTAAACCCAAATATCCCTGTATTAAGTATTACCGAAGATTCATAAGGGTGGCAAGTTTCCCCCTGGCCGCCCTATAATCTCGGGTATTGACTCCCCCACTGAAAATGTTTCCCAATTTGTTGATCTAAAACTACAACAATATGATACTGACTTGCCCTCATACATCAGGGACAGTAAAGATATTCTCACCAAGTTTAACGACTTTGAGTGGTCTGATGACCTCCTGTTTGTAACTTTTGATGTTGAAAGTCTTTACACCTGTATTAGGAAGGAATTTGGGATTCAGGCAGTACGTTCCTTTCTTGATAGAGAGTCTGCAGGTCACTATGAGTATAATGAAATGATCATTGAAATGATTGATATCATCTTGAGTAATAACTTTTTCCTTCACAATAGGAACTGGTTTCAGCATATACTCGGTACTGCAATGGGTTCGAAATTTGCCCCCTCCTATGCATGTCTTTTCATGGGATGGTTCGAACGAGAACATGCCTGGAATAGATCTGCCTCCCCCTGGACTGAACATCTGGTGTTCTGGGGGAGGTATATTGATGACCTCATCGTGCTTTGGTCAGGCAGCATGGACCAACTCTCTGAATACTATGCTTACTTAAATACGAACACATTCAATGTCAAATTAACTATGAGTTGTGGCAAAACTGACATCAACTTCCTTGACATCAAATTCTATATTAAGGGTGGTACTATTCAGAGTACCTTGTATAGAAAGCAAACTGCGTGTAATGCAGTTTTGCACGCAGACAGTGCACATTCTAGATCAGCTAATAGCAACATCCCTTTCGGCGAGATGACTCGCTTGAGAAGGAATTGCAGTGAAGACACCTCATATAATATGAATGTGTTAGAATCAAGAAAGAGATTCTTAAAACGAGGCTACAACACTAATGTGGTTGATAAAGCCATTGATAGGGCCTCGACACTCAAAATGGAGGATACTTTGAGGACCAAAACCAGAGGGGTACCTAAGAGACAAAATAACAATGTTAGATTCATTGCCCAATACAATGCCTACAGTAATTTGGTTTATAAAGTCCTCAGAAAAAATTGGCATTTGTTGAGAGACATTCCTAACCTTAGGGATGAAATATCTACAAACCCGGCGGTTACTTATCGTAAGGGTCGCTCCCTACGTAACACACTTTGTTCCAGTTATGTTACTACCACCAAGACTACCTGGCTGCCAGCCAAACCAAGTGGATTTTTTATCTGAGGCACATGTAACATCTGCCCTTTTGGTATAAACAAATGTACTGAATTTGCCTACAATACTTACAAGAAATATAAGATCCTGGATTTTATTAACTGTAATACCACACATGTGGTTTACACTTTAGGTTGCAAATGTAACCTTATCTATGTGGGAAGCACAGTACGTTCGTTAAAGATTAGGATTCAGGAACATCGTAGGGCCATAATAAATGGCGAAGCACGATACCCCATAACCGCGCATTACATGGAATGCCAACCTGCTGACAATTCCTTCTGGTTCCATGCAATAGACTATGTACCACCTAGAGCCAGGGGTGGCAACCGTGAATTGGAAGTCAGGCAAAGGGAGGCTAAATGGATCTGCCGTCTTAAAGCGACGCAGATGGGTCATAACACAGATAGTGAACTACATTATTTTCTGTCATAGAGACAAATGTGGTTTGTTTTTCACATGAAATGTTTTATGTCATAATCCATGATGTTATGAGTGATTATGCATTTGTATTTATTATGGGTCATGAAGTGTAAATAATAAGTTCCCATTTACAATGTCTTGCTTGCTCTCTCGTGGAAACTGGAAAACTTTTGTACCACAAAATTTCTTCACTTCTAAATGTACATCCTTTTAATAACATGTATCAATCATTGGCATAGATGCTATGCGTGTGGTTTGCTTGTCAAAATATGACTCTTATTTACTAGAGTGCGAATTGTTAGCTTGAGCTGTGGAGTAACCTTCTTCCTCTTTAGTTTTGTGCCTTTTCTGATACTGTTTTATTATATTTTTGGTATACATACTGAGAATAGACACCTCTCCAAAATGGCCGCCATCTTTTACAGCCTATTCCCCAATAGGCTCAGTCAGGCACACCTTATTAGCTGTTGCCATGTCCTTATATATAGTCCTACTTTGATTTTGCTATTTTCGACTTTTGTTTTTAATTTAAGAAATTGTAATATCCAAGGGTCTATATTCACCCTTTTGTTAAACATAATTCTAAATTTGATTGTAATACATTCGACTGCGCTTGGAACTTATTTTCTACGCTTTCGGACATTTATTATGTCGGTCTCTCTCATTATTGACCTTAGTTCTTCGACGGCGTTCCGATAATTAAAACCCTCAATTGGTGTTTATCATTATTTTGATTCGCTAAACTAATGCTAATTTCTATTTGAGGTGGTTTTCCTATCTAGGTCTATTTAGAATTATTGTGGTGTCTATTGAGCGTATCACGCAATTTAGTTTTCTTTCTATTTTCATTACTATGGGCATTTGGCGCAAGCCTTACTCCTACTTAAATGCGTTCCGACATGGCAGCGTTCTTGCAGTACCGAGGGGGATGCCCGCCACTTTTGCCGTTCGGCTTCGTATCACGGAAGATCAGGTAGGTTTGACTTGCGCGTTGCTTATGGGATCTTCTCGTCCCTGCTTGATTTTAAATGTTGGGGATACTTGGTATCTCTCTTAAGTTAATTTTTAGGAGTCTGGGAGTTATTTACTCTACGGGCTCGAATTGCTGTCATTATTATCTTTTGCTTATGGCTCGCAACTTATTTTACTATTGGGTTGCTTTGTCCGTACTTGGATGATATTTACTGTCTCCAATATTCGGCCTGTGGATATCTTGCGCCTCTTCTCTTTAATTGATGTTTGTCTGCAAGGGCATTCTAGCACTTGACATTGTGAATTTTTGACCTGTCATTGTACTCAAACATAGTATATGTATTTTTATTATTACAGACTCACCTTTACATGGGGATTTTTTCTTTACTGATTTCCACAATTATCGTATGCTACTGCTACTCTGAGGTAGGTCCACTATACCCGATGGGATTAATTTATATGGACATATTGTCCTCCTTTTTATCTTTAAATTCTGTTTCAATGGTGAATTAGTTGGGTTTTCTGCAGTTATCAGGTTACTAGCCGCCTTTAAATGATGCCCTAGAATAGGTGTTGGGTGGTTTTATTTTAAATAATCTGACTTCGCTGTATACATTTAAGATCTTACTTTCAAAATGATCTATTGAGTCAGCCTCAGCCTACCTTTTTCAGGGAGAGTGTACCAATGTATGGCCTTTTTTTACACATGTTGTTTATTATTATCTCCTTGTAACTAGGTATGGATAGTTTTTGCTGTGGTTTCTTTGTTTTTCTTACCTTCTGCAGGGGAATTTTTGAGGAACACACTTTATTCCTGTGGTTCCCTCTGAACCTCTATGCTAATCAATTTATATCTACATTCAAGTATTGGGTCCCTTAAGACGACTTAACTTAGGTGAGACCTTTTTATATATTCTTTATATTCAGAGCTGTATTAAGGGGTCATTTATGGATTCCATTAGCTTACTTATTATTTGTCTATACTAACGTTGGCTCACAACCTCTTCTTATTAGCTTTTGTCTAATTAGTTTGCTGTTTTTGGACCCCCTTTTTGAGTATAATGTCCTATAACAGGAACTGGTTCTTAACAGCATCCTCTATTTCCTCCCTTGTGAAATTCAGGTTTATGATGGTTCCTCTGGGGTGACGGTTGCTTCCGGTACTCTATTACGGATATACACTGCGCTCGTGTAAATTTGGAGAGCCCTGATTATTACTAACTTTCTAGGTGAGGCTGCTTTTGGGAATCTGAAACTCTTTTCACTGTGACCTCTCGGTTTATTCATTTATTTATCATTTTTTCTCAAATTTTTCTTTCCTTTTTCCTTTTCTCTTCGTTTAGTTTGTTTTTTTACCACTTCCCACTTTTCTATCTATAATTTTCCCACCTTAATTTTAACATGTCTTGAGCAGTATATAAAATGTGTAAATTTAAAAAAGAAATCTTTGTTGTTTTTATCGCAATTAAATGTGTGATTGGCCTTAGATATAGGTTATTTTTTGAAGCCTCATGGCCAAAAAAAACTTTGTGTCTTTTGTATTGATATGGAAAACGCCTATGGGGTCATATTTATAAGTGTTTATGATCTGTATTATGAATTCCTATATGTGTGTCTTGGGTCATCTTGGGTGTTACATTACTGTAGTATGATTTACATTGCCTTTAGATTATTAATGCTTGTTTTTACGGGAAGCTTTTTTGCTTATGTACTTTTGTATGGTCATTGTCCTTGCATGTTTATTTATGTGAGTCCTTTATAATTGTTTACAGCCCTGACGATGTTCCCAGGCACAGGGGATCGAAACGCGTTGGCTGTGTGCCGCTGTTGTTACCCAAAGAAATTGAAAAATAAATAAGAATTTCCCAAGACTCGACACCCTCTTGATTTGTTTAGTGCACCTTCCTTTTTGACTTTAACTCTTCTTGTTAATTTGCACATATTGGCAGCTGGTGCTGAAAGTAGTTGCACTCAAAAGTCTATATTTTGAAACTAAGAAAGTGATTGTGCTTGACCTCGTTTGCTGCTGTGTTCTTTGTTCTGGTCAACACATTGAAGTATAATTCCACGGCCTTCTCAATGTGCATTCAAATAATATGTATTTATTTTAGCATTTCTAAAGCGCATGGTTACGCCAAGTGGTGTGTCCCCGCGCTAAGCAGACTTACAAATGGGACCTACTTTAAGCATTTCAGATATTGTTTGCCAACTAATGCATTCTTGTAATTCTCGTATTATGCTTTAGTTTGCAGCGGAGAATAGCCAAGTTTTTAGCTTCTTCCTAAATTGACCTTCGCATGGTTCCATTCTTATGGTTTCTGGGAGCCCGTTCCAGTACTTTGCTGCAAGATAGCTGAAGGACCGAGCTCTCATTTTCGCGCTCCGGACTCTTGGGACTTTCACTAGCGACCTTCCCTCTGATCGCAAATTGCGACCTGGGACAAATTGAGAGATTAGGGGGTGCAGGTAACGGGGTCCTGTATTTTGCAAGTATTTTATGGCAATAACACATAGACTTAAAGAGGAAACTTTCTTCCACCGGTAGCCATTGCAACTATTTCAGAGCTTTACCAAATACAGAACATTACCATAGTCTAATTGTGATGTTACCAAGGCATGCACTATGGTTTTCCTTGCATTTGGTGGTAGGAGGTCCCAAATTTTCCTCTGGATTTTAAGGGTTCCAAAGCATTTGCCCACTACCCTTTGAATCCGGGCCTCGAAGGACAGTTGAGGATTAAACAGGACTCCCAGATTTTTGACTTCCGATTTCGGCGACCATGCAGAAGACCATATACTCGGTGCATTGCCCACTATCATCACCTCTGTTTTATTACTGTTCAATTTCAGGCAATGATCGGACATCCATCCTGCTACCTCTTCTAGGCGCCTGATGAAATTAGGCGCTTTCCTTTTATTGTTTCCAGGTAATGTCACAATTAACTGAGTATCATCAATATCAATCAATATAGTCCATGTTCACCAACAAAATTAGAATGCTGCTCTACAACCGGCTCCTGTACAAGGGGAAGGGGGGGGGACCAACACATGGGTTTCTGTGGGCACAAATATCCACTTTAACCACTGCACCATTTTGTCTTTTGAAAAAAGAAATTAAGGAGTGCGGCAACATACCAAAACGTAAGAATTCTAAACCGACGTTTCTGTACCTTGGGTCTCAAGCAGCCTGTTAAAATATTACTTTACTTGATTTCACCTGAAAGCATGAATCCAAAGCTAACGTGACATGCACAGAAATAAAGCTCCCCTTTCCCATTTCCTTTCAAATCTCTTCACTTTAACATGGGGCACTCCTGCACCTTTTTGAAATGCAAGTTCAAAGACACTGTTGTTTATCAGCCTTGCCTATTAAATCATTTTGCCATTCAAAAGTAGGAGGCCTGAGAGACATGCACCTCACTTTGAATAATAAACTATGCTCTGGAACATGTTGAACATCGCAACATATGTTTTATTCATAATCGATCGCAAAACAAGCTCAGATTCTTGGCAATAACACAATTTAGCAGCACTACAACCCGAAGGTGAAAGCGCAGAATCATTCAGTGCATGGGGGAGGGAGTTGTAGTCTCCGTTAACAATGACAGGAAGTGTGTTTGTTGAATGCAGTCCATTTCTGTCTAATCGAATATCATCCTTCATACAAGGAAACTAGGCCTCTGCACTTTGAGCGCTAGATCTCCCCCAGCCTCCTTGTCGAAGGGATGACCCAGAGATAAGGACGTTCATTATACCTGCTGGTTTTACAATTATGTGATGAGTGCAAGAACGAACTATTGGACCTGCCGGTAATTTATGTCAGGCTAACACACTGGTGACTTTTCATGGAGGTTACTGGTGTTGAGATAGATAAGTTATACAATGTGCATGCTAATCTGCGCACCTGGCAGCGATGCACAACCCTAGGGCCTTGATGAGTGATAATTCCCAAGGGCTGTACATAGATATACACCAAACATCTTAAATAGTTCAGCTTACCTGAGAACAACTGTGGGATAGGATGTTCAGTAATGAACCATAATATTTTGTTATTCTAAATATGTTCGCCTTTGCTGTTGATTGTATCATAATCAGATATATTTGTGGAATGGTCCAGAAACATGGAAGTTCCTCCTAATTCAAACGACTTCTCTGGCAGGTGTCCTGTCTTCCTGATATCTTTCCTACAGACCGCAGGAAAGGGTGTGAGATATCTGCATGTGATCACGTTCTACACAGAGATATGACTGTACACAGGACTGTGGGGCCAGAGTCCTCTAGCAGTGTACCCCCAGAAAAGTTCTTAATATAAGCCCAACCTTATCTTGGGGTTTTACCTTACTTCATACAAACATTTCCACACTCTTCCTTTCCCAGGTCCTCTATTTGGTCTACCAAACTGATTGTTTATAACGACCTTCTAAGACTCCCAGCTTCATACATTGACTACTGGGCTCTTCCTCAGCCTGCAGCCTTTTACCTGATTTGGATAGTGCATGATGTAGGCAAAAATACAATTAGCATATTTTTTCACATTTACCCAGCTAATTTACTGGTCCAATACTCATGACCTAATAGCAAACCTATCTGTTTTTAAGCATAAACACATTCAATTACAGTGCTCACCAGTGATGACCTGGACATTAACACCAACGCTTATTACATTCACTCCAGTGTTGTCCAGCACTCGAGTAGTGTCTAGCATTCCTGTGATGTGAGTGACTGAATAGCGTTACCATCGTATTCCATCAGATGCTTCACCAACTCACTACCTATGACATAGTAACAATACCGGTACTCGTGGTACCATTACAAACACGATTTGACTCTTACTGTCTGTGACCTAATTAATCACATTACCTTATTTACATAGATCTAGTGATGCTCATTATCCTCTGGTCGCCGCTACACACTAGCTTCTACGTTAACATTGTACACTTACTGTTCTCAACACTACCCTTGAACAGTACGAGCGCAGCCCTTTACACAATGGCTGCCACTGCCTTACTAGCTCTACACAGCCCAGGGACACTGTTCTTTTTCTATTTCCCAGACTCTGGCCAGGAACGTGACCAGTCATGCGACCTGCTCTCTCTACTACATCAAGACCCGCCGCCGCCATACCTCCACCATCCCGGTGTCGGCGGCAGGGTAGGTCGTACACCTGTGAGCGTTTCCACGCGCTGGTGAGTGTCCTGATTTTGACTTTTGGTCCGGAGGTGAGTTATAGAAACGCTGAGCTCTTTCCACGTTTGGGTTTCCCCACAGGTTGACAACTCGTGGTGTGCTGGGTTAGCGGGCCCGCCAGCCAGGTCTTGCCCCTATGTGCTTGCGGGACACTCTCTGGCTTCACTGGAGGTACCACAGGGGTACTATGAGGGCGCGGGGCCTTGACGCTGCCCGCGATCGGGGCATTTCTGTTGGTACTCCGGTGGGGTGAGGCCACCAGTTGGAAGACCTCACCTTTTTGTACTTTGACCACCTGATGTACAGTTCTTATAGCTACCACTTATGACCATCCCTGTCGACATGTTAACCGGAGCTTTTCCTTTTTCCTGTCTTTCCCCATTAGGACCCAATCTGTGTCCTTTAAACCGCCGGCTACTGTAGCACACATTTTTATGTTCAGTTTAGGTGAGTCCTATTATGTCCTGTTATGTCCTGACTACCACTTCCATATGTTTTCAATTATTTAAATAAATGCAGTGTTTGCACCTAAGAATAGTGGACACAATCAGAGCATGTTGTGAACACTGAAGATATTGTGTTTTAATGCTCATCGCTCACTACTGTTCTATGCATGAGCGAGCGTGTAATATAAAATCCTTTTATGAGCACTACTTTACCGGATAGTAATGGTTAGTTGAAAATAATGTATTCAACATGAGATTTTAATACATTTCCATATCCATCTTTCTCCCACATTCAGGTCTACTATGAAAATATGGGGTATGCAGTTTTTCACTTACCTTGTAGTTTAGATAGTATGCCGTTGATCCTGAAGAAGTGCCCTTATCAATTTGACTTTTGAGACACGAAACATGTTGATCATTTGAGAGTAGGGCTCTTACAACTAGACACTTCACGGCTAGGTTTGGTCCCTCTCCACCGTTTTAATTAGGCAGTTTACCTTCAGAATAAAGTTTGGATAGGACTAACTGACCTATTTTAACGCACTATCTCCTGACATCTACACACACTAGGCCCCTCACCCCCACAACACCCACTGGCAGGAACAAAAGATCCCTGATAAAGAGCCCCGGTTTCGGTTGCCCGTCAGGTATTGCAGCGCCGACCTGACATGGGGCAAGCTCAAATGATGAAGCATGACACCTAGCTTTCGGAGTGTGCGAGAGCCATAATTCCAACAAGGAGACTTCCCTCTTCTTCCCGCACACATTAATGGTCTTTCAATGACCCTACTACCTGTTCTCACTTCTCATACCTACTAACACTGAGGAACTTCGTACCCCTCTTGTAAAACATGTTTCGGGAGGTGCCATACCTCGGGCACACATTGACTCATAAAATTGAGGTTTAACACCATCTCTGATTCATCAATCCTTGGGTGCTCTGTTGAGGTTTAAGTTTGGAGTTCCCCTACTGCCCACAATCTGTGGTAGCATAGGATGGTTGCTAGTTAGGAGCACCTCCTTTCTGCTTTTGAAATTTCCCTTTATGCCCTAGTTTTAGTGGGTTTTCTAGTGTGGATTTACCTGATGGATTTTGCTGAGCTTTTGGCAGCACTGTTCTTCTTCCGGAGCAAAATGGATTGTAAGTATGAATAGGGCAGAATGTTTTTAGTGATAGTGAGTTTAGTAGTGTATTGAAAGAAGTGCTGAGGCTTGTGCTGCGTGATGGATTGGCAAGCTGTGTGTAAGGTATTTGATTATGTGATGTTGATTGTACGTTCAATTGGTGGTTTGATCACTGTGATTTTGATTCGTATGTGTGATTTGCATTAAAGAATGTTTGGTTTTTATTATTGTTAAATTTGGTTATCAGATTAGTCAAAATCCAAGATGTCAAGATTATTTTGTTGAGCTGCTCTGCAAAAAGGTAGTGTGTTTTGTGAAGCGTTGTAATGATGTGTACGAAGGATTAGTCCTTCTTTTTTTACTTTTCTTTAGCTGACTTGCATGTGTTATAGAATTATGTTTAGATATAGTGTTAAGCATGCTGTAATCTTGTTCTTATTCAATATGTGGCCAATAACTGCTCACTCGCACTATAAGTTCTGAATGCTGCTGCTCAGGCAGTTTCAGATGGAAAGCACAAGACAATACATTTCTCAGTTTCTCGTGCTGTGGTGCAATAATTCCTTATTTCAGCGTCTAGCTGGTAGTCCATAGTGCATATTATGGCCAACACTATACCTCTATAGTCGGCTCATCGCTGCCATATCTTTGCAGCTTTTGAGAGCATCCTCTTGATTGGATCACCGCTACCTCCATCCCCATGTAATGATCCATCTCCCTTTTCCATGCCCCCAGAGATGGGTATGTATGTGTTCGTTTTCCACAATCTAGCTATGTCCCTCTTCATTAATGTGAACCAAAGAAACAACAACTAACTTTTATACCAGTTTCTCCTATGCCATTGGTACTTTGTAGGAGGATTAATTTGGTATCAAATGGAATCACCAACAGAGGACCTACTCTCTGCAGGATTTTACACTCCACCAAAAAAAGAGTCCATGCAGCACAGCTCCACACCGTGTGGAGGCAGGTTCCCTTCTATGCCCCAAAACGAAGGCACACGGTAGAATCAATCATGCCCATACACCAGCGGCAGCGGCTCGTATATTAGGCTCTGTGTAAGTATTTTAGTTGTATCAAGCGGAGGCGGCCTGGTATCGCTGCCAGTCGGGGGGAGAGAGGGGGGGAAGGCCAGGGCCTTCTGTCCAATCATCGCTGTTTAAGTTATCAATGTCTGCCTCCCATGCCGACCCTTAAGGTCGAGAGTGTGGTGGAGACGTTCAAAAACAGGGGTTGATACATTTGCATCAATTTATGGATACCCAAATTTCCCATTAAGAGCTTGCTTTCCAATGGGTTGAATTCGAGTCGCTCCTGGATGTTTCAGAGCTATGGGAAAGGGGCGTGGCGGAGCTGCAGATATTGATAAAATTTGCAACGGTGCAGTAGTAGTCATTTTGCTTCTCCTTGAATGATTTTAACACCGTGCCATGCATAACATCGATTAACGACAATTTTGAAGATGCTTTAGACTAATTTAAATATGCTGTTTTAAATGGTTGATCCTAGTGTTGTATGGACTAGTTGTAAGGTTGCTGTTGCTTGGCTAACTGAAGAACCGGTTTGAGTTGTAGCTGGTAATGCCCATCTAAGGTAGTTGCTGAGAAGTACAGAGCAGTGATAGAGCCTTTGAAAAAGAAGGTGCCAGAGAATTACATTAATTGGGCAAAGATTTTGAGATTGACACAAGAGCTGAAGGAGTCAGTGCATGCTAGTTATGAGAGGATCATGCATGCTTTTAAGAAACATGAGGAGTCAAAGATTCTAAGAAGGATGGAGCTAACAGTTTGTGATTTCAACATTTTGTAATTCTCATTGTTTTATGTAACATTTCCTATTGAGTGATCTACACACGTAGGATTCATTGGTTCCGTATAATGTGTGTGATAAGTGCTCTGATACCCTACAATGGTATGAGTAGCACTCTAAAACAAGTGAAATGCATGTAAGAGATGGGCTATGGAGAGATGAGGGGCATTGTTGGAGGATGGTAGCGAGGGGATCGTTGGAGAAGAAGGTCAAAGGGGACTTGAGGATAGGTGCCCAAAAGATTGTTTCACCGGGCACTACCACTGCTAAAGCCAGCCTGCATTCACTGCTACCAGTTGGCAGGCAAGACTCTCTGGGATTTTGTGGGAGTAGTGGGTACTGCTTCCCCTTTAAGGGGTTGTCAGTTCAATCTATTTGAAGAGCAACTACCTGGTCTTCGGTTCTTTCTTTGATGTGGAGGACTGGAGTCAGCCACAATTTAGTAAAGTGATGCTACAACCCTCCTTCTTTTATGGGTACCTGGGCACCTCAACCCACCACTGTTCTATAAGCTACTGGAGTGATTCAAAAGTAAGGAATGTGCTGGAGCTGTTATCCATTAGGAAACCAAGTTTCTTTTCTTCAATTACATTCTTGCTGATGTATAAGACTGTCACGGCTTCCATTAATTGCTTGATACACTTCCTTCCAGATGAGGTATTGTTCTTTTTCTCTATGTTTATTTTACTCCGCCCTTCACGTTCTTTGCCTCCATTGTATCATGAAAAATGCATTTAACCGACGTTACAGGCACATGTGCAAGTTATATAGAGCAGTTGCATCACTTCCGGCGAGTTCTCGAAACGGCGTTGATGACGCCGAACAGTGTCCCCTGTTGGCAAATGACTCGACATGGAAAAAAATATCCAGGTGCAGGGTGACATCTAGTGCAGAGGCTCAAAAGTAAGGACCCTGCAGAGGCTGATATACATCAGGAAGAACATTACCGAAGGTAAGCAGCTTGTACTTGAGATGAACGATGACAACATGGGAATACTGGGATGATATTGGAGCAACAAAAGTTTGGAATGAAGTTTAAAAGCCACTGCAGCTTTACTTTTCGAAGGCAAACATAATGAAAATGTTACAGTTTGATAGAAAATGTGCTCTTGTCTGTCCTAAGTACAATGTATTGTGTTTTTTTATTATGGGTAATTAAAATAAATGTATACCACTTGAGTGCCAAGTATGTTAAAAAAAAAAATATGATTCTGCCAAATCGTCCACGTTGTGTTTGCCTCTCTGCCGTTTTTTTCTAAATAGCTAAAAATGATTATTCGGACAAAAGACAGATCATATGAATGGCTTTGAGTGTATTCTTCAACAAGCGTTCAACCTAGTGAGCATACATGATATAGGCATAATCATTGTTATGTTTGAATTTGTTTTATTGTTGCAGCAATGAGCGTATAAGTCATTCTATATGCCTGCCATTGAGGCGTCAAAATTCAGCCAAAGTCAGCTCTTTAGGAACTTTTTTAGGTGAAAAGAAAATTTTATTCAGAGAATGAAGGGTGATATTACAAAAGATGAAATTCAAAGGCAAAATATACATAGAGATCATCCGAAAAATTGCTACATTAACAATACATGAAATGAGCATAAAATAGAATAAAGAAAATAATACATGACAATGAAGTGAATAAACAATAAAGTAGCATAGAAATAAAGAACGTTAAGGGGATTTAAGGAGGTTTCGAGACTTCCTGCTGGCTAGGCTGCAAATGAAAAGAGCGATTAGCACAAATATCAAGATACATTGTAACAGGCGACCACAAGTCTTGTCGTTTAGCAGCCATATGCAGAGGATATACAAAAGAGGGGTCCAATCAATGATTATGACAAACATTGTACCACCAAGCTCTAAATTAAATCTTGGAGAAGCCTTTCCAATTAGATGTGATTTGTTGGAACGCAACTGCTATCAATAAGTCAATAATATTAACATTAAGCGTAGTAATGTCCCAGCAAGGAGAAAGACTTCCCAGAAAAACATGGGTAAAAGAAAAGGGAAGTTCAGTATGACAAATCAAGTTGATTTGCGACCATATCTGTTTCCAGAAATTATTTACACGAGGACAAGCAAATAACATATGAAACAAATCTGCCTTCGGGGTAGAGCATGTCCAACAGACATCTAATAAGGTATTAAATATTTTGCTTAAATCTTGTGGCGTGAGAAGAAGTCTGTTAAATAAGCAAAATAATGTCTGCGTTATGTTAGCAGCTCTAAATGTTTTGCAAATTTTGATCCATATTTTATTCCATAAGGATACTGGCCAATGAGTTGCAAGGTCACTATCCCATAATTCTACTGTTTTGGATTTTGACCGGACAAGTCTGTGTTAGTATCATGAAGATACTGTTATATGGTGGAAGCCTTGGAGGTAGTTTTCAAAAAGTTATGTAATTGTAGTGCAGAATTGGGGGTGTCAAGAGACTTAAGTGTATTAGATAATGGGGCGTGTGTAGTCATAACCGCTTCTTTGAGCAAAAGGTATTTGTGAATGAAAGAAGAAGGTAAATTGAATAGTTGGCTGAGTGATGAGAAAGGAAAGAGCTGTGACTGTGAGAATAGTTGATGGATCCAAATTAACCCCTTTTGGTGCCAGGTTTTCCAGTAAAAAGGTTTATTTTTGATGAATAAACTTTTATTATGCCATATGGTTGAATTAAGGAAGTCTTCCACAGTATTGTAAGTAGGAGTTGAAGAAGAAAGAAGTAATTTGGATGTTAATTTGATTTTAGGCGTGGACAGTGATTGTGGCTTACGTGAGAAAGAGAGGTATTCAGCAAAGGTGTAAGGACATAATAAGAGACCTTCAATTGTGGTCCATAAAGGACAATCCTCTGCAGGATCCCGCAACCAAAGGGAAGCTTGGCGTAAGAGGAATGCCTTCTGATAAGCCGGAAAATTCAGAAAATTAACTCCACCATTCGACTTAGGTTGCATTAATCTAAAAAGAGACATTCGGGATTTCTTTTTATTCCATAAAAAGGAGGAGAGAATGGAGTTAATTCTTTTTTAAAAATTGATAGGGATGGGAACCGGGATATTGGAGATAGTATACATAATGATCGGAGACAGCATCATCTTTATAGTATCAAGGCGACCCCACCAAGATAAATAAAGAGGGTGCCATCTAGCAGTCAAATCTGAAATCTTTTGAATACATTTATTCATACAGAGAGATACAGTATCAGGGATGGAAGAGGTGACAGGCAAACCTAGACATTTAATGTGAGTAGAGCTCTAAGTAAAGTTAGAGGGACTGAAATCTGGTTTAAAAGTGTACTTAGTTAAAGGTAAAATCTCACACTTGTCATTGTTTAATTTATATCCTGAGATTTTGGAATATTCCTGAATCTCAGATAAAAAAGCAGGGATCGAATCATCAGGTTTAGAAAGAAAAAGTAAGATATCATCAGCATACGCTGCAAGTTTGGCATGTATGTGTAATGACTGAAAGCTGTGTATACTAGGGTTCTGACGTAGTTTAGAAGGAAAGGGTTCAAGGGCAAGATTAAAGAGAAAGGGAGATAAAAGAACAACCTTGGCGCACTCCTCTACCTAAGTTAAAAAAAGGGGATATCAAACCATTAGAGCAAACTGCTGCACGGGGATTAGAGTAAAGCAGGGAAACTAGGGAAAGAAATTTAGGCGCAAAACCAAACCATTTAAGGGTGTAAAACAAATACGACCATTCAACTCTATCAAACGCCTTTTCAGCTGCAAGAGAGTGATTTAAGCGTGGGGTTTTAGATAGAATGTTAAAAAGAAGTCTTGTATTGTGATATAAAACATCCTTGAACAAACCCAGATTGTTCCTTGCCTAATAAATCTGGTAAAAAGGAGTCTAATCAAATTGCTAAGGCCTTGGCAAAAATGTTATAATCAATGTTTACCAAGGAAATTGGTCTATAATTTTTACAGTGCTTAGGGTCTTTGCCTTCTTTGGGTATAAGACATATATGTGCTTCAGAGAAGGATCCCGAGGAATTGCCTAACGCAGTGAAGGAGTCTAATAGAGAAAGTAACCTAGGTATAACAAGTTTAGAGAAATGGAGGTAAAATTCAACCATAAACCCATTTGGTCCGGGTGCTTTGTCTTTTTTAAGGCATTGAAGCGCTTTAAGTAATTCTTGCAGTGAGAGGTCCATCTCCCGGGGAGAAAGATCGGGAAGTATATGTTGAGGTTTATGTATATTGAAGGAAAAATGTGATAGGGACTGAGTAGTGGGTTGAGATATATATATATATATATATATATATATATATATATATATATATAAAAATGAGAAAATTATTTTAGGATATCCGCATCCTTGCATTGCAACTCAGAATTTGTGTTATAAACAGACTCAATATTTAACTTATTGTGTTTAACCTTTAGGTAGTTAGTCAAAATTTTTCCTGCTTTATTTTTACCCCCATAAAATTTCGCACTAGATTTTAACAAAAACAGAGAAGCATCTTCTGTGGACTTCTTATTAAATTGCATTTTAGCATTAATGAGAGCTGTTAAAAAACAATCTTTAGAATGGGAGGTATAATAAGAGTGTTCCAATTTCTTAATTTTCTGAAGAAGATCCCCAATATACTTACGACCAATTGTACGCTGTTTCACGACAAAGCCAATAATGAAATCTCTTGCAGCTGCTTTAAAGGTGTCCCATAAGGTGGAAGGGGAAATGGAAGGAGATTGATTAATCTAAAAAAATTCATCAAAGAATTTAGTAAAAGAATCTGTAAACTTTGGATCGAGAAGGAGAGTGTTATTAAAGCGCCACCTCTTAGTACCAGTGGTTTTGGGTAGGATATCAATAGTTATTGAAACAGGGGCATGATCTGATAATAGAATGGGACCAATCTCAGCACCAGTAAGAGTTTGTGCTATATGGTGAGAGACAAAAACATAGTCAATCCTTGATTGGGAATGATGGGATGGGGAATAAAAGGTAAATTATTTAGTGGTGGGATTGCACAGATGCCAAGCATCAATAAGTTTGTTGCGAGATTGCCTGAACAAAGGATTTATGAGACTTATTAGGAACAAATGTGGCTTTGGACAGTCTATCAATAAAAGGGTCTAAAATTTGATTACAGTCGCCTGCCATCTATAGATTGAGTTATAGTTTTGGCAAACATGGACCAGAAAGAAGGGTCACCGCATGTAGGAGCGTATACATTCAGAAGAGAAATTGGAACACCATTGAGAGACAGTTTAACATTGAGTCATCTACCATTTGTATCGGATTCTTGAGATAATAAAGAATACCGTAAAGATTTACGTTATAAGATCATCACTCCGTTGCGTTTGCCATCACCAGGAGAATAGAAAGCGTCACCCACCCAACCCCTTTTCAATTTTGAAGATTCAACATCAGAGAGATGAGTTTCTTGTAGGAAAGCAAAATCAACATTCAATTTAGCTAAGTGGAACAAGATTCTTTGTCTCTTAACGGGGGAGTGCAAACCCTTAACATTCCAAGTAATAGTTTTTAAAGTCTTAAAGCATTATAAATGCTACAATCCAGAAAGATAAGATAGAAATGAACCAGAGGAAGCCCATTTCATGTAAAAGATAACAGTATGTGAAAAGTAGGAGAGAATGAAGAGTGATAGAAAAGTATGAGACAATACCGAGGTAGGTATAAGAGTCAGAAATGATTGTAAGGTGAGAGATACTGTGATGAAACGAAAAGAGAGTGACACCTAATAATCCAAAACAGAGGAGAAAGTTGAAAATGAAACACATACCTACAATAAGGGAACGGGGAGAAAGGAGAAGTGAGGAAAAGGCGATCAGAAAAACATGGGGAGGAGGGTGGAGCCACAAGGGGTAGGCGACATCACCGGGGATCAGCAAGCGGGAGACCAGGGAGACATCGCGGAACGAGGACAAAAAATTTCTATGGAGACAAAAACAAAAAACTAAATTGAGAAGAAACAGCCAAGTAAAACATGAACAGGATTATCAAACAATGTCAATGAACAAGCAAGCAAAAAACCATGAACAGCAATGAGTAAACATATCAGAAACAAAGAAGAACAATTCACGAGAGCTTAAACTCTGCAAAGAAAAGTCAAAACAAGGATAAGCACGGAAGCCTTTTCAAAAATTAAATGAGGAAGAAGGACCCGAAGAGTCCATGTTGGTCGTCTTGCAGGAATTAATGAAGCTTTGTAAGCGAACAGGGTCTTCATACGTTGTTGTCTTGTTATTATGAGTAACTTTGAAGAGGCAAGGGTGGAAGAGGCCATAACGAGCTCCCATTACACGTAGATCGGATCTCATATTCAGAAAAGCTTTACGTCGGTTAGCCGTAGCTTTGGCATAATCCTGCGCAAAAAACAAAGATGAACCAGACCAAGTATTTTTTGGAGAAGTTTTAACTGCTGAGAGAACTTTCAACAAGTCAGTATATTCAAGAAAATAGAGAATCACTCCTCTTGGTCTGTGTGTCGTTGATGCTTGGGATAGTGGCCGACCCAGACGATGTGCACGCTGAATATTGAGAGTCGTCTCATCTTTATTCATTTATTTATTTATTTTCGGTATTTACAGAGCGCAACACTCTTCCCCGGGGATATCAAGGAGCTTATACCAAAACTGAAACTCCTACAGACTGACATTGATGCGAGCATTAGAATTTAGGAAAAAGGTAAGTCTTTAGTTTTTTCGAAACAGGAGGTAGTTAGTGGTAAACCTTAGGTCAGGGGAAGCTCATTCCATTTTTTTGCTGCCAGGTGGGAGAATGAGCAACGACCAGCCCTTACTCTATGTATGCTTTTAGTTCTAGCGAGGGCAGACTGGAGTGAACGTAAGTTCCTTGTAGGGACGTAGAATTCGATCTTCCCCTGGAGGATGGTAGGTCCTGTCTTATGGAGGGCCCTATGGGCGTGGCCAAGCAGCTTGAAGACCGCCCTCTGGCGCATTGGCAGCCAGTGCAGTTTCTTCAGGCATTCCGAGGCAGATTCAAGCTTGCCTTTATTGCAGATGAGTTTAGCCGCCGAATTCTGCAGTACTTGTAGACGTGTGAACAGATGCTCGTTCATACCCACAAATAACGCATTACCGTAGTCCAGGCGACTAACCAGCAAGGCCTGTGTGATGGAACATCTGCAATCCAAGGGGATCCAGGGGAATAATCTGGCGAGAAGTTTCAGAATGGCGAAGCCTTTACCGCAAAGGACTCGCGCATGATCCTTCATGGACAGCGCGTCATCCATAATGACACCCAAGATCCTTGCATGTTATTTCGGGATGGGGGCCATACCTAACGAGGGTGGCCACCACGTGGCATCCCACACACACGTTTGGCGCCGCCAAACAGAAGGATCTCGGATTTTCCGGCGTTCAGCTTCAGGCAGTGTGAGTGCATCCACTGGGCCATTTCCGAGAGACAATTGTGCAATTTGGATGTAATAATATCCGGTTTTTCGTCCAAGGCCACCATCAGTTGCATGTCATCCGCGTAGGAGCAGATGCCAATGCCTCACTTCCTTCCAATATCAGCAATAGATGACATATAGACATTGAAAAGGGTGGGGCTTAATGAAGCTCCCTGGGGGACTCCGCAACTGATGGGGCTGGATTTAGAATGGAATTGTCCCATGTGTACTGCCTGGGTCCGGTTGCACAAAAAAGAGTGCAGCCAGCTTAGTGCAGTGGATTGGACTCCCTTGCTATGAAGGATGTCCAACAGACAGTTATGGGAGACAGTATCGAATGCCGCTGACAGGTCAAGCAGTATCAGTGCCACCGCCCCACCTTGGTCGGTGGAAGACCTGATACTGTCCGACACTGCCAGCAGTGTAGCTTCCGTACTGTTATTAACTCTTAAGCCCGTCTGAGAAGGATATAAGAGAAGATTTGTTTCCAGATATCTGGTCAGCTGTCCATTGACCAGCTTCTCCAAAACCTTGGAAAGGTATGGGAGCTGGGAGATGGGGCGATAGTTTTCAGGGTTAAAAATGTCCGATCCAGCTTTTTTTAGAAGGGGGATCACGGATGCGTGCTTCCAAGTATCCGGAAAGGTTGCGCTTCTTAGAGATTTGTTAAAAAGTTGTGTAATCAGAGGACAGAGTGTGGAGGCAATTTTTGAGAACACAAAGTGGGGACAGGGATCCAATGGAGAGCCAGATTTTACTGTGCTCATTACTCTTAGAACTTCAGCCGTTGTGAATGGTTCAAAGCCTTCTAAAGTCGGTGTAGGTTCTGAATCTAGCGAGTCTGTCACAGTTTGGGTTGCGGTCTCTGTATCGTGGGTTTTTCCTGAATTATTGGGGGGGTGTTGGGGAGTGAAGGTAGAATAGATTTTCCCTATTTTCTCGGTGAAGAAGGTGTTTATTCGTTCACACGCCTCGACCGAGGGAGCCAGTGTTTGGGAGATGCTTGATGGTTTACTGAGCTCCTTCACTATTTTAAAGAGCTCTTTAGCTGAATTACAGTTGTCGTGGATGCGTTGGGAGAAATAGTTCTTTTTTGCATTTTTTAAGGTGAGATTATACAATTTCCGTTTGAGCACATAGCTTAGCTGGAATGCACTGTCTTTGGACTGCCACCATAGGTGTTCTAGTTTTTGACACTCCCTCTTAAGGTCTTTTAATTGAGGGGTGTACCATTTTTCCATATGGGATCGTTTCCTGGATATCCGCTTGGGGGCTAGTTTATTTAGAATTTGAAATATTCCAGAGTCTATTGTAGTTACATCTGAACATACAGAGAAGTCATCCAGGAACTCGATGTTGGCCTCTTGGAAATGGGCATCAAAGTTTGACTCATTGACTAGCCTCCAGGCTCGGTTGGAGATCTGGTGAGCTGCCCTAGGTTTCTGTGATTTAGTTGGTAAATTTAGTGTGAAGGTTATAAGAGAGTGATCTGACCAGTGTAATGGCAGAACCTCACAAATTGTAGTAGCTTCAATATTGGTGAACAGTAGGTCCAAAGTGTGGCCTGCTATGTGAGTAGGGCCCATCACCCATTGTTTGAGATTGGGGATCTCCATGTCGGACTCCAGTTGGGAAACCACTGGGGCATCCTTTTTCTCATAATGGATGTTAAAGTCACCAACTATTAGATAATTTTTATGTTTTAAGCAGGGTGGCAAAAGTTGGGTGAACAGTTTAGCACCAAAGTTAACTTGTTGTCCAGGAGGGTTATATATTACCGCTCCAGCTAGGATAATAAAACCATCATACAGTACTTGAAACGGTAAAGTTTGAGGTTCATTATAGACAATTACAGGCTCAGAGAGGCAGGTTAAGTGATCTCTTAAGATGACAGCGACCCCCCTCCCCTGCTTCCAGATCTATCCTATCTAATGATTTTATAATTAATTGGAAGTGCGTTAGCTAAGTCAGGGGCATTGTTAGCGGACAGCCAAGTCTCGGTAATAAAGACCAGATCAGGGCTCTTAGTTTTAAGTAGGTCCCAGATGTCCATAGAGTGCCTGGTTAGGGATCTTGCATTAAGATATAGGCAAAGGAGATTGGTCAGGTCGTGCGTAGTCTGGCGATCTAATTGCAAGTGACCCATGCTGGACCATTTACAAGAAAAACAGGAAATAGGCCTGTGAGTCAGGCCTGGGCCAGCCCGAATGCATGAACCATCATTATAGTCCCTTATGTCAGCGTGAGATAACAGCTCATTGCGGGAGTAGCGAATGGGGGCGAGCAAGTTTAGAGTGGCGCCCCTGGTCCCGGCTGGTTGTGGACGGGCGCAGACGGGCTTACCTTATGCACATCTTCGGCGCGCCATTGTCGCGCCCGCTGCGCCCATCCGCTGCGCCTTGGCCAGCACATTGGTTTAAGTAGAGGGGTAGCGGGAAGCGCGGGCTCCTGGCTCCGCCCTCCGGCTTGCAGGAATCACACTGATTGGTCCGCCTACCTCCCAATGGCTCTCCACACAATCGGCACACAGCCGTGGTGGAACAGAGCCCGGGATTCGGCGACCGAACAACTGGGGGTGAGAGGAGCAGCCTAACTCGCTGTCGTCCTCAGGGTATGTGCAAAGTGCGCTGAACAGCGAATAAAATCCAATATTATTACATTTAAAACAAGTGAGGAACAGCCTAACTCGCTATTGTCCTCGGGGTATAGTATGTGCAAATACGCAGAACAGCTAAGAAATCAGGTTATTTGGTATGTGCAAAGTACGCAGGGCAGCAAATAAAAAAAGATTTTACAAATTGTGCAGATCATCTGGCATATGCAACAGTTTAGGAAGGAATTTTTTTAAAAAGATGATGGGGTCAGACCCCTCAATGCCTTCCCCCAGGCCGTAGATGCGGAGATTATTCCGTCTATTACGATTTTCAAGATCTTCGACTTGCTTCTGGAGTGTGGAAACTTGCGAGTGAAGATGAGAAACAGTGACACAGGTTTCTTTGAAAGAAGAGATATTTTGCTCCACCGAAGAGACCCTTGCCGCAAGTTGGGACCAATTGTCCGTCAGAACTTGCAATTTAGTATTGGTTTCTTCCATGAAGGGTCGAAGAGCCCTAATTTTTTCTAACAGTAGCTCCATAGACACCAACATGGTGACCTTGGGTGGTGAGGGAGGGTGCTTTTCAGCCGTTTAGTATTGGATTTCCCTGAGACCGCAGGCGAGGGTTCCATTTTTAGTTCAAGGTGCTTAGAGGAAAACACTAAGGAATCCTCCAGTCTGGAAAACTCAGAAGAAATCTTAGAGATTTTGACAAAAGTATGCGTTGAATTGAGAGAGGAGGATTTAAACGCTTTTAATCTGCCCATAAAAGATCATTCAGAATGCTCCTTTCCAAATGAATGTAGACGAGTAGTTCCGAATGGAATTAAGGCAGCAACGAAGCATACATATCCAGAGAAAGAAAAAACAAAACAGTTCAGCACCAAAAAAGTGGAGAAATCAATAGACAGACAAGAATAATAAAATACGTGAAAGCCCTCTGCGCAGTTGAAGAATATATAAATCCCAAGCTGTTGTTATATAAGATCAGCCATAATGGGAAAAATTGCAGTGCACCGTAGGAGCAAAATGCATAGAGCCACTTGTTAAGCCCTGGTCATTCTCATTAAGAAAAAGAAAAGTTAGTTATCAGTTGAAAATGTATTGTGAGGAACTCACTGTTTGGAACAAAATGGCTGCTCAGTATGAGGAAAAGAGCAAAGAAGCCATTGGGAAGCTGGAACAAAAAAGGCAGACTTCAAAAAAACGACATCCATGACAAAATATGCTTCCCAGCTCCACTTCCCATGCCTCTCATGTGGGACAAATTCTGCTGGGCAAACGAGGGCTAAGTGAACACAAAACGGAAAATAAAACGGTGAAACGAAGCCGCGTTTTCACTCTCTTATGAAATTCCCTCACAGGAAGGTGCCCAGATGTCAGCCAGTGAAACGAAAATGAGCCGCCAGCCTTCGCACACACATTCCTGTCTCCATCTTCAATGGAAACAGGTTAGTTCCGCAGCTGTCACCCAGCACCCCCGGGAGCCTCACCCGTTAGCCGCCATCCGCCGTTGGCGCCAAGCCACGCCACCAGTTTGGGAACTTTTGAAAAAAGAAACTTCTCCCAATCCCTCCTCCAATAAACACCCCTCTACCCTGGGTCCCCATCCAAACTACCATCTCAAGATAGGTCGTGACACACGTATCTCCCCAGAGGTAGACCCCGGGTGAAGTTGCACTGTTGGCTCGGTCAAGTGTAACAATTTCAGATACCTAGGACAGGTACGTTCCCTTAATTCCTGGGAGAGAAGTGTAATGAACGGCTGCCAGATCTCCCAGAATGTGTCCCCCCTGTTGCGTAAGTGTCGATGATATCCTCGCCATCCCCAATAAATGCCAGATTCGGTGCAACCAATTCTGTCTAAATTACACCCTTTCTATCCTCCAGAAGGCCAATATAAATTGTTGTGCTGCCCCTAATGCCAAAGCAATACGTCTTCCCCTTTCGAATTTGAGTGGGTAGGTCAACGGGTTGAGAAGACCCAGCACTACATATGAGGGAAATCAGGGAAGTTGGGTCTTAAAATGCGTGTCCATTTCTGACAAGACCTCTTCCCAGAATTGTGTTAGTTTGGGTCATTCCCTCAGAATATGCACCAGAGTCGCAAAGCCTCCAGCAAGTATCTCCTCTTTCCGGATTCATTTTTGTAAGTGGACCGGGGTTAAATACCAATATGTAGTAATTGTTGTCGCTGTATCTATACTAGAACCGTTAGAGGCTGTGAGTAGTGCCCAGTGAAAGATGTTCTGCCATTCTTCAGAGGAAAATTGCCGCCCTAACTCCCGCTCTCAGCACAGTTGAGCAGGGGTTTTTGAGTCAAACTCCCCGCCTGCCAACATTCCATATAGCTTGGAAACTGATGCCTATCAGAATCCTTACTAAGAAGCCACCTCTCAAACTTGATCAGGTGCCGCAGTGCAGCCCTCTGCACCGGCGGTTCCACCAACCAGTGCTGTATCTGAGTTTGGCGGAATTGTTCTCCCTATGGGATTGTATACTCGGCTCTCAGGGTCTCAAACCAAATGGGGCCCTACTCATCGAAGAAATTGCAGGTCGATCTACAGCCTGTCTTTTGCCACATGCTAAATGCGGTGCAATCCAGTCCGGGTTTGAAGTCCCGGTTCTCCCCCACCAGGGTGAGAGGGGAGGGGAACGATGAGAGGCCCCCTTGAGTCGCTACTGCATTCCAGATGCTCAAGGTGGGCGCAGTGATCGCAGATAAGTAGATATTGGCAACGCGGGGAGACCAACCCAAGAAAGGGATCTTCCATAGTGCAGTTCCCGTAAATGCCCTGTCCATGAACAGCCACCCCTTTTCTGATTCCAGGCGTGACCCTTCCACTAAGAACCTAAGCTGTGCGGCCTGAAAGTAGAGTAACATACATGGGACACCTAGACCACCCTCCACTGGGGCGCACCAGCTGCGCTTGTGTCTCATCTGGGATCGCCGGCCCGCCCACACAAAGTTTTGAAAGTCGCTCTGCAGTGCCTGGAGCTTCCCTGGCGAGGGCCATGGGCCAGCATCTCAAACATATATAAAATCATAGGTAGGATTGTCATCTTCAGCACATCGATCCTTCCCATCCATGCGAGGGAATATAGTTGCCATTGTGCTAGGTCGGACCTCACCCTCCAAACCAGATCCTGGTAATTGAGAGATACCACCCCATGAATTGTCGGGGCTAATTGGATGCCCAGTTATATGATAGAGCCCAATGCCCATTGAATCGAGATAGCCTGTGTTAGATATTCCTTAGTTTCCGGGGAGACTGTGAGGCTCAATGCCTGTGATTTAGCACAGTTGATATGAAAATCTGAGACTGCCCCAAAAAGCCTCACCTGCTCTAAGAAGCCTGGGAGGGCTTCCCTTGAATTTTCCATAGAAACTATAACGTTGTCTGCGTACAATGTTATGAGATGCTCCTCTCCCCTGAAACGTATCCCTTGTAACAATCAGATCGTCCCGGACCTTCTGTTTGAACGTCTCCAAGTTGAATGCGAATAGCAAAGGGGAGAGAGGGCACCCTTGCCTCGTGCCTCGTCGGATGGGAAAGCTATCCCAGCTTCTATTATGGACCCTAACGGAAGCTCTCGATACCCCATACCCACTTAGTACCCATGAGTAGAATTGCTCCCCTAGGCCGAAGTGTCTCAGCTCGTGCCTTGTCTATCAGGCGTAGGATCCACTTGGTGTTATCCGAGCACTGCCTATTGCGAATAAAACCTGCCTGGTCTGGGTCTATCAGCCCAGGCATGAAGAGTGCGAAACAGGCCGCCAGAATCCCTGTGAACAGGTTTGCATCGACGTTTAAGAGTGAGATGGTTTGGTAAGACCCACACTGTCTCTTGTCTTTGGCCAGTTTCGCTAAGACCACCACAGAGGCCCCCGTCATTGAGGAAGGAAGTTTCACTGAGCTCCTCATCGAGTTTAAGACCCTAGTGAGGAGAGGGGACACAGAACTGCAAAAGATTTCGTAGAAAGTGGCTGGAAAGCCATCTGTGCCGGGCTACTTATGTGGCTTCAACCTGGGTATTGCGGATATGACCTCCTGTATCCTAATCTAGCTATCTAGGCTTGCCGCCTAGTCTGTTGTTAAACGTGTTACTTAGCTTCTTCCAAGTACTTCAAGATGCTCTGGGTAGGGAGATCTTTTGCCCGAATAGGGGTCTCTGTAGAAGGATCTAAATCTAGCTACCACTGCCTCGTCTCCTTCATCCACAGTCCCTTCTTCTGACAGCAGGGCATCGACTGCATCGGGCTGGCGCTGCACTTTAAGTTTTTTTCGATAACATTCTCCCACATTTGCTTCTCTCCAGGTAAAATGCCTGTTTGAGGCGTAATATGTACTACCTGCACTAAATCCAACCCAGCCAGCTGTTTCCTGGCAGCCTCCAATTGTCGCCAGACCTTAGGCGCCCCAGTGCGGTGATGTATGCATTCAAGTTCCCGCAATTGCTGTAATTGTGTGCGCTTATCTGTTCTGACTTTGTTGTCGGCCGCAGAGATGGCAAAAAAAATATCCGATTACCAGTTTCATTGCATCCCAGACCTCAGGGCCGTATTGGCAATAGCGGGCACCGGGCATTTCCCCGGTGGGCCGCCAGAGTTGGGGGCCGGTTTTGGGCCCCTGGGCGCCAGTTTTGTTACAGGGCTGTTTTTGCAGCAATATTGTGCAATATTCGCCGCTGTAACAAAATCGGCAGAAACCGGCCTTGGTAAACAGCTTGGCCGCACCTCTAAACTCTTGGGTGGCTGGCCAAGCACTTTGCCAGGGCCTGTTTTGGGGTCCCAGGCCGGCCCTGATAGCAATTGGTGCCACAGTAGTGTCATTGACCCCAGGTAGTCCCTGATCGCCTTTTCCAGGGCTTTAAGTGGGCCGGGTCTCAAGGGGTCTGAGCACCAGCAGTTTTTTTCAGGGGGCCTCGAAACGGGTCTCTATTGGGCTCTGTTTTGAGCCCTGACACAGGCATCCCGTTTTTTTTTCCGGACTGCAATGACCATTGTTTGCTGTCACTGCAGTCCGGAAAAAAGTGCAATGTAGCAAAACAAAGCCTGATAGAGACCCGTTTCGAGACAGCACCAGGCACATGGATGTGCTCTGCTCACACTGCTCACTTCTCAGTAGTAGAGAAGTTACAGCATGACGTCATGCCAGGGGAGCGTTGTGGGGGAAGGGAAATCCTTTAAGAGTCATTTTCTTTCTGGATTTCCCTTCTCTTTCTGAAACTCAGGAGCAGCAACATTGTGGTAGGGTCACCAAGGATTTAATTGGAAGCTTTGTCAATATTATATACAAGTCATAGTTGCAGCTTATTTATCTTCTGCAAGTAATAACCATTGACAAAGCCAATAGTCCTCACTTATTGTAGGTATGATGTTACTTGTATCAAATATCTGGATGCAATGACGGAAACAGCAAAATACAAGTCGGGCGGCACACTATGCTAAGAACAGATTTTTTGCGTAAGTGATTTAAAGCCACGCCCCTAATTACACTGGCCACGCCCCTTTGAGAGACCCCCCAGTTTTTTCATCCCACTTAAAGCCCTGGCCTTTTCTATTTGCTTAATGGTGTCTGGTCTACGGGGTAGGGTTTCACACTACCGCTAGGGTATCTGTTGATCATTGTTGGAAGTATGTCATCTCTGTAAAATTCTAACAATATAAATATTCTGAATCCTAAATATTTAATATTGGCCATTCATGTACCTCGCAATGCAACTTTTCTATTGATTTTTAAACATGCTAATTATGTTTACTTAAAAATAATCGTCCCATCTACTAAGGGAGGATGAATGGCATAGGCAGTCCTGCAAGGATTCAAATGTAGAAAGCATTGGTTCTGATACCAGCTCAGAGGTTGAGGGGTAACTTTCTGAATCGGAATGTGCATTCATTTATATGTATATGGGGATCATGTGTGCATATACTGGGGCTATCGACTGAAGCTTGGCTAGTCAGCTTAGTTCATGTTATGTATATACTGCTATAGGTCTTCTTTGCCGATGCATAACCTGATGTGGCATAGACAAGAGCTGCCGATTTTGGAACTGGGGAACCAGGTTCGAGCCTAGGGCAAAACAGGTAATCTTCCCCCCTTGCCTACCAAACCATGAATGAATCCTTGTGTCACCTAACTGGTGCTCATGTAAAGCGCTCCAATACCTTCGGGTCGAGTTAGCGCTATATAAAACTACAACAAAAAAGAAAGAAAAAAAAAAAACACCTGCAAACGTCTGTACCTCTTGCTATCCGGTTGTATTTAATGTGAAACTGAGACGCTCGCACTGTATGGTTGTACTTTGTTTCTATTTGAAAAAGCAGTAAAACACAGTTGGAAAAATATGTAGAAAGAATTGCAACTTCTATCCAAGTTCTCACTGGTGTCAGAAAAGTGTCAGAACCAGTAGAGACATTCTTTTCTTTCGGCACGGGATACCTCACAATTGTGGGCCCCCTCGCTTGGCTCTTCTACTAACAAACTAGCTTCTTTAGTTCCTAAGAATGGCCTGCAGGGGGCAGCATCGCATTACTGGCACAGGCTTGTCTCTTTGGATATTCTCGGCGCAGTCAGAAAGAGGCCACTCTTAAAATGCTCATGGATGTCCGAGACACAGCGGCCCCGGCCATGTGAGAGCTCCGCATGATAACGTTCTAGTTAATGATAAAGGGAACTTGCAAAAAGCACACGTGGCAGAATGTACAATTTTTATTAGCAAATAATTGCGCGTCTACCTTATGCCTCTGCCAATGAGACATACACGTTTTATATTTCTGGTTGGGTATATCTCAGAGAAAAACGAAAGGAAAACAAGAGATTAAAAAAACAATAGTTATGTCCACGAGTATTAATCGATATAGACCATGTATTCAATATGAACTGTTAGTGGTTTAAATCATTGCTTATTGGGAATATATTTTGATTCCTGATCATTTATACAGAGGTGAAGGTTCATTCAAACATACATTTTCATGTATTCATAATAATGAAACTTATTTAAAAATAGGTTTGTTTTTTGTTCGTTTTTTACAAAGTCG
Source organism: Lissotriton vulgaris (assembly GCF_964263255.1). Taxonomy (NCBI): domain Eukaryota; kingdom Metazoa; phylum Chordata; class Amphibia; order Caudata; family Salamandridae; genus Lissotriton; species Lissotriton vulgaris. The sequence goes on along the minus strand of NC_141691.1, from coordinate 1,720,525,875 downwards.
GAAGTATGCGCATTGCTCTGCTGAATTTATTTAACAAAATCTGGATTCCAGTTCAAGTTGCAGATAGTAAACAGTGCCCAGCAAACCATTGTTCACCTTCTGCTCTTGCAGGGGCAGCTGGGGGTCTTTGAAAGTGGTACAGGGTAATACTTGAAGTGAACTGCAGTGAGCAGCGAAGCAACCTAGCCCAACCTCATTTTTTTAGGAGAGCTCTGCCCCAAGAAAGTTTAAAAAAAGATATGGTCAAATAGTGCATTTACAAACACAATTTCACCTACATTTGCTAAAAGCTAGAAGCTCTAGAAGGGCACTCATTAAATATTAAAGCCGTTTTGGGATGTACTGATGGGGCCACATATATTAAAATTACCTTCATCATGCCATGGTCGCCATTTTGTTCACAAGTACCCCATATATGAAATGGGTGCTCTTTTAGGCCAAGAAATACATGCAATATGCAGAGCCAGAATTCTGCCATTCCAGGGTGACCCAGGAATCAACATTTACCATAGTATATTTGAGACACTATTTTGTCATGGTTACACCCTTCCATATGCTATATTTGCCCTCCCTTATGCCAAAGATTACCCCCAATCTGCCAGAGCCATCATTTTGCCACATATATTCCCTATGCCAAGAATGCCGTCCAGTATGCCAGCTCCAGCATTTTTCTGCAGGTACCTCAAGTCAAAAATGACCTCCAGTATGTCACAGCCTGACTTTTGCTATGTGTTCCCACATGCCAAATATTTCTTCTAGTGTGCCATTGCCAGTATTTTGTCAAATGGCCCTGTCATTCTAAAAGTTGTCTTCAGTATGTCAGTGCCAACATCTTGCCATGGGTGCCCATTTAAGCAATGAATTATGTCCCATCCACCAGGGCACTCAGTAGATACGCAAGCTTAAAACTGCATCCTCTCTCACACCCACTGTCATTTATTATCACTCACTTGCACTCACTCAGTTATTCTGGTTTGCTCTTATGCTCACTCTCTTGCACTCAGTCTTACTCATGGTTACTCACTCTGACTTACTTATACTCACTCTTTCTCTCATTCATTCTAACTTATTCTCACTCACTTCCACCAAATTACACTTACTCTTTCTCACTCACTCATTCATACTCTCCTTCAGACTAATGCTCATTCATTCCCATTCACTTTCACTCACATGTAGTAACTTTCACTCGTTCGTACTCACTTGCTGACACTCATTAGCTCTTTTTATTGCAGGTCAGGGGGAGAACAATGCAGTGCTAGACTCCTCATGTATTAGGATGACTGGCTGATGAGGGGTCGTACCCAGAAACCTGCCCCGGGATGCTTGTTTCCATTCCAGGAAGGACCTGGCCTGGCAGTTCGGGCTGGACTGTTCCAATGGGGAGCAGGGTCAAGACCGGTTTGAATATGGCTAGGTCCAAACTGGGATGGTGTTCTGAGCAAAAAAAAGATGGATTAAACCCAGATATGTGACTAGGGCTGAATGTTTGATTTGGTCAGCATTCCATCCATCACTTGTTCTTTTAACTTTTTTAAAGTGGCATTTTCAAAATTGTGATCTAAAATCCGACTTTACTTTTAAAGAGGATTTTGAATTACAATTCATTTGAGTCCACGTAGGATATTTCTAACTGCTTCCAATTAAAGGTTAGCACTTATTAAATGTGATAAGGTAGCCTAATGTTATCCTGTGGGAAAGATAGGTCTTACAGTACTGATAAACCATTTCAGACGATTTTCACTACCAGGACTTGTAAACTTAAAAACACGTCCTATTTTTTATGGTTTAAATCTTTTTATTCTTTATCAGCAAAAAAATACAGTGTTGATCTTGATAGAGCATCATGATATTCTGAAAATGGTAGGGATGCATCATAATCACTGGTAGTCCACACCCACATATAATGTTGTGTAGCATTAAGTATTATTCATTAGAAATTGTGGACTTAGTAATGAACAATGTATGTGTAATGTTAGGAATTTAGCTTGTGTTAGTTGAAAGAATAAAACGACATTTAAATGTAACTACCTATTGCAAGTGCATTACGAATCAGTTCATGTGTAATGTAATGTATTAGATTTAAACGTGCACTATAAAAGTCTGCATGTGTAAAGATGACTAAATGTGCCTTAAGGTGAAGAAATGTAATGCTTATAAGAGTAATGTTATTAAGGGGTATAGGTTAGGTGTGTAAAGGCCTAAATGAATTTTCACATTTTCCTATGAGAGGCCTGTTGGTGATTTCTTATGTTAGCTGAATCGAGTAGGCCTGAAATGTATTTTCTTTGGGAAGGCTCTCAGTTGAAGGTAGTCAGCAGATTTGTATGTACAATGTTAATTCCTTCACATGCTTTCTGTTGCAGGTGGAAGGACACTTCATTCGTTAGTTAGACTGATGCTCTTCGTTTTAGGAGTTAGTTATGGAGGATACCTGTTTCATTGGAATGCTGATAATTATGAGCTTGCTGGAGAAGCCTGAGACCCAAAGACAACTCAACCGTCCTTGGACGAAGTGCAATTTTATGGAAAATTACCTGCAGAAGATGTCGAGCCAAAGGAGGTGTTTCGGGGTGTGTTCCTTGAGTTGATCCTTTTGTATTAGGGACAGTGCCCCAGGGAAGGAAGAGCAGAAGAGGGCAGACAAGAGCAGAGAGCCGTTAGGAGGGCAAGAGAAGGGATAGATTCTTAGAATGAAGACTTAACTTTGGCTTCTGGCCCTTTCCAACGTGAATGTACTTCTTAGGAAGTCTTCACGAGCTGACACCTTTTCTCGATCTTGCCTGGGAGATGCTATGTAGGGATGTCACCTTAGTGCTAGAGTAGGGACTGAATGAATCAAGTATTTTTCTTTACTGTAAAATGTATGACGACTAATTTACATATCGGAGCAATCGTTACTTGTTCAATTTTCCTAGAATTGTTATTCTTTTCATGTTGCACTGAATTAGGTTGGTTCATAGAATGAATTTTGTATTAGTGCCCATGTATTTTTTCAACCTTGTTATGAGGTGTTTGTATGTTCAGTTATTTTTGGCTTTGTAATAAAACCCCTAAATTGTAAGTCGGAGTCCGTGATCCTTACTGAGTCTGAATTGATTAGTCTCTACTGATGGTGGTGAATGTATTGGTTTTCTCCCCTTTATACTTCTCAGCAGATAAAAAGGTCCAGTCGGCCGAGGATTCTTATGAATGGTAAGATCTGATAAAATGAGATAAGAATCTGGCGCAATCAGTTGGTAGGAGAGTAGGATGGTTATCTCTGGAGTAAGGGGAGACTTAGAGAAGGGTAGTCATTGAGTCCCCATAGCCTTGGAGCCCAAGGTGATGGTTGTACGGCAGATCATGAACGGAGATCGACGGAGGAAATCGACGGAGAGTGACGGTGCGGCGGAAGCAGCAGTTTGTGAGAGAGTGACTATGAACAGGGTTGTGTGTCTGTTAGATTGCGGTGTTGTTTTGGTTGTGTGATGTCTTGCGGAGTTGGAACCAGAGTTGAGTGATTGTGGTTTCGGGCCGAACGCGTGCGATCCATGAAATTTGATTTTGATATCCCGGGATAAAGAGATTGTGGTGTGGAAGACACCCAGCATTGAAATTGTCTGACCAATGATTGTGGGATCGTTATTATATATGGGGTAACCCGAGAAGAGTCCTAGGACCTGGGTATCAAGTGTTGCAGATATGGTGGTCCTAGAGATAGAATTCCACACACAATTAATCCAAAATTACTCCGCTCAATTATTTTTCATATGAGAAATTAATTCCTAAAGTGAAAAAACAAGAAACATAATAGCCCAAAAATACACAGGTGTCCAATACAAACACAAAAACAGGTTTGTTTTAACGTTTTAAAAGTAGAGGAGAAAACTCTACTATTTATTCATAATAAAAATCTCCTCATAGGGCAGTACACAAATATACAGTATCTACAATTCGGAACAGAAGGGGTTACCGAGAGAGAATAAAGTGCATAGAGTGAGAAATTCTTGTGCTCGTGCAAAGGAAAGAAAGGACCAAGCGGTCAGGGGATATTGAATAGTATGGTCATTGAAGAATCTGTTGGCTTTGATTCTAGACAGAGCCTGCCCTCAAAAGTTAGTCTGTAAAGGATTTGTAATTGTCTTTACAGCGATCACTTCGCTCAGATGGTTTTCCGTCTTCAGAAGTGGTGAGGGGGCAGGGGCATAGGAGATGCAGGCTCACTGTATGGAAAGATGTCGACGTTTCGACCCAAGGATAAAAAAGGGCAATTTGTATAAAATAACACCTTTTTATTGAAAACGCCTTTCTCTCTATTTCTCTGCAATCTGGTGGAACTAAGCATGCACGACTGACTGAGTGAAATAGCTGTCTATTGTTTTCACACGAAACTGAATCCCTTCTTGTCTAATCAGGGAAGTTCACTCCTCCCTGTTCATTCAAGAACGTTTCTAGTGACCTCTGAGCTAGCTGGCAAACTTAAATTAAGTCTAACATAGTCAGTAGACACCTAGATGACCTAAGTCCTACGTCTACACTGCTGTTTATGTTATTCCAATGCGCAGAGCCTATTGGGAAAATAGGAACTACACTAAGCGGCGCCCAATGTTTGGTAAGGCGATAATCTAACGCAAGACACTAGAGTAACTCAGTCGTGCTTTTCACACAGACGCCTTTTTCCCGTAAAAACTCCAATAGACATCTTGAGTGGATGAAAGGTTAATATCCGCCGAAACTTAGTAGGATGAGAATCCTATGTATTAGTTTACGGTATAGTCAACTTTGAAGGATACAGTGTTCCAAAATATTGTGCACCTAATCTTTGTTTCCTTGAAACTTGATCTGCAACAAAACTTTCTGTCAGTAAAATGGGAGAAAGTGAAGACGAAAGGGAACAAGCTAGAATAGCAGCTCAACTCATAGCGGACGACACACTTGTCCAAGGAAACAACCCGGATGCAATACTCATCCGGGTCAATATAAGGAAAACCATAACTATAAAACTTATAGAAAATGGATTAACATCAAGAGGTGGTACAGTAGTATTTGTGGTAGAGGCACATGAGTTTCGGCAGACAGAAGTATTCTATACCTGGATAAACTTTCCAGTAGCACATTCTGTAACACATGAGTTCCACTACTACAAAATTGCAGAAGCTCCAGAAGAATACACTCCTTTCGAGAACGTTGAAATCCCACTAACATACCAAGAGCACCTGCTCTGGTTTAAAGGCACCCTAAAACATCAAAATCACATCACCAGGCACGGTCCACTAGGTAGACCAGGAGCCACGTGGCCGGTTCTAGCCAGCTACACACCACATCCAGACATTGAAACAATGTCGAGCGAAGAACTTCTGGTTAAACTAAAAGAATTAACAAAGGCATATAGAGAATTAGTTCAATTGGCAAGGGACGATATAAAGTACTTCCAGAAATTGAAGGAGACAGATATAACAGACCAACCTTTCGAGCTTGCTAAAATAATTGAAAAATCCTATGAAGAATTAGGAAGAGATAGTTTAGGTGGTAAACAAGTAAAACCACAACTAACTGAAAATCCTGAAAAAACATTTATTAGAAATAATCTAAATACTCCAAAAAAGAATTGGGATGGTAATAAACAATCCACTCCCAAGGAAAAACGATTCCAGTCCAGAGGAAGGTCTCCTCAGCGGAGAGAAAGATCTCCTGGCCAAGGAGGCAAGTCTCCCCAAAGGGAACCCTCTGAAAAAAGATATAATCTTAGCGATAGGGATAAAATAAGAAAACCTGACAGATATCAAGACATTGATACACGTCCCTCTCGATCCTTCTCACTCAATTCTTCTCGTTCTTCCTCACAGAAATCAGAAAGAAGAGGACGGTCAGAACACAAGGAAGAGCACGTCAAGTCCAAAGACAAAGAACCTGCTCATCAAAGTGAAAAATCACAATTTCCCAGAAAGAAGGTAGCAAGTATTAAAATTAAACATGCAGAGAATTCTGAGGACACAACTGAAAAACTGAGAGTGGGCCCAGACAATGCTAGACAGCGCAGCGGAAGTGACCATAGCTCGCAAGATCCTGATGAATCTTCTGGAGACAGTGGACACGAATGAATACATTCAGGTGGAAAATGCAGATACACGAGTTAGTGTACCCCATAAACTATATGAAATAACATTACGTATAGAGGGAGATAAAACTAGGAAAATAAAAGGTCTCTTTTGGGAGAAACTTTCAAAAGGCTATGACATCCTGTTAGCTGAAAAGACTGGCCACCAGAGTTTGTCAGGGAGTACCCTCATGGCGAAGAAATGATTATGCCTGCCTTCTCAAATCATATTCCAATTCATAAAAAATACACATTGGCAAGAAAATGGGCAGTGGCCCTTGCCCCTGCATTATATAAAAATCATATAGGATGGGATGAGGACTCACCTCACCACAAAATCCAGTTAAAAAATCAACCCACTGCACAAAGGCAGTACCCAGTTACACAAGAAGCTTAAAAGCAAGTCAGGGAGATCTTAGATCAACTTGAATATCATGGGGTGATTGAAATATGCACTTCTCAAATGAACAATCCTTTGTTTCCTGTCTCCAAGCCAGACAATTCATATCATCTAGTTTTGGACTACAGACATTTAAACTCCTGCTGCAAAACTTTTGCAGTACAAAACTCACACAGTGCAGCACTAATGAACAACATCGTGCGCAAAATATATAAAACGACATTAGATATCTCTAATGGATTCTTCTGTCAAAATATTGCACCTGAAAGCAGGTATTTGACCGCTTTCTCAATAATGGGGTTGCAAAAAACAATTTTGCCGACTCCCACAGGGATTCAAGAATAGCCCAGGATTATTCTCAGCAAGGGTAACAGAATTACTACAAATATATGACGATGAGGCATTATCATATGTCGATGACATCTATCTTACAGACGATGACCTGGAGACTCACTTAAAAAGAGTGAACACCATAATTCTTGGGTTCGCATCAGAGGGTTACAAATTCAACTTTAAAAAGTCAAGAATTGCCAATCTGACAGTCCTATTTTCAGGATATGAATTATTAAGTGAAGGTAAAAGCCTGGCAGACAACTTCTTAGAGAAGTGTGCAGTACTCCAAGCACCAAAAACGCAGAAAAATTTACAATCAATACTAGCGTTCCTGAATTTTGGTAGAACATACATTCTAAATTATGCGGAGAGGGTTAAACCTCTCTATGAATTAATAAAACCTGATTTCAAACCAATACATTGGACTCAAAAACACACAGAAATGTTGAGATCATTGCAAACAGACATGTTAACTAAAACAAAATTACAAACTCGCGACAACGTACGCAACCTTGTAATCCGAGTCATCCCAGGAAGATGCGGATTCACATACCTGACCTCCAATGAGGGAGAAACGGTACCTATAGCTTACAAATCACATTTGTACACTCAAGCTGAAATTAAATTCAGTTCTACAGAAAAAAAATTGACAGCGGTTCAAACTGCTGTAGCAGGAGAAAGAGCCCTAGCCCAAGGCAAGAGAATAACTGTTTATACAGCAGAATCAGCCCTTGGGGCATTAACAAGTCCACGCAATCTGAATACAGTGGCATTAGATCCAAAATGGATACAATTGGAAAATTCTCTTGCTACAGAAGACATGAAATACTATTTTGATCCGAAACTGAAAAAACTAGATGATCTAGAGTACGAACAAGAATATCCTCTGCCAATCGAAATTCTGCCTCTCGAACATTATACCTGTATAATCTATATGGACAGATTTGCACACCATTACGATGTAGAGAAAAAATCCTACAATGCAGCGTGCGCGATTGTTAAAGGTCGCTGCCACTCTGGTAAATTCAAACCAATGATTACCAAAACTGAATCACTCAGAAACTGTTCAGCTCAGCGAGCTGAAATAAGATCTTTAAAGATGGCGCTTGAAAATGCCGATCGCGAATTCCCTACACTGATAGTGTGCGATTCGCATGACTGCGTCGTCATACAATAGTGACATGCAGACATGGAACAAAAACGGTTACAAAGACGACACAGGTGCCACAATAAAGCATAAAACGCTTTGGGAACAAGTAGTTCTTTTGAAGAAAGAACTACAAAAGACTCACGTGATACATACACTGAGTCATCAACATGATGGCGTTCATGTTGCAGGGAATTCCTTGGCTAACAGAGCCACAGCGGCAGCAGTTCAACTGGCTTCCGTAGCCACAAAAAAGCGTTCAGAAAAACAAATAGATGGAGAAACCATGCTGGCTGTAAAAGCGTCATTAAAAGGCGATTATGCAGCATTACCTCTCAACTATCCACTCAGTAATACATACATAATCGATACAAACTCTGTTCCTTTTGCTCAAATCTCTGGAGTGGGGGATAGAGTAATTACAAGCACGAACCAGAGGGTTTTCTTGATTGAAGACGCACACATGGGACTGGGTCCAAGGCACCAACCGATTTTGAAATCTCTAATAGAATTACAATCAGAATACTGGTGGCCGGGGATGAGCTGGCAAATTTACAGATTTGCAATGGATTGTCCGGACTGCAACAGAGATCGCAGTTGTGAACCGGACCAGACTATTGCCAGGACACTTTTATTAGAAAGTATCAGGCGATCTGTAACGCAGAAATCCAGCCGGAGAAATGCGTCCCCATAATTATTAAGACTTGAGTCACTAAAAATGTAGGTCCCAGCGCTCGGCTGACGCCAGAACTGTTATAAAAGATTTGCGAGTCATTATCGGCACATACGCAATTGGCATGCTACATTCTGACCAGGGTCCTGTGTTTAGCTCTCGAGCTTACAAAGAGGCCATGACCAGCATGGGCATTGCATTGCGGTACTCTTCTACCTTCCATCCTGAGGGAAATGCGGCAGTGGAAAGAAAAAACCGTGACATAAAGCAATCTATAACGGCAAGGGTATTAGGTTCGGGTGATGGGTGGGTCAAACATTTAATAAGTGTCCAACGTTGTCTTAATAACATGCCAAGAAATTCTCTAAAAGGTTTCAGTCCGTATGAACTTATGTTTGGTACTAGAATGATTATCCAGGATCTGGATCATCAGACTTCAGTGGTAGAAGAAAAACCTTTTGATATCAAAGATCGTTTGGCTGTTTTACAGGGCTTGAATGAAACAAGAAAAAGTCTAAGTAACACAAAGTTTAAGCCAACAACCACTGAAGAACCACCTGTCCCAGCAAGACCTGTCTGGATTCCAAAGATTGGGGATCTGGTCAAAGAAAAGATCGCGGTAAAGAAGGAATTTGGGCCTTCTTACAGAAAAGCAGTACCTGTCTTAGCTGTCAGCGGAACAAGATCAGTAGTACTACTGCCACTTGCTGGTAAAAAGGAAAACAGAATTGTTTCCATTGATCTGGTGAAACCACAATCATGTGGCCGATAATAAGTAGTAGGCCCAGTGGACTCCCAAGAAATAGCAGAAGACCAAACTTTGCTACAATCCAAGAGGTTCTAACTGAAAGACTAATCACATTCGATAGACCTACAGTAAATAAAAAGGGACTATGCAACAAAGCCAAGGAACTGGTTCCTCTTGAAACCCAAATTGCAACAATTCGTGATGATACACCAATCTACAACAATGTAGCATCAGAATGTACAAACGTAACAAAAGAAAATGCAAAGATCAATGGAAATCCGGAAGCAATCCCACCAATTGACAGAACTGCATCTGGCTATTTTATCAACTTTGATGACTTTTCCGATGATCCAAGTGAACATGGAGACGAGCCAGCAAAAAAACTTTCAAAGGAAAAATAACCGAGCTTTTTTACCAACTAAAAGAGACATATCTGATTTCACCATGGATTGAATTTTGGACTGTTAGGTGTACTTTTCCTCCTGCTTTGGCTCATCATGGTTTTATGCTTGGGTAAATTCATTGATGGAAAATATAGCACAATGGACACAGCAAGTCAGAACATCAACTTGGTCCTAAAGTCTCATAAATCCTCTCACATCGAGAAAAGAGAACTATCATCATTGAACATCACAGCCAATCCAATACCTGGGGGTATAGCATGGGACACAACTGACTATGATACTTATGGCCCGATTGAGCTCTTGAAGTATCCACACCAGTTTAAGATTTCCTTAAGTGACTTTGTGATACCAAGTTCTTTTTCTGATGATTGGGACTTTGAAAATATTAATAATATGATGTCAGATTTAGTAATGTGAGCTAAATTTACAGAACATGATTATTTACAGGGTTCATCAAATTATGAAGAATTATACTGTTACAATCACTATGGTCATCACTATTTGCATAAATCTGCACAACCTAGAAATGTTTTTACCTATAATCAATGGGAACATTGTCCTTCTCCACCAAAAGGAAGTTCAATGACATTTTTGGAGAAATTTCCATACTTCTCAGGGTTTAACAACAGTGATCCAGGAACGTTTTATTTTAAAATGTTAAATAAGACAGGAATGAAAACAATGTTAACAAATACTAAATTGATTTATTCTGAGAAATTTTATGACAAAATATCTACATTTGGTTTTGAATTTTGGAAAAATAAGATTGAAACAAAAACCATCTGGGGCACAAAAGACTGGCAAGTGTCTAGAATCATTATTTAGAGCCTGCATGATCCCAGAACAAATATTATTTCTGAATGATACCATTCATCAAACTGCATGTCTTGGTTTAGCTAAGATAAAAGACTTAAATAAACTGTCTATTCCAAAGCCCATACATGAGAGTAATAGCACTAGTGATGTGGAAATAGACGTATCCCATATTTTTCACCAAAACAGAACAAATCCTGATTGGAAAAACTGGTTGATCTGGCCCACAGACACAAACAACTGACAATATAAATTCCTGAATAAAAGACAGGAGTTCAAAATGACCAGGCCAGACCCAAGATATTCCCAGAGACAACATCCAGGGATAGTTACCACATACAGTGCAGGGAAATTATGCCTTGAGTGGCTAGAGAAATCCACACTGGCTGAAATTAAGCAACTCTTGACTTTACTTAAAGAAGGTGCTGACTTGCGAGATTTCATAATGGGACCTCGCAAACAGCGTCAAAAAAACGTTTCATAGCGGCCGGTATATACGCTGCATACAACGAAGCTTGGAAAGTAATGCAAATTGAAACAGCAGAAAAAATAAGAGAAATCGATCTTATAAATTTGGAAAAATCACTTACTGTTGTGGACAATGGGTTAACAACTCTGTCTTCCAGAATATCTTCACTGGACAGTATTGTATCTTCTGCCTTTAATATAATAGAGCAAGACTTACTAATGTTACAACATGGTCAGTCCCATTGCGTTCTATTGTACAGCTAGGCTGGACGTTGCAAAACCTACGTTCAGGCTTCATGCCATGGCGTCTAATCAACATAACGTCATTATTTTCTATCTTAAACCTTACTGATAAACAAATCAGTTTGGCACAAAAAGAAGCAGACTATACGATTCTGAGCATTGAAAAACTTGAGAGATTACCATTGACAATGTCAGAGAGACCTGTCATTGAATGGATAATACACGGAACAATTACAATTCCGATAACAACTTTCCAGTTTAAATATTGCCAAGAATATATACCAGCAGGCCAGTATGAAAGGTTGGGTAAAGGATACATCAAATCAACCTGGGATTTACCTTACACACACAAATGTTATAGTGAAGGGAAAAAGGAGGTATTCCTTAGTGGTAATAATTGTAAAAAATCACTGAGCGGTACACTTCTGTGTCAATGTATTAACTTGCATGAAGCCTGCGAAGGGTCTTTGAATAACCTTTCATGTCATCTACAAGGCACTCCTGCAACATAGATAGAACCATTTTTCAGACCACTTTCTAACGGTAGCTACGTTTTAATAAAGGACCACAGCTGTTGTGGAATGGTGCCAGGGAAATGCTATCTCGTAACTGTTACTTCCAGGGTCGTTTGCTGTATGCAAGTATTGTATCCAAACAGCAATCCAGACATGGAGGCGGCAATATGGCCTTATGTGAATATCTCTTCTATTCGAATTGACACTTTAAGCAGAATGAAGTCTATTCTTTTACAGACAACTGTGCCGTTGACCTCGTCCAAAGAAAAGTATGATCTGCAAGTTGCAAGGACAACATCAGAGATACATACCCTTTTATCAACAAATTGCCCCGTGCATTTCGTAGAAATGTTAAGCCAAATTTTAAACATGTCTGATACCAGTGGCATCGCACATGTATTTAAGACAATTTTTTCGGGACTGTTAGCACAGTTTGAAACAGTTCTGGGCATCTTCCCGAATTTTGTCCGCTCTGTCTTTGGCGACCTACCTTTAATTTTGGGACTCGTGGCAGGAATTTTATTTTTGTTCCTTCTGCTCCGATATGGCAAGCCAATCCACAGACAAGACTCCAGCAACGATGGAAGAAACAATCCTAGCAATACGATACTGAGACCGTATCACTAAGGTCCTCGGATTGCCCCGGCTAAGAGATCTGAGTACACCTTGGTTTCTTTCATTCAGACCAATCTGGCAAGATTGCATCTTACCTGTGCTTCGATGTCTGCTATGAGGAGAAGAATGCATGTTGGACATCCGTCTTACACTACCATCAGCAGTACCAATGGATATCGATACTTTGCTAGGTCCGGTAACGACTCATGCAATGTGTTGTCCCCAGCGGCTACCTATTCTGATGACGGCATTCGTTTACACTTCACCGTTACGAGTAGGTGGCGGTGAAGTACGAGAGGAAAGCAGCACCAAACAGGTACAACCTTCTGTGAGCATTGCTGATCCAAACATCGATGATAGCAATCACGCAGAGAACTGCACAGTTACAGTATTTTCAAACTTGGTCGAACTTTCACCTGATGTTGTAGACCAATTTTTTGCAAGCCTGTCTGATATAATGTTCTCCCCTGAACAACGAGAATAACTTTTAAAAACAACATGCACGCAGCGTTCCCTGAACTCTGAATTTGGCCTTCAGTTCTATTAAACAAAGCAAACTGAAAACATTTGGAACTATTTTTCCCCTGAAAACAAAATTATTTTTTTCTTTCACGTCAAAAATATTTACCATATAATTTTTTTTCCGGCACATGGAACTTTGCTTAAAGTAGAACTATTCTTAGAGAACAGAGCTTCTATTTTTAGAGACATTAGAGACAATATTTTACCTCAGCCTCTAGCACATGTACAGTATTGTATAAATATGTGATAAAATGGTCTCGACCTTCTCTTCTGTATACAGAGCCATTTCATGTGTACATTTCATTTTTAATTTTCGTAATTCGTTCAGCTGATATATATGCATTTAACTGAATGATAACCTTGCTTAAACGTACAGTACCAGATACTAATTTTCGTGTATAAACCATACACCATTTCAAATGCAAATATGTATTTTGGGGTGGGTTGGAAAACACACATGCATCATATGTTTTTATATTGCTTACTTTTAGTAATGATGGACATTAATACGTGGGGTGGGTGTTGTATTTCTATCTAGGACCCTAAAAAAATATTACCGATTCATGCCCTTATGTGGTTATAATAAATAGTATCCTTATAAAGGCATAAGAATCATATCCATAGTCAGTAGTAGCAGATGCAGTCAAAAGCACGGCAAGGCTACTCCCATAGACTCCTAGAAAGCACAACGCGTTCTTTACACAAACCAAGCCTCCAGCAACCCGGGAATCCCCCCTGCTCTTGTTTTGATTTGCACAAGAACTCCTGGAGTCAAGAAAGAACTATTAGTTCTCAGTGACGTCTTATGTCCAACTTTACGTCAAACCCGGCACCTTTCAGGTATAAATATACCAACGTTGCCTTAAGCAAACACACGGTGGTGTGGAGCAGAGCAGTTATCTACTTATCCGAAGCCCAACTGATGCGAGAGCCGAAGGAAGCCAGCCCTCCCCTTTGACGCGCTGGAGAAACTGCCTTTTCTCACGCCGAGAAAATCCAGCTCCGGTGTTCCCGAGTCACCCTCGCTGGTTGCCTGGGAGATTGAGTCCTGAGAAACGAGATACAAGACCTCCTTCATTCTATAACCAAGGTACGGAGCTGATTAAAACCTTAGAGAGAATTCTTGATTCCGATACTTGGCAAATAACTTAACTTTAACTTAAAACTGTTACTTGCTTACTCCTTCCCACGTATGAGGCTTAGGTCAGCTACACCGGGGTAGGCGTATCTTAGACGCACCAGTTGAGTTCGTTAGTCAATGTTTTTATGTATGTATATATTTTATCCATTTTAAAGTATCATATGGCTAAGAAACCATATCAATGCTTTTACAGTATTATTTCATAATACTACTTTTAATGTACGCACTTTACTTTATAATAAGTATTGCAATTGTGGCAATTCATTTCTCTTGCATGAGATAAAAGACTGCTCAATAAAATAACACCTTTTTATTGAAAACGCCTGTCTCTCTATTTCTCTGCAATCTGGTGGAACTAAGCATGCACGACTGACTGAGTGAAATAGCTGTCTATTGTTTTCACACGACTCTAGAGATACACTCTTTAATCTGAGGGAGCAAAGTTGTCATGTTTATGCGGTTGTCAGAAACTGAATCCCTTCTTGTCTAATAAGGGAAGTTCACTCCTCCCTGTTCATTCAAGAAAGTTTCTAGTGACCTCTGAGCTAGCTGGCAAACCTAAATTAAGTCTAACATAGTCAGTAGAGACCTAGATGACCTAAGTCCTACGTCTACACTGCTGTTTATGTTATTCCAATGCGCAGAGCCTATTGGGGAAAATAGGAACTACACTACAATAGTGTCAGTGTATGATCCAGATCAGGTGAGGAATGGGAGTCTAGCACAGTCAGTAGCAGGAGAAGGAACTGACTCTGGAGGAAATGGTACAGTCAGTGGAAAAGCTCACCTACCGAGACCCATAGAATCGAGTACACCATTGCCAGCCACTGCAGACTCCTCCAGGGGACAGGTGGATGTAAGGACGGTGAGGCCAAGGTCTCTTGCTGATTCAAGATCTGACTTAAGGATGTAGGAACCACCCTTGAGGAATCAGAATGACAGGATGGCAGGAGGTTGGGACCATGGTAATGCAGGGAATAGACCAGCTCTTAGGGACATAGTGAAAGGGAACCGATGTGAAGACCAGAGCAATGAGGGTGAGGAATTAAGTAGAGCATCTAGTCGAGGGACCCTGAAAGTTGATATAAGAGCGAAATTGTTGGATGTGGTAAGATTGAAAGCATCGGTAGATGAGATAATACATGGAAACTTGCCTTTACAACGCATGGAACTTTATGAACGGGATGAGTTACTGTTTGTAGCAAAGGACGTACCTCGTAAGGCAAGGTTAGCACATGAGAAACTAATAGATGTGGCAAAAAGATACAAGGTGGATCTGTCCAAAACTAAGCTGTTACAGGGAAGTGACAGATTGCAGTACAGTGACCAGGAATTGGAAGAGAAAAGAGTTACATGGCTGAAAGCACACATTCGAGAATTGATCATAGAGATAAGCGCGTGGAGCATGCTTGACAAGTGGGAGGAAAGATGGTCCAAAAAGAAGAGCACCAAAAAAAGCATAGGAGTGACACCGCCCACAGGAGGGGGAATGGTAGGAGTAGAGAATTACCCTTCGTGAGAGGTATCCAATGGAGTGTATGTGCATGTGCCTTGGAGTAGAAGTGATCTGGCATCATTTGCGACTGAATTTTCTCGGCTGAGGGAGAAGCCTGTCGAATGGTACAAACAGGTTGATCGTTTTGTTAAGATCTCGAAGGTGTTGTGGGTTGATTTGAACACATTGTTTGACATTGTAGTTCCAAGGGACTTGTGGGCAGCTTGTAAGGTTGCAGTTGATTGGCCTACCTCTGAACCAGATAGGGGTCCTGCTATGAATAGTCCTTCACCTGTTGTCATGAAAAGGTTTGAGCAGGTAATTACATGGCTGAAATCCAAGATATCGCCACAGGATACTGATTGGGTCAAGATAGATACAGTGGGCTAGTGTAACGAGGTGGGGTTGACACGAGAGGAGAACAATACCTGTATGGATTGGTGGTCTCCAACCTTCCCCTCTTCTCTCCCTTCCACAGGACGACTGGAGTTCCGATTCCCTGCCGCTTTTGCATGCTTCGGACAATTTGGAAGAAGTCTCCTTTAACTGGGCTTCTCGACCACCGAAACCACATCCCCAGAGGACGTCACGGCAGGCCACCCAATAAGCAGAAACGGCAACAGGAAGAAGCTGTGCACGCTCACCAAACAGGAAGGGGACGCCGGGGGCCGGAGTGTGATCCTCTACAGGACTGTGGAAGAGTGACCTGCGGGATCGACTTCTCCAGAGAAAGACCCAAAGCTGCCAGGAGGCCCTCTGCAACACGAAGAGCCCCGCCACACTCCAGGAGGAGCGTGGCTTACCAAGGTATGGGAGCGGGTAGCAGGTCGGATCGGGAGGCGGGAGGGACGTCCGGACGCTTTGCCGGCTCTCTGCTCCCTAACCCTGCTACTCCCTGACCTCGAGCACTCTAACTGGTTTTCATGTACAACGTAGCTTTCTTTAGTTAAGTATGGCACAGTGTGCGGTGATCCCCTCACTTCCCCCATCCCTTGGTTGCGGCCCCCAAAACCCCAACTCACACATGTTTCCTTTGTTCCATGCATTGCGGAATTCCCCCGAGGGTCGGCGAGGTAGAAGACGTGAAGCAGACTACACGACCACAAGAAGAGGGAGATCTCCAACCCCAAAGGGACTGTTTTCATCTTCTGAAGTATTGGTCACAAGAAGGAGACGATTGTTAAGAGCAATAAAGCCTTTGTTAACACGGCCCAGTTGTCCTCAAGTTACTTCTTCCCCTCCCCCATTACAGCTAGACTCCTTAGACCCCAATGATATGGAACAGTTTGTTTCCAAGTTCGTCTTGGGTTTGAGGCCAGAAATTAGTTTCATGATTCAGCAGCATCTGATCTGCTGGCAGAACAAGTAGGTTGACGAAATGCTGCGATATGCCAGGTACTGCAGTGATGAGGTGGACTCGAAGCACAGAAAGCTTAAAGATAAGCTGATGCTAGTCCAAATGCAAATCGCTGATAGGGAACTCCAGATACAGCCAAGTGGAGGAACACTAGGAAGGAGACCGGGGAACAATCAGGGAAGAGCTCAGACTGCTCGGAGCCAAGGAAAGGGAAAGCCTGCAGACCCCAAGACCTAGATGGATGCGGCGATATTGAAAAAGACCACTATGTGTCATCTTTGTCACAAAATCGGGCATTGGAAACGTGAGTGTAGATTGAATCCAGCCAATCAGGTCCAACAGGAGGAGACGGTGCAGGTACTTGGGGTCGTTAATGAGGTGACGAGACCCAGGTCTATGCAAGGGGGGACATTGGCACCACAGGTGTAAGTTCCGCAATTCCAAAGGGAGTTAGAACGTACCAGCAGATGCCCCTATTTGAGAATTTTGATAAGTACAGCTCGGACCCATTGAAATGACGGTGCCTAAGTGGGGACGGAGGCTGCACTCTTGGGGCAGTCTTAGAGGTAGACCCGAGGGGACCGTTTGTAGAGGCGGATGTTAATGGTCATCCTACTACCTTTTTGGTTGATACAGGTGCTACCGGTTCTACTGTGAGACTTGCAGTAGTTCCCAACCAACCCATCTCTGGACAATCAATCCAAGTCCTAGGGTTAGCAAACAAGAAAATGATTAACCCACTGACCGAGCTGATTCCCGTGAGAATAGGGACCTTCCGAGATTGGCACCAGTTTGTGGTGTACAACTCAAGTCCAAGATCGAGATCTTTTGTGTAAGCTCAATTGGACCATCTATTGCACCCCTAAGGGAGTGGAGTTGCAGGCCAACGATGATGATGTCACTTTTAAGGTTGCAAATCAGCATTTGTGCATAGACATGTATCCTGTGTTAACAGTGGAAGAGCTTCCACTGGACTTGAGAGACTCTGTCTCATTGGATGTGTCGGATTTTACAGGAGAAGAGATCGGACTGATCAAGGGTGTTGAGCCAGTTAAGATCCAGATTAAGCAAAACGTTGAGTTCCCAAGAACACCCCAGTACAATTTGTCACCAGAGATGATAACAGGGATCAAACCTCTAATCGATTCCATGATCAAGCAGGGAATCCTGAAGGAGATAATTGGCAGCCCATGCAATTCACCCATTATGGGATAACAGAAACCGAGTGTGAAATTCAGGATGGTGCAGGACCTGCCAAAGGTCAACAAGATTGTGGTTCCATGTTGTCCAGTGGTACCGAATCCATCAGTGATACTGTTCCAGATTCCATGCAAAGCAGAGTGGTTTACAGTGATTGATTTGTGTCAGGCATTCTTCTCGATACCTCTTCATGAGGAAAGCCAATTTTTATTTGCTTTCCGGCTGGAAGACCGTGTGTTAACATGGTGATGTATCCCTCAAGAGTATACAGAGAGTCCATTGATCTTTAATCAGATCTTGAAAAAGAACCTTGAGAGTCTTGTGTCGCCGCAGAACTCTGTTCTCATGCAACACATTGACGATCTCTTGGTTGCATCAGAAACGCAGGATGCTTGCAGAATTGACACGATTGCCCTATTGAATCATTTGTACGAGAATGGACACAAGGTGTCCGCAAATAAGTTGCAGTACTGTTTGAGTGAGGTACAATACTGGGGTCATTGAATAGAGAAAGGCAAGAGAAAGGTGTCACCAGACCGAATTGAGGCAATCATGAATATGGCTGTACCTACCACTCTGCCTGACCTGATGAAATTTTCTTTGTCGATGGTTCATGCCTAAGAGACAATGTTGGTCAGTTGAGAGCAGCATTTGCTGTACGTACCATCACAGGAGTGGTTGAAGCTGCTTGTTTAGAAAGAGTATACTCCGCACCAGTGGCTGAAATCATTGCCTTGACTTGCGCCTGTCTGGCAGCTGATCACCATCTACACCGACAGCCAGTATGGGTTCGGTGTGGTACATGATTTCAGACAGCTATTGTCTCAGAGGGGTTATATGACATTATCTGGTTCTACCATAAGGAATGGAGAATATGTTAGACAACTGTTGACAGCTTTGCAATGTCCCAAAGAAATTGCTGTTGTGAATTGTGCAGCACATGGGAGAGGAACAGACTTTGTTTCTCTTGGCAATTATTGTTATTATTATTAAATCGATTTTTGGTAAAGCGCATGGCTACCCTTAGGCATCCCAGCGCTGGTTCCAGGCATCACCACATTCCTGTTCTACTGCAGCTTCTGGAAGAGCCAAGTTCTTAGTTGTTTCCTGAACGGGAGGTGCTGTGTTGTGGATCTAGATAAATAGAGGAGGGGGTTTACCCAAATAAGTCACTGGGGATCTGGGTGCTATATGGTATACAAGAAGGGGGTCCCAGTGAACCATTAAACATTAATCACATTTATTCACAATAAAAGTAAAAACAGACATTAAACAGGGCACATTGTCAAATAATCACAATGAGCAAAGTCTACAATACATGAGATACGAATACATTAATAGTGCCCCAATAGGAGAAAAAGAGGAGGGAGAGATTAGCGTGATGCTGTGAAAAAGGGGAGGGGGGGGGGAATGTGTGAGAAATGATAGTAGATGTGACAACAGATTATTTCAAAGTTAACATGTGAAACTAAATTGGCTTCAGATCCCTGAGCCAAAACATGGAATCACAGATTTCCAAAAGTTAATCAAGAAACATGTATGTGACGCTGGTATTCAATATCCAAAAATAGGGGCGATGTCAACTGAGATAAAAGGGAGTAGCCGTCGACGTTTCGACCCCACACTACAAATGTAGGCGTAGTTGAGACCTTACACCGGGGTCTTCATCAGGACAAAGAACGTGAAACCCAAGGGTACACTACGAATTCATGGTGGGTGGAGTAATTGATTTCCACACGATAGTAAAGCACTCGAGTAACTTCGTTACCAGTCGCAGTCGTCAATTTCTTCAGATAGGTAGACAGTGAGTCCGTCTGTTCATACGACCAATGTGGAACAATCAATCGCGACTGTGGGCAAAATCGGGACCTAATCAAGATGTCTTGGCACGTCGTTCTCATTAACTTTCCAAAATGGGCAATTTCCTACATAGGGAAATTCCGTGTTAGCCAAGTGTTATATAGCACAACCTCATGGTCAACAAACATATCCACGTGTTGTGGATCTAAGTTGGAGGGGAAGTGTGTTCCACAGAGTGGCTACGTTATATGAAAACATATGTCCACCTGCTCTCGCTCTCCTAATGTTTGGTACCTTGGCTAGGAACAAATTGGCCGATCTCAAATTGCGGCGGGGCGATAAAAGGACACCAGGTTTGAGAGGATTTTTGGGCCTGTGTCCCAGAGGGTCTTGTGTGCAATGCAGAGTGATTTGAACTAAACACGCTCGGATATGGGGAGCCAGTACAGTGTTCTCAGTGCTTGCTTGGCTGACTGTTTCCTGGGGATGTTGTATAGTAGTCTAGCTGCGCAGTTCTGTACCACTTGAAGTTTTCTTGTTACGGCGTTAGGGGTGCCTAGGTATAGTGTATTGCAGTAGTCTAACCGGTGGAGTATCAGGGCTTGTACCATAGTTCTGCGTGCGGGAAATGGGAGAAATGGTAGGATTTTCCTAAGCTGTCTTAAAATGCCAAAACATGTTGCTGCGACTTGTACCGCTCGATGGTCTAGTTTTAGTGGCTTGTCCACCCATATTCCAAGGCTCTTTATTTTTTCCTTGGGTTCGGGAATAGGTCCGAGGCATGCTGGCCATCTTAGATCTGTGGGGCCACTGGTTGTCTTACCGAGGATCATAAGTTCAGTCTTGTCCCAGTTGAGCTTCAGGTAAGACTGATCCATCCAGCTAGCCACCTTCGTCAGACATTCTTCCAAGTCAATTGTGCTGCCATCAGGGTGGTTGAGGGCTACCACAAGTTGCGTGGCATCGACGTATGTTACTATACGAGCTCCAAATGGAGTAACTAGATTGGCAAGGGGTCTTACATATACGTTGAATACGGTAGGACTCAGTAATGACCCCTGCGGCACCCCACAGGTGAGTGGGATTTTCCTAGAGGTATGCTCGCCTTCAAATACTTGGAAAGTTTTGTCTGTTAGGAAGGACTTGATCCAGGAGAAAACATTACCTGTCACTCCCACCTCCTTGAGTCTGTATAGTAAGGTGCCATGATGTACTGTGTCAAATGCGGCACTCAGATCCAATAGGATGAGTGCCACTGACCCTCCCAGGTCGAGGATTTTCCTAGATTCCTCGGTTACTGTTATCAGGGCTGTCTCAGTGCCGTGTTTGGGGCGAAACCCAGTCTGGGATGTATCCTATTTTTTGTGTGCTTTAACGTGGTTTGAGAGAGAGGTATTTACATGTTTCTCCAAGATCGTACTGACCAGGGGGAGCAGAGATACTGGCTGGTAGTTACTATATATTTCTGGATTTAGGTTGGGCTTTTTGAGGAGTGCTTTCACCATAGCAAGTTTCCAGCTTGATGGTACTGTAGCGGTAGTTAGGGACAGGTTAAGGACTTCCAAAAGTGTGAGGAGTATGGCTTCCTTTACCTTGTGGAGCAAATGTGCTGGGGTTGGATTGCAGATTTAACGTTTGTGAAGAGGGTGGATAGGGTGGTCATATTAAGTGATGGGAGGTCGCTCACGGTGTTTGCTTCGTTTGTGTCGCTATCCATTTTGGTGTCTGTTTTCTGTTTATTGCGGTTGGGGGAAGGCGTTATAAATGTTAAGAATGTTGGTGTTAAAGAACTCTGCCAGTTCCCTACAACGCATAGGCGCTAATTCTGACGGTATTTCTTGCTGGGGACATAGAGATAGTTTTTTTGCAGTTCTGGCGATTTCCCTAGGTGCATTGGATGCTAGGTTGATTTTTTCCTCATAGCGTTGTGCCTGGGCTTTTTTGATTTCTGTTTGGTATATTTTTATTGCCTCTATGTATTTCTGTTTTATCTCTGGGTTGATCTTTTGCATTTTTACTTGGTCTCTCTTATTTTAGGGGTGTACCAAGGGAGCCTCTTGTCTGCGGGTTTCTTTGCGCTCCATTTGTGTGGTATAATAGCGTCTAGAGACGCTGTGATCCATTCCTCATATTTATCATTAGCTGTCGTAGGGTTGGTTTCTGTTCTGGGATTGGTGGTTTTAAGTAAGTATGGGCGGAAAATTCGTTTCACTCGCGGAATTTGCGAATTTTTGGCAATTTCGCGATCCGTGAATCGCGCAAAATTGCCCAAAAATCTGCAATTTGCGAGTTGGCGGATTTTTTTTTCTTGTTCGCGCTTCAAAAATACAATCTTGTGCACGCGGCACTGACTTACCATGATTCTGCTTTCGCTGATGAGTTTTCCTCCCTGTTCGTGTGTGCTGCGAGATTTTGGTAGCTGGCCGAGCGACGCAGCGATCGCGAACACGTCATTGTGAACCAAATCAGGAAATTGCGAAAGCGAACACGTCATTGCGACCCGAAACAGCAAATTGCAAACGCGAACACGTCACTGCGACCCGGAACAGGAAAAATGCATCGCGAGCAGGCTGGTTAAGTGGAAACAACATGTTCACGACCGTTGCGACCGCATGTGCAAGTTCTCGTTCCCAAACTGGTAAAAAAATCTCGAACTCGCAAAAACATTTTTTCACAAGCTCGCAGAATTAGCTTGATTTTTGCGAATTGCGATTACGAATTCTCGTATCGCAAATTCGCAAATTCTGCCCATGCTTAGTTTTAAGGGTATTTGCCCAAACTTCGGGCTCTAGTTTTGCCCAAGGATGGTCCCAGATTTTTGGGGGCGAAATGCTTGGGAGGGTCCTTGATATCTTCCAACTGATAGTTATTAGGAAGTGGTCTGACCACGGGACTGGGGAAGGGGTCCTTATAGACTATTATCTAAGTTTGAGAAAACTGAGTCTAGAATGTGACCTTTATTGTGTGTTGGGCATAATACTCTTTGTTCAAGTTGTAATGAGTATGAGGTTGTGTGCATCGCCTAAATTAGTATCTTCTAGATGAAGGTTTAGGTCGCCTAGAATGGAGAAGTTGGCTGCCAAGTTAGCCCTTATTGCTGCTGTGTCTGTGAGGGATTCTATAAACTCGCCACATGGGCCTGGGGGTCTATATATTAAGATTCCTGAGAGGGAGCACGTTGGGGTAGATGTGAGCATGAAACCCATACTCTCACAGTCTAGTATCAAATCCGGTTTGATGCGTCCCTTTACCTTGTTTTTTAGAATAATAGCAATCCCCCCCCTTCCGGGGTGTCCTATCATTCCTCAGAATGTAGTATCCTGAGGGAAGTGCTTGCACCACGTCCGGCATAGCATCTTTGTGCAGCCATGTTTCTGTCAGGCATAGGGCTGCGGGCTGTTGTTTGGTAAGTAAGATGTTAATTTCAACGTGGTGTTTTGGCAGGGACCTGCAGTTCAACAGAAGTAATTTAGTTTCTGAGATGTTTTCTTTATTATTCAGGTGCTGCCCTGGGTGTGCAGGTTAAACGGGCAGTTGTTACAGGTTTTACTGCTAGAGGAAGGATCTATCAGGTGTTTGCAGTTTTCATTGATGGCTTTCCTGAGAGATTTTAGATGTTTAATGGAATATGTCAACTGCCCTGAGCTTGGTCCAGGGGTTCTGGCCCCTGGTCCCGGCTGGGCGCAGACAAACTTGCCTTTGGTGCGCCAGCGTCGCGCCCGCCGCGCGCGTTCGCTCCGCCATGTGACTAATGTAGTCACTGACTCCGCCTCCTGACCTTTGCTCAATGCCCCGACTCCTTGTGCTGTTTTCCCTCCACACAATCGGATCACTCCGTGGTGGACCGGGGAAATGGGGGGCTTTGTGAGGCTATCAGGGGTGCTGTGCGTGACAACGAGGGGTGAGAACAGTTAAAAGTTTTGAAAAAAATATTAAAACGTCAATTCAATATCGCCGCATTTGAAATCAAGACTGAGCTTGTGATAGCGCTGCTGACTCTCAGAGAGTGCACCCTAGTGCCTCCTCTCCTTCAGAGTCAGTGTGGTTGTTTAAGCTGTTGTATCAGAGGTCACCTACTTACTGGTGCAGTGCCTCAGTGCCTCTTTGGAAGTGCCACAACAACGTGCGAGGTCCTGTCTAGTTGCTTCAGTAGCGTGAGGTTGCATGTTTTTTGTGCTGAGCAAGGGTGTATATTCATTGGATATTACACAGGAGAGAGCTAAAAAAAGAACTAAACTCAACATGATGTTAGCCCTGGCAGACACCTGGGATGAGCTCTAGCCCCTGCAGGAAGAGGTCTCAGAGCAGGCAATAGATGTATTAATCAAGTCAGGATGTGAGAAAGGGAATGTTGACATTTGGGTTTCGAATGATGGCCGAGCAGTGTTACCAGATGACCTTTTGAGCCCGATGGCAAGACAGATTCATGATGCGGTACACCTTGGAAGAGATGCGATGGTGCGAGTATTCAGACAAACGTGGTACAATTCATGATTTTGTGCGGTTGCTGAAGCGGTGTGTCACAGGTGTGTTACCTGTCAACAAATGAATGATGGAAAGAAGAGATGCCTAAGTGTTACGGATTGAGGTACATTTTAGTGGTGGTGTGTGTGTGTGTGTTTTCACGGTGGGAGGAGGCTTATCCAACACGAAGATGTGACACCCTCACTGTAGAAAAACAGTTTTTGAAGGAGCTGATTCCTAGGTTCAATTTTCCAACCTCTTTGGAGTCGGATAGAGGAACACACTTTCACAACGAGATCATGAAGTTGCTTTCCACTGCTTTAAACGTTGATCAGAGACTCGATTGTAGCTATCAACCAGAGGCTTCTGGGATAGTGGAGCAGATTAAAGGAACTTTGATGGCAAAAGTGTGTTTGTCTACATCCCTGAAGTGGCCTGATGCATTGCCTTTGGTGTTGAGGAGTGTTCGCAGTGTCCCAGATAGGAGGACCAGTCTTTCCCCGTATGAGATCTTAATAGGGAGGGCGATGCGGTTGCCAGCAGTGCCAGCCACAGCGTTGATAAACATCACTGATGACTTAATCCTTGATTACTGCAAGGGACTAGCTGATGTGGTCTGTTCTGTGTCTCAGCAGGTGCAGGCTGCCGCTGTCCCCGCTTCAAGTGACCTTTGCCAAGACCTGTGACCAGGGGATTGGGTGCTCGTCCACAAGCATATGAGGAAGAGCTGCTTGGACGTTCGGAGGCGAGGCCCTTATCAGGTGACACTGATAATGAACACAGCAGTGAAGTGTGGAGGATTGCCAAACGGGGTGCATGCTTCTCACGCCCACAGAGTTTGAGCACCCTTGGAAGAAACAGCTCCTCTCTCGAATGAAAATCCAGTTGTGGCCACAGGGCCACAAGACAGGACAAGCCTAGCTGTGAGGTTGCTGATGAAGCTAGCTGTTCACCAGGCCGAGCTGAGGAGGTTTTTGCTATCCAGAACCCAGACATTAACTCTGAGGAAGAAAGCCATTCTGCAAGTGGTCCAGACTCAGCGAAAGGAAGTGGTGCGCAGAGTGACCGAGAGGAAAGCAGAAGGGCTAGAGGCATAGAAGAAGCATGGCACGGGAGGCAGAGAAGGCAGAATCTGTGACTGCCACCTGAGAGAGATCTTGCTTCTGTGTCTGAGGTCTCTGAATCAGAGGAGAGCGAAGAAGAGCAGAATCAAGGCCTGAGGAGATCAAGAAGGACAAGGGTGCCTTGCCAGAGATACGCTGCCCCGGAGTGGACTTACGCAGTAACTGATGCCGGGAGTAGTGAGTTCTGGAAGGCTGAGGTCCATGAGTGTGGTCAGCAGGAATCCGCTGCTGAAGATCAAGGTGGTACTGCTGGTTCCTGGCCTTGAAATCGATCGGGCACTGACGATCACGATTCTGAATCCTCCAGTCTTGAGCAAAGTGCGAATCCTGATCTTACCCAGGCTAGTTTTCCCGACGTTTGGATTTGAAGCATCGACTCATGAACTGGTAACTGTTAGTCTTGAAATTTTGCAACATGTTCTAGCTGCAATAGGATCTGAAATCATTGTAGACTGTGAATGAACTGTGTTTGTAAATTGGTGTTTAAAAGAAGATAACCTAGGCCAGAGTGGAAGAAGAGCAAATTTAGGGACTTTCCGTAGAAGAAGAAAGAGGGTTAAGGAAGTTTCTATGACCTGTGTAAATAAGGAACAAAAGTGCTGTGAGGGGGATTTACAGCTCATCAAAAAGTGGTGTTTGGACTGGTTGTGGTGGAGACAGAGACTAAGTATTTGTTGGTGAAAATCAAATCCGACAACAAGAATGAAGGCTGGAAATCTGAACCTTAGGTCCAAATGTATGATAGGCAAACTCATAGTAGGAGTGATAATTTCAATAGTCTTAGTTATCATAGTGTTAGTTGCTGTTCCACATGAAGTAGAGTTCGGAGAAGGGAACACCTACACCTAGCACTTCAACTAAGAAAGAGGGCTTCATAGGAGCTGAAAAGGCTTTGCTAGATCAAAATAGTTGTAGATTGTATATATATTTGTCAAAAGGTGATTTTAAGCTTAATGCGTATGCCAGGCTGCTATATGATTATTTTGAGGCGATGGATCCGAAAGATTGTTATGTATGTATGCAGTTGCCTGCCTCAGTAGATGAGGGTATTAAGTATCACCATCTTCCACTGACTTATGGGATTACATGTAGTTTGTTGCTTAGTATATTCTATGGGAGAGGTCATTATGAGTATTTCTTTTCGAATTATGATGCAGTGCTTTCAGGGGTACCAGCTCATAAGCCCCTGAATAAGTATGATTGTTAAAAGCAGGAAGACAGGATTGGGAAGTACTTCATACCAGCTAAAAGGCTAGACACCTCTAATACCCATAGACATAATTTGGCTTGTTCACTAACAGATGTACAAAAGAAGTTTGTAGATCAAACAGAAGATAGATATAGACAGCTAACCCAAACACGTCACACTGGAGATAGTCCAGTAGATTGGACAGTTGAGGAGACAGCTCACAGAGCAAAGGGAAGCTATGGCCCTATAGCATTGGACCTAGTGGAGAAGGGAACGTTGTGTCTGAAACGTGTGCAGACCTATTATGATAAGGTCTATGTAGGACAAAGTTCGTGTGATCATATTTTTACTATGGAAGCGTCCGCAAAGGACTTTCTGCAAGGTTCGGTGCAAGTGGTGCCAACAGTAAATTATGTGTGTGGAAGGAATGCTTATGTAAGATTGCCTCCTAATTGGTATGGTACATGCTATTTGAGTATGATTTTTCCTAAAATCTACCATGCAGACGATTTGGAACTGTTGGAAGATTAAAAGCATTCTAGAGCAAAGAGAGACGCAGGAGCAGTGATTGGAGACATTTTTGGAGCGGTGATAACAGGTTTGGGCGTGATTTTAAATGATGTGAAGATAAGAAAGTTGGCGACTGTTGTGAATCGATTATTAACAAATACAGCTAAGTCATTGATACTCGTTGATGGGGAGATGTTATCGATAAGAACAATGGCAAATTCGTTTCAACTCCAGACAAATCTGCGACGAACTGCAGGAACACTAAACAGGCTCTTATCAAGGAGGCCCACACAACGGAAAGAGTCCAAAGACAGACACACTTAGTCTTTACTTCAGACCAGGGTCCGGACAAGATTGGGCCCCAGGAACCACTTTGAAACGGGTGCAATGCTCGCCAGTACTCGCTAATTATTACGCTTGCCCTGACGAAGTTCAACCATTGAACGAAACGCATTGGCTGATGCTTTGCACAAATCCCATGGACTGTTTGAAATAAAGACTTATATTTTTGCAACAAAGACACTGATCCGACTTCTTTATTGACATAATTCTCATTTGGGAGTGCACCGCTCCAGTGTTCTCAAAGCCAGTGGCGCAGTTGCCAATAGTGCAGTCATTCTGTCTCGGGAATAGCATAGTCCTCACGTAGTTGAGTGAAGGGGATCACCCCCACCTCATCGAACACATATCCCGCTGAGCAGCAGGGTGACTGACACCACTTGAGAATGCTCCAGGGCTATTGCCTGGCTGGAAATCCAGGTTATCTAGAAGGGGTGTCAGAGGAGAGAGAAAGGAGGTTAAGCCACATTTGGTGCTGCAACAGTCCCAAGCCTCCATTGTCGCCTTCGTGATCAGGGATAGGTACAGACTCCAGGGTCTATGCACTTTTTAATAAAAAGGGATCTTCCATAGGAATGTGGTGGCGACCGCATGGTCCTGGAAGAGCCAATGTCATTCTAACTCAGCCTTTTTCCATTCAGACAAATACCGCAGTTGGTTGATTAGATAGTAGAGGTGTAAATTTGGTACACCGCGGCCCCCAGAACACGGGGTGATAGCTAATCTCTCTCCTCAAGCGAGGGCGCCTCCCAGCCCAGACAAAATAATGTAATTCTGATTGCAGTTTGGAGATCATCACTTTCGGGGGCACTAGATGAAGCACCTGAAAAAGATATAAAACCCTGGGCAGGATGGTCATTGTGAGAGCTGCGACTCTTCCTAACCAGGAGATCCCATATGGTCTCCAGCTGGATGAATATGTTTTAATGTGGCTTTGTAATTTTTGGCAGTTGATGATTGAACTAGTTTAAAGCCAGATAAGGAACCAACGAAGTTGCCCACTGAATGCGGTATTGCACAGCAATATGGGATTCAAGTGCTTGGGGCATCAATAGACTTAGATCCTGGGAGATGGGTCTATAATTAATCACCTCAGAAGGATAAAGATTTATTATTTTTAGGAAGGACTTTACCAGCGACACCTTACAACTATTAGCAACTATCCCCCAAGAAAATAGTTCAAACGGGGACTATTTGCAGGTACAGTGGTCTGAAAGTGTCCTATAGTCGAGGGTAGCCAGCTGCAAGATCACCTGAAATAGATTTTTGAGTAATCGTCTACAATTGTGATAACCTCACAGAAGTATACGGATTTAGCTATGACTAGTCTCACTATAGTTTCTAAGTTTTTCCTTAAAGATTTTCCAGACATGTTCTTCATGCTCTCTTCTCTCGAGCCTCTCTGCCTTCCTCAATTTTAGTTTTAATTCCCTAAGTTTGGTGGTAAACCAGGATATTATCTACAAAAGTGGTTCCTAACCTGTGGTCCGGGGACCCCTGGGGGTCCGTGAAGCATCCTTAGGGAGTCCCCGACTACTCAGAAAATTAAATAATATTAACAGATTAATAAAGAGTATATAGGTATAAATAAAGAAGCTAAATGTACAATTTAAAAATTTAAATGTACTGAAAATGGGAAGTCATTTAAAATTGGAGGAAACAAACTAAATTAGTGTCCTATGATTTAGTTGCGGGAGCAGTGCATGTCCATCAAACAGAATATAGTATGGACGGTGAGTGAACTCAAATGTATTTAGAAAAACTCCAACCTTTGTATTAAAATGTAAATGTTGATTTGTTTTTAATTATAGGCATTTGCATATTGAATAAAATGTGTCATAATGTGTGTATTTGTTTAATGAATGTTTTTTTCTGTATTTTGTGTGTATAGATTGCAGTTCAAATTATTGACAATGCTTAGGCCAGGGTCCCCGGCTTCCAGTAATGACTCTGTGGAGGGGTCTCCAGATTCCAATCAAGATTCATTGGGGGTCTCTGGTTTCCGGTAATGATTAGGTGGAGGTCGCCAGAAGTCAAAAGGGTAAGAACCACTGATCTACAAGTTTACTACCCTTTTTCCTAATTGCTAAAGGGATTTGAGCTGTCAAAACATTCAGAGAGACCCCTCTGAAATTTGTTTACCAAAGATTGTTGATGTATCTAGCACTTCCCAAAAAGCCCTCATCGCCTTTCCTGGTGTCAATTTTATTCAATGCTCCAAGCCTGCCAAACCATTGTACACTATTTAGGTTAAAATTAACTGAAAACGAGATAGCATAGTGGTCCATCCAAATCATGGGAGTGTAATGTGAGTGGGCACTAAGATGGGAGTAACATCTATTGCAGTTGCACAAGGCAAGCTAAATATATCTCCTGAAGTATTATAACTGGTATTGTTTCCTTCTAAGACTGGAACCAGCATCTTCACTTTCTATTGCCAATTGTGCCAAGAAACCTGTCGCGTAAAAAGGCATGTTAGAAACATATTGAAGATAGCTCAACAGGTGAGGTCACATGAGCTTGCGTGAAAGAGTGGGTAAGATGTGCCAATAGTGATCCACATTCTAATATGTGCATGAATGTGCCTCACCGGTTGGTATTAGGTAATCTTGCTAGATGGAAACGATGCAAATTGTCAGAACATCTGAGTTACAAAGTGTAAGGCCTGGTCCTTTTAATTGCTATATTATGTCATTTTCCTAGTTGAATGGGAAGGTTTAGTTCTGATGTAAGTGGATCTGTTAGTGTGAAGTTTTGATCATTATATCTGCGGGTTTCTATGTTTAGGATGCTGTCCTTGGTGGTGAATTAAGGAGGGTTTTGGTCCCAAGTGGTTTGCACTTCTCACACCAATCAAAGGTTAATGTCTGAATTGACTTTATCTGAGTGCAGGAGGAGGTGAATGATCTAATTACAGATTCATTTCAGAAAGGATCTAATTATCCCAATTGAGGGAAGGTGTACGACAACAGAAAAGGTCCTCGTAGAAGGGATTGTATTAGTTTCTATTATTTTATCAATCAATGTATTGCAATTTGCCTGTGCACTCATACAGAAAATAAAAAGTGCCAAAGAGTTATGAATCTACCTGAGTGGTTTACAATGGTATTATTTGATGCCGCAAAAGGTTAAATTTTGAGAGGAATACAATCCAATAACTGCAAATCCAGAGTCGCTGAGTCTCTTAGATAATCATCATCATGCGTAACACATTTACATTTTTTCTTTCTTAGAAAGTAGTTATAGTTAATCTGTGCTGGATTTAAAATAATCTCCTCCAGAGCGTTTTAATGTGCTGTTTCAGAAATGGTGGTTCTGCCTATGTACAAACCCTGTATCACAGATTTTAGAAATTAAAAAACAGAAAGACTTAAAGGGAAAGGCTGGGTAAAAATGTGGAGGGGTTGGTAAGCAAAGCAAATTTTCATACAATTCACAAGATAAAAAATGGTGTGCTTATCTGTCACCCATTATTAGGAGTCAGAGATAGCACACTGGGGTACAACACGTTGTCATCTGGTTATCATCTCCATATTGATGAAAAGTTATTCCACGTTTCTTAAATTTATTAGCCCCCAGTGGTATACTTAGACGTTAAAAATAATGAGAGATCAAGTTGAGATTTCTGGGACTACACATGTTTGTTGGACAATTAGGGATCTTGAAAATGTAATCAGTATGAACTGGTCTCTTGCTTTAGGAAGATTGAAAACCAGATTAGGAAAGATACTCCTAATTCCCTGTGCAGAAACATGTGGAAGAGAGTCAGTATTAAATCATGGCCAGCAGTCTAACGGAGCAATAGGGCTTTGGGGAGGGCGGCTGACCCTTGGGAGGCCTGTCCCTCCCGGGGGATTTTGGCCCGGGGGGGGCAGCCAGAGCCCAGTGGGCTGGTTGGGCTGCCCTGGGCTAGGTTTGGGCTCCTTGGGCTAGGGCTGGGCTGGCTTTGGTCTTCTAAGTATATTGCCGCCCATCTTAGGTTGCTGGCCACCTTTTCGGTGGCAGTAACACGACAGCCGGCTGGGAGGGAGACAGTGCAGGAGCTTTTTGTGGTGTAGGCAGTGTAGGGGTTATGTCTGTGGTGCTATATAGATCCAGGCAGGCGTTTTGTTGGCGCGTGCCTGGTAGCGTTCCTGCAGTGTGTGGTTCGAGGCGGACTGCGTGTGGAATTTGGCCCAATTGTGGTGCGGGATGTCGACGGCCCATAATAAGGATCCCCGGGTGCTGGAGGCGATCTGCCCTCTGGAAGCCACAGGCCGCACGAATATGCTGCGGCACGGCGTCAAGGTAAAGCACCCCAGGAGGGCGGCGAGCGGGGTCGCGGAGGTGGTGCTTGCTTGTGAGCCATCGCAAGCTCGCAAAAGGGTAAACGCTGATGCAGGGGAGCGTGGCCACACAGCTAACGTGGCCATGCCAGGGAAGTGCACACCTGGTGGAGGGCGGGACGCGGCTCCATGGCCCGCATTGCAATTTCGAAGGGGGCTGCACGGGGTTAAATGGAGGCAAAACAGGTACAGGGACATAAGGGGGCTGTGGGGGCCCCCATAGGGGTGAAGGCAATGCGAACGGAACTGGGCTGCGGGGGGGCCTCCCCCACTGTGACAAACAGCGGTCTGTCGTCCCCGCTTTTTATTGAGAGTGGGGAAGACGGGGGAGGCAGGGGGCCTGTGGGGGGACGGGGAAGGAGTTTTGCAGTGGTTCCGGCGTAGAGGGAGTTGCCGTAGTCCAGTCGGCTGGTGACGAGGGCCTGGGTGAACGTCTTCCTGGTTTCGGTGGGGATCCACCGGAAGATCTTCCGTAGCATGCGTAGGATGTTGAAGCATGACGAGGAGACGGCGTTGACTTGTCTGGTCATGGAGAGGGAGGAGTCAGGATGAAGCCCAGGTAGCGTGCGTGGTCCGTTGGTTTAGGTGCGCTGCCCAGGGCAGGGGGGCCGCCAGGAGTCGTCCCAGGCGGAGGGCGAAGATCCCAGGATGAGGACTTCCGTCTTATCTGAGTTCTGTTTCAGGCGGCTGTTCATCCTCCACTCTGCTACGTCTTTCATCCCTTCGTGTAGGTTGGCTCTGGCAGTGGCGGGGTCGTTGGTGAGGGAGAGGATCAGCTGGGTGTCGTCGGCGTAGTAGATGATGTTGAGGTTGTGTTGGCGTGCGATGGCCGCAAGGGGGCTCATGTAGACGTTGAAGAGGGTGGGGCTGAGCGAGGAGCCTTGAGGAACGCTGCAGATGACTTCGGTGGCTTCTGATCTGAACGGGGGGAGGCGGACTCTCTGTGTCCTTCCGGCGAGGAAGGAGATGATCCATTCTAGTGCCTTCTCTTGGATTCCGACGTTGCTGAGGAGCTGCACTAGGGTGCGGTGGCAGACAGTGTTGAACGCCGCGGAGAGGTCCAGGAGGATGAGGGCCGCTGTTTCATCGTTGTCGAGCAGGGCTCGGATGTCATCAGTGGCTGCGATGAGGGCGGTCTCGGTAATGTGGTTGGCCCGGAAGCCGGACTGCGAGAGGTCGAGGGATCCATTCGTCTTGAGGAAGGCGGCCAGCTGTCTGTTGACGGTCTTCTCGATGACTTTGGCAGGAAACGGGAGGAGCGAGATGGGGCGGTAGTTTTTGAGGTCGGTGGGGTCGGCTGATGGTTTCTTCAGGAGGGCGCTGAGTTTGGCATGCTTCCAGCTCTCCGGGAAGGTTGCGGTGTTGAAGGAGGCGTTGATGATGTCCCATAGATGGGGAGCGATGACGGAGTCGGCCTTGTTGAAGACGTGGTGAGGGTAGGGGTCGGTTGGAGATCCGGAGTGGATGGAGTTCATCGTGCGTATGGTTTCTTCGGTGTTGATCGGGGTCCAGGCGCGGAGGGTGGTGGTGGGGGGTGCTGGTGCGGTCGTAGGGTGCGTTGGCTGTGTGCTGAAGCTGTTGTGTATGTCTGCGATCTTGTTGTGGAAGTACGAGGCGAGGGAGTTGCAGAGGTCTTGCGATGGGGTGATGTTGTTATGGGATCCTTCTCTCTGAGCTTGGACCTGAGGGACCCCAATCAAAACCTCCATATATGGGGTGAATTCAGGAGGTAAATGTAAGGGCTGTCGAGTTTTTAAGGAATTAGGCTGAAGGGGAGGATATTGTGAACTAATATGTCCGAAATGTGTCCTTTGTCGAGGGCTGTCCGGTGGTTTATTAATTCTCAGCTCGTGCTTCTCCCCAGGACCTAGTGTGGAACTACTTATGCCAGGACTGCTTGTCATGTTGATGTCTGTCTGGGCCGTGGGAGCTCACCTGGTAGATGTTCTGTACACGGGGTCTCTTTCTCACACCTACTGCTCTCAGGATTCTGGAAGTAACTGCTAACTAGGTTGCATAAGTACTACGGATGGAGACTGCATGGTTATCTTAGATGACAAGTCTCTGATGACCTCTTCCAAGACAGATAATTGTTATGAGAGGGGCAATGGCAGAGACCACAATATTGTCCAACAATGACTGTATCCCTTCCCAAGATAGGTTAAGATCTCCTTTGTTCGTTTCCAATTTCTTAATAGTACTTAATACCTCTTTGGAACATACCACCTCAGACATTTGAGGCGCTCGGGGATTGTTACTATGAAAGATTTTATTTGTTATCCCCAACTCCAATTCGGTATTGGTTTTAATTGCGGTTTTAGTTTTCCTCTTTACCCTTGCTGAGGGTCCATATCCATTACTAGATCCTGAAAGATCATATGTGGGTACCCTTGTTTCTAAGGTGGGCTCCTCCTCCCCTTCTGCATGCAGCTCAACATGGGGTCCTATATCTGGAGCCACTGTCTGTTATTTCCACTGCAGTCACTGGATGAACTGGGCTCCTAAGCATCTGGCAAGTGCTGGGCCCCTCTCCTCTCTCCAATGACAGACCTCTTTCTGCCAGCTCAATTTCTTTGGAATCCACTCTGACTAGGAATAAATCCAGTGTGGTGCCTGGAAGGGACTTAGTAGGGTTAGAAGGGGCACAATCCTTTCCTGATGCAAGTTTGTTTGCCCATATCTGACTTGTAGAAAATCTCAGAAGGGTGGCCCAACCCAGCCTCTTCTGGACAAAGATTGGCCCGTCTTGGCCCAGTCTTTGCCTTGGCGCAAGCCCAGGCACATTGCGCGCTTCGGGAAAGCATCAGAGCTAATCAAGCGCATCAGGGCCCAGCTACTGTTGATGGAGACTGGGTAAAGTAGTCCCACCCTAGCCCAGAGCAGACACAGAAACACAGTCCCACTGCGGTCTCTACCTCGATGTCTCCCTAACTGCCGAGAAGTGTCCTTGCTAATGAAGGGCGTCAGGGCCACCCACTGGTGACGGAGGCTGGGGGACATAGTCCCAACCCTGCCCAGAGCCGGGTGTGGGACCCCAGTCTCTGGAGCACTGGGTACCACTGGGTAGTTATAGTTAGAATGGTGTTTCCATAGAAATTAATTTTTTTGGTTTGCTAACAACTTTTGCACTGTCTGGCAAATCCTCAGGATACTTTCCAAAAAAGTGCTGTTTTTGCTCAGCTAATTTCTGTAAAGTTTCGGGGTGATCCTTCAAGAGGGGGACAAGAAAAAGGGGTGTCCCAAAATACAAAATCCACAAGCAACTTCAATAATTATTTTTGGAACACGGTGCAGCCAAAATATCTGAACGGCATTACACCAAATTTGCTGCAACCTAGATCTTGGCCCACCAAGATTGTTTTTTGTGATTTAGTGTAAATCCATTGAGTAGTTAAGGTTTACAAATATTTTTATATCTGGATGGTTGAGTGTTATGACTGACCAAGGGGGCTTTTTTCCCCTTCGGCTGCCTCGCTCCCACAGGAGTGAGGGTCCTGCGCAGATTGGCTGGTCGCAACATGAAAGTAAGTGTTGCAGCGGCCATTACAGGACTTGAGGACTTGGTGAGGGCAGAAATTAGAAAAAAAAATGTTTTTCCACAATACCACAGTCCTCCAACTTGATTGCGGTGAGAAAGAAATGACGGGTGCCATTGATTTTTAAGTGAAAATTACCTCAGGGGTGGGCCCAGAGGTATGTATGTATATACATATATATGTGTTGGGTCACTTAATAAAATCACTGCCCACTTGAATACCTCGGAGGTCTGTGTCTCTTTCCTCGCCTGACTGCCGTTGGGAGATTTCAGGAAGTGGTTTGAGGGTTTCCAGATACATATATATATACATATACGATTTTAGAAGATATATATATATATATATATATATATATATATATATCTTCCTAAATTGTCATCTTCCGTAACAATCATGAGTCACACTCAAAAGCAGGGATAACATTTAATTTATTGAAATGAGGAGTAGGTAGGCAAACATACTACGCGTTTCGGTTCCCCTGGACCTTATTCACTGGTAGTTAGTCAAGTCCTACATCGATGTTTATATCCCTTATTAGAACATCGGAATGTTGGGACCTCCTTTGAAAACAATGGAGTATATATATATACATTTCTTTATTCGGCTTTTCACAAAGGAAAACCATAAAAGGAACATTTAATAAAATACACTTTAGATATTTACACAAAAATACAAATTACAATAGTTTGTTCCAAAGAAATTCATACAAAAACAATTTTATAACTTTTTAAAAGAGAATGTCATATCGTTTCAGTTAAGCAAGCTAAAACTAGTTCCGAGGTAGTTTTTACAGGTTTCTCCTGTGTTTCCTAATGCATTTCAGAAAATTAAGAACAATGTAACAAACAAATTCAGATTCTAAGAAGTCCCCAACGCCTCAGTATTGGTAATATCCAGAGTCTCCTATGTGGGTGATAGAATTTACAAAACATAATAACATTTATATTAGACTGATTAGATTCCCCATCGCAGGGGCATGAGGGAAGAATTGGGTCCCAACTGTTACTCACGGGGAATACCACCAGTCTAAAAAAAGTATCCAATCTGAATCTTGTCATTAACATTCTCTCGTTTGTAGTAATCCGAAGTGTTAGGTACGGCTGAATGCAGTGTGTTGTCTGAACCAAGTTCGCATGCAAAACCGAAGGTTTTGACGACTCAGAAGTCAGTCTCAATGTCTCTAAATGACTGAGAGCTAGTTTCTTTAGGGCTCTCTTAGGAAGGTCAGCCATAGACTCTGGTTGGAGGTAGTAATTCTCAAGACCAAGGTCTTTGAGGAAATTTCTAATGTAGCAAAGCCACTTTACTTTTGAGACTGATCAAGAGCCATTGTATCAGCTACAATAGACTGTGTCAGCGCGTTTTTGACCGAGGTCCAAATGTGCCGCCACAGCATCAATGGTTGGATCTTGAGCAAATCCTCTAAGTAAGGGATTCCTAATTCCAAATGAGAAGCATAAATTGACGTGCCTCTCGGAGTGGCTAAAAGAAATCTTAAGAAAGTATTTTCTACTACCTGGAGTGCACTAGTATCTGTGTGTCCCCAGACTCCCGCTCCATACAAGGCGATGGCCTGGCATTTGGCACTATAAATTTTCAATAGCTCCACTGGTGCCCTCCTCCCCAATCTCTGGGAGAAGCTCATCAGGGCCGTTATGGATCTTCTGAACAGATGGCATCTTGCCTCTACTGCTGGCCTCCATGACAGTCTTTCGTCTATCATGATTCCAGGGTATGGGTACTGGGCAGTAACCTCGAGTTTTTGGTTGTCGAGATAGATGTCTTTTACTCGTTTTTTCCTGCTACCTGTTATCATGACAAACGTTTTTTTAACGTTCACTTGTAAATCGAGACCGCCCATAAAAGCTGTGTATCTATTCAGAGAGTTCTGTAGTTCTTGCGGTGTGCGCGCGAGAATGACGACGTCATCCGCATAGAGCAGGGCGGGAATCAGGCGCTGTTTTACACGTGGGAGGTCCTTGGCCCCTCTCAACATCTCTGGCTCCAAACCGTTGGTATACAATGAGAAGAGAAAGGGGGCCAGGACACAGCCCTGCCTGACTCCACGCTCTACTCCAAAGGATGCCGTCAACTCCCCGTTCAGGCCAAAGCGCACTCTTGCCGAAGCTCAAGAGTAAAGTTCCCTCAGAAAATCTAAGAGAGGGGAATCCACTCCCATTTGCCTTAAGACCATCCATAGTTTTGCGTGTGAAACGCAATCAAAAGCTGCGGACAGGTCTACATAGACCATATACACCATGTTCTTCTTTGCCTGTGTATATTTACCTAAAATAAGACTGAGATTAAGGGCCTGCTCTACCGTCCCGAACCCCTCTCGAAAACCGAACTGGAGATCAGAGATAATGCCTCTCTCATCCGCCCATTGCTGAAGTCGCTCAAGTATTACTCTCCCGACAACCTTGCCCAGTGAGTCCAGCAATGAGATAGGGCGGTAGCATTTCACATCCTGGCGGTCCCCTTTTTTAAAGATGGGGACCATGATGGACTTAGTCCAGGAGTTTAGCAGTCCCACGTTTGCGGCTGCTGTGCGCACTCTGGTAAGGATAGGGGCCCAGAGATCCAAGTTGTATTTAAAAAGGTCTACTGGGACCCCATCTGTGCCTGGGGCTTTCCCGTTCTTACTTGTTTCTAAAGCCACTAATAGATCGGGTATGTCAAAGTGCAGCGGGATTCGATATTCTACTGTTGGGAGTATGTTAGCAGACCCGGCTATAGTAGAATTATTTTTAAAAATGTTAGTGAAGTGGGCCACCCATGTTTCTTCGTCGATGGCCACTTCAATCTTTGGACTGTTATCATCAGTGAGATAAGGAGATCTAACAGTTCGCCAAAAGGCCTCACTATTTTTAGAGACAGAGCTCGTGTGGAGGTCTTCCCAGAGTTTTTGTTTCAGTTCCTGGATTCTTAGTTTGCGCTCCCTTCCATATTGGCACCTGAGGAGTTGGATCTGCCCCGCGTCTCTGGGTTTGTTATGTAGGGCGAGTTTTAATTTAGTAAGGGCTGTGGTGCAACTATGATTGAACCACCCTTTCTTAATAAGGGTCTTGGACGTCGGTTTTGCAGTGAGTAGTCCCTTGATTTTCTCTAATATTTGTCCGAAATTATTTAGGACTTCTTCGTGTTTTACCGATAAATCCAGATATTTAATTATATTGGGATATGCAACATCAACCAATTTTTTTGTAATTTCATTTGGATTAATTTTTCCCCATTTTAATGTGTAGCCATTGTATTTGCCTAGATCTAACTTATTCTGGGCAAGAGTTTTTGCTATTACTGCATTTTGGGGCTTGTAATCAGTTAAGTTGATGTCCATCCTCAGCGCGAGATGATCGCTCAGTGAATTGGCGATGACCCGAAAAGCTCTAGCTATATGTAGCAATCCAGGTGACAGGAAGATGTAATCAACTGTCGTTTGATATCCTCTGCCTACATAGGTCGAATGGAGGGAGTTTTGGTCCAAGTCAGAAAGCAGATTGTTCATGGCATTCCCCACCTTAGTATGAACAAAGTGCACTACTGGGGTATCAAATTCATCCACAATCCCACAACAGGATGATTTTGCCTGTGGGCATGGATGAAGGTTGAAATCCCCTCCCCATAGAAGATGAGTTGCCCCTTGTCCATCCTTCAACCGATAGAGTTGCATTAATCTCTCCTGAACGTTACGTAGAAGGATCAGAAATTGATCATCCTCTAGATTATTATATGAGTTGACCAAAAGAATAGTCTCCTTATTCGCAAAGGAAAGAGAGAGAATTTGGAAGTTTGGGTCGGAGTGGACATTAAACACTTTTAGATGATTCAAGGTGTTTGCGATATACGTTATTAGCCCTCCTTTGGGTCTACCTATTGAGCTACGAACAGCAGGGATAAAATATGTTTTATAGCCCAAGAGATGAAGCTCTGTTGTGGACCATGTCTCTTGGAGGCAAATTATTTTACATGGCTTCAAAAAATGCAGGGCCGTCCCGTCCTCTATCTTTGGATGTAAACCCGCCACGTTCCAAAAAAGGATAGGTATGGTCAGTGTGTCAAATTTTATTCCTGCAGCTTCAATAGTTACCGGAGGTGTTCTTATTTTAGGAGAAGACTGGGGTCAATTAAAGTTAACAGATTCAGTTTCCATTGATGGTCAGTCGACCATTTCAAGGCCGCTAAATCTATTGCTCAATGGGATGCTAAACCAAGGGTCCCAGCGGGGCGGTTCTCTATGAGTCGTCCTCAGCGTATGTGGACCCCATTCTTCCCAACTTCCTCCCTGGTAATGCGAACCCACTAAATGCCAAGAATTATCATAGTCGCGATAACGAGGGCCCCCGAATTGTCTTGTGTTAGTGAAATCAAACTGGCAGGGAGGTGGTGCAACCCAGGGAGAATCATGACTATGATAAAGGCCATTGGGTTGTCTTGAGGGATAGAAAAAAGAGAGTGGTTTAATACCTATACCTCCATTTGCACTCGAGTGGTCCCAAGAGCAGATATAGTCTACTACTCGGGGATCTTCGAAAGTAATCACGATGCAATCTCCTGGAATCGTTTTTCTTCCTTTCCCCACCCATGGGGTCCTACGTACTGTCAGAATCCTTCCATGCCAAGTTGGAGGCATGGGACGGTTGGTATGTAGCCAATGTTGGGCCTTGTTTTTCAGGGACCACATGGGTTCGGCATTGTGGTCCGCTAGCTCGGGCACACCAGTCATTACGACTACATAAGGTGATGCGTCCGGTGGCAAGTCTACTGGGAATCTAACTTCAGCGAGTCCTCTAGGGACGTCTCTATTGGAAACTGGGACTGATGGATTGGAAGCTGGAGTTTGAGTTGCCGGGGTTTTGGATGTTACTTTATTTGATGCCACTGTCTTCAATACAGGTGTTGTTGTTGGCATGACATTTCCCTGTGACAAAGTCGTGACTACGTTGGTAGATGAGTTCGCTGTGGACTTTCTGTTCGTTGATATGGGTGTTACAGCTAAAGATACATTCTTTTGAGTAATTGCGGGTTTCGAGAGGGTATTTCCAGTCTTAAGGGAGGGTTGTTTGTTATGGTTATTTCCCCCCGTTTTTTGGGCCCTTAACGGTTGGTTATACTGTGGAAGATTAACCAGCTTAGATAGTTGAGTCTCCAGCTGCGCTAGCTTTGCTTCCACTGGTCGAAAGAAGAGTTTTAGAAGCTCAGCGATCTTATTTAGCAGCTGGGAATTATTGCTATCTATTCATACCTTACTAGAGGATAGGAGAATAGGCGATTCCAAATGAATAGGGGTAGGAATGTCGTGATCAGAATGATGAACCATCGCAGGAACTACTAACTGTTCTGCTCTAGGGGTGGATTCTTTGGAATACTAGGGGTGTTATCGGTCTCTTTAGGTATGGGATTTTTCGGATGGGTCTTTCTTTTCCTTATTGCACCCTCCCTCCTTCCCCTTGCTTGCATTCTTTCATCTGATGTAATTTGTGGAAGGGTTTGGGGTAGTAGCTCAGGTGTTCTTTCAAGATCTGAGCTTATCTGTGAATCTGAAAGCTGGGAGGACGACAGGTCCACGTTGTTAGGCAAACTACGCCTACCCTCACAAAGGACACTCTGCCCTTCATTATTGTTGCCAGGTGCTGGGGTTCTAGCATCCGCCAAGTTCCCCATGGAGGATCTTTTGGCAAACGCTAAATCCAGGGAAACTCTTTCCTCCATCAGAGAGATACTTTGATCTATGAATGTATTAGCCTTGGTGATGAATTCATCCATGGGCCCTAACAGTTTACCCACACTGCCAGGGGCCTTAGTTTTATTTCCTCTAGTTAGCACCATGTTTCCTAAAAAGTGACAATATATTAACAGGAGGTTAGAGGGGTAGCCCAGTCCAGTCTCTCCGGTCCTCGAACGACCTCAAACGGCCCGCCCTTTGCCCGGGCTTCGCTCCGCGCTTAGTCCCGCGCGCGTCCCGCGAGCGCGGTAAGGGCGGGATTTATTTAACAAGGAGGAAGAGGAGGAGTCTGGGAAGAGGCAACAGGTGCGCGTGATGTAGTGAGAGCTAAGACCTGTGGGCCTCGCAGTCCCGGACTCGAGAATCCAGCGGCGGTTGTCTCAACACCCCAAGAGTCACAGGCATACACGAAGTGGCAGCAGCAGGGGCAGTTCTTCACAGGTCACAAAACGGCTGGAAAGGGCAGAGTCAAAGTTGCGACTACGAGCTGCTCCCGCGAAGCGGGGGCCGCGAGTCGTCGTTGTAGACGCCCAGATCAGCTGGGAGGAGTCCGGGAAGAGGCAACAGGTGCGCGTGATGTAGTGAGCGCTAAGACCTGTGGGCCTCGCAGTCCTGGACTCGAGAATCCAGCGGCGGTTGTCTCAACACCCCAAGAGTCACAGGCATACACGAAGTGCAGCAGCAGGGGCAGTTCTTCACAGGTCACAAAACGGCTGGAAAGGGCAGAGTCAAAGTTGCGACTACGAGCGGCACCCCAATGGGGTAGCTCCGGGCTTATAAGCCCGGAGCTCCAACATTCCAATGTTACTTTGTTCACAGCTGTGGCTGTGAACAAAGCCTCAGGAAGCCTGAGGGATTTTTAATCCCCTTGCGCTCTCTGAACCCTTTGTTTTATTTGTTAGAACATTCTGCCCTCTAGTGGCAGAATGTTCTAATAACCTTACAGCCCTTCGTAGCTGGGCTATAACGGCTATTAAAGTTCTGCTCCCTTTTTAAAGGCCCTCGCCTTCGACTCGGGTCTTTAACGCGGGAGCAGGCCTTTAATAGCCTGTATAGCCCACTACGGTGGGCTATAAGGCTATATAATCGCACTCTTTCTAGCACCCCTCTCATGGAAGTTATAGCTCCTTAATCAAAGAGTTCCGTGGTGCATAATGAAGCGAAATTTATCAACAAGATAAAAGTATGATAGTGATGTAAAAGTGAAAAATTAGAAGAGCACATTTGAATACAGTTTGAGATCTTTTTTAGTTTTACTTGTTCTTTCGACCAGTCTTTTAATTTATTGTTCATTTGTCATTGAATGTTTCCTTTGTGTACAATAATCAACATAGATGACATTTATCATTCATTCTTCCTCCCCTATTCAGTCCTCGCTGTGAATAATTTTATTTGGACAGTTGAGATGTTGTTCCTAATTCCGAGCATGTATGTTTATCGCAGTGCTTTATGACATTTGTGGTTTTACTGAGCTAAGCACATCATTGACAACCGTATTGCCTTTTGATCCATTCAATGTCTCACATGGAACTCGCGTGCCCTCCTTCAAACCCAAAAAAAATACAGCCCCATGGGATGGGGTTCCCAGGGCCTCTTTAGACAATAAGTGGTTGGTGGTTGTTTTCTTTTTTAGTTGATACTTGACAGATAAGGAGAGTGTATATTAAAACTTTAGGCTAAATGGGCTGATTCACAAGAAATATGTAGTGTCGTCATATGCAGGTGGATGCTTGGCATAAATATGCAAATGCACTAATGTTTTCATTAATTTCACCGCATGTAAGTAATTTCCCATGTGAAGAATGTCCCCCCCCCCCCCCCCCCTCTTCCCTTCATAAATTAGTGCGTTGGGCAGTTTCATGTACTCCTTGTTCCATTTAATCTGAATTGAAGCATGCTTACGTTTAGAACTCTAACTAATGTGGGAAACGATACTGCAAAAGGTTGTACTTGCCCACAAAGTAATACATTTTCTTTGTTTTCCTTGGCAACAGCACACTTAAATGGACACCCGTTTTTGGGGTGGGGAAGCTTCGTCGCCTGCTGTTTGGTGCCACCTGTGACAGTAAAGATCCGCGGATTCTGCGAATTGGGATCTGTGGCTGGTGGTTCCACGGGCAACTTTTACACACTTAAGTACGACTGACGTGTGCACAAGGTTGTCAGACTCTCTATAAGGAATGCATTAAAAGCGCCTAATTTATTTTACTTTTGCCTTGAAGTTTTTGAATAGGAAGCGCAATGAATATTTGTAATTATTTTATGATTTATCATAGTAAATGAGGTGTCGCTGTTTTTGTGCAAATGTAGGAATCTTGATCCTTCACTTCGAATACACAGGTGATGCATGATTATGAGTGTACACGGTGTGGTATTGTATTAAATAATGTTTGGTTTTCTTTGCCTGCGCCATGTAACGTTGCTGCATCATTCTATTAGGTGGTATATACAGCTTAACTGCGTTGACGCGTCAGTGTGTCGTCATAAGATTGAGGATAATATCGTTAAACTTAACCAATTACAATTGCAGCTGGTGTTCCTTACGTAGTGACGTAATTTACAGTCCTATCGCAGGCAGTGCGTTTAAAAGCCGTCTTTGCTGTGTCACCTGCAGAATCTGGAACTCACTTCCGCCTCAGCTCCGGACCACCACCTCCTCCCAGGCCTTCAAAACTGAGCTCAAAGTTCTCCTCCTTCAAAGACACTTTCAAATGTAATCCATGCCCTCTCTATTATCTGAAGGAAGCCCTTCAATTATTGAAAAATCTACTTTACATGTCTATGGAAGTGTCTTCCCATTGTGTTCTTGTGGTTTGAGAGTCTGCCATTTATTGCACTATTATCCTTCTACCTGTGTTTGGGACCCTTGAGTAACATGCACCCGTCACTTTCTCTTGTAACACACTGTTTTCTACCTCTTACTTTTGTTTGTTTTCGATACCTGCACAAGTGACACCAGTGCCTACGTAACGTTTGTTCTTGTGCTTGAGTGTCCTCCATATATTGCAGTAATATACCTCTGTTTATTTTGTATGCTTTTGTAACCTGCACACGTCACTTTTTCCTCCTGCAATGCACCGTTGACTCCCTCTTGTATTTTGTTGGCTCACGATTGTCACTTTTGTGATGGACCGTTTCCTACCTCTTGTATTTTGTTGGCTCACGATTGTCACTTTTGTAATGCACCGTTTGCTACCTCTTGTATTTTGTTGGCTCACGATTGTCATTTTTGCTTCATTTAATGTAACGTTTGCTTTAGTTTTTTGCTCACTTGTTCTCATGTATCAGTTCTGTTCCTTTTGTGAAGCGCTCTGACACCTTCGGGTAAAGTCCGTGCTATATAAAAACGCATACATAAAT
The DNA here is from genome assembly GCF_964263255.1 of Lissotriton vulgaris. NCBI lineage: Eukaryota > Metazoa > Chordata > Amphibia > Caudata > Salamandridae > Lissotriton > Lissotriton vulgaris. The sequence continues at coordinate 1,720,481,356 of NC_141691.1, read as the reverse complement.
AAATAAAATAAGATAGTTGAGACATATAGCCCCTCTCCTCTGGCTCACTCTGTCCCTAGAGGAGGATGACGCTGTCAGTGTCACGTGTCCTTGTGAGTCAAGGCTGTGTGCTGTGGAGGGCTTAGCTGAAAAAGCTGACTCACAAAACTTATTTGGGTTGCTAGGCGAATGAACACACACTTCATTAATCCAAACAGGCACCTTCGTAGGTTTCTGCCAAACAGATGCTAGTCAGGCGAGGGGGAAGTCCAAACACAAATCCCAATTATCTTGGTTAATGTTACGCTTTGGCAGTAAAAGTGATTCTAAGCTAAAACTGCATCCGCTCTGAAATGTCTAGATACTAGGCATGGGTAAAAGACTAAGGGCCTGATAGAACTTGGCAGAGGGGTTACTACGTCACAACGGTGACTGATATCCTGTCCGCTGGAATAAAAGTTCCATAGGATATAATGGGATTTAGATTTCGGCGGATGGGATATCCGCAGGGCTCGAGTCTGGATCCGCAGTTACACGGTCCCCCCCCACTCTTTTGACAGGGTGGACGCCGTCCCCCTGCCAAGAAGCTGGACCCCACAGAAATATGCTGAAGGTGTCCCAGTGTAATTTTCAGACACTTTCAGCGGGTGATGTCATGAGGTCATTTGCATATTGTCAGTCCCCCCACTTCTTTTTATAGGACTTGTGCCCTGGATATCCGTCACCGTTGTGATGGAGCAAACCATCCACCAAGATCTAAATCAGTCTCTATGTCAGATACTCTCTTTCAACTAGTACTCTGCAAATAGCAGACGGAGAATCATTTGTCCAAAGCAAGCAAACAAGCATAGGCAAAGCCAAGCTATCAGACAATGCTAAGCGTGAGCTGCAAAACTAAAAATAACTAAAAATGCTACTGCTGAAATGTGGCAGCCATATTTTGCCATAAAAATATTAGATAAACAAAAACATTGTGTATCATTTTAACAGAACAGTAGGGGTGCTTACTACCAATGGGCAGAAAAAGATGACCCAAAGACCCTCTGTTTATATACATGTGTATGTGTTTCTTTATTTATGCTTTTATTTGATTAAACTGGGCTGCTTTTGTTACTGGGGACCAGTATTGCAGCTTTGCTGCTAACCGGCTCCCATGGACAAAACCGGCACCAACCACTCCAAAACCGGCTCCCACCCTTCCAGCCTCCCGGGAAAACACCCATTGCCCACTATAGCCAAGCCGGCCCGCCTGTCATCCCAAACCATCTCGTTTTTTACAGAGCTCTTTTGAAGCATTCTTAAGTTCAGAAGTCCAATTAATGTGGGAACGATATTGCAAACATCAAATAGCAAACCTCCTCCTTCCCCCAACATTCAAGTAACTACTCTTCAGAGCGCTGTAAAAAATTTGCCACATTTTTTCACTGAAAAAATATCAAGCATTGAATTCTCTTTCGAGACATCCACCTCCCCATCCGGCGGAAAGGGTTCACCCATAACACCACCCTCAATAAATGGATGCCCTACACTCTCTCAAACTCAGCTTATGAATCTCCTCTCCCTGCAACTGAAAAACATTGCAACCTGGTCTAAATTTAACTATAACCCTTAAGAAGAAGTGCTCAAGCTACTCGCCAGCATGAAGCTGGCACCTTACATCTCTGATCCCCACCCTGCGGCGAAGGGGAAAAATCTCAGGCACATTATCTCACTGATTTGGGCCAAAATCATCAACTCCTCTCTGTCAAGAGGCTCTTTTCCAGCTCCCCGGAATCTCTGCCAACTCACCCCCCTCCCTCATCAAGAAACAAGATGCTGACAGGGCGACCTTAATAACTACAGACCTATAACCAACCTCCCCCTCCTCAGCAAAACCAATAAATAATGTGTGCTTGTTTAGCTCAACAACCATATCGAAAAATAGAACCTGCTTGACACCTTCCAATCCAAATTCAGGAAAAGGCTACAGTACAGAGACTGTTATACTAAACATCATGGACGACCTACAGAGATCTTTGGATGACGACCAGGCCTGCCTTCTAGTTCTCCTAGATCTCTCGGCCGCCTTCCGCACTGTCAACCACACCATCCTCATAAACACCCTCTCACAACATGCAGGCATCAACGGGACTGTCCTTCAGTGGTTCACCTCCTTTCTAAGCCAATGCTCGCAGCTAATCAAGCTCAATAACTCAACCTCAAAAACAACACCAGTCTCACAAGGAGTCTCCCAAGGGCCAATCCTGTCTCCTACACTATTGAACCTCTACATGGAACCCCTTGCAGTGATCCTGAATCAAGCTAGAATAGACAACCATCTATATGAAGATAGCACGCAACTATACATGAAAATCTCATCATTCAAAGACATCCAGAAGCTAAATATCACTTTGCTCGCAATCCAAGCCTGGCTGACCAGCAGTCACCTCAAACTCAACCCCACTAAAACTGAAATCTTCCTCATTCGTCCCAAAGAAAACTCCTTTCTGGTTGATTGCCGGCTTGACAACCTCACAGCTTTAAACTGCAAACTGTCCATCTCCACCTCTGTTAAATCCCTGGGGATTACACTTGACTCTCACCTAAGCATGAAACACCATATCAATGCCTCTGCAAAAAGTGCATTCTACATGCTGAAAAACCTCAAAATCAAACCCTTCATCCTCCATCCCATTGACGGCCTAAAGATGGTGGTGCAAACCTTAGCCCTATCCAAGCTGAAATGCCGTCATCACAATGGTCACAGGCACCTCAAAGTCTATCCCATCCCATTTGAAAGCCACGCTCCATGCTGCGGCTAGACTTATTTTGGGGGAAAGGCTCTTAGACTACATCACTCCCACCCTCAAACAACTCAACTGGCTGCAGAACGAGGCAAGAGCCATACTAAAACCTGCATGCAATACTCACAAAGCGCTCTACAATGAAAAACCAATATACCTAAAAAATAAACTATCAAAAGCCAGCCAAAAGATACCTCTATGACCCGCCGAGATCGGCACCACAGCCGCCACATGCTGGGAGCTACGAAGCAGACGGTTGCATTATATTGGAAGAAACCAGAAACGCCTTCCATTAATGTGTGGTTCACTTGCTTGCGGCACACAGTGGCAATGGAGCTACTCACGGAGTGCCTACAGCTGCGGGAAACCAAATTCACGAACATGTGGAAGCCGCTGGTGGATCATCTGGGGCGCCTGGACAATGCTAGGCTGCAACCGCCAAGACTTCGAGCCCTACAACTCTTTGACGACACAGTACTCCCCACTGACCCAGAGGGCGTTTGGAACCCCGCGGACTAGTCATTTTGTAATCATTCATACTGCTACTATGTGCTATTCTGTTTTTATTTTACTCTAATTTTGTACGCTTGTTGCTTTGCTCTGTAAAGCGATATGTATTTTATGTACCACAAACACCTCAAAATTATATTGTCAACTTCCCCCAAGGTCCTAGTACACCTCGTCCCATAATGTCACCATATATCTATATGTACACCAAATGTATCATACGTAGTGTGGCTTATGCAATTCCTCATATATCTTATCACTTTCTGTCACTATGTATCTGTATTTACTCCTTATGTGTCTCAAATGTATGCTGCTATCGCTGTAAAGCACTCTGATGCCCTCGGGTGGAGTTCGCGTTATATAAAATTCAGTAACTAAAATAAAATAAAATGGTTTATTTTGGCTCTCCTAGCTCCGTGTGCCCTTAATAAATATTAATTAATAAATATACCAGACATAGGCTCCAATAAGAGCCTGCCAGGTAAATATTGTGGCCTTTGATTTGCTGGTAATGCCCATACTGATAGCCATTACCTCTGTATTTATAAGGTTGCTTGGTGTTTCTGCCATAACTGGCAAAACACTGTTTCAAAGATCATTACACACATCAACTATGGCAGCCACAAATTGTCCAGGATATGACCAATGAGTAGTAATCCCATGTGATCTCCAAGATTTTTAGGTATTGTTTGTTCGCTTTCTCATCTCTTATGTATACCAATGAAGAGTATGTAACCTCTGACCAAACCAAAGCAAATTCTTGAAAAGATTTCATGTAAGTGTATTGATTAAGTGCACTCTGGTACTCCCCTCAGATACAAACATTAGTCACTAAATTTACACACATGCAGCAGATTGAACAGAACTGCATCACACAACCACATGTGGCCCAGACCACAGTATCCAAAACATATCTTCCCAAGAAAACGTAGACTGTGCTCTACCTTGGAACTGCATGTTGATGCATCCCAGACAGCTGAAACTGCGAAAGGTTCATACATAACATTAGCTTCAAAATAGGGCAAATATGGGCAGCTCTGTTCAGCGTACAGGTGACAGTTGCCCACTGTCACACTATGATCACAATTATTTCACTATGTAAAAAGGCACCTGTTAGATCTATCAGCCTTAGGGTAGTCTTTCCCCAAACCTTTTCTCTTCCTCTTCCATTTTTACTGATCTTGCTTTTTCCGGCCTTAGGACTCTGTGCACTGTGCTAGCATGCTTGTGCTCTTTCCTCGAAAAATGGTAACTTTGGCTTATACCCAATTGGCATATTTAATTTACTTTCAAGTCCTTAGTAAAGTGGCACTGCATGCTCCCAGGGCTTTCTTTTTTGTCCTCATACGCCATTAGATATATCCAGAGTCCACTATTGTTTGCTCTGTGGGCCCCCTTTTGATAGTTTGCACTCGTGGCAGGGAGGCGTTGATCATTATGGATGCACTTTACACATGCCTCTCGTACATGGTCATCTCAATTCTTCTAACTGGATGACCCCGGAAACTGACCCGAGTGGTAAGTAAGACTGTGCAAAAGCATAATCATAGGACTGATGATTCTCTAACATCACAGATTATCAAGCCATGTTAAAATGGCTCAGGAAAATCCTCTGGATGCTGCCCATCTCCACCCAAAAGACCGTAGTCAACGCCCTTATCACATCTTGGCTTGACTACGGAAACATCCTTTACCTCGCGCAAATAAAGCAGTAGTGCGGAGACTACAGCTGGTTCAAAACTCGGCGGCCAGGTTGCTTTGTAGAGTCCCAAAAACCGCCAGTATCTCTGGGCATCTACGAGATCTACATTGGTTCAGGGTCGAAAACCGCATCAAGTTCAAAGCCCTGAGCTATATGTTCAGAATAAGAGCAGGTACAGCGCCTAAATATCTACAAACACTAGTCCATCCTTACACACCTAAACGCAACCTACGATCTCAATCCGCAGCAAATTTCTGTGTACCCAGGTTCAAGTTGGCAAGAATGGGTAGTAGATCCTTTTCATACTTGGGTCCATCCATTTGGAATACGCTACCTCCCCATATTCGTAAGGAGGAAAGCTACTTAAGGTTTCATAAAAACATCAAAACCTGGTTGTTTGAACAATAACTTCCTACTAGGTCTCCTGTAATCTGAAGTGCTCCGTCATGGCGCCGGGAAACCCTTGTTGGGTAGCTGCGCGCCTTAGAAGTTTAACAAATAAATAAATAAATAAATAACCCATACATTACAACCAAAAGTCCTTTTTCCTCTTCCCAGTAGCCCTGTCCAATTTTTCAGAATATTTAATCGAGTTTACCAAATCCAAGAATGTTGGGGGGTCGCTTCTAATCCAATATTTACAAATTTCTCTATGGGCAAGCAAAATTAGATAGAAAACCAGAAGACCACACGGCGACTTGGGTGTCAAAATATTGCGGCTTTACATTTTGCCCGAAAAGTACTAAAGGGGAACTTATCGTTTTTCTCTCAAGAAGCTCATCTATAAAAAGGTTAAAATTCCCTGAAGAAGTCCGGTAACGGACGGAACGAGTTGGCTATCTGCATTTTTAACTAAGAAAATTGAATAAAGATTTGAACAGAACTGAGGATGCCTCCGTTTACTGTCTCTTGGGAAAACTGACAATACTGAAAACATGTGTATTTAATAAGATCTTTACTCGTAAGATGCAATATATGTTCTAGATTATTGAAGGGTGCAGACCATCTCCTGTGAATTTTGTTAAGGGAACTAGGGTTTCCTGTTCCCCTTCAGGATCGTATAGAGATTGTGTTCCTGGGTACAAGCACCGTCTGCATTAATTTAAATTTTTTTTTTTTAGTTCAAATCTTTTTTATTGAAAAAAGAACATAAGAAGCACATAAAGAAAAAGAATGAAAAGCATAATACAAAATTTACATACAGTACATGTGGATACGTTTGGCTCCGGCTTAACTACACAGATGATGTACTAAAGGATCTTGCGAAGATGTACAACTATGACGTGATACTTGTAGCGTACAGCCAAGTGGATTGTATATACTCTGAACCAAACATATATCAAGTAAGTGGAATTAATTTACATTTTGTGACGTTCATTGGTGGTGTAGGCTTTTTTCTGCCTTAATCCCTAAATTCTGTTGCAAAATTAGATAGAAGGACAACTTACATATATCTCGAGGAAACAGGTCATAATTCGAGAAAATTCCAAAAAATACTAACATTATGCTCACCTGTATGTCAAAACCGAACATGGCTTTCATACCTTCAATAACCAACCCCCAAAACAGGTGTAACTTTGGACATCTTAAAAACATATGTATATCATTAGCTCTTTCCTGCTGAAACTTCGAACAGCAGGGTGTGGGTCTTCTCGCGAATTTGGAGAGCTTGAGAGGGCACCAGTATACTCTGTGGAGAGAGAAGAGATGATTTCTCTTTAAATTGGCAGCTGATATTGTAGAGTGTAGTAAATCAAAAGATACTTGCCAGATTTCTTCTGTACTGGAGTCCGGCAAGCATTCTCCCCACAGTAGAGATGGTAATGTCAAGTCGCCATCAGCCAGATCAATCATCATCCAATATAGGTTAGCTGTCTCTTTCTTTTTCCGCATCCTCGAATTTAAGGCGTTCTCCAAATCACTTGAGCCACCCACTTTTACTCCAATTGCCTGGCTCCAACTTCTTATTTGGAAATATTAAAATTTTGATAATTTACTGTCTGTAATGTTACTCAGTTCTTCCCATGTTAGCAAGGAGCCCTCCGGCATAAGTTGAGCCCATCGTTCAATCCCGACCGATTTTAATGGAATTGCCAGAGTATCTTTAGTCCACTCCGGTGACCCAGAGGATTCCCATATAGGCGCTGTAGGGCTAAAATAGCTGATTTTTAAAGCTTTCCAACTTTCGACCAGATAATCGCTATATATCTCTTAAAGTCTTCAGCCGTACCTTCTTTAAACAAGCACTGGCTTTGCCAATAGGTCTCGCAGTAGGAAAGTTGGAGCTATCGGTTTTGTAAATGACATTTTATATTTATGTTTTGTGATTTACAATGCCAATACTTTTAACTTTAGCATATGTGACACTTTTAGTATTTGTAATGTCACATGTTTTGTATTGCCTTTACTTAGATGTATTGATATTACAATTAACATTGGCTTTTAATTTTTTTTAATAATTAATACTTAAATAAAAGTGATTGTAATTTTTAATGGCAATAGCTTAATCCTTTGTAAATAACTGTTGTGAAGATTATGTTCAGTGACTAAAATCCAAGAACAGAAGTGAAATATTAACATTTTTTTGTGACATTTGCAATAAAGCTTCAAACATTGAGAGAACATATTTGAACCAGTTGTGGTTGAATGGTTGCACAGATTGATGATGTGGTGACGCTGAGTGATGTTGTGGTGGCGACGAGTGATGCTGTGCCGTTCAGTGATGCTGTGGTAGCGCATAGTGATGTTGTGGTGCACATGAGTGATGATGCGGTGGTGCTGAGTGATGCTGTGGTGATGTGATAAATAGAGTGAGTGTGTTAGATAGATAGAGTGTGTGTGATAGATGGAGTGAGGGAGATAGATAGATAGATATCTAGATAGATAGATAGATAGATAGATAGATAGATAGATAGATAGATAGATAGATAGACAGATAGAGTGAGAGTGATAGACAGATAGAGTGAGGGCGATAGAGTGAGGGCGATAGATAGAGTGAGGGCGATAGATAGAGTGAGGGCAATAGATAGATAGATAGATAGATTGAGGGCGATAGATAGCTAGAGTGAGGGCGATAGATAGCTAGAGTGAGGGCGATAGATAGACAGAGTGAGGGCGATAGACAGATAGAGTGAGGGCGATAGATAGAGTGAGGGTGATAGACAGAATGAGGGCGATAGACAGATAGAGTGAGGGCGATAGACAGATAGGTAGAGTGAGGGCGATAGATAGAGTGAGGGCGATAGATAGATAGAGTGAGGGCGATAGATAGATAGAGTGAGGGCGATAGATAGATAGAGTGAGGGTGATAGATAGAGCGAAGGCGATAGATAGAGTGAGGGCGATAGACAGATAGAGTGAAGGCGATACACAGATAGAGTGAGGGCGATAGACAGATAGAGTGAAGGCGATACACAGATAGAGTGAGGGCGATACACAGATAGAGTGGGGGTGATAGATAGATAGAGTGAGGACTATAGATAGATAGATAGATTGATAGACTAAGTGGCAATAGATAGAGTGAGGGTGATAGATAGAGTGAAGGCGATAGATAGAGTGAGTGTGATAGACAGATAGAGTGAGGGCGATAGATAGAGTGAGGGCGATAGATAGAGTGAGGGCGATAGATAGATAGATAGATAGATAGATTGATAGAGTGAGGGGCAATAGATAGAGTGAGGGCGATATATACAGTGAGGGCGATAGAGTGAGGGCGATAGATAGATAGATAGATAGATAGACTGAGGGCGATAGAAAGAGTGAGGGCGATAGATAGAGTGAGGGCGATAGATGGATGGATAGATAGATAGATAGATAGATAGATAGATAGATAGATAGATAGATAGATAGATAGATAGATAGATAGATGGACTGAGGGCGATAGATAGAATGAGGGCGATAGATAGAGTGAGGGCGATAGATAGAGTGAGGGCGATAGATAGAGTGAGGGCGATAGATAGAGTGAGGGCGATAGATAGAGTGAGGGCGATAGATAGAGTGAGGGCGATAGATAGAGTGAGGGCGATAGATAGAGTGAGGGCGATAGATAGAGTGAGGGCGATAGATGGATAGATAGATAGATAGATAGATAGATAGATAGATAGATAGATAGATAGATAGATAGATAGATAGATAGATAGATAGATGGTTGTGGTTGTGTGTGTGGTTGTGTGTGGTTGTGTGTGTGTGGTTGTGTGTTGTGTGTGTGTGTGTGGTTGTGTGAGGTTGTTTGTGTGTGTAGTTGTGTGTGTGGTTTTATGTGTGTGTCTGTGTGTGGTTGTGTGTGTGTGATTGTGTGTGTATGTACTGTTACATCACTGCTCTTTATCTGATGCTGTGTTGGCCCAAAACGGACTAGTGTTTATCACGTGCAAGGATCACTTATAAAGCAGCTCGGTAATTGCTTGGCTGGGTTAAGCGTGCAAGCCGGCCAATTACAAAGCCAATCGATTCAGCACAGGCAGCACACACTGCACGGCGATGGGATAATAGTACTGATAGACTACTCATGGTATCATCAGCAACTGTATAGTTGGCGCAGGCAGCAGTGAGCTGCCAAATAACACTAACGGAGCGGGTACAGGCATTACTGTGAGGCACTGAGAGACAGTCAGCTTTAATTAATTTTTATTGCGTGACAATCTTGGGGCATTACACTGATACAACAAAAATCAGCAAATGCGTTAGTCTGGCACAGGATGCGTGTGGCACTTGTTGAAATGTCAGCCATGAACGACACTGTGTGACCTGGGGAGGTTAGCAGTCTAGTTCTAGTCTGCAAGAGAAACTTCCAGGAAGGGGAGGAAACAGGAAGTGGGTAGGGGGCAGTAAAAGGCAAAGTTAGAGCAGCCGAGGCAGGACGGCAGAAACGGCAGGACGGTAGACATTAAGGCAGATGCTACAGTGAAGCATTGTGATGTTTCTATAAAGAAGGGACTTAACACATTGCAGGGCTGTTTTACGCCTGAAATTGCAGCTGCTTTCATAGAAGTCAATTGGGAAAACACGATCCCCCCCTTTTTTCCCCTCAAAACCCCCTTGTTTCCTGTTCTAACATGTTGACATGTATGCAATTAGGAAGGCAGGGTAGGACTCCCCGCATGAGTCTACTTGCATTAGCCATAAAGTGCTTGGTTGATTGTTGTTGAATAGGGCACGTTGCTGCTATGCTGATCCTGGGCGGGGTTACTGGTACATTACAGGCGCATTAAGCCCTCTCAAGTGTCACAGATCCGCGCAAAAAGTTCGTATATTTTTTCGGCATTCTGGTATCTGGTAAGTTTCGATATTATATAGACTAAATAGGCCTGCACATCTCAGCATGTGAAGAAAAAACTGACCCCGACGAGCAAGAAACTGACCTTGATGAGTTTATTCACGCATGAACCTTGGAAATGTTAAAGCCCTGCTCTTTAACAGTGGGATTCTTTCCACGGCGTGTATGGCAACATGCGACAAACACCATCAGCACATTAACGCACTTTGAGGCCTTGGCAAACTGTAGGTAAGAGCTACAGCAACGCATAGGCGTGCGTGCGTCCCGCTATACCCCCCGCTCAAACAGAACTTTAAATGGCGAGCCTGTCATTCAGGGCGTTTTAAGCAAAGATAGGATTTGCTCCGTTTGTAGTAACTATTATGAATCACTTCGCAACCGAACGTTGACACTTGTTTATAAGTGAACAAGGTCCTTTTGCACACTGTTTTTTTTAAAACATAACAAGCAGTGGAAATGCTCCCACAGTGAGAGGCCAACAGTTGTGTGAATTGCACCCTGGGGATACCAGAATGTGAGCTAGCGGGCGGGGGTGAAGAGGACAGTGTCAGAGGCCTGCCCTTCGCCTGCGGACTGATAGCGGCGCAGTGTGGGGCCACGTCACTGCAATATCATAGGGAACAGCGAGGAAAAACACCCCTGAATAATCCCACTATTGAGGGGCGGGCCTGTGTTACTGTGGTAACCCCAGCCATTGAATTTGGTGCTGGGCTACCCTGTTTCTACTGCGATGTCCATTGTGATGTTCACGTCATTACAGAGGCCCAGCGGGTGGGTGGCATGGGGGCTGTGCTTTTGCTGTGTTCGTATGAGCCTCTGGCAGTGCAAGGCGGGGTCTGCTAGTGACTCCGAGCTGCAAGGCTTGTATCTGTGAGCCCCCCCCTCAAACAAGCTCTCTGCATTGCTGTGGCGGGGGGGAGGGCAACAGTTCCCTCAGGGCCACCATATTTATCCAGGCCCCCCTTCACCAGCCTAGTCCAGGCACAATCACCTCTGCCTCTCTGTTGCCCCAGTAGAGCAGCATGCATGACGCATCAGTCATCGTCTGTGACGGGCCTTAATAAAATCACAAAACAGGTCTGTACGTTAAGGCCTGGGAAGCATATACCTGCTTTGCGACTATAGGGAACAAGAAAACCGCGTGAAAGAAGGGGTCAGATTTGTGACAAACTCACTATAGACGTAAATCAAATACGTCAAATTCGGATAACTAATACAGTTATGGTCTGGAATAAAGATATATGAGAACGTTTCGGTAGCTATACCTACAAAGATACAATGCACGCAACAATACTTCTGTGATGCTTAGGTGAACAAAAGGAAAAGGGCAGTTGGTACGGAAGACTAGCTTTCAGTGCCACAAGGGTTCCTTCTTCAAAGGTTATTAGCGTTCAGCTAGAGGCTTATGCCATTCTGACAGCTGACAAGCGACCTACTATCACCTCACGAACAACAAGCGTCTATCACTTCTGAACTTCCTGTGTTAGTCAAATAAACCGAATATTTCTCGAGCCAGTGGCAAAAGTTATCCTGGAGGCAAAAGCCCCAAAGTGGGGGTTGGGGGTAGAGAAAACTGGCAAAAACAAGTTGTGATTGTAAGAAGGGACAGAGAGGAGGAAAGGTGGGAGGGAACACAGCCTGGGGGAAGCTGGCTGGGGAGGGGGAGGAGAAATGCAAGTAAAGGGTGCAAGTAAAGGGTGTGCGCAGGGAGAGAGAGGGGAGGTGCTGGAGCTGGGGAACAGATGGCCGTGAAAGTTTATTGCCCAAAAGCGCGTGCCTGTGGCCACGTGAACTCGAAGAAAACCGCACCAAAAAGCCTGTGGTTTCACGAGTATTTTGAGCACTTGAATTCTCGCTCCGCTCAATGCGCATGTGCATTGATAGGTCGCGAGACCTAAAAACGCGGGTCTCCAAATTTATATGTAAAGGCAAGATCACCTCCTTTTATGTCCCATAACATCACTTTAAACATTTTCCCAATGTCTGAGTCATCTGGCTGATTCATAAGCATTTTGCCTGCCTTTGTTAGAAATACCCATGCGTAAAGAATTAAATCAGGTAACAGCCTACCCTGACGAATTCCTCAAACAAAATCTCTAACCCCCGTTAGACAGCCTTAAAAGGGATGCAACACACTGGGAGACCTTGCCGTTAACATTGTTAGGTAAGGCTGCACTCTTCAAAATGATGGCCCTCCCCCAATTTTTATACATGCTTGCAAACACACCGTTCCCAGTCCCGCCGAGCTATTTTAGGGCGGTAGCAGCCCAGGTCTCCAGCTTACTGTGGGGGAATAAACCGGCATGTATAGCGCAATTCAAGCTAGTCCGTGGGTGGTACGATGGTGGAATAGTGCTCCCTAACATACAGTTATATTATTGGACGGCGCAATTGAAAGTTATTAATCAGTATATCTGTGCCCCGCAGGATGACCCAGCATTTAAGGCGGATAGATCAGCCTTGGGGTCCAATGGTATGCTGTCTGCCCTTTACGACCGGAGGCTGCCCAAAACGTTGGTGGGACCCGTACAACACACAGTTACCATATGGAACTGGGCTCAGACTAAACTCGGATGGCAGGGGGTTATAACTCAGGTGACACCTCTCTGGAACTCAAAGTGACTGGGTAAGCTCAGGAATAGTAAAGGCTTCGATAGGTGGGACGACATAGGTATATCCACAGTTGGGGATATGTGGAGCAAGGGGGAAGTTGTCACTTTTGAATATCTCCAGCGACAGTATGAATTGGCCTCCTCCGAAATCTTTAGGTACATACAGATAAAGCATGCACTTGCAGCGGCACTACCACTAGGCACTGATGCCCCGGAGGCTTCCCCACTGGAGGACAGGTTGCTTACAGATTGTATGTTTAAGAAAGCAACATCATTTACATACCGGAAATTGGTCAATAACCTACCGGGCCCCACTAGACCCCTCAGGGACAAATGGGCCCAAGACGTGGGAGACTTTGACGAGACTGAATGGCAGGAGGCATTAGCTTCCCCGCGGGTGGTGGGTATACCATCGCGACTCAGACTGGTGCAGCTAAAAATCTTGCATCGTTCTTACTATACCAGACACACCTTACACAAGATAGGTAAAACACCGCACCCGTATTGCCTATGTCAGTGTTGGGACGAAGGCACCTTTTTCCATACCATATGGCAATGCCCCAAAATCATGGATTTTTGGGTAAAAGTAATGAGGACTATTTCCCAAACGGAAGACGTCTCACTAGTACCAGAGCCCAGACGCTGTTTGTTGAATGTTTGGGAGCCTAACGACCTCTCTCACCAGGCACAGGATTGGGCCAGGTTAGGGATTATGATAGCCAAGCGTAATTTCGTACAAAAATGGGGTTCAGCGGAGCTACCGACATTGGCCGCATGGTGCAAAAACATGGACGAGACCATGATTGCTGAAAGAACGATATACGCCAATAGGGGATGTTCACGGAAATGGTGTAAAATCTGGGGGTCCTGGAACAAATTTAGGGGAGATATATATGAACCACCGAGTGCTCGAGATGATGAGTGTGGAGGAGGACTAACGCGGAAAGGAATGTTGAAACTGTGATGGGATTGGGCTACGAGGGGAGAATGTACTTTATGGATGAATTACCTGTAACAATGTTGTCTGACTGTATATAGAAAATAGATACTATACAGCTGAGATTTTTAGTACTGATGTACTGTGATTTCCTTGTTGAAAATTAATAAACATAAATAAAAAAAAAAAATTAAATCAGGTGAACATAATCCCTCCTTCATTTTCTTCCTTCGTAGTTTTTTCCATGAAATTCTCCTGCCCTTAGAGGCCCAGATAAAGGAGTTCATCTTTGATTGCATTCTCCTTAGAGTCTCCTCCTTAAAAGCTAATGGAATGTTTTCGAACAGAAATATGAGTTTTGGTAAGAGCATCATTTTGACTATATTAACTCTCCCTATTAGTGTCAGGAGTAGATACACCCATCCCTTTAGAGAATCAGTAATTTCTTTGTCAATTCTTCACAAATTTGTGTCAGGTATGTGTTCAATATTTTGTGTGACCTTAATGCCTAAATACCTTATCTCATCTTTCATAATTGGGAGGCTGACATTCATATTCCAAGCCATAAATTCAGTTTTTGACTCGTTAATCTTGTATCCTGAGATCTGACCACATTGATGTGCCAAGCTGTATATTATTGGAATGGCCGAGATTAAATCTGTTGTGTAAATCATCATATCATCGGCGTATCGAGATACTTTCTTTTCCCAACTTCTATACTTAAAGGGGGTTATGTTGGCTTGCTTTCTGATTCTTTCCGCCAATGGTTCTATATATAAATTAAAAAGCAGTGGGGACAGAGGACACCCCAGCCTTGTCCCTCTCCTAATTGTTACAACTGCGGAGAGGTTACCATTTACCAGGATTCTAGCTGTAGGCTTTTGATAGATTGATAACACTGTCCTGCAAAAGTTTTTACCCAAAATACATCTATCCAAGACGTTGGCTAGGTACACCCAATTCACACGATCAAATGCCTTTGAGCATCAAGTGTGATGATGGCCAATGGCAAATGATGCACCGTGGCTAAATCTATAGCACCAACTAAACTTTGTCAACTCCTGAAGACCTCTACCTCTAACAAAGCCCTTTTGATCTTTATGTAATAGATCACCTATGATTTCATTTAATCTCTCTGCTAAAATCTTGGCAAAGATCTTGTAATCAAGATTAAACAGAGGTCTGTATAAATCACATTGACCGGATGGCTTTAAAATCAAGGCGACCATAGCTTTATTCCATGAGGGGGGCATGTTCCTACCTTTTTCAAAAATATGGGCAAATAATTTATGCATCACAGGAACAAGTGGTTGCACTAGAGCTCTATACAGCTCGGCCGGTACGCCAGGTGCTTTTCCTTTTTTTCCGTACTCAATTGCCTTTATTATCTCACTAGGGCTGATCGGTTTGTTGAGATTGCTAGACATGGCCTCATTGATTTTATTTGGAGGCAGTTGATCAAACCATGACTGTATCAACTTATCTTGTGGTGTTAAATCCTCCCTATACCCCTTTTCAAAGTAGCTATGAAAGGCATCTTCAATTTCTTTGGGCTTCTCGAGTAACTTCCCGGAAATTTCAGGACACTCCTTTTATATTGTTTTTTACTGAGTCCTGTCTGGTTTTCCAGGCTAAAAGATTTCCACATGATTCCCCATACTCAAAGTGGGCCTTTTCCTCAGCATGGTGTCGAGAACCCCTGCCAGTTCTAATTTACATGATAACAGTTTCTCATCAGTACCCCCCTGAGCTGTGTTCCTCTGGGCATTAAACTCTT
Organism: Lissotriton vulgaris; assembly: GCF_964263255.1. Lineage (NCBI taxonomy): Eukaryota > Metazoa > Chordata > Amphibia > Caudata > Salamandridae > Lissotriton > Lissotriton vulgaris. The sequence goes on along the minus strand of NC_141691.1, from coordinate 1,720,465,784 downwards.
GTTCCAGCTCCTGGATTGTCCCCTCTATTTCTTCTATCTCAGCCCTGTATTTCCTCTGCTTAGCAATTTGCATAGTTGTTATATGCCCTCTCAGAAAGGCTTTATAGGCATCCCATACCATTTCTATAGAGGTAGTCCCAAGATTGATCAAGAAAAAGTTCTCTGATTCTACTACTAATTGATGGATTACTTCTTCTTCTAATACACTGGTACTCAAAGAACGGCTCGCGGGCTATTTGCGGCCCGCCAGACCTTTCCATGCGGCCCCCGGGAGGAATACAAGCAGGCTCAACAGCCATTATTTTGCTTCTGTTTGTTCCTCGGCTACATTCAAAGTAAAAAAAAAAAGTTAACAGCGCATGCTCAGAAATCAAATTAGTGTCTGTCTGCTAACCTGCCCTACTCCCCACCCCCATTCCTACTCCGTGATGTCACTTGCTTGCACCTGGCAGTGGAAGAGACATAAAAATGGAATTCAGGTTGCTGGCTTTCCTTTCCAGCCCAGCACACACATTGTGTCTTACATGTCCTCTGCCTTTCCTCGCCACCTTCATTTAGCTTCATGGCTGTGTGTTTTTGCCAGCCATGCCTCGACACCAGCGCTGCCTCTCACTGGATCAACCCCGAGCTCCTCTGAAGCTAAGCTGCCTGCAGAGCACCGCATTGAGAAAGCACAACTTCCGCACCTCACCATGGATCTACAGCCAGAGTTATGTTTTTGAAAGTAAATTTGCTGGCCAGGAGATGGGAGGCACAGGAGAACAATGAGGTGGGGGGCAGGATGTGTTTGCTGATACAAGGGTGGAAGGTCCAAGAGGGTAGAGAAAGTGATTTTAAGGAGCCAGGTGCATGACTTCTAATATTATTAATATAAAATTCATATATTTGTAAAATTAGTAAGGGAATAAATGTATTTACTTGGCCTGTTTTCAACTGTCCTTTTTGTAGCCACCTAATTCATTTTGTCTTTTGGTTGGGCTTTTTTCAAAAAGAGGTTCTACGTGTTGTAGGGACAGGGCTCATCCTGTGGCTCTGCTGAAGCATACAGCATTGAGATACCGATGTTTCACTATTTGACCTCATGGATCATGGAAAGTAGTTTACTTGTAAAAAGTAGCAAATGTATCTGTGTTAGGCAGACCGATTTCTGATCTGGGACAGAAAGCAACAGAATCTCTAGTTTTTGATACTTTAGAAATGGCTGTTTTGTTAATTTTAACATAGGAAAGGTTTCTTGAGTGAATAGGGCTTCTATATTTAGTGCGTATTTTGTTGTGGAATGCATTAGTGGTATGAGTTTTAACATTCTATATTAAGACAATTTCTTTCTTAATCTTGCTATGCCTGTGGATAGCTTACAGTAGAGCTGCAGCATTAACACGGTCTGTGTTGTCCTGCAATTTAGGAGCATTTCTGGCCTGTGGCTCAGTGATAAATTGGAGATGATCTTGACAGCACTAAGAAGGAATGCAGGAATTCCAATTCAACAAAGCTGTTTCCTTAACCAGGTGCTTAACTATGGGCAGGGCAACTGGTACTATGCGATTGTGCGGTGGCGGTGATTTTGAGATAATTATAGATTTGACACAGTTGCCACATAATCATCTGCCACCTAAGCTGCAGATTTTAGCAGGAAAAAGATTGTTTCTAGCTCAAATGGTTCAAAAGTGACTAAAGATGCAGCAACATCTATTACAGTGCAATCAAAGGCCCTCTGCAAAGCTGGACGTGTCACCTTTTTAGATCTCGCGCCTGCGATGCATATGGCGAAGCCATATGCCATCGCGCAGGCGCGATACTATTGTTGCCGGGTCTGCTTCCCAGGAGACAGGAGATGTCACGCGCACGCTCAGGAAAGCGATTGCCAATCTCCTGTCTCTCTGGGAAGCACACAAGCAAGCCCAGCAAGCCCCGCCAAGGCACCACGAGTGAACGCAGTAAGAGTTGTGCAGCCCGCATTACTATGCGCCCCCTCTTCAGCGCCACTCTAAACAAGTTTTTGCAGGTTGTGTCCTGGGAAAGCTCCTGCAGCAGGCAGGCAGGCTGCGGGAAACCTGAGCTCTGGCAGTAACAGCAGAGCAATGCTGGCTGCAGGCAGCCACGACTCTCCCCTCCTCTCGGTTGCTTACACGGACCAACTTAACCGGGGAGTTAGGTGTCCAGACTCTGCACGTGGCATGGTCGGGGTGATCTGCGAGAGTCCTGGCCCCTGGAGGATCCCTTCCCCTTCCCTGCTTCAGAGCCTTCAGTCTGCCAGGCTGGCACGAGTAAGTATACATTTTCGTTAGCACAGTCTGCTTGATGGATGTCTTCATTTTATAGGCACCCGCTCTTGTCATCCTCCGTGCTTTCACCCCAAGAGCAGTGTGCGGCTAGCTTGGCTCGAAGTACTGAGCACTCACTGCCTGGTCTCGTCAGCTCCATTGGTTTTACCCCAAGATCAGCGGCGAGCTCCACCCTGCTCTCACAGCTGTGAAAATTAAAAGTCTTGTGGTTTTTTTTGCAGAGCGAAGTTATTTTTCAACAACCAGCTGTTCCTAATGGCCCCTTGGGTCAAACGTTTGTATTTCTCGTTTGGCCCATCTTAGCTCACTGCTCAACCCGGTAAAAACCAATAGGGAAAACAAACAATCTTTTCTGTGGCAAACCCTCTCTTGAGATCATGGAAAAATAGGCTGCTGTAAATATTGCACGGTTAATGGCTGTAGGTGTCTGGGAGGTTAAATATGTGTTGGGTTTAAAACCAGTGGCTTTCAGTGTTTACGGACAGGTGGCTTTGTTACTGCCACCAGCACATGCCTATTTCAATGAGGGCGACAGGCTCTGTTATTGTTAATAGTCTGGGAAGTAAACTTTCAGCGGACATCCCACTCGACACGCACATTGTTGTCAATGTATGGCGGGACTTTAAGTAATTAAAAGCACCACCACATCCACCACCACCACCACATCCACCACCACATCCACCACCACATCCACTACATCCAACACCACCACATTCACCACCACATTCACCACCACATCCACCACCACATCCACCACCACATCCACCACCACATCCACCACCACATCCACCACCACATACACTACCACATACACCACCACATACACCACCACATCCACCTCCACCCCCAGATCCATTACGTCCACCACCACCACGTCCACCACCACCACGTCCACCACCACCACGTCCACCACCACCACGTCCACCACCACCACGTCCACCACCACCACATCCACCACCACATCCACCACCACATCCACCTCCACCCCCACATCCACTACATCCACCACCACATCCACCACCACCACATCCACCACCACCATATCCACCACATCTACCACATCCACCACATCCACTACATCCACCACATCCACTACCACATCCACCACCACCACATCCACCACCATCACCACATCCACCACCACCACCACATCCACCACCACCACATCCACCACCACCACCACATCCACCACCACCACCACATCCACCACCACCACATCCACCACCACCACATCCACCACCACCACATCCACCACTACCACATCCACCACTACCACATCCACCACTACCACATCCACCACTACCACACCCACACCCACCACTACCACATCCACCACTACCACATCCACCACCACCACATCCACCACCACCACATCCACCACCACCACATCCACCACATCCACCACCACCACCACATCCACCACCACCACCACATCCACCACATCCACATCCACCACATCCACATCCATCACCGCCACATCCACCGCCACATCCACCGCCACCACATCCACCACCACACCCACCACATCCACCAGCACACCCACCACCACCACATCCACCACCACCACATCCACCACCACCACATCCACATCCACCACCCCCACATCCACCCCCACCACATCCACCACCACCACATCCACCACATCCACCACATCAACCACCACACCCACCACCACCACCACATCCACCACCACCACATCCACCACCACCACCACATCATCCACCACCAACACATCCAACACCCCACATCCACCAGATCCACTTCCACCACATCTATGTGTGTGTGTGTGTGTGTGTGTGTGTGTGTGTGTGTGTGCTCTTTGTGTGGCTCTGTGTGTGTGTGTGTGTGTGGTTGCACATGCAATAGGTCTCACATTTGCGAGAGATTAAGCTATTAGCATTATAAATGACAATGCCATTTATTTATCTGTTTTCAAAACAAACACATACATAAAAAAATTGTCATTTACAATGCCAATAGCTCTAACTTTTGCAAAGGCGAGACCGTTGCATTGTAAATGCTTGTTTCATCCTTATTCCTAATGGTTACATTTCAAACCTATTATAAAACAGAAGAGGGACCCTGTATCTAAGGAGATACTACAAAGGGGAACAACCCGCCAGGGCGAGAACAAAAGGGAAAAACATGAAGGGGTGTTCCCTTACTAAACAGAAATCAAAATTCAACTCACATCAGCAGCTCACCCACACGCAATAATACAGATAAATTTATTCAAAAAAGTTTTTAATTTTCATTTATTGTACATATAGATATCAACATCCTTTTTTTAGATAAATAATTCCATTTGGACAGTAAAAAGCATTAGAAAGAATTGACATAATCATGAATGAACAAAGAAAGTCTAAAAACTAGGACACGCAATAACAATTCAAAAAAAGGCACCAAAGAATGCTTGTGTGTGAAATTGACTGTATAAAAGTGATGTTTGTATGCATGAATGGATGTATTTGGTGCCTTTTTTTGAATTGTTATTGCGTGTCCTAGTTTTTAGACTTTCTTTGTTCATTCATGATTATCTCAATTCTTTCTAATGCTTTTTACTGTCCAAATGGAATTATTTATCTAAAAAAAGGATGTTGATATCTATATGTACAAAAAATGAAAATTAAAAACTTTTTTGAATAAATGTATCTGTATTATTGCGTGTGGGTGAGCTGCTGATGTGAGTTGAATTTTGATTTCTGTTTAGTAAGGGAACACCCCTTCATGTTTTTCCCTTTTACATTTCAAACCTATCCATCCACATGTTTATTTCAAAATGTGCATCCTCTCGATCTTTTGAACAGTTTATTTAAAGAAGTCATTTGTGAATGCCATGCATGGTTTTACTCTACGTGGTAAAATTTGTCTACCAGATTCCCCACAATGCTATGCCATGCCCAATTTAGCACTGCCCCCATATCACCCAAGCCACACCCCCAACCCAACCACACCCCCATTTATCAGAGCGGCCCCCGGTCATACCCCAGATTATGCGTTTCGGCCCCTGAGGGAATGTTTGTGAGTACCCATGTTCTAATAGAATAGTTTGATCTAGAGTCCATCAAAACTAGTGTAACAGCTGAATGATCAGATAAATGCCCCCTAGGTGTTTTATGTTTTTCACCCATGTTTTTAACTCCATACTAATTATAAAGAAATCAAGTAGGGATTTATGTCCATACTTTTTATTGTGGAAAGTATACCCTCTGCTGTGACTGGGTGTGAGTGTTTGATTGATTCAGATGCTCCGTCCATCACCACCCCCTTTTGTACCGCTTTTGGCCACCATAAGTGTGGCAGGGTATGCTCAGACGTGAGTCCCTTGCTCACTTTGCCACTGGATTCAAGCAAGCCGGGCTGAAGACGGCTGGAATGCCAGAAACCGGTCCTCGGAAGCTTGTTTCCGGTCCAGGGAAGACATGGCTTGGCAGTTCGGGCTGGACTGTTCCCATGAGGCACAGGGTCAGACTGATTTGCATATAGCCATGTCTGAACTGGGGTGGCAGAGTGGGCTAAAGAACGGTGATGGATTAAACCCAGATCTTTTGACTGGGTGTGAGTGTTTGATTGATTCAGATGCTCCGTCCATCACCACCCCCTTTTGTACCACCAGTGGGTCTGTAGCACTGATTGTGCCACCCACTTAAGCAGTCCTTTAAACAAGTCTCAGGCCTGCCATTGCAGCCTGTGTGTAGAGGGCAGGGTGCAATCTATTTAAAAAGTTGGATATGTACTTTTAAGTTCTACATGTCCTAGTAGTGTAAAACTCTTACATTTGTTTTTCACTACTGCAAAGCCTACCTTTCCCATATGATAACATCGAAATGACCTTAATATAATTTTATAAGTGTAATTTCCAAATGGGATTAGATCTCCAGTTAATTTTTGGTGTCGCTGGAATCAGAATTTTTAGGTGTAATTCTGAAAATGCCCACTTTTAGAAAGTTTGGACAGACTTCTTGAAAAAGTGACAGGGAGTAGCGTAACACGTCTTGGGTGTTTTTCATTCTGATGTTTCATTTTGTACAATTTCGGATGTTTGTTACTGAAGTTTAACACTGTGGTTTTCTTTCTAAAATATTTTTGTGGCTTTGTTCACATTGAATAACTGTGGATTTATTTTAAATTATGATTTGTAGTATGATAATGTATGAGAATTTTAAATTTTTATTAATTGAATTTAAGAAGTTGTGAAATCAGAATAAGAATAACACTTGGTGGAATTAAGAAGCATAAAATAAATGAAGAAATAACTTCGGACATTTAAGGAAACTGCATTTTGTTTATTTTGTAGAGCTGTCTTCTGCCATAGTGAAATTACTATCAAAATACTTTACAATCTTCTTCCCTGCACTAGCTTTATGTCCGATGTGGACCATTCCACTCTGGAGTCTACCTTGAATGAATTTGTTCTTCTGGGACTCCTGGCATTCCATTTCTAGTACAGAGTCTAGTTATTCTTTGAATACCCACACTCCAACTGTTAAGGAGCTTCTGTGGCATTTTCAGTATGTAAACCAAAGATATTTTGAATTCTAAATTCTCATTATTTTCAGGAGTGGCCATAAGGCGATGATTAAGGAGTAAGAAATGAAGCTGAATCCAAAACTTCCTCAATATCCTGGCTTTGTCAGTAAAGGGTCAGGGAACTGGAAGATGATGCTGACTGGACAGCAGCAAAACAAACCCATACAATCCACAATGTTGCCAGGCATAGGTCTACAATGTGAGGTACTACCCATGTGGACTTGCGCGCTTATGGCCCAGAATTGTTCCAATGGCCTCTCAGGGGAGCACCCTCTTCTATGGGTGTTTTGAATGATGTGCTCCTTCAATCAGTCAATCACTCATGAGTTTATAAAGTGTGCTACTCACCCGTGAGGGCCTCATGGTGCTGTGGGGGTGGGGGTGCTGCTCTAGGTCAGCCGAAAAGCCAGGTCTGGAGGCTCTTCCTGAAGGTGCGCAGGATGGGGGAGCATCTGATGTTGACTGGGAGTTCGTTCCAGGCTTTTGCTGCGACATAGGATGCATGAGGACATTGCTAGGGCGAGGTCGGCGGAGCAGAGGTTTCTTTTGGGTGCATGGAAATTGATTCTATCGTTGAGGTATTTGGGTCCGATGTTGTGGAGGGATTTGTAGGCGTGGGTGAGTAGCTTGAAAGTTACTCTCTTCTCGACGGGGAGCTAGTGGAGGTCTTGCAGGTGTTGGGTCATGTGCTCATGTCGTGGGGTGCCGAGGACGAGTCTGGCTCTGGTGTTTTGAATGGTCATGAGTTTCTGTAGCAGGCATTTGTTGATTCCCGCGTAAAGGGCGTTTCCGTAGTCCAATCTGCTGGTTGTTAGTCCGTGGGTGATGGTTTTTCTGGCTTCGCGTGGTATCCACTTGAAGGTCTTGCAGAGGATGCGGAGGAAGTTGAAACAGGTGGAGGCAACGCTGTTGACTTGGCCAGTCATGGTGAGGGACGAGTCTAGAATGATGCCAAGGTTCCGGGTGTGGGTGGGTTTCCGAGTGCCACAAGGAGCTGTCCCACGCGGTGGGGGACGGTCCAAGGATGAGGACCTCTGTCTTCTCCGAGTTCAGTTTTAGGCAGCTGTAGCTCATCCAGGTGTCTTTCATTCTTTCTTGGAAGCTGAGTCTGGTTTCTTCAGGGTTCTTCGTAAGGGCGAGGATGAGCTGGATGTCATTGGCCTAGGATACTATGCTGAGCCCATGCTCTCTGACGATGGTGGTGAGAGGGGCCATTTAGATGTCGAAGACCGTGTGGCTGAGCGATGATCCTTGGGGTACTCTGCAGTTGATCTCTGTGGGTTCGGATTGGAAAGGTGGGAGTCGGATCCGCTGGGTTCTGCAGGTGAGAAAGGAGCGGATCCAGTCGAGGGTGAATCCTTGCATGCCAGTATCATGGAGTCTGGTTGCAAGAGTGCGGTGGGAAACGGTGTCGAAGCAGAGGACAGGTCTAGCAGGATGAGGGCCGTGGTGTGTCCCTGGTCGAGTAGCATGTGGATGTCGTTGGTGGCAGCAAGGAAGGCTGTCTCAGTGCTTTGGTTGCTGCTGAATCCGGATTGGGAGGAGTCAAGTATGGCGATCTCTTTGATGAAGGTGGTCAGCTGTGTGTTGATGAATTTCTCTGTTACTTTGGCTGCGAAGGGAAGTAGAGAGATGGGCCGGTAGTTTTTCATGTCTGTTGAGTCAGCTGAGAGTTTACTATTTATCAAGACACACCTGCCTCCGAACATCAAGGTACTGTGCTCCATGACCCACAAAGTTCCCTTAGGAGGATGGAACATCTGCCAGGCCCCAAGAAGGAGCAGGTACGACCTTGATCTTGGCATGTAATCAACTGCCATCTTTTAAAACCTCAAGAAAGGTAAGTTCAGTTCTAGAGTGTTCAACGTAAGAGAGCTGTAAATACCCGAGTTCAAGGACCAACAGCAAATATAAATATATTGCATATCCTATGATCGAGAAATACGGATTGGCAATTATAATCAGCTTTCAAATCGCAAATCGCACCGTTTGCGTTCGCAAAACTGGTTGATGGTTGAGACTTTACAACATGCAATGCAGGGTAAAGGCTTGTGTTGGAAAGCACGAAAGCCCGAAAGCCCTGTAGATATACACACTTTGTAATGCCTGAGGTGTAAAGGCACTCATTGTAAAGTCCGATATTCGTCAGTGCCAATGAACTGCTGACAGATGAAGCCTCCAGGGAAATATATAGGATCTATATGTATGACTTTAATTATGCTCTTTAAAGAATGGTAACAAGTACGAATTTTCTTTCTTATGAAAAGAATATAAACTAATCACCAGAGTGCTACACGTTTTCAATATGTACTCCATAATATAACACCTTTCTCGAAAAATATGAACTGACGGATATTATAAATCGCATGTCTTGTTCTGATAGTTAAACTGACCTTTCCACAGGGTTTGTTCTCTCGATCCAGGAGCTGCAGTCTGGGCAAAGCTTATTTAGATCCTAGGATTTTTACAGGAGTCCCCAGCTCAGCCACTACCCTAAGGAGTAGCAGCTAGCAAGAGAAAAAAACACAACAGCTATAAGCCCAAAAAGCCCCCAGGAAAAAGCCACGGAGAACAAACCCCTTGAAAAGCCCTCCAGTCTTCTCCTCGCTGCCCAGTTATAGCCGGCTGCCTCACACCTTGCATGTCAGAGGGTAGACAGAATAAGGGGTTAATATGACCAATCTGGGCAGTATCAGTTCAAAGGGCAATTAAATCAAAAAGGCATATTCAATCCATGCAGGCGTATTCTTATGTGAAATATTCAGAAGACATTGCAACAATGATTAGGGCGAATCAAAACTCAATTTGATTTCTCAAATTTTCACTTTTAAGCTTTGGTACAGAGTAGATCTTGGCGACATTAGAGCCAAGATAAAAACATGAGTCTGTAGAAAGCATGGTTTAAAGCCTTAACTTTAAAGAGTTCAATATCGCACTGGTGAAGATGGTGTTCTTACCCTTTTGCTTTATATCATCTGCAGAGTACATTATACAAAAGGCTCCCAGTTTTCCTTTTTGCAGATTATTAAAGATGAATGCAGACAGAAAAAAATCTATTTTCTTGTCTGAACTTATTTAGAAATATGGAAACATACAGAAAGTAGGTTCTGGACGATTCTCAGTACCTGCAATCATGCATGCCAGGGCGATAGCTGTGCAGATTGACAGGTAGAGTTAAAAAAAAATGTTTTCTTACTGATGATTAAGTAAGTGCAGCAGTGCAACTTTTTAAGCTGTTCTACAATGCAAATGATTCCAGATGACAGTATTGTACTGTAAATGACTATAACTCACTGGACATTCAAACATGAGTAAACATTTGTCGGTTAAATAAATGTGGAAATATACCCATTGCAGGTTCATGTTTTTACAGTCATACCTGCTGTCGCAGCCCTCGTTATAGGGTTTGGCGTCTAAAATAGTCTTAACTGTCACACTTGTAGGAGTGTGATGGTTGGTAGTTGTGTTGGTACTGTCATTGGCAGCGCTGGAGGGGAAATGAGTGGTGCCAGTTTTTGTGGCCTCCTGACGAGGGTCCTGGCACTTATCCTTTTACACATTAAACACTGCGACAAATGTCTGTGCTTCCGGTCCGACAGGTATGGAATGGTGGCCTGGAGCTGCCCGACAAAGAATGGGACCTAACCTGGGAGCACATGCAATCAATACCAAGTAACACTACTGCCCACATGCATCAAACTCAATTTTAGCGATTCCTAATTTGCGAAATTTACCGAATCGCAAATTACGAATCGCAAAATGGTATGCATCAATTTTTTCGCAATTTTTTTGCGATTCGGTAAAAATCGCAATTTTTACCGAATCGCAAGAAAAATGCGAATTTTGACTTGCGAATTCGCAATTTGCGATATCGCAAATTGCGAATTTGCAATTTGATGCATACTAATGAGGACACACCCAGGAAGCAGTACACTAATTACACACAGCGGAAGCCCAGTTCAAACTGCAGGAGTGGCTTTTGGCAGTTGGAGCTCTGCTTGCAGCTACAGGAGGAGTGTGTTGGCGTGCTCTTGAAGGAGTAATGGCTACTGAAAGTGCTGTGGAAGACCTGCATGGCAGAAAACGAAAACTAAAGTTTAGTGACCAGGAACTTGAGATTTTCTGAGGCATGATCAGCTTTTTGGCAAAGATTCCCTTAAGGTCCCTGAAGGAGTGAAGAGAAGACTGTGGCTGGCCATTCAATCCAAAGTGAATGCTGTGGGGGTTGCCCACAGAGACATTACAAATCTACAAAAACGCTGGCATGATTTACGCAGCCCTGCGAAGGAGAAAATTGCATGCAGGATAAAAAGTGAGAATAGAACAGGTGGAGGACCCCCAAAGGATAAACCAAATACCCCACTGGAGGACATGTTTGAGGGGACCCTGGTCACTGAAGCAGTGATAGGAGTGATTAACATAGACACCTCTGAACAACATGCTGGTACTTCACAAGGTAAGTGTGTAATTGTCTTATTTTGCTCTGCAAATGTGTATCAGATACTTGCCTTTTGATTCAACCTCAAATGATAGAAGTTATCACCAGCATCTAATCTCAATCACATACAAAAAGGTTAAAGTAATAGCAATGATTCAGCATAGAAGCAATGCATTTTGGGAGATGTAGTCTTTAGCAACATTTTTAAAATTAAATTCATGATGTAAATGATTTACAAATGCTAAATAAGTTATCCCATATGTGAGTACAGTTATTTTTTAGCAAAGTAGATGTTTATTTAGAATCACAAATGCAATTTTGCACAGTTAAAAGAAAATTCACAGACATTTTAATAAGTAAACTCTACATACATTTTCCTTTTGTAGATTTTCAAAAAGAGGGTGAAACTATTGATTTGGACAACACAGTTAATACTGACATAGAGAACACACAAGTCCAAAATGAAAAGAAATCCTCACCAACAGTTGGAAAGAAAAAAACTAGTAAAAGGGTTCAGCAACTGCAAGACTCTGACACTGATGAAGAGCCAAATGCACATGCACATTTGCAACAAGCAGTTGAAATTAATGTCAATCCAAAGAGAAATATAAGTCAACGTAGTAGACTGCAACAATTTTTCAGTAGAAGGTCACGTCTTGCAAACCAGAGGACATCCTCACAAGATGAGTGCCAGGCCAGTGTAGTGGAGAAGAAGCTCCTCAAAGTGCAAAGGCTGCAAGGCAAAGTTATCAGGGTAATGAAGGGCAAACTGAACCATATTAGTAACAACATCAGTACCATGAGTGACAGCCTTGTGAGAGTGACTAATGTGATGGAAACTGCACATATGGCGTCGAGTAACAAACTGGAGCGCATGGCATCAGCCTTGGAAAGTATGTGTGAAGCAATACAAGCACAGAACATTGCCAATTGCAATAGGCACTTAAGATTAATGTCAAGCATCCACACTTATACCAGAGCAATACATCGCTTGTGCAATAGCAATGCAAAAATGATAACTACACTGTGCATGCAAAAGGAATTAAGTAAATGTTGCAATAAGCTGTCTGAAGGAATGGTTGCCAACACAACTACCAAGGATGTCATGCAGGAAGACATGAGTGTGCTTCCATCAATACATGGGGACAATGAAAAGGAAGGTGCTAAACCCACTTGGGAATCCAAATCTGAAACAGTTGTTGGACGCCGCAGCACAAGACATGTCGCACTGCAAAACAACACATCTTCAGATCTGAGGAATGCTAAAAGCAAAGCTTTAGGTGTGAGAGGGAGGAAATAAATGGATAGACTATTAAAGGATTGACATCATGACAATACTGGACAGACACAGCTGAAAATTAAAAGCTACATGTTGATTTCATTTCCACTTATTTTGCTTTAATGTTACCTTGGTTTAGCATTACTCCTCTTTTGATTATGAATCTGATCTACTGAATATAACCTGGCTTCTTACCTCTTTTAAAAATAATGCTCTGTGATTTCTGCTCGCCTTTGCCTTCCTTCAGCTGCATCTGGTCCATGAATTCTTGCATGTGGTTGTTGTGGCTGGTTGTCATTGTTTGGTAGAATGTCATCTACATCCAGTTCCAAGCCTCTCCGTGTGGCAATGTTGTGCAGGATGGCACATGTCGCTACTATTTTGCAGCACACATCAGGGCGATATTGCAGTGCTCCACCAGTTTTGTGCAGTATCCGGAACCTAGACTTCATGACCCCAAAAGTCCGCTCTACAACATTTCTGGTGGAAATATGGGCATGGTTGTAGTTTTGCTCTTTACGGGTTGATGGATTGAGGTATGGTGTAAGTATATATGATCTCACACCATATGCACTGTCTCCTATGGGGGTGTAAAAAGGTAGAATGGAAGTTAACATATCATGCAACAGCATGTGATTGAAATGTACTTTGGGAAACAGAACATTATTTACCAAGCAAATATCCATCTCCAAATTCACCTGACACCAGTCGCCCAAGGATGGCACCATGTTTGAAAATGTAGGAGTCATGGCCACTCCCAGGGTAACTTGCAACTAAGTCTGTGATTAGTGTTTTGGAATTACAAATTACTTGAATGTTTAAAGAGTGATAATTTTTTCTGTTGCGAAAAATATACTCATTTACAGATGGGGGACAGATGGGAACATGGGTTCCATCTATGCAACCTATAACATGTGGGAAATTAGCCATGTTACAGAAGTCCAACTTTGTTTCCAACAACTCTTGAGGATTTCTTGGAAAATGAATGTGATGCTTTATCCTTAGCAGCATTGCATTAAGGAAATCCTGGAAAAATCTTGAAAGTGCACTCTGTGACACCCCCCCAGCAATTGCTATTACTCCCTGGAAGGAACCTGAGGCTAGAAGGTGTAGACAACATAAGACCTGCACATGGGTGGGTATGGCTAGGGTCCTACGAGTTTCTCTATGCAAAATAGGGTCTAATTCTGCAATGAGATCTATTATGGAGTCAGCATTCAGCCTATACTTGTCATATATTTCAGCCTGTGTCTGACCAAACAAAGTAATGCACAATCTAAATATCCTTTCACTGAGCATCCTCCTTGTCCTTCCTGCTGCTCTCAACCTCCAGCGACGTGCCAGGACAATGACTGCTGCCATCCTCAAAGAGGTCTAGTTCAACTGTGGAACCCCTTAAGTACCCTACTAATTGGTTTCACATGTTTCCCCCCAAAAAATAAATTACCACCTGCTCTCAGTAATTCTACATTTAGGAATTCGTAAATGCGATTCCTTAAAAAATCGCAATTAGCAAATTTTGATACATACACTTTTTTGAGAATTTTTTGCGATTCCTTAAAATTGCGATTTTTTTAAGGAATCGCAAACACAATTGCGATTTCGCAAAATGCGAAAAATACATTTCTTCTTGATGCATCTCAGAAACATGAATTGCATTCGCAAACGGCCGATTTTTGCGATTTGCACCGTTTGCGAATGCAATTCTGCTTGATGCATGTGGGCCCACATTTCAATTCGCAAACTTCCATTACCTCCACTGTGCCTAACTGACTCCTTTGAGAATACATGCAATTCATACTGATAGGTCATCAACGTGCTGAAAATGTGAGGCGGGAAGAGCTGACTTCATTCATATGAATTCACATGGAACTGTGTGCACATGCAAGTGTCTGCAAAATGTGCAGTCCAAATTAGTAGAAATTGTAAATATTCCTGATTTAATGGCAATTAAACATTGTCTGCTTAATCTTATACCCAGGCCTACGGACAGAGGGTCAAACGTAAATGTGTTTTTCTTGTGCTGGTGTTAGCAGAACTCCATATAAGCTAATCCCTGGCTTGTGTCTCATAGTCCCATTGGCCTTGATGGAGCGAGGGTGAAAACAAAAATGTTTGTATACCCCTCCTGAAATCTCTTTCCCATAACTGTAATATGTATTAATCGTGTGGTTTTGAAATTAACCAAAAAGCGCATACACAAATACACGTGGGATACTAATTTGCTTGTCGCGAATCATAATATACTAATTAAGTGAAATCTTTATACTAAAATAGTACGCAAATGTCATAATCTGACGAAAACTTGTGCATGCAAGCTTCCTATATGTATTATTGTGGCAGAAATGATGGAAAATGGTAAGAAAACAACGCGTAATTGTGGCTTGAATGCTAGGTAATAACTAACAGGGTTATCTTAGCATGGGGGAGCTAAACAGAAGGGCTATTCTTCAAAATCTAATGTTTAATTTTGTCTGTTTCAATAATAGTTCCCTTTATGACCCATGCGGCCTAATTAAAAATAAAAGATTTGCGAGACTTCGAAACTGTGGTCATCTACGCATGTGCGACTATACTCGAGAGATGTGCAAGCAGTCTGTGCCTGTGCAGCATGGGTCAAGTTCAGAGCAAAAGGTCGCCAAGATTTGTATGACTGGGTTGCGAGCCTGAGAAAGTTGCTCCAAGTGACAAGTTAGAGGACAAGTCTGAAAAATAAAATACAATGATGAAGAATCGGAACCCTATTTTTATTATATCGATGACTTGGCGGAAACATGGACAATGAGGAGATGAGGTGATGCTCATCCACCCCTTAAATGGACCAATGAAATTGAGAGAGTACTCTAAAAGTTTCAAGTTTTAGATAGATCGTTAGGGGGAAAAGGGTATCAAAGAGGATGTTTGAAAGTGAAGAGAGAGCTTGCTTTTGTATTTATTTTCGCACCACGACATGCTGTCGGACTAAACGATTTTCCATGATGCAAAGACTTTGAATTTTTTCTTAACTTTAACTTTTGATGGGTGTGGAGTCTGGATGGGAGGTGAACACCAAGAAAGAATAGAGAGGTGTTTTTTTGGGAACTTTCCTGCACTAACCCTGATGTCTATTTACTGAAATCTTGGTAATATGGTTTGGACTTATTTTCTGAACTATTCGGCTAATAAATGTAAACTGTTTGAATCTTAACTTTCTTTTCTTCAGGTTAATTAAATGTCCAATGATTATTAAATTAAGGCTTAATAAAATAAGGTCATACTAGAAGATTAAGTCTCTAAATAAAAATTAAATAAATGGAGAATTAAGCTAGTCTTGTTGTCCATTAGTTAACTTTTACTAGCTGATCCATTGACCAAATGGTGGGGTGTTTTAATGCTTCTTAAAGGTAAACCATGGTAAATCTGATAAACTGCAGATGTATTTAGTGTATAAAAATTTAGACTAATTAGAATGAAATAAGACACTCTGCTAAAATCCAGCATCTCCTCCTCTAGTCTTCATGGATCTTGGGAGCAGGGTGATTTGTGTGTATGAATGACTCGCGGTGTCATGGGCCCCACTGACGAGTAATGTGTGATAGCTCCTAGGAAATATAGTGATGGTTTGGAGGTTTGATTTAGAGCAGTGCTGGATCAGCCTCATAGGTGAAAGTTCTTTCAGAGTGGGCTTTCCAGAAGAAAATTAGAATGATACCAGTCAGATCAAATGGTAAATATCCGGAAGACCTAGATCTGCAGTCCGAAATGATGCATGTGCTGGTGGCGAGAAATGGCGAAAGGAGCCAGTGAAGAAGTGGGATAGTGGTTGAATGATTTGAGCTGCTATGGAATCACAATGTTTTTTGTGACTATTGCTATGGTCCATTCTTCATTTGCTCCCTCTTTGCTGCTCGTGTTATGGTTTATGTTAAAAAACACAAATAAAGTTACCAAAAACTTTCAAGAATGAATGCTTGTTACCGAACAGAGAGCAGTGCATTGGCACCATGTTCCTTTCTCCTTTGGTGTCTGAGCCAAGGCGATTCATGTTTATATGAAAAATATAACCATGTTTTGTTCCTGTTCAGGACCACCGGGAAAACATAACAATGGCCCCATAACCTAGCAGAAAACTCTAAGGGTATCAGGGTTATTAGGTTTTTGATTTTAAAAAACAAGCTCCCACTTTGAGAGGTTTTTTTGAATGAGCAAAAGCTTTACTGAGTGGCCGCATGAAAGATGGCAGCTGCTCTGCAAAGCTACAGCGTCTTCAGGGGGGACACCATGGTAGCGACTCCTCAGCAGCAGCTCCTCCGCTAAGGCCGCGGAGCGTCACCCCACTGCAATTTGAGCAGTGCATGAAAGAAAAAGAAAATGATAATAATAGTATGTTATTATAATTTTATTTTTCCCTTTTATGCGGCGGCCGGGGCTCGGCTGTGTCACAACCAGGAAGGAGAGGAATGGTGGGCACTTGAGTGAGCATGACTGTTTGGCCGGCCATCTTGGACCGGCCAAACTGTCATGCGCACTTTGCATGTTCCTCACCAGGCTGTAATGCACAGCCTAGTGAGGAACATGCACAGGCTCCCACTGCCTGTCTGAGCACTGAACCATGGCACTCAGACCAAGCAGAACGCTGCATTCCAGCATTGTGATTGGCTGGGGGAGCCTGTTTGTGCTTCCTGCTTCCAGCAGGAACAGAACTGGACGACGTGAGGCAGCAGTCAGGGAGCAAGGCAAGTCATTTTTTTAAATGTATTTGTCTATTCCATCTCCCTCCCCCCGACCCCCCTACCCGTGTTACTTGGTGGCAGCCACCACTGCCTCTGAAGTCACATAGATCTCCACTAGGCAGGGAAGCGAAGATCTCTATCGTTGGTGGGCAGTCACCCATCAAATCTTAAATAAGGTTTGAAGTCTCTTTCAACAGTTCCCGAAACCTGACCTCTCAGAACACTGATGTAGGATTTGCTACAACACCATCCAAAATGTAGAGCTCAGGCGGGCCACAAAGTCTCTCTAGTGACTTCAGGCGACAGCAACATAACATCCACTAATGTACGTGCTGAGCAGCCTGGCACCATAAGAAGCCACACAATCCACTGCCGCTGTAGCCTGAAAGATATTGGCAATGCGAGGTAAAGTAACAACTGCCCACTCTAAGATAGCCCAAGAGTAGGCAACAGGAATG
The DNA here is from genome assembly GCF_964263255.1 of Lissotriton vulgaris. Taxonomy (NCBI): domain Eukaryota; kingdom Metazoa; phylum Chordata; class Amphibia; order Caudata; family Salamandridae; genus Lissotriton; species Lissotriton vulgaris. The sequence continues at coordinate 1,720,448,082 of NC_141691.1, read as the reverse complement.
GCTGAACACCAACAGGCTGTCCCCTTCCTTGAGGCTGGCAGAGCAGCGCCCTATGCAGGCAAACTGGACGGTGAGTAAAAAACTGGCCTAAAGCAAAATGGACATCAGGGAAGAACAGGATCGAATAGCAACTGTAGTTGGCCAACAAGCTGCACATGTCATTGAAAGCCAGTCACTGACACTGGGCCCACACCACAGAAGTGGAATGCCAACTGGGAGTAAGTCACCCAAGGGGTAGGGCTACTCCTGACACCTTGTGTGCTCCTGTAACCTTAAAATGAGGGAATGGAATCATCAGTCAGCCAGGGTACTGCGATGCCTTGCAGGCAGGTTCTAAAACCACAACCAGAAATGAAATCCAAACATGGAAGCACCACAGAATGGTCTGCACTGACAGACAGCAAAAAAGTTAGGAAGTTGGAGGCTTGTTTGCAGTTTTATCGTGACTACTGTGGCTAGAAAGAAACAGGCATTGGCAAAGCCAATAGTTCTTGCCTATGCAAGAGCTATTGGCTTTGCCAATGTGTTTTAGCCATGTTGCACACCAAAGTGGCTGCTGTTCAGCATGTCTAAACGTTAGTAGGGTAAAGGAGAGTGGCATGGGGTAGAGTGTCGTCAGGTAGAGTTGAGTGGAGTGTTATGGAGTGATGTGTAGTGGCGTACAGTAGAAATGAGTAGCATGGAGTGGAGTGTCATGGAGTAGTGTACAGTGTTGTGGAGTGCAATGGAGGGAGTAGACTGTCGTAGAGCAGAAGGGGGTTGAGTTAAGTTGCGAAGAGTGGACCACAGTGCCAGAGTTGAGTAGAGTGCCATGGAGTGGCGTAAAGCAGAGTGGAGTAGTATAGAGGGTGTTGCAAAGAGTGGGGTAGTGTGTTGTAGAGTAGAGTGGTCTACAGTAGAGTAGATTGTCATGGAGTAGAGTGACAACGTGGAGTGGAGCAGTGTGTCATAGAATAGAGTGGAGTAAAGTGGCATTGAGTGACATAGAGGGATTTGCATGGAGCGTTGTGGTGTGGAGTAGTGTTATATAACGGAATGGAGTGGAAAAGAGTGCTGTAGAGTGAAGTGCCAGAGTGGAGTAGAGTGTCAGTGGAGCAGAGTTTAATGGAGTAGAGCATATAGACTGGAGTATCGCGGAGGGGAGTATCTTAGAGTGGACTAGAGTGAAGTGGCGTAAAGTGCAGTGGTGCAGAGTAGACTGGCATAGAGTGTAGTAGCTTAGAATGCAGTGGCACAGAGTAAACAGGTGTAGAGTAGATTGCAGTGGCATAGAGTTCAATGGCGTACAGTTGAGTGGAGTAGAGTGGTGTAAAGTGAAGTGGAGTGGTGCAGGTAGAGTTCAGAGGTGTATAGAAGAGTGGCGTAGAGTGCTGAGGAGCAGTGTGTTGTGGTCTAGAGTGAATTGGTGTTGTTGAGAGTTGAGTGGTGCAGAGTAGAGTGCAGTGGCATAGAGTGCAGCGGAATAGAAGGCAGTCATGCAGACTAGAGTGTCAGACTGCATGGCCATAGAGTGCAAGGTCGTAGAGTGTTGCAGGGTAGAGTGGTGCAGAGAACAGTGGCGTAGAGTACAGTGGTGCAAAGCAGAATAGAGTGACGTTGGGTGCAGTGGCATAGAGTAGAATGTTGTAGAGTATGACGGCGTAAAGTGCAGTGGTGCAAAGTAGTTGGCATAGGTGCAGTGATGCAGGGTGCATTGGTTTGAGTAAAGTGATCTAGAGTACATTGGCGTAAAGTGCAGTGGTTCAGAGTACAGTGGCATAGCGTAGACTAGTGGCATAGAGTGGAGTAGAGTGGCATAGAGTGCCGTGCCTCAGAGTAGATTGTTTCAGAGTAGAGTGGAGTGGTGCAGGGTAGTGCGCAGTGACATAGAGGAGAGTGGTGTAGAGTAGAGAGACACAGCATTGATTGCAATAGCATAGAGTGGCGTACAGTGCAGTGACATGGAATGTAGTGCACTAGAGCAAATTGTTTCAGAGGAGAGTAAAGAACTTGGGAGTGGAATGGTGCAGGGTAGAGTGGAGAAATATAGAGTAGTGGCGTAGAGTGCATTGGTGTAGAGTGCAGTGTTGCAGAGTGGAATGGTGTGGAGTGCAGTGTCATAGAGAGCAGTGGTGCACAGTAGATTGGAGTGGCGTGGAGTGCATTGGCATGGAGTGCAGTAGAGTGGTGCAGAATAGAGTTAAGTGGTGCAGAGTAGAGGGGCATAGAGCTCAGTAGCTGAGAGTGCAGTGTTACAGAATAGAGTGTAGCAGAATGCAGTAGTGTAGAGTGGAGTGCGAGGAGTGCATTGGTGTAGAGTGATGCTGAATAAAGGGAGAAAGTGCAATGGTGTAGAGAGGTGTAGAGTGCAGTGTCGTAGAGTAGAGTATAGTGGTGCACACTGCAGTTGTGCAGAGTAGATTGATATAGAGTGCAGTGGCATAGAGTGTATTGGTTTTGAGTAAAGTAGTGTAGAGAGCATTGGTGTAGAATTGAGTGGCATAGAGTGCAGTGATATAAAATGGAGTGGAGTGGCGTACAGTGGATTGACACAGAGTGGAAAAGAGTTGTGTAGACTGCAGTGGCATAAATTAGTTTTTTTCAGAGTAGAGTGAATTGGCATAGAATGCAGTGGTATAGAGTAGAGTGCAGTGGTACAGAGTATATTAAAGTGCCTTAGAGCGGATTAGCATAAAGTACAGTGGTATAGAGTGGAGCGATGCAGAGTAGAGTGGTGTAGAGTTCAGTGGCATAGAGAGCAGTGTTGCAGAATAGAGTTACATGAAGTGAAGTGGAGTAGAGTGGGTTGCAGTGTCATAGAGTGTAGTGACATACTGTGGTGCAGAGTAGAGTGGTGCAGAGAACAGTGACAGAGTACAGTGGTACAGAGTATAATAGAATAGCGTAGAGTGCAATGGTTTAGAGTGATGTAGCGTGCAGTGGTATAGAGTAGAATGTTGCATAGTATAGTGGCGTAAAGTGCAGTGGTATAAAGTAGTTGGCATGTGTAGAGTGAGTAAAGTGGTGTTGAGTGAATGGACTTATAGTGCAGTTGTTTAGAGTAGAGTGGAGTAGCGTTGACTGCAGTGGCATAGAGTGGCGCAGTTTAGAGTTCAGTGGTGAAGAGTAGATTATTTCAGAGTAGAGTGGAGTGGTGCAGAGTAGAGTATAGTGGTGCAGGGCAGAGTGCAGTGGCATAGAGTAGTAGCGCAGAGTGCAGTGGCATCGAGTAGAGTGGTGCAACATTGATTGCAGTGGTGTAGAGTAGAGTAGTGTAAAGTGCAGTGGAAGAGTGCAGTGGCATAGAGTGGATTGTTTCAGAGTAGAGTGAAGTTGTGTAGAGTGGAGTGGTGCAGAGTAGAGTGGAGTGATATATAGTAGTAGCGTAGAGTACAGAGTTGCAGAGTGGAGTGGCAGGAGTGGTGTAGAGTGCAGTGGTGCATAGTAGAGTGCATTGCCATAGAGCAGAGTGGTGCAGAGAAGAAAGGCATTGAGTGAAGTGACATAGAGTGCAGTGTCAGAGTGCAGTGGGTCACAGTAGATTAGAATGGGGTAGAGTGCAGACACATAGAGTGGTGACGCAACGTAGATTGAAAGAGTTTAGTGGAAGAGAGTTCAGTCACAGTGCAGTGCTGTAGAGTAGAGTGGCGTAGAGGGCATTGGTTTAGAGTGCAGGGGCGTACAGTGGTGCAGAGTAAAGTGACCTAGAGTGCAATGGTGTAGAGTAGAATATAGTGGCGGTCAGTGTAGTGCTGCTGAGTAGATTTGTACAGAGGGCAGAGTGTACAGTATATTGGTTTTGAGTAAAGTGGTGTAGAGTGCAGTAATGTAGAGTGCACTGGCATGGTGTGGAGTGGAGTGGGGCAGAGTGCAATAGAGTGCTGTAGACTGCTGTGGCAGAGTATATTGTTTCAGAGTAGAGTGAAGTGGCGTAGATTGCAGTGGTATAGGGTAGAGTGCAGTGATGCAGAGTAGATTAGATCAGAGTGGATTGGCATGGAGTGCAGTGGCATACAGTTCTGCGTTGTAGAGTTCCATGTTGGTTGTAGAGTTCCGTGTTGTAAAGTTCAGTGGCATGGAGTTCAAGGGTGTAGAGTGCAGTGGCGCAGAGTACGGTATTGTAGAATGCAGTTGCGCAAAGTAGAGTGCAGTTGCACAGGATAGAGTGCCGTAGAGTGCAGTGGCGCTGAGTAGATTTGCATAGAGTTCATTGGCTTTGAGTAAAGTGGCGTAGAGTGCAATGGCATTGAGTACAGTGTTGCAGAGTAGGGTGGCGTAGAGTGGACTGGTGCAGAGTGGTGTAGAGTGCAGTGGCGAAGACTGCAGTGGTGCATAGTAGAGTAGTGTTGGGTAAGTGCATTGGCGTAGAGTAGAGTGGTGTACGGTGGAGAGACGTGGAATGGAGTGGTGCAGAGAAGAGTGCAGTAGTGCAATAACGCAGTGTGAAGTGCAGTGGTGGATAGTAGAGTAGTGTGAGGTAAGTGCATTGGCGTGTAGTGGAGTGACGTAGTGTGAACTGGTGCAGAGTAGAGTGCGGTGGCATGGAGTGGTGTAGAGTAGAGTGGAGTGGGGTAACGTGGAGTATGCATGGAATGGTAGGGTACTGCCATTACAGACAACACATCTTCGATTGAAATGACCATTACTTTGTACCCATATACAGTTTAACTGATAAAAGTATGAAGTGTACAGACGATAATGTGTGGAAATGTCAGCACCTGCTGCATTGATTTGATCGTTAGCACAGTTCATTTACAGAGATTCAAATTTTGTTGTTTGCTAGAAAAAAAATAACATATGTACAGCCTTCCTCAAGCACTCCCTGGGTCCAGCATGATTGTCACATGAATCCTCTCACTTTTAAGTAAGAGAAAGAAAACTAAACACCAACCTCCCTGGAAGACACAGCCTGACATTTGACCTCTGCCTTTTTTCATGTACAGAAAATGTGACAAAATAAAACAAGATTTAAAGGCCCGTTTACAGAAAGAAAGTTTGTGGATGCATACAGTAACAAGGTTTGGGCAGATGGAGGGACGCTCCAAAGATGGACAGCCTAAAGCAAATAAAGCCAGAAAATAGAAAGCCAGAAAATGTGAGTTACAAACCACGAAGCCAATGGTAAGCAATGGGCAGAATGTGTTCCTAGGCCAACCTACTGAATGTCCCCTAGATGCCTTTAGTAGCTGTCTGGTGAATAAGTCCCTTTACTCGGCACGTGTTTACATGTGCCATTACCTCTTATTTTCTACTCTGCAAATTATTTTACAATGCAGGGCTTTACAAAGCATTCCATTACAACGCATTGTCACTCGCAATGCAATTTACTATTCTAACTCCACCGGGGCGTTGTAATGGGGAACGCGTTGTAATGGTTTGCGGTGTAAAGCCCTGCGTTGTAAAAGATTTTGCGGAGTGAAGAAGGCGGGGCAATGGACTGCGTTGTAACGCAGTCATTGTAAAGGATGTTTACCCTGTCGGGTAGGCTGCGACCTATCATTCAAAATTCATGGCCTGCGGAATATGCTCTCAGTAGAGGGGGCTTCCTGCATGTAAGAGGTAAGGCTTTGTATGAGTTCTCGATTGCTAGAGAGGACAGGTTTTACCTCATGTCTGCGACAGATGCACGATCGGTAATAGTACCAGGGTAAGGATTTCATCTAATCCATGAATGGTATTATTTTGCCGGCTGCATCCTTCCCTACATGCCTCTCTATATTTGCTGCTTGCCGGGGCGATCTGGCGTCCCCTCTTTCCTGGGGACACGTCGGAGGGATTTTCCCTCGAACTATCCCTGATAACATATGATTCATTTATTAAGATCCAGGCAATATTTAGGTCTGCTTTAGACGGCAGAATTCATGTTTTACTAAGTTCCACCACCTAGATCTATTATAGTTGCAAAATTGCGTTTAAAAAGATCACGTGAAGAAGTTTGCTCCTCGGTCCCTGTTGCCAACCTTGGTGATGCCCCTGTGCTGCTACGCTGTGAAGACTCCCTAATAAAGTAAGGTGCCGGCCATAGCCCGTGGCATTAAATTATCAGCTCCAGTCACCTCTCCATGGAGTGCCAGCATCTTGAAGTAGAACAGAGTCATGTAGGTTTCCAGTCCGCGCTCTAGCCCTTTCCTCCAGTGCCTGAGGAGTCTCCGTAGAAGCACGCGGCCTGTGCCTTCTCTGGAACCTGCTGTGTTCCTAGTCTCAGAGGGCAGGTGCATACCCAGGACTCTCTTGGCCTGGCATCCCAGATGAGGACAGGAATACCCAGTTGGTGCCATCATACTCTGTAGGTTAACCCAGCCCGAAATATGTCACGAGATACCTGGAGATGAAGGCACCGTGAAACAGTGCCTTCAACTGGGCAGGCAAAAAGTTTGGAATGTTTGCAAATATTGTGCCTTCCCTTCCCACGTTAAGGCAAAAAAAGGTGACTAAGAGGGAGTAAAATGAAGACTTGTCAGTAAGCAGCAATAAAAAGGCTACAAGCGTTAGATGACGAATCAAACGGAGGTGCAAACAAGTGCACAAAGAGCAAGGCCTGGTAAAAAGGCAACATGGCGGCCGTGCACATCAAAAGCAGCGGCACTACAAACAATCATTGGCAAATCCAATACGTCGCGGCAACGGCCGAGCTTGAGCTTTTGGCATTGTTAATGTGAATGTTTTTTAGCTATACGTTGACACCTTTAGGTTTTGCCAATTATTTCTTTATTTGTGACAGAGCAGGGAAGACCTGTGTTTATCCTTTCCCATTTGATTTGTAGCTTTAGAGGAGGACACCAGATTGTTTCTCTTATTTGAAATTTGTTTAATAAAAATGTAAAAGTTAGCTGTCAGGCCCTGTTTCTTCACAAAGGAACCACTACGAATACGAGACAGGATTTAGCCAGGGAAGTAAGAGCGAATATCTGAGAAGCCAGTGGAAGTGCATTACCTGCATTCCAGTGGCTGTAGGGCAAGGGTTGCAAACACTGGTTTGAGTGAGGGGATGGTGAAAGGGCTCCCTTTACACATTCAATGAACACTTTTGTTAGCAAATGGCTGCTAATTAGACTTCCTGGAGTACTGCCCTTTTTAGGTCTCGCCTATGCAGCGCACATGCGCTACATAGGAGAGAGACCTTTAGCCATGGGCACAGCTATGGGGGCCAAAACGTGCCCGCGTTTCCTTGCTTGTAATGGCAACGCGTGCACCTCTGGAGATTCCCTTGCGGGAGCGTGCGGCGCCAAATGGTGGCACCATAAGGTCGTAACCATTGCGCCTTGCTGCACGCTCCCGCAAGGGAATCGCGCAGGCCCCATCCCCCTGCTGCCGCGGGAGGCGAGCGCTTGTTTAGCGTGGGTCTGCCGACAGTGATCAGCTCTCCTTCCATTTTGGCATGATCGGCGGTAGACCTTAGGCCCAAGACAGCTGGAACAGTGAGGCGTAGCAACTAGTCTCCCAGCACTCCTCTGCACGTATCTCCCACCTGATGGCCGGCTGCTGCTGGCAGGCAGCCGGATGAGTCTTCAATCCTTGCCAAGTGTCACCACTGTGCACAGAGTGCCCTAGCTGGATTATACAATGCGGGCCTGCCCTTCCGACGGCTCCCTCATGGCTCCGCCTGGGGGAAGCTCCGCTTTCGCCGGTCCTCCAGCACTTTGTGTCTCACACTGTTCAGGAGCCTACCCCTGAGGGTGCTTCATTAGGCAACTCCACAATGTCCCCCCACAACCTCTCTCATGTCTGAGCGGTGCTTCCGCTGGGCCAACACTCCAGTGCCGATACTTTCCAGGCACACGCACTGCTCACCTTCTGCCTCCTAGCCAGCAGTCACAGGCCGTAGGTCTCTCCACAGGCAGGTCAACAGGGGCAGCGCCTCCGGTCTGTACCTCACAGCAACGGTATGCCCTCGATGTTCGGGCACTGCTCTGCATCCTTCGCTGCAGGGACTTGCCTCTTCAAGTCACTTGCAATCTGAGGCTTCTCTCTCCTCCGGAGCCTCTTACATGGGCACAGGGACGCAGCAACAATGAAGGCAAAGCTCGCACGTGCCTAGTAATTCCAATACACACGCACTGCCTGCGCACAGACCCAACACACTCACTGCGCGCACACAGATACAACACAGTCACTGCTCGCACATAGCCCCAACACACACATTGCCCACACACAGACTCAACACACTCACTGCCTGCACACTGACTCAACACACTCACTGCCCGCACACAGACCCAACACATTCACAGACTGCAAGTGACCGGCAGCTTGAACCTGAGTGGCACTGGAGCCCTGGCACACGGGGTGACGACACTCAGACTCACTGCCAGGCAGCACTCTCTTTCAGCGGTACACACACAGCCTGTGCACACAACTATCTGCACCCTCTTACTGCTGCTACACACACATATAATGTGTGGATACAACTATCTGCACCCTCTTACTGCTGGTAAGCACCCATGATCTGCACACAACTATCTGCACCCTCTTACACTGGTACACACACAGCGCATGCACACATCTATCTACACCCTCTCACAGTGGTACACACCCAGCTTCTGCGTACAACTATCTGTATCCTCTTACAGCTGTACACTTGCCTGGACACTGCCCCTGCAGGTTGTTAAAGTTGTACACACACAGCGCGCGCACACACGACTATCTGCACCCTCTTACAATCATGGTACACACACACACAGCATAAGCATACACCTACCTGCACCTTCTTATAGTTGTACACTCTCTGCCTGCACAAAACCGCTGCATGCTGTTAAAGGGGTACACACTCACTGCTGCACAAAACCTCCTGCAGGCTTTTACAGCTGCACACACACGCTGCCTTCACACGGCCTTCAAGAGGCAACAGTTCACACGCCACAATCTTGCCAAATCCCACTCGATACTTGTGAATGTCCCCTGCAGCGTCCGTAAGAGGGGGCTGCTAAACCAGAGAGGACATCTCACAGATAATGTTTTCCACAGCCACACTCCAGCATGTACCGAGACCACCCACGAGAGACAGCCATCTCACTCTAGCCTTCCCAGCACTCACCCGGTAGACAACCCCATGCCTGAACACTCTTGCAAGGGTACAATCACACTGGAGGCAAAAGACACATCTTGGCCCGTAATGCACAAGCACTGCCCTACATCGACCCTAGAGACGTCAGAGGGGTAAAACCCACCAGAAATACCTTGCGCGGCCCAGGCATCCAAAACACGTTCACTGCTAGTATGAAGTCGGCACATAGCCCTCTGCAACCTCTTACATGGGCACAGGGACGCAGCAACAGTGAAGACAAAGCTCACACGTGCCCAGTAATTCCAAACACATGCACTGCCTGCGCACAGACCCAACACACTCACTGCGCGAACACAGACCCAACACACTCACTGCCGGCACACAGACTGCCGGCACACAGACTCAACACACTCACTGCTCGCACACGGATCCAACACACACCTGATCGCACACAGACTCAACAAACTCACTGCCCGCACACAGACTCAACAAACTCGCTGCCCGCACACAGACTCGACACACTCACTGCCTGCACACTGACCCAACACACTCACTGCCCGCAAAAAGACCCAACACACTCACTGCTCGCCCACAGATCCAACACACTCACTGCTTGCACACAGACCCAACACACTCATTGCCTGCACACAGACAGAACACACTTACTGCCCGCACACAGACCCAACACACTCACTGCCCGCACAAAGACCCAACACACTCACTGCCCGCACACTGACCCAACACACTCACTGCGCGCACACAGACCAAACACACTCACTGCCTGCACACAAACCCAACACACTCACTGCGTGCACACATACCCAACACACTCGCTGCGCAAACACAGACCCAACACACTCACTGCCCGCACACAGACCCAACAAACTCACTGCTCGCAATCTGGCATCTGTTGAATCTCCCCTAGTGTCCATCTGCTGCTCCTGTTCTTATTAAATTACAGTTTTCTAACCTTCCCTCCCTCGTTATTTATGTCCCGCTCCCCCATAACAAAATAAGTTATAACAAACAAGCCTGAGAACAGGCAGGAAGAAGTTGCCAGCAGTGCAAGTACAAAAAAAACAGAAGACATTTTTTATGTTAAAATCTTTTTTTAATCAGGTTTTCAGTTGTATGTAATGTTGTCTTCGTTTGTATAATGGTAACAAAACTTCTTAACACTTTTTATTATAACTTTTCAACATAATGCACAGCATCCACAATGCTCTACAACATAGCCAAAAGTTCTGGCTAAACACATAAGGTCCCAAAGGCGAGACCTATTGGCTATGCCTATGCTTGTTGTAGATGCTATGAGTGAGTACGGGTGAAGCTGCATGTTGAAGGGTTGAAAAATTCAAGAAGAATGAAAAAAGGAGGTCAGCACAAGGGATTACCAGAGTATTCCAGAAGGAACCACCTTTTCCAGGCAAACACGCCATTATTAACAAGGACTGGATGCGCCTACATTCGCCTACATTCCCTCCAGCCATAAGTGCTCATAAAGGTTCAATATTCACTTTTATTTTGCTACTTGCTTTATTTGTGTGTAAAAATGGTACTAATGAAATGCAACCAATCCCCAGGTAGTGTAAAAATGCTAAAATAATTAAGTAATCCTTATAACAAAATATGCGGCATTACGCTGCATAATTTGCCATTTTTTGACACATAATTTACTCAATCGTGTCACAGAATTCCAGTTGCTCTGAACAAAAGTCAGAACAGTGAGGTGCTTGCATGTACACGTGTAAGAATTTTTTTATCACTGGTCTAGCCAGGAAAGTGCTTGCAAGTCAATGATGCTACAGTTGGTGACACAAAACATAACGCTTTCCATATATAGCATTGGATAGAGGATGTGGCCTAACGGCTAGGGCAGTCACCCTCAAATCTGGGGAACCGGGTACAAGTCACGGCAACGACGCTCAACATCCTATGATTCTGGTAAAATCACTTAATCTCCAGGTGGCTAACAAAAATGAATGTGTCCTTATGTAACGCAACTTGTGCTCATTTAAAGCGCTCTGATACCTTTGGGTTAAGTTCGCACAAAATAAAACTCTGGAAAAAAATAGCAAATGGTGCATGCAAAAGGTAGGAACTCCATGGAAATTCTTAATTATATGACGTATTGACAAGGCGCATAGAAAACCGTGCTCAAGTTGCTACAAGTTTGAAGGCTGGGGGAAGGGTGCAGTGCCAATTCGAATAAGACTAGCAATCGAGTTCACTGTGGCAGTTTGTGTGTGCCCTGCTGGTCACATGTTTGAACCCGGCAGGGCAAGCTCAGACAGCCATCCTTCCGACGCGATGACCAATGTGTATGTTCAACAGTAGTTGGGACGGTCGCTCGGGCAGGGTTAAAAACTGGAAGAGGCCTAGCCTAGGCCTGCCGTTGGGAAATGGAGAGCCTGCAAAATGGAGCCACAATGGTTGCAGCCAATGTCAAGACTATGGGTGGGCAGAAGCCCAGGATGTAGATACACCATGTCTCATTTCTACACAGCACATGTGCGTTGTCTTAGAGCAGAGACCTAAAAATACTAACACATAAAGAAGGTAGGCCAATACATTGACAATTAGAGAAGTTGATTAGCAAACAGGGATATATATTGTTAATAAGACACCTATATAAACAACGAGATTCTATCCTTAATTAGTTTTACAGAGTTTTTATTAAATGTATATATTTGTGCTCGTGATGGGTTGTTTTAGCTAACCACCGTCGCTGAATGCGGGGAAAGCACTATTTGTTTTTAAAATACCCCTCACACACTATGAATCCCATAGTGTCGTGCTTCATCATAGGGGTCTTCTCGTCCCTCTGCGGGGCGGGGCGTGCTGCGACCTACGACTACGCGGGAGCACTTGATTTTGTGGTAATGTCTATTACCACAAAATCAAGTGCTCCCGCGTAGTCGTAGGTCGCAGCACGCCTCGCCCTGTAGAGGGACGAGAAGATGTGTGTGAGTGATCTGTGAGTGAGGTGTGATATGTGTGAGTGATCTGAGTGGTAGGGGCTGTCAGGATACTGCACAGACACTTTTGGGGGCATTTCAATAGACCTACCTGCTCACTGCAAATCTAGCTGGTTCTTTTGGTCTCCCTCCCGCCGCCGCAGCTCGTCATCTTGTGGCCGCCGAGTGGAGAGAGATTACATCTCCCAGGCTGCTTTGCTGCATTGCGGCAGAAGCTGCCACCGCCATATCCGCGCCCGGAGGCGCTTTAAACGGAGGATATCCCCTGCGTCGCGGGATCGCGCGCGATGCGCGCCGGGCTAAGCTCAGGCAAAGGGCGGGTCGTCTGTGGCCGTCTGGGGCCGAGGAGGCCGGGCTGGGCCACCCCCTTTACAACGGCATCTTCGGGACATTTAAAGTAAGATCATATCTTTTCATTAGTGACATTAACGACCCGACTTCCAATACCCTGCATTATCTTGAACCTTGTAATCATATTGTTAATATAACTATCTGTGATTCCGATATTATTTCTGCACTTGGTCTCTAGTCCTGTAAATATACGACGCAGGAAGATGAATTCACGATCTAGCAAAGGAAGGAAATCTTTGGTGGGAGGGACCGTCAGAGGGACACTAGATCAGTTCATAACCAGGGCTGCCTCAGTATTGGAACACAAGATAGCTATCACTGAGCGCCGTCTGTCATCAGAACTCCTCTTTAATAAACGTTCGTCCCTGGGGCCATCCATCCAGCTAGCGACTACTCCATCGATACAAGGCACGGAAAAAGATTTAAACAGCGACACTAGCACCCCCTCACAGCCACAAGACGTAACAGTATCATCAGAGATAAGTAGGGAGCTTAACATTAAGGACTCAAGCATAGAACCTCTACTAGAAATAATTTCTGAGGAGTCCATCATATTAACATCTTCCAAGCCCATCCCTAGGAGCAAAACACAAAATAAATCGTTGGGGCAAGGGCCTACATTAAAAATAAAGCGCGGGGATAGTCAAAAGGGTAGGCGTGCTAAAACACCTAAAACACTCTGAAGCCCCTTCAAAGGGCCAACAATAGTAGCAAGGAAGAACCTGCCCGATCATTTACCTCCACCATCTCACTCCACCCAAGGGTTAACGGAGAAAATTGAACACCTAGTTAAATCTCTACTATTACCACTTGTGGAGAGAGTGAAAAGGATCGTTGAACAACTGGGGTCCATAGAGGAAGCAACAGCTTCTAATACTGTATTAATAAAGGAACTGGCAGCCCATAAACAGACTCAGACCATATGCAGGCAAACTATAGGGCTGAAAACATCTAATGTAATGAACAGTGCGGATTCCTTACCATCATTACAGGAGAATATACTGGCCCCATTGAAAACAGATATCGGCCACACAACACTCAGGGTAGAAGGAACTGTAGGACAAACCAATAATTTAGTCAACAAACAGGGAAATACTGTCAGGGAGCATGCAATTTATAAGAACTCAAAAGGAACGCCCACAACACATAGATCTGCAGTCGGAAGCGGCCCCATATGTCGTAGTATTAACTGGGGTTCCTGAACTGGCAGTCGGGAAAATAGAAGGATACTCAGAACTTAAAAATAAAGTAGTCTATTGGCTGAGAAAGAATAGGCCACTACCCCCTAACATAGATGGCGAAATCTTGCATGTGAGAAGATTAAGTTGGGTGGGGCACAGACCTAAAGACATACAGGGGGATGTTATCATCGTTAACTTCAGGGATTGCAGGGTAATCGCCCACATTAGAGACTGGTACCTTGAGAGAGGTGGGGGAGGAATATCGACAAGTGACTTGAGCTATTTTTTATCCCCGATCCTTACTGACTAAACCACCAAGACTTTGGAATCCGTACGAGAGTAATGTAGCAGGTCTTAGTTTTAACATTCCCATCTTTAACCGATTTGCCATGCTCTCGGGATTGAAAGGGGTAGATTGACTCATCAATGAGAAGTCAATGGACCACTATGTATTTAAGCATATTGACACACTAGCAGCCCCTAAGGGAGTATATGAGGATGAACTGTTTACAACGATGGATTATAGCATTTCTTTAGTTGAAACAAAATTCACTGAACAGGATATCTTAAAAAGAGGGCGCTGGGGAAGGAAAGATGATAGAAACCACACAGATAAGGCTTTTCTGCTTAACATCAATGAGGTAGCCACTGAAGGAGTTTTTGATGAACTTACGCTTAATACTAAATCTATGGAGACCAGAAATAGGGAACAACATCATAAGTGGCTTAGCCCACCCCAGAAAAAATTACACACGTTCCTGGAAAAGGGATTTGCAAATATTCTGCATATAAACACGGTCACTAACACCTCACCTATAACCATTGAGCTCACTAACTCGTATAAAGTGCACCCAATTAAAACTCCCATAACTAACATCCTAATACACTATAAGGAGCATCCACCGCATATAAGCCCCATGCTAGCCCCGGGAACCGTAGAGGGTCCAAAAGCAGGGGTTGATAACAGTGCCTCGACCATAGAGATACAATCGATTAATAATATCTTATGCTAAAATGTGGCGGGCCTGTCTGATAAAATCACTAATCCCCTCTGGCTAGAAACCGCACCCAAGCATAGTATAATATGTACACAAGAAACGTGGACTAGTAATGAGTTACATATCCTGGGTTATAAAACTTTCCATACCCCAGCCACGCCTAGCCCACATGGTAGACATAAGGGGGGGCTATGTACATACATCTCGTCCAACGCAGGATCCACAGCTGTAAAGTTTTCTTCAACATAGTTCTATCAAATTATTGTTACCCCCTGGGGAGTTCTAAAAAACATGACACTGGTCAATTTTTACAATAACATTCCAACTTTATTAATTGAATTTGTTGTAAACAACCTTATGTCAAATCTATTAAAAATAGAGGAGCAGATGGAGGGAGACTTGGCCCTGTTGTGGGTAGGGGATTTCAACTGCCCTCTATGCCCTCGGGGGGGGGGCAGGCATCTGTGGCCTGGGTGACAATAAGGAAGATGCTCCCACTCATTTTTATCATTCTAAACTAGGGGACCTTTTGAACACTTTGACTTCTCACTTCATCTTGTCATTCGCTAATGAATTATGTTCGCCAATTAAACCATTCAGACCCACTTTTAATGGGAGGGGATGCAATTCAATCATCGATTTCACGCTCCTATCGTCAAGATACTCAGGGACTATACTCAATTGGGACACACTAGACATTATCCTTAGTGACCATTATCCCATTTCTGTCACTATGAAACCTAATGACCCTGCAGTAAATCCAACGAATAACACCTTACACAATCCGTCACTAAGGTTAGCCAGGAACAATGGGTACTGCATTAAATGGGACAAGGTGGCGCCTGTGAACTTCCTCCAAACTTTAGTCAAGAATACATACGAGGAAATTCAAACATCCCTTTCCAATAAGGGTGAGCATCAGACTACCGCCCTGCTCCCGCCTCCCAGCTGCTCCTCCCTCCCACTTGGCCATAAATGGCGGGGACCGCGCGGCAGTGAGCTGTGACCCTTGACCCGGTCACTCCACTACCGTACGGCCCCGTGTGCCCAGATTCTACTGCCGCTGCCTGTTTGGCCCTCTTGCTGCCGCCTCTCCTTAGGGCCCCTGCTCTCCAGGTTTGCCCTCGCTCTCCAGGCTTGCCCAGGCTTGCCCCGATCTCTAGGCTTGCCCAGGCTTGCCCTCGCTCTTCCCCCGCTCCGCTTTCCCACTCTTTCCCCCCTCTGCTCCCCGCAGCTGCTCTCCTGCGGCCCGCCCCCTCTCCTGTCTCCCGCTCCCCATTCGCCGCCCCGCTCCCAGCTGCTCCTCCCTCCCACTTGGCCATAAATGGCGGGGACCGCTCGTACGCGCAGCGGCCATGCGCAGCGGGCACGCCGATTGTGCGCCGAAGGCGCGCCAAAGGAAAGCCTGTCTACGCCCGTCCACGCCAGAACCCCTGGACCCTGCCTGAGCCAGCCAACCCGACTGAGCTACGATGCTGCCTCCCTCCACGCACTCAACACTGGCCGACATTCAGCCTGCTACCAAGCCACCCCGAAACGCACCCATGGAGCCTTCGCCTGCCACGCCTGCTACTTCACCTGCACTCGGTCCTGCACCGCGCCAGCCAAAACAGCCGCCAACAACAACCACCTCAAGTACATCCTGCTCAACACCCGCTCCATCCACAGGCACGCCGTTGAACTATGGGACCTCCTAGATAAAACGGCGCCAGATGTCGCCTTCTTCACGGAAACCTGGATGAACGCCTCCTCAACCCCCGACATCGCCATTGCCATCCCTGACGGCTACAAGATCATCCGGAGGGACCGTGTCAACCAGACTGAAGGAGGCATCGCCATCACCTACAGAAACACTATCCGCATCACGACCAACACCGACGACACCCTCGCCACCGCAGAACACCTGCACTTCCAGATTCACATCGACCCCAAGACCACCCTCAGAGGAACCCTCATCTACAGACCCCCGGGATCACGCTCACACTTCAGCGAGGCAATCGCAGACTTCATCAGCCCGTTCACCCTCGCCTCCCCAGACTACATCCTCCTAGGAGACCTCAACTTCCACCTGGAGAACGACCAGGACAACAACACCACCGCCCTACTAGACAACCTCGCCAACCTCGGATTCAAGCAACTGGTCAACACCCCCACCCATTACGCCAGCCACACGCTAGACCCTGTCTTCTCCTCTAGCAACCACATCTCCTTCAGCCACACCACAGAGCTCCACTGGACCGACCACAGCTGCGTACACTTCAACTTCAGGAAAACAACGACCCACCACCGCCCTCAACAAACCCCCCGAAGATGCTGGAGCTAGATCACCACTGACCAACTCACCACCTCCTTGCACCTAAACCCTCCCACCAACACCACGGACCACAACGAAGGAGCCCGCAAACTCACACAGTGGATCACCGACTGCGCTGACACCCTTGCTCCACTGAAAAACCCTCCCAGAAATCTCAACAGCAAGAAAGCCGCGTGGTTCACCAACGATCTCAAAGACTCCAAGAAATCCTGCTGTGACCTCGAGAAAGCCTGGCGCCACAACCAGTCAATGGATAACATGACAGCCCTCAAGAACGCCACCCGCAAACACTACCAGCTGATCCGCACCACCAAAAGGTCATCCTTCAGAGAACGACTGGACAACAACAGCAAGGAACTCTTCAACGTCGTGAAAGAGCTCTCCAACCCCAACGCCAGCGACAACAATATCACGCCTTCTCAAGAGCTCTGCAACTCTCTGGCCACCTTTTTTCACCATAAGATCGCCGACATACACGACAGCTTCGGCGCTCAGAACACGTACCCCACCACCGAACCTACATCTCCCACCACTACCATGTGCGCCTGGACTCAGGTCATTACGGAAGATACCACCCACGCGATGAACACCATCCAGTCGGGCTCCCCAGCCGATCCCTGCCCACACCACATCTTCAACAAAGCCGACTCCATCATCGCACCCATACTTCGGGACATCATCAACAAATCCTTCATATCCGCCACCTTCCCGGAGAGCTGGAAGCACGCAGAGATCAGCGCCCTCCTCAGACCCCTCAGACCTCAAGAACTTCCGCCCCATCTCGCTTCTCCCCTTCCCTGCAAAAGTCATCGAGAAAACCGTCAACAAACAGCTGACAGCCTTCCTGACAGCCTTCCTGGAGACAAACGGCTCCCTCAACCCATCGCAGTCCGGATTCCAAGCGAACCACAGCACCGAGACAGCCCTCATCGCGGCCACCGACGACATCCGGACCCTGCTGGACAACGGAGAAACCGCCGCCCTCATCCTGCTTGATCTTTCGGCTGCGTTCGACACGGTCTGCCACCGCACCCTGACAACCCGCCTGCGCCATGCCGGGATCCAAGGAAAGGCCCTGGAATGGATCACCTCCTTCCTCTCAGACAGAACCCAAAGAGTCCGTCTCCCGCCCTTCCTCGCAAAAGCCACCAAGATCATCTGCGGCGTACCTCAAGGGTCCTCGCTCAGCCCCACCCTCTTCAACGTCTACATGAGCCCCCTTGCAGCCATCGCAGGCAAGAACAACCTCAACATCATCTCCTACGCCGACGATACCCAACTGATCCTCTCCCTCACCAATGACCCCACCAGAGCCAGCTTCCAGGACGGAATGAAAGACATTACAGACTGGATGAAGCTCAGCCGCCTGAAACGGATATATGATGTTAGCACGCATACTTTTAGCACGCATACCATTACCACACATTTTTTACAACGCAGGTCATTTTACAACGAATACCTTTACAACGCAATACACTACAACGCAGATACTGTTACAACGCATACCATTACAACGTAAGTATAGGTAAGTATATATCAATATATAATGTAAATAATAATTTGTAAAATATTTTATTTAATTATTTATTATTTTTTTATTAAATAATTTAATTAATAATATTAATTTTAATTTAATTATTTGTAAATATATGTTAAAAATACCCCTGTACCCCAAAACCCAAACCCAACCCTGAAACCTAAAAATACCCCTGTACCCCAAAACCCAATCCCAGCCCTGAAACCTAAAAATACCCCTGTACCCCAAAACCCAATCCCAGCCCTGAAACCTAAAAATACCCCTGTACCCCAAAACCCAATCCCAGCGCTGAAACCTAAAAATACCCCTGTACCCCAAAACCCAATCCCAACCCTGAAACCTAAAAATACCCCTGTACCCCAAAACCCAATCCCAGCCCTGAAACCTAAAAATACCCCTGTACCACAAAACCCAATCCCAGCGCTGAAGCCTAAAAATACCCCTGTACCCCAAAACCCAATCCCAACCCTGAAACCTAAAAATACCCCTGTACCCCAAAACCCAATCCCAGCCCTGAAACCTAAAAATACCCCTGTACCCCAAAACCCAATCCCAGCCCTGAAACCTAAAAATACCCCTGTACCCCAAAACCCAATCCCAACCCTGAAACCTAAAAATACCCCTGTACCCCGAAACCCAATCCCAACCCTGAAACCTAAAAATACCCCTGTACTCCAAAACCCAATCCCAGCCCTGAAACCTAAAAATACCCCTGTACCCCAAAACCCAATCCCAGCCCTGAAACCTAAAAATACCCCTGTACCCCAAAACCCAATCCCAGCCCTGAAACCTAAAAATACCCCTGTACCCCAAAACCCAATCCCAGCCCTGAAACCTAAAAATACCAACCCTGAAACCTAAAAATACCCCTGTACCCCAAAACCCAATCCCAACCCTTAAACCTAAAAATACCCCTGTACCCCAAAACCCAATCCCAACCCTGAAACCTAAAAATACCCCTGTACCTCAAAACCCAATCCCAACCCTGAAACCTAAAAATACCCCTGTACCGCATAACCCAATACCCCTAATAAATGTTTTAAAAAAAAGATAAACTTACCTATACTTATACATACGTTGTAATGGTATGCGTTGTAATAGTATGTGCGTTGTAGTGTAATGCGTTGTAAAGGTATTCGTTGTAAAATGACCTGCGTTGTGAAAGTATGCGTGGTAATGGTATTCGTGGTAAAAGATGCGTGGTAACAGTTACATACCGCCTGAAACTGAACTCAGACAAGACAGAAGTCCTCATCCTTGGCCCATCCATCTCCGCCTGGGACGACTCCTGGTGGCCCCCTGCTCTGGGCCCCCCCACCCAAGCCCACGGACACAACCTGGGCTTCATCCTTGACTCCTCCCTCACGATGGCCAGGCAAGTTAACGCCGTTACCTCCTCCTGCTTCAACACACTCTGCATGCTTCGTAAGATCTTCCGCTGGATCCCCACTGGAACCAGGAAAACGGTAACCCAGGCCCTCGTCAACAGCCATCTGGACTACGGGAATGCCCTCTATGCTGGGACCACCGCCAAACTACAGAAAAGACTCCAGCGCATCCAGAACGTCTCAGCATGACTCATCTTGGAAATCCCCCGACACAGCCACATCTCCGCCCACCTGAGGGACCTGCACTGGCTCCCAATCAGCAAAAGGATCACGTTCAGACTCCTCACCCACGTACACAAGGCTCTCCACGACTTGGGCCCCGAATACCTCAACAACCGCCTCACGTTCAACACGCCAACCCGCCAGCTCCGCTCCACCAGCCTCGCCCTTGCCACCGTCCCACGGATCCGCAGAACCACCACCGGAGGAAGATCCTTCACCTACCTGGCGGCCAAGACCTGGAACACCCTTCCCACCCACCTACGACTCACCCAGGACCATCTCTCCTTCAGGAAGGAACTCAAGACCTGGCTTTTCAAGCAGTTGCACCCTCCAGCGCCTAGAGACCCTAGTGGGTGAGTAGCGCGCTTTACAAATACTCTTGATTGATTGATTGATTGATTGACTGTCACCGACTCCATCATTAAAATCTTACTAGAAATAAAAAGACTTTTAATGTGGGTGCCTCGCCACCCTCCAAAAGATAGTCAAGGCTGGTTTGACAAAAGCTGCACTAAGGCACTTGCTGCCCTAAAGAAAGCCTTACATTCCACCCCAAGATCCCAGGAAAACATTCAGACAGCCAGGCATTCTTACTGTACCGCTTTAACAAGCAGGAAAAAACAACTAAAAAAGGAGACTTGGTTGGCACTCCATGAAGCATCCGAGAGGAGGGACAACATGTCTTTTTGGAAGGCAGTAAATGCCCCCTTCCTGCAAAACAACCAGGTGGCCCAAATAGATCTAGCAATCCCGGGTGAAACCTGGGTTACACACTTTAAAGGCCTATATGATAAGGCAGAGCTTGCGGGGTTTGGATCGACACAGGGAAATGATCTCGGTGCATCTGTGGGGCATAAATCATCTAGTCCTTTCCCTTTGGGTATTACATTTCAATGTGAGGAAGTCATCAGAGCACTGAAAGAAAGTCCTTCAGGGAAGGCACCTGGCCCGGACTGTGTCCCAATAGATGTATATAAATCAGAGATCGATCTATGGGCACCCCTGCTCACCAACGTGCTCAATTCCTCAAATACTACCGGATTCATCTCAACTTGGCCAGAGGCTATCACTGTACCCATCTTCAAAAAATGAGACCGGAACGACCCCGCTTGTTATCGCCCGATTTCGCTACTCGATGCCCTGATGAAGGTTGCCGGGAGGATCATCTTAAATAGAATCCAGGATTGGACGGAAGAGCACGAAGTCATTTCAAATTTACAATATGGCTTCAGAGCAGGCAAAGGCACCATAGAACAAGACCTTAACCTGGCACTAATAACAACTAAATACACTCAGGCCAAAAAAGGAAATCTTTTTGTGACCTTTGTGGACTTAAGTTCCGCATTTGATTGCGTGGACCATGAGATGCTCTGGGCGATACTCTCTGAGGTTGGCTAGGATAAACAAATCCTCCTGTTTATAAAAGAACTTTATAGGGGGACAGGAGTACGAGTCAGATATGGAAGGAGGGGCGAGTGTTCCGATAAGGTTCAGATCTGCAGAGGAGTAAGAAAAGGGGTGCATTTTAGCACCCCTGCTCTTTACCCTATACATTAATGCGGTTGGCAAACATCTTACTGAGGTATACGATGACTATCCTACAATAAACGGGACCCCTATACTCATACTGCAAAACGCGGATAATGCTGCAATAATTTCCCAGACAAGGGTAGGACTGCAAAGGGTGGTAGGGAAATTTTCAGATTTTATGAAAAACAGAGGTCTATGTGTAAACGTCTCCAAAACTTATACTATGTCTTGTGGAACTGGGACTAGAAGGACACCATGCCCAATCTTCCTGGACGGAAGAAAAGTGGAGAACACAGATAGGTTCTCTTATCTTGGTATTAATTTTGATAGAAGGGGCACATGGCAGGCGGCTGTAACCGCAAGGGGCCTAGCATTCTCTAGGGCCATGGGTGCTCTGATTAACTTAGCTAAAAAACTGGGAGGGAGAGCGGTTGGAGAACTCCTACAGATTTATAAAGCCAAATGTACATCAACCGGCACATATGGAGCTGGCCTCTGGGGGATTGAGCATGTAGATACTCTACAACACTCTGAGAACTCCTTCCTTCGCTATTTACTGACAACCCCTAAGAGCACAGCTACATATGTTGTTCACAATGAATTAGGTCTCCCATACATCTTGGACATTATAAAATCTTCACCCATTTTATTGTGGCACAATGTCTGGGTATATTTTTCTAACCCTGTAAGCATGGAAACGGTGTCCAGAACTAGTCTGAAAAAATTAGACAGCAAAAGATGGCTTGTAGAAAAGGGCAAAAGTATGGTCGTAGAGAATCATTTGACCACTATCGTTGACGGTGTGAGAAGTTGGCCTGGTATATGATGTTCACTATTCTAGTGAGTACCATGCACCAGTCCAAACAACCCTTATGGTGATGGTTCTGAAGTCAACCTTATAGACCAGCTATCCTAGAGGTAGCCTGGACAGAGCAGTCTTAGGCTAAACTCAAGAGGGCATGTGAAGCCAGCTGTTTTACCATATGCAATCCCTTTAATACCAAATTAAAGAACACCACACAGGATATATATTAAAAATATATATGTATTTTTTTCTAAACAAACCCCTGAACTCTTTATGAGCACAGAAGCACAAGCGCAAAACAAGTAACTTAATAGAATATACAAAAGTTGCACAAATATGGATAGGGCTGGGTGGCTCGCTAAACCATATACAAAAAAGTGGTATAAGTACCACGTCACAAAGAATGGTAAGGCCTAGGGCCTTGGGAATCGCTGAGGCTACACTGGACTAACAATGGTTAGGGAGCAGGAGGCCCACGGGATGTGTGTGCAGTGTCTAAAGGCCCACACGTTCACACATAGAAGTCAATGGGTGCGTAAAAGTTTAAAAGTTAAAGGTTTGGGAGTCTTCCGACTGGACTAGAACTTAACCACTTGAAACTAGGACACTAGGAGTGTAAACCTTTACAGGAGCACTGTAGTACTCGCGTTACCTAACCCACAGGAAGCGGGTGCATAGGTCCCAAAGTGTGTCGGGTTTCGTCGTGGAGATCTATGAAGCCTTGGAGAAAAGATGCTGCAGGCAGCCAGGAGAGAAGAGTCTGGGTAGATCCAAGGGTGGATCAAAGATGAAGAGGACCTGAAAGCAGAGGGGACAGAGTCTGGGTCACTAGCCAGTGACCCGGCTGGAACCAGGAAGGAACTAGTGCCCAGATGCATCAAAGTACTTTTTTGCGATTCCTAATTTGCGAAAATTACCGAATCGCAAATTAGGAATCTCAAAATGGTATGCATCATTTTTTTCGCATTTTTTTTGTGATTCGGTAAAAATCGCAATTTTTACCGAATCGCATAAAAAATTCGATTTTCAAATTGCGAATTCGCAATTCCCATTCATTCCTATGGGCTGAAATGCCCATAGGAATGAATGGGAATTGCGAATTCGCAATTTGAAATCGGAATTCAACAAAGCATTTCAAGGGTGGAGAGGGGGGTCCAAATGACCCCCCCCTGCACCCATGAAATGCACTTTTACCTGTAAGTTACATACACACATGTCCTAAGGACATGTGTGTCCGTAACTTAACAGTTTAAAAAATGCATTTTTGTGCATTTTTAAACAATTTTGCAAATTACCACGAGGTTCAACTTCGTGGTAATTTGCACTTGCAATTTGTAAAATCGCAAATGTTTTAAGAATGATGCATTGCATTTAAGGAATCGCAAATTTGCGATTCCTTAAAAGCAATCGCATTTTTGGAATTCGCTAAAAATAGTGATTTTCCAAAAATGCTTGATGCATCCCAGAAACCAATTTAGGAAGTGCAAACGGACGATTTTTGCGATTCGCACCGTTTGCACTTCCTAAAAAGGTTGATGCATCTAGGCACAGGTGATGTCGCGTTGCAATCAGGTGCTGATGGGAAGCTTGTCTCTGCAGCCACGTAGACCAGAAACCATCGACGACAACCAGGTGTCAGGCACGGACTGCCCCACAAAGGTTCTCGCTGTCGGCGGTGTCGGCTTCAGGATTGGAGTCAACAAGCCTTGGCAAAGGCAACCCACACAGAATACAATGTAGGCTTCTTACTCAGACCAGCAAGGTCAGAGGGGCTGCTTCTTTTGAGGGAAGCAAGGGCCAGTCTGGAGCAACTAGACCAGTGGTGTAGTTTCACAGATTCGTCACCAAGATGGCCACTAGCCAACGGGCAAGTGACCGGGCAGACGCGTCGAGCAGGAAAATGCAAAAGGGCCCCACGCAGAACTCGTGGAGTGTGCAGGGCTGATCTTTGGTGTTGATGCTGCTCGGGGCTAGGGATTCTCAATCCCCAATGCACAGCTTCGAGGGGGCCTCGGGGGCTGCACAGTTAGCAGGTTGCAGACTTTTCAAGATGGCCGATCCCATGTCTATCGTCGCCTCTACGGGTCTCAGCTTTTTAGGGACTGTGGATCGGGCTGTTGGATGTCTGGGAATCCAGTTCTTGTCAGGCTCTGGGCTCGGGCTCGGGCTCGGGCTCCGGTGGCGGCAAAGCAAGTCATTGATTGCTGGATGGTGCCTGCTTGTGCAGGGTGGTCACTCCTTGACCACAAGGGAGATCCTTCAGTCGTCTTATTTCAAAGTAGAGTGATGAAGGTCCAGAGTTTCGTTTCAGAGTTTCAGTCAGGATAATCTCAAGTCTCTAGACTCAGCTCCTACCTATATACGAATCTTAGGGGCTGGA
Organism: Lissotriton vulgaris; assembly: GCF_964263255.1. NCBI lineage: Eukaryota > Metazoa > Chordata > Amphibia > Caudata > Salamandridae > Lissotriton > Lissotriton vulgaris. Next base: position 1,720,423,418 of record NC_141691.1, on the reverse strand, counting down.
TTACCTGCTAGGTCCCTCCTATGGGAGGGACCAGGGAAGGGGGTGGTTACACCCCTTTCCCTTTGTCCAGTTTCGTCCCAGAGCTGGGGCTGGAGTGCCCCAGCACCGGTTTGACTGGCCTATGCATGGGACACATTGTGTGCCCCAGGCAGTGTCTCAATCCTTTCAGCCCTCCCTGTCCCAATACACAGAGTCCTGTGTGGGGTGGTGCTAGCACCTCCCAAGGCAAGAAACCTATTGTACAAGCCTCCCTCGCTGGAAGGACTCCCAGCAGCAGGAGGTCAGACTTGTGTCTGGGGCAGCAGCATCCATTTTGTGATGCTGAGGCTCTGGTTAACTTTAACCGGGAATAGTAGGAACAACATGTCTTCTCCCTCTAGAAGGGTGGAATGCTACCCACGTCGCCAGAACTGGCGAGGGGTTTGTATTCCAAATCGTATGACACATTACTCGACATGTTTTGATAAAGCCAAACCATAGTTAGCATCTAACCGCGAGGATTATAATGCACTTAAGAGTATATGGTATGGCAATATCCTAGAACAGCTAAAGGACATGGTTCCGAAAGCTGTAGACAGGCTCAGCTCATGCTAGAGCACCATCTCACATAAAACCAAGCACTCTGCCTCCAGGATTGTAAAGGCCTGCCATAGGAGTGACTTATAGGTATATATGTGTCTAGATATAAGGTTAGATATAGGTATACTATATCTAAGCAAGGTGTGATTACACCACCTTGCCCCAGCTGAGTGATCAGCCAGTTGTGTCAGTTTGAATGGCCAGCCAGGGGTGGCATAATACATGCTGCAGCCCCTGGTAGGCCTTGGATGCACCTATGCCCTGGGTACCTATAGTACACTGTACAGGGGCTCATAAGGTGACTCAGTATCCAATTGGAGATGTACCTAGGGTACATGGAGTCCATTTTAAAGAGAGAGCAGATAGCCTGGGGCCCTGATTAGCAGGATCCAAGGCCAACTAAGTCGAAAACCAGCTAAACACTAGGCAAAAAATCTGGGGTAACCATAGTCAGGTATCCACCTTCCTACACAACCCCCCCCCCCCCCAAACAAAAGGAGATAAGGCTATCCTTGACCTGGTAAGCCTATATTGCCTAAGTGGCCATATATGGAAGTACCTGCACTAGCATGGTTACCCCCTGTCTCATGGTCCACTAAGCAATCCCTTACCCTAAGGGTATCATAGGGTCTCCACCATAGGGAATCTCTACCTATGGTGTGTTTTGGCAAAGTAAACGGCTGGTGTTGATATGGAGTACTGAAGTGAGGCTCCTCTTAGGTAGGGCTCAGCTTCCTCCAATCAATTTCCACCATATAGGCCTTTCTTTCCTTGACTGAGTTGCACTGTGCTCTCAGGGCCAACCTCTGGCTACCTACATCTGGAGGCTGGGTCCCTTTTGTTGGCTTCCTGGAGGGACAAGTCCGGTTTGGGGCTTTGGGTCCCAGGTTTGGCTGTGCCCAACAGAATCCATCTGGGGGAGGTTCCTAACTAAGTGTAAGGGAGATCCCTCAGGAGTTTTTGAAATTTTCACCTTGCTAGCTTTGGTGCCCCTAATCTGCTGATGGGGTGGTTCTTGTGGACAGGGGGCCCTTTGGGGTCCACCACTGGCCTCCCTGACCTCTGCAGCCCTGGCTGACTGAGGCAGGGTAGAGAGTGGCAGGTTACCTGCTCCAGACTGGGTCCCACCTTGGAAGGGTCCACTGACATCAGAGACTCTGCCAGGCTAGGCCTGACTACCTCTGGGGAAGTTCCTTCACAAGGGGTAGGGTCCGTTCCCTGAGGAGGCAGACTCTCACCCAATGTCTGGTGGGAGGGAGACTTTTCTTCCTCCCCCAATGCTCCCTGTTTGAGTGGAGTGATTCATAGTTTCAGGCTTCACAACACTAAAATCTGTTTGAGTTCGGGCTGTGACCATCACAGCCCTACCAACCTTTTCAGGAAGGAACTCTGTTTGGGTATGGGCTGTGACCATCACAGCCCTGCCAACCTTTTCAGGAAAGTCTGCCTGAGCTTGGGCTGTGACCATCACAGCCCTTCCAACCTCTTTAGGAAGGAATTCTGCTTGGGCTGGGGCTGTGGCTATCACAGCCCCAATAACCTCTTTTGGAAGGCCAACCATTTTGGAATGGGTTTCTTGTTCTACCTCAGCCCAGGCTGAGATCTCTAGATCATTCCCCAATAGACAATCAACAGGCAAGTTTGTAGACACTGCCACTCTCTTGGGGCCAGTGACACCTCCCCAGCTGAGATTTACTACTGCCATGGGATGATCTTTCTGCACTCCATCAATGTTGATCACCTGATAGGTGAACCCAGGTAAAAGTTGTCCTGAGGGAACTAGACTGTCAGTCACCACAGTGATGCTAGCCCCTGTATCTCTGAAGGCTTCAACTTTCTGGCCATTGGTGTGGGGCTCCTTCCTGTACTTGCCCAAAGTGTTGGGACAAGCAGTGAAGTTAGCAAACCCCATGCCATTTTCAGAGACAAGAGTAGCTAAGTTAGGGGACCTGGTTAGGCCAGAGTCCACCTGAGCTCCCAAAGTATACCCAGCCAAATTCTTGGGGGCACTCCCACCACCTGGGGGATTACTACTAATAGTAACAGGAGGTCTGGGAGTATTACTTGGGGGGTATGTTCTCCTTATTGTTGGCCTTTGGGCAACTGCTGTCAGTCTTCCAGTGGCCAGGCTTTTAACAATCATGGCAATAAGGTTCCTTCTGGTTAGAGGAAGTGTTTTGGGACCCACCCCCATCATTGGAGTTTTGGGGCCCTGGGGAAGTCTTGTCTTTAGATTTATCCCCACCTTTCTCTTGAGGCTTGGTAGAATCTTTCTTCTGGCCATTACCCTGATTTCTAGGCCTCATCCTGGTTCTGACCCATTTGTCTGCCCTCTTACCCAATTCTTGGGGAGAGGTCAGATCTGAGTCCACCAGGTGCTGGTGTAGAAGCTGGTTTTGACAATTACTAAGGATCTGCTCCCTCATAATCAAATTATACAATCCTGTATAGTCATGTACTTTGCTGCCCATAACCAGCCCTCCAGAGCCTTAGTAGCTCAATCTACAAAATCAGTCCAGTCCGTCTGTGTCTTCTGGGTATCCCTGAACATCAACCTGTACTGTTCAGTGGGTAGGCCAAACCCATCAATCAGAGCACTCTTCAGGACAGTGTAATTGTTAGCATCATCATCACTAACTGTGAGGAGCTTATCTTTACCTTTTTCTGAAAAGGAGAGCCACGAGATTGCTGCCCACCGACTTTAGGGTACCTGCTCTACTTTGCAGGCCCTCTCCAAAGCAGTTATCCATTTGTGGATGTCATCCCCAACTTTGTAGGGGGGCACAATCTTACTCAGGTATCTATTATCATAGGATCTGTCTTTATCCTCAGGGATACTGCGGCCACCAGTGGGCTCTAGCCCACCTAACTTCTTTTCTCTCTCAAAAGCAAGTTTTTCCTTGGCTATGGCAAGTTGCTCTCTCTCAATTCTGAGATTGACTTCCCTCATCCTAGCCTGGTGTTCTCTCCTCTGAGGAGATGTCATTCCCCTCTGAGAACCCCTAGAAGCATTCGAGTGATGGGACTCGCCTGAGCTAGAGCTATCCCTCCTATACCTCTGGCTAAGCCGACTTATGGGCCTGACTGGGACTGTCCCATTCTCAGCCCCTACGTGGCTTAGGTTAGCCTGGCTAAGTCTCCTTACCTGGACCTGGCTAGCATCATCCTCCTCAGATTCGTCCCCAACCTCATCCTCATCATCCTCTAGGACAGGAGGGTCAGTGGCATCCTCTTCTGCACTCCCTGTAGGAGCTGTACCTGAGGCTTTCTTATCCTCATACACATCTAGAAGTCTAAGAGTTGTTGAAGTGTAGGGTTGGACCCTTGCTTCAACCTTCTTGTTGTACACAAGTGCCTCAGTTCCTTGAAACTGAGGATAGAAAATCTGGATGGTACCTTGGGAGGTTTACCCTCCACCGGTTGGAGTCCACTGGACTCTCCTGTGCCAGACATTCTCTAGTGAGGGGATGTGATGCAACTACCTACACTAAATGTTTACCTACTAAACCTCTCTAGGAGTTGTAGTCAGGGTGTCCTAGGCCCCTTGCTCTACAACAACTAAGTTCAGTAGAACTTAAGTATTCTAAGTCTTGTTTTATATGTACCTATAGGTACCTGTATGATCTTTCAAAAGATTTTGCAAAGATTACAATTGGTAAAACAGCAAGCTCAAATCCCAACCGCTGCACACCAATGTGAGAAGTTGGCCTGGTATATGATGTTCACTATTCAAACAACCCTTATGGTGATGGTTGTAAAGTCAACCTTATAGACCAGCTATCCTAGAGGTAGCATGGACAGAGCAGTCTTAGGCTAAACTCAAGAGGGCATGTGAAGCCAGCTGTTTTACCATATGCAATCCCTTTAATACCAAATGAAAGGACACCACACAGAATATATATTCAAAATATATATGTATTTATTTCTAAAGGAACCCCTGAACTCTTTATGAGCACAGAAGCACAAGCGCAAAACAAGTAACTTAATAGAATATTCAAAGTTGCACAAATATGGATAGGGCCGGGTGGCCCGCTAAACCATATACTAAAAAATGGTATAAGTACCATGTCACAAACAATGGTAAGGCCTAGGGCCTTGGGAATCACTGGGGCTACACTGGACTAACAATGGTTAGGGAGCAGGAGGCCCACGGGATGCGTGTGCAGTGTCTAAAGGCACACGTGTTCACACATAGAAGTCAATGGGTGCGTAAAAGTTACAAAGTTAAAGGTTTGGGAGTCTTCTGACTGGACTAGAACTTAACCACTTGAAACTAGGACACTAGGAGTGTAAACCTTTACAGGAGCACCGTAGTACTCGCGTTACCTAACCCACAGGAAGCGGGTGCATAGGTCCCAAAGTGCGTCGGGTTTCGTTGTGGAGATCTATGGAGCCTTGGAGAAAAGATGCTGCAGGCGGCCAGGAGGATCCAAGGGTGGATCAAAGATGAAGAGGACCTAAAAGCAGAGGGGACAGAGTCTGGGTCACTAGCCAGTGACCTGGATGGAACCAGGAAGAACCAGGTAATGCTGCGTTGCAATCAGGTGCTGATGGGAAGCTTATCTCTGCAGCCACGTGGACCAGGAGTCATCGACGACAACCAGGAGTCAGGCACGGACTGTCCCACAAAGGCTCTCGCTGTCGGCGGTGTCGGCTTCAGGATTGGAGTCAACAAGCCTTGGCAAAGGCAACCCACGCAGGATACGATGTAGGCTTCTTACTCAGACCAGCAAGGTCTGAGGGGCTGCTCTTTTGAGGGAAGTAAGGGCCAGTCTGGAGCAACCAGACCATTAGTGTAGTCTCACAGATTCGTCGCCAAGATGTCCAGTAGCCAACGGGCAAGTGACCGGGCAGACGCGTCAAGCAGGAAAATGCAAAAGGGCCCCACGCAGAACTCGTGGAGTGTGCAGGGCTGATCTTTGGTGCAGATGCTGCTCGGGGCTGGGGCTTCTCAATCCCCAATGCACAGCTTCGAGGGGGCCTCGGGGGCTGCACAGTTAGCAGGTCGCAGACTTTTCAAGATGGCCCGTCCCAAGTGTACAGGGGCTCATAAGGTGACCCAGTATCCAATTGGAGATGTACCTAGGGTACATGGAGTCCATTTTAAAGAGAGAGCAGATAGCCTGGGGCCCTGATTAGCGGGATCCCAGCCCAACTCAGTCGAAAACCAGCTAAACACTAGGCAAAAAATCTGGGGTAACCATAGTCCGGTATCCACCTTCCTACAGACGGGGTCCAGCAGTACTTCCTCTTAGAACAATCCCCCTTTACACGCATGCTTTTGACCCGCTTCAGCACGGACACTTTCTTCAGACTAATTACGTTTCCCCACTGTAATGACTGGACAGGGGATACAAAAACCTGCCCGTGTGATAACATCTCACACCAGTCGAACTTTCACTGTTTATTATTCTGCAAGTTCTATCTGCTCCCGAGGGAAAGACTCTTGAAACCCCTATTAAAGACAGGGGGCTTGCGAACCTGCAGAGGGGCCTATAACAAATTGAAAACCCTAGATAACGCACATGTCATCAAAGTCGTATCTACTTATTTAAAAGTGGTTGTTAGGCTCAGGAACTCGATGTAATTCTGGAACAATTTGTAAATAGCTGGCTTAGAAAGTGCAACCAGTTCCTTTACAACAAATGTACTAAAAATGCTAAAGAACCCTTCCCCACCCCGGCGCTGGCTCATGTGGCATGGTGAACTAATACTAATATACCGAATTGGTAAAAACCTTTTTGAGGAGGTCATTCAACCTTCATACAATTCTTTTTTTAGTTGGCCAGCCTATTTTTGCGGCCAGCTTGTTGTGAAATAACAGGCATATAACATTTAAACTTTTATCCCAGAGTGCAGTAGGGATCACAGTAGGTCCTGATGAGTGAAGCAGTAGGGGACTGCTCACGAAACATGTCGACCAAGTAGAGAGTATAACTGAACCAAGATTTACTCCCTCCTTCCCCTTTTTAACGTTCCCAGCCAGAGATACGAATAAAGTTTATTTTTTTACTAGCCAGGGAATTTTTAATTAATTTCTCCATCCCACACTTTTCCCTACCACTCAGATCACTCACACATATCACACCTATAGTCTATTACCACAAAATCAAGTGCTCCTGCGTAGTCGTAGGTCGCAGCACGCCCCGCCCAGTAGAGGGACGGGAAGACCCCTATGATGAAGCATGACACTATGGGATTCATAGTGTGTGAGGGGTATTTTAAAAACACATAGGGCCCGATGTAGGTAAACGCGATTTTCCGATTTCAAAATACCGAGGCGGGCCGAATCGGTATTCTGAAATCGGAAAACGAGATGTAGGAAAAAAATACCGAATGAAAACCGATTCGGTCGGCATCGGTAATGAGATTCGGTACGTTCCGATTCAGCTCGGTCCGAATCGGAAATTACCGAATCGGCCAACAACGAATCGGAAAACACCGAATCGGCTACCACCGAATCGGATATTTCCGATTCGGCGAATACCGATTCGGTAAAAGCCGATTCGGTAAAAACCGATTCGGCAATCATAGACCCATGGCGAAAAAGCCCATAGGAATGCATTGCATGAACCGATTCGGCTTTTACCGAATCGGATAATACCGAATCGGATTTTACCGAATCGGATATTACCGAATCGGTAAAAGCCGATTCGGCAATAGGCGATTCAGCCAATGAGGTGGCTCCCCCTCCCCCACCCAAACAGGGAGTGGCAACCCTGGCAGGTGCAGCCAATTAAGAAGTTTCTAGAAGTTTCTGGAAAGCCTGCCTGAGCCCAACACACAGTTAGCAGCAGTGGGAGAAGGAGGTTGCAAACTGAGCAGGAGGAAATGGCAGATCAGGCAGGAAGCCAGAAGTCCTCCCAAAAGAGGAAGCCCAAGTTCACCACCACCGAACTTCAGGTGCTGGTTGAGGAGGTGGTGAGGGTGCACCGCCAGCTCTTTGGCAAGCTGTCCCTCAACGTGCCAGACAGCACCAAGAGGAGATTGTGGGCCGACATCGCCCAGAAGGTCAATGCTGCTGGTGTCACCCCCAGGTCCATTGAGGAACTCAAGAAAAGGTTTTACGACCTCCGCAGCCTCACCAAGAGGAAGCTGGCTGACCTTCAAAGGCAGGCTGATCTCACCGGAGGAGGCAAGAACCCAGCGCCACCCCTCACCGAGCTGGAGGAAATTGTCTCCAGCACCATCGAGAGGGAGAGCATCGTAGGGATCGGGACCCTGGACAGCACTGCGAGAGCCACAGCTACAGGTAAGAAGCATGCGCATCATGACACACCCTACCAGACACCTCCCCATTAGACACAATGCATAGGCAAACACCAGCACTGTACTGTCACCAACATACAAGAGACAAGCATCATGGTACATGTAGTCAGCAGAAGTTAGCCAAATATGTCAGTGCAGAATCACAAGACAGGAAACAGTGTGACACGGTGTAAGGAGATGCAAGGACATGTGGAATGCCATAATTGTACTAACTGTAATACATCGGCACTCAGTTTACTAATGCTTCTTTGTACCTAGGGGCACCATCAGGCGGCAACACTGTGACAGCAGAGGGAGCATCAACGTCAGACACTGCAGTCGCAGGGCCGAGCACCAGCCAGGCTGGCCAGGAGGAGGAGGATGAGGATGAGGAAGGAGACACCCCAGGGCTTGGAATGGAGGGAGTCCTGGTGATTGATTACCAAGCAGTGCACTCCCCAGTACTGGCCAGCACACCCCCCTTGCAATTTTCACCAGAAAACTCCCCTACAAGGCAGACCATTCCGCCGACACCAGCCCCTGCCACAACCGTGGCCTTGCCACCCGTCCATCCTGTCCTGGGAGCAGGGGCTCCGGGACCGGCCAGCACCACACCCCCACCAGTGGCACCCCTGCCCACTCAGCAGGCCGGAGGCAGCAGTGCCAGACGCCGTGCCACCACCACCACCACCACTGCTGCACCTGCACGGGAGGGCAGTGTGTTCCTGGGCCTGGAGGGCCAGATGGTCAAAATCCAGCGCCAACAGGCCAGATCCACCATGGCCTGCCAACGCCAGCTCCTGCAGCACAACATGCAGATGGGGGAGTTGGTGAAGGGTTTCCAGGCTGTTGTGGACAGCAACAAGGAGGTGGCAGCAGGGTTGGGCAGGCTGACCACTGCCATCACCCACTCCTCTGCCAGGCAGGAGGAGCATGAGGTTGCGCGCAGGAGGGATGCCCGGGTGCTCAACCGGGCCATGGCCCGCCTTGCAGCGGCGACCGCACAGCTGTGCCATCGCAGCTCAAATCAGGAATCGGTGCTCAGTCAGCATACAGCTGAGCTGACTAGGGGGATGGCCAGGATCACCACGGCCATGGAGGCCATGTTAATATCAAACGCCGCCTCCAATCCTGCCCTGGACCTGGGTGATGCTGGAGACAGCAGCAGCCGCAGCAGCCCGGCCAGCGCTGCATCAGAGCCAAGGAGGAGCACCAGGCGATCCGCTGATGCTGCTGGCCATTCGGAGGGGGCCGAGGGACACCCCAGTGGGTCTGGAAAGCGGGCCAAAAAATAGGCTGGCAAGGGGGGATGAGCAAACCAGAACCCTGGACTTTATTTGAGTTTACAATCTCCATTTTTTGATGCACATCAGTGCTGTAACTGTGGTGCATCACTATTAAAAAAATTTTTTTCCAAGCAACATTTAGCTGTCTTTGCATCTGTACTCAGTCAGAAATAGTTCTCAGTGATCTCCTCACGTCTGTATCTGCCATCACTTGGCGTACACACCCCAGCTGGCTGTGTCAGTGGCACAGCTTCGTCGTCGTCATAGTCCTCGTAGTCAGACAACTCCACCTCAGTGCCCTTCTTGACCGCAAGGTTGTGTAACATTGCACATACAGCTATGATCTTGCAGCAGGTGATGGGGGTATACTGCCTTGCACCTCCACTCTTGTGCAGGCATCTGAATCTACTTTTCCAGATGCCAAAGGTCCGTTCAACAACATTCCTGGTGCGTATGTGGGCCCGGTTATACCTCCTTTGGCTGGGTGTGGAGGGGTTGAGGTAGGGGGTGAGTATGAATGAGCGGAGGGCATATGCACTGTCGCCTGGAAGAGAAAGGGGTCACATTAGACACATGCATACATGTATTACACCTACCTACTATGTGTTATGGGGGTCTGATGATGTGGCTCACCTAGGAGGTATCCTTCTCCAAAATCGCCAGCCATCAGCCGTGCATATATGCCGCTCTGTTGGAATATATAGGAGTCATGGGTACTTCCTGGAAATTTTGCTACCAGGTCTGTGATGGTGCACTTGGCATTGCAGATCACCTGCACGTTGATGGTGTGTGTAGATTTCCGATTGCGGTATATGTATTCGGTGTCCGCTGGTGGGCAAATCGGAATATGCGTGCCATCTATGCACCCGATGATTTGGGGAAATTGTGCCATCTGGTAGAAGTCTGCTTTGGTTTGTAGCAGTTCTGCGTGGGTTGCAGGGAATGAGATGTATTGGTCCATCCTGTCTATCATGGCGTCAAGGAATATGTGGAAGAACCTTGACAGGCTGCTCTGGCTCACCCCTCCTGCTGCTGCTGCTCCACTTTGATAGCTACCAGACGCTACCAGGTGTAGGCTGCATAGCACCTGGACGTGCGCAGGGATGGCGTGTGCCCTTGGGGTGTGGTGGTCCAAGTATGGCTTAAGGTCCCTGATGAGCTCAAGTATGGTGTCAGAGTCCAGCCTGTATCTCTGTAGGATCTCAGCCTCAGTGAGCATGAACAGGGTTATCCTCTGTCTGTAGACCTGTTCATTTCTTAGCCATTCCCTCTGTCCTTCCTGCTGTAGCCGTAGCCGCCTCGCAATGACATAGAAAGCTGCCATCCTGCAAGTTGCAATGCATTTTGGGACTGTTTATATGGGTTGGAGTTGGTTACCACCTGATTGCAATCCATGGTAAATACCGAGTGAATTCTACCGATTTTGAGCCGATTTCGGTGTTTCTGTGCCTCCCTACATCTCCCCAACTGTCGGAATCGGGGAATTTCCCGATCGGAGATTCATACGAATCGGCATGTTTTCCGATTCGGCTCATGTCCGAATCGGTATTTTTTCCGATTCGGTACATGGACCGAATCGGTGATTTTCCGATTCGGTGTCACTAACAATTCGGTTCTTGGACCGAATCGGTGATTTTCCGATTCGGTGTCACTAACGATTCGGTACATGGACCGAATCGGTGATTTTCCGATTCGGTGTCACTAACGATTCGGTACATGGACCGAATCGGTGATTTTCCGATTCGGTGTCACTAACGAATCGGTACAAGGACCGATTCGGTCCTTGTAACCGATTCGGTGTTTTTCCGATTCGTTACATATCCGATTTTCGGTATGTACGTATCGGATTCTTTCCCATTCGGTACTCATTCCGAATCGGTTTTCTATCCGATTCGTTCTGTTTTTGGTTCCCTACATCTCGATGGCTGTTTACCGATCGGTAAGGGCCAAAAATCGGTATTTTCGGCCGATACCGATCGGTAAAGCCCTACCTACATCGGGCCCATAGTGCTTTCTCCGCATTCAGCGACGGTGGTTAGCTAAAACAACCCATCACGAGCACAAATATATACATTTAATAAAAAACTCTGAAAAACTAATTAAGGATAGAATCTCGTTGTTTATATATTGTCTCACTGGAGGTAGGTTCTATCCGGTACCTCTATCCTCCCCCTCTTTGTTGTTTTGATAATAAGACACCTATATAGACAAATAAAATAAATGGTCTGAGAAAAATAATTACTGAGTTAAAGCAGTGCATTTACCCTTAAGTATGGACTGATAGGCAGAAATTCATTATAAATATGTTGATAGTAAGTCAATCGTATTGATATATTGACACTTAGACTGACAGGCAAATGCAATGATCAACAGGCAGAAAAAATATATAATTAGTAAAATAGATTCACAGACAGACAAATTGATAGCTTGACAAACAGGTGTAGAAGCATACAAATTGATTAGAAATTAAACCAGGGCTTAAATTTACAAACTCATAGGCAAAGCCCGAGACATACATGCAGTTAGACACAAAGGAAAAGAAACCTGCAGTCAATATGCAGAATTTATTAGACATACAAAGTGACACATAGAAAAACTAACATAAAAACACAGGCACATGCACATGCAGGACAGCATATGGGCAGACAATTTGGAGAGATACGCAGACTAGCAATTCCGTTGTCTTTTAGCACAAAACACGTTCTAGCCTCGTATTCGTTTAATTCTGTATAGTCAAGTTTCACATTCAGTTGACTGCATGCACCTAGTGCTGCAGTCAGAGTACATGTTATATTTTTTAATATTAATTTTTCATTGCATGTAGTGCTATTAAGTAGTGTATAACGCAGCAGACTCTACAAGGCTGCATTTCATGAGGCGTTCAAAAATAGCATATGCTGCCCTGAGCCGGGTGAGCATGAAATTGTGATGCAAACCCCAGGAGAAGAGATCACAGATATGAATGACAGTCACAGGGCGCGGCGGCCAGCCATCTGTGCCAGCCTCCATGGAATCTAATAAGGGTAGAGTGCTCTAATGACATTTCCCGCATCCCCCTTTTAATAGAAACCACGACAACGAAAATATTTATATACGATCGCAGGGCTGCCAGAAAAAAAACTCATGTCACCCACTTTATTGATTCATGGTGGGTCTGTTGCTGCCCAGAGCATCTGAGCCCAGGATGGCATGGATGCCCAGCTGTAAGATATGGGAATCTGGGTCGTCCCTTTCTCAGAGGTAACAGAAAGAATGTAGAGTAGGCGGATCCCCTTGGAGCAGTCCTGCGGTGGAACCCCCACAAATAGTGTACATTGTTACTGTGCCATTCTCGAGTGCATGTAGTTGCCCAAAGTCTGCACAAGCAAAGTGCATGATGGGTAATTGTGACAACACAGACTTTGCAAATGGCTCCCACCTACACTTGGCAGACGCTGCTCATTCCCTGCTTTGTGATTATAATACCGCCGCACAGCATTTGTGCCTTCCACTGAGAAATGCAAAGAAAGAGGACCTCCCACAGGGACATCTTAAGGAATTTGGGGGGGCCTGTACCAAACCTATTATGGGGCCTTTGTTGAAACAACTTCCTATTTATAATTCATTTTCAGCTGATTCACGCCCTAATGATGTCAAGCCACATTGAACTGAATGTTAACATTTAAGAAGTCCGAAAAGAAAGGAGAGAAATGATATCCAATAACTTGCATAAATGATTACCTACAATTCTGCACCGATTATATTTAATACACAGCCTGTTGTGGAGGCAGAATGCAGTCTGTACCCCAAGTTCTACAGGTGCTTGGGCTCCTGTTCTATAGAGTTCCTGGAACTATAGATAACTTCACGACTGATACACCACTATAGGCACAGGAAGGGCTTCCAGGGTTAAGCCAGGTCAGAGCTCATAAACACTAAAGGTGGCAGCACACTCAGACTCTACAAATTCCAGCATTCTTGGGCACTGGATGGCAGTGATTCCAGGCACTACAGAAGTTACTATCTCAGGCACCGTAGATGGCCGTGCTGTCTATCACTAGAGATGGGTGCACGCGGAGGCACTGAAGAGGGTTGCGCCCAAGGCAGTCGAGATGTCAGCTTTGATTTCATCAGCTGTATCTCCCTTCATAAAGTTCAGAGGTTAGGTCATACATTGATATGTTTCTGGCAAATTGTTATTATATCCAAACAATAGCATACAAACTATTGTGTAATCCCATGTGAAATATGGTTAGGCCAGGTTCACTGTAATTCCTACATCCACAGTGTAGCTGTCCAGGCAGCAATCCACAGAAATTAGACTGCAAATTTAATGACACGCAAACAGTTTATTATTTCTAAACATTATTATTGGATGTGTAATGAAGATTTTAGAAAGTACATCGTTCAACAACCTGAGTCATGCTGGCATCACTTGCAGGGGGTGGGGCAACAATGCACTGAGTGACTTTGATGGGGGTGTTTTCGTCCCTTTATACAATAGGTAGAGGTTTGCCTCCAAACCAAAAGGGGTTCATTTGCCCCAATTCCTAATTTCTCATCAGATGAACCATGGGAGCTCAAACCCAAAGTTGACATAGTGTTTACTGAGCTTAAGTTCACCAACCTAATCTAAATAAACATTACTTGTGGTAGCTCTTTAAAATGGCAGTTTAGCAGGGGTGCCTTTTTTTATATTAAACCATGAAAGGGAGGCTCATGTGACCGATCCATTCCCTCCTCTCGCTCAGGTAGACAGGTTTCGGGAATAGTAATACACTTTGGTTCTTGCCATGGACAAGTGTGAGTTATACGAATAATACAATAATAACAATCATACAGCAACAGTTTAAAAAGAAGAAATTGATATACTTGGTTACTTAATAATGCAGTAAGGAATTTGGCGTTCATAGTTATGTTTTGGTATAATTCCATAAGCCCAGTTACAAACAGGTAACATTAGTTGGAGCAGACACATGCTTACTCAGATCTTGAATGGTGCGAACACATATGTGAAAAGTTCGAACTTTGCAAATGTTTGAAAGGTTTAGGTTTGTGTGTCTGACATCTCTGTTCACCCAAGTACCAGATGTCTTAAGAGGGGGAAATTAGGAAAGCCTTTCAGCAGGGTACAGAACAGGTGTCACTCTCAGTAGGAGCTTAAGCACAGTGACCATTGGGGCACACACACTTCAGATGGATTGTGTAGTGGTGTTTTTTTATACCACATAAGAGGTTTATGCAAAGCACATATTCACACTTGGTGCTGAATAATAGATATTTACCACTACCTAATTCAATCATACTCGCAAGCAAAGGCTGAAAGGGCCCACAGGATTCAAACCCATGACCATGATGGATTCTTGCAGTGGTGAAGCAGGGTCAAGTTTTACCATATAGTGCCCCAGGCCCATTCTGTCCACATTTGAGGCATGAGAGCCTCAAATGTCCTTGCCAGCCAATAGACAGGTGCTAAAATTGTCCACACTGCCTTGAGCGTCTACAGAAGCAGTAGGCCTCATGCCCTTCTGTAACCTTAGATGTATCTCTCCTATGAAGGCCACTAAACTCAGGTCACTGCCTTTCTGATGAACAAATTCCCGAACCCTTGTCCTCTACATGCACATCTTGCTGTACATTGAGATCATGATGAGTTAAACAGGAAACATCTGTCTTCTAGAAGACCAAGATGGGCTAAGAGTAGAGGTGGGGGCTAACTGCAACATTCTCACCTGATGTTTTGATAGCTTTGGAAACCATGACCGTTACATGGCTCAAAAATAAACTGTAATGATAAACTTTGTACCTTTTTGTAACTTCAGTTTTCGTAATTCGCCGAGAAGTGATCACATTTGTTTCCAGTTTTTTGTAATGTTCTACAGTCAAATATCTGCTAATGTTGTTATTCTGCGGTCACAGTTCCTCATTAAAACTGTATAAAAGAACTGTCCACTGACCAGCTCCTTGATCACTTCTAACAGTGTAATTTACATCGAGGTACGCCCAGCTAGCTGTTTGATTTATGGATTAATTGAGAATTATGTAAGGCTATGCTGCCTCTTTGTACTTTGATATTCAATTTCTCTCTCTCGCTCTCTCTCTTTGAATTGCCGTGATTTTAAACTTACCAGTCTGCATGTTTTTACTCTTGATTACAGATGTTTCTTTGAAAGTCATTATTTACTTGTTTAAATAGACAGTGCCACTCCTGACTCGACTCTTGCTTTTCAGAAGTGAATCTTGTTATTTCAGATTACACATTCAGTGTTCATTCCTGTGGGTAATAAAAACACAGTGGGTAGATTAATCCACTGTGCCCCCAAGTCATCTGGAGCCTTTTATTGTGAGAGCCCTTTCTTTGTTCTATTCCAACTGTTCCATTATGAACAATCTGATAAAGTCTTGCTATGCAGCTTTTTAACAGGGAAACAGCGTTTACAACGCTGTCATTACATCGTGCTACTATTACAACGTGGTTGTTAAAACGACCGCGTTGTTAGTACGCGATGCATTAACATCGCAAGTCATTACAACGTTTTCAACTAGGGTGTGCTGAGGTATTGGAAATGAATTCCAACACCGTCCCTAATAATGCGCAAACTGGAGTAGGAATAGTAATTGATACTATTCCTAAGTCCAGCGCGCTCCCTAGTGCAAGTTGTTGTAATGACTTGCGATGTAAATGCATTGCGTATAAAGAATGAAATATTATGGCAGGTGCCAACTTTCTCCAATTTGGGTTTAGCTTTTTAACGAAAAAAACTCCTGGTCTCACCTAGTTAATGCCAGGATTAGGGGCTTCAACAAAAATATGGAGGTCATTTTTAGATTTTCCCAAAAATGAGCTTCTCGCCCCATAAAAGTAATTGTTGATATCTACAAAGCACGAACCTGCGTGGTTACACTATATGGCGCTGGAGTTTGGGGCTGCTCAAACACATCAGGCCTCCAAAGAGCAGAGAACTTAGTGTTAAAATGTGTGCTGACACTACCCAAAAACACCCCTTCTACTATGTGTCATAATGAACTAGGTGTTACACCACTATCTTTTCGTATACAATTAGCACCATTGATGCTTTGGCGCAGCATTTGGGTAAAAGAAGAACCAGCCCTGAATCGTGACATAATTTTAGACTGCTTGAAATTGGACTATGTTAAAAAAAATCCTGTGGCTCTCTAATCTGCAAGATCAATTGGAGAAGCTGGGACTGCAGGATTGTTTTAATCATCCCGGAGATATATCTGCAATTCTTAAGGCTAAGCTTAAAAGTGACTTTCTGTTATTTTTGAAGCATGAAAGGGATAACCCAGAGTTGGTAAAAAAAAAAAGGGGTTGTAGAGCATTCATTGTTAATTAGCTCCCCACAAATTGAATCCTATCTTTCTTTCTATTTTAACTAAGCAAAGATGTTTTATCAGATCAGGTTCAGGATGGGTATCGCACATTTACTGGCCTCGTACCCACGTAATATATATTTTGATGCCAAATTAGACCTGTGTCCATGTAATTCAATTTCAGCACAAAGCACTATGGCTGAGATACCCGCCACCCCCTCTCAACACAATCCCCAAGAATGGGAATACGGAAACAGTGCTGAACTTTTGGAAGGCGGGAGGGAGTTACCCTCCTGGCCGTATTTATTAAAATATGAAACAAAATTAAAACATTAAAATAACAGTTTCATATCATGTACAATTTCATTTCCACATTACGATGTTTTGGCTGACCTTAACACATTTCTAATACAAAGGTTCTCCTAGCCGATACTAACATCCTACAAATGCATTTTCAAATTGAAATTGTACATCCTAACGTTAAGGGCCAACGGCAAGGTCGTAACCGGTGTCAGATCCCTAAACCAGAACTCCCCCCTCACTTGTGAGGGGCGGCCGCACAGAGGACTGCACCTCATGTGCACATACCAATTTCCCTTGTCTTGACGGGGGCCCCAATTAACTCGACGCCATCTTAATGGTCGTCCGAGGACTCGTGTGAGGTGTCTAGAAGGTAGCGTAGACCCCCCTCCCCACCCCACACAACTTACCACATCTGCCGTCGCAGATGTCCTGGCCCCGGGAAATTCCCAGGAGGGGCCCGTAGCCCCTCCTATCCAGGGAGGGGCCTTGACCGCCTTCCCTTTCCTTTCGGCGTCCCTTCCTTAGAAGGGACCGCCTCCCCGTTGAGGGGCCAATGGCCACCTCCCCCCGGGCGCTCCCATCCGTAATGGGTGACGCCCCCCCCAGGGATCTTCCAATTACTGCTCACCGATCATTATTTACTTTCTTCACAGAATGATTTACAGCAGCCACCGAAATAGCCCCCCGCCACACTTTCCGTGGAATCATATGGGACCATGCAATCGTGCACCCTGGAACCCTTCTCGCCAACCAACTTACTGTGGATAGTATCGCCTCGAGAAGTAGTCGTCTACCAGTGGTCACCAAATCATTGCCCCCAAGATGCACTATGATTATAGCTGGCGGTGACCTTGTCCGCCCTAACAAACCCTCCATAAAAGTTTGAAACTGGTCAATACAGAGCCCGCCCCTTCCGTAGAAGGTCACCCTGTACCCGTATTCCCCAGCCATGTGAATCATGTCACCTGCTTTGAATACGTCCGCGGCACGCCTCACGTATGAGTGGCCCACGACCCACACCACTTTTTCCTCAGCCGGTGATCTTTGACCGCTGGTTCCCAGGTGTCGGGTCGACTGCACAGTCCGCCCCGCCTCGTAAGCTTGCGAAACTGTAAACCAAACAAAAACAAGAAGCGTGAGTACATGATATCAGCTTCACAACATGTGCAACCGCACATACCTTTTGTAACAATTCGAGGACCAACGCCCCAACTGTTTTACTTTTTCCACACTCAGACCCCTGGCTGTAGCCTCTGCAGCAGCCCCTATCCGGAAGGAATGGGTCCCAAACTCGCCCGGGTTCAAGCCCGCGGCCGAAATTGCCATAGCATGCACCCGCTGGAACTGAAACCTCGTCAGTGGGGTGGCATCAGCGTGTCTCAGCAAGGTCCCCCCCCATGATGCCGCCCTCTGCGCCAAATACTCCTCAACGCATGCAACAGGGCACATGGGAGATCCGGGAATCCGCTGGACTACTACACTGTCCCCGATCGCACCCTGATCGGTCTTGGACCTGGCAAACGAGACAATCAACGTCTCCCCCTTAACTTGAATGTGCTCTCGGCACAGTCCACCCCCCGTATCCTGCTTGTTCTTCGCCACCAGTTCGCTTACCCGCATAGCCCCATGGAATGCTAATGCAAAAGCGGCCCGGAATAACACTGTTTCTGAATGAGATGAACATGTCGCAGGGAGTACGGCCAGTAACAGGACCAACCTTTCCAGACCTATCGGGTGCCTTTCATCTACTCTGCGACCCTCAAGGCGTTGCCACCCACGCAGCGCTTTCTGTACTACAAAAGACGCTGTGGGGTCCTGGATACCATGAGCCCGTGCCATAAAGGAAATGGCGGCCCGATGCCTCTGGGCCGTAGCTACCGATTTGCCTGCCTGATGTAATGACAGCAAAAACTTTAAGACATACTCTTCTTGGCCCCAAAGCTCCCCCCTAGCAGAACCCAAAAAGGACCAATAGGAACGGAACGCCCCTTCATATGTCTTCCTTGTCCTGGGTGCTAAACTCTCTCCCACGAGGTTTTGTAGTTCGGGGCACCGAGAGACCAGAGAGCTTCGGGAAATGGTGCCGCCACCGGGTCCGCTGTGGGCAGAAAACCCCAGAAGGCCTGCATACGGAAACGAGAAAGCGCATCAGCAGCCTGATTCAGCACCCCTGGCACATGTCTTGCCCTAAAGAGCACATTCAATTGCATACATAGTAAGACAATTTCCTTGAGCAACCTCAGAATCCATTTGCATCGTGCTGCCTGACTATTGATGCACTCAACCACGGTCATGTTATCAGACCAGAACACCACAGAGTGATCCCGAAACCCCTCAGGCCATGTTTTCAAGGCCACCAGAATAGGGAACAGTTCGAGAAAAGCGATGTTACCTGTAAGCCCACTCTCGTGCCACCATAACGGCCATGTTTGAGCTGACCAGTGATTACCAAATATGGCGCCAAAGCCTATACTCCCCGCCGAATCTGTCCACAATCCCAACTCCTCGGAGGACACCGCCGGCTTGTTCCAGACAACCCGACCATTGAAATCCGCCAGGAATGCCAACCAAATGCGCATGTCCTGGCGAATCTCTGCCGAGAGCCTCGTGCGGTGGTGCCCCTCTTTAAGACCGACCATGGCTTGTGCAATCGAGCGGGAAAAAGGGCGGGCCATTGGCATCACTCTAAGGGCAAAATTCAATTGACCCACAGTCTGCTGCAATTGATGCAAATTTACCTTAGTCTCGCTAATACATGTTTCAAGCGAGGCCCTGAATTTCATTACCTTTTCTTTGGGCAACCGGAAGCAACTCTCTTCGGAATCGAGCTCTATTCCAAGAAACTCGAGCGAAGTAGATGGCCCCACAGTCTTACCTGGCGCCAATGGCACACCAAACTGACTCATCAGACCACAAAATTCATTTAAAGCCTGTGCACATTCTGGGTCCCCGGCTGCCCCCAGGAACAGAAAATCGTCAAGATAATGCATAACATGCTGAAACCCCGTCATTCTTGTGAATGCCCATTGCAGAAAACTACTGAATTTCTCAAAATATGCACAAGATATGGAGCATCCCATTGGCATACATTTATCCATGTAATAGCGTCCCTGAAACATGAAACCAAGGAGACGCTGATCGTCTGGGTGTACCGGGAGCAACCGGAACGCTGACTCGATGTCTGACTTGGCCATCAGAGCTCCGGGCCCCAGGCGATTCAACATGGCGACGGCATCATCGAAAGATGCGTACCGCACCGAACAAACTTCCGGGTCTATCGCATCGTTCACCGAAAGACCTCTCGGGGCTGACAAGTTATGTATCAATCTAAACTCACCCGGGTCCTTCTTGGGGACCACTCCCAAGGGTGAACAAACAAAATTAGCAACTGGTTGTATGTCAAATGGTCCAGCAACCCGACCCCGGGTCACCTCCTTACCAATCTTTGCTTGTACCACCGCCGTATTCTGCAGGACCGACAGTTGGTTCCTACACTGTGCTTTACCCTGAAAATTCCCCACCGGGATGCGGAAACCATACGAAAAACCGTCTCGCAACACCCCAGCGGAGACATGATCCGGGTATTCATTGAGCCAAGGAATCATTGCCATGGTATCAACCGGGGTAGGTAAAGGCGCCCCTCGGACTATTTCAGACCTGTTTGGTGCTTTCCCTACTTCCGTTATCACCCGTTTTGGCTCTGCACATGGTCTCGGGATGCGAGGACTGTCCACACCCCCCACATTCGTGCCTAAACTTGCATGACCCCTGGGGCCTTGTACACTTTCCCCTGTTAAAATTCCAGCAGACCCCTTTTTTACCTGTATTGCCATTCGACCTTGAATGGTGCTCGTTACTTGATCCCGCCCGAAAGGGCGCCCCTGATGAGTGGCGGGAAAACTCGCCCCCGTTCCCCCCCAACAATGGCGCCTTTGTCATGCCTGATTTCTCCATTTTTTGCCAGGAAATGGAGTCGTAACAATCCCACGTCAGAGATGTGTCGAACTCCTTGGCCTTACGAAAGATATTATCATAACAAAACCACTGATTGCCCTCATATGTCTGAGAAAACTCCATAATACGTGTCTGGTACATGGGTAACTCGGCCAACAGTTCAGGCCTCCGTTCCCCCATAATTGCAGTGAATATCCCAAACGCTCTGCCCCAATTACCTATCGTTTCATCAACTCTGAAAGCGGCCATCTTGGCGCGCCAAACACTCGGGTGCAGAAACTCTTTTTTCATTTTCACATGCTCAATCTCGTAATGATCAGTTAATAAAGAAAACATGTTTATATATTTCTCAGCCCATATCCTTTCTTTGATTTCCATCGGAATATGCTGAGCCACTTTCTCCCTTCTCGAGGGTACTGACCCCTCCCCCGCACTTGGCAATAGCTGCTTACCTGAACCGGAAGCTGTGATCGTAGTCGCTGCCGAACTCATGCCCGCTGCGGGTTGTCCCACTGGAGCCTGCGGGGGAACAAAAGGACATGGTGCCTTTGCAGCCTCTCTTGATTGCCGCAACTGCTTCATTACTGCCCTGGCGTCATCTGCCGTTGCCCCCTCATTCTCTTTCCCCAACCATGCTGCCAACTGTGCAGCCAACTCGGGAGGCATATCCTCCCCGTTCACTGGGGTAACTACAACGGGAATTCGTTGTCCCTCGTTCGGGACCGGGATCGGCGCCTCAGTCGGTGTATCAGGGTGCGCCGGCGGCGTCTCGGGAACCGGGGCCTCTCCCCCAGTTGCTCCCCTCTTGGCCCTTCTACCTCTCCCGTTAGGGACTACTCCCGGCAATGCTGGTCCGACGACTCGCTTAGGGCCCCCTACACCGTTCATTGCCGCCATCTGTTTCTTCATCTCGGCCATGTCCTTCACGAGCATGCGGAGCATCTGATCGGTACCGACCCGCTTTCCGACCTTCTTGCCCGGCATTGTCCAACTCTGATTCTCTGAAAGAACAAAGACAAAATTAAAACGCTCAAAATTGGCTCTTCGTTCCGTCTCGAGCTCACGTGCAGCGGGGAGGTGCAGCTTCAGAGCACAGGAACAAGAGGATGCTTCCTTGGCTTGTCGCTCCTTTTATCCTTCTTCGGGCGGGCGTAAACCCGCCTCCACCCGCCTCCGGGGGCGTGGCTGGCGGCTTCAGTGTCTAGGACAACCCACTCTTGGGCGGGAAAAAGCGCGCCCCGGCTACGCCGCTTTGGGCATACCAGCCGAGACTCGCCTTCCGCCCAAGATGGCTTCCCGGGGGGGTCGGGGCACTCCACCATACGTTCGGGGGGACCGAGTGGTCGCCCCTTTCCATTTGCACTTTGTTTTTTTGTAAATTGTATTCTAATCCTAGACGCATCTTTTTAAAACCATTATTAAGATTTTTAAACATTAGAAAGTGTCATTCTGCATTATCTCATTTACTTCTTTTAAACAATGAGTTTACTTGTGTTATGGTCTATAAGTATATCCCTGCTGCAGTTCGACTTTGTAATGTTGTTGATAAATGAATTCCTGGGTATTATTTGAGTCGGTTGAAATCCTTTTATGTGTATTAATGCTAAAATATTGTATTATCTGCTCTTTTTTGGCTGCCATCAAGCCGAATAAAGATTTTTGACTGACTGACTGGCATTGTGTACTAACAACGCAGTTGTTGTAATGACCGCGTTGTAAAAGAATGCGATGCAATGCATCGCGATGTAATGAGACATATTCATTTTTAACTTAATGTCCTAGGTCCTCATTCCTGCTTTTGAACCTATCAGCACTCTTTTTGAATGATGGAACCAACCTACAAGCACCTATTAATGTTTTTTGCTTGGATTACACACTTTATAAATATCTGTGCAAACCTCTGGGATTTTTTGTATATCTCATCTGTATCCAATTTAGGAGATACCCCAATTACAGGCTTCATTGATTGGGAAATCTACTGCTGATACGTATTAGATTAGGTACATTGTAGAACCTCAAACAACTTATCTCTGACTCTCTTTCCCAATACAGAGTATTGCAAATGTGTATGTTTAGTGTTGAGAGTGGGAGTGTGGCATCCCGGGTCCAGGTGGGTCACCAACAGTAAAGTGTTGAACAGTCACAAAGCTGCAACTTTGAAGGTATTCACAAATATTCTAAACGGTTTTTCAAATCCACTCTGTGCATCTAAACATAGATTCAAATAATTCTGGGTGTAAATTAGGTGTGATAAAACCTCCAGCATTTTCTTATTTTCAAAGAGTATAACAAAGGATATTCTATCCCATGAAAACATATTTTACACGCAGAAAAAAATAAAACAATAAGCATTAGCAATGCCAATAGGTCACGCATTTGGGACCTATTGGTTTTGACAATGGTTTTTAGTGATGATGCACACTGTGGATACTCGCAAACATTTACCCAGGGGCCACAAACTATGGTCAGCTACTCCACAGAAGGGTGGGGGTCAGGGGAGAGGTGAATGTAAGGTGGGCATAGGTAAAGAAAAGCATGTACAGGGTGTGGACTGCGCATCATGTAGTTATTTTGAGGGTTTCATTCAATACTGCCCTCTAAGTTATGCTACTAGTCTCTAGAAGAGGCATAGATCTGCCAATACTGTGTTATTCTCTCTGTTAGTCACTATCCATTTACTGCACTCTGGGTTAAGCCTTCTTTGCTTGCTAATGCTACCTTAGTGAGACAATTGTGCAAAGGAAGTAACTTTATTATTGAATTGGAATTATATAGAATCTCAGGTAACACAATCTCTTTATTTCTTTAGTCTCTATGAGTACATATTAGAAATTCTTAGGAACAGACTCAGTTAAGGTAGCAAGGGCTATACAATGTTTTGACAAAGACCCCTTCTTTATCGAGATTTGGGTGGTTCTTCTAATTGTCGTTTATTTTGTTTGTACACATAACTTCCTTTATAGCTCTTGATTATATCACTGTGCATTTTTATATTCTTGTGAAAAGTACTCAAAATGTATCACTGCACTGTTTTCAGTGGGTCATATTAACATACATCGTAATGTTTTGTTGAGATAATAGAACTATGTTTAAAAAAAATGTTTTGTTGAGATGTTATATTTTTGGGAAAAGTCCTCGGAATATATCTCTGTACTGTTTTCAGTGGGTCTTATTTACATCAATTGTACTGTTTTCTTGAGGTGTGAATTACAGTGATCTCAATATATGCTTCATTGATGAAGACTAGTCTTTATGAGCACTTGTGTCTTAATACTTAATACTGAAGTAAAAGCTGAAACATGCATGCAAGATATTTGAACAAATGTTATTTATATTACAGTAAGCTGCTTAGTTCAAGACCTGCATAGAAACAGGATCGCTGAAAAGAAGTGCATCAGCAAGGGCTCATGTGTGAATTAAACTTCGCAATTGGTATTTACAGATAACACAGTTTCCACTGAAATGATCTCTAAATTTGCATAGACATAGTCTTACTGCGAAAACTATGCAACACACAAATGATATGTGGAAATAGGGTTTCAGAGTATATCTCATTTGTGCATCAGCAAGTGTATGGATTTTATTTTGTTCCAATTAAAATCTGTGTTTTCTCCACACTTATGAGTTAAAAAGAAATTACTTAATTTGTGCTTTCCAAACCCCAAAAATATTGTATAATATGTGTACGGTTCATTTACAGGTATTTACATTTTGTTGTGTTCTAGGACAAAATTGACATCCTGTAGTCTTTCCGTTTACACTCCCTGTACCCAGCACGATTGTAGCACAGTTCACTTTAAGAATTCCTCTCATTTTGCAGTCAGAGAAAGAAAGGTAACACCAACCTTCTTTTTAAAAGACCAAGCAGCAATCTGTCAGAAAACACAGCGGACATTTGACTTCTCTCTTCGAATGCAGAGTGAATGTGAAAAGATAAAAACTAAATTTGAAGGACTCTTTATGGCTCATTTACCATCTGAAATCCAGCATGGTCACAGGCATGAAATTGGTGAACTTGTAGTGCAAGAAATAAGTTGAATCAGTCATCCAGCAAGATAATTCTCCAAGGGAAAGTGAACTGCTGGCACATAGGTGTAAGAAAAGTAATATGTTTATTACAAACTACTGAGCTGCAGCAGCTGCTCTTGAAATAGCATACAAGAGAGGCAGCTGAAAACACAAGAACTCTCAAGGAGTTACTCACCAAAAAGAAAAAAGGAGTTCCCGCACAGCGAGCACTTGTGAAAGAATACAAGAAGCCAATCAGAGAGGCGGTAAACATGCAATGCTCCACAGGAGGGCCAAGGACATGCTGGACAGCCCAAAACAAATAAAGCCAGCAAATGGAACACAAGCAAATGGTAAACAATGGGTCAAAAATATTCCTAGGGACGCTTCAGCATGTCCCCAAAATGTTTTTGCAGCCAGACAGCTGCACAGTCTGGTAGGCTTCAACTAAAAAGAAAATGTCTACTTACACCTTTAGCCTAGAGGTAAACCAGTCGATTTTCCTGGTTTGGGCTAGGCATGAAAATATCCACAAGTATCTCACACCCACAGAAGGTGATCAGAGGAATGCTTACAATTTGTCTAACCACTGGAAATCGCTCGGGTAGGATTCTATCCCATTGTTCCTTTGTCCACCATGCAACCTCAGTTTGGACCCTGACATATGTAAAATCAGTCTTGACTGTGCACCAATAGGGGTCCTAAGGAGTTGCAATATGGCGGAAGATAGCAATATAGACCACAATCAGTACTATATTTTTTTTCCAAACCCAGCCGGGCGAGGAGTATTTTATTTTCACGAGTAACAAGAGGATTAATTGACCTGGAGGGGGTCAAATATGAACATTAAGATAGGGTACAATCCTGTACCTATCCCAAGAAAGTAGAAAAACCATAGATTAAAGAAGGGGTAAGTGGAAAGAAAAAGGTTTTACAGGCAAATAGAAATTTCTTTGGAGCCAGCGAGTGGCTTGCGATTTAAATAAACAATTCCGCAAATCACACCCAACAGCGTCAACAATTGAATATGTACAATGAGTTACATGTCACACTGTTTTTAAAGCGTCAACGTTTCGATCCCTAAAGCTCCTAATGAAACGGGATCATCATCAGGACTGTTTTAGATCACTGCCTGTTTACAATACGAACGCCTGTGAAAGTGAAAAAGAGGGGAAAAATGGAGAAACAACATAAGGCATCCGCCTGAAATCATAAAGTTTAAAAACATTCAGCAGGGTCCATGTATAAATTACAGGCCACTCTTAGCTACATCTCATAGTGAATTATCTGAGATAACGGTGAGTCGTGCTGTCATATCGTGTTTTTTATACATCAGTGCATTTGGCACCGTGAAAAAACGGCGCGTTGACTTGGTGATAAAGTGGTCATTCATTTCTTAGTTTAGTTCTATAGTGCTAAATAGGGCGGGTGGTGACATCACAGGTTCGAGCTAAGCAAGGGATTAACTTGGGGTGCTTGTGATGGTGGTGAGCCCGTGAATTTCTGGTTATTATCGTCTAATTGTGATCCTGGAAACCCGGCAAGGTTTGGGAGGATTGCAGTTTACTTGGGTGAAGTGAGGTGGTGGTGAACGTGGGTGAGGGAAGCACTGACCTACCAAGTCCTTAAGAGGCTTGGTTTGGCGTGGGACTGTCTACGGACAGTCGCCGGGCCGTTAAATGCTGGAGCCAGGAATAATTACCTTCACGGGTCCTAGATCAGGGTCGTGATGGCATGATTGTTCCTTGTTGGGGAGAAGGTGTTTAGTCCATTTCTCTTTCCGGCTCTGGGAGCGGGGTGCTGTATGGTAAGAGATTGATTTTACCATTAGCAATGGGCACTTCACGGTCTGGGTTGGCGTGACTGGCAGGTGAGGATTGGAGCTTACCTTGCTTCAATTGGAAGCAGCGGCGGGTGGGAGACAGGAACGCGAGGGTTTTCTCCCTTTTTGGTTTAGTGGACTCGGTTGGCTCCTTGGATTTGGTCCGCAGGCTCAATGCTAAATTATGAAATTGACATTTAGAACGGCCCTTCCATAGTAGGAGTGAAAGAGTCCGGGCGGGTTTGGAACCAAGCTTACCTGACTTCTCAATGGAAGCGGCGGTGGGTGGGATCCCGTTTCATTAGGAGCTTTAGGGATCGAAACGTTGACGCTTTAAAAACAGTGGGACATGTAACTCATTGTACATATTCAATTGTTGACACTGTTGGGTGTGATTTGCGGAATTGTTTATTTAATTCGCAAGCCACTCGCTGGCTCCAAAGAAATTTCTATTTGCCTGTAAAACCTTTTTCTTTCCACTTACCCCTTCTTTAATCTATGGTTTTTCTACTTTCTTGGGATAGGTACAGGATTGTACCCTATCTTAATGTTCCTATTTGACCCCCTCCAGGTCAATTAATCCTCTTGTTACTCGTGAAAATAAAATACTCCTCGCCCGGCTGGGTTTGGAGAAAAAATATAGTACTGATTGTGGTCTATATTGCTATCTTCCGCCATATTGCAACTTCTTAGGACCCTTGTTCCTTTTAATAAGTAAACGACCCATGGTCCGAAGGCCCCTTTCGGGTTTCCTTGTTTCCAAAAATGATTTGAGCGCAAACGCTGGTTTGCAAGGCCTCACATCCCGTCCAAACTATTTGGTTTGGGTTCCCTAGTACCTAGCACCTCTACACCCCACTGCTCTTATACTTACCCTATACGGAGAAATCTCCTTTCCCCTTTTTCTTCAGCAAGGTAACTATGTCAAATCTAGCTCCATTGTACACAGACGATTATCTTAAACACTTATGTTCAGGACCCTCACTGCTTTCAGACAATGCAGACATCTCCAACCAGGTCAATACCTCAATACCGGAACAACTAGAAAAACTGAGGAAGAAGCAAGTTCGTTTACAGTTAATGGTATTAATGTTAACTGATTACCTTAAAGCTGAGATTATTCCCCTGGGCCTCCAAGTTCGGAATATACCGGGTATCTTCACGGATAACCCAAAATACATATCAGGGTTCAGTTACATAGGGACCACCTGTTCCCGCCATTGGTTGGCACTAGGCATTGACACAGCGTCTGAAACATTGAAATCACTAGAGGTAGAAATTGCAGAAATTCTTAAACAGATTGAGGATTCTGATACTACTGCTGAAAGCAAAAAACTCATAGAACAGGTAGATAAGACTGTTGCAGAGTTCTACAGAATTGAGCAAAATAAAAAATCAAATAAAGTCAAAAAGGATATAAAGTCCTATAACATTGAAACAACTTATCCTTACTTACAAAAGGATTTTTATACAACTAAGTCATACACCAATCCCCAACAAAATAGACCTTGGGGTAGATATAACAGGAGACAGAATCTGGTGGGTTTCTCCGATACCTCTGCCGATTCGTCTGATAACTCGGACGCCGGCGAAGGGTCCAGTACATCAAGACGGGGTGGAGCACATCAGAATTCGAACACTTTTTTACCGAGAGGCCAGCAAGAACCGCCACAACGAGGGCGCGTCAAGAAAGCCCAGAGATGGGTCAACCCACCTGGGGAACGGAGGACCAGGAACAACTATTACCAATGGTAACACAGACTCCCTCCGTAACTGACACCATTCCCATCTTCAATCTTACCACTCACTTGCTGGCCCAAGATGAACTCTCCCTCCTTAAAAAAGGCCTCACCTTTGTTCCTACTGTGGCACCTAACTTCATGGAGTTACACACCGAACTCCTAAGGTTCTTCAGGCGTGTTCGTTTGAAGGCATTTTTCCAAATCCACCCATCG
Organism: Lissotriton vulgaris; assembly: GCF_964263255.1. NCBI lineage: Eukaryota > Metazoa > Chordata > Amphibia > Caudata > Salamandridae > Lissotriton > Lissotriton vulgaris. The sequence goes on along the minus strand of NC_141691.1, from coordinate 1,720,394,949 downwards.
CCAGAAATAAATGCACAGACTCCCTTTCGCCCTCCTTCAACCTTTTTACCATCTGAAAGTCTAATACCACCAGAAGTAATCACATTCGAGAAACTGGTGCTTAAAGTCCTCACGAGCATGAAACAACAAAAAAGGTTTATACCATATAACATCACACTTAAAGAAAAACAGGCCATCTGTTCTCTAAAAAACAATGACTCAATCGTGATTAAAAGTGCAGACAAAGGGGGTGGAATTGTCATACAGGAGCTTGACTCTTATACATCTGAAATCCAAAGACAGCTAGACAATACAGACCACTACCTTAGGCTCGCATCTAACCCGACCAAGGTTCTTCAGGAACTGATACGCAAGATAACAACAGAGGCAGTATCAGAAGGTTTCTTGACTAAAAAAGAATTCAACTATCTAAATGTGAAAAGTCCAAGAACCCCGGTAATATATACTTTACCAAAGATTCACAAGAATCTAAGCACCCCTCCAGGCCACCCAATTGTATCGGCACGCGGCTCAATACTGGAACCCTTAGGGGCATTTGTTGATTTCTTTATAAAAGAATTTGTCCCTCCAACAGCCTGCTATGTACGTGACTCCATGTCCATGATTAACCTGATCGAGCATCATTCCTTCAATCCCCTAACCGATACCCTATGCACCATGGACGTGGAGTATCTGTATACAAATATTCCGCAAACAGCGGCTTTGCTTGTTATACAGAGGACTCTAGATAGTCGCCCACGTCCACATGCTATTCCAACATCCTTTATTTGCAAATTACTGGAACTCTGCCTGACCAGGAATTTCTTCACATTTCAAGGCCTCTTCTATCAGCAAATTAAGGAGACCTCCATGGGCGCGATTTTTGCCCCCAACCTGGCCATATTGTTCATGGATGAAATAGAAAGGCAGGTAATCCTGCTACCCTCTAATCCCTTCTTCTCCGGTGTCATCATGTGGCGCAGATACATTGATGACATCTTCATGATATGGAGACTAGACACCAATGTGCTGCGCCACTTTTTACACTTGATGAATAACAACTGTTTGGGACTCCAATTTACCTCAACATCTGACAAAAACTCCATAAATTTCTTGGATTTGACAATTTTTCATCAGGAAGGCGAATTGCTTACAAGGCTATTCAGAAAACCCACCGAGAGAAACACTTTGCTAGAGTACTCCAGTAATCACCCCAGGGCATTGAGGGACTCTTTACCATTTTCCCAATTCCTACGAATCAGGCAAAACTGTTCCCATAGGGATGATTACTTTAGAGAAAGCACTATCCTGGCCAACAAACTTAAAGACAGGGGGTACCCGAAGAAAATTGTAAAAAACGCCCTTTAAAGGGCCTGGTACCACCCATGTGAGACGCTCCTTGTTCCAAACCCAAAGAAAAACATGGACAGAATAGCGTGTGTCACAACTTTCTCTCCCATCTCCAACAATTTGAGAAAAATGATCCTAAAACATTGGCCAGTGATTAATGCAGGTGTTCTAGAAATCGAGCGCCCCCTCTTTGCATTCAAAAAAAGCAAGAATCTAAAGGACCATCTGGTTCGCGCAGCGCTTCCCAGTCCTATCCACTCTTCTACTCTTGAGACAGCATGGGGTCTGTCCCCCATAGTTGGACATGTCAAATGTGGTGGATGCACAGTCTGTAATTTAACAATTGAAGGCAAAACGTTTGTTTTCAACAATGTCACCTTTAAATGTAACACTCTCACAAACTGTAACACAAGCAACGTAATTTATCTCATCCAATGTCCGTGCAACAAAAATTATGTTGGCCAAACCTCACAAAAAATCAAGATCCGTGTTTGCCAACATAGGAGCCGCATCAGGTGTCGGACGCCAAATGCCCCACTGGTCGAACACTTCCTGGAGGCAAATCATGATGAGGACGACATTCGATGGACTGTTCTAAAGGCATTGAAACTTCCACAGAGAGGGGGTAGCATGTCCAGTCTCCTTAACAAAGAAGAGTTGAAGTGCATAATACTGCTGGACTCTATTCGAAATGGACTGAACCGGACAGAGGATTGGACATCGCTATTCTAAATGCCCAGTGATGCACAGCCAGCAGTAATGCTTTTTAGATGTGACTCAATATCAGTACCATAAAACTTGGTCACATTTCTCTGAAACCAGAAATAGCTTTGAAATATGAAGAAAACAGAAACTGTCAAAGAACTGAATAATTGAAATTTTACTACTATCATGTTTTAAATTGCTTTAAAATCCAATGTGTATGAATGTGGAGCACTAAAGGCCCTCACTCCTCACGGTTATGAGCACATAACTGCACTATAAGCCACCACAGCACCCTTGATAACCACTGACCGAAATATCGTCACCCACCCTACCATGGCCACTGCAACACAACCCAGTTGCACACCCGCCAAGCCAATTCCACCACTCCATCATGGCCGCGAAACACCAGGAAGCTGTGCCTAGTCCTTCCTTAATTTCAGCCCCTTTCCGGCCTTAAATGACCAACCAATGAGGCACACTTGCACAGCGGATTTGCGCTGCCACCGAAGAGGGAGAAGACCATCGTGTTTCTTCCTCCCACCCACCGCCGCTTCCATTGAGAAGTCAGGTAAGCTTGGTTCCAAACCCGCCCGGACTCTTTCACTCCTACTATGGAAGGGCCGTTCTAAATGTCAATTTCATCATTTAGCATCGAGCCTGAGGACCAAATCCAAGGAGCCAACCGACTCCACTAAACCAAAAAGGGAGAAAACCCTTGCGTTCCTGTCTCCCACCCGCCGCTGCTTCCAATTGAAGCAAGGTAAGCTCCAAACCTTACCTGCCAGTCACGCCAACCCAGACCGTGAAGTGCCCATTGCTAATGGTAAAATCAATCTCTTACCATACAGCACCCCGCTCCCAGAGCCGGAAAGAGAAATGGACTAAACACCTTCTCCCCAACAAGGAACAATCATGCCATCACGACCCTGATCTAGGACCCATGAAGGTAATTATTCCTGGCTCCAGCATTTAACAGCCCGGCGACTGTCCATAGACAGTCCCACGCCAAACCAAGCCTCTTAAGGACTTGGTAGGTCAGTGCTTCCCTCACCCACGTTCACCACCACCTCACTTCACCCAAGTAAACTGCAATCCTCCCAAACCTTGCCGGGTTTCCAGGATCACAATTAGACGATAATAACCAGAAATTCACGGGCTCACCACCATCACAAGCACCCCAAGTTAATCCCTTGCTTAGCTCGAACCTGTGATGTCACCACCCGCCCTATTTAGCACTATAGAACTAAACTAAGAAATGAATGACCACTTTATCACCAAGTCACCGCGCCGTTTTTTCACTGTGCCAAATGAACTGATGTATAAAAAAAAACGATATGACAGCAGAACTCACCGTTATCTCAGATAATTCACTACGAGATGTAGCTAAGAGTGGCCTGTTATTTATACATGGACCCTGCTGAATGTTTTTAAACTTTATGATTTCAGGCGGATGCCTTATGTTGTTTCTCCATTTTTCCCCTCTTTTTCACTTTCACAGGCGTTCGTATTGTAAAAAGGCAGTGATCTAAAACAGTCCTGATGATGATCCCGTTTCATTAGGAGCTTTAGGGATCGAAACGTTGACGCTTTAAAAACAGTGTGACATATAACTCATTGTACATATTCAATTGTTGACACTGTTGGGTGTGATTTGCGGAATTGTTTATATAAATCGCAAGCCACTCGCTGGCTCCAAAGAAATTTCTATTTGCCTGTAAAACCTTTTTCTTTCCACTTACCCCTTCTTTAATCTATGTTTTTTCTACTTTCTTGGGATAGGTACAGGATTGTACCCTATCTTAATGTTTATATTTGACCCCCTCCAGGTCAATTAATCCTCTTGTTACTCATGAAAATAAAATACTCCTCGCCCGGCTGGGTTTGGAGAAAAAATATAGTACTGATTGTGGTCTATATTGCTATCTTCCGCCATATTGCAACTCCTTAGGACCCTTGTTCCTTTTAATAAGTAAACGACCCATGGTCCGAAGGCCCCTTTCGGGTTTCCTTGTTTCCAAAAATGTGCACCAATAGGAACAATCCAGCACGAACTGACAGGCCTGGTCCTACCTGAACCAGAACACAATCACCCCGAGACCGGTTATGCCCTGATTGGAACTCTCCACCTGGGTGTCGTCTGGCTCTAGTGGCACAGTGAGCACGGGACCTATGTTTGGGCATACCCTGCCACTTAGGGCAGAACATAAAACACACAAAAGGTGATGGGAGGGATGCTCTCAATTTAACTAACCACTGACAATTAATCGGGGTAGCTTTCCTCCCCATCGTTCCTTTGCCCACAATGTTACCTCAGTTTGGACCCAGCCATATGTAAATCAGTCTTAACCCTGCTCCAAAGAGAACAGTCCATCCTGAACTGCTATGCCTGCTCCTTCCTGTTTCCGGTACAGGGAAGACATGGCTTGGCAGTTCGGACTGGACTGTTCCCCTGAGGTACAGGGTCAGGCTGATTTGCATATGGCAATGTCTGAACTAGGTTGGCGGGGTGAGTTAAAGAATGATGATGGATTAAACCCAGACCAGTTGGAGCAACGGGCGATAAATGTACTAGTACAGCAACCAGTGGTTATCCATCCCGCTATTGATATATCCAATAGGTATATGGTCTTAGAAAATCAAGGCAACTAAGACAATAGGTCGGATTATCCACATGATATGACATCGGCTGACAATGCGGTGGCGGTTCCTTCTGTAATCCCTATTTTCCTTGGCCCTCCAGCCTTACCGGATTTATCAGATACACCGGGTACACCGGATCTATTCAAAAGGGATGCATCCACTATTACGGGGGTTGGATCTTTGGCAGATATCTTGATTGCTCTAAGAGAAGATATAGGAAAAAGATTTACTATTTCCAAAACCAACCAAGCCGCTGTTCAGTCCTCATGTGAAGCACTAGCTCAAAAAGTCGAAGAAGTAACACAGAGAACTGATGTTCTGGAACTTGAAATTCCAAAACTTAAGGAAGCCTTGCACAGTTCCTCGGTGGAATTGGACAAGTTAGCGACTCAGAACAGGGAATTGAAGGACGACATTGAGCGTCTGGAAAATCACGCCTGAAAAAACAACCTAAACGCCCCCGAAGACGTGGAGGGGGGAGATATCAAAAACTTTGTGATCTCTCTCTTCAAGGACACAATTTTAAAGGAATCTCAGGAAATTGATCTAGCACAGGATATTCAGCGAGTTCATCGGGACCCATATAAGAGGAATCCTGCTTAATCTAAGCCAAGAAGGATCTTGGTAAATTTTCGAACATACTCCCTGAAGGAAAAAATTCTATCCTCTGCTTTGAGAGTAGGCTTGGTAATAATCCAGCTCTTTTTCCAGTTCATTTTCTTTTTCCATCAGGTCTGACATATCACATACTACCGCTACAAAACAGTGGGAGTTGGGTAAAAGAATTACAGTTTTGACTTCACTAGGGGCTAAGGCCCAATTAAGGTTCCCGTCATCCCTCCGAATTACGTGGAACAATCGCATGTATAATATGCAACAGATTGAGGAGGTGGATGCCCTTATTGATAAAATCAGTGGTGGGAGCAAGGTATAAATCAGGAAAGGGTGGTCTGAAGGCTCTATCTTAGTTCAGTAATTACTATAATGGTTATCTGGCAGGGCACCCTAGAGAGGCCAGGATTATGGTTTATATAATTATGTTTTTGATAGCATCAAGGGGACCTCGCCCATAGGGCTCATGCCCGGAGGACCAGGGGGGTTTCCCAGAGGTGTAAGGAGGCCAAACAGGGGCAGGGATGGGCGGCCGGTGGGGGCGGAGCACGGGTGGGGGCGCATTGGGAGAAAATAAAAAAATATCCTCAATCTCAGATTTGTGTTAGAAACGACACCTTCTATAGAATATTGAATGTTGTCTCTTTTAATGGACAGATTTTACAGCCTTAATGAGCAGCAAAATTAAATGAATCTCATGGAACACCAACAGGCTCAGGTGTCCACGCAGGCAAAGATTGGTATTGAAAAATCTCGAACAATGTTCTGCACAGATTTGCCATCTTCAGGAGACCCATCTGAGCAATTCCGAGTGTAAAACCGTCTTTGGTAAATATCGCTGGATTTAGCTTTTCTGCTCCTCAGAACAGGTTGTCCATAACAGAGGGGTGGCAATTATAACTAGGTCAGGGGCAAAAGGTATTATTAAATCAGTCTCCTCGGACCATTCGGGGAGATGGATTATTGCACAGATTGAAATAGGGGGGGGGGGGGGTCGAATTAAGAATAGTGTTGTTTTACGGCCCAAATGGCGACGATCCATCATTCATTTGTAATAGGCAGGCCAAATTAATAGGAAGTACTACCCCAATAATCATCGGAGGAGATTTCAATGTTCTTCTTAATCCCTTACGGGACAGGTCTAATCACAGCCACCATGTTGGTGCCCCACGCATCCGCCGCTCAATGATCAATATGATCCACGATCTTGGGCTGGCCGATGTTTGGAGGGCCAAGAAGGGAGAAAAAACAGGTTTCACCTTTTTTAGTAAAAAATACGGCCACTCTTCGAGGATTGACTACATCTTAACAGACAGGCTGGGTTTAGAGAAGGTTGGTGATATTTCCATCTTACCAAGTATTCTCTCTGACCATGCCTCCATATCCTTCTCTTATTTAAGTGCTAGACAAAATTCTAGATCTAGATGGACTCTGAAGAGGGCAATGCTTTCTGATCCTGATATAATAAGTGGACTTAAAGCATCCTCTACATACTACTTTGCCCTTAACATCGGCTCGACCTCCCTAGACTTTGTATGGGATGCTTTTAAGGCAAATCTTTGTGGGCAGTTAAACAGTCTGATTTGTTACAAAAATAGAGAAGAGTCTCTGGCGTTCCAGAAGTTAGAAAAAGAGATAGGGTTGTTGGCGGAAGTGAGGCTGAGTACCCCTCAGCCACCCATTGAAGAACTGATGCGAGTCAATAAAGACCTTGACCGCCTCCGCCAGTATTACAGGGGGAAACTCGAATCAAAAGTCAAAGCCCAGTGGTCTGCTCATAATATGCAGCACTTCGAATATGGTTAAAAGGCAGGCCCTCCTGGACTGGAAGGCACGGGCAGATCGAGCCAAGAATAATATAAACAAACTAATTGAATGAAACCGTTCTTGTATTGCGCAAACTTAGCCCAGTGGGCGTCAAGGCACCTAAGTCAAATGCAGAAGCTAGCACCCTCCTAAGTCCTATTCTCTCATAAGTAGGCCCTCTTGAAGAAGTAGGTTTTGAGAGCCTTTTTAAACGACTCGATGGAAGGGAGAGTTTTTATTTCAAAGGGGATGGAATTCCAAAGCTGCGGAGCAACCACGGAGAAAGCTCTGGCTCCCCATCTAGCAAGTTTGACACGGGGAACAACCAGTTGACAGAGTCCCGCAGAGCGAAGGCTTCTTGTGGGGACGTAGCGCAGTAGAAGAGAACCAATAGCACTAGAGGGACCATCCTTCAATGCTCTGTGGGTCAAACAGAGAATTTTAAAGGCGATTCTGTGCTGCACCGGAAGCCAATGGAGCTCCTTCCTGGCTAAGGTAGCAGAAGAGGCTTTCGGAAGATCCAAGACAAAGCGTGCTGCAGCATTCTGCAAAATCTGCAAACGGTGTATCAGGCTTTTATTGGCTTCCATGTACAGGGAGTTGCAGTAATCTAGCCTCGAGCCAACCAGGGCAACTGCAACCTGTTTGCGCGCCTGGGAGGAGAGGTATCCACGGTTTTTATTGAGTGTCCTGATCACACCTGAGCAGGTGGCCACGGTCCTGTTAACTTGCAGGGACAAAGAAAGCGAGGTGTCAAATAGTACACCAAGATATCTGGCAGATTGGGAGGGAGTGGGGCAGATGCCAAGAGAGGAGGGCCACCACTCACTCGACCACAGATCTTGGTCCTTCCCAAAGATCAACACCTCAGTTTTTTCGCCGTTCAGTTTGAGGGAGTTTATAGTCATCCAGTCTGCCACATACTGCATGCAAACCCTGAAACTGGTGGCAGATGTACTAACAGAGGTGTGAGCTAGTGATACCATGATCTGGGTGTCATCTGCGTAGGATACCACCTCCATCCCCTGAGATTTAACTAGTCTTGCCAGGGGGGCCACATAGATGTTAAACAGGGTCGGACTTAGGGCCGACCCTTGTGGCACCCCACACTGCAATGACTTGGCAGGGGAGAGGTGGTTCCCAAGCATCACTCTCTGCTCCCTTTCAGTCAGGAAGGAATTTAGGAGGCTCAGAATGGAGTAACCTCATGTAAACAGGGAGACATGCAAAAACGTCTCCTCTATCTGTTTTCGGATATATACAGGGAAGAGATTTCCCCCAGTTTAGAGAGCATCCAAAATTGGCTGAGACTTAAAAAACTACCAGTTATAACTGACGGTAGTCAAACTGCTTTAGATGCCTACATTACAGAGAGTGAAGTAATAACCCATATCAAAAAGATCAAGAATAACAAGGCTGCTGGGACTAATACCCTCCCTGGGGAAGTTTATAAAATTCTACAGGATGAATTGGCTCCAAGGTTATGTGAACTATTTAATTTATGTTTACAGTTTAGAAGGCAGAGTCCCTAAATCGTGAAAGGAGGCTACGATTGTCCTCATTTTAAAGCCAGGAAAAGATCCTCTCAAAGCCGATTCATATAGGCCAATCTCCCTGCTCAATGCTGATTATAAAATCTTTATGAGCATTTTGGCAGGGAGATTGGTAAAGCTAGTCCCACAGTTGGTAAATATGGACCAAAAGGGATTCATTCCAGGGAGGTATATACAGGATCCGAACCTGCACCTGATTGGTAGTATCGACTTGGCTGTGACGCGGTCGATGCCTTTGGCTGTGGCAGCATTTGACGCAGCTAAGGCATTTGACCGTGTTTGTTGGGTCTTTCTGTGGGAGGTCTTAAAAATAATGGGTTTAGGTCCAGTCTTCTTACAGACACTGATCATTTGCTATCAGGGTGCCTCAGCAGTGATTTTACTGAACGGCATGTTAACACCAAGTTTCAATATTGCCAGGGGAACGAGGCAAGGTTGTCCCCTCTCAGCCTTACTCTTTGACCTATACATAGAACCTCTTGCCCAAGCAATAAGATTGGATGAATTAATTGTTCCGTTTAGTGTCTATCTTTATAGTAGCAAGTTAGCCCTTTATGCGGACGACTTGCTGCTGTATACTGACCCGGCGGGTAAAACAGATAATGTCCTAGAAATCTCTCACTTGCCAAGCTGGTATCTCTGACCATTCCACTCTGTAAACATGGCAGACCACATACCCGATTATATCCAGGATACTTGAAAAACCCAGAGATAGAGAAGGGATTATTAGACACTACCGCGTACTACTTTAACGAAAATGCAACTTCGGTCGCATCACCGCTTACACTGTGGGAGGCATACAAAACTGTGTTCCGTGGGCAAGCAATTTCACTAATAACACAACACAAAGAGACAAAACCCAGACAGTGTAAACACTTGTGCAAGAGATAGATGATCTAGAAAAGAACCAGGGGCAGGATCCCTCTGATGCAGCTGCGCATAGGCTGATCCTAAAAAAACAAGAATATAAAGACCACCTATGGGAGGAAACTAGGACACGGCTCTGGACAATGCAGCATACATTATATGAAATGGGAGACAAAGCAGGCAAGCTGCTCGCCTGGCTCGATAAAGGCAAGAGAGCGGATAGATTTATTTTATTTTATTTTATTTCGTGTTTTCTATAGCCTGAACATGACCCTGCAAAGGGTATCAGAGCGCTTTACAGAAGTATTTCAACATTAGAACCTCATAAATTACAAATCACAAACTCTTTACAACAGTACACTTCAGGGAAGCGTATAAACCTATATAACGATCAACAGTTGAGTTAGTATCAAAGTGCATTAAATCACACCACCCCATGTGCTACATATATATCCGCTCATGCATGGGAAGTGGAAGGCTGGTGGATGATTGGAAGCAAACATGGAAAGTTTGTAGCCATAGGTACTGCTGCCTGGTCTTATTGTAGAAATGTTCTCATATAGAACGATTTTGCTTCTTTTTTGAATGCTGCGATGGATGGAATTCTTCTAATGCTAGGGGGGAGTGCGTTCAAAATTCGTGGTGCTGCCCCAGAGAACGCTCGGTCACAAGTTCTTTTCTTACAAAAACAAGCTGGTTTCAGAAGTAGATCGTCTTTGCTCCTGGTGATTCAGTTTCCTCCTGAAAGCTTGATTTTCTGTGCAAGGTAAACTGGCGTTTTATGGTGCAATGCATTATGAGTGATGCATGCTAACTTGAAGTGAATTCTTGCTTCGAAGGGTAGCCAGTTGAGCACTTTTCAAGTGAGGGGAGATATGGTCGAATTTATTGGATCCCGATATCAGTCTTGTGGCTGCATTAAGACATGCTTTCAATGGGCTGTTGTGACCTTGGGAAGCCCTGCCAGTGTAGTGCACCCATATTTGATCCTGGAAATGACCAGTGCTTGGACTGCTGTTTTAAGATCTGTTTTATTTAGGAATGGTTTTAGTTTCCGCAGGTAGCTTAGATGGAAACAGGCGTTCGTTGCCATTGTGTTGATATGTGCAATCATGTTCAGATATTTGTCAAGAGTAATTCCCAGACATTTAGTGGAGTCGACAATCTTCGGGGTTCATTTTAAAGCAGTGATAAGGTTGGACCAATCTGCTATCTTAAATTTACTTTTCTGAGGTGTAATCAGTAAGAATTCAGTTTTCTGCAGATTTAGCTTCAGGTGATTCATGGTTAGCCTTTGGAGGGTTCTAGTTAGGGCTTGGTTCATAGTTTTTATATTTCCTGTCGAAGCCACCTTGATATACAGCTGCGTGTCATCCGCGTACATATGGAATGAAATGTTCGCTTTTTGTAGTATAACGGTTAGTGGTTCTACATAAAGATTGAAAAGGGCCGGGGATAATGTTGAACCTTGTGAAACTCTAATTGTATTTCTGGTAGAACCTGATAGGGTTTTGGTTGACAATGAATTTTTGTGATCTATTCTCTAGGAAGGAGCTGAACCACTTTAGTACTGTACCATTTAGCCCCATTCTGTTTTTCAACCTGTCCAGAATTTTGGCATGGTTTACCATGTCGAAAGCAGACGACAAGTCCAACAATATTAGGAGACAGGTGTTGTTGTGGTCAAGAGCCAGTAAAGCGTCATCTACTATTTGCAGGATTGCCGTTTCTGTACTATGGTTCGGTCTGAACCCCGATTGGCAGTCATTTAGTAGATTGAATTTCGAAATGTGAAGACTCAATTGTTGTTGGACACGTTTTTCCAGTACTTTTGCAAGCATGCGAATGTTAGTTACAGGTCTGAAGTTGTTTGGATCAGAAGGGTTTTCTGTAGTTTTTTTTAAGAGAGGAATGACTTGTCCTGTTTTTAGGCAGTCCGGAATTTGGCCTTGTGATAACGAGGCATTTATGATCTTAGTCCAAAAGATTAACAGGTGGTTAAGAGAAGACCAGCACTTTGCTGGTAGGGGGTCGTTATAATGGTTGTTAGGTTTAGTGGGTGACATGATCTTTGAGATGTCTAATTCACTGATTAGATTAAATCCTGTCCATCAAGCCTTGATTTTTGATTTGCCCAATTCTTGCTGGAACTGTGGTTCATCGGAGGAACCCTTCTCCCTTTCAAAGTCTTCAGCTGATTTTTTAACTTCCCTCACCAGTGTGTTAGCTTTGTCGGTAAAGAAGGCGGAGAAATCCTCCCTATTTAAACGGTTGAATGGCCCTTCCTGTTTGCTGTTCTCAAAAAACTGGGTTTTGGACCAACGTTCCGCTCCTGGATACAACTCGCCTACACTAATCCCCTGGTGCACGTAGTAGCAAATGGGCGCATCTCCAGGAAATTCCCACTGCATTGAGGCACATGACAAGATTGCCCTTCATCGCCACTGCTCTTTGCCCTAATATTGGAACCCCTGGCAGCATGGGTGTGACAAGACCCCGTCATTTGTGGGCTCCGATGAACTGCCAACTATGAGGATTGTATATCTCTGTACGCAGATGATATTCTTTTATACCTGGCCTCTCCTAAAAGATCTTTGTCGTGCCTCCTAGATATTTGTGAATCTTATGGGAGATTCTCAGGCTACACAATAAATTGGGCGAAATCCGTGCGCTATGTCCTGTATGGCCCCCGCCGCGACTATCCGCTGGCTGTAACGTTACAATAGTGACAGATCACTTTAAATACTTGGAAATACACATCACACACAGCTCTGAGGTATTCACGATCCTCAATGTACATCCCTACCACAGCGGCTTCAAAGAGACACAATACACTGGCAGTCACTACCATTATCACTCTTGAGTAGGGCACCGCTCTTTAAAATGATGGCGCTACCACGCTTCCTCTACGCCGTTCAAAACACACCGTTCTAGATTCCACAGTCTTACTTTCGAGCCATAGAAGCTGAGGTCACCAAGCTCCTCTGGGATAACAAACCAGCTTGTATAGCGATGGTTAAGCTGTGCCGAACATGGTATGACGTCGGAATAGCTCTCCCAAACATTCAGACATACAATTGGGCATCCCAACTGAGGTTAATCAACAACTGACTGCACGTCCCTCACACAGACCTTGCTTACGGGCTAGATAGGGTCGTATTGGGAGACAAAGGCCCATACCGTGCACTGTACAACAAACTGCAGACCCTGCTAGGCCTGACAAACCACACACTTCAGATATGGCATACAGTGCGTAAAAAAATGGGATGGCACAACAGAATCACACAGGCAACGCCGCTTTTGGTCGCAGACAGATTGGATAGACTGGGCAAGAGTAAGGGGTTCCAACGTTGGGATGCTATTGGCATCTCCAGGGTCGGGGATCTCTCGGTACGAGGGAAGATGCTTACCTTTGAGCAACTTCAATCCAAATATAGGATGGCACCAACGGAAAGATTCCGGTATTATCAAGTAAAACATGCCTTAGAGGCAGCAATCCCGCCTGCCACCATTCTGCCTGAGGCCTCAACACTAGAGGACAGATTACTTACGGAACATATGGATAAAAAGGCAATTTCTATGACGTACCGGAAAATTATTAATAATGCCCCCGACCCCATGCAAAAGCTCTGTGATAAATGGGTCGTGGAGTTGGGAGAACTAGATGATTCAGACTGGCAGGACGCACTAGCTTCACCTAGGGAGGTGGCAATTCCATCTAGACTTCGTCTGCTACAACTTAAGATCCTACATAGAGTTTACTACAAACGACCAACACTTTACAAAATAGGGAAAACAGATAATCAACTTTGCTTGAGGGGCTGTGGGGCGATCAGTACATTTTTCCACACTATCTGGTACTGCCCTGCGATAACAATATACTGGAAATCAGTAATGAAAAAGATTACACGATTCTGTCCTGTTCCGCCTGAGCCCAAGTGCTGCCTCCTAAACATATGGGAACCCACAGACCTCAACACCACAAGGCAAATATGGGCAACATTAGGTATGATGTAAAAGAACATCAGTAGACATTGGGGAGCTATTGCCGCCCCCACACTTGCAGAATGGTGTAAAGATATGGATGCGGCATTGGTGGCGTAAAAGACTATGTATGTACACAGAGGTTGTCCGAAAAAAGTGGATACGACTATGGGAAGGGTGGAACACACACAGGGGAGGGATATGCACTTTACCAATCATACCCTAAGACCCAGAAGTATTGCAATAAAGGTTTTAACAATGTTTTAGTGTGATGTGTATGCACTATATTCTATGTGTATCTACGACTGTGCAAAGACAACTGAAGATAAACACCTTTATCTGTAGATCTAACAAACACAACAAATGTAATGAGGAGTACCTGAATGTATATCTATTCTGTCTATGTGCCATTTAATATGCAAAAAGAAAAACATTTTCAAAAAGAAAAAAGGAAATAAAAGAGGAGTTAAAATTTGAATCTAGAAGAAGTGAATTATTAAATCGCCATCTTCTAGATAAAGTAGACCTTGAAACTATATCCAATTGAATGGAAATGGGAGCATGATCTGAGATCAAAATAGAGCCAATATCAGCGCTTTTTAATGTTTGGGATATGGTGTATGAAACAAAGAAATAATCCAATCTAGACTGAGTTTGGTGGGCTGGGGAGAAAGACTTAAATTCTCTAATAGTGGGATTGCATATTCTCCAAGCATCTATGAGTTTATATTGTTGAATAGTCTGAGTAAATAGTTTATGGGCTTTGTGTGGTATAAAAGAAACCAATGAGTTTCGAGCTATAAAGGGATCCATCACTTGGTTGCAATCACCAGCGAGGATAAAATTGTCATCAATACATGAGGAAATTTGCTGAGATAAAGAAGTCCAAAACAAGGGATCTCCATTAGTGGGAGCATAAACATTAAATAAAGAGACCTGCACACCTCCAATTTGCAATTTAGTATATAACCATCTACCCTCCTCATCAGATTGTTGAGAAAGCAAGTTAATATTTAACGATTTGTGACAAAGAGTAATAACTCCATTTCGTTTACCGTCACCTGGAGAGAAAAACACATTCCCAACCCATCCTTTCTTCAACTTCAAAGATTCTGTAGCATTCAAACGGGATTCCTGCAAGAAAACAATATCTGCTCCCAATTTGGATAAATGCGTCAAAACACGTTGCCGTTTGATGGGAGAATTCAGACATCTGACATTCCATGATATGATTTTCAAGGACATAAAAACAACAAGACAATAACAAGAAAATGAAGGCCTACAATAACCTTCGAAGAGCAAAGGATAAGATATGTAACATTCCAAATATAAAAACATAAGATATAAGGATAGAGAGAAATTGAGAACAATAGATGTAAAAGTAAGCATGAAACAAGAGACCAAGAAGAATAGAAAATGAGAGACTTAAATAGAAAAGTGAAATGAAGCATGAAGAAAAAAGGAAAGCGAGAAGAAAAAAGAGGATAGAAAACCATGAAAGTAAAAAAGACAGTAGAAAAGAAAAACTGAGCAAAGTAGATACGCAGATGAGGACATAGTAGTGATCCAAAAGATGGAGGAAAAGAAAAAAAGAAGTAGAAGAAAAAGAAGTAATACAAGGATAGGAAACAAGGAAAAAAAGAGGAAGGGAAAAAAAGGAACAACAATGAAAAAGATACAACATACCTAATTCAAAAGACCTCACAAAGGAGTGGGAGGAGGTGAAGCAACGAAGAACGAATGGTGTATCCAGACTCAACGAAACGAGGACGAGAACAAACCACAGCAATCCAAATAAGGTGAGGGTATATAGTAAATGCGAACATCAAAGAACCAGTTAAGAAGAGGGGGGGACAGACACAAATATTCATCATAACAAGGAAACAATACAAGCAAAATATAATAACAGTACCATAGAATAAGCCAACTAAACGAATGGCAAAAAACAAGCTAATTGTGTAAATTGAAGTATTAGACGTTAACACCTAAAAACAATAAAACCAAGAAAAGAAATCATTATATTAAATGAGAGAACTAATCAAACAACTTGAGAAGATGTAGCTCCAGAAAAGTCCATAGAGTCATTCTTGCAAAAATGTATGAAACTTTGCAATTTGACAGGGTCCTCATAAGTTGTTGTTTTGTAGTTATAAGTGACCTTGAAAAGGCAGGGGTGGAAGAGGCTGTATCTAGCACCCATGGCACGTAGAAAAGGTCTTATGTTAAAAAATTATTTGCGCCTATTTGCTGTGGATTTAGCATATAATCTTGAGCAAAAAATAATGTAGTGCCGGACCAAGAGATACGTTGAATAGACTTAGGTGATGAAAGCACCTTGAGAAGATCCGTGTACTCAAGGAAATACATGATAACCCCTCTTGGTATCTGAGAAGAGGAGGTATCTGCGCGTTGGTGACCAAGTCTATGAGCTCGCGGAATAGTGAGTGAAGTTCCTTCAGGTAATTGCAATCATTTAGGAAGAAAGGATTTGAAAAAAGATAAGAGGTCTGGATCCTCTGAGCCTTCCAGCAATCCATAAATGCGAAGATTGTTTCTTCTATTTCTGTTTTCTAAATCTTTGACCTGTTGCTGTAGCGATGAAATCTGAGACTGAAGAGTATTAACCTTTTCATTCATGTGAGAGAAGGAAGAGACACTTTGTTCCACCGTGGTAAGACGCTCATTCATCTGACACCAATTCTCCGTTAAGAATTGCAGCTTGGTAGAAGTATCTTTCATAAAGGGGCGAAGTTCCCGTATCACTTCCAGTAATATATCTAACGATACAGGTAAGGAGGCTTTTGCTGGAGAAGTCTTTCTTCAGTCTTTTGGTGGTAACTTTGTCTGCCGGAGAAGTGCCTGCGCTCAAAGGAGAGGAAGTTTTGGAAACTGATGCCAACAAGTCCTCCATCTTAGAAAATTCAGAGAAGATTCTAGAGTTTTTGATAAACGTTTGCGTAGTGCGTGGCACAGAGAAGCCTAGCTTTTTCAGTCTTCCCATATGAGAGTCACAGGGATGATGTGTTAAGGTTTAGTATTGCTGTGCTCTAATGAAACCAAAACCACACCTTATGAAGAGGTATTATTGAGTGAGCCGTAAATAAGATTCAGTTCAAGCAACGTAATCAATAGAAAAAGGTTGGGAGATGAGGAGGGTCATGCACACAGGCTTTCACATCTGTTCCTGCTCACAAAAGGTTGGGGCAGGTGCTCCTCTTCTGATAAGTGCCAATATCCAAAGGATATTTATTTTTAATACCTTTCTTCTTGCTGGTAGAATGTCTAAGACAGCTTGGCGTCTTCAGAGAGCGCTTTATTAATTATAACTTTGTTTTTTCAAAATATAGAAAGCCAGCATGGGGTCTAGAAACACAGCAGCCGAACGTACTTCACTTCAGACAGACACTAGAACCAGGGCTTCCTTCAGGCACAGCGACAAGAGCAGGATGCAAGGAACACTTTCCATCAAAAATGCACAGCAAAAGACATCATCTCCAAGCCCAAAGGAATTGGGTAATCAGGTTTCCGCAATAGATTCACAACTGAAACATATCTTGACAGGAGCAGAGCGGAAGAGCACAATATTAGGCATTGAGCAGAATATCACTGGCAGATAAGTCATCAGAAGGCTCCACAGGTATTGATACCTCATATTGACAAATGTTTAAGTTGTCAGAAGGAGAAGAACACCGTGTGCATATGCGTGCCACATTTCTCTCACCGGTATTTCTCCTCACAAAAAGGATGTCGTAGACAAAATGGTGGCCGCGGTCAGCACTACTGAAACGCAGAGCGCGACAAGATAGATTCCTGGTGACACAGGCTGCAGGAGGTCACAGAAAGTGGTTGATGCAGGTCAGTGCATCTTCCGACATCCAAAACTGCTCACCAAAGTCAGAAAATGAGCTGTAGGATGTGGTTGCTTCGGCCCGGTCAACGGAGCGTTACACGAACGCCGCCATTCGTGTCGGGTGCCAAGCCATGCACCACAAGGAAGACAGACTTAAGAATCTATAACAAGTTCATCTATGAAAGCCAAAGCATCACATGCTTGCAACTTCATCAAGAGAGGAACACCATGATAAACTGTTATAGATCATTGGGTAGGAACTATTGTCTAATAGATTACTATTCCACTGTCAGGAATACACACATAGCATGCTTGGTACAGAACTAGTAAACATAGACTGGAGACCAAAAGAGGGTTCAGACAAATAGAAGTGAAAATCAGAAAGGTCTGCGTCCAGTTTGACAGAGGAGGAATTGAAACTGAGTGGGATTCCCTGAGCCGAGCAATGATATGATCTTTCCTGAGAGTTGTGTGGATTTAACTAAGGCACAACTAGAACACAGTATTGGAAGGAGGAATGCTTTGCATGAGAAAAGATAGGTTACGAGTGGCACTGATAAAACTGTAAGACAAGGTGCACTGCGAAGATGGCAAGCCGATGAGGATCTCGAATCTGATGAAGATAACCAGAATATCCGTGCTAAAGATGCTACTCTTGCTGTGTTGACCCACAGCCTCATGTAAAAGCGTGCCCTGGCACAATCAGTCGTGAACTCAAGTATGCTTTTAATTATTTTTAAATACATAATGCACTGGCCTCATGTCTCCATCTTTATGACTTTTATATTGTGCACTGTGCAAAAGATGTATACTGAAAGAATTAATAAAGAACCAAATAAATCGGGGTGTACTAAGAACTAGGGTGCTGCAGGGTTAGCCCTGATTTGGAAATAAAAAACAAGTGCACAAATGAAGAGAGGCTTCCTGGCCACTATACACCTCTGCCTGCACTTCACATCTGGGGAAACTTTGTATTTTTTTGGTACTTTTGAGAAGATTGTAAAGTACATGGACAACCGGTGTCGGCAGCGCCTGCATAAAGCCACATACCAGAACCTATCCTGATAACTGCACTCAGCCTACATCCCACGCGCTCTTTTTATTGTGCACGCTGAAATTTGACTGCCACAGCCAAGAACACACACATCCCATGTGCATTCTGCACACCGAGGAATTATCAGCAGACGTTTTTTCTGACTCCCAACTAAGGTAATCGTTTTACCTTGTTTCAATCTCTCCATCCGGCTGCAGTGACTTAGGCATGGTAACAAAGGATAATTTTTTAACCTTTTAGTGCTCGACTATAATTCGTGACACCATTTAATTGAATCAGGGACCAACTCACACCCTGACATTGGTGAGCATTTCCCCATTCTTTACTTTTTATGCTGCTCTGCCCTTTGGAGCCAATTTTCAGTCACTTTTGACCCTCTTTTTAGATTTTCTAATTTACTAATTTTCCCCCATGTAGTTCCTCCGACTTTGAATAAATGCAAGTTAAGTATGGGGTTCTCTAGCTCTACATATTAGCCGTTTCTTACTTTCTTTTTTATACATATTTCAGCTCTACCCTCAGCTCCACCATTCACAGGCCTGCGATTGAAACAGTCTCGACTGAGACGCAGACTCTATATCTTTTGTATCATATATTAATGGGCCGAGTGGTTCTTGCATATGTGATACATACTATGATAATGTTTATCACACGTTTGTATCATGTTTAAGAGAGCACCGAGCACATTTTGTTCATTGGCATCCGCTGCGTCATTGTAATACATTCTCTGTTTTGCATTTTATGACTAAATCCCATTTAGATGTGTTATCCATTGAACTTCTAATAAGGGCCTCATTCAGCATAGTATGAACTTGACTAATTAGCTTTCATTAAGATCTATCTTTGCCTTTACATAAACATTACCCTTGGAGCAAGTTTTTACAGGCCCTGTGCTTTCATTAGTGCGGTAATCATATACATTTTGTTAATATTGCTGAAATCGATGCTAAAGTTCAGAATGATACGGGGGTCGGAGCTAGCCAGCAAGCGCAATGGTCGCCTGAAGCCGGAGCTCCGCCGTGCACAGCACAATTATCCTGATTAAATAACGTTAGAGTGACGATCGAGGCTCACTTTCAGCTTCCCCAGACGACCTAAGACTGAGTAGATTGGCGTCTCCCCGACCGCAGGGAGGAAACACATCCTGGACGGCGCTGCGACCCGGCGGCACCCCTGGTCTGGTAGGCCGTGAGGCCGCGGTCTCGCGTACGCCCTGAGCCCGGGCGACGTAGAGCGACGTGCGGCTGCCGGGGGAGGAGGGGCCTGGAGCTCCAGCGCACGACTTGGCCCGCAAACAAGGAACACCGCGCATGAAGTGGCAAGGTGGGGGACACAACTAAGGCATCACACCTTGGAGCGGTCTCCCTGACGCTGCGCCTTCCCCCGCCTCCAGCTATCGTCGAGTGGTGTGGGCCCCCGGAGACATCGGAGGCTTTGGTCTTTTTACGGTGATTAACAGCGACGGCGAAGACCTGTGATTCTGCGGGGTCGGGCCTCTGGGTGTCTGGTGGCTGATGGCCCAGAGACTGACAAGCTACGCCAATATTGAAGACGTGGTCGCTGCGACCCCCCCCCTGGACAAGGACAAGTAAGGCTGCAAGGCTCAACAATCATAAGTGGCGCGAAAGTAAGCCATACCTAATTAAGCGATCTTTGAGCGCCATTGCGCAACCTACGCTGAGAACAGGAGCGCGCCTGGCTTATAGTGGATCTCCAGACCGTGTAATTATTGGACATCGGGGGAAGGCGATCCTTTTATCCCCCTCTCGGAGGTTCACTTGACCGTTGGCTGCCATCGTTGGGGGCCTCTGTGAGGCTGTGCGCACGACGACACGGGATAGGTGGCCTATGCCTTGGCGGCTTTGATCTAGCGACGCGTCTGGGTCGTGCGACACGGCAATCGTTGCACGAAGAGTCGGGTGAGATAGGCAGTGCTCCCCTCCTGCACTCTGTGAGGCGCTCTTAAAACTAAGCAAGAGCCGTAACGAGAGACTCCGAGGTGAGGGGGTAAACAGCAGCACACTTGGCGTGCCCTGCAGTGCAACGAACAGAACGCGAGTTCTCCCTGAAGACGTGTGGGCTGCCAGCCACAAGATGGGCAAAGGAGATAGAACTCAGAGCAGACTGCCCTTCGCACAAAAGACTACAGCAGCAGAGCCCACTGACAGAAGATGGGACTGCGACGCGATCGGAGGAGGCTCAGGGGACGAACTCAGACATTAAGGCCATGCTACTTTCTATGGAGCAAAGTCTGCAGATTAGCATCTCTGCTTTGGGCACCAAAATGGACGCCATGACATATAGAATGGACCGCATCGGGGAACGGCTGGATAAACATGCTGAACGACACGATATGGCTGAAAGAAGGATGACCGAAGTGGAAGAGGCGCAAACAGACCTGGACACAACGAATAAAAAGATTGAGAAGCTGATGCAAGTCCTACAGGACAAAACTGAGGATTTGGAGGCGCGGTCGTGGCGTAGTAACCTCTGCATCACGGGCCTTCCGGAGAGCACACACACGGGCCCAATGGAGCACTTCGTGGAAAAGCTACTCATAACACTTCCGGGAGATGGAATGTTCTCAAACATGTTCACGGTGGAGCGAGCACACAGGTCCCTGGCCCCGCGCCCAAAACCCGGAGCGCCTCCTCGTCCCATAATAGCGAAGCTACTTAACTATTGAGACAGGGACACTGCGCTCAGATTGGCGAGGACCAAACAACCGCTGCAATATGAAGGGTCCGCCATATCTCTGCACCCAGATTTTACGGCGAAGGTGCAGGAAGAGCGCAAGCAATTCATTCCACACAAAAAAACGCCTCAGAGAGATGGGTCTGGACTACGCACTGCTGTACCCAGCTAAACTACGTGTTAACAGACGTGGGCACTCACATATATTTACGACCCTAAGGAACTGCAACAAGCCATGAAGCGCTGGTCGAGGGATAAGGATTCGAACAATGAAGAGACTCCGGAGGCGGGCGAGAGCGGCAGCCGGTTGGACGACCAGGACTGAGTTTATCATTGGTGTGGACACCTGCTACACACCAGTGCTGCAGCGGGCGGATTGGGCCTTCGTGGGGCCCAGCGGAGGAGGCGCAAGAGAGGTTAATCTAGACTCCGGAGAATGAAGACTATTAAAGTTAAGTGGTTTGGGGCGCGGGAGGGGGGAGGCGAAGGTTGAGGATCTAGATGCATGATCTTATTCCACTTTTCCCCGGTTTTGTTTTTCTTCTTTCACAAGTACTAATTTTGGACACTAAGTACTGCTCTATTCTGAACTGGGGACATTGATCATGCAGTGATTTACGCGGAGGGTGGAGTACCAGGGAGTGCATATGACAAGCTAACGAATAAGAAGACGTTGCTCTAATTACACGACCTGTGCATGGCGGGGGCGGGTGGAGGGCTAATCGAGAGTTCTGAGATTTGGGCAGAGACTATGACTCGAGGCTACCTTGGCCCCTGCGCGTTAAGCATAGTTGTGATGTTGGTATTCAAAGTTGGGGTACTGACATTGGGGAGGGGGGTGGGGGATAGGCTTCTATCGGACCAGGTTGGGATGGGTCTGCTGTGGGTGGTGTGGGGGGGGCTGGGGAGGGAGAGGTAAAGTTTGAAGAATTGACGTTGGTTCATCATGCTAGTAAGATGAGCATATGTTGTACTGCAATGACTCGCTGCTGTTCCCCATCCCAATGGCTCAGATGACTAGTACTCCCGGAGCGCATACTGGAATTGCTATGGAAACCCTTGGAGCTTTAACTTGGAATGTCAGAGGGTTAAACGACCACCGGAAACTGAGGATGGTGTTACACTATCTGCAGAGGCACCACATTGACCTAGCTCTCATTCAAGAAACACATCTCCCACTAACTAGTACAATGCTACAAAGCAGGGGTTTATCAGGGAACACCACAGTGGCAGGGTTCACTACACATTCTAGAGGAGTCCTAACGTGGGTGAATCCCAGATCCAAGTCAGATTTGAGACTAGTGCAAGCAGACCCAGAGGGTAGGTATCTAATTTCAAGATGCACGGGGAAGGGACATGATCTTATTGTGGTTAACGTGTACGGGCCGAATTACGACTCTCCAGATTTTTACGAGAAGCTAGCGAGGTGCTGCCGGGAATTTTCCACAGCGCAGATGCTCTGGGGGGGTGACTTCAACCTAGTGATGGATCCGGAATTAGATAGGTCTTCAGGTACTCAGCGTAGACCCTCGGCGGCAGCGGTTGCACTTCAGGCCGAGTGACTGACGTTAGACTTAGTTGATGTATGGAGAGGGAGAAACACCAATAGAGGAGGATACACGCATTACTCAGCATATCACGACATCCACACCGGGATTGATTACTGGCTAGCCTCCTTCTCAGTCACTAGGCACATATTGTCATGTACAGTTTTAGCACGTACCCTTTCCGATCATTCGCCACTACTGCTGGTCCTGGAGACACCGCTACGTAGGATTCCTCCCTTTATATGGCATTTTCCCCCGTACTCGTTGCTAGATGACGCCTTTAGAGGGGAACTGGCAGCAGAAATAGATCTCTTTTTTGAAATAAACATTGGTTCCATCGATAGCTTCCAAACAGTGTGGGAAGCGTTCAAGTTATTTATCCGCGGGGTGGCTATGGCCAAGCACTCAAGTGTTCTAAAAGCTATACGCCAGCGCTTGAAATACCTAGAGTCGCGGCTGGCGGATCTAGAGAAACAACAGCTGACCGACTCCGATCCCGCTACAGCAGAGCAAATCAAGACCCTTATCGCAGAATTTAACGAAGAGGCAGACAGGGAAGTACGCCACATGGGGAAATATTCAACAGCGAGGACTTACGGAGAAAGCGAGCGTCCAAGCTCTCTATTAGCTAAAATGCTGCGCAACAGCAGGAGGGCCCCGAAATTGAATGAACTGGAAACGGCTGCTGGGGACGTTGTCACGGCAGACGATGAGATCTTGAAGGAGTTTAGAGACTTTTACTCGGGTCTGTACACTTTCAGGACCGAAAACCTGGAGGCAGACATGGATGACTACCTAGAACACATACAATTGCCATTCTTAACACAATCTGATCGTGAGTTTCTAATCTCCCCAATACAGGAAGATGAGCTTTCGGAAGCATTAGCTAGTATGCACGAACATAGCGCTCCTGGGGCAGTGGGGTTCTATAAGGCGTTCAAAGATAAACTTATCCTGCATCTATCTTCTCTCTTTGACGAGGTGTGTGAGGAGGGCTGTATGCCACAGTCTATGAGAGAGGCTTTAATAGTCACCATTCTAAAGCCCGGAAAGCCCCCCAATGTTTGCGGCTCGTACAGACCACTATCTCTGCTAAATGTAGATGCGAAGATATACGCAAAGGTACTAGCCACACGACTTGCTCTAATAGCTCCAGAATTGGTGGCCCCGGAGCAGTCTGGCTTTGTGCCTGGAAGGAACTTAACCTACAACATTCGCACAGTGCTGGGGACCATTCAGCATGTCAGGCTGTTGCCATCTTCCTAGACATGGAGAAGGCTTTCGACTCCGTGGAATGACCGTTCATGTTGCGGGTTTTGCGAAGGCTGGGCCTAGGGGAACCATTCTTACAAATGGTTGGTGCATTGTACTAGAAGCTGTCAGCCAGGCTATGCATAGGTGATTGTGTGTCTGACCCATTTGAAATTAGCAGGGGTACAAGGCAGGGCTGCCCACTATCTCCATTACTTTATACGTTGCTCGCTGAGCCCTTGGCTTGCTCACTGCGGGAGTATCACTGGCACCGTGGAGTTAGCTTCCCGACATATAAGATTGTAATCTCGACCTATGCAGACGATACACTACTTTATGTATGTAACCCGGAGGCGAACCTGGCTTCTGTGTTGCGGGAGGTGGTTCGGTTTGGAGCGCTTTCTGGACTCAAGATAAATTGGAATAAATCGGTGGTGTTCCCGCTGACCCCGGTGACGAACCACTTCGAAATGGAATACCCACTACATTGGTCAACAGACCCGGTGCGCTATCTAGGCATTATGATCCTCTCGGATGCCGGGGTATTGTTCCGCGAGAACTACGGCATGGCCTTCAGTAAATGCGAGGACGATGTGGAGAAGTGGTGCAGACTCCCACTATCATTGATGGGACGTATTGCCATCATGAAAATGGTGGTGTTACCTCGGTTCCTGTTTCTATTCAACACTTTACCCATCATACTGTCGAAGGCTTTCTTCAGGAACCTGACGAAACTTATGGTTCGCTTAGCCTGGGGCGGGAAGCAGCCGAGAGTGCAATGGACCACGCTTACGCTCCCATACGAGTTGGGTGGCCTAGGAGCTCCAGACATGGAACGTTACTACAGAGTGGCACAGGCCGCCCACTTGCATACGTGGATTCACGGAGAAGCAAACATTCCACATGTGCGGATGGAACGACTATTCGCGGACCCTCTCACGCTACCGGCCATGATATGCACCCCCGTGGACCGCAGGATAAGAGTGCTGGACTCGATCACAGCCACGAAACACGCGTGGTACGCATTGTTAAGGGCCAGAGAAGGCAACTTGATTTACTCCCCTTTAATGGCAGTTGAATGGGCATTGTTGCTATCGCCTGTCGAGGAGAAGGGCGTTGTTCAGGCGCTACATGAGCTGGGAATTGGGACGGCCGGCGAGCTGTTCGTAGAAGGCAAAGTGAGTACTTGGAAACAAGTGGCCCAGGCATTGGACGGCACATCGCTGCGGCAGCGGTTTCAGTTTCATAGGGTCCGTAGTGCTCTGAAGATCGGTTTTGGGTCCAGATATGGAGGAGCCACCGGAGCTTCCAGAACTTTCCCATGTCATTAAAACGGAACAATCACGAAAAATGACAGCTCACCTATACAAGGCAAATACCCCGCACAGGGCTCAGGAACCCTCAAAAGCCAGACTTGCTTGGCAGAGGGATTTGCAGATCACTATAGATGACACCATGTGGAAATACTGCTGTACAAGCACCAGGAGGCTGTCCTTAAATGGAAGACACCGATTGATCCACTTTAAATTCCTTCAAAGAGTGTACTACACTCCGGAACGACTGCACCGATATGGTCTCAGGCAATCTCCCGAGTGTGAGAGATGCCATGCGCCTATCGCTGACTTCTTTCATTTGGCATGGGGATGTCACAGAATACACGCGTTCTGGGAGGCGGTGATAGCGGAGTTGGGAGAGATACTAGAAATTGAACTACCAGCGGACCCAGCCCTGGCGCTGCTAGGCCACTCCAGGGGACTGCCAGTGGCGGTACGACGATTAACAGATATGAGCTTGTTGATGGCTCGACATGTTGTGGCACAGTGCTGGATGAGAGGTCCACCTCCGACGAGGAAAAGGTGGGCTAGTGACATGTTATATTGCTGCACTCAATCAACGTGCTACTCCCTCCCACGTGCCGTCCGAAGAACTACTGGAGTCAATATAATACCTTTAGAAACACCAGAGAGGGCACTGCCGACACTCAATCTGACGGGCAGGCGGAGGCACAATAGTGGTAAAGCAGACTCAAACTCACTTTTGCTCACACGGTGGGGGATATTCGGACGATTAGGTGGGGAGGCTGGCCAGGGGCTCTGTGGGACGTGGAGGGCACTGAATGACGGAGACGTTACTTTCCCGCGAGGGTTGTAGCATTTTCAAACTAGGCTGCTCTGAATGGGGAGGCACATTCATGACACCCAAGGGTGGGCACTCACATAGCGGGGTGTCACATGAACAGGCGTATCACGTAGTGAGACAATTAGCAGACACGTAGGCTAGGGAACCAGTTAACCAGTTGGGGGGGAATTCAGGGGCTTCATACTCTCGGGGGGGGGGTTGTACGTAGGGGCCTTTACACTAGTGAAGGGTGTTTCAGACTAGAAAATTCACCGCCGCTGTTCACTTATCAGAATATGACCTACACTGTACTGGCATTTTGATGCCAGGATACCCTGCGACCTGATCCTACATTGTGATAACTGTTATGCAGAATTATTAATTCGTTTCAGGAAAACGTGCGCCGCCGGACCCCAGGGTTGTCTGCACTTTGGCTGTGTACCACCAAACTGATTAGAAGCCTGACTATTGGGATTGTTACGCTACCGGCCCTGGGGGTTGTAGGCTGCAAGCTGTGTATAAACCTAAGTACGCAAATAAAGGTGCTTAAAAAAAATAAAGTTCAGAATGATACACCCGCACATTCAAGCAAAATCGCATCACTATTACCAAAGTCGCCCATCATGAACTCTCAGAAATACAATGGTCAGGCAGACTCTGCAACATAGGCCTGAGGTTGCTGATTGACACAGCACGTGTGGGGTGACACGTAGCTAGCAGACAAATGCGCGAACAAGAAACATAGGTCCATCCCCCAGATAAGCGCAACAACACAATGATGGTCCAGGGAGATTTACTCCAATAAAGCACACTTGGCAGGAGGGGTGCACACATTCCCAAAACATCATAAAGTCAGATGCCACAAGAATTTAGGAATACATAGCCAATCAGGACACATCCCACACAGTACATGCAGTGATCACGCGCCTCTCATGCCGGGGATCTCAACACGTTACACACTGACCCACATTGTATCCACGCATGGTTGAGACCCGCCTGCATTTTTATCAGAGGCCTTATTTACAACTTCACAGACACGGTCCGCATTCTTTTACCAAATACGGTTCGCCGTAAGTATTTTTATGATACCCTAAAATTGTATAAAAGTTCACTTTGATTGATTGTACTTTCGGAAAGTCCTCAGACCCGCTTCTGTAACTGTGCTCCCGGCCGAAGTGTTTATCTAAATTAACTGTTCCTATTTTTCCAAAAACTTCTTATCTTTTGGTTTTTCCAGGTAAACTCATAAACAAGCAACATTTTCATTCTGTATATCTTAGGCTCATTAAATGCAGCCGTTTTTAAATAGTTTAATTTAATCAAGTATGTGGTAATAATTCACCCATATATCTTCTTCCATTTATCACTATTCACTGCTATATTGTAAGTTGCATAGTTTTACCTGAAGGTAAACCAGGTCCTACATTTTGTGGCTAAGGTGGGTGGTTTCCATTTGGCTCTTCTCTTAGTGCTTTAGGAGTTAAAGCAGCAGACTGGGCCAGAGTGGTAGGTTGGGTTGTGGCCTAGTGCCACCAGGGAAGATTTCCACCTACCTCTCAGGCCTCACTGATATGCTTTAAAATGGACTATGGTTCACTACCTTTCCCTACAATTCCTTTAGTGGCTATTCCCGAATACTTCTGCAATTATTATTATTTTTTGAAACCCATCAAGTTTTCAACAATGTTATATCCTTTAAAAGGCACCATTTGCCTGAAAATATACTGCCAACGTCAAATATCCATTTAGGGTCTGATTATGAGTGAATTGGTTCATTTCAACCCATGTGTAAACCTCTGTTTACTCATGGGTCATAATTTCGAGTGTGAAGATATTTTCATTTTGAGGCAAAGCATTCGGCTGTAACCGTATCATGTGGCCAACAATTTACCTTGTGCGTGCTGCATCGCCAACTCGGCGATGCAGCACGCGCAAGGTAAAGTGTTTTATTTATTTAATTACTTACCTTACTGTCTGTCGTATGTCGGACTCCACTACCCCCCCCCCCATGCCCCTCCCCCCCACCCTGCAGCACTCCCTCAACAAGCTGCCACTGTGCTGTGGATGTCCCGAGGGCCAATTTACCCCAGTGGAGGGTGTCATAGATCCCGCATTGATCAACAAAAGAGAACACAGGGGGTCTATGAGCCAAAAATTCTGGCTGGGCTGTCTCCAAAGGCTAGCAAATCCAAAGGTACCCAGATCACCACGGAACAGCCTCAGAACAGGAAACAACCCCCAATTTGCAGAAAAACCGAATCACTCAACAGACACAAAATATATTCAAAAAATTGCTAACAAAATTCATACAATCTAGTAGTGGATTACCATCAAAAAGACTTGGTGATCAGTCATATCATCTGGCCATCCAGTTTGTGAATAGGCTAGTCCCTTGATCATCGAGACTTATTGCCACCCAATCGGTTGATGGTCTTGGATTTGGTCCACCGTTGTCTATGAACTTCCTTCTGATAGCTAATCTTTGATGGTTGTAAAGATTGTGATAAAATTGTGAAAAAACTCAGTGCAACATAAACAAAGGTGGTGAGTTAAAATAGGATGATATGACCTCAAAAAACAGACTTTATTCAATAGCCGGCCACATCCCCTAATTAAAAACCAGAACAGTGCAAAAAGACAGTATCAACAAATATCTGTCCAAAAACGGGCCAACATGTTTCTGCCTAACGGGCAATCAATCCCTCGGCTTTCATCAGGGCCTCTGCTCTCAAATGTTGCAACTGCTATCAAGTCCTACGTGACCAAATCAAAATCACAAACTATACCAAAGAAATATACATATAAAGGTTGGAAACAATACTACCTGTACCAACCGTAATACACTACTCCTCCACGTCAATGGAATTTATGAATCCAATATGACAGGGGAAAGGACCTCACCTCACCTGGACCGTGCTCAGGTCGCGAGGCCCGCTCTATCCATCGGTGCCTCAAGCTCAATCCTGAGACTTGGGGGAGGCCTTGCAATGCGGACACCACATGCCCCCATTTCACCCTCCTGAGACATTTTTGCAGGACGGACCAGTGACCAGAGGACCACTGATTAGAAACAGCAAGTTTCTCCTTCATTCATATTTCTCCGCTCCCCCTATTGAGATTTCTTTCTTTCAATAATTTGGTATAATAGGGTTCATTCTGTTGATACCCTGTCATGAAAATGCATCCCTGGTACATGTATTGTCAACAGAAGTACATTTAACAGGAACAACTTTGTCAAAGAACATGTAAACAAATGCAATCGTACTCTTTGGGTATATTTTCATTTTGGATTGGATATAAAAAAAAAAATCTTTCCTAGCCAGTAGAAAGTGGAAAATGAGATAAAGAGACTTTCTCCGAGAACCTGCCTCACGAGATGCAAAGAGCCCGTGTTCGTTCTTCTTTCCAAGTTCTTCTACAGATCACGGTGTTGTCAGAGTGGTACAGAAAGTAACGGAAAGAAGCAGCGCCGGAACCGAAGGAGTTAAACAATACTGCCAAGCCTCTTGCCTTTTCCGGAAGCCTGGGGAATCCAGCTTCTGATTTCCATCAGCAACTGCACAGGCTGCCACGTTTGTTAACTTTCACACTTCAAAATTTGCAAACATTCGTGACAAGAATTTTCAATTCTATTAAGGACTAGGAGGCGAGGATTATGCTTAGTCTCATTTCTTTACTGACACATAGCAGCCAATCACAATACAGTAAAGAAAAAACAGAAACAGGGCAACCATAGAGTACACCCATAGTATATAAACAGTCTCAGAGGTAACCACTTCCTCTTTCTTTGTCCAAAATCCAGTAAGAAGAATCAAGTAAACATCAGAACCAAGGGAGACATCAATCGAAAGGACCAAAATCTGAACGTGGAGGCGGAGGAACTTCCAAGAGCCACAGGAACAGAAGCAGGCCAACGAGGAGCAGAAACTCGCAGCAGAACGACCATAAGGGCTGAGCCGGAGGAACCTCACTTGGGATCAGAACCTGAAACAAGACACAAAGCCGTAATACACATCCTGTGTAATCATGAGCAAATAAGGGTGGGTAAAGAAAATATCAAAGCATTTATTACATTTCATTAGGAGAAAATCCATGAAGCAATGCATAGTAACAACATAATAGATACATGCATATATAACGGGTGGGATAATCCTCGCCTCCTAGTCCTTAATAGAATTGAAAATTCTTGTCACGAATGTTTGCAAATTTTGAATTCTATGTCAGGACAGGAGGCTCCGATTATGCTTTTTTAAAGCTGATCTACCACCACAGAAGCAACACTATCGATAGGCTTAAAGTAAAAAGTTTTAAACACAGAAGCAGATGACCAATCTGCAGCTTTCATGATATCAAACAGAGTTACACCCATGGAATAAGCTTTGGACGCCATCGCTCCACGTGCAGAGTGCGCGCCAAACACAGAAACATCAATTCCAGCTTCAGACATAAGCCCTCGCACCCAGCGCGCCAAGGTAGCTGGAGAAACAGGTCGAAAAGGCTTTTGTAATGCAATCAGCAGTGGACCCTGCATGTCTGAGCGCAAAGAAGCAGTACTCACCTCGTAATCCTTCAGGCATTGAACCACACAAAGGTTGGGGTGAGAAGGAAAAGAAGGATAAGAAATAGAAGGTGTATTAGATTTGGTACGTCTGGAGAGACGAAAGGAAACACCTTCAGGAGTGAAGCAGCGACCCGCCAGATCCAAAGCGTGCACATCCGACACGCGCTTACAAGAAACCAGACATAGCAACATAGTTAGTTTCGCGGAAAGCTGCTTGCGAGATAAGGAAGCATTGGAAGGCCAGGCCTCCAAAAATCTGAGGACAACAGAAACATCCCACAAAGTAACATATTTAGGGGTGGGAGGTTTCGCAAATCGAACTCCTTTAAGCAACCTGGAAACAAAAGGATGTTCACCTGCGGGCTTCCCATCTATGTGGGCATGACCCGCCGAGATAGCAGACCGGAAACCGTTAACAGTCGAATAAGCCAGACCAGAGGTGGCCAAGGAAGCCAGAAAATTAACAATCATGCTGATATCTGCTGAAACGGGATCAACTTGTTGTTGTGAACACCAAGCACACCAACGCTTCCAAGACCCCTTATACCGTTTGTGAGTATTGGGAGCCCAGGCTTCACTAAGGAGCTTGGAAGCGTCGCCTGAAAGGCCTGGGAGCGACCAGCGTTCCCCGAGATCCTCCACGCGAGAAGAGGAAGGGAGCCTGAGAGGATCAGGGGATGAGGACCTCCGAGAGGGTCCAACAGGAGATTCCACAATGGGGGAAGGAGAAACGGTGGGGCCGAACACATTTCTAGAAGGACCGGAAACCACGCTTGAGCCCTCCAGAGAGGGGCAATCAGAATCAGATCCGTCTGAAATCGTTTGGAGTAGGCCAATACCCTGGGAATCATTAGAAATGGAGGAAAGGCATAACATAGGGTCGTTGGCCACCGCTGGAGAAAGGCATCCGTGGCCAGAGCCTGAGGGTCCGGTCTCCAACTGTAAAAATGCGGTAGTTGCGCATTGAGGCGTGAGGCAAAGAGATCTAGATGACAAGGACCCCAACGCCGATGGAGAGCACGGAAGACCCGGGGATGCAGCCTCCAATCGCTGAAATCCCGAAGGTGCCTGGAGTGCCAGTCCGCTATCTGATTGTGGCATCCCGGGAGGTACTCCGCAATAACAGTGATCTTGTTCTGCAGACAGAAGTGCCAAAAATCTTTGGCGATCTCCGCCAGGATTCTGGACCTGGTCCCGCCCAGTTTGTTCACATAGCGGACTGCCGAGACATTGTCCATCCGGAGAAGGACACAACAACTGGTCTGTAGAGGAGAAAAACATTTGATCGCAAATGAGCCCGCCAGGAGCTCCAGACAGTTGATATGAAGCTTCAATTCCTGAGGGGACCAACGACCCCCGGTCGAGACCGAGCCGCAACGGGCTCCCCAGCCCCAACGACTGGCATCGGATTCTATCACTAGATCCGGAGACACACCGAAGAGGGCCCTGCCGTTCCAGGCCTCCATGTGGTCCAACCACCACTGCATCTCCCACCGGACCTCCTCCGTAAGAGGAATCTGATCGGAATATCTGAGCCCTTTCCGGAGATGAAGAATTTTCAGGCGCTGCATCGCCCTGTAATGAAGGGGACCCGGAAAAATCGCCTGAATGGAGGACGCCAGGAGACCGACTACACGCGCCAACGACCTCAATGACACAGTCGGTCTGGAAATAACAGATGTCAACTCTCTCTTGATATAACGCATCTTTTGGTTGGGCAAGAGAAGCTGACAAGTAACCGAGTCGATCTGAAAACCCAGGAAATCGATACGCTGGGCTGGTACCAAAACCGATTTCTGGACATTGATTAGAAACCCCAGAGATTGTAAAAGTGTGATGGATAATTCCAGATGATGAAGAAGTTTGAGAGGACAATCCGCCATAAGGAGAATATCGTCCAGATAAATAATCAGCCTGACACCCAGTGACCGAAGATGTTCCACCACAGGTCTCAACAGCTTCGTGAAGCACCATGGTGCTGACGACAGACCGAACGGGAGAACCTGATACTCGTACCAGACTCCCTGCCAGAGGAACTGGAGAAAACGGCGATGAGGTTTGTAAATCGGGACCGAAAGATAAGCATCCTTGAGGTCCAGCCTGACCATCCAATCCCCTTCTCGAAGGAGATCCCTCAACAGATGGATGCCTTCCATCTTGAAATGGCGATAGACTACTTCGCCGTTGAAGTCTTTCAGGTTGAGAACAAGACGAGCACCGCCCCCTTTCTTCTCGACCAGAAAGACAGAACTGGCAAACCCCTTCGGATGACGGGTGGTTGGAATCACCGCCCCTTTTTGTAGAAGAGAATCTATCTCCTCTGAGAGACAAACCTGATCCTGAAGAGAAAAACTTAGACAAGGAGGGGGACAAGTCTGATGCACCGGGTGATAGAATTCTATTCTGAACCCCTGAACAGTTTGTAGCACCCAAGCATCGCTGGAGAGCATGCGCCAATTCTGCAGGAAAGATTGAATGCGACCCCCCAACATCACATCGCATGCGCGAATCAGGCTCACCTGTAGAGTGGGAATCTTGGTATTGTCCCTGATGACCACCGGAACGTCCTTTGCCATACTGGCCCTTTCCCTTTCTGGAAGGATAAAAGTTGGCGCGGGTGGAGTAGCCAGAGTCGTATTGGCCACCACGATGCTGCGATCCACCCTTCTGGGACTGCTGTTGAGAACCGCGGCCGAACGACCGTCCCCTTTGTCGTCCGGCCTTGCTGAAAACCGGACGCATGGCCCGGCGCAAGGAGGCTTGTGCCTTATCAATGCCGCTAAAGGCAGAAACAAACTTAGTCAATTCCTTTAGGAAAGGTTGGCCAAAAAGGAGACCCTGCGCCTCTAGACCTGCCTCAGAGGTGGCCAGCTCTGCCAACTTTGGATCCAGCTTCAAGAGAATGGAACGTCGACGTTCTGCTGATATGGCACAATTGACGTTCCCAAACATACATACAGCTCTTTGTGCCCATTCGATTAGCTCGTCAGGGTTAACTGTCGCCGAGGCCTCCTTGGCCTTGAAACCAAGGTCCAGGATCTTGGATAAGGGGCCCAACATGTCCATTAGTTTGTCTTGACAAGACCGCCAGGAGCGGTCCAAGCCTTTCTTGGGGTCTTTAGAATATTTTTTAAGATAGGTGACCATCATAGGGTCCACCTCCGGCGTTTCAGCAATATGGTCTGCCAGGTCAGGCCTCGGGCACTCTGAGCGCAGCCGAGCGCGAACCGACGCGTCAAAAGGTTGGCGAACATGCGCCTCCAGGTAAGCTGCTACCGCTGGAGCGGGGAGCCATGACGTGGAATTTGGGTGGACAATGTCCTCAGGTTCAAAATTGAGAAGGGGGGGACGCTCAAGGGCGTCAACAAAATGCTCCTTGCGGAGACGTTTCCTAGGAGGAGAGTCATGACCTGAAGAGGCTTGACCATGGTCTGACTCCTCCGCACAAAGAGATATAGAAGACCTGGATTTGTCAGAAGATAAAACCTTCGCCAGTCTCTGAAAATCCAATTTGTGGGGGTTACCAGGAGACTTTGCGGATTTTTGCGAAGGAGGCAACCAGCCTTGTTGAATGGCATATTCATTAAGATGGCGTTTAAGTGGATTAATGGCTCTCACCAGAGCCTTGTTGACGGAATGCTGAACACCTTTATCCAACTCCTCCACTAAGTCATATTCAAGAGAAGTATCTTCCTCCTCCTCAAAATAACAGTCTTCATCCTCTTCATAATATTCAGCCATTGCAACAACGTGCAAAAGTCAATGCCCACAAGACTGCAGAAATATATGGGGTACCAGAGATACCAGTAATGGGGGAGTGTGACCCCAAAGCAGGCTTAACTGAGGTAAAACTCGATTAAAGAAAACAATTCAAATGTGGAGGGAGAAAGCCTGCCGTCAAAACACTCTAGGCAGAGCCTATGCACAAAAATATACAACCGAAGCTCTTTCCTGAGCTCCGGCGTCAAGCGGGGTCAAAAGTTCAGGGCTGTGGGCTGAGCGCAGATGAAAACAGCGGTCCTTCACTCAACCGGCAGGCGGGCGTGTGAAGAAACGCCTCGAGCCGGAAATAAAGCAGCGCGCATGCGCGACGCTGCAATGCCACTGAAAACAACACCGGCTCGAGAGCGCTCGCGCTCCCAATACGAGCCGCGGACCCCTACTCCCACTCCACCAAAAGCGACCGGCACAAACGGCCAGGCACTGGGAGGCGAGCAACGCGCTCCCAACAAACGCGCCGAGAAACGGACGTCACTGATAACAAATACCGGCACACCGAAAGGCGGACCAGACAATTAAAGCATGCACAAGCCGCGCGCAGGTTGGAAGAAGCGCAAGATAAGGCAAGTGCACAATTAAATATAACAATAGTCACAACAGCACTATAAGCATGAAAAGAGAAATAGACTTAACTGGCTGCGGAGCAGCAAAGAAAGAGGAAGTGGTTACCTCTGAGACTGTTTATATACTATGGGTGTACTCTATGGTTGCCCTGTTTCTGTTTTTTCTTTACTGTATTGTGATTGGCTGCTATGTGTCAGTAAAGAAATGAGACTAAGCATAATCGGAGCCTCCTGTCCTGACATAGAATAATGTTTATCGCACTTGTCGCGCGCTGCATAAATACCTGCCGGCTCGCGGTGCATGATGGAACACAACTCGTGAGAGGGGCGAACCCTAATGCTTTAATGCTTTGCACGGGACGGGTGCGCGGGAATTGCAGTCCTTGAGCACATTAAGCAAAATATATTTACATTTACGGCCATAGAGTTAATAATCCAAAACTGGGCCATATCACAGACACGCACTGGTGCCAGAATTTGAATCCTTTGTTCTATGCGGTATAATACAAAATAGCGTCTTGCATTTGCACATGAACCAATCTGATTTCACAGTAAGTTTGTTTTTACAATAATAAGAAGTAGATAATATAGATTGTATCCACTTTACACACGAGTGTGGGTCGGTGTTTGAGGCAAAATCACTCTGTTTCACGTTTTACTACCACTTGGCAAAAACGAATGTGCTTTCTTTAAAAAAACACACATAGGTTATTAACGGATAAGAATGTATTTATTAAAATTCTAATCAATCTCTTACAATGACACAGCAGAGATTTTAATGCCTTGTGAAGGAATTTATTGCAAATTAGGTCATGTGAAAGAAAAGGGACTCTTTTAAAAACAATAAACGACGTCATGTTTACTTGGTACAGCAAACCGGGCAACTTCACTACCATATTTTCAGAGAACCCACCAGAAAATATGGCAACGTTCTCTGGGGACAGTTTCTCTCTTTCTGTCCCTGTCCCTTTCTCTCCCTCCCCCTCTATCTCTTTCCCTCTGTCTCTCGCGCCTTCTGCTTCTCCCTAATGAGTGTCCATTTCTTTCTTGTCAGTCATTCTCTCTCTGCATCTTGTCACTGCCCCTGCTCTCTCCTGCCACTGCCCCATTCTCTTCACTGCCCCTTTGCTTCCATGTCTTCACCCTCTTGTTTCTACCACTATTTCGCCTGCTTTTGAGCATTTCTCCTGGCAGTGTCCCCCTGCTCTCTTACTCAGTGCTTAAATTGTAAAAAACATAAGTGCCGGGGCTCTCGTCAGGAGGTCACTCCAGCTTGCAGCACACACTGCCCCTGCCATGCTTCCAGTGATAGAAACAACACAACTAGTAATCTATAAATCAGCCAGACAGTGCCACTTTGGGGCAGGCTGTAACAAGCAATGGTATTGACAATTAAGTGCCTTTGCTAGCACTGGAACTCTCTCTCTCTCTCTCTCTCTCTCTCTCTCTCTCTCTCTCTCTCTCTCTCTCTCTCTCCTCTCTCCCTCTCCCCTGCCAGTGCTTAATTTGTATTAAAAAAAACATAAGTGCCAGGGCCCTCGTCAGGAGGCCACTGTAGCTTGCTCTACCAACGCCCCTTCTCAATGCTGCTGACAGTACCAACACAACTACTAACCATAAGATTCCTACAAGAGTGATAATTAAGACTATTTAAGGCCTCAAAAGCTACAAGGATGGCAGGTATTAGGCCTTTTGAAGCCCTTCGGTGCTTAGGATGGCCCTCAGCCATCATACGTCACGGTGGGCGTGTGCGGAGGACGGCCGGGGGCCGTCCAAACCCCGCCCGCTCATTAATTTTCCTGTACAGTGGGAGAATTATCGCAGCGCGCAAGGGGTTAATGTATATTGAAATAATAAACTACTGTTCTTGTGCTCCTCTCTAAATTAGATAAACAGCTCCACCATGTGGCAGACTGTCAGAAGTGCAGGTGGGGAGCACCAGAAACCACCTGCTCAAATTAAGCACTGTAAACAGTCACTCTCTCTCATTACTGGGAATCACACTTTTAACCTGCAGGTTATATGCATTTCTCTGATTCAGTCGGTGGGTTTTTCCTGGTGGTGACAGGTATTGAAAAATGGCTATATGTCGGCCCATTTAAATTAGGTTGGTGCATAGATAGCCAAACCTCCAACAACCCTTACTCCTTTGGGCCATCGTAGGAATTTGACCACAACGGAGATGGAGAAGTCTCCACTGTCGTCAAACTATGGTCCACACTGCAACGACGACTGAGTTCCCTCCCGGCCAAGACTATGATCTGCCCGCCTGATTCAAATGTGGGCAGGCAGGCAGATCATAGTTTTGGCCGGGATGGAACTCGGTCGCCGTTGCGATGGAGTTCCTTATCTGCCAAGGTATAAATCTGGCTCTACGTCTTTAGTACAAAGGGGTCTAGAACACTGAATTCTGGGACCTGTTTTGTGGGATGATCTAGAAAAGGTATCATGTTGGTGCCTGGTAGTGGGGCATGAACTTTCCTGGAACCTTGAGTAATTGTGCATGACACAATCAAATAACCAATTATTACAATTAAGCACAGACATCTGTTTTAATATTGGGTATCTCATTCATCCTACACAAGTACTTCCTATTTGCTGTAGGTTTGTCAGGCATTGGCTATTTTCCATTTTTATTTCTGTTTTTCAATCTGTTTAATGAATCTGTAGGATAAAGATGGTGCCAGGTACTGTTCTGATGGGGCTACATTCCAGGGCACTATTCACTCAACATCTCTTTGCTTGGGGTGTCCCTAACTTAGGAGGAGGGGTAACATTTACTGTAAATGCACATGCTGTCTACCCTTTTGAAATAGTTTACACATGGGTGTAGTTTGATCCTGTAGATCCCAATATTGGGGACTTTCCAACATATAGAGCATAAGCTGCTCTCTCAGCTGAATATTAACTATATTGTCCTATAAGGATATTGAAAACGTCAAGCATGTTTTGGTGTCCAGTTACTGCATGTAGGACAAAACATCAGAATGAGTCCCTTATGTAAATAGGGGGCTAGCTTGTCTGTACTGGCTGGGTAAAGACCATATCCTGACAAAACAAATCGAACAATTGTAGAAGTAAAGCAGTTACTAAAGTAAATAGTATCTATTTATAGGCGTCTTTGAGAGTGCACAGTTGATTGCTATAGGAGCAGTTTTTCCTGGACCTGCACAACATGTGCATGCCACAGTATAGGCTTTTAGTTCACAGATTATTAATGCTATTATGGGCAAAGCACCCACAAAGTGAGATGAAATTCCATTCAGATTGCTGTAAAACCAATCAATTGGAAGCAGTCTAAGCTCACACAACACCCCATGATAGACATAGAATTTTAATTATGTGCATTTCTGCTAGGGTGGTGCCACTTGTAGTAGAGTTTAGCACTTGGGGAACAGTAATTGCAAGTATTTATACTACTACATATTGCACATCCTCTTTAGCTGTACTAAAACAGTTCAAAATGAACATGGAGTTGCACCTGCTCTCGATTTTGAGATGAAAGATGCTGCCTCCTGTTGGTGGAGGTTCCCTTACAGATTGTAGTAGATCCAGTGATAGGAGGTAAGTTACTTTTTCATTAATGTTTAGAAACCGTCTTTAAAACATACAGTATTTAAAAACAATAACATATTTTATATAATGATATCGTATAAATACCAATTCATCACAATACACTAAAAGCTCCAACCCCCTACTATTTACACTATAAGAAACTAATCAAAACAATAGTTAAGGAACTTAGCCAGTGTACAGGTCACATCAAAAAATTCCATCCAGGGGCATGGCTTGGTAAGCCAACATGGTGGACGTGTGCTAGGCCAGCTCTGTCCAGCCCGCCAAATATCCGACGATTATCCTGACATCCTGGGGTGATCGCTAGTGGAAAACACGCTCTAGCGACGCCTCTCCGGCTGCTCTGTCCCTCGCTGTATTCTGTAAGCTAGGAACTGTCGTGGCGCTGAGGTGCGGCCGATGCGGGGGTGAGGCCTGGCCGAGTGGAGAGGGCCATGTGCGCTGCATATGGCGTGGTAGTTGACGATTGGGGCCGAGAGTGGAGACGGTCCTGGCTGGTGGGTGCACCCTGCTGAGGTGTGCGGTCTTGACGGAGAAGCCTGGCAAACGATCCACTCCGGGGAGGCTCGGTGGAGTCAAGTCAAGTCAAGTCAAAGAATTTATATAGCGCACTACATACCCAGAGGGTCTCAAGGCGCTTAGGGAGGGGAGGAGGATTACTTGTCAAATATCCACGTTTTAAGTTGCTTTCTAAATGCTAGGTGGTTCTGGGTAAGGCGAAGGTAGGTGGGGAGTGAGTTCCATGATTTAGCTGCCAGGTATGAGAAGGATCTGCCTCCCATGGTGGTTTTGTTGATGCGGGGTACAGTGGCGAGGGCTTGGCTGGAAGAGCGTAGTTGGCTGGAGGGGGTGTAGAAGGACCGTCGTGAGTTGAGGCATTCTGGTCCGATGTCGTAGAGTGATTTGTGTGCGTGGGTTAGCAGTCGGAAAGTGATCCTCTTATTGACGGGTAGCCAGTGGAGGTCTTTCAGGTGGCCAGAGATGTGTTCGTTACGCGGGATGTCTAATATGATCCTGGCTGAGGCGTTTTGGATTCGCTGGAGTTTCCTCTGGAGTTTAGCGGTAGTGCCTGCGTAGAGGGTATTTCCGTAGTCCAGTCGGCTCGTGACCAGAGCATGGGTGACCGTCCTTCTGGTCTCGGTGGGGATCCAGCGAAATGTTTTTTTGAGCATGCGAAGAATGTTGAAGCAGGATGAGGATACGGCGTTGACTTGTCTGTTCATTGAGAGTGAAGAATCCAGGATAACGCCTAGGTTCCGTGCGTGGTCTGTCGGGATGGGTGCTTTTCCAAGGGCTTCCGGCCACCAGGAGTCGTCCCATGCAGAAGGGGATGTACCTAAGATGAGGACTTCTGTTTTATCTGAGTTCAGTTTCAGACGGCTTTGTTTCATCCATTTGGCAACTTCTTTCATTCCTTCGTGGAGGTTGGTTTTGGCGGTGCTGGGGTCATTGGTGAGGGAAAGGATCAGTTGAGTGTCATCCGCGTAGGAGATGATGTTGAGGTTGTGTTGGCGAGCGATGGTCGCAAGGGGGCTCATGTATACGTTGAAGAGGGTGGGACTGAGTGAGGATCCTTGTGGTACGCCACAGATGACTTCAGTGGCCTCGGACTTGAATGGTGGAAGGCGGACTCTCTGGGTTCTTCCGGTGAGGAACGAGGTGATCCATTCAAGTGCTTTTCCTTGTATTCCGATGTTTCTGAGGCGTTGTAAAAGGGTGCTGTGGCAGACTGTGTCGAATGCTGCAGAGAGGTCGAGGAGGATGAGGGCGACTGTGTCTCCATTGTCCAGTAGAGTTCGAATGTCGTCTGTTGCAGCGATGAGGGCGGTCTCAGTGCTGTGTTTTGCTCGGAAGCCAGATTGTGAGGAGTCGAGGGATTTGTTGGCTTCGAGGAAAGCGGAGAGTTGGTTGTTGACAGCTTTCTCGATGACTTTGGCTGGGAAAGGAAGGAGCGATATGGGGCGATAATTTTTGAGTTCGGTGGGGTCCGCTGTGGGTTTTTTCAGAAGGGCGGTGAGTTCAGCGTGTTTCCAGCTTTCCGGGAAGGTGGCGGAGTTGAAGGAGCAGTTGATGACTTCTCGGAGGTGCGGTGCTATGACAGAGTCTGCTTTGTTGAAGATGTGGTGAGGACATGGGTCTGTGGGGGATCCTGAGTGAATGGAGTTCATCAGGCGGATGGTGTCCTCAGTGGAGATTGGGTTCCAGTCGTTAAGGATGTTCAAGGGGGGATAGTGTTCGGCATATGGTCGGGTGGGTTGGTCTCCGGGTTGGTTATCGAAGCTGTTGTGGATGTCTGCAATTTTGTTGTGGAAAAATAAAGCCAGGGAGTCGCAGAGGGCTTGAGAAGGGGTGATGTCGTTGGAGTTGGCCGAGGGGTTGGTAAATTCCTTGACGATGTTGAAAAGTTCCTTGCTGTTGTGGGCGTTGTTGTCTAGTCGATCCTTGAATGCTGTTTTTTTGGCCTTACGGATTAGTTGGTGGTGTGTGCGGGTGGCGTTTTTGAAGGCGTCCTTGGTGCTAGTGGTTGGGTCTTTTTTCCAGGCCTTTTCAAGGGAGCGGCAGAGTTTCTTGGACTTCTTAAGATCATCGTTGTACAGCAGACAGCGGGACTACTGGTGCGGACTGCGGGGATCCGGCGGCCGGATCGGACCGCGGAGATAGGGTGGTGCTGTTGCTTTATGAGCGGAGGCTTGTGCTGGCCCTCTTGGCAGTGGCAGTGAGGCTGGAGAGTAGGGGCAGCCGGCAATAGGGGCGGCTGGCCTGCTCCGCGAGCTGCCTTCCTCCTGTGTTTGCGGTGCAGTGGCGGCGATCTGAGGCCCCCCCCCCCGGTGCTGTGGTGGGGATCGGCGACACTGTCGAGCCGCGTGGGGGGCTGCGGTGGGACCACTGGGCTGCCCCTCCCCCTGACGGTGGCGCGTATCGGGCCCCCAGGGGCTCCCAGGCACTGGGGTGCCAGTCTCCTTCTCCCCCGCGTGTTATGTTATGTTATGTTACCCCTTTGTTGAAGCGCAAACAGCTGCCCCAGCAACGGAGCGTCCCGGCGCTAACCTAACCAGTACCAGAGGAGTGGGTGGGATAACCAACAAAACTAGATGACAGAAAAGAGGTGGGTTTTAAGTTCCCTCCGGAAGACAGTCAGATTGGTTAGGGTGCGAATGTGTAGAGGCAGGGAGTTCCAGAGTTTTGCGCCTAGGACTTTGAATGAGCGTCCGCCCATTCTAGAGAGCTTGGTTCGGGGGACAGTCACGAGGTGCTGACCTAGTGAGCGCAAGGTGCGCTGGGGAGTGTAGGGTACAAGGAGCGGGCGTAGAAGTTCGGGGCAGTCCTCAGAATTAAGAATTTTAAATGCCATTGTGAGGGTTTTGAAGTGAATACGGGATTCAACAGGTAGCCAGTGAAGGTTACGAATGGTGGCTCTAGCAGAGCACCTGCGTGGGAGACCAATCACGGCTCTGGCAGCCGAGTTTTGAATGCGCTGCAGTCTTGCCAGTTCTGCTTTGTTTGCCCCTAAGAATAGAACGTTGGCATAGTCCAGCCGGGCAAGAATCATGGCTTGGATGATTAGCTGGCGGGTTCTGGCGTCAAAAAAACCTAGTATCGGGCTAAGGCTCCTCATTAGCCCCACACACGTAGCTGCCACTTTCTTTGTGTGGGACTGAAAATTGAGTGATGAGTCCAGCCAGACACCTAGGTTCTTGACTACATTTTTTGGGGCGGGGGTGGGGCCAAGCAGAGAGGGCCACCAATGATCGCTCCAAAGGCTTGGGGTTTTGCCAAGAAGAAGTACCTCCGTTTTCCCGGCGTTTAGCTGCAAGCAGTTGCGCGTCATCCACTGTGCAACTGCGGCTAGGCCATCCCTGAATTTAGTAGCCGAGGGAGATGGACCTTCAGAGAGTGTGATAACTAGCTGTGTGTCGTCAGCGTACGACACCAGCGTAAGGTCATACTCTTTAGCCACTACTGCAAGGGGCTGGACGTACAGGTTAAAAAGGGATGGGCTTAACGCCGATCCCTGGGGGACTCCCTGCTCGATGGAATGGGATTGGGAGATGTGGGGTGGAGCTGAAACTCGAAAGGACCTGTCCTTAAGAAAGGACCGGAACCAGTCAAGGGCAAGTCCACTGATCCCAATGGCCTCGAGTCGTTTCAACAGGATATTGTGCGATACCGTGTCGAAGGCCGCGCTGAGATCCAGCAGGATCAGCGCGGCACTTTGACCAGCATCTAGGATGCCTCGGAGGTGTTCGGTGGTGGTTAGAAGGGCCGACTCGGTGCTGTGTCCTGGCCTGAAGCCGTTTTGGGAGGGGTCCAGGACTAGATTTTGCAGCATATGGTGGGATAGCACTTTATTTACGTGGGCTTCAGCTAGTTTAGACGTCCAGGGGAGCAGTGAAATGGGCCGGAAATTTTCTGGCTTAGTGGGATCCAGAGTGGGTTTTTTAATAATGGGTGAAACCCATGCAGACTTCCAACAGCTGGGGACCACAGCTGAGGAGAAAGAAAGGTTGAGTAGGCTGGCAAGCGGGGGAAGGAAGAAGTGACATCTTGGGGGTTTGGCGGTGCAGTTGGACCGCATTGAGGGCTGCTGCTGGTGCCGTCGGCCGCCTCCTCCCCTGCAGTGATCTGCTGGGCCCCTAGAGACATTGGCACAGCGGCCGGGGCCGTGGTGGAGACTGGTGTGTGTGGGGGAGATCGGCGGCACAATCGGGCCGCGAGGCAGGGGGCCGGGACGGTTTCTTCTGCTCACGCCTAGTAGCCCCCCCCCCAGCAGTGTTTTGTATCTCGGGCAGCTGGGCGCGGCTGTGGTGATTGGAGACCCCCACATCTGGAGCTGAGGTGGGATCGGTGGCACGGCCGGGCTGCGTGGGGGGGATATAGCGGACTCTTCACTCATTGCTGGGCGTTGGTGGACCTCGGGGGCTCCTGCCCGTTGGGGTGTCATTCTCCCCCTCTCCCCGCTGAGGGCCATCACGGGGGATCGGCGGCACAGTCGGGCCGTGTGGGGGGACAATAACGACTGCACGGGCTGCCTCTGCCCCAGTGGTGCCCCGCTGGGCCCACAGAGATCTTGGTGTGGTGACTGGGAGAGGAATTGGTGCCACATGAGGCCACAGGGCTGTGGGGTGTGATTGGGGGAGATTGGCAGC
The DNA here is from genome assembly GCF_964263255.1 of Lissotriton vulgaris. Classification (NCBI taxonomy): domain Eukaryota; kingdom Metazoa; phylum Chordata; class Amphibia; order Caudata; family Salamandridae; genus Lissotriton; species Lissotriton vulgaris. The sequence continues at coordinate 1,720,351,312 of NC_141691.1, read as the reverse complement.
ATTCTTGAGCTGAGAGGCGGAGCGCAGTGACTATTTCCTCGGCCAGCTCCGGGCCGTCTGCTCTCTGGTGATCCTGGTCAGGGGCCCCTATCGGCGGTCATGGCTGGTGCACAATTGGCGGCTGGGCTGGTCCGCGGGATCTGTCGATATCTGTGTGTGGGCACCGCTGGATCGGATTTGGGGCAGTCCGGGAGGCTCGGGGCGCAGCTATGACCAGAGGAGAAGGAGGATCGACCAAGCAGGGGCCTATTGACAAATTTACTGGCCTGGGGGCGGTGGCTGGAGCCTCTGGGAGCCAACCGGGAGCGTTGCCAGACAATGCGGCCCTCATGGCCCTGATCACCCAGTCCAGGGACATGTTGGATGCAAAGATAGGGGCGGTTGGGTCGGACGTGATGCTGCTGCGGCAGGACCTGCGGAACGCGGTGTCCCGCATTATAGAAACTGAGACTCGCATATCAGGGGTAGAGGACGATGTGACAGAGCTGAAACGGAAGGTGGCAGCAATTGAGACCGTCCAAAAGAGCCTCACGCTCAGAGCGGAGGATGCGGAAGGACGGGCCCGGTGCAACAATCTCCGATTTGCTGCGTTTCCGGAGGGATACGAAGAAGGAAACATGGAATGCTTCCTCACGACTTGGTTGGAGGGTTGGCTCCCCCCGAGGCTATATCCAAATGTTTTGTGGTAGAGCGGGCTCACAGGGCGCTCATGCAGAAGCCTCCAGTGGGGGACCGCCCACAGCCGTTAATTGCCAAACTCCTGAACTATTTGGACATGGACGGCATCTTGAAACAGGCCCGAGCCCAGGAACCCTTGCTTTTTAACAATGCTCGTATCCTGATATTTCCTGATTCCACGCGGCAGGTCCAGCAGCAGCGTCAATCTTTTATGGCAGCCAAGGCCCGCCTGCGAGAGCTCAAGCTTCCCTATGCCTTGTTGTTTCCGGCCCGCCTTCAGGTGGTCTTTCGCTCCCGCACCCATTTCTTCGATACCCCAGAAGAAGTCTTTAGGTGGACTGATGAGACTGTTCAGGTGAGACCCCCACACGCCGCCAGGCAGAGAGTCAGACTCATCCTTGAGTGATACGGCTCGGGAGGGGGCACCTCCTGGTCAGCGACAGAAGGGCAACAGAAGGTCATGATCACGGCGGCGCTCGCTGTCCGGTGGCGCCTCCTTTCGGTGGAGACCGGTCACCGGGAGCCAAACACTGGAACCGTAGCGGGGGATGCTGGACAGGCGTTGCAGATCTACATTTACTGACTCCCCGGATGTTCTGAACTGGGCTTATCATATCGTCAGGTTTGAGCTGGTGGGAGCCCTGACAGGGAGACATGGGCTGTGAGATGGGGATCCATTGGTTGGGGCAGTGCCCATCCCCCCGTTGGGGATCGGGGACCAGCCCTGCCGCGACAGATACATCAGTGTTTTTGAGGTATGGGGTGGGGGTTTGTTGGGAGGGAGTTGTTTTTGTTTCCAGGTCGCACTTACACTGCAGGTTTGCCACAGATCACACTCACGCCACCGAGGCTCAGTACTTGTGTTATACTATGACGCCACCCATTATGGCTAGCATTCCTGATGGTGGGTCACACACTGGCCTTCGGGTTCTGAGCTGGGATGTCCGCGGGGCCCTACACAAGATCAAGCGGGGGGCCATACTTCACCATGCTAAGAGGGTGTAGGCTGATATCCTCATCTTACAGGAGACACATCTTATGGGTACAAAGGCCCTTTGCTTACAGCGCTATGGGTTCCAACAGGCTTTTCACTCTGGTTTTACAAGGGGGTGCGAGGGGTGGCCATTCTGATACATTGTAGGGTCCCCTATATGCTTGAGGAGCAGTGGACCGATATGCAGGGGCGCTACTTGTTTCTCCGGGGTAGGGTGGGGGAGGATCCTTTGATTTTGGGCAGTGTATATGCCCCTCCCCCATTGCAGTGGAATCTGATTGAGAGGCTGCAATCACTGTGGGCCAAGATGCCAGACGAGTTGTCCGTAGTGGGCGGGGACTGGAATGATGTCATGGACACGGCTGCGGATAGGTCAGGGATTGGTGGTGGCCATGAGAGCGTTCTCCCTACAAAGCTATACTCTCTGATGAGGGGGATGGACTGGGTTGACACCTGGGGGCGCGCCCACCGGGGCGGCTCAGGGATTTACATACCTCTCAGCAGTTCATAAATCTTTTTCCAGGCTTGATTATATTTTTGTTCCCCGGGTGATGGATAGCAGAGTGGTGGCTGCGGGTATTTTGCCTCGGGGACTCTCGGATCACTCCCCGGTGTACATTGACCTATGCAGGGGCAGGGGTAGACAACTGTTTCGGTGGCGCCTGGCGGTGTGGCACCTTCAGAATGCGGAATACACGGCATATATGGGGGTAACCATTGCACAGTACCTGTCCTCAAATGTGGGTTCCGTCTCTCGTGCGGCCATCTTGTGGGAGGCACTGAAGCCTACTCTGCGAGGAGTGGATATCTTCTGGTATGAGGCGGCCCGCAGGAAGTGTAGGGATGAACTGACTCGCTCTGAGGAGAAAGTGGAGATGCTCGAGTGACAGAATCGTGAGACAGGGAGTGATTTAGTGGTGCGGCAATTATTGTTTGCCAAAAAGGAGTGTGCCGCGCTGCAAATGGATGAGGCTCGTTAAGGTTGGTTGGCGACGCGCAGTAGAGTGTATCAATGGGGGGGACAAGTCTAGTAAGATGCTACACCGCCTCTGTCAAGGCACGTTTCACTCGCAGGCCCTGCCGGGAATCTTGGACCAGACGGGGACCCCGATCACGGACCCCCCTGCCATTGCTGAGAGTTTCGCAACCTATTATGCGAATCTGTATGCCCCCGAGAGTGTTTGTCAGCTGCTGCGATAGATACATTCATCACTGATTTGCTGCCCAAGACACTATCTGATGAGGTAAAGGACCAGCTGAAGACCCCCTTGACGGATGAAGAGTTGGGGTCGGCCTTTGGAGGACTTAACCCTGGGAAAGTGCCCGGACCCAATGGGTTTCCAAGCGAGTTATTTTGCCGGTACAATGTGCAGCTGGCTCAGCATTATTGGGCGGTGGTGGAGGAGGCCCGGAAGGAGGGTGTGCTTCCGCAGGACTGGAGACATGTGGAGGTGGTGGTGTTTCACAAGCCCGGGCGTCCCCCGGAACAACATGGCTCCTACCGTCCTATCTCCCTCCTATATGTGGAGGCCAAAATCCTGGCGAAGGCGCTGGCCAATCGTTTGCTGCCCCATATCACAACGCTCGTGCACCCAGATCAGGCAGGGTTTATGCCCCAGCGGGCAACCCGGCAAAAACATTAGGAGGGCGCAGCTGGCGGTCGTGGCGATCTAACAAATTGGGGAACCGGCGACACTACTGTTGGCAGACATGGACAGGGCTTTCGACTCCCTGAGCTGGGTCTGGGTCTATCTGTTCGCCCTGCTCCATAGTCGCGTCGCAAGCACAACGCGGCTGCAGCAAGGTTTGGGGGTGCCCTATTCCTAACATGCTGCGTCAATCCTTACGCCTGATTCAAGCAATTTCGTATCGCGCGCTGCATCGCATTTTGCGATGCAGGGTGTGCTACGAAATTCGTTTTATTTATTAAATTGTTTACTTACCTGCAATTATCCATATTCCATTGTTTACCACCCTTCACCCTGCCCCTCCCCCGCACTGCCTCCCTGCCCCACCGATGCAGGTTTCATGTGGCGCAGGGGTTTACAGCGTGACGCATCTCCCTAGATGCATCACGTTGTAAATACGGCACAACCTGGCACATGATTTACGCAAGGGACTTGTAAATCTGCCCCTTAGTGCCTAAATCCCAGTATCTAACTGCTTTCTCCTGTGGCCGTTTTCATCACACATATACATGATTGCAATAAGGGTATAGGCATAGCCTTGTGCTTTTTGCAGCAAGAATTATGGAGCTCTTTCATGAAGATCCTTAGGCACTATCATTTTTTTAAAACACTATTTTTATTGTTTTGAAGGCATAAAGACAACATAAAAGGAAAACAGCAGGAATACAGTCCCCTCATATCCATCATCCCAAGCCAAAACATTCGTACTGTGGGGCCTCCCTCCCTCAAAAGTAGCGTAGAGACAGTCTTCAAATGTTCAAGTGATTGCCCTGTAAGATCTGACAGACGGAAGACTGTATCCCCTAAATTTCTCCCCCCCCAAATGCGACCCCACTTCCTACCCTCCCCGGCTATCCCCCAGACTCCCCTCCCTCTTCATCAATAAAATCAAAACCAAACATCGCAACCCCCCCCCCCCCCCCTCCCTCCCTAGGCGTGTCGGAGTACTACTATCTTGGGCTGGGGCCGCCCCGCCAGGTCAATCCAGGAAGGGACCAAAGGAATCATGCAGGCAGTGTCATCATTTGTCACGGGAACGGGGCAGCAGTCTACAATCTAGCCTCCCTTCGGATCTCAGGCTGTACTATGGCAGGCGTGTCACAGGGCTATGTGCGGGGTACTCCTCTTCCTCAGCCTCCGGTAGTGTGAGTTCAAGGACCAATCTTTCCCAGGCCCTCGCTCTCTCTAGTGCTTGTTCATTGCCTGTTCTAAGTGCCATTTGCAACCGGACTTCCCCTTCACAGCGGGCCCACTTACAGAACTCAGTTTTCCATTTCTCTACACTGGGTCCTTTATTCGCCTTCCACTGGGAGGTTATAGTTCTTTTCGCTAAGATCAACCCCAGGTCAAGAAATTTACTAGTGATTTTGTTCTTTGAGGTGTGTGGAAACCAATGCAGGATGCAGTTGCCATTGAGGTTTGTAAGTCCCTTTCTGTAACCTCTCGTAAGAGCTCCGTCACCCCCTGCCAAAAGGAGCCTAGTACTGGACAGGACCATAACATGTGTTGGAAATCAGCCACCTCCGCCGGACATCGTGGACAGGCCGCTGAATGGGTTGGGAAATATATATGTAAGCGGGCTGGGGTCAGGTATGCCCTGTGTAGGATGTGAAAATGCACCAGCTGGAACCTAGCGCTGCACGTCCCCTTCCAAGCTCTTTCCACTATTTCATTCCATGCCGCGTCATGGATCTCTTTCTCTATATCCACTTCCCATTTAGTCTTTAGGGCTAGCAGAGGAGCCAGTGTCTCCATGGTCATACGCTTGTAGAGGCAAGTGACAGCTTTGTTGGTCCCAGCAGAAACCACTACATATTGGCAACCCATGGGCGTCGGAGGCTCCGTCATGCCCAATTTCCAGTGCTTACGAATCGCCGTCGTTAACGCAACATGCACCAGAAAGTCACCTCTAGGTAATTCAAAACGTTCTCTCAGAAGGTCAAATGGCATCAACGAGCCGTCTTCATATAGGTCACCTATGGTCACTAGACCCTGTTGTTCCCAGGTCTCCAAACTTTGCCATGTACCTCCGTGAGGGAGTGCTCTACACATTTTCAGTGGGATCTCGGGTGCATAAGGGATCTTTATCCCCCCCCTTCGCAGGTACCTATGCCAACATTTCCGGGCTGTGGCAAATTCCTGAGAGAGATGCATATCCCCCATCGGGAGGCACAGAACTATACGAGACAAAACATGTATGGGGCCCGCCGGCTCACCGGACTCCCCTTCTTCTCTCGTGGCCCTCGCTACCCACTGCGTGAGCCACTGCGGTTGAGCCGCCAAATAGTATGACTCATAATCCGGGACCGCTAGTCCTCCCTCCGCCCGGGGCCTCATAAGCGTCCTGAGCGACACTCTGTGCCTGCCCGACCCCCATAAAAAGCCATTTACCATCATCCTTAACCTTCGGAAATAGCTCCCCAGGATCCAGATCGGAAGAGTCCTAAAGAAGTAGAGCAGTCTCAGAAGGGTCACCATCTTGAGGAGTGCCACTTTCCCCGCTATAGATAGCGGAAGCATGCCCCAGAAGTCAAAGTTTGCCTTGGCGCTCTTGATCGCCTTCCCCACATTCCCTTCTAGAATGTCTCCCCGGTCAAGGTAAATTGCCGTGCCTAGGTAGGGAAGGCATCTCTCCTCCCAGATCACCCCTTCAGTAGATAGCGGGCACGCCCTACGTTCTCGAGTCGGGAATAGACACAACTTCACCCAGTTGACCTTTAGCCCAGCCACCGTAGTAGGGACTTCGCTCCCCGCAGGGAGTCACCGGTATCTGCTAAGAACATCAAGAGGTCATCAGCATAGAGCGCGATATGATGCACTTGCCCGTAGACATCCAACCCCTGATATGCCTGACCCGTCCGAGCATGCGCTGCCAAAGGCTCCACTGCTATGGCAAACAGCAATGGTGAGAGGGGGCAACCCTGGCGTGTGCCCCTACCCACTACACATGCCTCCGAGATTACTCCCCCTGTCCGAACCCTGACCGTTGCGTCCTTATATAGTAGAGCCGTCCAATTCACAAAATCCGGACACAACCCCATCCTTGGCATAACATGAAAGAGGTAGGTCCACTCCAAGCTTTCGAAAGCTTTCTCAATGTCGACAGCAAACACCACCGCTTCATCCACTTCATAGGTGTCAGCCGCCAAAATATACAGGAGTCTTCGTATATTAAGCGCGGTGTTGCGGGCAGGGATGAACCCGGATTGATCTACATGAATTAGTGTGGACATGTGGGGGAGCAACCGCGTCGCTAGAATTTTACTCAAGATTTTATAATCCAGGTTGAGCATAGACAACGGCGATATGCCGACCTATCCCAGGGCTGCTTGCCTGGTTTTAATAATGGAATAATGATCGCCTTCCTGGTAGAATCCGGTAACCTACCCAGTCTCTTAGCCTCGTTGTATAACCCCGCCAGCCGGGGCGCTAGGAGATCAATGTAAGTGAGATAAAACGCCACCGGGAAGCCATCCGAGCCTGGTGTTTTATTCCTTGCCATACTTTTAATGGCTACCCTCACCTCCCTCACCTCTATGTTTCCACCCAGCAATTTTGCATCCTCCTCCTCCAATTCCGGTAAGTGCAAATCCCCCATGAAGCTCTGTAGGTCGTCCTCCGACGGCAGCACCCTGCTGCGGTAGAGCTCTGTGTAAAAATAAAAAAAACCAGCTAATTTATTCCTTGTTGATCAAAACAGGCCATGCCCGAATGATCTCTGAGTTCCAATATAACTGAGCCACGGCGAGCCGGGTTGGCCAGCCAGGCCATGAGGGCTCCCGTTTTATCTCGCTTCGAGTGCGCCCGTGTAAGATAGGACTTGCAGTCAAAACATCAGAGGCGTTCTACCGTTGCTGCGGCTGCCTCCCTAGCCTCCAATAAGGCTTCTTGTTTATCCGGGCGTTCTGGCCGCTCTTTCTCCAGGGTGCGTAACCTCTCATCTTCCCGTTGGATGTCTTGTAGTAAGGTCTTCCGAGCCCCTGATACCGTTGCAATGCAGCTCCCTCGCACTACCGCTTTAAAGGCATCTCACTCAATTGTGGCCGACCCCGCAGACCCCTCATTAATCTGAATTAGGCATTATCATATATTGATTATGATTGAGCACCTGGGTAGGATGGATGGGCTAATGACCAATTTAGCTTGACACAGTTGTTAAACTGATTCAAAAAACAAATCTAAAACTGCATATTTAAATGTGATTTTCGTTGGAAATGAGCTATCAAGTAAAGTTAGGGGTTTGGCACCTGCCTTCCTGCAGACATGTGCTACTTTGCAACCTCCAAACACCTTAAAGAAGTCACAAACCATGATGGAGTTTCTTAACTTCGGCAGAGCTTACTTTCCACATTATACAGAGCGAGTGATGTATGATTTAATTACTACCACATTTCCTAAAAAACAATGGACAAAAGCACACAAGGCTATCTTATATGAACTTCAAGCAAACATGTCAGAGATTAAATATTTACAGATTTGTGATAAAAAAAGTAAATCTAGTAATTAGAGTAATTCCTAGTACATCGCACATACATAGTGTACATCAAAGGACAGACAATTCCAATAGCCTGAAGATCAAATCTGTACTCTGCTGAAGAACACTTTGCTCCTACTGAGAAAATTCTCATTGCAATAAAGATGGCTATTTTGTAAGAGTGTCCTTTGGCACAAGGAGAACAAATTATTATAGTTACTTGTATACTTAGATTAAAAGCAGCAACAAAAGCTAGTATTCCTAATGTTCACTCTCTACACTTGCATTTGATGTAGAGGGCTGCTTCTTTAAATGCTACTAATGTAAAATTTGAAAATGACCCTAAACTATGAACAGAAGAATTTACGCAATTCAGACAAAGTATTCTAAAAACTCCAAATGTTTTACCCATACATGAGTAGAAGAGCATGTTCTACACGGATGGCTCTGCACAAACTGTGAATCAACTACACAAAAATACTCAGTGGCTTGTGCTGCAGTGCACAGAATCTTTGAAGACCGCTCTTCAAAGCGCTAGACACACAAGCAATAGTATTAGTTAATTTAACTGCACAGCTTCAAGAAATACATACCCTCTTACTTTATCTACAAGAGGCTGATCCATCAGTTACCCTGACTTCCTGTGTTGGATTTAGCATTCTGTGTCCAAAAATATAATGTGGACTGGTCAGATTAGCACGGAACGGATTCCTGGATACTCTGGGAAAAGATGACTATCCTACAGGATAAGCTTCCTTTGGTCCATGTTGAGCACATCATGGTTCATAAACATTTTCATAAATTGGCACTAAAGAGATCTATGCAAAAATGGTGGTACAAACCTTTGGGGTGGGTGCTGCCACTCGATCCCAAACTAAGAACGATGCAGATATTGGTAGCAATACAAGTACAGTAGGTGTTTTCTAAATGTATAATTTTGTTTGACAAATAATTTTTGAAAACTAATGATGTTTAGGATGAATATAGTTGTAATTGATGAATTAATGTTGCAATTAAAACAATTTTATTAAGGTGTTTCGGAATGTGTTCATTTGTGTAGTTTACCATAGTTTATTTGTGCCACATTTGTTTTTCATAGACACCATTTTGTTTACATGGCTGCTGTTCTGGTGTTCTGTTTATCTTGCTCCTGTTCATTACCCTTCCCAATCAATGTCCTGTGTGTCATCTCTCCGCACAGTGTTCGTGGAGCACAGGACACAATTGGGCTGTTGCTGTAAAGCTGCTGGAGTTTTCCTTTCCTTCGAAATGGGTTAGCGTTATATAAAAACCCTTTGGTTTTGGGGGAGAGCAGATGTTCCTGTAGGGAGTTCCCTTTTCCGCCTGAGACTCTATCTGTTCCTCTATTGATTTTTGTTACCTATTGGGCCTTAGAATAATTCCTAATTCTGATTATTGATCTAGAACTCAGTTATTGAGTTGTCCCAGTCACTATTTTATACTCTGCTAAGCTAAGGCCGGGTCCGATGCCAAAAAAGGGTGGATACTCTTAGCACAAGATCAAGGGTGTCGGAGCAGAACTAACTGAAGTAAATTTTGGGGTGCATTATAATATTGGTTCTGCTCCCACACAGGCAACGTTATTATTTTATTTTATGTTATTGTTTTATGGAGCGCGAACTTGACCCGTAGGGTATCAGAGCGCTTTACAGGGAAACATAGCAGTGTACAATAGGCAAGGAATCACATTAGGGAAGAGGACACGTATGTACAGTTTACATATAAGTAGCTCCAGATAAGGCCCTAGATTTCTTGAAGAGGTAGCTCGGTATTGCGAAGGGAGGTGCTAGTCCGTATTTGGTCAAGGTCTGTGTATTGGTAGGAGGCAGCATTTAGGAGAAGAATTTACCCATAAGGAAGGTTTTGGCCTCCTTTTTGAAATGTGCCAGAGAAGGGATTCTTCTGATGGCAGGCAGCAGAGAGTTCCATATTCTTGGAGCGGATCCAGAGAAAGCGCGGTTATAAGTTTTTTTTTTCCGGAACCGTGCAGGTTGGAGTAAAAGGTCTCTGGTGGAACGGGAATTTCTGCTTCCGCCGGATAGCACAAGTTTCTGTGCGAGGTAAGCATAGAGTTTGAGTATAAAGCATTGTGTGTAATGCAAACCAGTTTGAGTTGTATTCTGGCCTCAAAAGGAAGCCAGGTCAAAGCTTTCAGGTGTGGAGAGATATGGTCAAATGTTTTTGAGCTTGTAAGAAGTCTGGCGGCGGCATTAAGGCAGGCTTTTAGGGGTGCCAGGGAGATCCTGGGTAAGCCTGAGAGAGTGGAACATCCATATTCTAGTCTAGAGATTACTAGTGCTTGGACTGCGCTTTTTAGGTCGGTAGTGTCAAGGAAGGGTTTCAGTTTCCAGAGGTAGCTAAGGTAGAATCTGCCTGATTTGGCCATCGAGTTGATGTGGTCTTGCATGTTCAAATTGCAGTCAAAGGTTATTCCCAGAGATTTTGCTGAGTCCACGATGGTGGGTGGGCAATCTAAGGCTCTGATAGCCTTGATCCATATCTGCATCTCAGGATTGGTTTTTGGAGGGAATATTAGGAGAAATTCTGTTTTCTTAGCGTTAAGTTTAAGTTGATTGGAGGTGAGCCAATGGTCGGTTGATTTCAGGGCCTCGTTCAGGGAGAGAATATCCTCGAGAGAGAAGGCTTTGATGGAGAGCTGAGTGTCATCAGCATACATATGGTAGGAGACATTCACTGTGCGTAGTACTTCGGCAAGTGGTTCAAGGTAAAGGTTGAATAGGGTAGGTGACAGGGTTGATCCTTGAGGGACTCCGACCTTGCCCGGAGAGGGAGCAGATAGGTTGCAGTTGATTAGAAATCGCTGCAATCGGTTTTGGAGGGGGGATCTAAACCATTCTAGAACAGAGCTGTCCAAACCCATCCTGAGTTTGAGGCGTTCGATTAGTTTTTCGTGGTTGACCGTGTCGAAGGCCGAGGATAGATCTAAGAGGATTAGAAGGCACGTTTTCCCTTGGTCCAGGGCTTGCAGGGAATCGTCAATGATGTGGAGCATGGTCGTTTCAGTGCTGTGCCCAGGTCTGAATCCAGATTGGAAGTCATTGAGAAGGTGGCAGTTGTTGATGTGCTGACTTATTTGATGTTGTACACATTTCTCCAACACTTTGGCTAAGAGGGGGATGTAGGAGATAGGTCTGAAATTGTCGGGGATGGCTGGATCCAGTGACGTTTTTTCAAAATGGGGAGGACTTCACCGGTTTCAGAGAGTCAGAAATAGTTCAAGTTCAAGTTCAAGTTCAGAAATGTATATAGCGCACTACTCACCCAGAAGGTCTCAAGGCGCTAGGGGAGGCGGGTGCTTTTACTTATCGAATATCCAAGTTTTTAGTTGCTTTCTGAAGGAGAGGTGGTTCTGAGTAAGGCGGAGGTGGGTGGGGAGAGAATTCCAGGTCTTGGCCGCTAAGTAGGAGAAGGATCTTCCCCCCATGGTGGATCTGTGGATGCGCGGAATTGCGGCGAGGGCTTGATTGGATAATCGTAGTTGGCGGGTGGGGGTGTAGAAGGACAGTCGCGTGTTGAGGCATTCAGAACCTAGGTCGTAGAGGGCTTTGTGTGTGTGGGTGAGGAGACGGAACGTTATTCTCTTGTTGACTGGGAGCCAGTGGAGATCTTTCAGGTGACCTGAAATGTGGGCTTGACGAGGGATGTCCAATATGAGTCTGGCTGAGGCGTTTTGGATGCGTTGAAGTTTTTTCTGTAGTTTGGCTGTGGTTCCGGCGTAAAGGGTGTTTCCGTAATCCAGTCGGCTGGTGACCAGTGCGTGGGTGACCGTCTTTCTTGTTTCGGTGGGGATCCAACGGAAGACTTTTTTGAGCATGCGTAGGATGTTGAAGCAGGATGAAGAGACGGCATTGGCTTGTCTGGTCATCGAGAGGGAGGAGTCCAGGATGAAGCCCAGGTTACGTGCGTGATCTGTAGGTATGGGTGCGGTTCCCAGGGCTGGTGGCCACCAAGAGTCATCCCAGGCAGAGGGGGATGAGCCTAAGATGAGGACTTCCGTTTTGTCCGAGTTCAGTTTTAAACAAACTGTTCTTCATCCACTCGGCTACTTCTTTCATTCCTTCGTGTAGGTTGGTTTTGGCGGTGTTTGGGTCTTTGGTGAGAGAGAGGATCAGCTGGGTGTCGTCTGCGTAGGAGATGATGTTGAGGTTGGGTTGGCGTGCGATGGATGCGAGGGGACTCATGTATACGTTGAAGAGGGTGGGACTGAGTGATGATCCTTGTGGTATGCCGCAGATGACTTCGGTGGCCTCTGATCTAAAAGGGGGAGGCGGACTCCCTGGGTTCTTCCGGCGAGGAACGAGATGATCCAGTCCAATGCTTTTCCTTGTATTCCGATGTTGCTGAGGCGTTGTATGCGGGTGCTATGACAGACTGTGTCGAAGGCTGCAGAGAGGTTGAGTAGGATGAGGGCAACTGTTTCTCCGTTGTCCAGTAGTGTACGAATGTCGTCTGTTGCTGCGATGAGGGCAGTCTCGGTGCTGTGTTTGGCTCAGAAGCCGGACTGTGAGGGGTCGAGGGATTTGTTGGATTCAAGGAAGGCAGCGAGCTGGCTGTTGACGGCTTTCTCAATGACTTTGGCAGGGAATGGGAGGAGCGAGATGGGGCGGTAGTTCTTAAGTTCAGTGGGGTCTGCTGTGGGTTTCTTCAGAAGGGCGCTGAGTTCGGCATGTTTCCAGCTTTCCGGGAAGGTAGCAGAGTTGAAGGAACAGTTGATGACATCGCGGAGATGGGGTGCGATGATCAAGTCTGCTTTGTTGAAAATGTGGTGGGGACATGGGTCGGTTGGCGATCCTGAGTGGATGGAGTTCATCAGGCGGATGGTGTCTTCGGTGGTGATTGGGTTCCAGGCGTAAAGGTTGTTAGAGTGCGGTGTTGGTTCAGGGGTGGGTGGGGTGGGTTGGTCTTCGGACTGGTTTTTGAAGCTGTTATGTATTTCGGCGATTTTGTTGTGGAAGAATGAGGATAGAGAGTCGCAGAGGTCTTGGGAGGGAGTGATGTCGTTGGTGCCGGCGGTGGGGTTGGTAAATTCTTTGACGATGTTGAATAGTTCCTTGCTGTTTTGGGCGTTGTTGTCAAGTCGAGGCTTGAATGCTGATTTCTTGGTGGATCGGAGGAGTTGGTGGTGTTTGCGGGTGGCGTTCTTGAAGGAGGCCAGGTTGTCAGTGGTTGAGTTTTTTCTCCAGGCTTTCTAGAGGGTACGACAGAGCTTCTTAGATTTCTTAAGGTCGTCGTTGAACCATGGGGCTTTTTTGCTGCCTTGCTTGATTTGATGGTTTTTCAGGGGTGCTAGTTCGTCGGCGCTGTGGGTGATCCATTGTGTGATGTTGGTGGCTGCTTGGTTTGGGTCCGATGATTTGGCAGGAGGGCTTTGGTGGAGCAATGTGAAGAGCTGGTCTGTGGTAATTTTGTTCCAGTTTCTTCGGGGAATAGGTTGAGGGGGTTGTGGGTCGTGGTCTTTTTGTAGTAGAAGTGAACGCAGCTGTGGTCCGTCCAATGGAGAGCTGTGGTGTGATCGAAGGAGATGTGTTTGCTGGAGGTGAAGATAGGGTCGAGCGTGTGTCCGGCAAGGTGGGTGGGGGTGTCAACAAGTTGTTTGAGTCTGAGATTGGCCAGGTTGTCCAGAAGGGTGGTGGTATTGCTGTCGTTTTTCTTTTCCAGGTGGAAGTTGAGGTCTCCCAGTAGGATGTAGTTCTCGGAGGGGAGGGCATGTGGGCTGATGAAGTCAGTGATGTCTTCGCTGAATTGTGTGCGGGGTCCTGGTGGCCTGTAGATGAGGGTGCCTCTGAGTGTGGTCTTGGGGTCGGTGTGGATCTGGAAGTGAAGGTGTCCGGCGGTAGCGAGGAAGTCATCGGAATTGGTCGTGATGCGGATGGAGTTTTTATGGACGATGGCGATGCCTCCTCCTGTTTGGTTGTTGCGGTCCTTTCGGATGATCTTGTAGCCGTCCGAGATGGCTATGGCTATGTCGGGCGCTGATGAGGCGTTCATCCAGGTTTCTGTAAGAAAGGCAACATCCGGAGATGGGGTGTCGAGTAGGTTCCAGAGTTCAATTGAGTGTCTGTGGACCGAGCAGGTGTTGAGCAGGATGCAGTTTAGGTGGTTGGTGTTGGAGCTCAGTTTGCAGTTTGTGGATTTGGTGTGGGTTCTGATGCAGTTGAATTTGCTGGAGTGGCAGGTGAAGGGTCCATGGGTGTGTCCTGGGGCAGCTTGGTAGCATGGTGTTGAGCGGCCGGGGTTAAGGGCTGAGAAGGTTGCGGCATCGTATGTTATGCGGGCGGAATGGATTTTGCGGGGACCAGGGGGTCTGTCGCTGGGCGCGGACGGGCGTAGACGGGCTTACCTTTGGCGCACCTTCGGCGCGCATGTGGCGCGACCGCTGCGCGTGAACGCTTCGCACAAAAGCATCTGTCATATGTGGATGGTGGAGGGGGCGGGGGCGAGGGAGGAGCAGCTGGGAGGCGGGAGCGGGGTGGAGAGCCAGGCTGGGAGGCACAACAAACAAACAACAAGATGGCTGCAAGCCAAAAGTGAAAACAGGACGAGATTGGGGCACGACCTTACTTAAGCAATATCAACTGGGCAGCACAGTCAGGCAACAATATGCAAAGCGAGTGGCACAGCAATTAATATTAGCACAGTAAAAGACAAATCACGGTCTGCTAATAAAGCGCTACGATGATTCTATGTTCAGCAGTGATCAAGTCTGGCAATAAGCGCTACTATGACAGAGCAAGATTATAGCAGTGCGAGGCAATTAGAGCGCTACGATACCACGTGTGGGTGAGCAGGGAGCAGCGAGGGGAGCAACCGCTTCTGAGAGGCTCAGGACGGTCACAGCGCTATAGCTGCAATGGTAGAGCCTACACTCTCTGTGGGAGGGAGGAGCAGCTGGGAGGCGGGAGCGGGGTGGAGAGCCGGGCTGGGAGGCACAACAAACAAACAAACAAGATGGCTGCAAGCCAAAAGTGAACTCTGCTGGAGCGAGGCATTAATTATTGCAGTCCAGCTAGGAATAATGGATTGGACGACATCCGCTAGGCAGTTGGAGGGTAGCGGGTCGTTGAAATGGTTTTTCGGGTTAGGGGATGATAAGATTTTAGATACGGAGTCTTTGTTCGAAGGAGAGAAACCTCCTGATGATTTTCTGTCTAAATATTCCTACACCCTTACTGAAGATAAGGTTCCTATGGTTAATAGAACTGGAGAATGAGGTAAACATATTCCTAATGACCGAGTTATGTTAGATCTAATAAGGGCAGCTCATGAGGGAATAGCTTTTGCTCATGCTAACATTAGTGGTACCGTATCACTCCTACAGCAATGATAATGGTGGCTATAGTTACTAAACTTTACAATGAAATATGTGAAGCAATGTTTGCCAACAGATAAAACACCCTATTATTGCCAGACCAGTACAGACTCCACTTACTATCTCTGATTAATCCTTTGGGATAATTCGACTTGAACACATTTGGGCAATCCTCTCTCTCTCTCTCTCTCTCTCTCTCTCTCTCTCTCTCTCTCTATCTCTCTCTATCTCTCTCTCTCTATATATATATATATATGGCAGACTGGTGTTGGGCAAAATAAAACTTTGAACACCAAGAATTGGGTCTCGTCTCGTCTTTACCACGATTTGGCTGTATGCTGTACTGCTGATTTGATTTGAGGACGAAACATACCGCATATATATATATATATATATATATATATATATATATATATATATATATATATATATACATACATATATATGTATATATATTTGAAACCAAGGCTCCTCCTCAGCACGCTCTGCGCACCCAGACACCGCTTCCACGCCAGCAGAAATGAGGAACGGACCAACGAAGTCAGCAAAAGATGTTTTATTGTTCCAACAGAACCAGCGACGCGTTTCGCGCTAAAGAGCCCTTGTTCACGCTTCACTTACAGGCCTTATATAGTTAGGAATTACCATTTAAAAAACCATTGAAATTGCTCCTATATAGTTAGTTGTACTAACTATATTTCGCGCACCCGCAATCCACTGCTGATGATGTCACATATTACATCATTCATGACATGGTCAGTGACATCACTGATGACTTCACTGATGACATCTCAAATTACATCACTGATGACATCACCGATGACATCATCCAGTGACTGTGTGTTTCTGTAAAGTTTAAATATGTTTTACATATTGAAGAATGAGTGGATGTATAAGTGTCTGGATGAAGGATTTAGTAGGTGCGTGACTGACTGTATGAGTGAGTGATTAAATGTGTCTTACTAAATGCATGTGTTAGTGACTAAACTGTCTCAATGGGTGCAGTATGTCTGTTGTGTGTAAGCTGCTGCATGTGTTGATCAGTAGCTATATGAGTGGCTATATGGGTTATTGATTGGTTGCCCAAGTATTTGAATGGGAGACTGAGTGTGTGTGTGGTTGCTGGGAGGTGTGTGACTCTTTGCATAGATGTGTGAGCAGTTGATTCACTAGGTGTATGAGTTCAAGAGTGCATGTGGAAACAGCTATATGGGTGGTTGGCTGTGTGCATGGGTGTGTTGGTGAGTGAATGGATATCTCAGTGCTATATGTCCAAGTAAGTACATGTAAAACACAGTGCATGTGAGAGTTGGCATATATAAATGACTATACAAGAGAGCCAGTGAATGTGCGAGTGGCTGTATGGATCATTGTGTACTTATATCAGTGATTGTATAAGAGAGTAAGTATGTGTTAGTATATGTTTGAATAAGTAAGGTATTGTGTGTATAACTGTATTGTTGAGGAAATGGAAGTATGATTTATTCTTTGCATGACTGACTAGGTGTGTGAGTAACTCCATGGATGAGTGGCAGTGTGTTGGTGTCTGTATAGGTGTATGAGTGCATACGATAGTGTTGTATTGATGAGTGACTGTATTTATGAGTGATTCTATGGGTGAATGAGTGAATGTGTGTGTAGACCTAGGAATCAGTGAGTGTGTATGTAGTAACTGGTATATGGTTTCAAGAATGGTAGTCTGTATTTAACATTGGGTGTATCAAAGGTTATATTAGAGTGTGAGGAGGTGCATCGTATTATCACATGAATGATATCATCAGTGATGTGATCAGTGATGTCAAATGAGATGTCATCAGTGATGTCATCAGTGATGTCATTTGAGATGTCATCAGTGATGTCAATTCAATTCAATTCATCTTTATTTCGGCACTACAGAGCCATAAAAGATACATGAATATAACAATACAATTTTTTTTTTTAAAAAGGGGTGATTCCCGTTAGTTTGTTACAATTTACACAATGAGCACAGAATAAATTCATCTACTGACTCTAAACACAATACTTCTGCTAGTATCTGACTTAATTATTCTGATGGCCTCCCAACAGTTCTTGCACCCAGGAGGTTACATAGGGGTTTTATCCATTTCCTCCTTGCTTGCACATAGGCAGGACAAAAAAACAAAACATGCTGATCGTCTTCTTTAACATTCCAATCACACAAGGTACAGACGTCACTTAAAATAAGAGCACTTCTTTCCATATTGCCCATCACAGCCCATCTAGTCAGAGTGGTGTTATACAAGAGATTGCCATACCTAAATTTCATGAATAAGCTTTTAGCTAATGGTAGTTCAATCTCGTCAAGAAAAATCTCGAACAGGGGGCTATCCTTAAAAGACAGAAAGTTGTTTGTTAAAGACCCAACCTTATCCTCATTTACCAAGCTATCCGCAGAATAGCCCCAAAACGTGGACTTGAGTATTTTTCTAGCATTTTTGGGCATTTTCTCCGGTTTATCCCAAAACTGTGACAGCCCAATTTCTTTGAGCCAATAGCAAACGTGTTTAAACCAAGGGTTAACATTTGCCACATCCAAAATCATTATTTCTTTTAGCTTGTTCCTGTAGTCTTCAAGTTCTGGGGTACACCATAATCTTACCCAATAAGCTAAAGGCCGTAATATGACATGGTGGTCTGTACGCTTAATGTCCAAATCCAACATCAATCGAATTAAGGGGGTGCCTTGTGGCATCTTCACTAAATTTCTCAAAAATTTGTTCTCGATGGTTGAGAATGCATTTTTGGACATAGGTCCCCAAATTTCAGCCCCATACAAAGCAGCAGACTGAGCTTTGAATTTAAATAATTCCAAGGCGGGTGTTACTACTTTACTCGTACTCCCACCATGTTTCTTTATAGTTGGAATTAAATTCTGGGACAGCATCAGTTTGCTCTTTTCTACTTGGGTTTTCCATGTAAATTTGGAGTCAATAGAAACTCCTAAATAGGTAAAACTCTGAACAGCTTCTAATTTTTGTCCATTCAATGCCAGATTTATCGTTTGAGATTTGTGCGGATTTAAGGCCATGTATTTGGTTTTTTTTACATTTATTTCCAACCCCTTTTTGTCACAATACTCCTTGAAATAGTTCAGTAGTGCCTGTAAACCTCTGGGAGTTTGGGATATTAATATGGTGTCGTCTGCGAAAAGTAACGCAGGAACTTTTCCCCATTCAATTTAGGGGAATCATTATTACAATTTGACAAATGTGAAGGGATATCATTCACATATAATGAAAATAGCGTTGGGGTCAGCACGCAGCCTTGCCGGACCCCGCGCTCAATTGGTATATTTTGTGATAGTTCCCCATTAGTCCCCCAACGTACCCTTGCAAAATTATTTGCATGCAATTTTATTATCTGGCCTAACAGGCATGATGGCAACCCTTGAGCATGCAAAGAATCCCACAGAAGATCACGTGGAACCAGGTCAAATGCTGCTCTAAGGTCAACGAACGCAACATATAGATGACCTTTCCTTGTGTGCACGTATTTCCAATAGAGACAGCAAAATCTAAAGACCTGGTCCACGGTACTTATCCTATTTCTGAATCCTGCTTGGAACTTGGTTAGTATCAAGTTATCCTCCATCCATATATTTACTCTATCCAAAATATGTCTAGAGTAAACTTTCTGCAAAATGTCCATTAAGCTGATTGGGCGATAGTTGGATGGGTCCAACCTATCGCCCTTTTTAAAAATTAAAACAATTTTAGCTCCCCTCCAACTCTCAGGAAAATTTGCCCCACGTGCCAAAACATTGCATAAATAATTGATGTACAGCGCCCATACTACCAGCTCGTGTTTATAAAGATCGCCGGGAATTTTATCAAGACCCAGTGCTTTGCCACCGTTCACAGAATTATTGGCTTTCTCAGTCTCCTCTAGACTAAATTCTAGTTTAACATCAGGGTCAATGGACCACGGGGCATCCTTGCTTATGGTGGTTGTCAAGCTGGGTTTCTTAAATAAATCTGTAAAATGAGTAACCCAAGTAAGTTCATCCAAGTAAACATCTTTTGCTACCTTCCCTATATGGTTTCCATTTGCCACCAGTCTCTAGAAACTAATATTATCCTTTGACTTGGCAGCCACCAAAAGGTCAAAAGGTGGAGGCTATAAAAGGGCCCCGCGGGCCAAAAAAAATATTTATATTTTTTGCGCAGGGGGAGCGCCCGGTACGCGCACCGGGGAGCTGACCGGGGAGCGTACCATGGGGAAAAAAAGAATGAGTTTTTAAAAAATGTAGCTTTTTTTATAAATTGGAGGTAGTTCTAAAAAGAACTGTTTTTTTTCTTCTTTTTGTTGTTTTATATTTTTTTAAATGTTTTTTTGAACATTTTGTACTTTTTTTGGCTTTTATGAACTATTTTATATATTTTTTGGTATTTTTATGGGGAGAAACAAAAAACAGGGAATTGAAAACGGCTCAACTGGAGCAAAAAAAAAATCATGAAAAAATTATGGATTTTTGGAGCATTTGTGGTTGTCACCAGCACGGTTGATGAGCGTTATGCGTTGCTCACCATAGGTGATGGTCTTACCACAAAAAATACAAGTAATCTTGTATTGCCCAAACTTTGGTTGAATGTTTGGGACCATCTCCCTTGTCTCTGGTCCCGATGGAGTGGGTTGCTTTCGTTTGGAGGTGCTGGGTGAAGATTGGGGAGGGTTGCTGGCCAGTTCTCTCACCTCT
This sequence comes from Lissotriton vulgaris, assembly GCF_964263255.1. Taxonomy (NCBI): domain Eukaryota; kingdom Metazoa; phylum Chordata; class Amphibia; order Caudata; family Salamandridae; genus Lissotriton; species Lissotriton vulgaris. Next base: position 1,720,331,410 of record NC_141691.1, on the reverse strand, counting down.
GCCGCAGCATAGTTGTTGGGATGCTTGCGCTGCATGTGCCGAATCATGGTGTTATTGCCAAATGAGTATTTCTTATCAGGGTTCCCCCTTGAAAGTTCAATGCCACAGATTTTGCAAGTCACCTTTGGCGCATTCACTTTCTTCTTGCCCTCTGGGATGGAAAAAAACTCCCATACAATGTGCTGCTTTGGCCTATATGGGGTGTTATCTTCTGGCAGCCAGCTCCTCCTCCCCTCCTCCTCCTCCTCCTCCTCCTCTTCTTAATCTCCACCACTGTGGTGTTGTGGTGGTCCTCTTGGTGGTGGTGGTGGTGGTGCAGATGCTCCAGCTTCTGCTGCTACTGTAGCCATTTTAAAGTACAAAATATTACTCAAAGATCTCCAAACAGGTCTTCCTCAGTCAAAGGACAAAGTCAGAATAAGGAAAAAAGGTGGGGGCTTTCATCATTTGGATAAAAAAACTGTCCTGAACCAATGAAAAGTTATTTTCATGTCACATGACCCGGGCTTTCATCATTTGGAAACCAAAACTGTTCTGCACCAATAAAAAGTGTTTTTTTCAGGTCACATGACCCGACGCGCTTACGCTACGCGCCCCGGGGCGCGTCGCGTAAGCGCGTCGGATGCTTACGTTGCGCGATCGTATTCGCACGAGTGCTTCCGGGTGCGCTTACGCGGTGCGTATCACGCGGACGCAGCTACTCGATACGTCACGATGATGTTTTCGTTCGCGGCAATAGCGCTAACGGGACGCTCACCGGTGCGCACCTCGGGGCGTGCCAGAAAACTGCGCTTTCCGGTGCGCTCACAGGGGCGCGCACCGGGAGCGCTCCAGGGCAAAAAAAAAATAGTATTATATAAATATACAATATAGGATTCATTATAAAAAATATTACATTTCATAGGTTTGAGGCCCTATATATAGTTAGGAATTAGCATTTAAAAAACCTATGAAATTCACTGAAAAAACCATAGGTTTCACACCAGTTATAGTTAGGAATTAGCATTTAAAAAACCTACGAAATTCACTGAAAAAGCCATAGGTTTTACACCAGTTATAGTTAGGAATTAGCATTTAAAAAACCTATTAAATTCAGTGAAAAAAACATAGGTTTCACACCAGTTATAGTTAGCTGGAAATTTTACTGACATAAAACCATTGAAATTTAAAAGTTATAGTTAGTTGGACTCACTATAACAAGCGCGCCTGCAATGCACTGCTGATGACGTCACATATTACATCACTCATGACATCGTCAGTGACATCACTCATGACATCACTTATGACACCATCCTTGTGACAGAGTGACAGACCTCCTTTTAGTGTAATGTAACCCTTGAAACACATATTCAAAAATAGAAACTAACATTTTCCAAAAAATGGAGAAACCCATACCAGTTACAACAACCAATTCAGTAATTCCGCCATCTATATACACATCCACTCATTCACCAACAGTTCTATATAGTCACTCATACATATACTCACTCATCATATGTAGTGATACATCTATATATCCTGTTATACACCAACAGTCATCCAAAAGTTACTCACACACATACTCACACATGCAAATAAACTATTGAACATCCATTTATTTGCATATACAACTATACACACACTACCTCCTTACTTCTAAGGAAACTTACACATACTTACTCTCTTAAACAATCACTTATAGAAACACATACTTATTTAAACAGGAACTCTTACAATCTCTTACTCTCACATATACTCACTTATATACATCAAAACTCACATACACTAGATTAAAATATATGTCGTTACTAATAAAGACAATAGTGAGACAGTCATTCACTCACTAACACACACATATACACACTCATCCACCCATACAGTCCTGCACATATACTGTCTTCAAAACACATACAAACAGTGAGTCAGTCACCAACCCATGCAGCTACTTATACACAAAGTGAAACACTGATACATATATTTCAATATTTAAAAGTTACTCGCTAATATATGTATTCAATAAAATACACCTAATAAGGCAGTTAACCAATCATTTTTTTTTAAAAAAAACATCCATTTACACACTTATTTAACCATTTATTCTTCCATCAACCTTTACAAATACATATATAAAACATATTAATTTTTCAGAAAGACACACATTCACTGGCTGGTGTCATCAGTGATGTCATGAGTGATGTCACTGACGATGTCATGAGTGATGTAATATGTGACGTCATCAGCAGTGCATTGCAGGCGCGCTTGTTATAGTGAGTCCGACTAACTATAACGTTGGAATTTCAATTGTTTTATGTCAGTAAAATTTCCATGTTTTTTCAGTGAATTTAATAGGTTTTTTAAATGCTAATTCCTAACTATAACTGGTGTGAAACCTATGGTTTTTTCAGTGAATATATATATATATATATATATACAGATATATATATATATATATATATATATATATATATATATATATATATATATATATATATATATATATATATATATATATATATATATATATATATATATATATATCAAACACAAGTTGTCCTCGGACTGGAACGCCACACACAGAGGGGATTACTGCACAGCACCTCGCAAGCGGCAGCATGTAGGCAGGCTGGGTGATATCCTAAAAGCCATACGCGTTTCGAGCTCCCGTGAGCCCTTGATCACTGGCGGCAACGAAGTAGGACACAGGCATTTGTAAGAACCGCTGACTTTATTTGATAAGAAGTCCCGCCCCAGTGGGCGAACAGGCATGCTGGTAGACGTAGTTCCATGTTGTTGCCTGACGAACTTCAAGGTTCATTCACCAAGTGGATCCTGTTGCCCCTTCGTTTAAGTATAAATCCCTGTGGGGTAGGAAAACAGCGCCAGCACTGCCCTCCAACTGCCAAGTCTTAGAGCGGATGAGGCTCCCCCTGTCCAAAGCGCACTCGTGGTTATGAGCGCACAGGAACCGCTGGTCACGGTCAGGGCATTCCGACGGCTGGACTAGCCATTAGGCATCAAACACAAGTTGTCCTCGGACTGGAACGCCACACACAGAGGGGATTACTGCACAGCACCTCGCAAGCAGCAGCATGTAGGCAGGCTGGGTGATATCCTAAAAGCCATACGCGTTTCGAGCTCCCATGAGCCCTTGATCACTGGCGGCAACGAAGTAGGACACAGGCATTTGTAAGAACCGCTGACTTTATTTGATAAGAAGTCCCGCCCCAGTGGGCGAACAGGCATGCTGGTAGACGTAGTTCCATGTTGTTGCCTGACGAACTTCAAGGTTCATTCACCAAGTGGATCCTGTTGCCCCTTCGTTTAAGTATAAATCCCTGTGGGGTAGGAAAACAGCGCCAGCACTGCCCTCCAACTGCCAAGTCTTAGAGCGGATGAGGCTCCCCCTGTCCAAAGCGCACTCGTGGTTATGAGCGCACAGGAACCGCTGGTCACGGTCAGGGCATTCCGACGGCTGGACTAGCCGTTAAACATCAAACACAAGTTGTCCTCGGACTGGAACGCCACACACAGAGGGGATTACTGCACAGCACCTCGCAAGCGGCAGCATGTAGGCAGGCTGGGTGATAGCCTAAAAGCCATACACGTTTCGAGCTCCCATGAACCCTTGATCACTGGCGGCAACGAAGTAGGACACAGGCATTTGTAAGAACCGCTGACTTTATTTGATAAGAAGTCCCGCCCCAGTGGGCGAACAGGCATGCTGGTAGACGTAGTTCCATGTTGTTGCCTGACGAACTTCAAGGTTCATTCACCAAGTGGATCCTGTTGCCCCTTCGTTTAAGTATAAATCCCTGTGGGGTAGGAAAACAGCGCCAGCACTGCCCTCCAACTGCCAAGTCTTAGAGCGGATGAGGCTCCCCCTGTCCAAAGCGCACTCGTGGTTATGAGCGCACAGGAACCGCTGGTCACGGTCAGGGCATTCCGACGGCTGGACTAGCCGTTAAACATCAAACACAAGTTGTCCTCGGACTGGAACGCCACACACAGAGGGGATTACTGCACAGCACCTCGCAAGCGGCAGCATGTAGGCAGGCTGGGTGATATCCTAAAAGCCATACGCGTTTCGAGCTCCCATGAGCCCTTGATCACTGGCGGCAACGAAGTAGGACACAGGCATTTGTAAGAACCGCTGACTTTATTTGATAAGAAGTCCCGCCCCAGTGGGCGAACAGGCATGCTGGTAGACGTAGTTCCATGTTGTTGCCTGACGAACTTCAAGGTTCATTCACCAAGTGGATCCTGTTGCCCCTTCGTTTAAGTATAAATCCCTGTGGGGTAGGAAAACAGCGCCAGCACTGCCCTCCAACTGCCAAGTCTTAGAGCGGATGAGGCTCCCCCTGTCCAAAGCGCACTCGTGGTTATGAGCGCACAGGAACCGCTGGTCACGGTCAGGGCATTCCGACGGCTGGACTAGCCGTTAAACATCTAACACAAGTTGTCCTCGGACTGGAACGCCACACACAGAGGGGATTACTGCACAGCACCTCGCAAGCGGCAGCATGTAGGCAGGCTGGGTGATATCCTAAAAGCCATACGTGTTTCGAGCTCCCATGAGCACTTGATCACTGGCGGCAACGAAGCAGGACACAGGCATTTGTAAGAACCGCTGACTTTATTTGATAAGAAGTCCCGCCCCAGTGGGCGAACAGGCATGCTGGTAGACGTAGTTCCATGTTGTTGCCTGACGAACTTCAAGGTTCATTCACCAAGTGGATCCTGTTGCCCCTTCGTTTAAGTATAAATCCCTGTGGGGTAGGAAAACAGCGCCAGCACTGCCCTCCAACTGCCAAGTCTTAGAGCGGATGAGGCTCCCCCTGTCCAAAGCGCACTCGTGGTTATGAGCGCACAGGAACCGCTGGTCACGGTCAGGGCATTCCGACGGCTGGACTAGCCGTTAAACATCAAACACAAGTTGTCCTCGGACTGGAACGCCACACACAGAGGGGATTACTGCACAGCACCTCGCAAGCGGCAGCATGTAGGCAGGCTGGGTGATATCCTAAAAGCCATACGCGTTTCGAGCTCCCATGAGCCCTTGATCACTGGCGGCAACGAAGTAGGACCCAGGCATTTGTAAGAACCGCTGACTTTATTTGATAAGAAGTCCCGCCCCAGTGGGCGAACAGGCATGCTGGTAGACGTAGTTCCATGTTGTTGCCTGACGAACTTCAAGGTTCATTCACCAAGTGGATCCTGTTGCCCCTTCGTTTAAGTATAAATCCCTGTGGGGTAGGAAAACAGCGCCAGCACTGCCCTCCAACTGCCAAGTCTTAGAGCGGATGAGGCTCCCCCTGTCCAAAGCGCACTCGTGGTTATGAGCGCACAGGAACCGCTGGTCACGGTCAGGGCATTCCGACGGCTGGACTAGCCGTTAAACATCAAACACAAGTTGTCCTCGGACTGGAACGCCACACACGGAGGGGATTACTGCACAGCACCTCGCAAGCGGCAGCATGTAGGCAGGCTGGGTGATATCCTAAAAGCCATACGCGTTTCGAGCTCCCATGAGCCCTTGATCACTGGCGGCAACGAAGTAGGACACAGGCATTTGTAAGAACCGCTGACTTTATTTGATAAGAAGTCCCGCCCCAGTGGGCGAACAGGCATGCTGGTAGACGTAGTTCCATGTTGTTGCCTGACGAACTTCAAGGTTCATTCACCAAGTGGATCCTGTTGCCCCTTCGTTTAAGTATAAATCCCTGTGGGGTAGGAAAACAGCGCCAGCACTGCCCTCCAACTGCCAAGTCTTGGAGCGGATGAGGCTCCCCCTGTCCAAAGCGCACTCGTGGTTATGAGCGCACAGGAACCGCTGGTCACGGTCAGGGCATTCCGACGGCTGGACTAGCCGTTAAACATCAAACACAAGTTGTCCTCGGACTGGAACGCCACACACAGAGGGGATTACTGCACAGCACCTCGCAAGCGGCAGCATGTAGGCAGGCTGGGTGATATCCTAAAAGCCATACGCGTTTCGAGCTCCCATGAGCCCTTGATCACTGGCGGCAACGAAGTAGGACACAAATAAAATTATCAAATAAAGTCAGCGGTTCTTACAAATGCCTGTGTCCTACTTCGTTGCCGCCAGTGATCAAGGGCTCATGGGAGCTCGAAACGCGTATGGCTTTTAGGATATCACCCAGCCTGCCTACATGCTGCCGCTTGCGAGGTGCTGTGCAGTAATCCCCTCTGTGTGTGGCGTTCCAGTCCGAGGACAACTTGTGTTTGATGTTTAACGGCTAGTCCAGCCGTCGGAATGCCCTGACCGTGACCAGCGGTTCCTGTGCGCTCATAACCACGAGTGCGCTTTGGACAGGGGGAGCCTCATCCGCTCTAAGACTTGGCAGTTGGAGGGCAGTGCTGGCGCTGTTTTCCTACCCCACAGGGATTTATACTTAAACGAAGGGGCAACAGGATCCACTTGGTGAATGAACCTTGAAGTTCGTCAGGCAACAACATGGAACTACGTCTACCAGCATGCCTGTTCGCCCACTGGGGCGGGACTTCTTATCAAATAAAGTCAGCGTTTCTTACAAATGCCTGTGTCCTACTTCGTTGCCGCCAGTGATCAAGGGCTCATGGGAGCTCGAAACGCGTATGGCTTTTAGGATATCACCCAGCCTGCCTACATGCTGCCGCTTGCGAGGTGCTGTGCAGTAATCCCCTCTGTGTGTGGCGTTCCAGTCCGAGGACAACTTGTGTTTGATGTTTAACGGCTAGTCCAGCCGTCGGAATGCCCTGACCGTGACCAGCGGTTCCTGTGCGCTCATAACCACGAGTGCGCTTTGGACAGGGGGAGCCTCATCCGCTCTAAGACTTGGCAGTTGGAGGGCAGTGCTGGCGCTGTTTTCCTACCCCACAGGGATTTATACTTAAACGAAGGGGCAACAGGATCCACTTGGTGAATGAACCTTGAAGTTCGTCAGGCAACAACATGGAACTACGCCTACCAGCATGCCTGTTCGCCCACTGGGGCGGGACTTCTTATCAAATAAAGTCAGCGGTTCTTACAAATGCCTGTGTCCTACTTCGTTGCCGCCAGTGATCAAGGGCTCATGGGAGCTCGAAACGCGTATGGCTTTTAGGATATCACCCAGCCTGCCTACATGCTGCCGCTTGCGAGGTGCTGTGCAGTAATCCCCTCTGTGTGTGGCGTTCCAGTCCGAGGACAACTTGTGTTTGATGCTTAACGGCTAGTCCAGCCGTCGGAATGCCCTGACCGTGACCAGCGGTTCCTGTGCGCTCATAACCACGAGTGCGCTTTGGACAGGGGGAGCCTCATCCGCTCTAAGACTTGGCAGTTGGAGGGCAGTGCTGGCGCTGTTTTCCTACCCCACAGGGATTTATACTTAAACGAAGGGGCAACAGGATCCACTTGGTGAATGAACCTTGAAGTTCGTCAGGCAACAACATGGAACTACGTCTACCAGCATGCCTGTTCGCCCACTGGGGCGGGACTTCTTATCAAATAAAGTCAGCGGTTCTTACAAATGCCTGGGTCCTACTTCGTTGCCGCCAGTGATCAAGGGCTCATGGGAGCTCGAAACGCGTATGGCTTTTAGGATATCACCCAGCCTGCCTACATGCTGCCGCTTGCGAGGTGCTGTGCAGTAATCCCCTCTGTGTGTGGCGTTCCAGTCCGAGGACAACTTGTGTTTGATGTTTAACGGCTAGTCCAGCCGTCGGAATGCCCTGACCGTGACCAGCGGTTCCTGTGCGCTCATAACCACGAGTGCGCTTTGGACAGGGGGAGCCTCATCCGCTCTAAGACTTGGCAGTTGGAGGGCAGTGCTGGCGCTGTTTTCCTACCCCACAGGGATTTATACTTAAACGAAGGGGCAACAGGATCCACTTGGTGAATGAACCTTGAAGTTCGTCAGGCAACAACATGGAACTACGTCTACCAGCATGCCTGTTCGCCCACTGGGGCGGGACTTCTTATCAAATAAAGTCAGCGGTTCTTACAAATGCCTGTGTCCTACTTCGTTGCCGCCAGTGATCAAGGGCTCATGGGAGCTCGAAACGCGTATGGCTTTTAGGATATCACCCAGCCTGCCTACATGCTGCCGCTTGCGAGGTGCTGTGCAGTAATCCCCTCTGTGTGTGGCGTTCCAGTCCGAGGACAACTTGTGTTTGATGTTTAACGGCTAGTCCAGCCGTCGGAATGCCCTGACCGTGACCAGCGGTTCCTGTGCGCTCATAACCACGAGTGCGCTTTGGACAGGGGGAGCCTCATCCGCTCTAAGACTTGGCAGTTGGAGGGCAGTGCTGGCGCTGTTTTCCTACCCCACAGGGATTTATACTTAAACGAAGGGGCAACAGGATCCACTTGGTGAATGAACCTTGAAGTTCGTCAGGCAACAACATGGAACTAGGCCTACCAGCATGCCTGTTCGCCCACTGGGGCGGGACTTCTTATCAAATAAAGTCAGCGGTTCTTACAAATGCCTGTGTCCTACTTCGTTGCCGCCAGTGATCAAGGGCTCATGGGAGCTCGAAACGCGTATGGCTTTTAGGATATCACCCAGCCTGCCTACATGCTGCCGCTTGCGAGGTGCTGTGCAGTAATCCCCTCTGTGTGTGGCGTTCCAGTCCGAGGACAACTTGTGTTTGATGCTTAACGGCTAGTCCAGCCGTCGGAATGCCCTGACCGTGACCAGCGGTTCCTGTGCGCTCATAACCACGAGTGCGCTTTGGACAGGGGGAGCCTCATCCGCTCTAAGACTTGGCAGTTGGAGGGCAGTGCTGGCGCTGTTTTCCTACCCCACAGGGATTTATACTTAAACGAAGGGGCAACAGGATCCACTTGGTGAATGAACCTTGAAGTTCGTCAGGCAACAACATGGAACTACGTCTACCAGCATGCCTGTTCGCCCACTGGGGCGGGACTTCTTATCAAATAAAGTCAGCGGTTCTTACAAATGCCTGGGTCCTACTTCGTTGCCGCCAGTGATCAAGGGCTCATGGGAGCTCGAAACGCGTATGGCTTTTAGGATATCACCCAGCCTGCCTACATGCTGCCGCTTGCGAGGTGCTGTGCAGTAATCCCCTCTGTGTGTGGCGTTCCAGTCCGAGGACAACTTGTGTTTGATGTTTAACGGCTAGTCCAGCCGTCGGAATGCCCTGACCGTGACCAGCGGTTCCTGTGCGCTCATAACCACGAGTGCGCTTTGGACAGGGGGAGCCTCATCCGCTCTAAGACTTGGCAGTTGGAGGGCAGTGCTGGCGCTGTTTTCCTACCCCACAGGGATTTATACTTAAACGAAGGGGCAACAGGATCCACTTGGTGAATGAACCTTGAAGTTCGTCAGGCAACAACATGGAACTACGTCTACCAGCATGCCTGTTCACCCACTGGGGCGGGACTTCTTATCAAATAAAGTCAGCGGTTCTTACAAATGCCTGTGTCCTACTTCGTTGCCGCCAGTGATCAAGGGCTCATGGGAGCTCGAAACGCGTATGGCTTTTAGGATATCACCCAGCCTGCCTACATGCTGCCGCTTGCGAGGTGCTGTGCAGTAATCCCCTCTGTGTGTGGCGTTCCAGTCCGAGGACAACTTGTGTTTGATGTTTAACGGCTAGTCCAGCCGTCGGAATGCCCTGACCGTGACCAGCGGTTCCTGTGCGCTCATAACCACGAGTGCGCTTTGGACAGGGGGAGCCTCATCCGCTCTAAGACTTGGCAGTTGGAGGGCAGTGCTGGCGCTGTTTTCCTACCCCACAGGGATTTATGCTTAAACGAAGGGGCAACAGGATCCACTTGGTGAATGAACCTTGAAGTTCGTCAGGCAACAACATGGAACTACGTCTACCAGCATGCCTGTTCGCCCACTGGGGCGGGACTTCTTATCAAATAAAGTCAGCGGTTCTTACAAATGCCTGTGTCCTACTTCGTTGCCGCCAGTGATCAAGGGCTCATGGGAGCTCGAAACGCGTATGGCTTTTAGGATATCACCCAGCCTGCCTACATGCTGCCGCTTGCGAGGTGCTGTGCAGTAATCCCCTCTGTGTGTGGCGTTCCAGTCCGAGGACAACTTGTGTTTGATGTTTAACGGCTAGTCCAGCCATCGGAATGCCCTGACCGTGACCAGCGGTTCCTGTGCGCTCATAACCACGAGTGCGCTTTGGACAGGGGGAGCCTCATCCGCTCTAAGACTTGGCAGTTGGAGGGCAGTGCTGGCGCTGTTTTCCTACCCCACAGGGATTTATACGTAAACGAAGGGGCAACAGGATCCACTTGGTGAATGAACCTTGAAGTTCGTCAGGCAACAACATGGAACTACGTCTACCAGCATGCCTGTTCGCCCACTGGGGCGGGACTTCTTATCAAATAAAGTCAGCGGTTCTTACAAATGCCTGTGTCCTACTTCGTTGCCGCCAGTGATCAAGGGCTCATGGGAGCTCGAAACGCGTATGGCTTTTAGGATATCACCCAGCCTGCCTACATGCTGCCGCTTGCGAGGTGCTGTGCAGTAATCCCCTCTGTGTGTGGCGTTCCAGTCCGAGGACAACTTGTGTTTGATGTTTAACGGCTAGTCCAGCCGTCGGAATGCCCTGACCGTGACCAGCGGTTCCTGTGCGCTCATAACCACGAGTGCGCTTTGGACAGGGGGAGCCTCATCCGCTCTAAGACTTGGCAGTTGGAGGGCAGTGCTGGCGCTGTTTTCCTACCCCACAGGGATTTATACTTAAACGAAGGGGCAACAGGATCCACTTGGTGAATGAACCTTGAAGTTCGTCAGGCAACAACATGGAACTACGTCTACCAGCATGCCTGTTCGCCCACTGGGGCGGGACTTCTTATCAAATAAAGTCAGCGGTTCTTACAAATGCCTGTGTCCTACTTCGTTGCCGCCAGTGATCAAGGGCTCATGGGAGCTCGAAACGCGTATGGCTTTTAGGATATCACCCAGCCTGCCTACATGCTGCCGCTTGCGAGGTGCTGTGCAGTAATCCCCTCTGTGTGTGGCGTTCCAGTCCGAGGACAACTTGTGTTTGATGTTTAACGGCTAGTCCAGCCGTCGGAATGCCCTGACCGTGACCAGCGGTTCCTGTGCACTCATAACCACGAGTGCGCTTTGGACAGGGGGAGCCTCATCCGCTCTAAGACTTGGCAGTTGGAGGGCAGTGCTGGCGCTGTTTTCCTACCCCACAGGGATTTATGCTTAAACGAAGGGGCAACAGGATCCACTTGGTGAATGAACCTTGAAGTTCGTCAGGCAACAACATGGAACTACGTCTACCAGCATGCCTGTTCGCCCACTGGGGCGGGACTTCTTATCAAATAAAGTCAGCGGTTCTTACAAATGCCTGTGTCCTACTTCGTTGCCGCCAGTGATCAAGGGCTCATGGGAGCTCGAAACGCGTATGGCTTTTAGGATATCACCCAGCCTGCCTACATGCTGCCGCTTGCGAGGTGCTGTGCAGTAATCCCCTCTGTGTGTGGCGTTCCAGTCCGAGGACAACTTGTGTTTGATGTTTAACGGCTAGTCCAGCCGTCGGAATGCCCTGACCGTGACCAGCGGTTCCTGTGCGCTCATAACCACGAGTGCGCTTTGGACAGGGGGAGCCTCATCCGCTCTAAGACTTGGCAGTTGGAGGGCAGTGCTGGCGCTGTTTTCCTACCCCACAGGGATTTATACGTAAACGAAGGGGCAACAGGATCCACTTGGTGAATGAACCTTGAAGTTCGTCAGGCAACAACATGGAACTACGTCTACCAGCATGCCTGTTCGCCCACTGGGGCGGGACTTCTTATCAAATAAAGTCAGCGGTTCTTACAAATGCCTGTGTCCTACTTCGTTGCCGCCAGTGATCAAGGGCTCATGGGAGCTCGAAACGCGTATGGCTTTTAGGATATCACCCAGCCTGCCTACATGCTGCCGCTTGCGAGGTGCTGTGCAGTAATCCCCTCTGTGTGTGGCGTTCCAGTCCGAGGACAACTTGTGTTTGATGTTTAACGGCTAGTCCAGCCGTCGGAATGCCCTGACCGTGACCAGCGGTTCCTGTGCGCTCATAACCACGAGTGCGCTTTGGACAGGGGGAGCCTCATCCGCTCTAAGACTTGGCAGTTGGAGGGCAGTGCTGGCGCTGTTTTCCTACCCCACAGGGATTTATACTTAAACGAAGGGGCAACAGGATCCACTTGGTGAATGAACCTTGAAGTTCGTCAGGCAACAACATGGAACTACGTCTACCAGCATGCCTGTTCGCCCACTGGGGCGGGACTTCTTATCAAATAAAGTCAGCGGTTCTTACAAATGCCTGTGTCCTACTTCGTTGCCGCCAGTGATCAAGGGCTCATGGGAGCTCGAAACGCGTATGGCTTTTAGGATATCACCCAGCCTGCCTACATGCTGCCGCTTGCGAGGTGCTGTGCAGTAATCCCCTCTGTGTGTGGCGTTCCAGTCCGAGGACAACTTGTGTTTGATGTTTAACGGCTAGTCCAGCCGTCGGAATGCCCTGACCGTGACCAGCGGTTCCTGTGCACTCATAACCACGAGTGCGCTTTGGACAGGGGGAGCCTCATCCGCTCTAAGACTTGGCAGTTGGAGGGCAGTGCTGGCGCTGTTTTCCTACCCCACAGGGATTTATGCTTAAACGAAGGGGCAACAGGATCCACTTGGTGAATGAACCTTGAAGTTCGTCAGGCAACAACATGGAACTACGTCTACCAGCATGCCTGTTCGCCCACTGGGGCGGGACTTCTTATCAAATAAAGTCAGCGGTTCTTACAAATGCCTGTGTCCTACTTCGTTGCCGCCAGTGATCAAGGGCTCATGGGAGCTCGAAACGCGTATGGCTTTTAGGATATCACCCAGCCTGCCTACATGCTGCCGCTTGCGAGGTGCTGTGCAGTAATCCCCTCTGTGTGTGGCGTTCCAGTCCGAGGACAACTTGTGTTTGATGTTTAACGGCTAGTCCAGCCGTCGGAATGCCCTGACCGTGACCAGCGGTTCCTGTGCGCTCATAACCACGAGTGCGCTTTGGACAGGGGGAGCCTCATCCGCTCTAAGACTTGGCAGTTGGAGGGCAGTGCTGGCGCTGTTTTCCTACCCCACAGGGATTTATACGTAAACGAAGGGGCAACAGGATCCACTTGGTGAATGAACCTTGAAGTTCGTCAGGCAACAACATGGAACTACGTCTACCAGCATGCCTGTTCGCCCACTGGGGCGGGACTTCTTATCAAATAAAGTCAGCGTTTCTTACAAATGCCTGTGTCCTACTTCGTTGCCGCCAGTGATCAAGGGCTCATGGGAGCTCGAAACGCGTATGGCTTTTAGGATATCACCCAGCCTGCCTACATGCTGCCGCTTGCGAGGTGCTGTGCAGTAATCCCCTCTGTGTGTGGCGTTCCAGGCCGAGGACAACTTGTGTTTGATGTTTAACGGCTAGTCCAGCCGTCGGAATGCCCTGACCGTGACCAGCGGTTCCTGTGCGCTCATAACCACGAGTGCGCTTTGACCAGGGGGAGCCTCATCCGCTCTAAGACTTGGCAGTTGGAGGGCAGTGCTGGCGCTGTTTTCCTACCCCACAGGGATTTATACTTAAACGAAGGGGCAACAGGATCCACTTGGTGAATGAACCTTGAAGTTCGTCAGGCAACAACATGGAACTACGCCTACCAGCATGCCTGTTCGCCCACTGGGGCGGGACTTCTTATCAAATAAAGTCAGCGGTTCTTACAAATGCCTGTGTCCTACTTCGTTGCCGCCAGTGATCAAGGGCTCATGGGAGCTCGAAACGCGTATGGCTTTTAGGATATCACCCAGCCTGCCTACATGCTGCTGCTTGCGAGGTGCTGTGCAGTAATCCCCTCTGTGTGTGGCGTTCCAGTCCGAGGACAACTTGTGTTTGATGCCTAATGGCTAGTCCAGCCGTCGGAATGCCCTGACCGTGACCAGCGGTTCCTGTGCGCTCATAACCACGAGTGCGCTTTGGACAGGGGGAGCCTCATCCGCTCTAAGACTTGGCAGTTGGAGGGCAGTGCTGGCGCTGTTTTCCTACCCCACAGGGATTTATACTTAAACGAAGGGGCAACAGGATCCACTTGGTGAATGAACCTTGAAGTTCGTCAGGCAACAACATGGAACTACGTCTACCAGCATGCCTGTTCGCCCACTGGGGCGGGACTTCTTATCAAATAAAGTCAGCGGTTCTTACAAATGCCTGGGTCCTACTTCGTTGCCGCCAGTGATCAAGGGCTCATGGGAGCTCAAAACGCGTATGGCTTTTAGGATATCACCCAGCCTGCCTACATGCTGCCGCTTGCGAGGTGCTGTGCAGTAATCCCCTCTGTGTGTGGCGTTCCAGTCCGAGGACAACTTGTGTTTGATGTTTAACGGCTAGTCCAGCCGTCGGAATGCCCTGACCGTGACCAGCGGTTCCTGTGCGCTCATAACCACGAGTGCGCTTTGGACAGGGGGAGCCTCCTCCGCTCTAAGACTTGGCAGTTGGAGGGCAGTGCTGGCGCTGTTTTCCTACCCCACAGGGATTTATACTTAAACGAAGGGGCAACAGGATCCACTTGGTGAATGAACCTTGAAGTTCGTCAGGCAACAACATGGAACTACGTCTACCAGCATGCCTGTTCGCCCACTGGGGCGGGACTTCTTATCAAATAAAGTCAGCGGTTCTTACAAATGCCTGTGTCCTACTTCGTTGCCGCCAGTGATCAAGGGCTCATGGGAGCTCGAAACGCGTATGGCTTTTAGGATATCACCCAGCCTGCCTACATGCTGCCGCTTGCGAGGTGCTGTGCAGTAATCCCCTCTGTGTGTGGCGTTCCAGTCCAAGGACAACTTGTGTTTGATGTTTAACGGCTAGTCCAGCCGTCGGAATGCCCTGACCGTGACCAGCGGTTCCTGTGCGCTCATAACCACGAGTGCGCTTTGGACAGGGGGAGCCTCATCCGCTCTAAGACTTGGCAGTTGGAGGGCAGTGCTGGCGCTGTTTTCCTACCCCACAGGGATTTATACTTAAACGAAGGGGCAACAGGATCCACTTGGTGAATGAACCTTGAAGTTCGTCAGGCAACAACATGGAACTACGTCTACCAGCATGCCTGTTCGCCCACTGGGGCGGGACTTCTTATCAAATAAAGTCAGCGGTTCTTACAAATGCCTGTGTCCTACTTCGTTGCCGCCAGTGATCAAGGGCTCATGGGAGCTCGAAACGCGTATGGCTTTTAGGATATCACCCAGCCTGCCTACATGCTGCCGCTTGCGAGGTGCTGTGCAGTAATCCCCTCTGTGTGTGGCGTTCCAGTCCGAGGACAACTTGTGTTTGATGTTTAACGGCTAGTCCAGCCGTCGGAATGCCCTGACCGTGACCAGCGGTTCCTGTGCGCTCATAACCACGAGTGCGCTTTGGACAGGGGGAGCCTCATCCGCTCTAAGACTTGGCAGTTGGAGGGCAGTGCTGGCGCTGTTCTCCTACCCCACAGGGATTTATACTTAAACGAAGGGGCAACAGGATCCACTTGGTGAATGAACCTTGAAGTTCGTCAGGCAACAACATGGAACTACGTCTACCAGCATGCCTGTTCGCCCACTGGGGCGGGACTTCTTATCAAATAAAGTCAGCGGTTCTTACAAATGCCTGTGTCCTACTTCGTTGCCGCCAGTGATCAAGGGCTCATGGGAGCTCGAAACGCGTATGGCTTTTAGGATATCACCCAGCCTGCCTACATGCTGCCGCTTGCGAGGTGCTGTGCAGTAATCCCCTCTGTGTGTGGCGTTCCAGTCCGAGGACAACTTGTGTTTGATGTTTAACGGCTAGTCCAGCCGTCGGAATGCCCTGACCGTGACCAGCGGTTCCTGTGCGCTCATAACCACGAGTGCGCTTTGGACAGGGGGAGCCTCATCCGCTCTAAGACTTGGCAGTTGGAGGGCAGTGCTGGCGCTGTTTTCCTACCCCACAGAGATTTATACTTAAACGAAGGGGCAACAGGATCCACTTGGTGAATGAACCTTGAAGTTCGTCAGGCAACAACATGGAACTACGTCTACCAGCATGCCTGTTCGCCCACTGGGGCGGGACTTCTTATCAAATAAAGTCAGCGGTTCTTACAAATGCCTGTGTCCTACTTCGTTGCCGCCAGTGATCAAGGGTTCATGGGAGCTCGAAACGCGTATGGCTTTTAGGATATCACCCAGCCTGCCTACATGCTGCCGCTTGCGAGGTGCTGTGCAGTAATCCCCTCTGTGTGTGGCGTTCCAGTCCGAGGACAACTTGTGTTTGATGTTTAACGGCTAGTCCAGCCGTCGGAATGCCCTCACCGTGACCAGCGGTTCCTGTGCGCTCATAACCACGAGTGCGCTTTGGACAGGGGGAGCCTCATCCGCTCTAAGACTTGGCAGTTGGAGGGCAGTGCTGGCGCTGTTTTCCTACCCCACAGGGATTTATACTTAAACGAAGGGGCAACAGGATCCACTTGGTGAATGAACCTTGAAGTTCGTCAGGCAACAACATGGAACTACGTCTACCAGCATGCCTGTTCGCCCACTGGGGCGGGACTTCTTATCAAATAAAGTCAGCGGTTCTTACAAATGCCTGTGTCCTACTTCGTTGCCGCCAGTGATCAAGGGCTCATGGGAGCTCGAAGCGCGTATGGCTTTTAGGATATCACCCAGCCTGCCTACATGCTGCCGCTTGCGAGGTGCTGTGCAGTAATCCCCTCTGTGTGTGGCGTTCCAGTCCGAGGACAACTTGTGTTTGATATGTATATATATATATATATATATATATATATATATATATATATATATATATATATATATATATATATATATATATATATATATATATATATAAACAAGGTCCTGCGATGTGGCTCCCCACACGTCCCTCAGGTACAGATCTCCACAACACCAAGACGTTATATCAAAAAGTGGCTTTATTTTTCCCTCGCCATCGGCATGACGCGTTTCGGCCGTCAAAAAACGGCCTTGATCACATGGCTTCAAATGACCAATGGGGGTGTTTATATACTGTGCTTAACAAAAATAACATCAGATCACATGGGTAAGGGACATAGAAAAAATACTGGTACACAAATATATACTGAGTACAAACCCATTAAAACATATTCCATATATACATGAACTTAATCGAAACAATGTGGAAACCTATTATTGAATAAATTCATCTTTGATAAACATTGTTACTCCAATCGATTATACATATTGAATACAATAAAGTGCAAGTGCATGATTAAACTCTATGTTGAACTATGTGAAAATGGTTTAGGAGTATATACAAGGGGGTGAAAAAAGGCTCTTTTTTACACCCCGTACGGTTTTAAGATCGTCATAAAGTATATGTAAATTTCTAATACCACGTCCCTGAGTGATAAAACAACCCCATAAGATGTTATAGAAAAAAACAGTGCTCAAGTGCTCTAAAGTGCATGATATACTCGCAGTACGTACAAAAATATAATAATTTCTTCAAAAAATCATAAATGATTGATATCATATTCTCGGATTGTACCTGCGCTAGTGCTATTAACCAAACACAGTTAAAAACATATGTTAAGCATTGCCGCTGATGCTGTGAGTTGACTATAGCCATAGTGACTAAATAACAACAATTAATTTCCATTTAGGAAAATATTCCATCAACAAGACTCAGACAGAAAAAATATAATGATCATGAACTTAATATGCGTTACATTTAGGGAAGAGGAAAAAAACTCCAAGAGTAAGATTTACACAAGTCAGGGGAAAGGGAGGCATTTGGCAGAGTCCTACCCTAATGGCTGCATGACAGAATAATAAAATCAAGATTATAGGAAAACTTGTAAATCTTCCCCCCTATTAAGCCCATTCGGTATTCTGGTGTTAAGGAGTACAATGTATTTGCTCTCAAGTTGTCTCAACGTTTTCTCTCGATCCCCACCACGGATGTTCTTGGGTACGGAGTCGATGACAAAATAAGTGAGATGATTCAAGTTCTTAGCATGTACAAGTTCAAAATGACGGGCAACAGGGTAATTTGCATCAGAGTTAACTATTGCCCTGAGGTGCTGTAATTTATACAGGCAGTCACCAGTAGGTAGTTATAGTTAGGATCTAGTTTCCATAGGAAAAGTGTTTTTTCTTTTTGCAATAACTTTGGTGCCGGTTGATGAATGTCCAGCTCCGGTCAGCTTCTGTTTTGAAAGTTTTGGGGTGATTTGTAAAGTGGGGGCTGAGAAAAAAGGGGGTCCCAAAACACATTTTTCCCATGTTACTTTCCACAGGAAACTTTAGACAAAGCTACAACCTGAACTGCTGAACGGAATTACACCAAATTTGGCAAAAAGGTAGGTCTTGGTTAAGAAAGAGCCCTTTTTTAATGGTGTAAATCTGTTCAGTAGTTCCTGAGAAATTAAAAAAAGAAAGTTTTGATTTCTGAGCACCGAAGAGGGATCACGAACCCTCCCGAGCATGAGCTTCACTCTGATTGGCTGCCAACACTCCAAACCAGGAAGTGTTGGCAGCCATCTTGTGACTCGGTAGAACCGACCCCCAGGGCCCCCCAATTTTTGTTTTAAACATTTTCGGCCAGGTTGCGCTGGGTGCGCAAACCCCGTCAAAAATGAAAAAAAAGAAAACGAAGCGCTGGCTCCTGCGCTTCATTTTTTAAAGCCCCCGGGTGGGTCTGGGCTGAAAATAATAGCGGGGCCCGCCACCTCCCTGGGGCTATGTAGATTATGTGTGGGGGGGGCATGCAGCCCCCCGCAGCCCAGGGACTGCCACCTCCCCGGGTTAATTGAAGAAATGATGCATGGGGGTCTTATCCCACACACTGTCCTGGGGACCGCAACCTTCCCGGGCCATTGTTAATTGGATGCAGGGGCATGTGGCCCCCCTGCAGCCCCAGGGACCGCCACCATCCTGGGGCTCTTGCTTTAAATAAAGAATTTGATGTGTGGGGTGCAAGAGCTCCCCACACACCCCGGGGACCAATACCTCCCTGGGGCACATACTTATTTAAATTCGGGGGTCCGTAGTGGACCCCACCTCCCCGGGGCTATTTTGACAAAGGGATGGGATCTGCACGGCCTCCCTCTAGGCAGGGTCAAATTGGGAATGCAGGCCCTCAGGCAATGCCAGAGGGGCCAGTGTCCAAGATGCAGCGTGAGCTGCTTTTTTGAGCCGGCGGCCCAGTGGATGCCTGAGTGGCCTTTCTGGAGGCAGATGGGCATCCAATACCCCCCTTTTATCAACGAGCAGAGGTGTCACTCCTTTTCTCTCGCTGGGCCGGCCCGTTCATGTATACATATTGAGCAGGGCAGGGGGCTTGAGCAAAAGTGTCCTCACTTGTTTACAGGTGTGTTTCACCAGTGTAAACTAATCAGTGCATTTTTTTTACCCTCCCCCCACCCTTGTTATAAAATTTCGCTGAGCAGTGTTTTGCAGAAAGGCAATATGCAAACGTGGGTCACTTTTTTTAGCATGCCATGGCCGATTTTTAATCCCAACCCAGTCCTGCCTCCAGGAGCCCTTGATGGCCCTGGGGACTGCCACCACCCAGGGCCGGCTCCTGCAGTGTCCCAGGGTGCCCACCCGTGGGACACTGCTGTTTTCTATGGGAGAGCGGGAGCCGTGCCATAGCAAACTATGCTTTGCTTCATTGAAGCGAGAGCAGGGAAACCTGCTCTCCCTTCAATGAACCAAAGCAGGATCGCTGTACCACAAGGGGAGCTGCATGTCAGCAGCTCCCCTTGTGGAAAAGCAATGCCGGCTCCCGCAGGAGGCGGGGAGCCGGCAGGGACCTTGGGGGCATTGAGTTCCCCCACGGTCCCAAACGGAGAAGCCTGGCTGTGGGGAAAGGGGTCCCCGGGGCCAGAAGTGGCCCAGGAGGGGGGCCACGCAGCCCCCCTCCATCAATAAAAAAAAGAAAAAAAAGGCAGAGCCCCGGGGGATGGGGTCCCCGGTGTCAGAATCTCGTACTCCTCAGGGTCCGGATGATGCAATAAGGGGTCCACCCTTTGACATCCCCACACTCCAACTGCAAGTTACGGATAAGAAAGGCGATCAAGTGAGGGAAAGGAAAGGTTGGGAACAGCAGGGACAAGAACCTGTAAAACAAAGGTAACACAGTTCAAATATACATACACAATAATACTACTCTAATGAAGTCTTACTAATGGGGCATAAATACCTTATCCACCTTGGTACTATAGCAAGCCTGCGTTAGCCACTGAGAACAACCAGTCTCCGTTAGTCGATAAGTTCTACAAAACAGAATATAAAAACATGAGACCACACTCATACCCCACTCGTGCTACAGTACGGCTATAACCCTGTGCCTTACACTCCCAACCTTCAGTATCCCTCCTGCTCACCAGGTCTAAAAATGCTGAAAAGGTGAAAATAAAAATGCCAAGGTCTTGCTTCAAGGAAGTCCAAATGAAAACACAAGACCCGTGTGAATAAATGATAATCGTGGCACACTCCATCCGGGGGCGACATGGACTGCAATATCCAGAAATGAACTGAAAGACACTGTTCCCAAAATTGAATAGCACAAAGTACATACTCCAGAAAAGTGGTAACCCCAACCTACTCTCCAGCATTGGCCAAAGTCCAGAAAATCCTTATAGAGTTCCTATGGACCTAGCGGTTACCTCGCGCACAGTTTGAGCTCCTAAGAGGAGCTGGCAGGCGCTGCAGTTACTTCACCGCCGTCCCACGCCTCAATTCCAATGCTCACTCACCGTCTGATGCTGGAAGGCACCACTGTTAAACTCACCGCCGTCCCACGCATCAATACCGCTCAATTCAAGGTCAAAATAAATGCAGCCAAGGTGCAACCAAGATCTTCTCTCCCGATGTTGGCTCCAACGTCCGGTCGAGACAAAAAAGTCTCTGACATAAAAACAGAATCACGCACATTGATGAACGTGCGTCGCGTCTACTTGTAGACACTGGCTCCGCCCTGCCTTGTCATCTGGGACTTGTAGTTAACTGGCTAGACAGGCGTCGATCAGCGATTCCTGACACCCGGGGCTAATAGAGGCCTAAGGAGGGGGGCCACGCAGCCCCACTCCTTAAAAAATATTTAAAAAATAAAATAAATATATGGCCATGCTCCGGGGGATTCGGTCCCTGGGGCCAAAGTTGGCCTCAGGAGGGGGGCCACACAGCCCCCTTCCTGTTAATTTTTTTATTAAAAAAAAACAAACAAAAATAGGGGTCAGGCCCTGGGGAATGGGGTCCCCAGGGCCCAAGAAATGTGAAAGGAAGGGAGCCACACAGCCCCCTTCTGACATAAAAAAGAAAAAAGCCGGCATCGTGCTGGAGGCCCCACCCCCTCCCCCTCCCTGCAACACTCTGCAAACGCGCCCCCTGGCAAGTTGTACGTTGGGAAATTAATTCCCCTTGAATACTGAGGGTCCCTGGGGGCCAAATAGCCCACCAGGAACCTCCAGTATGCACCAGGGAGATGTGTTGCAGAGTGGTGGTCCAAGGCCAGGCCTCCTTTTTACACCAATCTGCAACACAGCTCTGTGGCACCTCCTGGAGGTTCAAGGTGGCTAGTTGCCCCCCAGGGACCCTCAGGACTCAAGGGGACTTAATCCCCCAATTTACAATGCACCAGGGGCGTGTTTGCACAGTGATGCAGGGATAGGGTGGGCCTGATATTACAAGTGTGCAACCACACACCCCCTGGCATGTTGTAGATTGGGGATTAAGTTCCCTTGAATCCTGAGGGTCCCTGGGGGCCAACTATCCCACCAGGTATTTCCAGTAAGTGCCAAAGAGCTGCGTTGCACAGAGGTGGTCCGAAGCCACGCCCCTTTTTACACCTCTCTGCAACACAGCACTGTGGCACTTACCGGAGGTACCTGGTGGGCTAGTTGGCCCCCAGGGACCCTCAGGATTTGTGAGGATGTAATCCACCAGCTTACAACGCACCAGGGGGTGCATTTGCACAGTGTTGCAGGGAGGGGGCAGGGCCTGATATTACAAGTGTGCAAACACACCCCCTGACACATTTTAAATGGGGGTTTTAAGTCCCCTTGAATCCTGAAGGCCCTTGAGGGCCAACTAGCCCACCAGGTACCTCCAGTAAGCGCCACAGAGCTGTGCTGCAGAGAGGTGGTGCGAGGCCATGACCCTTTTTACACCACTCTACAAACGTGGCTTCTGGTGTACTGTTGGTGGGGGGATGAGGTCCTCTTGTGTCCTAAGGACCTCAGGACACAAGTGGACTTCATCGTCCGAGCAGCAGTGCACCAGAAGCCGCGTTTGCAGCGTGGTGTAAAAAGGGGCGTGGCCTAGGAACACCTCTCTGCAACGCAGCTCTGTGGCACTAACTGGAGGTACCTGGTGGGCTACTTGGCCATAAGGGACCTTCAGGATTCAAGGGGACCTAATAGGGATGTTATAGTTAGAAATTAGCATTTACAAAACCTTAGAAATAAACAACAACAAAACATAGTAGCAAGGCACATTATAATTATAACACCTTATAGCACATATAGCACATTATAATTAGAAATTTTCATTTAAAAAACCATTGAAATTCACTAAAAAACCATAGGTTTCAGGGATGTTATAGTTTAGATTATTTTCTTTGTTACTTACTGTATATTTTACGTTATTCACCCTTATTTTTCATTTGACCTGAAGAGAATGTAGACAGGAATTGATTCACCAGTCTACATAATCAATTTTCACTCGCTGGTATAGGTGTTAGGGGCACAGATAGTGTCATGGAGATTCTTACTAGACGTAGGCTCTATATCTGAGACCAGAGGGGTTGCCATCATTAATAGATGTCCCCGAAGCGTTACCATCAGTTAAATACAGGGGTTGCCATCCAATCTAGATGTCCCCGCAGGATTGTAAATATTATAAATGGCTTTTATGGCACAGTTTTTATCAGCATCTTTTGCACATAATGGTATGTTTACATTGCTCAGGATTGCACATCAATATAGGACAAGTTTTTAGAATAACAAATTCATTTTGTATGTCAAATGTTTTTAAGTATTTATACTATACTTTTAAACTAAATTGTCTATATGCACTGAATACGATGTTTACAAACTTTGATTGTTTACATTTGATGTTGATTGATAATATAATACTGTGTTAACCAAATTGCAGCATTTATGCAGATACGTACTAGCTTCACTATATGAATTGATTCAGTTATTTATTAGCTTCTAAGTGACATGAATATTGAATTAGGCTATTACCCTTCTCTGTTCTCTGATGTGCCATAGAAACGTAGTAGTATCTCTTCCATGTTTTATTTAATCACGTGGTGTGCACTAGCACTTTAAAAATTCAGGCATGATGGGTAAACATTTGACTGTGATCAAGGGCATCTGCCCGAAACGCGTCAGTTTGCTGTGTTGCTAAGTTTGCTTTATTAAATCTTCATTGCCTCAAATTGGATAAATTGGATTCGTTTGCTCATCTGTTTCATCCTGGGGATCTGGGACTGCAGTTGGGCCACTTTGTATATATATATATATATATATATATATATATATATATATATATATATATATATATATATATATATATATATATTCAATGAAAAAAACCTTGAAAATTCACTGAAAAAACCATAGGTTATAGACCATATATAGTTAGGGATTAGCATTTACAAAACCTTATTTTACTCACACAAAACCATTGAAATTCGCATATATAGTTAGTTGCACTAACTATATATCGCGCACCCGCAATCCACTGCTGATGATGTCACATATTACATCATTCATGACATGGTCAGTGACATCACTGATGACATCACTGATGACAACTCAAATGACATCACTGACAACATCACTGATGACATCATTCATGTGATAATACGATGAACCTCTTCAGACTCTAATATAACCTTAGATACACTCAGTATAAACAGACACTCACAGATTGTCACTCATTCATGGAGTTATTCATACAGCTAGTCAGTCATGCAAAGAATCAATCACACCTCCATTTCCTCAACTATACAGGTATACACACCTTACTTATTCAAACATATTTTAACACATATTTACTCTCTTATACAATCACTGATACAAGTTTTCAATGATCCATGCAGCCACTCACACATTCACTAGCTCTTATACACAGTAATTTATTGTGTTTTACATATGTACTTACTTTGTCATGTAGCACTGAGAAACCAATCACTCACCAAAACACTCATGCACACAGTCAACCACCCATACAGCTGTTTCCACATGCAGTTTTGAACCCATACACCTAGTGAATCAACTGTTCACACATCTATGCACAGAGTCACACACCTCCCAGCCACCCCCACACACACACTCACTCTCCCATACAAATACTTGGGCAACCAATCAATAACCAATATAGTTACTCATATAGCGCTACTGATCAACATATGCAGCAGTTTACAGAACAACAGATATAATGATGCATAAGTGAGACACATTTAATCACTCTCTCATACAATCAGTCATGCACCTACTAAATCCTTCATCCAGACACTTATACATCCACTCATTCTTCAATATGTAAGACATATTTTAACTTTACAGAAACATACAGTCACTGGATGATGTCATCAGTGATGTCATTTGAGTTGTCATCAGTGATGTCATCAGTGATGTCACTGACCATGTCATGAATGATGTAATATGTGACATCATCAGCAGTGGATTGCGGGTGCGCGATATATAGTTAGTGCAACTAACTATATATGCGAATTTCAATGGTTATGTGTGAGTAAAATAAGGTTTTGTAAATGCTAATCCCTAACTATATATGGTCTATAACCTATGGTTTTTTCAGTGAATTTTCAAGGTTTTGTAAATGCTAATTCCTAACTATATATGGTCTATAACCTATGTTTTTTTCATTGAATTTCAATGGTTTTTAAATAGCAAATATCAAAAGCTGTAAAATGTATTATTCTTTTAAAGGAAAAATATATTTTATATGTTTTTAATATAATTTTTTTATGCATCTGCCAAACCCTGAACCTCTTAATAGTGCACTGTGATGGAAATGATTTGGGCACTATGACTGGGGTTGGCCTGGAAATGCTTTTAAAGGACACCTTTCATCAATTGATGACACTTTTTCCCCAAACTGCCTTGATATATTCCAATACATGCCAAAGACAGAAATGGAACTGGTCCAACCAATTTTGTCCACAATTTGAGAAAGCACGGAAACATGTGAATAAATCTGTTTCTGCTTATATGGGAGACTTTAGAATGGGTTTAATATTCAACAATAACTTGCGTTACAACATGCAAGACATCTACAGAGGAGATGGTAAGCACTTGTCAGATGAGGGGAATAGAATATTCCTCCTGAATTTAAGACTGTGCATTGGAACATACTTGTAGGTACCTAAATCAGCCACAGAACCCAATAGCTCTTTTCAGAGCTACCCTACCTCTGATCATTCTAAACTTTTATCTTTTTCTAAAAAAATTTCACCATTTTTCACCAAAGTACGCTCCCCGGTACGCTTACCGGTGCACGTACCGGGCGCTCTCCACGCGATTTATTATTTTTTTTTGCCTATATGAGCGTCCTAAGCCCCCCTCAGAAAACCTAGAGGGTCAGGAAGTGTCTACCGTGCCCCCTTCTACCCATTCCGAACATTGTTTGCCCTCCATCTTGTGTCTCAATTCTACCGAAACACAAAACCCGTAACGCTGCCGGTACGCGTACCGGGGCGCGCACCGGTAAGCGCTCGATAAAAAAAGGTGGGAAAGTAATTTACAGAAAAACCACTGGAGACTCTTTCATCAAATATAGAATAGGCCCTACTACATAGCAGTCCCTACCATTTACCCAAATTTGATGGAAATCCATGGAGACATTTATGCTGTAGGCCTGACTAAATATCCTGAGGTAAATTACATGACAAAAACACATATGAAGTGTTAGAATTGACAACCAATTACAATGTTACTTTCATTTTCTACTATTATTTCATGACATTTGGTTGCTTATGTACCTGAATATATATAAAGAAAGAGAGAGAAACACAGCCATTTTGACTACTACTTCCTGAAGTACATTTCAAGAGCATTTTCACTGACAACTTAAACATCTTTTTGAAAGGTAAGATGTTATTTAAAAAATTTGAAAGGAGAACTATATTATGCTAATTTGGGAAAACGTTTTCAGATAGTTATATACTGTCCCTCTGTAAGAGTTAGAGATTGAGATAGGCTTCTCTGTTATAATTATGGATTGAGTTAGACTTCTCTGGTATAATTATGAATTTACTTAGGCTTCATCACAGGCACTTTTTAATAGTTCTACTTCCTGCCTGAAACCATACAGTGCCCAAAGATAACTTCACTGTTAAAAACTCACAAGTACCTGTTTGAACTTAAACCCAACAGTGCCCTATCTCTACTGATACATTTATTTTTTATGTAATTTACAGCAAGAAAATGGAAGCACAACAGAAAGAAAATAATATTTCCTTTCAAATTAGGATTGAAAACACTCCTAAGGAAGAAAATGAAGAAATTGAGTTTTTGGATGACACTTTAGACCAAGACTTAATTAAATGTGTTGAAGAATGTGAATCATGGAATGAAAAGGAGGACATTCCAGATGAATTAATGTTACAAATTCTTTTAGATTTTGAAAAATCAGAACAATAAATAAAATTTTAAAAGTTAAAATTGTTTGACACATTATTCTTTTTTATATGAAAATTATGAAATAGTACCCAAAAACATATAATATAAAGTGAGACTTAAAATATACTGTGCAACTTTTTTGTGTAACATAGTAAATTTGCTCATAGTTACTTCCTTTCTCCAACTATATTATCTCAAATGTGTATTTATCATCTCTTTATCATCTCCTACCTCCATATTGTTTCTGCTTTCCTGACAGACTATGGTATGAATTCCATATACCACAATAACTTCTGAAACAACATGCAAGATATCTACAAAGGAGACGGTGTATATTAATTTTTAGACTCTGCATTGGTACCTACATGTTGCTACTTAAATAAAATAAAAAAAAACAACAACAAAAAGAACAATCAATAAACATACAATATTTGAAAAGTCTATCATTCTTTTTTCCCCATAGTACGTTCCCCGGACCGCTTCCCGGTGCGCGTACCAGGCGCTCCCCCCGCAAAAAAACAAAAAAAAAGAAATTTTTTTTTTGCCCCGCGGGGCCCTTTTAAAGCCCCCACATCAAACCTAGGGGGTCAGGGAGGATCTACTCTGCCCGCTTATGGTCAATTCCCCCTTTGTTTTGGCCACCTCTTGTGTCTCGATCCTACCGAGACACAAGATGGCGGCCGCTCCGGACTGTTTAGAATGTTTACAGACACCGCGGAGCCAATCAGCTTTCCGCGTGCAAGTTGCGTAGCGCGCCCAGAGCGCTCCCCGGTGCGCGTACCGGGGCGCGCTTACAGATATATATATTTTTTTAACCTAAATTACTCAAAATCCACTATTGCACATATCTTGAGACCTAGCAAAGGCACATCGGGCTACCAGTCCCTACAATTTTGCCAAGTTCTATAGAAATCCATTCAGCCGTTCGAGCTAAAAGTGAGTCCAACCGCCCTATGGAAAACTCAATGTTAAAAACACGTTTTGGGACCCCCCTTTTTTCTCGGCCCCCCCTTCACGAAACCCCCCCAAACTTTCAGGGGAAGCTCAGAAACAAAATGTGCCATTTTCCAGAAAATTTCAGCCAATTCGGTCCTTCAAAGCCAAAGTTATTCAATATAGAATTTTCAGAAATCCCTATTCAAAAAAAATCCTAACTATATATATATATATATATATATATATATATATATATATATATATATATATATATTTCACACTCCTCGGTTGCTCCAAAAGGTTGCGGTCGGCCCCGCGGGAAGTGGCGTGGGCGCCGGTAGAGCCTGCCGGTAAATTCGATTGCCAGTCACCTCGTAACAAATTATACCACGCTCTCAGGCACTCAATAAGCGTCAGACATCAGCAGGTTCCAAGGGTGTTTAATGACCCCTTACAACATGTTTCGGCTTGTTGAGTGCCTGAGAGCGTGGTATAATTTGTTACGAGGTGACTGGCATATATATATATATATATATATATATATATATATATATATATATACATATATATATATATATATATATATATATATATATATATATATATTAAAACATATTTAAACTTTTCAGAAACAAACATTCACTGGATGATGTCATCAGTGATGTCATTTGAGATGTCATCAGTGATGTCATCAGTGATGTCACTGACCATGTCATGAATGATGTAATATGTGACGCCATCAGCAGTGCATTGAGGGGGCGCGAGTTAACGGCGGAATTTCTATGGTTTTGTACAAGTGAAATGTCCAACTAACTATAAGGTCCCTGAAACCTATGTTTTTTTGGTGAAGAAAATAAATAAATATATATATATATATATATATATATATATATATATATATATATATATCTTCACATGCTGGTTCCAGGATACCCGGCCATTGAGCGCTCGTTGTGGGTGCATAACCCTACGGCAGAACCTCGCCGTTATATATTTTACACTTCTTCGCTGTGACACGAAAGAAATTGGGCGCACTCCCTCTGAATTCCACAATTAGATTTATTACAATCTTTTCAGCATGAAAACAAAACGATCGTTTTGTTTTCATGCTGAAAAGATTGTAATAAATCTAATTGTGGAATTCAGAGGGAGTGCGCCCAATTTCTTTCGTGTCACAGTGAAGAAGTGTAAATTATATATATATATATATGCACACATAGACACACACATACATATAAATATATATACACACACACAAACATACATATATTACCTACTGGCGGTCGCCAGTAGGTAGTTATAGTTAGGACCTACTTTCCATAGGAAATCCACAACATTCTATTTGGAATAACTTTGGTGTTGGTGGACGAATCTTCGTAAATTTCTCCAAGAAAATGGCCTGCTCAGTTCCGCTCCTTCCCTGAAAGTTTGGAGTGATTCGTCAAGTGGGGCCCAAGAAAAAAGGGGGGTCCCAAAATGTGTTTTCCCCATGCAATTTTCCATGGGGACCTTTAGCCAGGGATACAGCCCGAACGGCTGAACGGAATTACACCAAATTTGGCAGAGAGGTAGAGTTCGGTTCACAGATTGTGCTTTTTGTTAAATGGTGTAAATCCGTTCAGTAGTTCCTTAGAAAATTCCAAGTAAAATCATAGCGATATCTAGAGACGGAGTACAACAC
Organism: Lissotriton vulgaris; assembly: GCF_964263255.1. NCBI lineage: Eukaryota > Metazoa > Chordata > Amphibia > Caudata > Salamandridae > Lissotriton > Lissotriton vulgaris. Next base: position 1,720,302,191 of record NC_141691.1, on the reverse strand, counting down.
GCGTACCGAAATCCGTACAATAACGAGCACGAGCAGCATGCTGATTGGCTGTCAATTGTGCGTGAACACTCCAAACCAGGAAGTGTTGGCAGCCATCTTGATCGTCGCTAGAAGCGACTCAGAAGAAAACAGTAAAACAAAGTTGAGAAATAAGGAAAGGGGGCAGGGTAAAAACATCCTGACCCTCTAGGCTTTCTCAGGAGGTCGTACATGGATCTTTAGGGTTAATTTAAATTTTGTTTAAAATAAAAAATCGGGGGGTACTCTTATGGTATACGTACGTGGTGGAAAAGGGAAATAAAAAATAGAAGTCCGTTTTATTCTATGTCTAATAACTTTGGCGTTTGTGGACGGAATCGGCTGAAAGTTTCAGGAAAATGGCACATTTTGTTTCTGAGCAGCCCTTGAAAATTTGGGGGGTTTCGTCAAGGGGGGGCCGAGAAAAAAGGGGGGTCCCAAAACGCGTTTTTCCCATGTTAATTTCCATAGGGCGTTTGGCCTCACTTTTAGCTCGAACGGCTGAATGGATTTGCACGAAACTTGGCAAAATTGTAGGGACTGTTAGCCCGATGTGCCTTTGCTGGGTCTTAATATATGTGCTCCAGTGGATTTTGAGAAATTAACGTTTTAAAAAATTTATATATCTGTGACAGCGTCCTGGATAGCGCACCAGTTCGCGTACTTTTCGCGTAACGGAGCTTTGCGAAGCGAAGCTGATTGGCTCTCCGGTGTCTGTCAACATTCTAAACAGTCCGTAGCGGCCGCCATTTTGTCTCTCGGTAGGATCGAGAGACAAGAGGAGGCCAAAACGAAGGGGGAAATAAAGGAAAGGGGGCAAGGTAGACCCCTTCTGACCCCCTAGGATTGATAAGGGGGATATTAAAGTGCCCCGCGGGTCCCAAAAAAAAAAAAAATAGTTTTTTTCGTGGGGTGCGCCCGGTTCGCGTACCGGAAAGTGGTCTGGGGAGCGTACTATAAGGAAACAAGAATGATTGACTTTTAACTTATTGTATGTTTATTGATTGTTCGTTTTGTTTTTTTTTTGTTTTTTTTAATTTACGTAGCTACATGTAGGTACCAATGCAGAGTCTATAATTTAATAAACGCCGTCTCCTTTGTAAATATCTTGCCTGTTGTTATAGAAGTTATTGTGATATATGGAATTCATACCATAGTCTCTCTGGAAAGCCGAAACAACATGGTGGCAGGAGATGATAAAGAGATGTTAAATACACATTGGGGATTATATAGTGGGAGAAAGGAAGTAACTATGAACAAAGCTAGTATGTAACACCAAAAAGTTGCACAGTATATTTTAAGTCTGACTTCACGTTATAATGCATTTGCTACTAGTTTTCAATATACATATAAAAATAAATAATGTGTCAAACAATTTTTGAATTAAGAAATTAAAATTTATTTTTCATTTTGTTTTTCAAAATTTACACGAAAATCTAAAAAATCGTGATCATTTTTTTCTTCATTTTTAGTAGAAAATCTACTGCATCTACACATTGCACAAGTTCATTGTTTATTGTGTCGTCGTAGAAATCCATGTCAACTTCTGTCTCCATTTTTTTTTCTGTTTCAGTTTTCATGTTGTTTTGTTGTTCTTCCATTTTCAATTCTGAAAAATGAATTTTTAAAAAATATATCAGTACAGATAGGGCACTGTTGGGTTTCAGTACAGATAGGCAGTTTGGTTAATTAAAAAGTGTTTTTTTCTTTGGGCAGTGTATGGTATCAAATTGGAAGTAGAAATATGAAGAAAATTATCAAATAAACTCTTAGTCAATTTTGAATTATACTATAGAAGTCTAACTCTATCCTTAACTCAGGGCTGGCGCTAGGCATGGGCAGCGTGGGCTGCCGCTCATGGTCTCGCACTCAGCCCACCAGCATGGGGCCACGCACTGGTGATGTGTCCTTTTGTTTTCCTGGAGATATATCATAAAGAAAGGTGTCGCCTGCAATTAAGGTCCATTGGAGGGGGCCCCCTCCTTGGGCCTCCCATGGATGGTGTCAGGAAGTATAGGGGAGGGAGAAGGAGACGCTCCCTCAATTGCAAGGAGAACATTCACAGACACTGAGGGGGCCCCATTGTCCAGCATTTTTGCGCACCCACAGTTTTAACTTTTAGACCACAATCAATTCTCACACCTATGAAGGTGTGAGAAATGCGTGTGGAGTAAAAGTTAAAACTGTGGGGGCGTCAAAATGCTGGACAATGGGGCCCCCTCAGTGTCTGTGAATGTTCTCCTTGCAAGGGGCCACTTGTGTAAATTGGAGGGGGCTTCGCGCACGTTCCTTTTTAGCCCAGCGCCTCGCAAATCCTAGGACTGGCCCTGCCATAACTAAAACAGAGAAGTCTATTTTTTTCTATAAGTATTACAGAGTGATAGAATATAACTGTTAGAAAATGTTTTTCTAATTAGCTTTCAGTACAGAACATACTTCAGTTTTATAAATAATATCTTAACTATTAAATATAAGTTGAAGTTATCAGTCGACTTTTTGTTGTTATGCACTTCACGAAGACAAGTCAAAATGGGTGTGTTTCTCTCTCTTTGTATATATATATTCAGGTACATAACCAATGAAATGTCATGATATAATAGTAGAAATTGAAAGTAATCTTTTAATTGGTTGTCATTTCCAACACTTTCGATATGTTTTGTGAAGTAATTTACCTCAGGGATTTTAGAGAGTTCTACATGCTAAATGGTTAAATGGTATTCCAACAATATTTGTGAAAATGGTAGGGATTGGTATGTAGTATGAGCTAATGTTTAATTGGTGAAAGTGTCTCCAGTTGTTTTTCTGTAAATTACTTTCCCACCTTTTTTGAGCGAGTGCTTGTCAGTGTGTTTCCCGGTACGCGAACTTGCAGCGTTACGGGAGTCCTCCATTTTGTGTTTCGGTAGAATTGAGATGCAAGATGGAGGGTAAATAATGTTCAGAATGGGTAGATTGGGGTAGTTTAGACGTATCCTGTCTCCCTAAGTTTTCTGAGGGTGGCTCAGGAGGCTCATATATGTCGTTAAAAAAAAATTGTTTTTTATCGCGTGGTTAGCTGCCGGTACGCGAACTAGTTAGCGTACCGGGAAGCGAATATAGGTGAAAATAAGTGAAAAAAGGTACATTCGAAATTTCAAAAGAGTACACTAAGTTAAGGTAGCTCTGAAAAGAGCTTTTGGGTTTTGTGTATGTTCTAGAAACTTATAAGTAGGAACCAATACACATTCTTAAATTTAGTATGAAAACTTTGTTCCCCTCATCTGAGAAATGCACGCCATCTCCTCTGTAGATATCTTGCATGTAGTAACGCAAGTTATTGTTGTAGATGCAGCCCATTCCATGGTCCCTCATGTAAGCTGAAACAGACTTATTTACATGCTTCCTCGATTTTTCTATTTGTGGACAAAATTGATTGGACCACCTCCATTTTTGTCTTTGGCATATATTGGAATATACCAAGGCAGTTTGAGGAAAAAGTGTCATCAAATGCTCAAAGGTGTCTTTTAGGAGCATTTCCAGACCTACCCCAGTCAAAGTGCCTAAATCGTTTCCGCCACAGTGCACTATTATGAGGTCAGGGTTTGGCAAATGTAAAAAGGTTTTCACCAATGGTATCAATTGGTGACATTTCAATCCTCTTCGGCCAATCCATTTAATTTCCACATTTTGTAAATTGAGGTTGTGTAAATTTCTGTTATCAGCATACCTGTGAGCCCAGTGGATGTAGCTATGTCCAAGAATCCAGACTGAAAACATGGCTAGAGGAGTTTTTGCTGCAGTCAGATGAAGTGTGGGAATGAAATGGCAGTTGAAATAGTGAAGTTTGTAATGAAAAAAAACTGTGGAGTTTAAGTGCAAATGATTCATTAGCAGTGATTGGTGTATTTCCATTGCTGAAAACAGAAAGTTAGGGTGCATGGATGTGTTCTTTGAAAGATGTAATTTGAATGGTTAATAAAAAATGATGTTATGAAAGATTTCAGTGGATTAGCAGGTGTACTGAGAGTTCAGAGTTCATTCGAAACATTGTTGTGTGAACTTGTGAACATGAGAGGTCTGGCAGGCGGTAGTTGCTATGGAAAAGAGGTAGAAAGGGCAGAGGGGGGAAGGGTGTTGATTTGAAAATAGTGAGGGAAGAGTTTTGATTGGCTGACATGAGAGATATGTGTGATGAATATCAGCGTTTCAGTGCCTTTGTTGGTTCCAGCCTCTGGAGTGCATACCTTTAATTCTGCTAAAGAATAATTGGTGTGTTTCTGAGTCTGTTTTGAATTTCAAAAAGAATTTGTAAAGGTGAGTTATCGTTTATATATTTTAGATAAAGACTAGTATGCTTTTTTGCGTAAATAAGAAAGTCAGCTGTGTATTTAAAATGATGTTTTGCGTCAAGTGTTTTGCATTCTGCTTTCAAAGGTGATTTTGGATTCTTTTACCAATTGTAATTGTAGATAATGTAAATTATTAGTACTGACAAGGTGTGTATGTACATAGGAGCTGTGCTGTGTTTTCAAATTATGATCAGAAAATTGTTTTTAAGGAAAAGGCATGCTTTAAAAAATTATGAGAAACTATGTACTTGTGATGTGACTCCTGCAATGCGTCGCTTTTGCGCAACAGATATATGATGCATTTGTGTTGGTATTGTTACGGTGTATATGTAAAAAATGATGCATAAGTGTTGCACGGGCATTGTAAATACTCTCCTTTGTGTGCTTAGCAATTTCAAGTCACTTCCCCCGGGTTCAAGGGCCTTGTGAATACGTCCCCATGTGTGTCTGGTCATTTGAAGTCACTTTCCCCGTAGTGCAAGGCCCTTGTAAATACGCCCCCATGTGTGCCTGAAAATTTTTCATTTTGATTGTTTGAGTTACATAGCCATGTTAAAAGTTATTGAAAAAAAGGTGCAAGTTCCTTAAAAAAACTTTTTCATGTGTATTAGGGCATCTTAAGTCTGTTCCGCATGAATGTAGGTGTATTATTGTTTTACATAAAAGGTTTAAAAACTTTTTTTGAAATCAAATGCATGCATACTTAGGGCCCGATGTAGGTGGTCGTTTCAGGCCATTTACCGACCGGTTACGACCGATTTCGGCCGTTTCCGGCTGGTAAATGGCCAATCGGTATGTAGGGGCCTAAATCCAAGGCCACATGTAGGTAAATCTACATTTACAGAATCGGAAAAATTATCGGTTCGGTAAAATACCGAATCAGTAATTTTACCGATTCTGTAAATTTCCTATGTTGGGGGGACTCTTCTGAGTCTCAAAGGCCTTAACGAATCGGTATTTTAGCATGAAATCCAACTTCATGGTAAAATACCGATTTCGGTGTGCATGCACATGTGTGCATGCACACCTATGTCATGTGAAAGGCAGACCTGTCCTTAGGGCAGGTATGCCTGCCACATGGCACCTGTGCCTGTTTTGAGGGTGCCAGAGGGTGTCAAAGTGACACCCCCTGCACCCTTGTGAATTCTTTAATTACCGATTCGGTAAATACCGAATCGGTAATGCCTAATCATTCCTATGGGCTTCAAAGCCCATAGTAATGATTAATTGTTTGAGTTACATAGCCATGTTAAAAGAAAATGATGCATAAGTGTTGCAAATACCCTCCTATGTGTGCTTAGCAATTTCAAGTCACTTCCCCCGGGTTCAAGGGCCTTGTAAATACGTCCCCATGTGGGTCTGGTCATTTGAAGTCACTTTCCCCGTGCTGCAAGGCCCTTGTAAATACGCCCCTATGTGTGCCTGTAAAATTTTCATTTTGATTGTTTGAGTTACATAGCCATGTTAAAAGTTATTGAAAAAAAGGTGCAAGTATCTTAAAAAAATGTTTTGATGTGTATTAGGGCATTTTAAGTCAGTTCCCCATGAATGTAGGTGTATAATTGTTTTACATAAAAGGTTTAAAAACTTTGTTTGAAATCAAATGCATGCACACTTAGGGCCCGATGTAGGTGGTCGTTTCAGGCCATTTACCGACCGGTTACGGCTGATTTTGGCCGTTTCCGACCGGTAAATGGCCAATCGGTATGTAGGGGCCGAAATCCAAGGCCACATGTATATTTTAAATGATGTTTTGCGTCAAGTGTTTGCATTATGCTTTGAAAGGCGATTTTGCATTTTTTTACCAATTGTAATTGTAGCTAATGTAAAGTATTAGTACTGATAAGGTGTGTATGTACATAGGAGCTGTGCTGTGTTTTCAAATTATGACCAGAAGAGTCCTACCTACATATGGGTGGCTTTAAATCGGTATATTTATCGATGTTTTATTTTTCCGAATCGGCAAAATTACCGATTCGGTAATTTTACCGATTCGGTAATATATTGCCCCTTACATGACAAATTTTGTTATCTGGTCGGTAACGGCCGAAAATACAGTTTTTCGGTTGTTACCGACCGACCTACATCTGGCCCTTAAAGTCTTAGAGACAGATTTATGATGGTTGTGCGCCTCTTTTGTGCTGTTGGTGCGTCACTTTTGTAATGCAGGAGAGATTTACAAGAAGCACCATGTTGCAAAACAGCAGCCGCGGGTCGAGGAGTGAGTTACGGTGGGGCAGGCATGCGGGGAGAGGGAGGGGCAGGGTGGAGGGACGTAAACACTGGCATATGGATTATTGCAGGTAAGTACACAATTTAATGTGTGTAATGTTTTATGTGGGCTTTTTTTTGCAGGGTGGTTAGTCATTTGCATGAAAGCCCTGTAATACTATCACTATCACAGTAAAATTAAACATTTTTTAATGAATCATCTTTATAGCGTTGCTGAATCAAATTCTTACTGTTGATTTACTGTTTGGTATTAGTGGTTAATAGCATTTTTTATTATATTTTACCACAGATTCAACTGCAGATTATTGAGAAATTAGACAATGCCATCTAAAGATAGAATCCGAAAGTCTACGAAACATCAAAGACAGCAGATTACTACATTTTTGCAGCAGTCCTCTACATTTAAATCACCTCAACGCACGAAGAAAACTTCGGGTAAGCGAACGAAATCATTTCTTAGAAACATTTGTAGAAACAAAAGTATAACTACAGAACAAGTTTTAGTGCCGAAAAAGAGAGCCAATTTAAATGGAAAGGAAAGGCCCGTCAAAAAAGTTTCTGCTACAGCTGGAGATAACTCTGTGCATGGCAGTAGAAGGGAAAATGTATTCAGGGACATTCGTAGGCGAATGTTCCGCAACAGGGTAATTGTCAATTTGCTAAAACAATTCAAGAAAGGCCAACAGAAAGCGGCATTTTATAAGAAAAAGAAAAATGTAGAGAAAATTATTGATCAGGCTTTCGAAATTAAGCGAAAGTTATTTATTTTGGTAATTAATAGAATTAGGAAACTAAACAAGGTAATCTATGTTTTCAAATCTAATAGTAGATGGAAGAGAGAAGTAAATCGAAGTAATTTTTGTGATGTTTTCTCAGGAGAATGGATGCATAGTTCAAATAGTGAGGCATTTTTTAATGAGGAGAGTTATTTTCAGGACAATGATTTGGTGCATGCAGTTGACACCAGTGGTCGAGCTTATGAGGTGTAAGACGGTCAACCGGTTGAAAAAGAAATACTTGTGTCTGCAGATGCAGAAGAGGTGTTAAGTGATAAGGTTTTAGGGAGACGTCCTAAGGGACCAGTGTACACCTGGAAGTGTAGTTCTATTTGCAGTGTGCGACAGGATTCCATCAATTTGCTTTGTGATTTTATACGGACATTTCATAAGAAAAGTGTAAAGCAAAAAATAAAGATGTTGCAAGAATTAGATCCTTGCAGAGTGAGACAAGTGACAGGTTTGCGTGGTCATTCACTGGCTTGTCTTTCCAGGAGAGTATGCCAGAGTGTATTTCATCCTTTCAGGATGCTAGCAGTGCATCATAATAAAGTGAGGAAATTAGTGAGAATGTTGTATTATGCTAAGAGTCCAGCAATTATGCTTAAACAATTAAGCAGTGCTCTTTTGCATGGTTCTGAAGTAGATGTGAAGAATATTTGTCAAGAAATTGAGTTCTGTTACTTTGCTGGTAAAGAGAACAATGTTGATATTGAATCACTAGAAGAAGGTAATGTAGAAGACAGTGTACAGATTTTCAGTACAGATACGTTTCATAAGGATATTTCCACGTTTATGGTGAAATCAAGTGAGAGGCCTAATTTTACTTGTGTGTGTTGTCGACTGACTTATTATAAGAATCAGACTAAGTTAGTGGATATATATGCAAAAAGTGATATGGAAAACAATAGTGAATGGAAGGATTTTGCCACATACTTGATGGTAGAAAATTGTTTTGATTTGGGAGCGGACCAACGTATGTGTACTTATTGTTTTAACAAATTAAACCAAAACCAGATGCCTGCTAGGGCGGTTCATAATAATCTGGAATTGGTAGAGATTCCTTCTGAATTGAAGGATTTAAATACTTATGAATCTATTTTGATTCAAAGTGTGCATCCCTTTCAAGCTATTGTAAGAATGGAGCCAAAGACAGGGAAGTTGCCTCCATCAGATTTACAGAGAGGATTAAAGGGAAGAGTTGTTTATTTGCCTCTAGATTTGAACAAAAACATTAACACAATTGGAGTAGAGAAAGTGGAAGAGGAACCTCTAGTTATTATAGTCAATGGTGTTCCGACAAAGACTAAGAAAATATGGCAAGATTTAGTGGATGTTAGGAAAGTCAAAAATGCAACATTGTATTTAAAAAAAAATAATAAGTACTATAAGAATGTATATGTTGCAGAAGAGGAAGTAAGTGAGGAAGAGGATAGCGATTTGTGTCCTGGTCAAATTGAAGCCTCTAAAAAGGAAGAAATTTATGAACATTATAGTGTTCATCCTTTGCATTCCAAGGAAGCTATGGGGAATGCTATTGAGTTGTTTCAAATGGAACAACCCAAAGGGAGTCCCATTAGTGTTTGGGAGGAAAGTTTGGAAGCTCGGTGTTTCCCACAGCTATTTCCCACAGGTCGAGGAGGACGATATGATGAGCGACCTGTTCAAATTCCTGCTTCAGAATACCGGACTTTACGATTGTATGCAGAAGATGCTAGGTTTCGACAATGCATTCCCTATTTGTTTCATCTCCTGTTTGAAAGCGATCTGTCAGGACTGTCATATGCAGTGAACCACATCTTGAAAAGCGGTATACAGATGCGAAACATCTCGGCAAGGGACTTTATGGATAAAGTCAATGTCCAAGACAGTATTTTGGATTCTCACCTAATTAATCTCATGGCGTGTCAGCGTGGTACTAATGAGTACTGGTACCGTCGTCATGGTGATTTAAAATGTATGCTGAGGAACTTAGGAACTCCGACATGGTTCCTCACTCTCAGCTGGGAAGACTTACTTGAATTTCTACGAGAGGCAAATGGAAACATTGAAAATATTGAATTCAAGACACCCGGAGAACTGTGCTCTTTAGATCCAGTGAATGTATGCAGGTACTTCAATCATAGATTTGAAGCTATGATGTCTTTCATCATGAATAAGAAGAATCCACCTCTTGGAGAGGTGTTGGATTTATTCTGGGGAAAGGAGTACCAAGCAAGAGGTGCTCCTCATATACATATGCTGCTATGGATCAAGGATGCACCTAAATTTGGAACAGATCCGGATGACTTAGTGATGAGTTTCATAGAACAGTATTCTACGTGTGCTGTTCCAAACGCAAAGGAGAAGAAAAGCCTAAGAGAACAAGTTCTACGTTTCCAAAGCCATCGTTGTGGAAAGTACTGTCGTCGTAAATTCAGAAACAAGGACAAGTTCTACACCAAATGTCGTTTCAACTTTCCACGACCGGTGATTTCTAAAGGAAGAGTAAACAGTTTGATGTCTTCACTGCGACATAATGTGACGAGGAAATCACCCAAAAACACATACAATTTGAAAAGAAACGAAGAGTCTAAGTACATCAACGACTACAACCCTGTGATTTTGTCCATGTGGAATGCTAACATGGATATACAGTTTGTGGCTGACAACTGTATGGCTGTGGCTCGGTATGTGACATCTTACATCACCAAAAAAGAAAAGACAGAATTGAAGGATATGTGGGAGGATATTTCCCATGAAAGAGCGTCAGCAAGAAGTTGTACAGGTTCAGTTTGAAGATGTTGTCGCATCGAGAAATCGGAGCTTACGAATGTTCTGACCGCTTGTCTTCAGCACGTCTCTATGCCAAATCCAGGAGTATCGTTTGGGCGAGTCTTGGTCTTGCTGCAACGCGAAATCGAGTTCTAAAACCTGTCCGGGAAATTGAGTATTTGGCGGAAAAGGAGCCAAACAGTACCGACATTTTGAAGACCAACATGTTGGATACATATTATCCAAATCGAAGCAGTCACCTGGAGAATGCTTGTCTGTATGATGTTCTTCAAAATTACGTTTTCAAAAGGAACATCAAAGAAGATATCGATAAAGGAGTGTATGCTGTAATTGGAAGTGAAGGATGTCTGGTCAAACAAAAAAAATGTCAATTGATAAATCATCGAAAATTGGATTGTGAATCTTCCGAAAGAAAATAGTTTTTCTATTTAGCTCTTTTGCAACTTTTCAAGCCTTGGCGTGCAGAAGAGGAACTGCTTGGGGATTTTCTCTGTTACGAAGACTCCTTCAATGCAGCCAAGGAGTCCATAGAATGTCCTGTTTTTCCCAAATATCTACAAATGTTGAATGCAGAAATTGAGCAGGAAGCAACAATTGCAGCCGAGATTGCTAGAGACAGTTCTCAGGACAGTCAGAGTTCTGTTTCATTGAGTCAGGATCCACTAGGAGAACCAGTTATGGAAAATGAAGCTGCCACTGCCATGATTGAAGTGGAAAGAGCCATGGCACATGGCACATGCTCAGAAGGATGCAGTTAACTTAGAAGAATTGGAAAGACAACTCAACGTTGAGCAGAGGAAAATATATGACGAAGTTACCAGCCAAATTGAGCATGGATTAAGTCATGAGAAGGAAGAGTGCTCATGTACGTCGTTGAAGACTGTTCGACTGTACGTGAGTGGAGAAGCAGGAACTGGAAAAAGTTTCCTCATTAAAGCAATTTCATGTTATCTGCAGAAAAGGACTGAATCATCGCTGTCTTGTGTTGTGACCGCTCCAACTGGACTGGCAGCTCATAACATTAAAGGGATTACTTTGCATCGGTTACTGATGCTGCCAGTGGAGCATGATAACAAATTACAATACCACAAGTTATCTGGAGATGCTTGTTGTGAAGTATCTAGAGTCCTGAAGAAGATGAAACTTCTTATCATTGACGAAGTAAGCATGGTTTCAAATGTCATGCTTGCTTTTGTGCATTTGAGAATGCAGGACGTTCTTAAAACAGAGTATGATGTGTTATTCGGTGGCAAACACATCATTGTTTTTGGTGATCTTCTGCAGCTGACACCAGTGAAAGGACAACCAGTGTTTAAACTGCTTACACATGAAGATACCAAGAAGTGCCTAGGGAGCATTGGCAACGTTAACATATGGTTAAACTTCAGTTATGCTGAGCTGCGTGAAAATATGCGTCAGGCGAAGGACGAAGATTACAAGAATATTCTGCAAGATGTTAGAATTGGGAAAGTGACTGAGCGTGGTAAAGAAGCTTTACATGCACGCTTACTGTCAAATTTATATCCAGAAAAAGACGTTTTGCCAGAGGATATTTTTCAGAAAATTACTGAGAAGAAATCTGGAATATGTTTGATGCCAACTCTTGCAGAATGTTCCATCTTCAACAACAAAATGTTGAATTTAGAAAAACAAGACATTGTAAAACTTGAAGCTATTGACAAAATAGAGCATATGGGAGCAACAATTATTTTGTCAGAGAATTTGAAATCTAAATTGGATTCATTAGAGAAGACTATATCTAAAACTGCGGGTTTTGAAAAGACTTTGAATGTATGCTTAAATTGCCGAATCATTTTGAGAAGGAATTTACATGTTGAAAGAGGTCTGGTAAATGGATCAATGGGTAATGTTGTTGATTTTGAGAGATACAGAAGTAGAGATGGAATTGAATTTTTAAAAATTAAATTTGATGGCATTGAGGAAGTACAGCTAATTGGTCGTTGCTCTGCTAGGTTTTTGCTTGTTAAAGACTTATATGTTCGCCGTAAGCAGTTTCCTGTTTGCTTGGCATATGCGGTGACAATCCATAAATCGCAAGGTTTAAGTGTAGACACTGCTTTGGTGAATATTGGCAGTTCTGTGTTCAAGGAGGGTATGGCTTATGTAGCATTGTCACGAGTCAGAACTTTATCGGGATTGTACTTGATTGACTGTGATGTCACAAACATTTGTGCGGATCTAGATTGTGTTAAGGAATATAATAGGTTAAGAAGTGAGTATGCGCCACATTTGCCTCAATATCCTTTGTTTGAGAAACGTGTGGTAGGCCGGAAACGAAGAAATATCAGTAATAGTAGGGAGGTTGATGCAAAAAGATCAAAAGTCGATGAACCCAAAAGTGGAAGCAGGAATAAAATGAATTCTGTTGAAAATGTTGTTGGTTTTAAATTTGAAAATAGTTCTGGTGTCAACTGCTATGCTAATGTGGTTGTTAATGTTCTCTTTTCACTAGAGACTTTCAAAGAACAGATTGTGATCAATTCGGAACAAAGTTTATGCTGTTTGTTGAATTCTGTGTTAGAGAAATGTAGTGCTGATAAAACGAGAGTAGAAAGTGTGTCTGAAATTTGTTTTCTGTTAGACGAATGTTCAGGTCAAACAGAATTCTCTGAAAATATTCAGCAGGATTGTCAGGAGTTTTTAATGTATATGCTTGATGTATTGCAAGATGAAGGTGTAGATTTAGATTATCTATTTGGCCTTTCTTATCAATGGCAACATGACTGCGAGAACTGTAGGCTATCAAGTACTAATAGTGTAGACTCAGAAAGATTTATATATTTAACTTTGCCTGACAGTAAATCAGTATCCTTCAATAAGCTAGTAAAGGCAGCCGATCAAAATATGGAGTGCAGCCAATGTAAGTCTGGAATGCTGTCCACGTTAATTTTACGAAGTTATGGCCAGTATGTCATTTTAATGTTCCAACGATGTAGGCCTGATGGAACTAAATTGACAACTTTAATTAATAATTTTGTGGCTTCGCAGTTGTCAATATCAGGAAGGACTTTTAAAACTACTGCAATTATATATCATAATGGTCCTTCAACTAATTCAGGACATTATACAGCTTATTTGAAATCTGGAAACGGTTGGTCATTCTGCAATGATTCTGTTTTAACTTTCCAAAAAAGATTGCCTTTCCACCTTCAAAATTCTTACCTGGTGTTCTTACAACCAAAATTTTAGGAAAAAAAGCTTGGGATTTGTTCAGAGGAATTTCAAGATGTTCTAATGGCTCCTACTCTATATGGCCTTGTGGATAATTGTAGTACAGAGCGAAAACTGTTTGTTTTTATAAGCAAAGTCAAGTAGCAGATCAAAATAAGGAGTAGAGGAAATGTAAGTCTGCAATGCTGTCCACATTATTTATGGAAACTTATGGATGAAATGTCATTTTACAATTTCAACTACATAAACTGGAAGAAAATAAGTTGTCCAGTCTAATTAAAAAAATTTTGGCTACATAGTCATCGATTTCAGGAAGAACATTTGCAACTGCAGCTATTATATAATATACTGGTCCTTTGACAACATCTGGATATTACACAGCTTATTTAAAATTTATAAAATGGCTAGTCTTTCAGCAAACATTACTAATTGACTATGAAGCAAGGTTGCCTTTTGACTTGTTTTTTGAAGTCAGAATTTAGGGTAGGTAATTGGACTAGAATGATTCTAGGTGTTGCTGTAATTTAGTGTGCTGTTTCAAATTGCTTTGTATGTCTCAGTTTTCTTAAAACAATTGAGTTTATCTTTCAGAAAGTGGCGGGCAGAAAATAGTAACAGCACAACAGAGTATAAGCTGTTCATAGGATATCCTTTGACGTCATAGAAAGTAAGTTACTTTGGAGAAGTTCCTATTTCTGCTTATTTATATTATTTGGGTTTTTTAAACACAATCATTTTGATTGTGTTTTTTCCCCCCCCCTGTTATATGATGAATACCTTCAACTCACTGTTTTCAGTGAAATTTGATATTTTCTGATAACAGCAAAAATAAACCATTAAATATGTTTAATTAATTTTCTACTTTGAATTGTGATTTCTAATATATATATGGATTGGTGTGGCTCACTGGTTAGAGGTGGTAGACCCGGAAGCAGAAGTCAGCCCGGGACCAGGGTTCAATTCCTGACGTGGCAGGGTCATGGGCCATCATCAGCGGTCTCGATAATTCTCGCCTTGGTGCCTATTCCAACCATGGGTCCCACTCAGCAACTCTGGGCAATAGCTTGCTTAATCTCTACTAACGGCCCCATCAGCGCCGGGGATGCCTGGCTTCACCTTGGGGATGCCCAGGAGGGATCATCTCTCAGGGAAAGCCAGGATGGATTCCCCAGCGGTATACAGCGCTGGGACGCCTCTTTGCTGGGGCAGCTGTGCGCTTTACAAGTATACCACATTTAACATTTAACATTCATTTTGTCTCATGCTCACACTTTTTTTACCACCTTCTATTAATTTAAATTTTTTTGTTCTTTCTTACACAGATTAAAAGTATAAAAAAGATAATTTAGTACGGTAATGACAATTAAAAGGTAAGTGTTTAGTACTCTTTACGTTACATGTCTATCAGATTTAACTTTTATTAGTTCCACTGCTTCTTTTCTTTAACCCTTAGTTTCCTGTCTTTGCTACTTCCTTCATTTCTTTTTCTTTTACTTACTTATACTACTCTTTTCACTTCTTCTATCAGTCCCTCTTTCAACAGTAACTGTGTGTTACTCCCTCTATTTGTCTTTCTTTTCACATTACTCTCTGTTTATTTATTCGTCTTTTTTTAAAAAATATTTTTTTTAGTTTGCTCCCGGTTCGCGTACCCGAACGCTAACCGGGAAGCGAATCAAAAGAAATAGAGGATGCTAGAGTGCTAACCATTCTAGCAATTTTTTTAAAAAGGGAAGGTAGTTCTGAAAAGAACTTTTTTAAATTCTTTTTGATGTTTTATATTTTTTTTGTGTTTTTTTTGAGGAAGGGGAAACAAAAATGATTCACTTCAAAGGGCTCAACAGGAGCAACAAAAAAAAAAAATACTTTCTTGGACGTTTTGGACATTGATGATTTTCAAATGATGTATTTATTAAAGTAATACTCATCTCTCCGCATGAAATTAATTTTCCACATGCTAGACATGTAAATGTCATCTGCCCAAAGTTCTTTTGGAGATTTGGGACCGTTTCTCTTGCCTCTGACTCACTTATTGCTAAGTCATTGGTGGATATTTTAGCTGGTCGGGGGTTATCCATCAGATCTCGAAGTTGTGCTTTAGAATAATTAAGAGGGTGCCAACTCTCCATGTGCCGATGCATGGTATGATTACCATAGCTATATTTTTTTTCGGTCCCTCTCGAGAGTTTTTTTTTGCAGATGAGGCAGGTAACGTATCTGGCATTAACTTTCTTTTCATGAGAAGGATGAGAAAAAAATTGCCAGATAAAATTCACTTTGATATGGGACGTTCTTGCCATTTCTTTCAGAAAGCCACTTGTCCCTTGCTCCTGTTCCTCGTCTTCCTCTTCTTCTTCTTCCTGGTTGAAGATGACCTGGCTAGTCGATCCTCTCTTCTTTGGTGGTGGTGGAGGTGATGGAGATCCACCAGCTGCAGCTAATACAAATGCCATGTCTTAGCAAACAAAAACAGGTCTTTCTCTCATAAAAATGAAAGTCGGAGTGAGGAAAAAAGGTGGGACTTTCATCATTTGAGAAAAGAAAATGTTCTAGACCAATGAAAAGTGTTTATTTTACGTCATATGATCAAGCGTTCCATCATTAGGAAACTAAAAGTAAAATGAACCAATGAAAAGTTTTATAAACAAGTCACATGACCTGTTATGCTTACGTTCCGCGCTGCGCCTCGGATCGATTCCGATCCTTTACGTTTCGCGCCTTGGTTCGCGTTCCAGAACTCTTCCGGGTGCGCTAATGCAGAACGTCTTAAGGGACATTACGTAGTAACGCGATATGTTGCGTTTACGGGACGCATCGCGATGTGCCTTTCTAACGCGGTATTTGCACTAACGGAACGTTTACCGTTTCGCGGATCGGCAGCGAAACAAGAAAAAATAATTTAAACTATAATATAAATTGAATTTAAAAAATATAATACAAATATATATAAAATATATTTGTGAATTAGAATAAGAACATATGTTACAGCTATAGATATTTGCTATTAAAAAACCATTGAAATTCACTGAAAAAACCATAGGTTATAGACCATATATAGTTAGGAATTAGCATTTACAAAACCTTGAAAATTCACTGAAAAAACCATAGGTTATAGACCATATATAGTTAGGGATTAGCATTTACAAAACCTTATTTTACTCGCATAAAATCATTGAAATTCGCATATATAGTTAGTTGCGCTAACTATATATCGCGCACCCGCAATCCACTGCTGATGATGTCACATATTACATCATTCATGACATGGTCAGTGACATCACTGATGACATCACTGATGACATCTCAAATGACATCACTGATGACATCACTGATGACAACATCCAGTGACTGTCTGTTTCTGTAAAGTTAAAATATGTCTTACATATTGAAGAATGAGTGGATGTATAAGTGTCTGGATGAAGGATTTAGTAGGTGCATGACTGACTGTATGAGAGAGTGATTAAATGTGTCTCACTGAGTGCATGGGTTAGTGACTAAACTGTCTTAATTTGTGCATCATTATATCTGTTGTTCTACAAACTGCTGCATGTGTTGATCAGTAGCTATATGAGTAACTGTATGGGTTATTGATTGGTTGCCCAAGTATTTGTATGGGAGAGTGAGTGTGTGTGTGGGGGTGGCTGGGAGGTGTGCGACTCTGTGCATACATGTGTGAACAGTTTTTTCACTAGATCTATGGGTTCAAAACTGCATGTGGAAACAGCTGTATGGGCGGTTCACTGTGTGCATGAGTGTATTGGTGAGTGAATGGATATCTCAGTGCTACATGTCAAAGTAAGTACATATGTAAAACACAGTACATGTGAGAGTTGACATATATAAATAACTGTGCATAAGAGCCAGTGAATGTGTGAGTGGCTGTATGGATCATTGTCAACTTGTATCAGGGATTGTATAAGGGAGTAAATATGTGTTAGTATATGTTCGAATAAGTAAGGTGTGTATAACTGTATAGTTGAGGAAATGGAGGTGTGATTGATTCTTTGCATGACTGACTAGGTGTGTGAGTAACTCCATGGATGAGTGACAGTCTGTGAGTGTCTGTTTACACTGAGTGTATCTAAGGTTATATCAGAGTCTGAAGAGGTTCATCGTATAATCACATGAATGATGTCATCAGTGATGTGATCAGTAATGTCAAATGAGATGTCATCAGTGATGTCATCAGTGATGTCATTTGAGATGTCATCAGTGATGTCATCAGTGATGTCACTGACCATGTCATGAATGATGTAATAGGTGACATCTTCAGCAGTGGATTGCGGGTGCGCGATATATAGTTAGCGCAACTAACTATATATGCGAATTTCAATGGTTTTATGCGAGTAAAATAAGGTTTTGTAAATGCTAATCCCTAACTATATATGGTCTATAACCTATGGTTTTTTCAGTGAATATATATATATATATATATATTTAAAACATATTTAAACTTTTCAGAAACAAACATTCACTGGATGATGTCATCAGTGATGTCATCAGTGATGTCATTTGAGATGTCATCAGTGATGTCATCAGTGATGTCACTGGCCATGTCATGAATGATGTAATATGTGACGCCATCAGCAGTGCATTGAGGGGGCGCGAGTTAACGGCGGAATTTCTATGGTTTTGTACAAGTGAAATGTCCAACTAACTATAAGGTCCCTGAAACCTATGTTTTTTTGGTGAAGAAAATAAATAAATATATATATATATATATATATATATGGAAACCAGATCCTGGAAGAAAAGCACAGTCCACCTTCACGAACTGCAAACCGCCACACACCAGGAACGGACCAACTCGAAGAGGTTAGAATTTAAAGTGCAGTTTTATTTTTAGCCATACACAACATGACGCGTTTCAGCCGGGTTTCCCCAGCCTTGATCACATGACGTTTTTAGGAAAGTAACACCCTTAAATACCATGTATTAATTTAGAGCCTCCCCTCTTTTCCATTGAGAGAGAAAACAGACTAAGTCATTTCTAAAGTGCATTGAACATGAGTGCAAAATATATATAGAAGTGCACTCCTATTTCTTAAAAAGAAACAAAAATAGTTCAAAACATCCAATTGAACATAAATTTCAAACATCGTTACCACCATATAAATGGTACTTGGAGAAGAATTAATTCATTGTGTCATAAATATTAACATCTGAAAAAATATATATATATATCTTCACATGCTGGTTCCAGGATACCCGGCCATTGAGCGCTCGTTGTGGGTGCGTAACCCTACGGCAAAACCTCGCCGTTATATATTTTACACTTCTTCGCTGTGACACGAAAGAAATTGGGCGCACTCCCTCTGAATTCCACAATTAGATTTATTACAATCTTTTCAGCATGAAAACAAAACGATCGTTTTGTTTTCATGCTGAAAAGATTGTAATAAATCTAATTGTGGAATTCAGAGGGAGTGCGCCCAATTTCTTTCGTGTCACAGCGAAGAAGTGTAAAATATATATATATATGCACACATAGACATACACATACATATAAATATATATACACACACACAAACATACATATATTACCTACTGGCGGTCGCCAGTAGGTAGTTATAGTTAGGACCTACTTTCCATAGGAAATCCACAACATTCTATTTGGAATAACTTTGGTGTTGGTGGACGAATCTTCGTAAATTTCTCCAAGAAAATGGCCTGCTCGGTTCCGCTCCTTCCCTGAAAGTTTGGAGTGATTCGTCAAGTGGGGCCCAAGAAAAAAGGGGGGTCCCAAAATGTGTTTTCCCCATACAATTTTCCATGGGGACCTTTAGCCAGGGATACAGCCCGAACGGCTGAACGGAATTACACCAAATTTGGCAGAGAGGTAGAGTTCGGTTCACAGATTGTGCTTTTTGTTAAATGGTGTAAATCCGTTCAGTAGTTCCTTAGAAAATTCCAAGTAAAATCATAGCGATATCTAGAGACGGAGTACAACACGCGTACCGAAATCCGTACAATAACGAGCACGAGCAGCATGCTGATTGGCTGTCAATTGTGCGTGAACACTCCAAACCAGGAAGTGTTGGCAGCCATCTTGATCGTCGCTAGAAGCGACTCAGAAGAAAACAGTAAAACAAAGTTGAGAAATAAGGAAAGGGGGCAGGGTAGAAACATCCTGACCCTCTAGGCTTTCTCAGGAGGTCGTACATGGATCTTTAGGGTTAATTTAAATTTTGTTTAAAATAAAAAATCGGGGGGTACTCGTATGGTATACGTACATGGTGGAAAAGGGAAATAAAAAATAGAAGTCCGTTTTATTCATTAGATCCCAGGGTGCAAATTTCAAGGGCAATTTTTTTCATAGTGGGGGGATTGTAAGGTGCCCCGAGCAACGGGGAACGCCACCCCTCTGTGGTTTTATTTTGTGTGTGGGGGGTTACGGTCCTCTTCCCCTCAGTTTCCTGAGCACCGGGGGAAGTGTGTTTTCAGCTCTCCCTCTCTCTCTCCCCGTACACGTTGCGGGGACCACCACCTTCCTGGGGCAGCAATATGTAAAATTACCTTCTAGGCTCGGGTACCTGTATTCCCCAGCATTTTTTTAATGTTGGGAGGGGGTTGCGCTGCCCCCCTCCTGGAACCCTTGGTGGCCCTGGGGTCCACCATCTCCCAGGGTCCGTTCTTGCAGTGCCTCGGGGCACGTACTTCTGGGACACTGCTGTTTGGTATGGTAGGGCGGTACCGTTGCCGCTTTTACTTTACCACAGGAAACCGTTTTCCTATTTGAAAAAGAGAGCAAGTTAATCTGTTCTCTCTTTCAAGAAAGCAAATTGTTTTTCGAAAGAGAGAGCAGTATATAAGGTGATGTCTCTGATAAAGCAATGCGGACTCACAAAGGATGCAGAGAGCCGCCTGCGATTGTGGGCTCATTAGGGTTAAAAAAAAAAGTTATTTTTAAGAACTAACTTTACTGGTCAAAAAAAGAGCTATATTTCTATGATAGTATGTAAAACGTTACGTTTTTTTGTGTGCACCAGTTGTACTCTCTACGCATGGCAAGCCTCGTTTCCAAGCCCACGATTTTTTCTTTTTCTTCAAGTTCGCCAAGCAAACCTCTCCTCATTTCAGGTATTAAATTTGCCGCTTTCTTTTTCTGGGCTGTGTGTGTCATCCGCTGCTATACTTTTGTAATATATTAATAAACAGATTGTATCTATGTTTATTTGAAATGTAGTGTCAACGCGCCAAACGTTGATTACATACTCCGTCCACCTCCATTTTAGTAGTTTTCCTCCGTTATTTTTATTATACCTGTTACTTTCATTTTACTCTCCGCTTATCCTCTCTAAGATCCATGAGACTTCCTGGCACAGACACCACTGTGTTTGTACTTAGCCTCCGATCTTATGAGTTGGTCAGACGTATACCTAAAAACTGATTTGAAGGACGTAAGCCAGATTCATTACAACGCGTGTTTGTCAACACAAAGACATTATTAAGATTATGCGTTTATCATGCGTGGTAAATGCATACTAGTTGTAAAAGCATATGTGGTAAAGCCATATGCGTGCTAATGGCTTCGTTGTGATGATCACGTGTGGGTATGACCGCGTTGTAATGGCTGTTTCCCCCAAGACACTACAGGAACCGGGTCTGGGCGTAGTGGACTCCAGGGCACCAGGCGGAGGGCACGCAGTCCCTCTCATACAACATAGAAATCTTTGTGGGGTGATTGTTTCCGTGGTTTGAGGGGCATCATTGAGACCCACACTTAATTTTGTAGGGTGGTAGGTTTGCATGGGAAAATGTCAGAAGAGGTTTGTAAATGTGGTACACATTGTTTTGTATTAGTTTGATTTGTTTACCATGTTGTAGTGTACCCATAGAAAATATAAGTCAGTACTTTTCAATCTTACTCTTGGACATGTTACCATAGTAGTTGAACATTATAAATAGTATTTTTATTGTGGACCGTCAACCCCCCCCACAAAAAAAAAGTATGTAGTTTTTTTAATTAACTTTTATTAAAAGAATAACTGTAAACGAAACTTAACTAGAAAAATAACTTTAAAAAAACAATATTATAAAGAAATTGTGAAGTGGACTCCAAAGGACGTTGGATTGGTAATCTGCAAAATAAAAAAGAATATTAGAGTTTAGAATTATGTAGATGTGAGTAAATGAGGTGAAGCGTTACAAGTCAATGTAACAGTACGATTGTACGTGTGCAGTGAGCCTGGTACATTTTACTTCTGTTATAGGGCCGCGTTCAAGTGGTGTCTATGTGGAAGTGTCTACTGCGTCACTGACACAAAAGTGGCACAACGGGATTGTAAATATGGCAGCTTATTTCTAATGCCTTCTAATGAAGGCATTGTATATCTAGGCCTCTGTGCTTACCGTTGTATAAACACTGCGGCCAAACACTGCGGCCAGTGGAATTCACTACTTCACTTTAGCTGTTGTTCTACAAGTCAAAGGAGACAGCAGTGTCTATAAGTTTAAAAGAGAAAGAGAAATGATGTCACAGAGTGTGAGAGAAAGAAAGAAAGAGAGAGAAAACAACATTAAAACTGTCTCGCAGAGTCTGGAGTTGAGATTTGTTTTGAAAAGTTATACGTAGATTTACAAGCTGCTTGCGTCACTTTTCCCATGTTAAAAGTGATACAAAAGTGGCGTAATAATCTTGTAGATCTGTTTGTCAGACTGTTGTAACCTATCTGTTGTCAGTGCTCTGAGGTAATTATATATTTTAGACAGTGAAGCTGCTGCACACTATCCACTGTCTCCTGTCACAAATGAAGGTAACACTACAGTTTTACGTGTTCAGTGTGCCTGGTACATTTCAGTTCTGTTATAGTGCCGCGTTCAAGTGGTGTCTATATGGAAGTGCCTACTGTGTTACTGACATAAAAGTGGCAGAACGGGATTGCAAATATGCAGCCTTATTTCAAATACATTCTAATGAAGGCATTGTATATGTAGGCCTCTGTGCTTACCGTTGTATAAATACTGCTGCCAAACACCGCGGCCAGTGGAAGTCACAACTTGAAGACACATTTTCTTCTACAGGTCAAAGCAGATAGCATTTTTTATAAGTTTAAAAGAGAAAGAGAAATGATGTCACAGAGAGTGAGAGAGAGAAAGAGAGAGAAAACAACATTAAAACTGTCTCGCAGAGTATGGAGTTGAGATTTTTTCTTGAAAAGTTAGACGTAGATTTACAAGCTGCTTGCATTACTTTTGCTATGTTAAAAGTGACACAAAAGTGGCGTAATAAGCTTGAAGATCTGTTTGTCAGACTGTTGTAACCTATCTGTTGTCACTGCTGGGGGTAATTATATATTTTACACAGTGAAGTTGGTGCACACAGTGCCCACTCACTTCTTTCATAGATAATTTGTTGTTTCGGAAGCAAAATTCTTTGTCACCTAGTGCCATTGGCGTTATTGAAAGATTGTACTCTATATGTGGAAGAAGCCTTCACTGTAATCAAGAGAGTTAATCATTTCAATTCAGATATGGTTGTATACAGCAGAGTGGAGATAGCAGCGTCCAAATCTTTAAAAAAGAAAGAGAAATGATGTGCGAGAGTAAGAAAGAGAAAGGGAAAAAAGGACATTAAAACGTGGCAGAGACACACACGATAGGGGAGGGGTATGTGAAGCCAGAGTTGCAATCACAGTGAAAAATATCGGGGGTAGGGCGGCTAGAAAACATTTGGGGTGGTGGCTTTAGTTCAAGCAAAAAGAAGAGAGGAGCTGCAGGGGTGTAAGGGGGACGTTATAAAAGCTTTATTAACAAGCAAAATGTCTTTAAAAGATCTGTGACGTACTCGGGTGCGACTGTGTGTGGGCCCAGGAAGCTATCTCATGCTAGCTGAAGCCCTGTTAGCTCAATGTTTTTTTTGCGCCTGCTGCATACTACATATTCTCTCCTTTGACAGATAACTTGTCGTTGTTTCAGAAACAAGCTTCTTTGCTCACCTTGTGCTATTACCGTTGTCCGTGTTACTTAATCCATCCTGAAGCTGTACATCTAAAAAATATTAAAAGAAAGACGTTATGATCGGTAATTCTTGCTATATTAATTTGGGGTTAGATAATATTGCGGTTTTATATGCGTTGATTGTCAGATTTCTACGAACTGTTTGTATTGTGAATATATTCCAGAAATTTCAGCGATTATAAAAACGTTACTGCTATTGGGGAAAAAAACGTAAACATGTAAATTAATTCATTAGTAGGAGTGCATTTGTGTAATATACTAAGTTGCATTTTTGTATGTAGTGAGCTACAACCCTTTGACTTCATCCGATGCATACTCAAGCCTCACTGCTCACCTTTTTTTGTGGCAAAGCCACCTTCCGCATGATGTAGTCCCGATCTCCAATAAAGAAGTCTCATATATGGTGCAGAGTCTTGATATCTCTATGGGTAACGACATACTCGTGCTCCCATTATCATCATCGCAGGTTCTTCACCCGCTCAGTGCTTCTGGCACCACAAACTCAGTAACTAAAGAGGCCACGTATGTGGTAGTGTGTCCCTTGTTTGGTGCTTTGGGAACAACTCTAAAATGGTGTACAACACGTGCGCTCCGTCTTTTTTATACATAGGGTCACGTGTGTAGTGACGGATACGCTGAATGGGTGTGGTGTGGGTGTATACCAGTCATGAGGGAGTGTGTGTGTCGATCCGACAACTAGACCTGCAACTAAGAAATCACTACAATGGAAATTTGGGCTTTATAGTGTTGTTGTGCTTTCCTGGTAGCGTAAGACTGGCTTTCTTTTTTGTATGTGATGTTACAATACAGTCACCATGTCTGTTGCCTATTTTGTGACGTATTTTATTCTATAATGCTTTTCAAAAACTAGTAGTGGTAGTGTGCTTTTAAATTAAACTGTGAAGTCTGCTTACGAGTTTGTTGAGTGTGGAAGTATTTTTTGTTCTATTTTCTATTCTATTATAATTGTGCTGACTTTTCTCCTTTAGCGTGCAGTACTATATTATTTTATAAAATGTATAAGTGTTGAAATCATCTTTGAAAGTAGAATGGAAGCTGCTATTTGTGAAGAAAAAAATGATGGTTCGCGCAGGAAGTAGGGAGGCAGCTGGGACCGAGGAGGCCTTGGGGTCTTCCGACGGTCAGCAACGTTACATTTGAGGGTTGGGGTCATCGGGGGTGGAGGGGCTGGAACAAATTTGGGGTGGAGGCTTTAGTTAAAGCAAAAAGAAGAGAGGAGCTGCTGGTGTGTAAGGGGGGTGGATTATCAAAGCCTTAATAACAAGCAAAATGTCTTTAAAAGATCTGTGACGTACTCGGGTGCGACTGTGTGTGGGCCCAGGAAACTATCTCATCCTAGCTGAAGCCCTGTTAGCTCAATGTTTTTTCTGCGCCTGCTGCATACTACATATTCTCTCCTTTGACAGATAACTTGTCGTTGTTTCAGAAACAAGCTTCTTTGCTCACCTTGTGCTATTGCCGTGTTACATAATCCATCCTGAAGCTGTGCATCTAAAAGATATTAAAAGAAAGATGTTATGATCGGTAATTCTTGCTATATTAATTTGGAGTTAGATAATATTTTGGTTTTATAGACGGTTTTCCCAAGGTCAGCAACGTTACATTTGAGCCCCGGGGGATGGGGTCATCGGGCATTATGAAAAATTAGTGATAAAGGCTTTTTTTATGGTTGATTTATGGTACGCGTTCCAAGCACGTATGTACGACGTACAGTGTGAAGATTGGAAGTAGTCCCATAAGCGTACTGAAGGAAGAAAAAGAAGAATATTTTTCAGATATTTATGGAGTGTATGTGTTTAGATGTTGGGTGGCTCTAAAAAGAGCCTATGTGTTTATTGGGAGATTTTAGTACCTACAAGTAAGTACCAATGCAGAGTCTAAAGTTCAAGAGGAATACTCTGTTTCCCTCATTTGTAAAATGTACACCGTCTCTCCTATAGATGCCATCCATATTGAAATGTAGATTGTTGTGGTAGATAGCCCCCATTCTATAGTTTCGGAGAAAGGCAGAAACAGATTTATTCACATGTTTCCTAGCTTTTTCAATATGTGGACAATAGTGGTTGGACCATTTCCATTTCTGCCTTTGGCATATATTAGAATGTACAAAGGCAGTTTTTGGGAACAGTGTCATCAATTGTTGAAAAGTGTCCTTCATAAGTATTTCCAGACCTATCCCAGTCAAAGTTCCTAGGTCATTGCCACCACAGTGCACAATTATGAGGTCAGGGTGTTGGAGATGTAAAAAGGATTTCACCAATCATCTTGAAGAGAGATCTGGATGCACTCTGAAGGTCTCTGTAAATGAAATGGCAGTTTGAAAAGTAAGATTTTTCTAAAATGGTGGACAACATGCAGTTTTGAAAAAAGAAAAGAAAGAAATGATTTATTGGTCGACAATATTGTACACTAAGCTAGGATGCATGTTTCTGTTTTTTAACCCCTTCGCTGCAGGGGATATTCCCCCGCTGTGCTGGGGGGGAGGGGGCGCGCACAGCGCTCACATGCTCATGACGAGCTGAGCTCGTCATGAGGCACGGCGCTCCTGTGCTCATGACGAGCTCAGCTCATCACGGCCACACCCGTTCCCGTGGAACGCTCAGCACAGCAGGGGAATTATCCCCGCATGCGAGCATTCCACGGCTCATGGCGAGCTCGTCATGAGCACCAGAGCGCCGTGGCTCATGACGAGCTCAGCTCGTCATGAGCATTCAAGGGGTTAAAAGCCTGATTTTTATTGGCATCTGTGTGCTGAGTTAGATGTTTTCTGAAATGTTTCTATGGTAACTAGCAGATTGTGGAATGGGGAAGGGTTGAAAGTGTTGTCAGTTGGAAAAGGTGCAAAAGTTCAAGCAATATAAAAGTGTGTTTCATTTTGATTTAATGTGGGAATAAATGTGATTTTTTATTTATTTGTATATGTGTGTAGATTGAGTGTGTAGATTGACGGGAAAAGTTTGCTATTTGCTATAGGACTTCCTGTCCCCTAGGACTGCTTAGGGGAGTTTAGAATGATCTGCTAGGTCAAAGTTTTGGATGGGCTTTGTTGAGCCTTTGATGGCTGTGGGGACGACCACCTAACAGGGCCGGCTCCTGTAGTGTTATGGGGTGCCTATCCTGGGACACTACTGTTTGCTATGGTAGGGCGAGAGTTCTCTTTCAAGTAGAAAAGCAGATTGCTTTTCGTCTTAGAGAGCAGCTTGTAAGCTGGTCTCTCTGACAAAAAGGAATGCTGGCTCCCGAAGGACGCAGGGAGTCGGCTGGGACCGTGGGGGTTTTGGGGCTCTCCCTACGGTGCTGAACGTTATATTTGAGCACCGGGGGATGGGGTCCCCGGGATTGAAAAAAATTAGTGATAGATGCTATTTTTTATTTTTTTTACGGTATATTTAGTGTACGTGTACTATGTGAATTCTGAAAGTCGTTTCACATAAGCGTACGTAAGCAAGAAAAAAAACAATTAAAAATATATATTTTTCAGATATCTATCAAGTTTATGTGTTTATATGTTGGTTGCTTGTAATGAGACCTTTACTCTTTATTGGTACTTATAAGTAAGTGCTTATACATAGTTTAAAATTGTTGAGGAGCAGTGTTTTATACAGTGCTGATCTTTTGACCTCTGTTGACAGTTGAGTTTTGCATGATCTGTTGGGGGTAGGGTGGAAAGTTATGTCAGTTGGAAAGGTTTGCAATGTTAAAGCAATAGAAATGTGTGTTTCATTTTGAATAAATGTGTGAAGGATGTTAATTGGTTGTTTATATGTATGTATGTGTAAAATGAGAGGGAAAATATTCCATTTCGTTGTTTTGATGGAAACACTCAACTAGAGAGATTCTGTATAAGAATATCTACTGTGTGAGTGGTATTGTTCTTAATCTAGAAATCAATTTGAAAGGTGAGTTGATAAATTGTATGGGAATGTGTGTGGTGCATCCTTGTACATTAAGGAATTATGGGGCATATTATCAAAACGGGTGATAACATTTTCGCCGCTTTATCGGCAGAAAACTGGCGATAAAGCGGCGATAATGGTTTTGATAATATGCTGTATGGAATTCCAATCGAAGCCCATGTTAGATGTCCTTCACATCTATCATGGGCTTCGATTGGTATTTCAATGAGCATATTATCAAGGCCATTATCGCCGCTTTATCTGCAGTTTTCTGCAGATAAAGCGGCGATAATTTTATCGCTTGTCTTGATAATATGCCCCTATATTCGTCCCTTGTTAAACGTTTTATAGTCGTAAATGTGTTTTGCTATAATGCATGCTGTTATGTTTTTTTGTTTAATATCATATTGTGCGTCTGTGTTCATTAAGGAATTATGGGCGATATTATCAAGAAAGGGCGATACATTATCGCCGCTTTCATCGGCAGGAAACTGCTGCTAAAGCGGCGATAATGGTTTGATAATATGCCCTTGTGAATTCCGATGGAAGCCCAGGTTATGGTTAACATGGGCTTCAACGGGAATTCACAAGGGCATATTATGAAACACATTTTCGCCGCTTTAGCAGTAGTTTCCTGCCGATGAAAGTGGCGATAATGTGTCGTCCTTTCTTCATATTATGGCCCTATATTTGTCCCTTTTTTAATAATTTCTAGCCTTTCTTTTTATACTTCCTTCTCTCTTTTGCTACTGTTTTCTCTTTCTCTGTACTACTGTGTTTTTCTTATATTGTCCTCTGTGGTCATATTGCCCTTGTTTGTTTTTATATTTTCCTGTTTCTTCTCTTTTTTTTGTCTCCTCATTTTCTTCCCTTTCTCTTCATATTTAATTTTTTTCTTGATACTCCCGGTTCTGTCATCTTTTTTTCCCCCCTCTGTATATAGTCTGAGTTGATTTACAAGCCTCTTGTGCGTCTTTGTTGTTGTATTGTGTTAGGGGCATATTATCAAGGAGGGGTGTTAAAATTATCGTTGTTTTATCGGTAGGAAACTGCAGATAAAACGGCGGTAATGGGCGTGATAATACGCTCTTGTTAATTTCCATAGAAGCCCATGTTCTGATGTTAACATGGGCTTCTATGGGAATTAACAGGGCATATTATCAAGCCCATTATCGCCGTTTTATCAGCAGTTTCCTGCCGATAAAATGGCGATAATTTTAATACCGGTCCTTGATAATATGCCCCTTAGTTTTTTTGATGTAATAGTGGCAGAAAAAACGTGTTAAATTGTATACGTATTTGGAAAATGAGTCAGTGCTGTTCACTGAAATGTTGTAAGTATATATATGGAATATGTATAGTTAGTCAAGCCTGGGTGATAAAATTATCGTCTCTTTTTCGGCAGGAACCTGCCACTAAAGTGGCGATAATGGGCTTGATTATAGGCTCTATGGAATTCCAATCGAAGCCCATGTTAGATGTGAAGGACATCTAACATGAGATTCAATTGGAATTCCATAGAGCCTATTATCAAGCCCATTATTGCTACTTTTGGTGCCGATAAACCGGCGGTAATTTTATCGCCCAGGCTTGATAATATGGCCCTGTATTCGAATATTTTTGCATATTTTCTACACTCTCTTGTTATACTCCCTCCTGTCTCGTCTTAATCCTTCCTCTATCATTATACTATCTTGTTTTTCTAATACTCTGTTCTCTTTTTATACTTTCTTTTTCATACTTGCTCCTCTTTTTGCATATTTGTCCTCCTCCTTATATTCTCTCTTGTCTTTATATTCACCACTGTTGTCATAGTTCTTATTGTCTTCTCATAGTACTCCCTCTCTCTTTATACGGTCAGTCTTCCTTTATAATTGTCTTTTGTCCACATTTTTGTGTCTGTGTCTTTTTACAGTGTTTTGTCTTTCTTCATATATACTCTTCTGTTCCTATATCTCTGTTTCTTGTTATTCTCGCTGTTCTTTGTAGGTACTCTCTATTGTTTTCCCACACTTTTCTTTTTTCTAATACTCTTCTCTCTGTACTCACATTTCTCCTCTCTTTTCTTATACTTTGCATTCTCTACTAATATTGCCGTCTTTTCTTTTTGTCATATTCGTCTCCTCATTTTCCCCCCTGTTCTTATACTCCCCCTGTTTTCATATTCTCCTCTCTTTTCTCTTACTTGTGCATGTCTGCTTGTAGTATTGAGTTTTTCTTATATTTCTTTTTGTCCTATACTACTTCTCTCTGTGTTCATATTTTCTTCTTTTTCTTCATATTCCTTTTCTCTTTTCATTTTCTATCGTCTCTGTTTATACTTCTTAAATCTGTTGATATTGTTTGCTCTGTTCTCTTACTCCTCCTTGACTCCCTGCATACACTCTGCAGCACTTTCCTCATATTATTTGTGTTTTTATACTGATCTCTCTCTTTATATGTGTTTCTCTAGTCATACGTGTGCCTCTTTCCTCATACACTTTTCACTCTTTATAATATTCCATCTGTTTGTACTGCTTGTTTTCTCCTCAGACTGTATCCTCTGTTTTTGTACATCCCTTATTTCCTTATGCTCCACTTTTCCCCACATTCTTCGTGCTCTCTTCTGGTACTGTTCTGTTTGTCCTTAAACACACTGTCCTTTGCTAGTATTCTGTTTTTGTTCTTATAGTTGCGTGTTTTTTCACATATTCCTTCTTTTTTCTTTAGAGTCTTTCTCTGTCTTAATATAATGCTCCCTCTGTCTTCTTAGTTTCTTTTTTTCTTCTTATACTCTTTCTTCGATCCTCATATTTCCATCTTTCTCTTCATAGTCTCCCTTACCTATTGATACTTTCCAGTTTATTCATACTTCCTTTATCCCGTTATATTGCAGTGTCTGTTTATACTCCCCTTTTTCGTAATATTTTTCCTTGTTTCATACTTCTTCCTCTCTTGTTGTAAGTACTTTTATTTTTATAGTCTCACGTTTGTCGTCATAATCGTCCCTCTGTTCTTATAAGTAATAATATAGAATATTTCATATATTTATTTTTGTAATGCTATATATATATTTTTTAATAGATTCTGTTTATCAATACTGAAAAAACTGTATCATGCCTACCAAATGTTAAAAGAAGAAACAACAAAAGAAAGGTATTTATTTGAAGAGAAGTCATCCACAAGCTTTACATGAAGAACCATGTGTTAAGAAAAAGAAAAAAAGTCCTGGTAAGAGAAGGAACATGTTTCTGAGGAAAATATTAAAGAGTAAGAGTAGTGTGCACAAAGGAAAGAATAGTATTAGTGTGTCTGCAACGAAAAAGAAAAAGAAGAATATAGAGAACAGTCATGGAAAGTCAACTGGAGAAAAAATAGTGTATAGTAAATGGAGGAAAAATTAATTTATGAAAATTCGGAAGAAAATATTTTTTAATAGAGTTCTGTTAAATTTAATTAAAGAAATTAAGGGATGTAAACAAACAGTTTTTGTTATAAGAAGAAGAAAGGTATAGAAAATGTAGTTGAGAAAGCTTTTGAATTGAAAGCAAAATTATTTATTTTCGTAATCGATAGAATTCGATCACTAGATAAACCAATCCATTTAATGAAGGCCAAAATTAAGTAAAGAAGAGTAATTAACAGAAGTAATTTTTGTGATTTTTTTTGGGTGAATGGAAACATAGTTCAAGTTCTGAGCCTTTTTTTAATGAAGACAGTTATCTTCAGAGAAATGATTTTTTGCATGCAGTTGACACTAGTGGTCGTGCTTATGAGGTTAGAAATGGTTGTCCTATTGAGAAAGAGAAATTGTTCCTAGAAATGAAGAAGAGGTGTTAGCTGATGAAGTTTTAGGGAGACGTGCTAAAGCTCCAGTGTACACTTGGAATTGTAGTAGTATTTGTAGTGTACTGCAAGAATCTTTTAATTTTTTACACAATTTCTTACGTAACTATACAAAGAAAAGTGTGAAACAAAAGATTTAGATGTTGCAAGGACTAGACCCTTGCAGAGTAAGAGAAAATACTGGTTTGCAAGGTCATTCTCTGGCTTGTGTTTCTAAAAAAGTATGTTGAAGTGTTTTTCACCATTTCAGGATGTTAGCCGTACATCATTCTGAAATGAGGAAATTAGACAGAAGATTGTATTATGCAAAAAGTCCAGCACTAATGTTAAAAAAGTTGAACAGTACTCTTTTGCATGGATCTGTATCCAATGTAAAGAAGGGTTGTGATGGAATTGAGGTTAGTTATTTTGGTCCTGAGGAAGACAGTGCAGAAATTGAGATATTAATAGAAGGAAATGTAGAAGAGAATGTACAACATTGTAGTACGGATAATTTTGAGCAAGAAATTACAAAGTTTAAGGTGATTTCAGGTGAAAGGCCAAATTATTGTTGTGTCTGTTGTCGACGAGCTCATTATAAAAATCAGACCGGATTTGTATTTAAAGAGTGAAAAAGAAAATAATAATGAGTGGAAAGATTTTGCAATATATTTGTTGGTAGAGAATTGTTTTAATTTGGGTTCTGATCAGCGTATTTGTAAATACTGTTATAACAAATTAGACGAGAACAAAATGCCTGCTAGAGCTATGCATAATAATCTTGAGTTGGTAAATATTCCTTCTGAACTGATGAATTTAAATACCTATGAGTCTATTCTTATTCAATGTGCGCATCCATTTCAGGCTATTGTTCGTATGGAGCCTAAGACAGGAAAATTGCCTCCTTCTGATTTACAGAGGGGATTAAAGGGAAGAGTTGTATATTTGCCTCTAGATTTAAAGAAAAATATTGAAACAATTGGTGTAGAAAGTGTAGAGGATGAGCTTTTAGTTATTCTTGTTAATGGCGTTCCTACTAAGAGTAAGAAAATCTGGCAAGAATTAGTGGATGTTAAGAAAGTGAAAAAGGCAACGTTGTATCCGGTAAAAAATAATGAATATTACAGAAATGTGTATGTGAGAGAAGAAGAAATAACTGTAGAAGAAGATAGTGACTTGCCATCTGGACAAATTGAAAAAGTGGATGTGTCCAGAACTGAAGAAATCTACGAACATTACAGTGTTCATCCACTGCATTCTAAAGAAGTGATGGGGAACACTATAGAGTTATTCCAAATGAAAGAAGCAAAAGGAAGTCCCATTAGTGTATGGGAAAAAAGCTTGGAAGCTCATTGTTTCCCTGAATTGTTTCCCACAGGAAAAGGAGGACGATATGATGATCGACCTATGCAGATTCCTGCATCTGAATATCGGACATCAAGATTATATGCAGAAGATCCAAGATTTCGACAATGTATTCCGTATTTGTTTCATCTTTTGTTTGAGAGTGATTTGTCTGGACTTTCTTATGTAGTAAACCATATATTGAAAACAGGTGTACATCTGCAAAATGTTTCGGCAAAGGAATTTATGGATAAAGTAGTGCAGAAAGATAATGTTTTGGAATCTCAGCTAATTAATCTCATGGCGTGTCAGCGTGGTTCTAATGAGTGCTGGTACCGTCGTCATGGAGAACTCAAATGTATGCTAAGGAACTTAGGAACTCCTACATGGTTCCTTACTCTAAGCTGTACTGAATATGCTTGGGATGATTTAGTTCAATTTCGAGAGGCAAATCGAAATATACTAAATATTGAATACAAGACACCTGGAGAATTGTGCTCTTTGGATCCAATTAATGTATGCAGGTATTTCAATCATAGATTTGAAGCTATGATGTTTTTTATCACCAATAAAAAAAAGCCTCCTCTTGCAGAGGTTTCGGACTTCTTTTGGAGAAAGGAGTATCAAGCAAGAGGTACTCCTCACATACACATGCGAATATGGATCAAAGATGCTCCCAAATTTGGTACAGATTCAGATGATACTGTGTTGTCTTTTGTTGAAGAATATGCTACATGTGATACCCAAAAGTTCACAAGATAAGGACTTAAGACAACAAGTGTTACGATTCCAAAGCCATCGTTGTGGGAAATACTGTCGTCGAAAGTACAAATCTAAGGACAAATTCTACACCAAATGTCGTTTTGCATTTCCACGTCCAGTAATATCGAAATTAAGAGTAAATAGTTTTATGCCATCTTTGCGGCATACTATCACACAAAAGTCTCCAAAAAATACCTACAACTTAAGAAGAAATGAAGAGTCAAAATACATAAATGACTACAACCCAGTTATTTTGTCCATGTAGAATGCTAACATGGATATTCAATATGTTGCAGACAATTCCATTGCTGTTGCTCGATATGTAACATCGTACATAACAAAATCAGAAAAGACGGAATTGAAGGAAATGTGGGAAGAGATTTCCCACGAGAAGAGTCTAAGTAAGAAATTATTTACTTACAGTTTGGAGATGTTATCTCATCGAGAAATTGGAGCGTATGAATGCTCGGATCCCTTATCATCTGCAAGTCTATACTCCAAATCAAGAAGAATCATTTGGGTGAGTCTAGGTCTTGCTGGAACACGTAACCGAGTTCTTAAATCTGTACAAGAAATTTAATATTTAGCTGAAAAAGAGCCAGAAAGTACATATATTGTGAAAAAAAATGTTGAATACATATTATCCAAATAGAAGTCATCATCTTGAGAACATTTGTCTCTATGAAGTGCTGCAAAACTATATTTTTAAACGGATTATTACAGGAAACATCAATAGTGGTATATATGCTGTGATTGGTTTTGAAGGATGTCTGGTGAAACAAAGAAAAGGTCATTTGATTAATCACCGTAAACTAAGTTGCGAGACACCTGACAAAAGGGAATTTTACTGTTTAGCTCTTTTGCAACCTTTTAAGCCATGGCGTTCAGAATTGGAATTACTTGGAGATTTCGAGAGCTATGAATTTCAATGCAACTAAAGATACTATAGAATGTGCTGTTTTTGCTAATTATGTGAAAATGTTGAATGACAAAATTGAGCGAGAAGCTACAATTGCAGCTGAGATTGCTAGAGACAGTTCTGAAGAGAGTCAAACTTCTGCTCCGTTGAGTCAGGACCCACTAGGAGAACCAATTGTTCAAAATGAAGCAGCAACTGCTATGGAAGAGGTAGAAACAGCAATGTATCAAGGTCAAGAAGATGTTAGAAACTTGGAAGAACAACTAAATCTTGAGCAGAAAGAAATAAATGAGCAAGTGAGAGAACAGATTGACTATGGATTACTTCATGAGAAGAAAGAGTGCTCTTGCTCATCATTTGAACCTATCCGAATGTACGTGAGTGGACAAGCTGGAACAGGCAAACGTTTTTTAATTAAAGTAATCAGAAGTTTTCTACACAAAACAACTGAGTCACATTTGTCTTGTGTTGTCACTGCTCCAACTGGGTTAGCAGCCCACAATATTAAAGGAATTACTTTACATCGTTTATTAATGCTACCAGTAGAGCATGAAAACAAATTAGAATACCACAAACTATCTGGAGAAGCTTGTTGTGAAGTTTCAACAGTTTTGAGGAAAATTAAACTTCTTATTATTGATGAGGTAAGCATGGTATCAAACTTAATGTTTGCTTTTGTGCATTTAAGAATGCAGCAGATTCTTAAAACAGAGTATGACGTATTATTTGGAGCAAAGCACGTCATAGTTTTTGGAGATCTTCTACAACTTACTCCTGTAAAAGGACAACCAGTGTTTAAAACACTGCTGCATGAAGATACAATAAGGAACTTATTAGAAATATGCGACAAGCAAATGATGTTGATTATGGAACTATTCTTCAATATATAAGAATTGGAAAAATGACTGCACATGGCAAAAAAGCTTTACAGAGACGATTACCTTCCAATTTGTTTCCAAATGAAAATATTGTGCCAAACAAAAATATACATGACAATTGCAGAAAATAAATCTGTAATCTGCTTAATGCCAACACTACGTGAATGTTCTAAATTCAATGAAGAAATGTTGAAGTTGGAAAATGAAGAGATTTTAAAATTGGAAGCTATTGATAAAATAGAACATGAAGGAATCACTATTATTTTGAGTGAAAATTTGAAGAGGAAATTGGATTCTTTAGAGAAATTGATAAGTAAAACTGCTGGTTTAGAAAAGAATTTGTATGCTTGTGTAAACTGTAGGGTAATTTTACGACGTAATTTGAATGTGGAAAAATGTTTAGTAAATGGAGCAATGGGTAAAGTTGTTGATTTCGTTAATTATGTAAATAGAGATGGGGTTGAAGAAGTACAACAATTTAGTCGTTGTTCAGCTCGTTTTTTGCTTGCAAAAGATTTGTATGTTCGCAGAAAACAGTTTCCTGTTTCTTTGGAGTATGCAGTGACTATTCATAAATCTCAAGCTTTAAGTGTCGATAGTGCTTTAGTGAATATTGGAAGTACTGTGTTTAAAGAGGGTATGGCATATGTTGCTTTGCCTTGAGTCAGAACTTTGTCTGGATTGTACTTAATTGATTTTGATGAGACAAAGGTTAGTGCAAATGTAAATTGTGTGAAAGAGTATAATAGGTTAAGAAAAGAATATGCGCCTAATTTAGGTCAATATCTAGTATTTGAAAAGCGTGTGGTAGGTAGGAAAAGAAGATATGAGAATATCTGTAGTGAAAATGTAGAGAAAGAAAAAAAACAAGATGAAGTTGCGTCTGCAAGCAAAAAGAAAAAGGACAGTGTTGAAGAGAATGTTGGTTATCAGTTTGAAAATAGTTGTGGTGTCAACTGCTATGTGATGTGATGTGATGGGGTTTTTATAAAGCGCAGGTTGCACTCCACGGAGCATCTTTGCGCTGTAGGAAGAGATTTTAAGAAACCTGGTGGATTGGAAGGGAGGGGAGGTATCTAGATTAAGTTTTTACATTGCTGTTCGGAGAGATTGAAAATCCAGGTTTTGAGGGCCTTCCTGAAAATTGTTTCTGTGGGGATTTGACGGAAATGAGAGGGAAGAAGGTTCCAGGCCCTGGAGCCTAGTACCGCCAAGGATTTTCCTCCTTTAGTCTTAAGTCTGAATTTGGGAATGGTGAGAAAATTGGATCCTTGGGACCTGAGGCATCGCGTGGGGCTGTAGCGTTTGAACATTTTCAGTATATAATTGGGTCCCTTTCCATTGAAAGCCCTGAAAGTGATCAGTAGAATTTTGAATAGCACCCTTTTATAGATGGGCAACCAGTGTAGGATGTTCATTGCTACTGTAGCTGAGGTTCTCATTTTCCATCCCAACACTAGTCTGGCTGTGGCATGCTGTACCATTTGTAATTTGTGGCAGACTTCTCTGTTGGTCCCTGCATATAGACTGTTACAGTAGTCAATGCGGGAAGTGATGAGGGCTACTGCGACCGTTTTTCTTGTGGAGATGGGAATAAGGACGAAGAATTTCCTGAGCCCTTTGATAATTCCGAAGCAGGTCCCTGCTACGGCTATGGCTTGCTGTTTAAAACTTAGGGAAGGGTCAAATTTGATCCCTAGGTTACGGACTGAGGAGGCGATACTTGGGGGGGAAATTGCATCCTCAGGCCACCACGATAAGGGGTTGAAGGTATTTCCTTTGCCGACAGGTAGAATTTCGGTTTTCCCGGTATTGCACTTGAGGTGATTTAGGTTCATCCATCTGAACGTAGCGGTGAGGCAGTTTTGGAGCTTGGTTTCGGCTTCACAGGTGTCATTCTCCAGCACCAAAATGAGCTGCGTGTCGTCTGCGTATGCAATGGTATCTATACCAAAAGATGAGATGAGTGTGATTAGTGGGGCCATATATATATTGAAAAGCTTTGGGCTCAGGCAAGAGCCCTGAGGGACTCCGGAGCTTACTAACTTTTTTTCCTACCTGTATTGTCCAAGAACCACTACTTGTCTCCTATTTGCAAGGAAACTTTTTATCCAACTCAGTGCGGTTCCGGCAATTCCTGCCGCGGCTAGACGGTCCAACAGAATGGTATGGGACACTGTGTCAAAAGCCGCGGACAGGTCTAGCAGCACCAGGATTGCTTTCTTTCCCTGATCTAGTCCTACACGGAGGGTTTCAGAGGAGAAGATTAAAGCTGTTTCTGTGGAATGTTGGGATCTGAAACCTGCTTGGTTGGGATGCCAGATGTTGTTGGCTTCCAAGAAGGCAGTGAGTTGTTTGTTAACAGCTTTCTCCGTAAGTTTGCAGAAAGCTGGAAGTAGGGAAATAGGACGAAGGTTTGTGAGGGTAGTAGGGTCAGGTAGTGTTTTTTTTTGCAAAGGTTTGACTGCTGCAAGTTTCCATTCTTCGGGGACCAGACCATGGTTGAGTGAGGAATTTATGATACTATTAATGAGTGGGTTTGCAATCTCTATTAGTGAATGGAGCACTAACGGGGGGCAGGGTGTCAAAGGGGGATCCTGATTTGATTTTGAGGGTTTCTATCTTAGTTTCTTCTTGGCTTATAGGTTGAAAAGTGGTAAGGGTATTTATTTTTAAGCTGGAGTTGATTGCTTTGTTCTCCTCAATGTTATTTGGTTGCGGGAAGTCTTTGATTAGTATTAGAATTTTATCCTCAAAGAAGTCTGCAATAGAATTGCAGAGTGTCTGTGAGGGGGGGATGTATTTCTGCATGGTTTTAGGATTTGTAAATGTGTTTAGAATGTTGAAGACTTCTTTTTGTTTGTTATTGCTTTTATTAATGGCTTCTGTATAATATTCCCTTTTGGCTGTTTTAATCGAACCATGGTATTTGCGACGTGTGATTTTATACATGTCTTGGTCAGGGTCTACATAGTTAAGTCGCCATTTCCGTTCGATCGCCCTAACCTTCCTTTGTTCCTCTTTGAGGATGGGAGAGAACCACAGGGCGGTGGATCTCTGTTTTCTCCTGGTCTTCAAACGGGGAGGGATGGGCTCCTGGCTTTTACTAAGTGTGTTGATCCATTCCCTAAAGGCCTGGCTGTCTATGTCTTGAGCTCCTGACGGAATGGGTCTAGCTTTGTCTGCTCTTGTCAGGAAGTCTGATTGCCCAATCAGATCTTTCCAGCAGGGTCCTTTCATGACAGGCCCTGGGGGATCGTTAGCTTTTTTGGTCCGAGAATGGAAAGTCACTGGGAATTCGAACGGGATGAAGCTATGGTCTGTCCAGGTTAATATTTGTGGAGTGTCTACTTTAAGTGCTTTGATATTGGAGCAAATACAGTCCAGTATATGTCCTGCCTTGTGTGTGACGGAGGTGGTAAAGATTTTCAGGCTGAGTACATTCATGGTATCAGTGAAACAGATCGTAGCCTGGTCTGAGTGGACGTCTTGATGTATGTTGGCGTCCCCCAGGATGGTAAAATTGGCTGATTTGAGGGCTAGATTGCCTATGGCATCACCGATACTGTTCGTGAAGTCAGTGTGTGTGCCAGGTGGTCGGTAAATTAAAGCCCCTGAGAAAGTGAGGGAGTCATGTATTTTTATCGCGAACCCAATATTTTCTGCCCCTTTGAGGCCTGGTATTATGAAAGTTTGGCAGTTCAGGGTGTCACGGTAGACAATAGCAATACCTCCACCCCTCTGAATAGGTCTATCCTCTCTGGAGATTAGGTATCCTGGGGGGAGGGAGTTTGTTATGTCAGGGTTACTGTTGGGTGTCAGCCAGGTTTCCGTCATAAAGAGGCAGTCTAGCTTCTTTTCCATTATTTGATCAAAGATAAGTGCGGCGTGCTTTCCCATGGACCTGACATTAATCAGTCCACACCGTAGCTTTCTTACTTGTATGAGTGGTTGATTTCTCTTTTGATGGTTGGGGCCAAGGCTGTGTCTGCAGAGTCTGCAGCTCCAGGAACCTATCCAAGTCGTCATGTCAAGTGGTTGAGTACAGGATGATGGGTCTGGTTTAAGTTTTAGTAAAGCTTCTCTTGTATAGCTAATTTTTTGAGCAGGGGGGTGGCACTAGGCACGGGTGGGGCGCGGACGGGCGCAGACGGGCTTGCCTTCGGCGCGCAGGCTGCGCGCGTCCGCTGCGCATTTGAGGGGGGCACATTGTTAAGTAAAGAGGGCTGGGTTGTGGCCTACGTCCGTGGGCGTGGCCTGTGATCGGGCCGAGAATAGCGAGAATGGCGGCAAGAACTCCGACCCGCGGCAGCCCTTGAATCGGCAGCGCAAGGGGTTCTGATGAGGTAAGGGTGGGGGGGTGTGCTCAGGAATAAGGTGCAGCAAAGGCTATGTACAATTTTATAAAAACAATTCTTTTAGAGCAAATTATTAAAAAAGCGGAACAAAGCTCCCGGCTATCTCGCCTCAGGAGTGTTAAAGTCTCTACTGCGGGCTTGTAATCAGCTAGCTTTTAACCGAAATCGTGGAGGGGGCGTGGCCTACATCCATGGGCGTGGCCTGTGATCGGGCCGAGAATGGCGAGAATGGCGGCAAGAACTCCGACCCGCGGCAGCCCTTGAATTGGCAGCGCGAGGGGTTCTGATGAGGTAAGGGTGGGGGGGTGTGCTCAGGAATAAGGTGCAGCAAAGGCTATGTACAATTTTATAAAAACAATTCTTTTAGAGCAAATTATTAAAAAAGCGGAACAAAGCTCCCGGCTATCTCGCCTCAGGAGTGTTAAAGTCTCTACTGCGGGCTTGTAATCAGCTCGCTTTTAACCGGAATCGTGGAGGGGGCGTGGCCTACGTCCATGGGCATGGCCTGTGATCGGGCCGAGAATGACGAGAATGGTGGCAAGAACTCCGACCCGCGGCAGCCCTTGAATCGGCAGCGCGAGGGGTTCTGATGAGGTAAGGGTGGGGGGGTGTGCTCAGGAATAAGGTACAGCAAAGGCTATGTACAATTTTATAAAAACAATTCTTTTAGAGCAAATTATTAAAAAAGCGGAACTAAGCTCCCGGCTATCTCGCCTAAGGAGTGTTAAAGTCTCTACTGCGGGCTTGTAATCAGGTCGCTTTTAACCGGAATCGTGGAGGGGGCGTGGCATACGTCCGTGGGCGTGGCCTGTGATCGGGCCGAGAATGGCGGCAAGAACTCCGACCCGCGGCAGCCCTTGAATCGGCAGCGCGAGGGGTTCTGATGAGGTAAGGGTGGGGGGGTGTGCTCAGGAATAAGGTGCAGCAAAGGCTATGTGCAATTTTATAAAACAATTCTTTTAGAGCAAATTATTAAAAAAGCGGAACGAAGCTCCTGGCTATTTCGCCTCAGGAGTATTAAAGTCTCTATGCTAATGTAGTTGTTAATGTTGTTTTTGTTCTTGAAAGTTTGCAAAAGCAAATTATTGAAAATCGGGACAAAAGATTCTATTCATTGTTGTATTCTGTTTATGAGAAATGTTGTAGTGATGAAAGTAAAATACAAAGTATTTCTGATATTCGAAATGTTTTGGACATATGTTCCGGTTCTAGTCGATTTACGCCGAATATTCAGCAAGATTGTCAGGAATTTTTAATGTTTATGCTTGGTGTACTGGAAGATGAAGGTATAGATATTGAAAACCTTTTTGGCCTTTCTTATAAATGGCAACATGACTGTGAAAATTGTTTGTTTACATGTAGCACTAACATAGACACTGAAAGATTCATATATTTGACTTTACCTGACTGTGAATCAGTGTCTTTTACCAATTTAAGTAGAGGATAAAGTCAAAACATGAAGTGTAGACAATGTAAATCAGAAATGTCACCAACATTATTTATGCAAAGATATGGACAGTATGTAATTTGAATGCTGAAAGGTTGTAGAGGTGATGGAAGAAAATTGGAAACTTTAATTAAAAAAATGTAGCTGGTCAAGTTTCAATATCAGGAAGAACTTTTGTAGCTGTTGCAATTATTTTTCATGATGGACTTTCTACAATATCTGGACATTACACTGTTTATTTAAGATGTCTGAAAGGTTGGATACATTGTAATGATAGTCAATTACTTTGTAAGCAATGTTTGCCTAAAGAGTTACCAAAAATCGTACCTAATATTTTTAAAGCCAAAATTTTAAGATCCAAATTTGGCCTTTCTGGATTTTTGCTGTTAAGGTAGATTAGTCTGGTGTTGTAGAGTATTTTGTAAGTGAGGGTGAGGAGCTTGAAGGTGATCGTCTTGTTGATATTGAGGCAGTGTAGTTGTATTAGGTGGTGGGTTATGTGTCTGCAGCAGGGGACATTGATGATCACTCAGGTGGAGGAGTTTTGGATTTGTTGTAGTTGTTGCAGGTGTTTGGCTGGAATTGCTGTGTAGAGTGTTTTGTCACAGTGTAGTCTGCTGCTGATGAGGGCCTGTGTCACTGTTCTTCTTCTTTTGGTTAGGATCCACTTGTAAATGTTGTGAAGTATGTCAAGTTTCTTAAAGCAGTACGAAGAGATGGTGTAGACTTGCTTATACATGGAGAGGGAGGAGTGGAGGATGAATCCTATGTTGTGGACATGGTTGGTAGGTGTTGGGACTGTCCACAGTGTAGTTAGGTAGGAGGAGTCGTCCAAGGCTGAGGGGGTGGGTCTGAGGATCAGTACCTTCATTTTTTTTAGTTCATGTTTAGAGAGCTGCTTTCTATGTAGTTGGAGACGTCCTCCATTGTGTCGTGGAGGTTGCTTTTGGTGGTATGTCGCTTTTTGGTGAGGAAGAGGATGAGCTGGGTGTTGTTGGCGTAGGAGATATTGTTAAATTGTGATGGTGGGCTACTTGTGTGAGGGTGGCCATGTAGATGTTGAATAGCGTCGGGTTGAGGCATAAAGACTGGCGGACAGAGGAATTGATTTTGGTGGTTTTGGATCAGAAGGCTGGGAGGCAGATCCTCAGGATTAAAATTGGACAATTTGCAAAGTAAGAATTTGACGCATACTATTTGGCCGTGCGGAAAAGTATGTGAAAACAATAACGAGTTTTTGTTGTATATTTTGTTCAGCATATACTTGTAAGTAACATTATTTACAGTGTATGGAAATTAATCATAATGCTTTGTTATTTTATGATTGTTTGAGATGTTTCATATTTACGTAAGAAATTGCTCTTAGAAAAAAACATTTAAGATATGTTTTATTTCTATTTCTTAGATTGGTATTGAGAATGTTGAATGATTTTTTTAAGATAATCTTATTGATTGTATTTTTTTTGCCCGCTGTTATGTGATGAGTACTATTGAACTCACTGTTTCTAGTGAAACTCAATATATTCTGAGAACAGCAAAAAAGGCAATTGTAATAGTTTACAAATTATTTTGTATTGTAAAAGATATATTGTAACTGTATTTTTTGTGTCTTCCACAGATGGTAATTTTATAATATATAATTTTTTTAATATTTATTATGATTAAGGTAAGTACAAAGAACTGTTGAAAATGGTCGATGGAATGTGCTTCAACCGAGCTGAAGTAACAAAACAAGGATTGGAGAACATTAGTGTGTAAAGAGATTTCAAAAAATTATATTGTGAGTGTACCTGTCAGAACCCGTAATTAATCAGTGGATACGATAATGGCTTATCTAAGCCCTAGCTGGCGCAGGAGAGATGAAGAATCTTCAAGGAAATAGACTTGAAGTGCTTTAGTGCAACAGTGGAATTCGAATATGGCCGTGTTTTGAAAAGACGCGGTGGCGGTCTAGTTATTTACCACACACCGATGTGGAATCCTTGGTGAGGCGCGCGCTCCATAACGAGTGCGTAATTCACCTAAGACGTTACCGAGTTCAGATTTGTTTTCAATTGCTCCATAGATATTCCTGAAGAGAAAGCACACATATTTCTGAGAGGGTTAAA
Organism: Lissotriton vulgaris; assembly: GCF_964263255.1. Classification (NCBI taxonomy): domain Eukaryota; kingdom Metazoa; phylum Chordata; class Amphibia; order Caudata; family Salamandridae; genus Lissotriton; species Lissotriton vulgaris. The sequence continues at coordinate 1,720,259,373 of NC_141691.1, read as the reverse complement.
GAAGGTTCCCGGTTAAACTTATCTTAGTTATCGTGCCCGCAACTAGAATTAAGAAGGAACATTACTAAAAAATACAAGATATTCAAGGATTGACAGAATGGGTAGGAAGCAACTGCATAAAGAAAGGTTGGTAGAAGAAAACAAGGAAATTAATAAAATTAGACAATAACCTGAGAGGCCTAGTTTAATGAATGTTATGTAATTATAGGTTATCAGCAGTGAGAAAAATAAAGAACGGCAAGTTACAAGGTTGTAGATAAACAGTAGAGGAGAGGCTACTTCGAGAGACGAAGGGGTAGGTAATTAGTAGTGTTAGACTAAGTTATAGATAAGGAATAGAGATAGAGTAGGGTAGGTTATTAAATAATTGTTCTTTGTTAGTTTCCGTTATGCATCTGAGTCAAGGGATTGTCTGTGAATAAAACAAGACAGCCAGAGAGAAGGTGCCAAGGAGGAAATGCAGAGGTCGCGAGCCAGTCTCTTCTTCTTTATTATTTTTTCCCATCCAACTTCTCATGTGGGTTTTTTTCTACAGATTAGATTAAGAAGTTTGGTCTCTGGGGGATCCTGGAGGGGGAGTTAGGAAGTGGCGTCATCTGTTCCTGTGCAAGTATTTGCTACGAGTTTCTGGGCTTAGTGTTCCTGATAGTACCAGTGTTCTATACCTGTTGGTGTGAGTATTTTTGACTTACATAAGGAATTACTACTTTCTAATTATGTTAAAAGGTGAGTACTGGATAGGTCTTTAAGAGTTTATTTGTGTGAAAACAGATGAAGTATTCAAAAAGTAGTGTGATAATGATATCAATATAGAGAGATACACAGTGTTATTCTGGACAATCAATAGAATCTTGTGCATTTTACAAAAAAACAGATTTAGTATTTTGGAATGGGTAAGGCGAATAGACATATTCTACATTTTTTAGTACTGTATTTTACTATAACAGTCTGAGTCTTTTCCTATAGTCATAAGGAGTGACTGGTTTCAAAATTTAAGAAAACCTAAGAACAGGATATCCTTATAAGTAACTAGCAGCCCGTCCCGACGTTGTCCGGGGAAGAAAAGAAATGTGTAAAATGTTAGTAAGTGTGAAAGAACATTTATTGCAATATTTCACGGTACACAACGTTTTTGGTTTCATTTGAATGTGGACGTAGAATAAATTGATTTTGCACATTCCCGGACCTAGAGAGAGCAACTTTGTATGTTTGCCCTTGAGATTTGTTAATAGTAGAAGCAAAAGCAATGTTAATAGGGAACTGCAAGCGTTTAAATTGAAATGGTAGATCATTTGGGATCATGGGTATGCGGGGAATGTGAGCTAAGTGCCCTGCCGCAGGGCCAGAGAGAAAAGTTGCTTTAATGACATACGGTAAAAGACTTTTAACTTGTAGTCGTGTACCATTGCATAGATCAGGCGGATGTAGATTCCGTAATAACATGATGGGAATCCCAACTTTAATTTGTAGTAAATGAGGCGGAAGTCCGGGTGGGTTAAGTGAGTTTAGGAATTCTTGAGGTTAATGCACTGCGTCTTGAGTTTCTAATACTGTATCAATGGATTTATACACTTTTGTGTCCCCTGGTATTTGTTGTAGTATGTGTTCATTGATATGGTTGACACTTGAGTTTCTGGGTGCAACTATAGCTCTTTCACAAATCCATCGGAAGTCTTTAGTAAGAATATGCTCAATGTCCGGGTATACATGTTGTATGAGTTCCTGTAAGGTAGAGACCGGCGTACCTAAGTTGTCAATATTATTATTACTATTACTGTTAGGTACCTCACCATTACCAAGTTGGAGTAGAAGATCAGCAAAGTGACTATCTCTACCTCCCAAATGTGTCCTCATGTTAGTGCGTAAGGTGAGAGTTTGTACACAGTCCCAGAGGTGTGATGCCTTTAAGCATGCTTTTAGTATGTCAGCATGCGTTCCACTTGGAACAACAGGAAGAGTTTGTCTGAAGTCACCAGCAAAGACAAAAGTGACCCCACCCATTATGCAATTAGAATTTCTAATGTCTTGGAGAGTTCTGTTGACGGCGCTTATATGTGCGCGGTGTGTCATAGTACATTCGTCCCACATGATAGGAGACACCCTTTGAAGCAGTGTTCCTAATGGTCCGTTTTTGCGTACAGAGCACGTGGATTATTTTTCAAGAGAAACATTTAAAGGTAGTTTAAAAGTAGAATGTGCAGTTTTTTCACCAGTTAGCAAAGTAGCAGCTATTCCGGAAGATGCAACTGCAAGAGCCAATAGTCCTAAAGAGCGTATTTTAGCTAGTATGAGGTTTATTAAGTAAGTTTTCCCTGTTCCTCCAGGCGCGTCTAAGAAGAATATTTTCCCTTGTTTCTCAACACTAAGAACAATGGTGTTGTATGCGACTGTCTGATCATGAACTAAGTTTGGCAAATGTTGTGAAATGTATTCATGTACGTTGTTAGTTGAATGTAGTATTTCTGTCTGGTTGTATGGGGTATGTATAGTCCTATTAGTTTCCGGCAGTTTGAAATATGGTAAAGATTTTTCACTTAGTACATACAGCGAGTCTTCTATTGCTATGAGTCCTTGGTTAAAGATGTCATTAGTAAATGGTATTGAGTCATCATGTGTTTGTTGTCGTTTACTGTATAGTATATCTTCACATGAATGTTCTTTGTATTCCTCCTATAAAGACATAGGATCAGAAAGGTTACAAAACAACAGAATAGTAACAAACAATTGACGTAGTTTAGATGGGCAATCTGAAAGTGCCGCATCACCTAATTTATGTTTCCAATGTTGGTCGTCTTCAATGAGTCCAAGTTTTTTACAAGCAGCCTGGTAGGTAGGCATTAATTGGCCATGAACGGTTAAAAGACTGTCAAAGCATGTAGGTCCACGAACATGTTGTAAAAGAATGCGTAAATGGAAGCACTCCGATTGGTTTGGGTGAATATTGTACATTCTCCCAAGAGCTGAGTCCTTCTTGACAACAGGGTGGCCTAATACTTGAATGCCACGTTTCCTCCGTGTAAATGTAGATTTACCCCAGGTATAGTATTGTGGAACTTCTTGGTATAGCAAAGTTTTTGCGAAATTGTCGTTGGCACACAATTTGAAGAAGGCAGTAAGTATTGTGGGTGCAGGATTTTGTGCCACGTGTCTCATGTTTTTTTCATGGAAATATACTCTTTGTCCATTTGGCAGATGTACAGCTAGATGTGTGACCGTGGGATGTATTTCATGAATGTAAAACTCTAGAATGCGCCAAACAGCCTCAGAAGTACTAATATACCTGCCATTTAGATATGTTTAAATTTTATTATGTTTGTTTTCGATAGTAGCAGTTGCTTGATCTGAGCCTTTGTTTATATATTTGCAAATATATTTGATAGCTTTAACTGATTGGCAGTATTCAATATTATTGTGAGCATTAAAACTGTGACACAGTACAGGAGAATATGGAACCACCCACTGATTATCGGCAGTAACTTCCTGTCCTCTAACAGTCATTGTGAGTGTATGTCTGCCATGTTCTGGGCTCCTTCGATGGTAAATGGGATACCCATTAACACCAGTTTCCGTTTCATTAGTGGGAGTGCGTTGGTATTTCTTAGTACAAATACCATTTTTCATACATGGTGAAAGCAAGTTGTGTTCACCACATCGGCCATGCAAAATGTTTTTCTTCACAATCATAAATAGTTGTTCATCGTTGACGGGATCTGGCAGCTCAGCGGATATAATGAGATCCACCTTGTCTGCGTGTATTTTAGGTTCAAGCCACAATAGGATGTGCACGTGTGGCAGTCCTCTCTTTTGCCATTCAATGGTAAAAATGTAAGCTTTGGCATATCCAAAGATATTTTTTTGTGTTAGTATTTTCATTAGTGCTTTAACCTTTAAATTGAATACACGTGCAACGATGTCATGTCTATCGCACGATCTTTGTTTTTGAAACAATTGACTTTTAATTTCTGGCCACTCTGGATTGCATGTGAAAGTGATGAAAAAATCAGGTCTCCCATACTGCTTAAAGTATGTCATTGCATCCTGTGTCTTTTCCTGCATGTACCTCGGTGAGCAAGTGAAGGTAGCAGGGAAAATTACGTGTTGTCCAATATCTGAAGCCTGAACGTGCTGATCTTGATTTAGTGCATCTTTTAAATTGATGTAGTTTTCTGCTCGTAGTTGTGTTTGATTGCGGCGTATGAAGTCGAACCTTTCGGTGATCATTTTTGCCATCATATCCACTATATGTTGATTAAATAGATTTCTGAACCAATGTAAGGTATTGAACGTTGTGGATCTAAGCATTAGAGTATAGGCATAGTACTGCATGCATGTTACAGTTTTGTTAGTAGCGCTGTTAGCTTGTGGCATGGTCAGACAATAACCATCTTCCCCTCTAGGGAATAGAATGGGGTATTGTAAGGGATCATATGATCTGTGCAATTCTGAGACTTTACGTAATAGTCCGTCTCGGGTATGTAAGACAATGTCGTGTGGGCCCTTGTTTTCGTTTACTAAAAGAACAGCAACCTCATCAGTTGTTGGTGCATTATATCTTCCCGGATGTGTATTTGGAGGGCGTTGATCAGCGTGGATGATAATTTTTAAATCTTGATCATGGGAATTGAGCTCATAGTTGTACTTAAGTGACTGAATGTAGGTGTTATGAGTGTACAATGTGTCTTGTAGTTGTTCAATAAGGTGTCTGTTTAAGTTTGGGATCATGTGTGAGTGTGCGTCTACTTGTTGCATTTGAGAAAGGAAATATATTTGTAGAAACAGTGGAAACTTTCCTTCTTCTGGAAGCAGGCTGCCAATTAAGTGGTATAACTGTCCATGTATTTTAAAAGTAGGCATGACATTGCCTTCCTTGACTTCATTAGCACCAAGGGATGTCATTTGGGATAGAGTATTATAACAGCGTGTGTTTGTTAAGAAATGATTAGAAAGTGGGTGAGTGCCATCAAGTAGTTGTTTAATGAGTAGAGGTGGCTCTTTTATTTTTTTGACTTTGTTTATTGGGTTTTGTAGTGTTAAACAGAGTACATAGGTAGTAAAGATGGGTTCAGGTACACAGATTAACGAAGTATCATAACAAGTAAATTTCACGGATAATATGCCCTTAAACATTACAGGCAGTGACAGTCACAGATTATGATTAGCACTTTCCAGGGCGTATACAGCGACATATCAACATTTCATAGCCTATTCTCTTACACCTTCATTATTGCGCCCTTTCGTTTAATGCAGGTACATTATAGCATATCAGCAATTGTGTCATAAATAAGTAGATTATCATTTCGGGGTATCAGGCCTATCTTGTGTTAGCAGGAAACATTTCAGGGGGGCCCAGATGCCGGTTGGCCTGGAAGTCACAGGTAGCAATTCAGCTTATGTTAATAGCTGTTCTTGGCAATAGACAAGATCACTCAGCCATACCTTAAACTTAGGTGCCCTCCCTCTTCCCCATTTACAAGCCACTCATCGCTTAGCCATAAGTAGCGCAAATGCAACAATTTTACGGTTCAATGCCGGGAGTGGTGTAACGTGTCCCAGGAGTGCAAGAACTGGTGATAGTGTTATGTCAGCATTGATCATTGTGGACTAGACCCTGAATACTTGTGTCCAATATGCATGGATGCCCTCACAGTTCCAGGCGAGGTGTAAAAAGTCCGCTTCTGGAGCATGGCATCTATTGCAGTTATCTGTTTCTCGCAATTTATGTCTATGCATACTTGCAGGTGTACAATACAGTCTATGCAGGTATCTATAATGTATAATTCTGAGCCTACTGTTTGCGGATACCCGTTCCGTCTGTTGCGCACAGAAATCCCACTGGTCATCAGTTAATGTTATTCCCAGCTCTTGGTTCCATTTGGCTCTAGCAATGGGGTCTGGTCGGTCTCTTAGCCCGTGTACTGTTGTATATATCACTGACACTAACTTGTTTGCCTGTTCTCCCTGTAAGATCCTCTGTAGAGGCTCGGAGACGGGGGGTTCACCGGGAAAGTCCGGGGTGATAGCTCTCAGTCCCTGTTGAAGCCTAATGTATAAAAAGACATTGAGGGGCGTTCTCGTCGCTCCCGCGAAGATGTGGTCCAGCGTCCGGAATGTGCCTTCGTGATAGAGATCTCCCCAGGTCACAACTCGGATGCGCTCCTGCAGGTTATGGAAGAGGGCTTCCTGAAGAAAAGGCATATCGGGGTGGTAGAACAGTGGCATCATGGGGGAAAATAGCATGGCCGTGCCCAGCATCTTCCCCAATTGTGACCACGCATGCATTGTGCTCATGACAGTGGACGGTGTCTTATCTCTGCCCTCTATCGGTATGTACAGTGCCCCTTCCATGGGAACTGGTAAGGCTAGCCAATGTTCTGCTGCTACCTGAGGCATGCATCGAGGCTGGTGTATCCAGAAGTATGCATAGTGGGCCTGCGCGCTATAGTAGTACGTTTCAAAGTCGGGAATCCCGAATCCTCCTTGAATATATGGTCGGGTTAGCACCTCCCACGCAAGTCGTGGGCATTTGCCGCCCCATACCAAGCGGGTCAGTTCGGACTTCAAAAGTTTTTAAAAATACTTCCCCGGGTAAAAGGGTATATTCAGGAAAAGATATAATAATTGTGGTAGAATAACCATCTTGATGAGGGACGCCCTCCCTGCCATTGATAATGGGAGCGTAATCCAACGTGAAATTTTGTCTGATATCCGGGTCATGGTTGTCCCGTAATTCAACCTCATCAGCTCATCCCTGTCCTTTGATATGCAAATACCCAAGTATTTGAAATCGTCATCACACCAGGGTATGGGGTAGTCCATATGGAATGTTGTCGTTCCTGCCGTGAGTGGGAAACAACATGATTTTCCCCAGTTGATCTGGATTCCGGACATTCTACCAAATTTTATGAATTCTCTCAAAATGGGATTAAAATTCTGCTGGGGGTCTCGGATGTATAATGTAATGTCGTTCGCATATAGCGATATCAATATTTGTCGCAGGTTGCTCCTTAGCGCTTTATCGTTGTGGTGTTGTCTCAGTTTAGCTGCTAGCGGTTCTACCGCGATCGCGAAAAGTAGAGGCGACAACGGGCAACCTTGTCTTGTGCCTCTCTGATTGGAATTTCATGTGACATTTTCCCGTTTACGAGCACTTTAGCCGTGGGTGGGGTATACAAGAGACTAATCCAGGATAGGAAGATTGGGGGGAACCCCATGCGCGTCATTACTGCGAGCAGGTAGTCCCATTCTAGAGAGTCAAATGCTTTCGTAGCATCTAGGAATATGGCCGCAATGGGTAATTCATCGGAGATATTATTCAATATGGTGAAAAATTTTCTCAGATTATGAGACGTTGCCCTACCAGGAACGAATCCTGACTGGTCCGGTAGTATTAGATTTTCCATAAGGAGATTGAGACGTGTCGCTATTAGCTTATCCAAGATTTTTACATCACAGTTAAGCAAGGACAGCGGTCTGTAAGAGTCACAGCTCCGCTGTGGTTTACCCGGCTTTAGCAGTGAAGTGATGAGGGCCAGTCTCATGGAAGGGAGGAGACGTCCCACTTCCAACGCGTCCTCATATAATTCTCGCAGTATTGGGGCCATAAATTCAATATAGGTTTTATTGAATTCAACCGGTATCCCGTCCGTGCCGGTGGCCTTGCCAGACTGCATATGCATTATTGCATCTCGTACTTCATCCAATTCAAACAGGGTACTCAAAAAACGCTGTTGAGTGTCACTCAGCCATCCTAGTGTCACATCATTCAGGTATCCAGAGAAGTCTGGTGTGTTAGTCCTTGTGGATGTGTAAAGGGCTGCATAGTGTTGTGTAAAGGAGTTTAATATGTGTGTAGTGTCTCTGTATACCTCCCCCTCACAATCCTCGATTTCCATTACCACATTCATGGACCTTTCTAGTCTAACCGTCGCCGCAAGTGCCTTCCCAGGCCTCTCACTTTCTCCATGTCTTCGTGCTGCCCAGTACTTCCCCCTGAATTTCGATTCCCTATCCGCTTCTTCCTTGTATTCCGTGATTTTCTCTCTTATTTTGGAATAGGTCGCCTCCTCCGGCCTGTCAATCAGGGAATTTTCTAATGTTCTCAACTCCTGTTCAATGTTATTCAATGAGCGCTGAATACTTTTTAGTAACTCGGACCCCTTTGCAATGCATATCCCTCGCAGCGTGACCTTGAAAGCCTCCCATATAGTCTCCACACTATCCACGGTGCCCTTGTTGCGCTCGAAGAAGTCTAACACCTCTTCTCTTAGTTCTTCTTGAAACGCTGTGTCTAGTAGCATGGTGGGCTGCAAACTCCAGTTCGATCTTTGTGGCCCTAGCTCGTCACTCGTCAATGTGAGTCGTACCGGTGTGTGGTCCGAATACGTTCTGGCTAGGTGTGTGACTGCCGTGAGTGCTGGGCACATGCCTGCCGATAGGAATATATAGTCTATTCTGGCCCATGACGCAGCATGAGCCGTATAATGCGTACTTTCCTGTTCGTCGGGGTGTAGATGCCTCCAGGCGTCCACTAGTGAGTGATCCTGCAGTACCGCATGTAGCTCTTCACGTGCGTGGGTGTAATGGTGTGGGCTGGGATGTGATCTATCGACCTCCGGGTCCCGTGACACATTAAAGTCACCTCCCCATATGATATGGTCCGATCCTATGCCTACAATAACGGCCCAAAGCTCGGTAAAGAACATGGGGTCATCTGTATTAGGGCCATAACTGCAAACCAATGTGATCGACAGGTGTCCCATCCGTCCCCATGTCATGCAATATCTGCCCTGTGTATCCCCCTTTGTGCCTACGACAATAAATCAGGTTCCTTTCTTTATGAGGATGGCAGCACCTCTAGCATAAGCGGAATAGGAGGAGAAATTCGTATGTTCCGCCCATCTATTATTAGTCTGGGGGTTAATATGGGTTTCTTGTAAAAGAGCTATATGTATATGGTGTCTGTCAAGATACGCCAAAACTTGGCGTTTCTTACGTGGATCTCCCAGCCCCCTAACGTTCCATGTCATAACATTTAAATTAGTAAGCGCCATTTTGCATGGTCGAGGTAGCCATTGTCCCCCTGTGGTGAAAAGATATCAATTGTGCCTTGTCCTGCCTTGCCCTTTGCACTTCAATATTGCTTGCAGCCTTGAAATCACGTCTCTGTGTGTCTGTGAAATCCTCCGTCTTATCAGGTCCTACTGTCTCTTTCAAAGTTAGCCCATCTAACTCATGGACCCTATTGTCATGGATGTATTTGTCCTGTAGAACAGTTTCAGAACTTCTCATAACACCATGCAGTATAGTGTGTCTCCAATTGCCCCTTTTCCCTCCCCCCTGCCACTGAAGCATCCCCAACTTGCCAGAATACCCCTCCCGCCCCCTCCCACATCATTTGTTAATCTCCCCGGTAACTTCAGTGTTCCAAACGTAAACATTGGGGAATTCCCGTTGGGGGACATCTAAGGTATGCACATATCCACTCCCGTTACCTTGGCCCTACTACCTGATCGACCGTGGGGGTGGGCTTAATCAAGGGAGGGGAGTGGTGCCTGGTATAAGTTACCACCGACAGTCCAGTACCCGTCCATGGTACCCCGATCTCATAGCATCTTCCAGTCGTGATAGAGGTCTTCTCAGGAGCTGTGTACTCAATGTCTCATGGCTAGTGCGGCATCCTGCAGAACAGTCCTTCAGTTCAGAGTTTGTCAGCCAGTTCTTGGTCTTCTTCCTGCTGGATCTCATCACGGCCTCCATTCCCACATTGCGCTCGTCGCAAAGTCTGCAGAAAATCATCCACCTGTTGCGGGTTGGTGAAGAAGTGTTGTTTCCCTTGGTGTGTTACTCGCAATTTCGCAGGATATAGTAGTGCATAATCGATTTGTATTGCACACAGTTTTTCCTTCACTTCTAGAAACTTATGTCGCTGTTCTTGCACCATCTGTGTAAAGTCAGGGTAGATTGAGAAGGCCACCCCTTCATATGACAGATTTTGGCGGTCGCCTGCTGCTCTTAGCGCCACATTGCGGTCATGTGTTAGCAGGAAACATTTCAGGGGGGCCCAGATGCCGGTTGGCCTGGAAGTCACAGGTAGCAATTCAGCTTATGTTAATAGCTGTTCTTGGCAATAGACAAGATCACTCAGCCATACCTTAAACTTAGGTGCCCTCCCTCTTCCCCATTTACAAGCCACTCATCGCTTAGCCATAAGTAGCGCAAATGCAACAATTTTACGGTTCAATGCCGGGAGTGGTGTAACGTGTCCCAGGAGTGCAAGAACTGGTGATAGTGTTATGTCAGCATTGATCATTGTGGACTAGACCCTGAATACTTGTGTCCAATATGCATGGATGCCCTCACAGTTCCAGGCGAGGTGTAAAAAGTCCGCTTCTGGAGCATGGCATCTATCGCAGTTATCTGTTTCTCGCAATTTATGTCTATGCATACTTGCAGGTGTACAATACAGCCTATGCAGGTATCTATAATGTATAATTCTGAGCCTACTGTTTGCGGATACCCGTTCCGTCTGTTGCGCACAGAAATCCCACTGGTCATCAGTTAATGTTATTCCCAGCTCTTGGTTCCATTTGGCTCTAGCAATGGGGTCTGGTCGGTCTCTTAGCCCGTGTACTGTTGTATATATCACTGACACTAACTTGTTTGCCTGTTCTCCCTGTAAGATCCTCTGTAGAGGCTCGGAGACGGGGGGTTCACCGGGAAAGTCCGGGGTGATAGCTCTCAGTCCCTGTTGAAGCCTAATGTATAAAAAGACATTGAGGGGCGTTCTCGTCGCTCCCGCGAAGATGTGGTCCAGCGTCCGGAATGTGCCTTCGTGATAGAGATCTCCCCAGGTCACAACTCGGATGCGCTCCTGCAGGTTATGGAAGAGGGCTTCCTGAAGAAAAGGCATATCGGGGTGGTAGAACAGTGGCATCATGGGGGAAAATAGCATGGCCGTGCCCAGCATCTTCCCCAATTGTGACCACGCATGCACTGTGCTCATGACAGTGGACGGTGTCTTATCTCTGCCCTCTATCGGTATGTACAGTGCCCCTTCCATGGGAACTGGTAAGGCTAGCCAATGTTCTGCTGCTACCTGAGGCATGCATCGAGGCTGGTGTATCCAGAAGTATGCATAGTGGGCCTGCGCGCTATAGTAGTACGTTTCAAAGTCGGGAATCCCGAATCCTCCTTGAATATATGGTCGGGTTAGCACCTCCCACGCAAGTCGTGGGCATTTGCCGCCCCATACCAAGCGGGTCAGTTCGGACTTCAAAAGTTTTTAAAAATACTTCCCCGGGTAAAAGGGTATATTCAGGAAAAGATATAATAATTGTGGTAGAATAACCATCTTGATGAGGGACGCCCTCCCTGCCATTGATAATGGGAGCGTAATCCAACGTGAAATTTTGTCTGATATCCGGGTCATGGTTGTCCCGTAATTCAACCTCATCAGCTCATCCCTGTCCTTTGATATGCAAATACCCAAGTATTTGAAATCGTCATCACACCAGGGTATGGGGTAGTCCATATGGAATGTTGTCGTTCCTGCCGTGAGTGGGAAACAACATGATTTTCCCCAGTTGATCTGGATTCCGGACATTCTACCAAATTTTATGAATTCTCTCAAAATGGGATTAAAATTCTGCTGGGGGTCTCGGATGTATAATGTAATGTCGTTCGCATATAGCGATATCAATATTTGTCGCAGGTTGCGCCTTAGCGCTTTATCGTTGTGGTGTTGTCTCAGTTTAGCTGCTAGCGGTTCTACCGCGATCGCGAAAAGTAGAGGCGACAACGGGCAACCTTGTCTTGTGCCTCTCTGATTGGAATTTCATGTGACATTTTCCCGTTTACGAGCACTTTAGCCGTGGGTGGGGTATACAAGAGACTAATCCAGGATAGGAAGATTGGGGGGAACCCCATGCGCGTCATTACTGCAAGCAGGTAGTCCCATTCTAGAGAGTCAAATGCTTTCGTAGCATCTAGGAATATGGCCGCAATGGGTAATTCATCGGAGATATTATTCAATATGGTGAAAAATTTTCTCAGATTATGAGACGTTGCCCTACCAGGAACGAATCCTGACTGGTCCGGTAGTATTAGATTTTCCATAAGGAGATTGAGACGTGTCGCTATTAGCTTATCCAAGATTTTTACATCACAGTTAAGCAAGGACAGCGGTCTGTAAGAGTCACAGCTCCGCTGTGGTTTACCCGGCTTTAGCAGTGAAGTGATGAGGGCCAGTCTCATGGAAGGGAGGAGACGTCCCACTTCCAACGCGTCCTCATATAATTCTCGCAGTATTGGGGCCATAAATTCAATATAGGTTTTATTGAATTCAACCGGTATCCCGTCCGTGCCGGTGGCCTTGCCAGACTGCATATGCATTATTGCATCTCGTACTTCATCCAATTCAAACAGGGTACTCAAAAAACGCTGTTGAGTGTCACTCAGCCATCCTAGTGTCACATCATTCAGGTATCCAGAGAAGTCTGGTGTGTTAGTCCTCGTGGATGTGTAAAGGGCTGCATAGTGTTGTGTAAAGGAGTTTAATATGTGTGTAGTGTCTCTGTATACCTCCCCCTCACAATCCTCGATTTCCATTACCACATTCATGGACCTTTCTAGTCTAACCGTCGCCGCAAGTGCCTTCCCAGGCCTCTCACTTTCTCCATGTCTTCGTGCTGCCCAGTACTTCCCCCTGAATTTCGATTCCCTATCCGCTTCTTCCTTGTATTCCGTGATTTTCTCTCTTATTTTGGAATAGGTCGCCTCCTCCGGCCTGTCAATCAGGGAATTTTCTAATGTTCTCAACTCCTGTTCAATGTTATTCAATGAGCGCTGAATACTTTTTAGTAACTCGGACCCCTTTGCAATGCATATCCCTCGCAGCGTGACCTTGAAAGCCTCCCATATAGTCTCCACACTATCCACGGTGCCCTTGTTGCGCTCGAAGAAGTCTAACACCTCTTCTCTTAGTTCTTCTTGAAACGCTGTGTCTAGTAGCATGGTGGGCTGCAAACTCCAGTTCGATCTTTGTGGCCCTAGCTCGTCACTCGTCAATGTGAGTCGTACCGGTGTGTGGTCCGAATACGTTCTGGCTAGGTGTGTGACTGCCGTGAGTGCTGGGCACATGCCTGCCGATAGGAATATATAGTCTATTCTGGCCCATGACGCAGCATGAGCCGTATAATGCGTACTTTCCTGTTCGTCGGGGTGTAGATGCCTCCAGGCGTCCACTAGTGAGTGATCCTGCAGTACCGCATGTAGCTCTTCACGTGCGTGGGTGTAATGGTGTGGGCTGGGATGTGATCTATCGACCTCCGGGTCCCGTGACACATTAAAGTCACCTCCCCATATGATATGGTCCGATCCTATGCCTACAATAACGGCCCAAAGCTCGGTAAAGAACATGGGGTCATCTGTATTAGGGTCATAACTGCAAACCAATGTGATCGACAGGTGTCCCATCCGTCCCCATGTCATGCAATATCTGCCCTGTGTATCCCCCTTTGTGCCTACGACAATAAATCAGGTTCCTTTCTTTATGAGGATGGCAGCACCTCTAGCATAAGCGGAATAGGAGGAGAAATTCGTATGTTCCGCCCATCTATTATTAGTCTGGGGGTTAATATGGGTTTCTTGTAAAAGAGCTATATGTATATGGTGTCTGTCAAGATACGCCAAAACTTGGCGTTTCTTACGTGGATCTCCCAGCCCCCTAACGTTCCATGTCATAACATTTAAATTAGTAAGCGCCATTTTGCATGGTCGAGGTAGCCATTGTCCCCCTGTGGTGAAAAGATATCAATTGTGCCTTGTCCTGCCTTGCCCTTTGCACTTCAATATTGCTTGCAGCCTTGAAATCACGTCTCTGTGTGTCTGTGAAATCCTCCGTCTTATCAGGTCCTACTGTCTCTTTCAAAGTTAGCCCATCTAACTCATGGACCCTATTGTCATGGATGTATTTGTCCTGTAGAACAGTTTCAGAACTTCTCATAACACCATGCAGTATAGTGTGTCTCCAATTGCCCCTTTTCCCTCCCCCCTGCCACTGAAGCATCCCCAACTTGCCAGAATACCCCTCCCGCCCCCTCCCACATCATTTGTTAATCTCCCCGGTAACTTCAGTGTTCCAAACGTAAACATTGGGGAATTCCCGTTGGGGGACATCTAAGGTATGCACATATCCACTCCCGTTACCTTGGCCCTACTACCTGATCGACCGTGGGGGTGGGCTTAATCAAGGGAGGGGAGTGGTGCCTGGTATAAGTTACCACCGACAGTCCAGTACCCGTCCATGGTACCCCGATCTCATAGCATCTTCCAGTCGTGATAGAGGTCTTCTCAGGAGCTGTGTACTCAATGTCTCATGGCTAGTGCGGCATCCTGCAGAACAGTCCTTCAGTTCAGAGTTCGTCAGCCAGTTCTTGGTCTTCTTCCTGCTGGATCTCATCACGGCCTCCATTCCCACATTGCGCTCGTCGCAAAGTCTGCAGAAAATCATCCACCTGTTGCGGGTTGGTGAAGAAGTGTTGTTTCCCTTGGTGTGTTACTCGCAATTTCGCAGGATATAGTAGTGCATAATCGATTTGTATTGCACACAGTTTTTCCTTCACTTCTAGAAACTTATGTCGCTGTTCTTGCACCATCTGTGTAAAGTCAGGGTAGATTGAGAAGGCCACCCCTTCATATGACAGATTTTGGCGGTCGCCTGCTGCTCTTAGCGCCACATTGCGGTCATGGTAGTTGAGGAGCCTCGCTATGATGGGTCTTGGCGAGGCTCCGGGTTTGAGAATAGAACACAAGAGAGCAACCCTGCCTTATGATATAGTGGTCCCAAAAATGGGATCCAAACAATATAATCGGGGTGATTTATCTAAGAGCCAGCATTGCACATAACAAGGAAGGGATCAATCCAAATATACTCAAAGAAGGTTTTTTAGAATATATATATATTTTTTATTTTTTTTAACTTCTTTGAATTAGTGTAGCAAAAGGTACAAAATTGATTGCATTATTTAAATCCATATTATATTCAGAACATCAAAGACACACATGATAAGGGGGGAGATAAAAAAGAGGAAAATTCATCCTATAGCATAACCTACCCAGTAGCATACCACACTGCATTCATACTCTCAAGCTTACTTATCACTCAACCTAGTGTTCTTTCATTCAACTTTCATTCATTCATATAGTCCTGGTGTTTGCAACACAGAGATGGTAAATTTGTTGCATAAATCAGAATGTTATTCCAGGAGATAGATGGCATATAGAAGAGTCCTGATGAATGTAGGTCAATATGCCGAATTCCTGGAAACGCAAGCCGACGCGCGTTTCGGTGACTGGCCAATGGGGCCACACCTTCGTCAGGGCTAGGGGTTGTTTACTGGGAGGGGAACAGGTATAAAATCTGGAAATAAAAACAGTATCTTAGATTTTTGTTCAATGTACACAATACAAGTTTAGATTATACAAACATGCATTTTCTATTTGTTTAATACATTTTACATTTTTAGTCAAACATTGGTTATTAATATGATAACTGTGTGGTTGATTTCTTGTGGCTGTGCAATGCCCAACTACCTAGAGACACTCCCAAAGACAGACTCCTCGTAGAGTGAGGTCTGTTAGAGGCTCCGGGTTTAGGCCGCGGTCCAAGCGAGCGGTGGGCTCTATCAAATATGAATTGCTTAGAGAATGCTTTGGGTCCTATCGCAGAGAGGAGTAGTTTCTCTACGTAGTCCTCCATGCGTCCTGTGTTTGTGGACTCTGGCACGCCTGTCACGCGGATGTTATTACGCCGGCTGCGGGCTTCCAAATCCTCCTTCTTTGTGGCAATTGCTCTAAGAATATTGTCCATTCTTGCAAGCTGTGTGGTATGGGAGGCCGTGGTGTCATCATTGTCAGATATCCGTCTCTCAGTCTCTTTGATTGTCTCATCATGTACATCCAATTTATGTGCTATAGCGTCCATTCTGGAGGACATACGGTCCACCTTGTCGACAACAGTGGTGAATCCTTGCCTCATTTCTTGCACTATCAGTTGTATATCCATACATGAAGAACTTGGCCCCGTCCCCATTGCCGACGGACTGTGTGGTCCTCCAGTATCTGATGTTGCTTTCGGCCCTTTTTTTGCAGTTGTGGATTCAAAGGTGAGCTTTGATTGACGATTGTCCGTTCTACCCATAGTGGCGCTGTTACTAGTGCCTGGAGTACTCGTTACTGCACGGGTGGTGCTTTTGTCCTGGGAGAGGCTGGATCTTCCTCTCATGGGCGCTCAGGTGTCTGTTCGTGCCCACTGGCAGGTAGGTGGTCGGGTCTATGGAGCATAGGTTGTGGCTTTCTACAACCGGACTAGGGTGTTCAGTGGCACGGCGTGGTAATCTGCAGTCTCTTTGAAGATTGGACGCGTGTTCTATAGCCACACCCGGTATGGCTACGTGTTTTGCCTCAGGTTCCTCTGGAGTGGGAGTCCCTCACGCCATATCGCATGAGCCTATTTCCTCGGCATAGTAGGTATCTTACAGGTGGTGTAGCAGTCTTCAGTCGCACTCAGAGCTTCTTTTGTGCCTGTAGCAACGTGGCAGGTAATGAGCACGCCTGCATGCGTGTACAAGCGTATAAGAGAGAATGGCGGATAGGCGTTGTTAACTGGTGCCTGTTCCCTATGCGGTTTCTCACTTAATGTCGTTTCAGGCGTGTCCTGATGTCCTTTGCTCGGAGGCGCTCCTGTATGGGTTAGCGTAAGGGTACAGTTCTTCTTTGTCTTTGTGCCACACTAAGTTGCGCACTTATTTATGCAGGCGCCTTGTCGCGATGTCGTCCGCACGTGGAAAAAAAAATCGGGACTGACCTGGTGCGTTCGGATTGGGTTCTTCTACACTCACCTGGATTACCTCCATGCTTCGGACGTGCCGTACAGGCACGCGACCCTCCAGTGGTTATTGTGCCGATGATAGCTTGATCCCCACCTGCGCGGTTGGTGTCGTCTCGCCCAGGGGGGTAGCGGTAGGGTGTGACCCAGTGTATTGGGAGGTCTGTGGTGTGAAAGCCAGCCGTCCTTTGGGGGGCTATGTATCTCCGTGTCTCCGCACAGCGGACACTTACAGGCACACTCGAGGCAGTTCGTGATATACTTTACCGCAGTCCGCTCTGCTGCGGGGTCCAGAAGTGTGGATATCCCTCTGGTAACCGAAGCCGCTCTACCTCTGTAAGTTACTCCAATAGACTCCTCTCCGTTAGCCGGGTCTCATGCGGTCGAAAGGTGATTAGTTGGACGGCCCTCCCGGCGAGCAGCATTGTTTGTAGTTCGTCCCACTCTGGCCGTTATGGCTCGTAGTGCTAGTTACGGGGCAGCTAGTGTATTCCTCACCCTACTTTGCACTCCGGTTCTTGCTCTCGGTCCCAGATGGTGCCGCTATGATCGCATCCGCCGCCCGGCCTGGTAGTGTCTCTGTGGCGGGTAATGCTGCTCCTCGCTACACCCCGGTCTCAGATCGTGATGTATTATCGCACTATTTTAGGTTGTGCAAGTGCTCTTGGTTGCCGCATATAGCAGTTGGCGGTCTCTTGACCCCCCCTCGGCTCCTTACAAGCCTTCACGCCGTGGTAGATTGGTGGGTCGGGCCTGCCCGTGGTGCTCTCCTTTCCTAGGCCTACGCATCTCGTGGGAAGCCGCGGGCTGGCGTAGACCCCGGCTCCCGGCTCTTCGTCCCTTCAAGTTCCAGCTCAGGCCTCGGTCAGCCACCTCTCCACCTCTCACGCTGGCCTGCCGCGTCGGAGAACAGCCGAACTTTCGCAGAGTCTGAGGTTCTGTATCCTCTACACTCGTGCGTGCTAATAACCGGGTTTGGTGTCGGTTTTCCAGGATAAATGGAGGATTTACTGTCCAGGCTTGCAGGAGCCTCACTCACGTGCGGCCATTCTGCATGCGGGCCCTCTAGCGCCCCCGAGTAAAGGTGGCTCTTGTATGTTATTGATAATGATCTTTCCTGAGGAGCAGCAAAGGCCTTTATGTTCCGCTTTCCATTTTAGTGCGTAGCATTTGCTACAGACACTGTCCATGTTGCCAATTATTACCTGTGCATTGTTGATGTAGTCAATAATTGCGTTGTAGTTGAATGCAGATCTGAGACTGTGTACAGTGTGTGGTTGTTGTAGTAAAGGGACTTGTGTAACTTGTGTTTCTGATGTCATTGTTGTTATTTGTAAAGTCGAAGTATGAGGTATGTTGTCATTGTTGTGGCCCGCCGGATGAGGGTAAATGTCAGGTATGTGTGTTACAATGTTGTTATTGTGTATAGTAGTGGATGTTGTGGGCTGGGCACTGTTGTGATGATTAGGCTGTGAAACATTGGAGGTTGATGGATCACAGATGTTTGTTAAACTTTCGTGATCATGTAGCTGTGTTTGTCGTATGCGCTTATTCCTTTGTGCCCGTGTTTTATATGTTGTCCTTGAAAGTTGTGTCTTCATCTTCACCATTGTTAAAAAGGTAGTTTAAAGGATTAAAAAAGTGTAATGATAGTTCAGCTAACTTGAATTGTTTATTGCAGTGGTGTAGTTGTCCTTTAATGTTTATGTTGTGCGCCGTTTCTGAATAGGCGATGTAGGTTTTGGATAAGGTATCAAAGTTTAATAAAAAGTGTTGAAGGTGGCAAACGTAGTACTGTGCCTGTTAGCAGTACAGTATTCGGAAAGGGTCTCCTTTCCGAATGTATTATGGTTTTTAAAAGTAGTAGCCCTTAATTATTCCTTTTTTTGGTTGGCCACCAGGGAGAAGTGTGAGTTGCAGAGTAGAGTTAATGGTACTTAAATTTGGCAATAGGTCAGTGGATAAAGCCAAGAGAACTGTGCGATTGACAAAGCTTGCTTAATTAGTATACAGCACCTCTGAGTGTGAAAGTTAAAGAAGCGTTTGTAAAATAGGCTTTGCTTTTTTGATGTGAGCCCCCTGTTCGAACATGCGATGTAGTCAAAAGTGTGAAAGTCTGTTTGAGTTTGCGCAGGTATTATTGTTAGTGTTGGCCCCCAGGGAGAACTAAGAGTTGCAGAGCCGAATTAATGGTACTTAAAATGGGCAAAAGTGGAGATGAAAGTTTCTGGATTGTGGCGACAGAACTGTGCGATTGAGAAAAGCACAGTGAATTAGCATACAGCACCTCTCTGTGGCAAAGTTAAAGTTGCGGTAGTGAAATCGGCATGTTTTTTTTTATGGCGGCCCCCTGTGAGAACGTTTGATGTAGTCAAAAGTGTGAAACTCTGTTTGAGTTCGTGCAGCAATTAGAGTGAGTGGCACTGCGAGAACGCCTTTCTCCGGAATTGGCTGCACTCAGTAAATATTGTGAGTGTTGTTAGCGAAATGGTGTTAATGAGAATGCGAGTGACTTCGTAGCGTCAGAAGTCCGTGTTTCGTTTCCCTCGGCCAACCCCTTTATTTGGAACGTGCGTGTTTGACAAATACCTAAAGGTTTAGCAGAGTTCTCGCCGCAAGTAGTATGAGACATTTCAGTAATGTAGCGTGATTGGTTGGTTGTGCAAGGCGCGCCCCTTTTTGAACCCTGACCCCACTGACAACCGACGCATAGGGAAGTGGGCTGTGACGTATGTTATTGAAAGGCGCGCCCTTTTATCCGCACAACTTGGTTTGTGAGAAAGGGTTTTCCTATAATTTTGAAATGATGATGCAAATAAAGTATTGTGAGTGTTGCGAGTAAACTTTAAAAAATGTTAGTGGTGAGTGAATTATGTTGTTCATAAGGCTGCGCCTCTTTTACTTATGCCCGCCCCGTATGACAGCGTGCGTGTGTGAGCAACGCTGACGTGCGTCCCTTCTTTCAAGAATGGTCCGATGTATTATTTTGAAAACTGCGCCCCTATATCCGCGCCCCTTTCTTGAATCCTGGCCCTTGTGCATACGTAAGGCGTATTATTTGTGTAAGCCGCACCCCTTTGTTTATAGCAGCCTGGGCCCCTGTGATAACGCTTACTTGTAGAAAGGCATGAATGTAGCGCCGAGTGTTTTAGCGATCTTCTGCCTGAAGTCACTGCCCATGTAAGTCGCAGCCCATGTAACAGAGTGAATGTGTTGCTTTTTGGGCCATGCCCCTCTGACAATGTTTCCGCCCACATTTTTAGTTGCACATGCCCACGCTACTCACTAACAGCAGAACTATGCTGTTTATGTCAGCACCGGCACCTGTGATAACGCTTACTTGGAGAAAGCCGCGAATGTAGCGCCGAGTTCTTTTGCAATCTTTTCTGTGTGCCTGAAGTCGCTGTCTTTTCCGTGTGCCTGAAGTCGCAGCCCATGTAACAGAGTGAAGTTGGTGCCGCCCACATGTTTACTTTGACACGCTCATGCTACTCCCTAACAGCAGAACAACGCCCACAAGGAACTACTTTATCCCTAATGTTGTTTGCCCGTTGTAATGTATATGGTGGCCAGATGTATAGCCTATGTCCATCTCCTGGAACTCCCCTTTACAACGATGTATTGGGTGTTGTGATTGGTGGTGTACTTCTGGAGTTTACCCGCCTCAAAGGCTTCCAGTTCTCTCTTTATAATAGTAGTATAGATTATATTTATATAACTTTGTAAAGGAGTAAAACTCTACTAATGGAATGTTATCAGACTATGGCATTTATTTAATATTTTTTGTAGGCCAAAATAGGTGAAAACGCTAGTTTTGTATTATATATTACGAAAACTGATAAAATGAACTGTTTATATTTTTGTACAAGGAGCAACAACATAAAGGAAAAATTATGGAAAGAGAACAGCCTCATACTGAGGAGATTTTGGATATTACCTTGAGTGTAATTGAAGAACTAATCGTATCTGTGACAGACAATGAGAGTGAAGAAGGGGAAATTAGTGGTGCAGACATTAGCTATGATTTCTAAGACAAAAGATTTGATGCAGAATTTCTGGAAGTATTAAATTATGTTGAAATTTTAGAACAAATTAAGTCAAACTGCTAACGAGGGAATTGATGTGTATGAAATACCTGATGAACGTATTGTAGAAGGTCTGTTAAATTATGAGATGTTAGAAGAATAAATTTATTGTTTAAAAATAATAAAGGTTTTAGCACTATCTACTAATGTATTCATTGTACTAAGTGAAGCACTTATAGATTCAGTTATACATTCTTTACATTTTTGTATTGATTTGAAACATGCAAAGTGGGTCTGAGGGTATGGATTGCTTAAAATCCTTATGGAGTATACATGCAGTCTTCTACGCACCTGCAAACTTGTGTTTTATGCCTTCGATTCCCCAGTCTGTATCCTTAGACTTGCACCAAACACTCTGACACTGCTGTTTTAGTATTGTAGTGAGCTAGTCAGCAGTATGTTCTTTTCCATTGTACTGTGGTAAAACTGAAGCTGTTATAAATTTTGTGAGGAACTTTCTTTGCAGAACTGTAATGATCCACTCACTATCTAGATACTCATGGATTAAAGCAGGGTTTAGCCCATAGACTTTTCCAAACCTCTATAGACTGTGCATGCACTGTTCTATGCACCAGCAAACTTATCTTTTGTACCTTCAATTCCCGAATGTGTATCCTTACACTTCCAGCAAACACTATCATACTACTGTGTCAGTATTGTAGTGAACCATAAAGTAGTATGTGTTTATCCATACATTGTTGTAAAAGTAAAGCTGCTATGCATTCAGCCACACACTATGCTTGTTGAATTGTAATAATTCAGTCAGTACCTAAGTACTGTTGTTGCAAAGTGGGCCTTGGGCACAGACTGTTTGAATCTTGTATAGACTATGCATGCACTGTTGTATGCACCTGCAAATTTATCTTTTATATGTTCAAATCCCCAGTCTTTATCCTTACACTTGCACGAAACACTCTGTCATTCCTGTTATAGTTTTGTAGTGACTCATTAATCAGTGTGTAGTAATCCATTCACTACATTCAAATAGTAATTATCAGATGTACAATAAGTGGTACATCCCCAGAGATATGCCAGTTATTGTGCACTGTGACATCACCATCATGGATGCACTGTATTTACAATGTGGTGTATTATGGGGCAAGAACGGTACAGATATCTGATGTATTTGTGTTGTGAAGGTGGCACATTGCTTGAATTGCGCTGGAAACATATTGCAGCTCCAGCAATTCTCTTGGGGCCTCATGCTTACAATGCTGTATCAATCCTTACACCTGTTTGAAGCAGATGCAGGGTTTTGATGCAGCATAAGCATAAAAGTGACTGAATGAAATCTTATAGATTTCACTTAGTCACTTTTAGGAGGCGTTCCTTCACCAGAACACCTCCAGCCCCCCACCCCCTACCCCCCTTCCCCCCCTGTGCAGGAAAACCTCCTTCTGGTGCAGGGTTTTAGAATGTGATGCACCTTTCATATGCATGCCATTTTGAATACCACACACTATGGCACATCTTTTGCACCACGGCTGCATCACGAAAGTGACGCAACAAATGTGTAAAAGAGGCACAAGGGCGTTGTAAATCTGTTCCTAAAACATACAAATTCACCCAGTTAGTTTCACTAGAAGTGTGGTTTGAAGCATAGACTTGTAACATATTTGTAGGAAGGGGGAGGCTCTAGTTGGCGCAGTGCAACACTAGCGACAAGCAGGGACTCTCTCTTCCTCGTCAGGGCTGAGGGTTACCTTCCAGACAACCTCTGCTTACCCTCTAGGTAGTGTGGCTTAAGCAGTCGTAGGCTAATCTTTGGGGCACATAGGGTTAAACACTTGCAATAGTACACCTTTACAACCAACCCATCACACAACGAGACCAGACTGTATTCTGTAAAAATATATATCTTTATATAGATTTTAAGCAGGCTTGTGAATACAGTCAACGTACTTTATGATAACGGTTGCAAGTTTACTTAGTTCAGGTTACCACAGTTCTTATGCAGTTCTCTTGAGGCCCGTAGGCCGGTGTTAACCAAAGTTCTTGTGGAGCCGGCGCCGGCGGCTTCCAGGGGATCTGTCCCACGTCGCGTTGCCTTCCCGGGGTCGCTGATCGTTGCGGCTCTTCAGCCGAGCAGGTCACTGGTCATCCGGGGCAGCGGTGTTCTGTGGCGGCAGGGTCCTCTCCGTGTCGTTCGCTCCGACCCTGGAGGCGGCGCTATGCGGCGGTGGCAAGTGGCAGTACGGTCCCCAAGTGCAGGACGTACCCAGCCAAGTGCCGGGGCAGCTGTGGGCTCACAGCTGGGCTGTCGGGCAGGCTACCGACCTTGCGGATTCTCACAGGGCAACTGTCCGTCTTTGCAGGTGAGTGGCTGCTCGTTATGCAGTCCCCTCGAGAGCTTGGACCGGACGGGTCTTCTTTTGCTTTGCTCTCGGGCTCCCGGTGCAGTTGCGGTCACGGTGTTCGGGCCAGCGGCGGCTGGTCCTTACTTTGCTCTCGCTGTTGCTTTGGGCCCCGGTCACGGTGGTCAGGTGGGTGTCGTTGCCTTGGAGGAGATTCCTCCGTCGGTGCTGCGGCGATGGTCAGCACCCGCAGTCGCCTTCTTCCAAGGGGGTAGCGTCCACTGGTCCTGGGACGCTGGTCAGGGGGCAAGTTCAGTTGCAAGCCCTTGGAGATCTCTTCAGCAGAGTTTGGCACAAAGTAAAGCAAAAGTCTTTTCGTAGTCTTTTCTTCTTCCTCTCCTTCAGCAGCAAGGCACCAGACACAGGCAAGAGTCAGCACCCTTCCTTGTCTCTCACGGTCCTTCTCGTAGGGCAGAGTCCTTCTGTGGCCCAAACCGGATCTAATTTTCAAGGAGCAGGGCTCCTTCTTTTATAGGCCAATTCTTTTGTTCTCGCAGGCCAGGGGGGGCCTTTGCATAGCCACTCTCAGTCTTTGAGTACCCCAGTGGGTGTACTCCGGCTTCTGCTTTCAGTGTGAGGGGCAGGCGCATCAGACGCCCCACAGGAGGTGGAGCCAGCATTGTCCGGACAGGGGTGGCCAGAGTACCTTGTTGATGGGGGCTGCGCCCTTCCTGGGCCAGGCGTCGGCAGAGTCATCCGCCGCTCCCCAGGAGGGTGGAGCCAGCATTGTGGTGGTCGAGCACAGCTACAGTTCGAGTCAAGAGGCACTCCTACCTCCCACTAAGGTGTAATCTGCGCATTCACCACCTGTCATCCCTCCAGCCCTGTCACTCACAAATCCCAGACAGTCAGATACACATACCAGCAGAGGCGGGCTGAAATGGCTAAGCAAGCAAATGCTAACTTTCTAAAAGTAGCATTTGCAAACCCAGGATACTAAAATAAACTTGACTACAAGAAATATCTTATCATCCTGAGTTCAGGCATACTAAACATGACTCACTACCATGCTCCTTGAGCCTGCGGGGATTATAGGGTGTAATAATTCCAGCAGCTCAGTCTGGCCTAATGGAGCAGGTAGCCTTCAATAGTGAAATACGGTCTTGGTTGTAAGTCACTACTAGGACATGCCACGCATATCAGGGCTTGTCCTACCTTACACCTACAACGCACCCTGCCCGCAGGCCTACCATAGGGGTGACTAACATGTAGTCAAGGGAAGGGTCGGTGCTGGCAAGTGGGGACACTTGCCCAGCTAGCGTGACAGTACGAGACCGCACGCGGGTTCTGCGGTCGCAGTTCCCAGACACATCTTTACGGCTGCCTCGGTGGGTGGCGCAACCAGCGCTGCAGGCCCACCAGCAGTATTGGCATCTACAAGCCCCGGCACTCTCTCGTGCACTTTACTAGGGACTAACAGTAAATCCAAAGAACCAATCATGGAGACCAATCGCATGTACAATTTACAGTAGGGAGCACTTGCACTGCGGCACGGATCAGCCGTGGCGCAGTGCCCTGAGTATCGGAAAACCAGCAAAACATCGGAGGCACATCAGCAAAAAGTGGAAGGGAGACTCACGCCAAGGTGCCAGGTCTAACATGTGTCCCCTCCAGCTGAAATGTGGGGGGAACTACCCTTCCCCAGGGAGTTCCACATCACTAAGGCGGAAAAATCTGGACAGACCGTCAGCGTTGGCGTGATCGGTGCCAGGGCGGTGTTCCACCGTAAAGTCCATACTCTGTAGAGAAATGGACCACCTCAACAGTTTCGGGTTCTCACCCCTCATTTGCATCAACCATCTGAGGGGCCTGTGGTCCGTCTGAACTCGGAAGTGAGACCCAAACAAGTAGGGTCTTAGCTTCTTCAGTGCCCAGACCACAGCAAATGCTTCACGCTCTATTGCACTCCACCTACTTTCCCGTGGAAGTAACCTCCTACTTATGAAGGCTACGGGTTGGTCAAAGCCCTCCTCAGTCATCTGTGAAAGAACAGCCCCTACACCATGCTCTGAAGCGTCTGTTTGCACTATGAATTCCTTGGAGAAATCAGGAGCCAGGAGCACGGGCGCCGTGCACATGGCAGTCTTCAGGGTGTCAAAAGCCTTCTGACAGGTGTCAGTCCAAATCACATTCCTGGGCTGCTTCTTCGAAGTCAGCTCTGTCAAGGGGGTCACGATCGTGCCATAGCCCTTGACAAACCTCCTGTAATACCCAGTGAGCCCCAGGAAGGCTCTCACTGCAGTCTGGGTCTTGGGGGGTTCCCAAGCCAGGATGGTTTCGATCTTGGGCTGCAAGGGTGCTACCTTGCCACTCCCAACTTGGTGTCCCAAGTACACCACTGAACCCTGCCCAATCTGGCACTTGCTTGCCTTGATTGTGAGGCCTGCCCTGCGCAGGGCCATCAACACTTCCCAGAGGTGTCGCAGGTGTTCGGGACAGGTGCCGCTGAACACCGCGATGTCATCCAGGTAGGCGGCACTGAACTCGTCCAGTCCAGCCAACACCTGGTTGACCAATCTCTGAAAGGTGGCAGGGGCATTCTTCATTCCAAATGGAATAACCCGGAACTGGAAATGCCCATCTGGTGTAGAGAATGCCGACCTCTCCTTTGCCCCATCGGTCAAGGCGATCTGCCAGTACCCAGACGTTAAATCAAACGTGCTGAGGAACCGGGCAGCCCCTAGCCGATCAATGAGCTCGTCAGCTCTGGGGATGGGGTGCGCGTCAGTCTTCGTGACTGAATTGAGTCCTCTGTAGTCCACACAGAACCGGAGTTCGGGTGTGGCTCCCGGCGCAGCAGCCTTCGGAACCAAGACCACGGGGCTGGACCAAGGACTGCTGGAAGACTCAACCACCCCGAGGGCAAGCATCTTGGAGACCTCCTCCTTGATGCAGGCCCGGACCCTGTCAGTCACCCTGTAAGCCTTGTGCTTCACAGGTAAGCTGTCTCCAGTGTCCACATCATGGACGCACCAATCTGTGACACTCGGAACCAGGGAAAACAGGTCTGGAAACTGCCCCAGCAACTGGCGGCAGTCCTCCTGTTGTTCGACGGTCAGGGTGGGTGAGAGGTTAACTCCATCCACTGACCCATCCTTCTCACAGGCCACCAAGAGGTCAGGGAGAGGCTCCGACTCCTCCTCCATTCCGTCATCGGTTGCCAACAACATGCCCACTTCGGACCTTCGCAAGTGGGGCTTGAGGCGGTTGACATGTAGGACCCGCAAAGGGTTCCTGGGCGTCTTCATGTCCACCAAGTATGTCACGGGGCTCTTGCGCTCCACAACCTCAAAGGGGCCTGTCCACTTATCTTGAAGGGCACAGGGCTCCACTGGGGCCAGGACATACACCTCTTGTCCAGGCTGAAGCTCGACCAGAGTGGCATTCTGATCGTACCACCGCTTCATTTCCTCCTGGCTCGCTTCCAGATTTGCCTCGGCAAGTTGTCTGAAGCGTCTGTTCTGGTTTCTGAAGGCCAGCATGTAGCTATATACATTCTGGGGAGGTTTCCTGGGAGATTGCTCCCAGCCTTCCTTTACCAAACTCAGTGGTCCTCTCACGGGGTGACCGTACAGCAGTTCAAAGGGGCTGAACCCTAGGGACTTCTGTGGCACCTCGCGATAGGCAAAGAGTAGGCATGGTAAGAGGACGTCCCACTTACGCCTCATCGGACCTTCCAGGCCCATGATCATGCCTTTTAGGGTTCGGTTGAATCTTTCAACCAACCCGTTACCTTGGGGATGGTAGGGTGTGGTGAACTTATACGTTACGCCACATTCCTGCCAAAGGGACTTCATATACTTCGATATGAAATTGGTCCCCCTGTCGCTCACCACCTCTAGAGGGAATCCTACTCGAGAGAAAATTCCCATCAGTGCACGCCCCACCACGGGAGCCGTCACGGTCCTCAGAGGGATGGCTTCAGGGTACCGGGTGGCATGGTCCACCAAGACCAGGATGAACCTGTTGCCCATGGCTGTCTTGGGGTCCAGAGGCCCAACGATGTCAATACCCACTCGCTGGAATGGTGTACCGACCACAGGGAAGGGTTGGAGGGGAGCCTTGTTCTTCCCTCCCGTCTTCCCACTTGCCTGGCAAGTCGGACAGGTTCTGCAATACGCATCTGAACTCTTATGCATTTGGGGCCAGTAAAAGTGGGTGACAAGCCTGTCATAGGTCTTGTCCATCCCCAAATGTCCTGCTAAGGGCACATCATGAGCCAGACCCAGTAGGAAGGCTCTGAACTTCTGGGGTACCACCAGCACAGGGGCTGACCCAGGTTCAGCAGCCTTAGGCTCTGAATACAGGAGGTCGTTCTCCCAGTACACGTAATGTGTTTTGGCCTGAACACCATTGGCCTGGTCTGCAGCCTGCTGCCGCATCCCCACGAGAGAAGGGCATTCTTTCTGCTCCTTGCAGAATTCCTCCCTGGAGGGTCCTCCTTCTTGCTGCCAATGGGTCAGCTCAGGCAGGTCCCCCAGTTCGGTGATCTGTTCCCCTGTAGGCTCCAGGGCATCCCCCTCAAGGTCTGCTTCCTCCTGGACCGTGGGAACTTCAGGAGCCGCTTTCCCGCGCCCCCTGCGCCTTCTCCCTAAGGCCGGTTCCTGGGCCTCTCCTTCAGGCCCCAGGACCTCTTGATCACCCCTACTGGCTGCCATTGACCGGGTGGTCACGCACGCCCAGTCAGGCAGACCCACCATCCGCAGGTGAGTCGTCTTCTCCACCTTTTCCCAAGGGGAGTGCTCCAAGTCATTCCCTAGCAAACAGTCAACAGGCATGGTTTTTCTTACACAGACTTGCAGAGTACCAGAGACCCCCCCCCCACTCGAAGGGAACTTGAGCCATCGGACACTGACTCTCTGAATTATCAGCGTTGATAACCCTACAGTAGGCATGGGGTACAACCTGCTCTTGAGACACCAGGTGCTGCCTCACTGCAGTCACACTGGCTCCTGTGTCTCTAAGAGCCTCAGCTTCCTTACCATTGATGATCACTGTTGGACCCGGCCCATTAGGCAGGTTCACCCCTAGACTTTTTGCGTTTTCCTAGCCTATTTATGGAACCTGGTATTTGTGATTTTAGGCCTCTGCGCACTTTTTCACTGTGGTACAGTGTAAAGTGCTTGAGCTCTCTGTGGATGAATGGTGAGTGACCTGCCCTCCCATAGGAATGAATGGGGAATATGTATGCCCATGGTAGTTCCTGATGCGTGGGGAGTGCAGGGGCGAGTTTGGTATGAGAGAACTCGTGAGAATGAATGCCGCAAAATGATGTATGCGACATGGCTGTGTCTAGTCTAGAAGTCCTACTTTTGGAAGTTGGCATATTTGTGCAAGTTGGTGCTAGCGTGTGATTGGCTGGTGAGCCTGGCCCAGAGTGCATGGGCCTGCTTGTGGATTGACTGTCTGGTTTGAGGATGACAGGAGCTGGAGAGCCCAGGAGGTTGTCTGAAGTCAGCCCATGGATGAAAGGCAGCATCTGCTGCCAGGGAAGTGGGAGGAGATGGCACCTGATAGTGAAGGGCTGTTCCTGTGTAACTACAAAGCTGGCTCCACCTCCCGCTGGGCGACTGACACCTCTGTCCCTGATACTGAAGGGGACTTCCCTCTAAACCAGTCCAGCTGGTTCTCACACTGCCTGCTTCAAAGGACTTCAAAGAACTTCAAAGGTTTTGCACTGTATAAAAAGGGGTTGTATCCCCTTCCAAATTGTTCTTGTTTTCTAACTCGAATCTGCCAGGGGCATGCTGCTGCTGGGGCTCAGGGGGATCCCTGGGCCCTGCCCAGCTCTTGGACTTCTGATGGACTGCTGGGGGACTCTTCCTGGCTGTCCCCCTGCCTGGCTGCACCTTTGAGGACTTTTTGCTGGACTTTATTTTGGCCCTGGAAGCCTTAACCTGTAATGCCCTGCAGCTGCTGGGACCCTCCTTGCTGTGGGGGTTCTTTCTGGGGCGTTTTGGCGCTTTCTGGGCTCCCCAGCGCCTCGTGGGCGTTTTCTTAACCGGATTGCTGGCAGAGCGCTGTGGTTATCCCGTGGGGGAAAGCGCTCCTGCCCTGTGGCTGCCCGAGTGCTTCGTGTGCACTCTTATCGGATTTGCGGGTGCCACCCCGACTAAGGCGCCCTTTGCGAGTGCCTACCTCGCCTATCTATTTTATTCTAGTCTCGAGGGTGTCCACCCCTCGGTTTGCCCTTCTTAATCACCGCCGCGGCCCCTTCGCGCCGCCATCAGGAGGCCAGGCATCGTTCTGCCTGACACGGGGCGGGACTTCCGGTTTTCGGAGGAAGTCCCGCCCGCCGCCGCGCACCGATTGGCTGCCGGATCCCGTGGTGTATGGAGGAGCCCCGGGTCCCAGGAGGGGGCCCGGGTGAAGCACCGCAGCAGTGAAGGACCCGAGGCGGCCCCCGCTGCTGGCGAGAGAGAGACGGAATGCCTTGGAGCCACGAAGGCTCCACGTAGAGTCCCGGTCCCGGGATGGGGGACCGGGTGAAGGGCGAAGCGGAGAACCGGCGAGCGCCTGACCGCCGGTGAGTGGGGCTCTGATCGAGGCGGTTGGGGGGGTGTGTCGGGCATGCTTTCGGTGCCGCCCCCGTGACCTGGGCCCTGTCCTCCCTTTCTGCTGCCCGAGCAGGGCAGCGCGCTTGGTGTTCAGAGTCCCCTGAGAGGGACTCCAACAGAGTTGGTGCTTGGGCGGCCCCGGTTGGCAGTGGGCCGCCCCAACGTGGTGAAGAGCCTGTCGAAGCTCTTGCGACATCGGGGGCAGTTTGATAATTTCGCCCTGAGAGGTCCCTGGCCACATTCGTGAGATAGGGCGGCCCCGGATGGCAATGGGCCGCCCCAACGTTGTCCCGAGCCCCAGAGGGGGGCTCCAAAGACCCCACAGTTCTTTAAGAGCCTGCTAGGCTCAGGGGGGACATTTTTGTTGAGAGGGGATTTGTTGAAGAGCCTGTGTGGCTCCACCATTTGTGGCGCAATTCGCTAGAAGGGCTACTGAAGGCCCTGCCACAGTTTTGATGATTCTTCAGGTGCCCAGCACTTTGTGGGCACCTGCCACGTTTAGGCCTTTCTGTGATGTACACAGTTGCCCAGCACTTTGTGGGCAACTGCCACGTTTAGGCTTTTTGTACTCTTGGACTGGCGCTGCATGGCAGCGCGCCCTGACATTGGACACAGGGCGTCTGAGCCCCAACAAGGCCCTTGGCCTAGGGACTGCCACAGGTGGTGGCTTATGGGAGTCTGCGCAATGGTATGGTTATTGCACCTCTGAATGTGATCTTTGGCATCATGTGTTATTCCTGCACCTCTGAAGGTTCTTAGGCCTCATGTGATTTTTGCGCTATTGCTTTACTCTTGACACCTCTGAATGTTTGATGCATTATGTGTCTTTCTTCTCATGCGCTGCACCTCTGAATGTTTAGTCATCATGTGTCTTCTTGCGCTGCACCCCTGAATGTATTTTATTGCATCATGTGCCCTATTCTTAACACCTCTGAATGTGTTACTGCATCATGTGTCTTCCTTTCCATGCGCTGCACCTCTGAATGGTTAGTCATCATGTGTCTTCTTGCGCTGCACCCCTGAATGTAGTTTATTGCATCATGTGCTCTATTCTTACTCCTCTGAATGTAGGTTATTGCATCATGGGTAATGTGTCCTTTTCCTAGACCCCTAAATGTGGTTATTCTTAGGTGGTTGTCTTTTCTACTCCTCTGAATGTAGGTTTATTGCATCATGAGTAATGTATTCTTTCTTAGACCCCTAATGCTGTGTGATACTTAGGTGGTTCTTCTTTCTTAGTACAGGTGGTCCTAGTAAGGTCCTGGTTCCTGTTACCAGTGGTTACTGGTTGTTATCTTTGTGATTACCATTTTATGTTTTATTATTTCTTATTCTAGAGGTGCTATATCTGACTATGACAGTGGCCCTTGTGGCCCTGTCTTGTGTACATAATCCCTGTGAATATTGCCCGTGCCAGTTGGCACCATGTATATGTGTGATTTTATCTGATGTGTTTTTACAATACAAAAGTTATTTTTTTAATAACCTTGTGTGGAGTCTCTTCTGTGGTGTGCCTAGTATGTTGTTGCTGTTGTGCGCTGGCGCAAATGCTTTACACATTGCCTCCGAGTTTAGCCTTACTGCTTGTGCCAAGCTACCAAGGGGGTGAGCAGAGGTTATCTTGGCGTGTGACTTCCTTGCCCTGACTAGAATGGTGGTTTCTGCCTGGCTTTGGCGTCAGCCTTAGCCTACCAGAAATAGCCAGTTCTAACATTGTTGGTCAGCGGTGCGGATTTGGAACTTGTGTTTGCGCAGTGCCATAGCGACAACTGGCTACATTACAAAACTCTACAATTGTTTTTTTCAGATAGTCACATGTTTGGGATTATTGTTTTTGATTTTTTTCCTCAAGAGTGTCATTTTCAAATGTGTTTCTGCGCTTTATGTTTAGTGGCAGATGAGAGAAAGTGACAGGGCGGGACGCCATTAGAGGGGGGAGGTTCCCATAGATTAGGAATCCCTTGCTGGGTCCCGTGTCCAATCCCAAATCCTGTCCCTGTGTGGGTAGATGGAAGAGAGGGAGTGTGAGGAGAAATGACTAGCTCAGGAGGGTGGTTGTTCCCTGAGTGTAGTGTGTGTGTCTGGATTCCCCAGTGTGGTAGGATCCAGTGGTGGCAGCTTTAATGTGTCCAGTGTGTTAATTCCCATTCCCCGCTCCCAGAGTTTGGTACCTGTGTCACGTGTGGTCAGGTTGAGTGATCAGGGGTGGTAGTAACTGCCTTACCAGTCCGAGGGGGGGGAGTGTGCGATTGAGTGATGTGCTGAACTGGAGGAGTTGGTGTGAGTTTTCTTTTTGTTAAAGAGCTTGCGTGAGAGGTGTACCTCTGGTGGTGTGCAGGAGGTCCTGCAGAGGCACTGGACAGGAAGGTGGATGTCTGGCGGTGTGCTAGATGTCTTGCAGAGGCATTAGGGAGTGGTTCCAAAAGGAGTGGCTTGTGTATCTGATGATCCTGTAAAGGGGAAGAGGTTCATGTGTAACCCAGCTGGGTCCCAGTAGTATGGTAGGGGTGTAGGGGCTCACGCCCTGTCTCAGTGGAGGCGGAGTGAGTGTGGGACGGTGTGTCCCACGTTGGCCTGAAACCCTATCTCAGGGCCTGGAGGGTTCCTTAAGGGAGCGCCAGGTCAGGGGCCTAAGCTGTACATAGGTCATTTGAGGAGGATCTTCCTGTGTCTAGAGGACGGGGAGTGTCTGTAACCAGAACTCCGGCGGTCCTAGTGTTGGGCAGTACCGCTCCTAAGTGGAGGGTGCAGAAGTCCTGGCTCGCTGAGCATTTGACTGTCTAGAGTGCTTGACCATTTGTGGGGCCTCTGGAGGTCGTTCCCCGAGGAGGGGGGAAAACCGGGTTGGGGTGTGGCCTGACCTAATAGGGAGTACTGGAGGAGAGTGTGTCGCTGATACGCCGCTGGCGTGTGCTCTGTCTAGCCTGAGACATACTGGAACTGGAAGGGGGTGCAGAGGGACGGTATCCTTGCTTCTGACCCCGGTGTAACCTGAGGGTTTAGATCTTAGGTTGGGAGAGTAGGAAACTTCTAGGTCAAGAGGAATCTCTACCAAAGTGGATCAGCTGAAGAGACTGAGGGGGCTGCCCTTGCTGTGTGTTCTGGGGCTCACCTGCAGTTTGTTGTTTCCACCAAGGTAGAGGAAAGGGGGCTTTGCTGTGTGCTGTGTCCCCCCACCTGCTTGAAGAGTAACTGTGCTGTGTGCTTTGTACCTCAGAAGTGAAATAGTTTCCAGGTGGTAGACCAGTGATGGAGTGAGGTCCTGATCTGGTAGGAGAATTGTGTTCTTGTGAGTGCTTCTCTGTGAGGGTGCGGAAACCCAGAAGTAGAGGTAGGGTGGGGCATTCTTGCCCGTGACCTCTGGTCAACTTGAGGGTATGGTCCCTAGGTTGGTGGATCAGTGGTAGTTGTAGCTACACTGAGAGAGAGAGTGGAGAATGGCTATTGTATGCCAGGGGTTACTACCCCCCACTCTGTGGATTAGTTAGGACCTGTGATTTGGATGGCCTATGGCCTGGTCTTGGCTGTGGATGACTAGTGTGTACCAGTGGGGTACCCTAGTTGAGTCAGAGAGTTATTATTTGGAGGAAACCATGTAGGTTCAGAGTGGCGAAAAACTGGACGGTGTCCCTGCTGTGCAAGGCCGTGTCCGTGGTTTTGTCGCCCAAAGCAGTGAAGCCCATCAGTGGTGTGATTGGTCTACCCTGCGTTTTGGCTGGAAGGGGGTTGTGTTGGACCCGGCCCATTAGGCAGGTTCACCCCTAGACTTTTTGCGTTTTCCTAGCCTATTTATGGAACCTGGTATTTGTGATTTTAGGCCTCTGCGCACTTTTTCACTGTGGTACAGTGTAAAGTGCTTGAGCTCTCTGTGGATGAATGGTGAGTGACCTGCCCTCCCATAGGAATGAATGGGGAATATGTATGCCCATGGTAGTTCCTGATGCGTGGGGAGTGCAGGGGCGAGTTTGGTATGAGAGAACTCGTGAGAATGAATGCCGCAAAATGATGTATGCGACATGGCTGTGTCTAGTCTAGAAGTCCTACTTTTGGAAGTTGGCATATTTGTGCAAGTTGGTGCTAGCGTGTGATTGGCTGGTGAGCCTGGCCCAGAGTGCATGGGCCTGCTTGTGGATTGACTGTCTGGTTTGAGGATGACAGGAGCTGGAGAGCCCAGGAGGTTGTCTGAAGTCAGCCCATGGATGAAAGGCAGCATCTGCTGCCAGGGAAGTGGGAGGAGATGGCACCTGATAGTGAAGGGCTGTTCCTGTGTAACTACAAAGCTGGCTCCACCTCCCGCTGGGCGACTGACACCTCTGTCCCTGATACTGAAGGGGACTTCCCTCTAAACCAGTCCAGCTGGTTCTCACACTGCCTGCTTCAAAGGACTTCAAAGAACTTCAAAGGTTTTGCACTGTATAAAAAGGGGTTGTATCCCCTTCCAAATTGTTCTTGTTTTCTAACTCGAATCTGCCAGGGGCATGCTGCTGCTGGGGCTCAGGGGGATCCCTGGGCCCTGCCCAGCTCTTGGACTTCTGATGGACTGCTGGGGGACTCTTCCTGGCTGTCCCCCTGCCTGGCTGCACCTTTGAGGACTTTTTGCTGGACTTTATTTTGGCCCTGGAAGCCTTAACCTGTAATGCCCTGCAGCTGCTGGGACCCTCCTTGCTGTGGGGGTTCTTTCTGGGGCGTTTTGGCGCTTTCTGGGCTCCCCAGCGCCTCGTGGGCGTTTTCTTAACCGGATTGCTGGCAGAGCGCTGTGGTTATCCCGTGGGGGAAAGCGCTCCTGCCCTGTGGCTGCCCGAGTGCTTCGTGTGCACTCTTATCGGATTTGCGGGTGCCACCCCGACTATGGCGCCCTTTGCGAGTGCCTACCTCGCCTATCTATTTTATTCTAGTCTCGAGGGTGTCCACCCCTCGGTTTGCCCTTCTTAATCACCGCCGCGGCCCCTTCGCGCCGCCATCAGGAGGCCAGGCAT
This sequence comes from Lissotriton vulgaris, assembly GCF_964263255.1. Classification (NCBI taxonomy): domain Eukaryota; kingdom Metazoa; phylum Chordata; class Amphibia; order Caudata; family Salamandridae; genus Lissotriton; species Lissotriton vulgaris. The sequence continues at coordinate 1,720,224,516 of NC_141691.1, read as the reverse complement.
CGTTCTGCCTGACACGGGGCGGGACTTCCGGTTTTCGGAGGAAGTCCCGCCCGCCGCCGCGCACCGATTGGCTGCCGGATCCCGTGGTGTATGGAGGAGCCCCGGGTCCCAGGAGGGGGCCCGGGTGAAGCACCGCAGCAGTGAAGGACCCGAGGCGGCCCCCGCTGCTGGCGAGAGAGAGACGGAATGCCTTGGAGCCACGAAGGCTCCACGTAGAGTCCCGGTCCCGGGATGGGGGACCGGGTGAAGGGCGAAGCGGAGAACCGGCGAGCGCCTGACCGCCGGTGAGTGGGGCTCTGATCGAGGCGGTTGGGGGGGTGTGTCGGGCATGCTTTCGGTGCCGCCCCCGTGACCTGGGCCCTGTCCTCCCTTTCTGCTGCCCGAGCAGGGCAGCGCGCTTGGTGTTCAGAGTCCCCTGAGAGGGACTCCAACAGAGTTGGTGCTTGGGCGGCCCCGGTTGGCAGTGGGCCGCCCCAACGTGGTGAAGAGCCTGTCGAAGCTCTTGCGACATCGGGGGCAGTTTGATAATTTCGCCCTGAGAGGTCCCTGGCCACATTCGTGAGATAGGGCGGCCCCGGATGGCAATGGGCCGCCCCAACGTTGTCCCGAGCCCCAGAGGGGGGCTCCAAAGACCCCACAGTTCTTTAAGAGCCTGCTAGGCTCAGGGGGGACATTTTTGTTGAGAGGGGATTTGTTGAAGAGCCTGTGTGGCTCCACCATTTGTGGCGCAATTCGCTAGAAGGGCTACTGAAGGCCCTGCCACAGTTTTGATGATTCTTCAGGTGCCCAGCACTTTGTGGGCACCTGCCACGTTTAGGCCTTTCTGTGATGTACACAGTTGCCCAGCACTTTGTGGGCAACTGCCACGTTTAGGCTTTTTGTACTCTTGGACTGGCGCTGCATGGCAGCGCGCCCTGACATTGGACACAGGGCGTCTGAGCCCCAACAAGGCCCTTGGCCTAGGGACTGCCACAGGTGGTGGCTTATGGGAGTCTGCGCAATGGTATGGTTATTGCACCTCTGAATGTGATCTTTGGCATCATGTGTTATTCCTGCACCTCTGAAGGTTCTTAGGCCTCATGTGATTTTTGCGCTATTGCTTTACTCTTGACACCTCTGAATGTTTGATGCATTATGTGTCTTTCTTCTCATGCGCTGCACCTCTGAATGTTTAGTCATCATGTGTCTTCTTGCGCTGCACCCCTGAATGTATTTTATTGCATCATGTGCCCTATTCTTAACACCTCTGAATGTGTTACTGCATCATGTGTCTTCCTTTCCATGCGCTGCACCTCTGAATGGTTAGTCATCATGTGTCTTCTTGCGCTGCACCCCTGAATGTAGTTTATTGCATCATGTGCTCTATTCTTACTCCTCTGAATGTAGGTTATTGCATCATGGGTAATGTGTCCTTTTCCTAGACCCCTAAATGTGGTTATTCTTAGGTGGTTGTCTTTTCTACTCCTCTGAATGTAGGTTTATTGCATCATGAGTAATGTATTCTTTCTTAGACCCCTAATGCTGTGTGATACTTAGGTGGTTCTTCTTTCTTAGTACAGGTGGTCCTAGTAAGGTCCTGGTTCCTGTTACCAGTGGTTACTGGTTGTTATCTTTGTGATTACCATTTTATGTTTTATTATTTCTTATTCTAGAGGTGCTATATCTGACTATGACAGTGGCCCTTGTGGCCCTGTCTTGTGTACATAATCCCTGTGAATATTGCCCGTGCCAGTTGGCACCATGTATATGTGTGATTTTATCTGATGTGTTTTTACAATACAAAAGTTATTTTTTTAATAACCTTGTGTGGAGTCTCTTCTGTGGTGTGCCTAGTATGTTGTTGCTGTTGTGCGCTGGCGCAAATGCTTTACACATTGCCTCCGAGTTTAGCCTTACTGCTTGTGCCAAGCTACCAAGGGGGTGAGCAGAGGTTATCTTGGCGTGTGACTTCCTTGCCCTGACTAGAATGGTGGTTTCTGCCTGGCTTTGGCGTCAGCCTTAGCCTACCAGAAATAGCCAGTTCTAACAATCACCACCTGCCCATATTTCTTAGTGTTAGAGGGCAGGTAGTTCGTAGGGATCATCTCACTGTCTCCTAGCGAGACTAGGGTCATGTGAACGGGATCTCCACCCCCCGGGACCATCATTTCTTTTCCCAGGTGAACGCTAGTCACTTGTCGGGGCGGAGCACCAGTGGGTGCGGGTTTTCCAAACAGGCGACACTTGGGGTCACTGGATATGTGCCCAGGCTCGCCACATTTGAAACAATTGAAGGGCCCCTTTGGAACAGGTTTACCTGTCGGGGCCCCATTCTGCTTCGGAGGTGGGGGAGGCTGAGAACCCTGCTGCGGGCTCCCTTGGGAACTACTTTGGGGGCCTTTTTGGAACCCTTTCTGTTTTCCCCCTTTGTCCCCCCCACTCTTCTGCTGGGGACCCTGCCCACTCTTGGCGGAGTCTCCCACGGGACCCTTGTGGACCCTGGTGCTGAGCCAGCGGTCCGCCTCCTCAGCAAGCTTCCTCGGGTTGGACAGCTTGCTATCGATCAGGTGTTGGCGTAACTCAGGAAAACAGTGATCAGACAAGTGCTCCCATGCAATTAAATCAAAGAGACCTTGAAAATCATTAACTTTGATACCCTTCATCCAACCATCCAGTGCTCTGCAAAAGTAAGTCACATACTCCACATACGTATTCCCAGGCCGCTTAGTACATCCCCTAAACTTCTGTCTATACATTTCAGGGGTAAGCCCGTACCTGTTCATTAAAGCTTCTTTCATGTGGGCATAGGATCTCTGATTTTCAACGGGCAAATCTAGCAAGGTATCTCTCCCTTCGCTAAGGAACCTTCCCCACAACCCCGCTCCCCAATCCATGTCAGGGACCCGGTGGGAGGACATGGCTACCTCGTATGCCCTAAACCACTGTCCTATGTCATCCCCCCTAAAGAACTCTTTAACTACGTCCTTCGGGATGTGCACTCTTGACTCTACCTGCACTGGCGATGTGCTGCCACCAGAGGGAGGACGATCCAAGTCTCTCTCCTTGAGACTTATCTCCCTCATTTTTACTTCATAATCCATCTGGTGCTTTCGCTCTTCCAGCGCCATTCTTTTTGTTTCAAGCTCCAGCTGGATTTTCAATTCTGCCAGCTTTCTTTCGTGATTCCTCGTTTCCTTCCTGTCCGCCAGCTCCTCTGGCGACAGGCCTTTACCAAAGCTGTGCTCGCTGTCTCGTCGTTCGAGATCAATCAGATCCCCAAGTGCATTCTGCTCCTCCGTTGCATTCTGCTCGGCGAGGGCGTCTTGATCCTCCGGGGTCTTTCTGGACTCCACCCAGGCTTTCAGGGCCTTGTAGAGCTCTGGCTTGTTCTTGCAACCAGCGTGCGGAACCTTGAGTTTCCTACAGAAAAACTTCAGTTCAGTTTTGGAGTACTTATCCAGCTTTGCGGCGTCCCACTCCACCTCCAACACCTCGGAGGTTGTGGACTCTGCTCCATCCAGGCTCTTCGTGCCCGGCATGGTTTCTGCACTCGGAATCTTCTTTTTGGCAAAATTCAAAAAGCAAAGTCTGTGGCTAAGTAACCGGACCGTAATCCTTGTGTAGCGGTCAGAAGCTCAGGTATAGATACCGCAAGTGTAAATTCGAAATCCCACCGCTGCCACCAATGTAGGAAGGGGGAGGCTCTAGTTGGCGCAGTGCAACACTAGCGACAAGCAGGGACTCTCTCTTCCTCGTCAGGGCTGAGGGTTACCTTCCAGACAACCTCTGCTTACCCTCTAGGTAGTGTGGCTTAAGCAGTCGTAGGCTAATCTTTGGGGCACATAGGGTTAAACACTTGCAATAGTACACCTTTACAACCAACCCACCACACAACGAGACCAGACTGTATTCTGTAAAAATATATATCTTTATATAGATTTTAAGCAGGCTTGTGAATACAGTCAACGTACTTTATGATAACGGTTGCAAGTTTACTTAGTTCAGGTTACCACAGTTCTTATGCAGTTCTCTTGAGGCCCGTAGGCCGGTGTTAACCAAAGTTCTTGTGGAGCCGGCGGCTTCCAGGGGATCTGTCCCACGTCGCGTTGCCTTCCCGGGGTCGCTGATCGTTGCGGCTCTTCAGCCGAGCAGGTCACTGGTCATCCGGGGCAGCGGTGTTCTGTGGCGGCAGGGTCCTCTCCGTGTCGTTCGCTCCGACCCTGGAGGCGGCGGCTATGCGGCGGTGGCAAGTGGCAGTACGGTCCCCAAGTGCAGGACGTACCCAGCCAAGTGCCGGGGCAGCTGTGGGCTCACAGCTGGGCTGTCGGGCAGGCTACCGACCTTGCGGATTCTCACAGGGCAACTGTCCGTCTTTGCAGGTGAGTGGCTGCTCGTTATGCAGTCCCCTCGAGAGCTTGGACCGGACGGGTCTTCCTTTGCTTTGCTCTCGGGCTCCCGGTGCAGTTGCGGTCACGGTGTTCGGGCCAGCGGCGGCTGGTCCTTACTTTGCTCTCGCTGTTGCTTTGGGCCCCGGTCACGGTGGTCAGGTGGGTGTCGTTGCCTTGGAGGAGATTCCTCCGTCGGTGCTGCGGCGATGGTCAGCACCCGCAGTCGCCTTCTTCCAAGGGGGTAGCGTCCACTGGTCCTGGGACGCTGGTCAGGGGGCAAGTTCAGTTGCAAGCCCTTGGAGATCTCTTTAGCAGAGTTTGGCACAAAGTAAAGCAAAAGTCTTTTCGTAGTCTTTTCTTCTTCCTCTCCTTCAGCAGCAAGGCACCAGACACAGGCAAGAGTCAGCACCCTTCCTTGTCTCTCACGGTCCTTCTCGTAGGGCAGAGTCCTTCTGTGGCCCAAACCGGATCTAATTTTCAAGGAGCAGGGCTCCTTCTTTTATAGGCCAATTCTTTTGTTCTCGCAGGCCAGGGGGGGCCTTTGCATAGCCACTCTCAGTCTTTGAGTACCCCAGTGGGTGTACTCCGGCTTCTGCTTTCAGTGTGAGGGGCAGGCGCATCAGACGCCCCACAGGAGGTGGAGCCAGCATTGTCCAGACAGGGGTGGCCAGAGTACCTTGTTGATGGGGGCTGCGCCCTTCCTGGGCCAGGCGTCGGCAGAGTCATCCGCCGCTCCCCAGGAGGGTGGAGCCAGCATTGTGGTGGTCGAGCACAGCTACAGTTCGAGTCAAGAGGCACTCCTACCTCCCACTAAGGTGTAATCTGCGCATTCACCACCTGTCATCCCTCCAGCCCTGTCACTCACACATCCCAGACAGTCAGATACACATACCAGCAGAGGCGGGCTGAAATGGCTAAGCAAGCAAATGCTAACTTTCTAAAAGTAGCATTTGCAAACCCAGGATACTAAAATAAACTTGACTACAAGAAATATCTTATCATCCTGAGTTCAGGCATACTAAACATGACTCGCTACCATGCTCCTTGAGCCTGCGGGGATTATAGGGTGTAATAATTCCAGCAGCTCAGTCTGGCCTAATGGAGCAGGTAGCCTTCAATAGTGAAATACGGTCTTGGTTGTAAGTCACAACTAGGACATGCCACGCATATCAGGGCTTGTCCTACCTTACACCTACAACGCACCCTGCCCGCAGGCCTACCATAGGGGTGACTAACATGTAGTCAAGGGAAGGGTCGGTGCTGGCAAGTGGGGACACTTGCCCAGCTAGCGTGACAGTACGAGACCGCACGCGGGTTCTGCGGTCGCAGTTCCCAGACACATCTTTACGGCTGCCTCGGTGGGTGGCGCAACCAGCGCTGCAGGCCCACCAGCAGTATTGGCATCTACAAGCCCCGGCACTCTCTCGTGCACTTTACTAGGGACTAACAGTAAATCCAAAGAACCAATCATGGAGACCAATCGCATGTACAATTTACAGTAGGGAGCACTTGCACTGCGGCACGGATCAGCCGTGGCGCAGTGCCCTGAGTATCGGAAAACCAGCAAAACATCGGAGGCACATCAGCAAAAAGTGGAAGGGAGACTCACGCCAAGGTGCCAGGTCTAACAATATTCATATGGATATGTTACATTCAAGTGTTTCAGAAATACTACACTATACTGTAAATACCTTATAGATTTATGCTGTAGCACTTCCTTATAGTTGTGCAGTTTACATTCGCCATACAGTAGTAATGTATTCATTCATTCATTTACGAACTACACATTCATTCTGACAAACTTTTACAGACTAACATTGAAATATAGTTCTTTCTTTGAGTAGTGTAGGTAGTTCAAAAAAGAACATTTTTTTTTGCATTTTTAGCTTTCTTTTTTTTGTATTTTTTGTATTGAGGTGAACGGACTGTTCCCCGTAACATAAAAGTTCGCCACAATAAATGCAGAGGATTTTAACTTCACTAAAATAATGTTCGATGTGTGGTTGTGGACTGCTTTCCACAGGTGGTGCAGTTGATGTACTTGCTACAGCAGCAGGTGGGTCCTCTTGCGACCTCCATGTTGCAGCTCTTGCAAATTTGTTGGGATGCAAGGTCTTCACATGCCGTACCATACTTGCACTGGCAAATGAATATTTTTTTGCAGGATTGCTCCTGGAAAGTGTAGTTTGGCAAATTTTACAGGTCACAAGAGTTGCATTGACCTTTTTTTTCCCCTTCAGTAAATTCTCCATTAGATGAGTGGCTGAAAGATGAGTCCATAGGTGTTGTCATCGTTATAATTTGACAGGCTTCAGAGAAGCGATACTTCTTCTTACAAAGTCAAAGTAGAAAGATCTAAATAGGAGGGGTCTTTCAAGAGTTGGAATAGGAAATGTTATGAAGCAATCTAATCTCTTCTTTTTAAGTCAGATGCCTTTGCGTACCCTTACGGTGCTTTTACGGTGCTCTTATGATGCGAGTGCAAAATATGTACTTCCTCGATTTGTGCAATTGTTTTTAAAAGTAATGTACGCTTATTATAAGTTAAAAAAATAGTTTCATGATTATCTCAGATAATGTTTTCCCTTAATATGTACATTAAATACATAAATATATGTTTTTGAACAATTAGAAACTTTTGCGCCGTTTTCGTACGGGACACCGTACACGACGTCACATGCAAGTGTAGATGCGAAGTGTAATGTCAAAGTGCATTTGTGACGTGTATGCACAGAGTATAAATTACTGTACAAAGTATAGTGCAATCATTGTGCGCGTATGGCAAGATTATCCCCCCCAAAAAAGAAACCAATGAAAAAGTAATTATATAGAATTTATTTTTAATATTTAGAAAGAAAAATGTAATTAATAGACAAAACTTTTTTTATTTAGTTTTATTATTTTACATTAAGAATATGAAATATAACTTTAAAAAAATAAACATAAATATTTATACAAAAAATGGAGGAAATTAGCATAAAAAAAAAGAAATATAATAATTAATACATTTAAAAACGTATCATTTACAAAACCTTTGAAATTCACTGAAAACAACAGAGGTTTCACACACGTTATAGTTAGGAATTAGCATTTAAAAAACTTTAGAAATTCACAGAAAAAAAACATAGGTTTAACACATGTTATAGTTAGCTGGACATTTTACTCATACAAAACCTTTGCAATTCCCCCGTTATAGTAAGTTCAGCTAACTATGACTCGCGCACCTGCAATGCACTGCTGATGACGTCACATATTACATCACTCATGACATGGTCAGTGACATCACTCATGACATCACTGATGACATCTCAAATGACATCACTGATGACATCATCCAGTGAATGTGTGTCTTTCTGAAAAATAAATATTTTTGATATGTATATCTAAAGGTCGATGGAAGAATAAATGGGTAAATAACTGTCTACCAGGTACCTCCAGTAAGTGCCACACACCTGGATTTCTGAGAGTGGTCAGAGGCTTGGGGGATGAAGTCCACTTGTGTCCTGAGATACTCAGGACACAAGAGGACCTCATCGCCCCACCAGCTGTGCGCCAAGAGGTGCGTTTGCAGAGTGGTGTAAAAAGGGGCATGGCCTCAGACCACCTCTCTGCAAACCAGCTATGTAGTGCTTACTGGAGGTACCTAGTTGGCTCGTTGGCCCCCAGGGACCCTCAGTATTCACAGGGACTTAATTCCCCAATTTTGAACGCACCTGGGGCGACGTTTGCAGAGTGCTTGGCCTCTCCGTTGGGGACTGTGGGGGGAGCCCCAAAACCCCCATGGTGCCGCCGGCTCCCCGCCTTCTGCAGGAGCCAATCCTGCTTTGCTCGATTGAAGCGAGATCAGGTTTACCTGCTCTTGCTTCAATCAAGCAAAGCAGAGTTTGCTATGGCAGGGAGGGAGCTGTGCTCCCGACCAGCCATAGCAAATGGCAATGTCCCGGGGGTGTCCACCCCAGGACATTGCAGGAGCCGGCCCGGGGGGTGGCGGTCCCCAGGGCCATCATGGGCTCCAGGAGGGGGGCCGCATGGCCCCCCTCCCTTCATTTCTAATGCCCCAGGGAGGTGGTGGACCCCAGGGGGTGAGTGTCCATAACGGACCCCCGAATTTGAATATTTAGTGCCCCGGGGAGGTGGTGGTCCCCGGAGCGTGTGGGGGGGGCTCAAGCCCCCCCGCACACATTTTTTTTAAAACAGAGTCCTGGGGAGGTGGCGGTCCAAGGGACTGCGGGGGGCGTATGCCCCCGCGGTTAATTGGGAAAGCCCCAGGGAGTGGTGGTCCCCAGGGCTGCGTGCCCCCGCAAATCATTAACGAAGTCCTGGGGAGGTGGCGGTCCCCATGGCTGTGGGGGCCCCCGCTATATAATTTGGGATTGCCCCCGGGACCTGGCCCACCCGCAGGCCTAACAATAATAACGCTTCTTTTCCTCAGCGCAAATTCTGAAGTTTTGGGGTTTTTTTTAAATGCTTTTTGGGGCACTGGGGTTCCCCCTCAGCAGGCCTAGCGGTCAGGGTGTTTCTACCCTGCCCCCTTTTCTTGTTTTTTTATGTTTTTTTCACTGTTTTCTTGTGACTCGGTTACAGAGTCACAAGATTGCTGCCAACACTTTCTGGTTTGGAGTGTTGGCAGCCAATCAGACGTCAGCTCGTGCCTGGGAGGAGTCGCGACTCGTCCTCGGTGCTCAGATATCGATATTTTTTAAATTGTTCAGCAACTTCTGAACGGATTTACACCATTTAAAGAAAGGGCTCTTTCTTAACCAAGACCTACCTTTTTGCCAAATCTGGTGTAATTCCATTCAGCAGTTTGGGCTGTAGCTATGACTAAAGTTCCTATGGAAATTAACATCGGGAAAACGCGTTTTGGGACCCCTTTTTTCTCTGCACCTCGAAACTTTCCAGACAAGAGCTGACCGGAACGGGCCATCTTTTTTTAAACTTTCACGAAGATTCGTCCGCCAGTAGGTAATATGCACATTGTGGTAAATATTGTATATTGTAATATTGTAATACATTTAAAAATGCATTTTATAATATTTATATATTTTATATTTTTTTGTATCATATTTTCCTCTCTGTTGTTTAACATTTTAGATGAATATGAAATCATCAACTGTATCCTTGTATTGAAACAGTCATAGTATTCATCATGGACCGATTACCTATTTAAAGGATATCAATTGGGTTAGGATTATACCTACAATGGTGAAGGGACACCACACCGAGTGAAATCAAATATACGATTGAATATAGAACATGTATATAAAGAACACAAAAAGGATAAAAAAAAAGCAAAAAAGACGGCTCTGGAGTAAACTAAGTAAGGAAAAAACCAAAGACCTCATGTTGGACTCATATATTAGTATTTTGTCTATGTTTATCACAGGTGTTTTATGACGAGGTTCTGCATTATGTATAAAAAAATGGCGTTTGTTACCCTCTGCACATGTGAACAAGGGCAAGTGGTGCCCGAAACGCGTCAGGAGGAAAACAACAGAAAATAAAATACTTGCCTGAAGAATGTGGTTCGTGGTTCCTTTGGTGTTCGATGTAGCGAGTACAACGCTGGTGAGCAGAAGGAGGTTCCATTTGGATTTGCATATATATATATATATATATATATATATATATATATATATATATATATATATATATATATATATATATATATATACACACATATATATATATATATTACCTACTGGCGGTAGCTAGTAGGTAGTTATAGTTAGGACCTAGTTTCCATAGGAAATCGTCAACATTCTATTGGGAATAACTTTGGCGCTGGTTGATGAATCTCCGCGAATTTCTCAAAGAAGATGGCTTGCTACGCTCCGCTCCTTCCCTGAAAATCTCGGGAAGATTGGTCAAGCGGGGGCGAGAAAAAAGGGGGGTCCCAAAACGTGTTTTCCCCATGTTAATTTCCATTGGACCTTTAGACACGGATACAGCCCGAACCGCTGAACGGAATTACACCAAATTTGGGAAAATGGTAGGGTCTGGTACGCAGATCACGCTTTTGTTTAAATTTGAATTTGAATTTGAATTTAAAATTACTTTTAAAGCGCACGTTCGCCAGCGGCTTCATGGCGCTACAACAAACAGAAACAGGGTGGGCAAGCCCATACATGATAAATAATTCAGATTATGGGGGGAGTAGTTTAATTAAAGGCTTTAGAAAACAAAAGGGTCTTGAGTTGCTTTCTGAACTGGGGATAAAGAGTCAGGGTCCTAAGCTCAAGGGGGAGGGAATTCCAGAGGAGAGGGGCAAGGGTCGCAAATTTCGAACCGCCCCATTTCTTCCTCCGAAAACGCGGGACCGTAAGAAGGGACTGGGTGGATGAACGGAGGTCTCTAGTGGGGACGTAGGAGGTAATCTCAGAAGAGATGAAAGCTGGAGCCGTGCCCAGTCTCACTTTTGGACCTGTTGCAACCGCCTAAGACTATATGCAGGTATACTAGCATACAGGGCGTTGCCGTAATCCAGGCGGGAGATGACCATCGCCAAGGTGATCAGTTTAAGGGCTTGAAAAGAAAAGAAACGGGACACCTTGCGTATAGTACGCAGTGAGAGAAAGGCAGAGGACACCACGGAACTAACCTGGGAGTGAAGAGTGAGTTGTGGATTGAGCTTGATACCTAAAGTTTTAACTGAGGAAGAAGGGACAGGTGGGGAACCGAGAGAAGGGGGCCAGAACAAAGAAGACCAGGGGCTGGATGAACCACCTGTTAACACCAGTTCGGTCTTATCTGGGTTAAGTTTTAGATGGTTGTGGTTCATCCAGTCACGAATATGGGTCATAGTAGATTGGAAATTAGAAATAGAAGACAGAGAGGAAGAGAGATCAAAAACAAGTTGGAGGTCGTCAGCATAGTTATATACTGAGACCTCCATCTGCTGAAGAGAGAAGATGAGCGGGGCAATGTAAAGATTGAATAAGAGGGGAGAAAGAGAAGAGCCCTGGGGGACCCCGCACTGAACTTTCCGGAAATCTGCGGTAAAATCACCCAGGCGAACAGCCTGGGTGCGGTCCCTCAGGAAGGAGGATAACCAGACCAGTGCAGTACCTCCGATCCCCGCCGCCCTGACACGGGAGAGTAAGATGGTATGATCAACCGTGTCAAAGGCGGCTGAGAGGTCGAGCAGTACCAAGGCCTGGGTCTTATTGGTATCCATTCCCTCCCTGAGGTTGTCAAGGACCGAGAGTACCACAGACTCCGTAGAGTGTGCGGGGCGGAAACCGGCCTGGCGGGGGGCTAAGACCCCATGCATCTCCACAAAAGTGCTCAGGGTGCGAGTAACGTGGCGCTCGAGCACCTTTGCTAAGAATGGCAAAAGGGAGATGGGGCGGTAGTTGGCTGGGACCGAGGGGTCCGCACCAGGTTTCTTGAGAATGGGAACGATGATAGCAGTTTTCAGAGGGGTGGGCACCACACCCTGGGAGAGTGAACTGTTGAGGAGGTGAAGAGGGGGATCAGAGCATGAGGAAAAAATGTGCCGGAGGATGTGGGAGGGACAGGGATCAAGAGGGGAGCCAGACTTGACCAAGGGAATTATTGAAATGAAACATTCCTTAGTCAGCGGAGGAAAGGTGTCAAGATGACCCTTAGGGGGAGGACATCGAGGGTCCACGAACGTAGGAGAAGGAGGGGGAATGTTGGCCTTGATAATAGAAATTTTCTGAATAAAAAAATTATTAAGGGAGTGACAGAGTTCAGGTGAGGGAGTGGGTTTCAATGTAGCTCTGTCAGAGAATGCCAAGTTGTTAACAATCGAAAAAATTACTTTCGATTGATTCTCTGCGGCGAGGATTTTGGAGGAGAAATAAGCTGTTTTAGCCCCTAAGATGGCCTGCTTATACTGGGCTAAGGTGTTGATAAACTCCAGTCTTAGTAGGGGACAGTAATTTCTCCTCCAGGCACGCTCAGCTCTGCGTATCGCTAATTTGGCAGTCTTAAGATCCTCATTAAACCACAGGTTGGCATCCTTCTCCCGCTTAGATGTGACCCGCTTGAGTGGGGCAATAGAGTCACACCCAGAAGTGAGCCACTGGTTGATGTAGGCGGCTTGGGAGAGGGTGGATAACCCCTGTAGTGAGGGGCAGGAGGTCATAAGTGAGTCGGAGAGGTTGTCTAGATCTACTCGTCCCCAAGCCCGGACCCACACGTTTTTAGGAAGTGGAGGTTTGATCGGGGGATATATAGAAAGGGTAAAAGAAATCAAATGATGATCCGACCAGGAGCAGGGTAAAATAGAAACAGAGTTTACAGGGCAGTTCAAAGACCAGATCTGGTCAAGCACATGTCCTTTAACATGGGTGGGGGAGTGGATGTGAGGTGTAAAGTTAAAAGAACAGAGGGTTTCAGAAAATTCCTTAGAGGAAGTACACTCAGCCGGATCCAACGGCCAGAAATTAAAATCGCCCAGGAGCAGGATGGAAGAGTTGTTAATAGCAACTGTAGCTAGTACTTCCAGAAAGGACGAAAGGAACAATGAAGGTGATTGGGGGGGACGGTAAATAAGTAAACAAGTAAGAGGAGGAGAAATAGAGGTGGTCCGAATGGCCAGGTACTCGGTCGTAGCAATATCAGGCAGAGGGAGAATTTGAAAGGAAAGGTCAGCTCGGGCAATAAGCGCTACTCCTCCCCCAGCCCTGCCGTTGAGACGGTCCGAGCGTAGGGCGTAATATGAAGCAGGCAGGGTAGCTAAGAGGGCGGGGAGGGAATCATCACGAAACCAAGTTTCTGTGAGAAACAGCAAGTCTGGGGCATGAAGGTCCAGCAGCACTGATAACTCATGCGAGTGTGCTACAGCGGATCGGGTATTAAGATAAAAGGCTTTGAGAGTTTTGGTGGGTACCAAGTTGGTAGTAACCATCGGAGGATTAATAGGGGTATGGTGGGGGGGAGAGGAAACATGTGACGGGGACAAGCCAAGTGAGGATATAAGGGAAATGATGGAGGCGGTTAGAGGCCAAAGGCCCTGTAGACTACAAAGGTCTACTGGGGAGTAGGTGAGCGAAAGGGCAGAATGACGTGCCCCTAGCCCCGGCCGGCCGCGGACGGGCGCAGACGGGCTTGACTTATGCGCGACTTCGGCGCGAAGTCGGCGCTCCCGCTGCGCTCGTCCGCTGCGCTTGCTCCAGGTTGCCATATATATCTGGTTGCCGTGAGCCACTAGACCGCTGACCTGCACGGTGGAGAGGCAGGGCGGAAGTGGAGCAGGACCAGGCAGGAAGTGTCGCTCGTGGGCTGACCCTCCGCTCAAACGGCACACAGCCGGGGCGGACCGGGGTCAAGAGCGAGAAGATGGAGGTAGGTTCCTCAACAGCAGAGTATCAATGAAGGTTCGAGTTAGCCTGCATAAATGCACACGCGAGCGCGCAGCGCTATAGTCTCATTCCAATTATTTAAAATATGCCAGGTACACAGCACCGCTATCAGTCAGCGAGCTGAGCGAGGTAAAATGCATAAAATCAAGGTTCGAATAGCGTGGGAGCGCGTGAGCAGCCTGCCACCGCTAGAATCTGTAAAAGTTGTCTGAGCGCGGGGGGAAGCAGGAACAAACAAATACCTGGGATACTGCAGCCACTAGACCGCTGACCTGCACGGTGGAGAGGCAGGGCGGAAGTGGAGCAGGACCAGGCAGGAAGTGTCGCTCGTGGGCTGACCCTCCGCTCAAACGGCACACAGCCGGGGCGGACCGGGGTCAAGAGCGAGAAGATGGAGGTAGGTTCCTCAACAGCAGAGTATCAATGAAGGTTCGAGTTAGCCTGCATAAATGCACACGCGAGCGCGCAGCGCTATAGTCTCATTCCAATTATTTAAAATATGCCAGGTACACAGCACATGGTGTAAATCCCTCCAGTAGTTGCTGAGAAAATTAAAGTTGAAATCAATTATATATCTATAAGCGCGCACCCTGCGCGCACCTTGCCGTGCACGAGCTTCATGCTGATTGGCTGCCACTGTCTGTCAACACTCTAAAACAGAAATTGTTGGCAGCCATCTTGTGCCTCAGTAGACTGAAGCACAGGAAAGCAGAAAAACCAAGGTGTAGAACTCGAAAAAGGGGCAGGGTAGAAGCACCCTGACCCCCTAGGTCTGCTGTGACGCAGCGGTGGTGCAAAAGATGCGGCATGGTGCGGGCTATTTACAACGTGGCGCATCTGGTTCCGTCATGGCCCCGCCCGTTCTTCAGATCGTCAGCGCAGGCGCGAATCTCTTTGTCCCTTACTCTCCTTCCTTATGTTCATCCTCACTCCCCTTCTGTCACTCCTCCTCCTTTACTTTCTTTTCCATACTGCTCTTCCCATAATTTTTAATCTCCCTTAACTCACTACCCTACCTTTAGACACCTTGGGGCAGATTTACAAGCCCCTTACACCTGTTTTGCGCCGCCGTTGCGTCACTTTTGTGACGCAGCGGCGGTGCAAAAGATGCGCCATGGTGTGGGCTATTTACAACGTGACGCATCTGGTTCCGTCATGGTCCCGCCCGTTCTTCAGAACGTCAGCGCAGGCGCGAAATCAGCGCTGCGCAGGCGTGCCGGGAGGGCCATTACGGAACCACTCCGTCACCAGCGCAGCCCACCCGAGGGCTATGACGGAGCGGTTCCGTCATAAGCGTGGGAGGGGTTAAAGGATTGTTGTACATCAAACAGCCGACGTCCATTGTATATCAAGAGAGATGAAACCATGCACACATTCGACCACAATTGTACAACACACGGTATAGTTAGGAATTAGCATTTAAAAAACCTTTGAAATTCACTGAAAAAAACATAGGTTTTAAACACGTTATAGTTAGGAAGTTGCAATTAAAAAACCTATGAAATTCACTGAAAAAACCATAGGTTTTACACACGTTATAGTTAGGAAGTAGCATTTACAAAACCTATGAAATTCACTGAAAAAACCATAGGTTTGACACATGTTATAGTTAGCTGGATATTTTACTCATATAAAACCAATGAAATTCCCCCGTTATAGTTACTTCAGCTAACTATAACTTGCGCGCCCGCAATGCACTGCTGATGACTTCACATATTACATCACTCATGACATGGTCAGTGACATCACTCATGACATCACTGATGACATCTCAAATGACATCACTGATGACATCATCCTTGTGGAAGAGTGGCAGACCTTCACCCACCCTAATATAACCTTTATTACACACACTCAAAAATAGAAAATAACATTTTCAATACAATAGCCATACCAATGCCACTTAGAACACACCTATTTAGTAATTTGAAGATCTATATACACAACCACTTATTCATCAACAGACATATACAGTCACTCATATATTATATACAGTCACTCATATATGTATTCAGTCATCATATGTTCTTATACACTGATACATCCTGATCATCCTGTTACACACCGACACTCAACCATAGAGTTACTCACACATAACTTATATGTACTAGTTTAAAACATATGTACTTACTCAGAAATACACTATTAAAACAGTTATTCATTCACTTAGACAGTCATATATACACTCATACAGAAAAAAACAAATAATAACCTATATACCTACTCACCACACACACTCACTCACCCATACAGTCCAGCATATATGCTGCCTACAACACATACAAACAGTAAGTCACTCATTCATGCATCTATGCACTACGTAAGATCTCCCAACGAAGCATATTGACACTTAGACACTCAGACACTCCAACTAATAATCATACAAACAATAACCTATATAGACATTATGTATCACTCATATAGCTACTTACCAACACATGCAGCCACTTACACAGAAACTGAGAGACTGATACAGATATGTATATATTTAAACATTACTCACTAACCCATGTACTCATTAAGATATACTTAATCAGTCAGTTATACAATCTATATTTCACCTAAAAAGCAGCCATTTATACACGTATATACTCAATTCTTCTTACATCAATATTCAGATATACATATATAAAACATATTTAATTTTCAGAACTAACCCATTCACTGGATGATGTCATCAGTGATGTCATGAGTGATGTCACTGACCATGTCATGAGTGATGTAATATGTGAAGTCATCAGCAGTGCATTGCGGGCGCGCGAGTTATAGTTAGCTGAAGTAACTATAACGGGGGAATTTCATTGGTTTTATATGAGTAAAATATCCAGCTAACTATAACATGTGTCAAACCTATGGTTTTTTTCAGTGAATTTCATAGGTTTTGTAAATGCTACTTCCTAACTATAACGTGTGTAAAACCTATGGTTTTTTCAGTGCATTTCATAGGTTTTTTAAATGCAACTTCCTAACTATAACGTGTTTAAAACCTATGGTTTTTTCAGTGAATATATATATATATATATATATATATATACACACATGCATGCCGTGACTCCAATTGCACAAGTCATGTTTATTCAAATAAGTGCAGCAACAACTGACGAGTTTCGGAGCCTTAAGCTCCTTGATCATGGGTCAGGTTACGTTTAATTCCAGATCATTATAATACACCATGTGATTCACTGTGTCAAAAAAATAGAAAACAGACTCTCCATTGATGCCTAGATAAGGATTAACAAAAAGGGGTGGTGAGGGACAGAGTCTCTGAATTAAGCAGAAAGCTCTCACCCAGTCAAAAGATCAGGGCTAGATCCAACACCGTTTTTTAGCTCACTGCACCATCCCAGTTTCAGAACCTGGCTGTATGCAAATTAGTCTGTTCCTGTCCCAGTGCATGATGGGAACAGGACAAACCAAACTACAGAAGCCAATTCTTACACTGGGAAGGAAACAAGCTCCCGGGGACCGGTTTCTGGCATTACAGCCGTCTTCGGCCCGGTTTGCTTGAATCCTGATGGTGCAATGAGCAAGGGTCTCACATCTGAGAATACCCTTCCACGCTTAGGGTGGACAAAAATATTTACAAAAAGGGGTGGTGAGGGACAGAGTCTCTGAATTAAGCAGAAAGCTCTCACCCAGTCAAAAGATCAGGGCTAGATCCAACACCGTTTTTTAGCTCACTGCACCATCCCAGTTTCAGAACCTGGCTGTATGCAAATTAGTCTGTTCCTGTCCCAGTGCATGATGGGAACAGGACAAACCAAACTACAGAAGCCAATTCTTACACTGGGAAGGAAACAAGCTCCCGGGGACCGGTTTCTGGCATTACAGCCGTCTTCGGCCCGGTTTGCTTGAATCCTGATGGTGCAATGAGCAAGGGTCTCACATCTGAGAATACCCTTCCACGCTTAGGGTGGACAAAAATATTTACAAAAAGGGGTGGTGAGGGACAGAGTCTCTGAATTAAGCAGAAAGCTCTCACCCAGTCAAAAGATCAGGGCTAGATCCAACACCGTTTTTTAGCTCACTGCACCATCCCAGTTTCAGAACCTGGCTGTATGCAAATTAGTCTGTTCCTGTCCCAGTGCATGATGGGAACAGGACAAACCAAACTACAGAAGCCAATTCTTACACTGGGAAGGAAACAAGCTCCCGGGGACCGGTTTCTGGCATTACAGCCGTCTTCGGCCCGGTTTGCTTGAATCCTGATGGTGCAATGAGCAAGGGTCTCACATCTGAGAATACCCTTCCACGCTTAGGGTGGACAAAAATATTTACAAAAAGGGGTGGTGAGGGACAGAGTCTCTGAATTAAGCAGAAAGCTCTCACCCAGTCAAAAGATCAGGGCTAGATCCAACACCGTTTTTTAGCTCACTGCACCATCCCAGTTTCAGAACCTGGCTGTATGCAAATTAGTCTGTTCCTGTCCCAGTGCATGATGGGAACAGGACAAACCAAACTACAGAAGCCAATTCTTACACTGGGAAGGAAACAAGCTCCCGGGGACCGGTTTCTGGCATTACAGCCGTCTTCGGCCCGGTTTGCTTGAATCCTGATGGTGCAATGAGCAAGGGTCTCACATCTGAGAATACCCTTCCACGCTTAGGGTGGACAAAAATATTTACAAAAAGGGGTGGTGAGGGACAGAGTCTCTGAATTAAGCAGAAAGCTCTCACCCAGTCAAAAGATCAGGGCTAGATCCAACACCGTTTTTTAGCTCACTGCACCATCCCAGTTTCAGAACCTGGCTGTATGCAAATTAGTCTGTTCCTGTCCCAGTGCATGATGGGAACAGGACAAACCAAACTACAGAAGCCAATTCTTACACTGGGAAGGAAACAAGCTCCCGGGGACCGGTTTCTGGCATTACAGCCGTCTTCGGCCCGGTTTGCTTGAATCCTGATGGTGCAATGAGCAAGGGTCTCACATCTGAGAATACCCTTCCACGCTTAGGGTGGACAAAAATATTTACAAAAAGGGGTGGTGAGGGACAGAGTCTCTGAATTAAGCAGAAAGCTCTCACCCAGTCAAAAGATCAGGGCTAGATCCAACACCGTTTTTTAGCTCACTGCACCATCCCAGTTTCAGAACCTGGCTGTATGCAAATTAGTCTGTTCCTGTCCCAGTGCATGATGGGAACAGGACAAACCAAACTACAGAAGCCAATTCTTACACTGGGAAGGAAACAAGCTCCCGGGGACCGGTTTCTGGCATTACAGCCGTCTTCGGCCCGGTTTGCTTGAATCCTGATGGTGCAATGAGCAAGGGTCTCACATCTGAGAATACCCTTCCACGCTTAGGGTGGACAAAAATATTTACAAAAAGGGGTGGTGAGGGACAGAGTCTCTGAATTAAGCAGAAAGCTCTCACCCAGTCAAAAGATCAGGGCTAGATCCAACACCGTTTTTTAGCTCACTGCACCATCCCAGTTTCAGAACCTGGCTGTATGCAAATTAGTCTGTTCCTGTCCCAGTGCATGATGGGAACAGGACAAACCAAACTACAGAAGCCAATTCTTACACTGGGAAGGAAACAAGCTCCCGGGGACCGGTTTCTGGCATTACAGCCGTCTTCGGCCCGGTTTGCTTGAATCCTGATGGTGCAATGAGCAAGGGTCTCACATCTGAGAATACCCTTCCACGCTTAGGGTGGACAAAAATATTTACAAAAAGGGGTGGTGAGGGACAGAGTCTCTGAATTAAGCAGAAAGCTCTCACCCAGTCAAAAGATCAGGGCTAGATACAACACCGTTTTTTAGCTCACTGCACCATCCCAGTTTCAGAACCTGGCTGTATGCAAATTAGTCTGTTCCTGTCCCAGTGCATGATGGGAACAGGACAAACCAAACTACAGAAGCCAATTCTTACACTGGGAAGGAAACAAGCTCCCGGGGACCGGTTTCTGGCATTACAGCCGTCTTCGGCCCGGTTTGCTTGAATCCTGATGGTGCAATGAGCAAGGGTCTCACATCTGAGAATACCCTTCCACGCTTAGGGTGGACAAAAATATTTACAAAAAGGGGTGGTGAGGGACAGAGTCTCTGAATTAAGCAGAAAGCTCTCACCCAGTCAAAAGATCAGGGCTAGATCCAACACCATTTTTTAGCTCACTGCACCATCCCAGTTTCAGAACCTGGCTGTATGCAAATTAGTATGTTCCTGTCCCAGTGCATGATGGGAACAGGACAAACCAAACTACAGAAGCCAATTCTTACACTGGGAAGGAAACAAGCTCCCGGGGACCGGTTTCTGGCATTACAGCCGTCTTCGGCCCGGTTTGCTTGAATCCTGATGGTGCAATGAGCAAGGGTCTCACATCTGAGAATACCCTTCCACGCTTAGGGTGGACAAAAATATTTACAAAAAGGGGTGGTGAGGGACAGAGTCTCTGAATTAAGCAGAAAGCTCTCACCCAGTCAAAAGATCAGGGCTAGATCCAACACCGTTTTTTAGCTCACTGCACCATCCCAGTTTCAGAACCTGGCTGTATGCAAATTAGTCTGTTCCTGTCCCAGTGCATGATGGGAACAGGACAAACCAAACTACAGAAGCCAATTCTTACACTGGGAAGGAAACAAGCGCCCGGGGACCGGTTTCTGGCATTACAGCCGTCTTCGGCCCGGTTTGCTTGAATCCTGATGGTGCAATGAGCAAGGGTCTCACATCTGAGAATACCCTTCCACGCTTAGGGTGGACAAAAATATTTACAAAAAGGGGTGGTGAGGGACAGAGTCTCTGAATTAAGCAGAAAGCTCTCACCCAGTCAAAAGATCAGGGCTAGATCCAACACCGTTTTTTAGCTCACTGCACCATCCCAGTTTCAGAACCTGGCTGTATGCAAATTAGTCTGTTCCTGTCCCAGTGCATGATGGGAACAGGACAAACCAAACTACAGAAGCCAATTCTTACACTGGGAAGGAAACAAGCTCCCGGGGACCGGTTTCTGGCATTACAGCCGTCTTCGGCCCGGTTTGCTAGAATCCTGATGGTGCAATGAGCAAGGGTCTCACATCTGAGAATACCCTTCCACGCTTAGGGTGGACAAAAATATTTACAAAAAGGGGTGGTGAGGGACAGAGTCTCTGAATTAAGCAGAAAGCTCTCACCCAGTCAAAAGATCAGGGCTAGATCCAACACCGTTTTTTAGCTCACTGCACCATTCCAGTTTCAGAACCTGGCTGTATGCAAATTAGTCTGTTCCTGTCCCAGTGCATGATGGGAACAGGACAAACCAAACTACAGAAGCCAATTCTTACACTGGGAAGGAAACAAGCTCCCGGGGACCGGTTTCTGGCATTACAGCCGTCTTCGGCCCGGTTTGCTTGAATCCTGATGGTGCAATGAGCAAGGGTCTCACATCTGAGAATACCCTTCCACGCTTAGGGTGGACAAAAATATTTACAAAAAGGGGTGGTGAGGGACAGAGTCTCTGAATTAAGCAGAAAGCTCTCACCCAGTCAAAAGATCAGGGCTAGATCCAACACCGTTTTTTAGCTCACTGCACCATCCCAGTTTCAGAACCTGGCTGTATGCAAATTAGTCTGTTCCTGTCCCAGTGCATGATGGGAACAGGACAAACCAAACTACAGAAGCCAATTCTTACACTGGGAAGGAAACAAGCTCCCGGGGACCGGTTTCTGGCATTACAGCCGTCTTCGGCCCGGTTTGCTTGAATCCTGATGGTGCAATGAGCAAGGGTCTCACATCTGAGAATACCCTTCCACGCTTAGGGTGGACAAAAATATTTACAAAAAGGGGTGGTGAGGGACAGAGTCTCTGAATT
Organism: Lissotriton vulgaris; assembly: GCF_964263255.1. Taxonomy (NCBI): domain Eukaryota; kingdom Metazoa; phylum Chordata; class Amphibia; order Caudata; family Salamandridae; genus Lissotriton; species Lissotriton vulgaris. The sequence continues at coordinate 1,720,203,035 of NC_141691.1, read as the reverse complement.
AAGCAGAAAGCTCTCACCCAGTCAAAAGATCAGGGCTAGATCCAACACCGTTTTTTAGCTCACTGCACCATCCCAGTTTCAGAACCTGGCTGTATGCAAATTAGTCTGTTCCTGTCCCAGTGCATGATGGGAACAGGACAAACCAAACTACAGAAGCCAATTCTTACACTGGGAAGGAAACAAGCTCCCGGGGACCGGTTTCTGGCATTACAGCCGTCTTCGGCCCGGTTTGCTTGAATCCTGATGGTGCAATGAGCAAGGGTCTCACATCTGAGAATACCCTTCCACGCTTAGGGTGGACAAAAATATTTACAAAAAGGGGTGGTGAGGGACAGAGTCTCTGAATTAAGCAGAAAGCTCTCACCCAGTCAAAAGATCAGGGCTAGATCCAACACCGTTTTTTAGCTCACTGCACCATCCCAGTTTCAGAACCTGGCTGTATGCAAATTAGTCTGTTCCTGTCCCAGTGCATGATGGGAACAGGACAAACCAAACTACAGAAGCCAATTCTTAGACTAGGAAGGAAACAAGCTCCCGGGGACCGGTTTCTGGCATTACAGCCGTCTTCGGCCCGGTTTGCTTGAATCCTGATGGTGCAATGAGCAAGGGTCTCACATCTGAGAATACCCTTCCACGCTTAGGGTGGACAAAAATATTTACAAAAAGGGGTGGTGAGGGACAGAGTCTCTGAATTAAGCAGAAAGCTCTCACCCAGTCAAAAGATCAGGGCTAGATCCAACACTGTTTTTTAGCTCACTGCACCATCCCAGTTTCAGAACCTGGCTGTATGCAAATTAGTCTGTTCCTGTCCCAGTGCATGATCGGAACAGGACAAACCAAACTACAGAAGCCAATTCTTACACTGGGAAGGAAACAAGCTCCCGGGGACCGGTTTCTGGCATTACAGCCGTCTTCGGCCCGGTTTGCTTGAATCCTGATGGTGCAATGAGCAAGGGTCTCACATCTGAGAATACCCTTCCACGCTTAGGGTGGACAAAAATATTTACAAAAAGGGGTGGTGAGGGACAGAGTCTCTGAATTAAGCAGAAAGCTCTCACCCAGTCAAAAGATCAGGGCTAGATCCAACACCGTTTTTTAGCTCACTGCACCATCCCAGTTTCAGAACCTGGCTGTATGCAAATTAGTCTGTTCCTGTCCCAGTGCATGATGGGAACAGGACAAACCAAACTACAGAAGCCAATTCTTACACTGGGAAGGAAACAAGCTCCCGGGGACCGGTTTCTGGCATTACAGCCGTCTTCGGCCCGGTTTGCTTGAATCCTGATGGTGCAATGAGCAAGGGTCTCACATCTGAGAATACCCTTCCACGCTTAGGGTGGACAAAAATATTTACAAAAAGGGGTGGTGAGGGACAGAGTCTCTGAATTAAGCAGAAAGCTCTCACCCAGTCAAAAGATCAGGGCTAGATCCAACACCGTTTTTTAGCTCACTGCACCATCCCAGTTTCAGAACCTGGCTGTATGCAAATTAGTCTGTTCCTGTCCCAGTGCATGATGGGAACAGGACAAACCAAACTACAGAAGCCAATTCTTACACTGGGAAGGAAACAAGCTCCCGGGGACCGGTTTCTGGCATTACAGCCGTCTTCGGCCCGGTTTGCTTGAATCCTGATGGTGCAATGAGCAAGGGTCTCACATCTGAGAATACCCTTCCACGCTTAGGGTGGACAAAAATATTTACAAAAAGGGGTGGTGAGGGACAGAGTCTCTGAATTAAGCAGAAAGCTCTCACCCAGTCAAAAGATCAGGGCTAGATCCAACACCGTTTTTTAGCTCACTGCACCATCCCAGTTTCAGAACCTGGCTGTATGCAAATTAGTCTGTTCCTGTCCCAGTGCATGATGGGAACAGGACAAACCAAACTACAGAAGCCAATTCTTACACTGGGAAGGAAACAAGCTCCCGGGGACCGGTTTCTGGCATTACAGCCGTCTTCGGCCCGGTTTGCTTGAATCCTGATGGTGCAATGAGCAAGGGTCTCACATCTGAGAATACCCTTCCACGCTTAGGGTGGACAAAAATATTTACAAAAAGGGGTGGTGAGGGACAGAGTCTCTGAATTAAGCAGAAAGCTCTCACCCAGTCAAAAGATCAGGGCTAGATCCAACACCGTTTTTTAGCTCACTGCACCATCCCAGTTTCAGAACCTGGCTGTATGCAAATTAGTCTGTTCCTGTCCCAGTGCATGATGGGAACAGGACAAACCAAACTACAGAAGCCAATTCTTACACTGGGAAGGAAACAAGCTCCCGGGGACCGGTTTCTGGCATTACAGCCGTCTTCGGCCCGGTTTGCTTGAATCCTGATGGTGCAATGAGCAAGGGTCTCACATCTGAGAATACCCTTCCACGCTTAGGGTGGACAAAAATATTTACAAAAAGGGGTGGTGAGGGACAGAGTCTCTGAATTAAGCAGAAAGCTCTCACCCAGTCAAAAGATCAGGGCTAGATCCAACACCGTTTTTTAGCTCACTGCACCATCCCAGTTTCAGAACCTGGCTGTATGCAAATTAGTCTGTTCCTGTCCCAGTGCATGATGGGAACAGGACAAACCAAACTACAGAAGCCAATTCTTACACTGGGATGGGGCAGTGAGATAAATAACGGTGATGGATCAAGCCCTGATCTTTGGACTGGGTAAGAGTGGTCTGCTCAATTCAGACACTCTGTTCATCACCACCCCCTTTTGTAAATCGATTTTGGCCACTATAGGTGTGGCAGGGTATACTCAGACATGAGTCCCTTTCTCACTGCTCCATCAGGATTCAAGCAAGCCGGGCCGAAGAGGCTGAAATGCCAGAAACCGGTCCCCGGTAGCTTGTCTCCTTTCTGGTAAAGAATTGGCTTGGTAGTTTAGTCTGCCCTGTTCCCATGATGCACTGGGCCAGGGACAGACTGATTTGCATATAGCCAGGTTCTGAGCTGGGATGGGGCAGTGAGATAAATAACGGTGATGGATCAAGCCCTGATCTTTGGACTGGGTAAGAGTGGTCTGCTCAATTCAGACACTCTGTTCATCACCACCCCCTTTTGTAAATCGATTTTGGCCACTATAGGTGTGGCAGGGTATACTCAGACATGAGTCCCTTTCTCACTGCTCCATCAGGATTCAAGCAAGCCGGGCCGAAGAGGCTGAAATGCCAGAAACCGGTCCCCGGTAGCTTGTCTCCTTTCTGGTAAAGAATTGGCTTGGTAGTTTAGTCTGCCCTGTTCCCATGATGCACTGGGCCAGGGACAGACTGATTTGCATATAGCCAGGTTCTGAGCTGGGATGGGGCAGTGAGATAAATAACGGTGATGGATCAAGCCCTGATCTTTGGACTGGGTAAGAGTGGTCTGCTCAATTCAGACACTCTGTTCATCACCACCCCCTTTTGTAAATCGATTTTGGCCACTATAGGTGTGGCAGGGTATACTCAGACATGAGTCCCTTTCTCACTGCTCCATCAGGATTCAAGCAAGCCGGGCCGAAGAGGCTGAAATGCCAGAAACCGGTCCCCGGTAGCTTGTCTCCTTTCTGGTAAAGAATTGGCTTGGTAGTTTAGTCTGCCCTGTTCCCATGATGCACTGGGCCAGGGACAGACTGATTTGCATATAGCCAGGTTCTGAGCTTGGATGGGGCAGTGAGATAAATAACGGTGATGGATCAAGCCCTGATCTTTGGACTGGGTAAGAGTGGTCTGCTCAATTCAGACACTCTGTTCATCACCACCCCCTTTTGTAAATCGATTTTGGCCACTATAGGTGTGGCAGGGTATACTCAGACATGAGTCCCTTTCTCACTGCTCCATCAGGATTCAAGCAAGCCGGGCCGAAGAGGCTGAAATGCCAGAAACCGGTCCCCGGTAGCTTGTCTCCTTTCTGGTAAAGAATTGGCTTGGTAGTTTAGTCTGCCCTGTTCCCATGATGCACTGGGCCAGGGACAGACTGATTTGCATATAGCCAGGTTCTGAGCTGGGATGGGGCAGTGAGATAAATAACGGTGATGGATCAAGCCCTGATCTTTGGACTGGGTAAGAGTGGTCTGCTCAATTCAGACACTCTGTTCATCACCACCCCCTTTTGTAAATCGATTTTGGCCACTATAGGTGTGGCAGGGTATACTCAGACATGAGTCCCTTTCTCACTGCTCCATCAGGATTCAAGCAAGCCGGGCCGAAGAGGCTGAAATGCCAGAAACCGGTCCCCGGTAGCTTGTCTCCTTTCTGGTAAAGAATTGGCTTGGTAGTTTAGTCTGCCCTGTTCCCATGATGCACTGGGCCAGGGACAGACTGATTTGCATATAGCCAGGTTCTGAGCTGGGATGGGACAGTGAGATAAATAACGGTGATGGATCAAGCCCTGATCTTTGGACTGGGTAAGAGTGGTCTGCTCAATTCAGACACTCTGTTCATCACCACCCCCTTTTGTAAATCGATTTTGGCCACTATAGGTGTGGCAGGGTATACTCAGACATGAGTCCCTTTCTCACTGCTCCATCAGGATTCAAGCAAGCCGGGCCGAAGAGGCTGAAATGCCAGAAACCGGTCCCCGGTAGCTTGTCTCCTTTCTGGTAAAGAATTGGTTTGGTAGTTTAGTCTGCCCTGTTCCCATGATGCACTGGGCCAGGGACAGACTGATTTGCATACAGCCAGGTTCTGAGCTGGGATGGGGCAGTGAGATAAATAACGGTGATGGATCAAGCCCTGATCTTTGGACTGGGTAAGAGTGGTCTGCTCAATTCAGACACTCTGTTCATCACCACCCCCTTTTGTAAATCGATTTTGGCCACTATAGGTGTGGCAGGGTATACTCAGACATGAGTCCCTTTCTCACTGCTCCATCAGGATTCAAGCAAGCCGGGCCGAAGAGGCTGAAATGCCAGAAACCGGTCCCCGGTAGCTTGTCTCCTTTCTGGTAAAGAATTGGCTTGGTAGTTTAGTCTGCCCTGTTCCCATGATGCACTGGGCCAGGGACAGACTGATTTGCATATAGCCAGGTTCTGAGCTGGGATGGGGCAGTGAGATAAATAACGGTGATGGATCAAGCCCTGATCTTTGGACTGGGTAAGAGTGGTCTGCTCAATTCAGACACTCTGTTCATCACCACCCCCTTTTGTAAATCGATTTTGGCCACTATAGGTGTGGCAGGGTATACTCAGACATGAGTCCCTTTCTCACTGCTCCATCAGGATTCAAGCAAGCCGGGCCGAAGAGGCTGAAATGCCAGAAACCGGTCCCCGGTAGCTTGTCTCCTTTCTGGTAAAGAATTGGCTTGGTAGTTTAGTCTGCCCTGTTCCCATGATGCACTGGGCCAGGGACAGACTGATTTGCATATAGCCAGGTTCTGAGCTGGGATGGGGCAGTGAGATAAATAACGGTGATGGATCAAGCCCTGATCTTTGGACTGGGTAAGAGTGGTCTGCTCAATTCAGACACTCTGTTCATCACCACCCCCTTTTGTAAATCGATTTTGGCCACTATAGGTGTGGCAGGGTATACTCAGACATGAGTCCCTTTCTCACTGCTCCATCAGGATTCAAGCAAGCCGGGCCGAAGAGGCTGAAATGCCAGAAACCGGTCCCCGGTAGCTTGTCTCCTTTCTGGTAAAGAATTGGCTTGGTAGTTTAGTCTGCCCTGTTCCCATGATGCACTGGGCCAGGGACAGACTGATTTGCATATAGCCAGGTTCTGAGCTGGGATGGGGCAGTGAGATAAATAACGGTGATGGATCAAGCCCTGATCTTTGGACTGGGTAAGAGTGTTCTGCTCAATTCAGACACTCTGTTCATCACCACCCCCTTTTGTAAATCGATTTTGGCCACTATAGGTGTGGCAGGGTATACTCAGACATGAGTCCCTTTCTCACTGCTCCATCAGGATTCAAGCAAGCCGGGCCGAAGAGGCTGAAATGCCAGAAACCGGTCCCCGGTAGCTTGTCTCCTTTCTGGTAAAGAATTGGCTTGGTAGTTTAGTCTGCCCTGTTCCCATGATGCACTGGGCCAGGGACAGACTGATTTGCATATAGCCAGGTTCTGAGCTGGGATGGGGCAGTGAGATAAATAACGGTGATGGATCAAGCCCTGATCTTTGGACTGGGTAAGAGTGGTCTGCTCAATTCAGACACTCTGTTCATCACCACCCCCTTTTGTAAATCGATTTTGGCCACTATAGGTGTGGCAGGGTATACTCAGACATGAGTCCCTTTCTCACTGCTCCATCAGGATTCAAGCAAGCCGGGCCGAAGAGGCTGAAATGCCAGAAACCGGTCCCCGGTAGCTTGTCTCCTTTCTGGTAAAGAATTGGCTTGGTAGTTTAGTCTGCCCTGTTCCCATGATGCACTGGGCCAGGGACAGACTGATTTGCATATAGCCAGGTTCTGAGCTGGGATGGGGCAGTGAGATAAATAACGGTGATGGATCAAGCCCTGATCTTTGGACTGGGTAAGAGTGGTCTGCTCAATTCAGACACTCTGTTCATCACCACCCCCTTTTGTAAATCGATTTTGGCCACTATAGGTGTGGCAGGGTATACTCAGACATGAGTCCCTTTCTCACTGCTCCATCAGGATTCAAGCAAGCCGGGCCGAAGAGGCTGAAATGCCAGAAACCGGTCCCCGGTAGCTTGTCTCCTTTCTGGTAAAGAATTGGCTTGGTAGTTTAGTCTGCCCTGTTCCCATGATGCACTGGGCCAGGGACAGACTGATTTGCATATAGCCAGGTTCTGAGCTGGGATGGGGCAGTGAGATAAATAACGGTGATGGATCAAGCCCTGATCTTTGGACTGGGTAAGAGTGTTCTGCTCAATTCAGACACTCTGTTCATCACCACCCCCTTTTGTAAATCGATTTTGGCCACTATAGGTGTGGAAGGGTATACTCAGACATGAGTCCCTTTCTCACTGCTCCATCAGGATTCAAGCAAGCCGGGCCGAAGAGGCTGAAATGCCAGAAACCGGTCCCCGGTAGCTTGTCTCCTTTCTGGTAAAGAATTGGCTTGGTAGTTTAGTCTGCCCTGTTCCCATGATGCACTGGGCCAGGGACAGACTGATTTGCATATAGCCAGGTTCTGAGCTGGGATGGGGCAGTGAGATAAATAACGGTGATGGATCAAGCCCTGATCTTTGGACTGGGTAAGAGTGGTCTGCTCAATTCAGACACTCTGTTCATCACCACCCCCTTTTGTAAATAGATAAGGATTAACAGTTCAGCCATTTTAACTTTGTGATGCTCCATTCAAATGGTCTTTTTCATACAAAACAAAATTCCTCTTCGTTGTATGTTGCTCGTTGCCTTTACAGATGTATATCATATCATTTAGGTGTGTCTATGCTACTACAATAGTTTCACATTGTGTTATAGTGAACTATTGTACTATAAATATAGTGCTAAACCATAGTAATTATTGTTATTCGTCAGCCCCAGGTAAATCTCTAATTCAATTTAATCGGGTGGGCAGATCAATCGAATCTGGGATATCTCACAATTGAAGACCTTCCTAATGTTAATATAATTAAAGTATGCTGCCGAGTGGTCCCCAAACAGGGATAACTAGTGCAAGGAAAAATCTGTGACAGACAAGACTTCAGACATCTTACATACCACCTGTTCCAGTTGTTGGGGGTAGAAGGCATCCAAACAGTAATTTTGACAATGTCGCCTGGTTGAAAGAAAAACAGGAATGTGCTGATCAATCCTATCAAGAAGCATTATGTGGCTGAATATACACATCAGACCCCCACTGATACCAGAGTGCTTCCGTAGTAGATCAGCACATCCTCTCACTACACTGAAAGAGCTATCCCATGAAGAGAACTGTCACGCTGAAGTCCTGAGACCATTCCGGCGTGTCTCCAGCTTCACACCAAGTACGGTTTTTAACTTGTGAACTTGAAGCTATAATTTCAACAATTCTACACATTGAAACTTATGCTGTAGTTTATTATGAGCCGCTGACAGAACCAACATCAAAGGAAATTATTCCACTACTACTTGGTGGAGAAGTGTGGCTCAGGGGTTAGAGGCGGCAGACCCGGAAGCTGAGATCGGCCCTGGACCAGGGTTCAATTCCCCGCCCGACAGGGGTTGGGCTCAATAATTCCACTGACTCGATAATTCTCTCTCCGGTGCCTACTCGACTCACGGGTTCACACTCTGCGACTCTGGGATATAGCTTGCTTAATCTCCACAACGGCCCCTCGCTGCGGGATGCCTGGCTTTCACCTTGTGGATACCCTGCCGGGGTATCTCACAGGGGAATACCAGGACGGGTTCCCTAAGCAAGCGCATAGAGGCCTGCGATGTGGGCGATTTGCGCTATATAAATACATGTACATTTACATTTACAAGAAATGATGCTCTATGAAGATGATTCTGAAAGAAGAGATATCATAATTCCTTCTCCAACTTTTCCAGCTAATTAAGACTACAGATGGTTTCTATCCAGCTGTCGGCTTCGTAACAGGTATCTTTCTCCATATGGTCATACAGTTGGGATCGCCACCGCAGTTGTTTCCATGTAATATTATAGTGTTATAATTTTGCTTTTTGTTCGTGGGAGCTATATTTCTGATAAGACTGTGCAGTCTAATGTAATTCAGGAATCGCAGCTGCACTTCTTCTCGCAGAGCATGTTGGCATCATCATGATGTGAACATCACTGCATATCCTATGCTGGATGATGTTGTTTGGGAAAAGGTTCCCTATCAGATTATAGGTCTGATAGTAGTGATTCAAGTTTCTCTATGTTAAGAAAACATCTCTCGATGATGTTATATTTCCTGCCCCTTTGCACATTCATGGGACTTACATGCTGTTAAACAACTACTGTCAGACTTGAGTTCCTGTGCCACTTTAGATAATGAAGATCCCTATTTAAATAATGAAAACATCCCCACAAGTGAGTTTGGTTCCCCCACTATGGACACCATTACATTCTTGGAACCAATAGCCCTCGAGAAATCTATTATTATTTGCATTGACAACCTTGTCAGGCCCCGCCTGTAAATAGTCCCAAAAGCTTCCGGAAAAGGTTTTCTTACTTTAAAGGCGATCACAGGAAAAAAAGCAGGGGTAAATGACGTTTAGCCAAACTAAAGTACTAAGACGTTATTCAGAGCCTGCATGATTCCTATGAAAACTATTTGTGTGAAGAAAACTATTCTGCAAATGACATCCCATCTGACGTTTATTATTACCAAGAACCATAAAGATCTAAACAATTCTGATCACAAATAGCAGGAAAAAAAGCATTTGGGAAACTAAGTTTTGTTAAATTAAAGGTGCAGAGACTTTACTTAGAGCATGCATAATTCCCAGGAAAATGATATTTTGAATAAAACTATTCATCAAATGTTATCCATGCATGAAATGCATGGGGTTTCTGTCTACCAGAGACCTTAAGTCAACATCTATTGCAATAGTTAATTTGGAACAATTCATGGTTTGGAAATATAAAGAAGATATTACTGATGCATAATGAAATATGGTTGCAAAAAGGGACATATAATTTAAGTGCATTTGATACAAAAGGAATTGCATTATGGCCAATAGAGACTGATGTATTTATGAAGCGTTCTTGCTAAAGTTACTGATCCCTTTACAGCAGCGGTTTCAGGGGGAGGGCTTTGGGGCTCCGCCCCCTGTACTTTCATCCCCCAGGGAAGGTCATTCCCAAAGGTAAAACGAATTCTTTGAATTTGGTTTTTATTTTTTAAACTGTACCCAATCATCTTTGTTGGGGCCGGGGCTGTTGTTCTTGTGACTAGTCTCATGGTGACACTGCCGCATAGTCAACGATGCTGATGCATTCCCTTAAACTGGTGCCTGTGGGCAGACTCAGAGTCCACTGTATTTGCTGAGCTGACAAGCTCACAGCCCTGAGGCCTAGGAGGTCCGCAGCTCAGCAAAGACATAGCCTCGAGGACCAGTCTCCACCCCCTGATGACGTTGAGGTAAAGTGTGCGCTGGGCACCTCAGGTTGAAGCCCTGTAGCACTAGGCAGTAGCGGTTGGTGGGAGTGCTGCCAGGCGGTGACGTGGGGCGGCGGAGGGGCAGGGTTGGGGGTAGTAAACTAAGGAATACGTCCAAATACTGGTAAGTACACATAAAAATAAATGAAATGAATTTCGTTGCGTGCACTGCATCGCATTTGCATGTAGCACTCTCTCACTGTTAAACAAAAGTTCATATCGAGCGAGTTGTTTTCTATATAATACACAAAGTATTATTTGTTTTTTCCAGCTCTGTGAAAGGAAATGAGCTGAGCTCATGGACTACGAGGACTAGCGCCTCTGCCCTCTCATTAATAGCATGGGGCACTGGAGCAGGGGTTGGTGGGAGCAGAGGGGAAGCCCGCATCGAGATAACAGTGGACGAATTCAGCTCAAAGAGCAGTTGCAGGCGATGGCCAGACTCACAGACAACTCACTGTTCATGAAGTCTGTCCGGCCCAGCAGTGAACAAGTGTGCCAGTCTGCAGCCCCTTTCAGAGAGTTACAGATAGGGGTGGTTTCACACTCGCTCCATAATAGGCAGGTGCAGCATAAACGGACTCAAACTGAGTATGTTTCCATGGTAACATTAACCTGCAACTTCCATAGACACCCTTAGCCGAACAGCCATGGGACAATCATGGGCCTCAAACTGACAACAGCCATTAACAGTGTCCATAATTCTGCAGTCGATCCTCGCTCCATAAGGTGCACAAGAAGCATCCTCTGCCCGCACTACATGGCAAGGATTACAGCTGAGCTACCAGCCGCGGCCCGTCCAGGTAAGAGTGGTGGGGCTGGGTGGGGGGTATTTCGACAGACGATGACGAGGGAAAATAAAAGAAATAAATAATTTTGCCTCGTCATCGTCTGTAGAAATACCCCCCACACGGCCCCACCGCTCTTACCTGGACGGGCCGCGGCTGTGCAGAGATACTGCTTTCACTGCTCTTTGGAACCAGGAGGGCAAGGGAATGGGAGGTCATGGCAAGGCTCTAGACTCCGTGCTCATTCACATTTGAAACACTGAGAGGGCTCTAAGACCACCCCTCGTTAGGAGTATTCTGTAGTTGTTGCTGTCTGAGCATGCCTCATTAATATCTTGTAATTCTAGCAGTACAACTGCTTTGTATGGACTTAATGTGAGTCCAAGTGATGGAGAAGGGAACGTCTTTGAAACAAGGTCTCTAATCCTCTTTTGCTGCTGGGTTACCCCTTATATCAAGATTTTACACCTGTGAAACATAAAAACAACAGGAAGAGGCCTGTACTGGCAGGCTTCAGATGAAGAGAGCAGTGCACTGTGGGGGAAGGGTGACAGTAATCGACATTTTGTAAAGAAATATGAGGCATGTTTGATAGAAAGTGTGATGAACCTCTGATAAATAAGCGTACATGTTTTGTGAAGAGGAGTGGAATGTTCCTCGGGAACCTGCTTGCACTGTCTGGAGTATATTTAGCAAAGTTTCATCCAGTTGTGGTGAATAGCCTGGTCCTCACTAAGGGAAAGGATTTGTGCATTTTCATTGTTGGGTGGGCCTTTCAGGTAGGCTGACAGTGCCAGGTGGCCCAGCTTAAAAGGGCCAGTGTGTCGGCCATTTTGTATTCCCATGGCTGTGACGGAACCAGAAAAAACACAGCCTGCACACTGGCCCTTTCAAGCTGGCCCATCTGGCAGTGCCAAAATACCTCAATGGCCAGACCAAGGACAGTGCTCTTTAAGGCAAAAGCTAGAGAAACAACATTGGTGGAGACTACATATTTGCGAAGCTGTGTAGGTCATCTTTTAGCTATAGTCGATACATATTTAAGTATTAGTCTGATTGGTTGGGAGACATTCTGAGCAATTGGGGTATAGTCTAATACACATTTTCAAGGGAAGTTTGAGGCCTATTGGTGGCATTTTTAGGATGTCCACAGAAAATCTGGGGACATTCTGATGTATATTTTGGACTCTTGTGTTTCGTTGGACATACTGATGCATATGCGAGGGGCTATCCAAAGGGGTGCAACCTCAGGCATATTTGAGGGGCATTTTTATATATTTTGCATACTTTTGAGGAAGACACGTTTAATTTGTGGATGAATTCATAAGCCAGTTTGTGATGCGCTAAGTGTATTTCAGGCATGGTATTTTTGACATGCGTAGACCATTCTGTGTTAAATGCACAACAATCACATTTTTTGTCACAAAACTGTAAGAATATTTTCGTGTTTCAGAGGCTGAATGTGTGATACTCGCAGACAAATCTATCTTTTATGCCAGAACAATGTACATGCCTAGACTGGGAGTCAGTGCTTTGGAGGAGAAAACAAAATTACATTTTATAATGTAAAAAGTTGTTGTCAGAACAAGTCAGTATTTTCTGCTGTCACATAGGCCAGGGATCACTTGGTGGCTATAGATTGGCTGCAGGGTACCGATTCTACTAGTAGTTCAGTAGTAGGCTAGTAGATTTAATGTCATGCTAAACAATAGATAGGGTAGCTCAGATGTTTGATCTCCTGCTGCATAGAGCGGTTTATAAGTTTAAGGTCACTGTTAAAATCCTGATACTCCGCTTTCATCTGTCTGATCTGAAAAAAATGAGTGTCATTAATAAACAGCTGCCAGATGATGTTAATATGAGATGAATTGACCGGAACTAAGCATTCATTTAACCTCATAAGCATCCCGGATGTTGTAGATTTAGCTAATTCCAATTGGAGTATTGGTGTACCAGATTATAAAATGGTCTTTATTATCTTGATGTTTGGCGGTCGTACATTTAGCAGCGACCTTCTTAGAAATGTTTCGGACACAGACACTTAATTTCTTTTTTTTTTTATTTTATTTGGTAATTTACAGTTGCAGATACAAAAAGAAAGGAAAGGAATTCAGTAAATATCATACACAGTTTAAAGAAACAGAAATATTAAGGATATAACATAAAAAAACAAAAAATTATAACAGTGAAGTCCTGGTTGCACTCATTTACCCACAATCTCTATTGTCATTTCTCCAATTTTCTATTGGTTTCCAAATCTTAATACCACGTGCTCTAGACTTTATCCCTTTAAAGGCGAAAATCGCCTTTTCTTGATTGTACATACCTAAGAGACCTAAGGGACAGCCAAAACTGAAAGTTAGGGGGATCAGCATCCTTCCAAAGGGCTGTTAATGTAATTCAAAATACTGCTGTACCCAAGAAGAGTGATACTTCTTCCGCCTTAGTATGACTCAGAGTGTTATCGTAGCCCAGAATATAGAGGGTGGGAGATTCGGCTACTGAATGCCCGAACACTTCCTGCCAGAACCCGGCAATCATTAGTTCTCAGTGCTAGTAATTTATCACATTCATAGAGCATATGTAATAGATTTGCCGCTGCTTTACCACACCTTGGACACTCTGAGGTGGGCCTTATCCCCCAAGAGTAGAGTTTAGCGGGAGTAAAATACAAATCATAAATAGTTTTATATAGTTGGGCTTTCAAGTTAGAAGACATAAACAGCTGTGTCGATAGTATCAGAGACATGTCGATGTCTACATTAGGATTATTTAGTTTCCTCGACCAGCCCACTTCAGTAGATTCTAAATCATCTTGTTGGTTTTCAATTAAGATGTTGTAGATAGTACCTATCCTAGTTGAGGGTCTAGACAGACAATCAATTAAAGGGATATTATCCAGAGAAATATTAGCAAGTTTTGAATTTAAAATTGTGTTGATTTGTATAAATTTGAATACACTGTTGTTTGGGATAGCAAATTTGGATTGAAGTTGTTGAAATCTATGACCATTAGTGGGGAGCAGAAAGTCTCCTATTGTTAATACTCCTAATGTTTCCCAGAATCTAGAAATAGCGTCATATATTTGTGGTGGTAATATTAAGGAGTGCCATAATGAGATATATCTATTGTATTTAGGAATTTTCATATATCTCGAAATTTTCTTCCACGTTACCCATTCGTTTGATATAAACTTGAACTTTATTTTCTTATAATATGAGGGTTCAATCTGTTTCAGTAACAGACCATTAGCCCTATCACCGATAGACAACTCATAGATTGAAGGTATATGATTAGCCCCCACCTCATTTCCCAGCGGTTTAACATGAAGTAGTAACATCATCTGTTGTAGAAGAGCAGCCCATGAATAAAGTCCCAGATCAGGTATTGCCAATCCTCCTCTAGTTATGGGTAGGGAGAGCTTCTGGATAGATCTCTTTACCTTTCCATAACCCCACACAAATTTACTCATTTGGGATTCCAATCCCTTTAGAATGTTGTCTTCCACAAGAAGAGGAATCGCTCGAAACAGATATAAGACCCGGGGTAGAATATTCATTTTGAGGAAATTGCCTCTTCCGATGATTGAGAGATGTAGTCCATCAATCCTTTTGAGATCTTTCTTTACTTTTTGGAGCAGTGGTTCATAGTTAATTTTCCCAATCTCGTCTATTTTGGCAGATATTCGAACTCCCAGATACACAGCGGATTCTACCCTTCTAGGATCAGTGAAGTAGACATTATTTGTGCAGATGACCATCGTTTTATCTCTGTTTAGGGAGTATCTTGGCCGAAGGCTTGAGTAATTTGTTCTATTTCTACTATAGCCTCCGTGGGCTGTGGTGTTATTACTGCCACATCGTCGGCGTAAGCTAATATTTTTGTTTGGTAGGGGCCCAGTGTAACTGGTTTAATTGCCTCAGCCTTTAGTAGTTTTGAAATAAGAGGATTTATGTAGAGGGCAAAAAGAATCGGAGAGCAAGGGCATCCCTGCATAGTCCTCCGAGATATTTTAAAAAATCCAGATTCCTGGCCCATTACCAATACCCTAGCCTTCGGTGAGAAATACATTGCTTTAATCGATTTCATAAGGCAAGGTCCAACATTATTCTGTTCTAGTATTGCCCATAGGAATGCCCATGAAACCCTGTCGAAGGCCTTCCCGGCATCCAGGAGGAACATCGACATCTGGCCTGCCGTAGCATTTGCGGCATCAAACAGTGCGATAGCGCGTCGGGTATGGTCCGTAGTATCCTTACCTGGAATAAAGCCATGTTGCCAGGGGGAGACCAGATGTTCGATGATCCCCCTGAGCCGATTAGTAAAGATCTTAGAATAGAGTTTTGAGTCAGAATTTATTAGAGAGATAGGTCGATAAGATGAGGGTAGCTGAGGAGGCTTATCTTTCTTTTGGAAGATTACAATATTAGTTTCCTGCCAAGACCTAGGAGGGATGCCACTTGATTGAATTCCAACAAATAAATCGAGAAGTAGAGGCGTTACGATATTACCCAAAATTTTATAAAACTCGAGTGGTATTTTATCGGGCCCTGCGGCTTTTCCCGAGGCTAACTCTGCAAGAGCAGTTTCCACTTCTATTTGAGTTATTTCTCTTTCTACATCCAGCCTAGTAACATTATCCATCCCTACTCCATCTTCGTGCTCGATTGCCCATTTGGATAGTGTTTCTTTGATTACATTGGGATTTACAGAGTCCTCGTTTATGTACAATTTCCCATAATAATTTTGAAACACTTCTAAGATAGTTTCAGGTGTTGTAAATACTTGGCCGTCTGATTCGATGCGCGTAATTGAGTTAAGAGATTGACTTTGACGAGTTCGGAGTGCCAATTGCTTACCCACCCTATCTCCCATTTCATAGATCTTATTTCGGTGGGATTGGTATAATTCAGCCGACCTTTGGGTAAGTTTACTATTTATCTCCGTTTATAGTATCGCCATATCTCTTAGAACTGAGCCACCATCCCTTTTTTGTGCTATTAGCCTAGTATGCTTCTCTTCTAGTTCAGCTAGTTTTTGTAGTTGTAATTCATTAAGCCTTGCCACCTCTTTCCTCTGTCTGGCTACGCAGCTGATTGTCTCCCCACGGACTGCAGCCTTAAAACAGTCCCAGACCATATTTCTAGATGTGCTATGTCGATTGTAGTCGAAAAAATCCTGCGACCATTTTTTCATATATTCTACGTATTCATTATTTACAAGCAGTTTTTTGTCGAAGGACCAACTTGAGCGAGGTCTTGACATGTTACTTAAGTAGAGAGTGAGAGATAGGGGATTATGGTCCGAAATAATTTTTGGTAGTTTACTAATTTGAGCCAAACTAGCCCGGTTATTTGACATTAAAATATAATCGATACGAACATATTTATTGTGAGGGTGCAAGAAATATGTATAGCCTGGGTCTTGGCCCTGCTTTAGATCCCATAGATCGACCAGACCTAAACTTTCTTTTAGTTGGGAGACAGCATTAAAAACTTTTGGCTTGCGACCAATATATTTAAATCGCGCTTGTTTCTGTGATGCACTAGCTCTGGGTAGAGAAATATTCAAGTCCCCACAGAGGATCATAACCTGAGGCCAGGATGCTAATTCTATCTCCAGGTCATTAAAGATTGTGGGATCATCTTGACTTCTGTGTACAAATTAAACACTGGTAGAAGCTCTCTAGTAAATGTTTTCATGAGTGCCCTTGAGGGCTGTCTGTAAAACCTGTGTCTTTTTTTACAAGTGTATTTGCAAACTGTGTTGTATAATGTACAATTTGGCTAAATGTTTCAAAACTTTCTTGAAAAGAACCTCAGCGGAACGCCCTGAGGAAAATTTGGCTTTCTCATTATGCTCAGCTACTTCAGTTCAGGTCACCAATTTAAGCCTTACCAGTTTCGAATTTCACTGGCCGCCACTGATAGTCTAACACATGCACAGTTTGATTAGGGAGCTGGAACAGCGCAATCAATTTTAGGCTCCTCCTTCTATATCTCATTTATATGCATTTATGAGTTATTCATATAATCAATGTTTGCCTAACGTTCATTAATTTGTGTTCTATTCTAACAAGAATTATATCAGGTCATGACGTATTAGCCTATTGAGAAGTTATACTAATTTAAACGAGAATCAATTTAGTCATAGTTACTAAATGCAATACCGTAATGTGCTTCCATCTTTGAGGTAACTTAGACTGACTTTGGGCCTTAACTGAGTATTCTCGCGTATTAAAGTTTGCCAGTGTGCCTTTTTTTTTTTTTGCTCTGCAGATGTGTAATTGGATTCCTCCTTAGCTAGAGAAAGGTTTACCGTTATGTATTAGACTGATAGTGAGGCCAAGCTGGCAGTAGACGTGAAGAGATGACAGTGAAAGGAGTCTCTTGTACCCCCGTCCTAGGACGATGGAACTCTCAAGAACGAGCAGATGTGCACCTAATTGTGTGAGGGGGAGAATTTGAGGAGTTTACCAGTTCCCGGAAATGCCACATTAGGATTGGTCTTGGACTGTGGCAGCCAAATATGGATGTTCTGGAACCTTCAATTGTGCTTTAATTAGTTTTCCATAGTTTGTTTCAGTCAGACTTTACCCTAAGTTACTGTTGTGTTCTTTCCTTTGACTGAAAAGCTTCATACTAGACACTCTTTCGTTTCCTCTGAAGTTCTACACAGGTTCACAGGATGCCGACACCTTCCTCTACAGAAATCCCCAGCTTTCATTATCCTACACTTAGAAAGATTGGGGTTCTTTAAAGAATACATCATTTAGATATTTTGCATTTTTTACATTTTGCTTGTTACTATCCTGCCCTTCATAATATTTAAAATCAGAATACTTACTCACCTGAATATTATGGTTGCTCTAATATACCTTTTGAACAACTTCCCAATTTGCAGATTGATGATTGACTAATAATTCGAAAATCAAACCTTTCCGGTTGAAATACAATCCTCATTGTCGTCATTGTGGAGGCATCTCTGTTAGCTCCTTCCCAACACTTCAAGTCGACAACCAGAGGTCCATACGACCAGTGGGTCCATACAGCAGTGGGGTCCATACGACCAGTCGGGTCCATAAGACCAGTGGGGTCCATAAGACCAGTGGGGTCCATACGACCAGTGGGGTCCATACACCAGTGGGCTCCATACGACCAGTGGGGTCCATACGACTAGTGGGGTCCATACACCAGTGGGGTCCATACAACCAGTGGGGTCCATACAGCAGTGGGGTCCATACAGTAGTGGGGTCCATACGACCAGTGCGGTCCATACAACCAGTGGGGTCCATACGACCAGTGGGGTCCATACGACCAGTGGGGTCCATACGACCAGTGGGGACCATACGATCAGTGAGGTCCATATGAACAGTGGGGTCCATACGACCAGTAGGGTCCATACGACTAGTGGGGACCATACTATCAGTGAGGTCCATACACCAGTGGGATCCATATGACCAGTGGGGTCCATACACCAGTGGGGTCCATACGACCAGTGGGGTCCATACGACCAGTGGGGGCTACTGTTTGATGATTTTACCAAGAGCTTGAGGTTCAAATATCCCTGCTCCTTCAGAGCCAGGATGGACCTTAGGTGACCCTCAAAACACAGTCTCAACTATGCAAACTGAATATAATTCATTTCAAAGTCCAATCAACTATGACTCAGTGGGGGCAGCTGCCGAGCAACTGTGAGAGGGACGAGATAGAAGCAATTTCACGGAGCCCTCTGTACATCTGGGTTTAACCAGGAAAGTGATCCGAGGCCCTGGGAAGAGCAGCTGTGAATGTTAATGCAAACTCTGTGCTCTGCTCTGGAGTGCCCCATGACAATGGCTGCAATGATAGCTCTGCACCAAAAGAAAAAAAATGGAAAACAAAACCTAGGCCATTTATTTAATTTCTTCTTCTATAAATATTTTGGCGGTTTCGCGGTGTACCTTATGACACACTCGCCGCTCACGCATAACTAACAGGAAGTGAGTCACCCAGAGACACACCGGAAGTGTTGTTTTCTGTATTATGTGAGCTCGATGGTATCACCTGGTGCTTGTTTAGCCTTCAGGTTTCTAAGGAAGTAAACTGCATTCATAAATAAGTCCAATAAATTCATTTTAGACTTCTGTGGGCGCATTCATTTTTCTTCAGTCCTTGTATGAGCAAAGGTGCTTGAGTTACAACTTTTCAAACTTTGTAATAATAAAATATGACTCCATAAGGTTTCTATGGTTACCAAGAAAACAATGCATAAAAGGGTTCAGAAAGATGACTGAAAAGCTACGAATGCGTGGGCTGAAATCAAAGCCAGGGAACACAAATCAGTTTTGTGAGTTAATTCATATTTCAGGTTTTAAGTGCGCACACGGGATAACACACAATTCTGTTCTGCCTGTGGAAACCAGAAATATGAGCATTTAATTGATTTTGGAAAAAAATGGCTTCAGTCAGGTTAAAAAAAACAAAAAAGAAGAAGAATACGACGGAACGGCTCTGGTGGGTCTACTTTCATCGTGCGTATTATACAATTTTCACAATGTAATGTTGCATTGTGGGTTTTGGGACAGTTTCTATAATTGTAACACAGTGCTCCACCCAGAATAGGGGCATAAGTGTGGTTTGAAACCTGTCAGACATTTTAGCAGGCTTCTAGCCATAAGTATCAGGGATACAATGGCTTAAACCACCTTTCTCTAGAGGAGAGCCTCTGTCCACACCATCAGTCAGCTTCTCCTGGGCTTCTGTCCACACCATCAGTCAGCTTCTCCTGGGCCTCTGTCCAAACCATCTGTCGGCTTCTCCTGGGCCTCTGTCCACACCATCAGTAGGCTTCTCCTGGGCTTCTGACCACAACATCAGTCAGCTTCTCCTGGGCCTCTGTCATCACCATCAGTAGGCTTCTCCTGGCTTCTGACCACAACATCAGTCAGCTTCTCCTGGGCCTCTGTCCACACAATCAGTCAGCTTCTCCTGGACCTCTGTCCACACCATCAGTCAGCATGTCCTGTAGGCTCCGCACGATCATTGCATCTTTTTCAGGCTGGACTCCTGATGTTTCAAGGCCAAGACAGGTGGGTCTTCTTCCAGAACGTACTTGTGGTGATGTCCCCTAAGCTCTGGGAAGATGACTCATGCAGGTACCAGCCATGGTTGTGCTTAGACCTCTGGGCACTTTGTGGCGCACCCTGTCCTTGGCCAGAGGAAGCTTGGAAATGGAAGATGAAGAGGATCAGCAGCTCCCACTCATAAGGGGATGGCAGACAGGAGATGTGAAATCTTGGTCTGCTCTTTCAGAACCAGTTTGGGTCAATTTTCTATTCATGCGTCTTTCTCAGGCAGAGCTGATATCTGCCAGAAAGCCATCTACCCAAAGGCGAGGGGACATCAATACCACTTGTCAATCAGGAGTGACTCTGAATTTAGAGGCACCTATGCTTGGTAATGCTAGCCTCACCACCACCTTTAAAGATTTAGTGAACAACAGGATGGCAGTCTTGTACAAACATTATTTTAGCTTGGTGTTTATAAAAACATTATGTCGTTTTTAAGAAGATTCGCTGCATTTACGTTACGTAGAATCAGCCTGCATTTCTATCTGCATAAATTAAGTATGAAAAATGGACAGGTATATTACTCTCCTTAATACTGAAAGAAACACTCCGCCTTCAAGCCTCCTTACCCGGCCCCTCTCTCTGACTTAACTCCAAGCTGGAGATGGTTAAAGTGAATTTTTCAGACCCAAAACCAATTCTGACCACAATAACAAAAACACAGTGGTGACAATAACTTTTAAGTGACCTACCAGGTTTCTCTTGCTCAACAAGGCTAGAGTCCCTTTGGCAAAAAACAAGATGTTTGAGGCAATTTGCACATACAATTGCAAGCATAACAATACCCTTCTTGATTTAATTAGACCCCTTATCAGTGTTACAAGATCAAATTCAATAATAACTCCTCATCCTTAGGACGGTACTACTGAATATCGACCCCCAGAATCTCGTCATACATATTGAGGACAGAATACCGAGGGACAAAATATCGAAAGGTAAGCGCAATCAGGGAAGTATAGATTTACCATCCCTAGCTCCTCATCTACATTCCTTAAAGATACATGTACTGTATATGTACATATATGTGGTGTTAGGTATGGAAAATATAGATTTACTTACCTGTTGACTTTTTGTTTGATATTCTGTCCCCTCATTATTCAGAGGTCGATGCTGAGGGTGCACACCATCCTCAGCATAGTGTTCAAAGGGTTTATGTTCCCTCACAAATGACAATTATTGGACTTCTGCTCAGTGTCCTAGAGGTAATGCCTTTCTACGATTTTTGTCATTTATAAACCTTTAGATGTCTTTTGGTAGAGGAAAAATGTAGGACGCCTTTTAGGAATCGCGAAAGTGCAGCTTTCAGCATACCTTATTTGATAAACAGTAAAAGAGCTTTAAGAAACTCTCCTTAGAGAATGACTTTGCCTTCACTTACATGTTAATTCCCTTAACTACAACATTTGATTGGGCATAAGATGTGTGTTTCTGTTCCAATGTATGCCTTCTTGAGAAGCTTGTGCTCAGCACAGTACGCCTGAATTGGTTATGGTGACAAGCCAACAATGCCATACGTCAGTTACCATAGGTATGATCTATTATTCACAATATGTTATGACAAAAGCATGACTAATTTCTTGTGAAAATGATATCTTCAAACCAATAGACCTTTATAGTTGGGTTGGTATTATTACATTATAAAGTAAAAATATTTTATTTTGATTAATATAAACTATCTATGATTAAAACCATACACTAACAACACACTACCCAGTTGACCTGCAATACAAAACCTATCCCCATTGCATGCATACCCACCCAAGGCACCAAAACTAACTTTTCCATGGATTTCACAGGTTTATAAAAATTTCCAGTCGACATGCCCGCAGAAAAGGAGAGATAAAGGCCCAAAAAAGGCAAATACTAGGCCTAGCCAGTCTATAGCCATGCACCCATTGATTTGATTGTGTTAAATATAATAAAACAAATATGACGTTGGTGTCCTCTTACACAACAGAACTTAAAATACATATAATACAGTCCAGCACGTTATAAAATACAGTCTCAGCATAAAATGTTCTTGACTAAAAATCCACCTATGTATGATTCACACATACATAGGTGGATTCTGGCTGGATCCATTCCAATAATAGCCGTTCCACTTTATTCATAAATTCAAGGAAACAAACGGACACCATTGGGAAATCACCTCTCAAGCAGAAAATTATTGTTTGGTGACATGTTCTTGTTCTGAACTGAAAAAATACTGGCCATAGCCAATATCGGCATTGCAGTAAGGTACATGGGCAGACACACAATAAATGCAGCACAGATTCTGGCTGAAGCAGACACAGTCTGCAACTGTTCTCTGATGGCGTGTCCGCCCATTTTGGTAACCAGTCTTGTGACTCAAAAAACCAAATCTAAATTGCACCAACCCTATTTTTAAAAATCGATAGTAACTTTGTGCTAGATATTTTTGGTGCTGAAGTCGCTTGCAAGAATGGTCATCCAACTGTGGCTTCTATTCCATAAGTTTTCCTTGTCTTCCTGTATTGAGTACAATTTTAATTGCTTATTTCCATGAGTTTAAAAGTGTTATATATTTGCTGTTGGTACCACTTGCTATTTACTTTTAAGTCTTTCAAAGCAGAAGACAGTTCTGTCAGCAAGGGGTTTTGTGATGCCTCACTCTGTATGTCTTTCCATATGCATGCTTTAGGGGTGCCATCCTCAGCATTGATCAAGGAGAAAGCGTACTTGATCAGTGAGGCCTTCTGTGCTACTGGCTGGCCCATGAGCCCACATTCTAGCCTCACCTGGGCTTGAGATATATTATTAGGGAGGTGGAAAAGTAGCCTACACACCCTTTATGGGGCAGAACTGTGGGGTTTTGAAAAGCTTACTTCCCTACAGATAGCAGAGAACAGGTTTCTTAGGGGAATTATGGGACTCCCCCAGAGTACCCCACTAATCCCGCTCAGCCTTGACCTTGGGAGAAGAACTATTAGCGATCGAGCTCGATTGCGTCCTATCCTATATTGGAGACGACTCTGGTCTACTCCTGAGATTAAGCATTATGCGGACGGGTTTCTGGCAATAATTAAAATTGACATCTTTCATAAAATATCATGGCTGAAAAACTTAAGGGTCATGCTAGGCGAACTGGGTCTTTCCAACCTTTGGGATAACCCTGCGGGGGAAGTTTTCCCAAGTAAAAATACCCTCAAAACTTTATATTGGGAGTGGATAGATGGTAGGCTCTGGAGGGGAGCAAAATCTGATTCAATGGGTGGTCGTTTTCTGGAAATTAAAATGTGTCCCGTGTTAGAACAGTATTGGGACAGCATAACTGTCCCCACGGACAGGAAGTTGTTTTTCCAGTTAAGATCCGGCTCCCTCCCCCTGAGACATTTAACAGGCAGGTGGAAGAGTTTGAATAGCTTGTGCTGCCCAGCATGTGGTGCAGCCAATGAAAGTGTGGGTCACTTCCTATTTGCTTGTGATGCCTACGCCAGTCCAAGAAGGGTCTGGTTAGCTCCAATTTGCAAGAACCTCGGGACAACTAGTGCTGTAGAGGCAAATAGAATTATCTGCACCACCACTGAAGAGCCTATTGTTATGGGTATAGCTAAATATTTAGGGTGGGCCTGGTCCATTAGGCGGAGAGCCCTTCTTACAAATCAGATTTGATAACTGTTTTAAATAGCGTGCTAATTTTAATATTGGTTAAGCTTGCACAACTGTCTTATAAAATGTTTTTGAATGAATGTAATTTAATTATCAATTGTGATGTTTTAAAATGTATGTTGTGCTTTTATGAGTATGCAACTCGAATAAAGCTTTATGATTGATTGCCTACACACCATACTTGGGGAGACATTTAGGAAATGCCCCATTTTCACCGGGGAAGTTCTAACGAACCATAAGAGAGGGTGGGTATTAATTTTAGCCTAATTACATATAACAAGGGAGCGAAGGAGGGATTTGGCATTTTTTCAACCAAGCAGCGACTTCAATGAATGAACTAATACTGCCAGCATCAGTTTCAAATCTGCAGCAAATGAGAACCGCACTCTTATACCCACATACCCAGATGTTTATAGTTCTGGCTTCTTTTCATCTTAGTATCTTGTAAATTCCAGACACCTTTCTTGATCAACTTTTCCCCAAAAATTACCATATTTGTTATATCAAAATGAATTGCCATACAATTATCCTTCCAATAAATACTCAACACATTTAAAACCCTCTGTATACCTACACCTGTTTGATTTAAAAGCACAACATCATATGCATATTGTAAAGAGTTTAACTTCTGGGTACCAATGGACGGTGGATGGGAGAGCGCCTGATTTAAGAGCAGGCTCACATCAGAGATAATCAAGTTAAAAAGAGTGGGAGCCAGCACACGCACTCTTGTTTTAACCCTCTATTTATTTGTATCCTTCCTAAAAGTGTGTGGTTATCAATTAGTTTGAATTGCAACCAGTTATTCGAGTACAGTAACTGGATTGCACGTAGCAGTGGAATAGCCTGGGATATTCGAATCTGGCGATTTCTTCCATAACCGGCTCCTGTCAACATGATCAAATGCTTTGGAGAAATCAATGCAGCATGCTTAAAGCAGCTATTTCCTCTTAATTGACTTGTTTATTAGCATAGTCAGGCAAATCAAGTTGTCTAAAGTGCTAGATTTTGCCCTGAAACCTCTATGATTAAAGTGGATTATTATTTTCCCATTTGCCCATGCTTCCAGCTCACTCAGGATCATAGTAGCAAAATGTTTAGCCTTACTGTCTACTAGACTGATTAATTAATAGTTGTGGGAGCTAATGTATAACCCTTTTTATATATAGGATGACAAATCCCCCTCTCCATGACTCAGGAATGGCGTCGAACTCCAAACAATGGTTAAAGAGATTTCCGAAAAGCAAGTGCCCAGTAATCCCTATCTTGTTTATATATCGCTGCCTGAAGACCACTTGAACCTGGAGCATCGTTTCCCCGGCATCTAGTTAGTGTTCAGAAATTTCTTGTTGGGAGTATGTCAGCAGGGTTGGGTTACTTCTTTAACCACACTTAGCCAGTTGAACTGTTCACCTGTTTGACAAGAAATATTTTCTATATACTTTACCCAGGATGTTGAGTAAACCGATCCCCCTTAAAAGTTTGATTATTTTCCAGGTTATTATTAAGAAGCCAAAAAGTAAGCTGAATTTTGCTTTTGCAGACTAGAAAGAGGTCCTGCCACTCACTGTCCTCTGCACTTCTCTTTGCCTCTCATAAAGCTTTTTTATATTCCTTTCTCAGATCCTTCAGCTTCTTTGCACGTTCCGCTTTTTCTTTCATTTTTTCCTCCTCTTCAATTCCTGATCCAGAGGTTTCAGTTGTGCTCTTAACTCCTTTGAGTAACAATTTTGCACTTAGATCTCCTTGAGTTATTCTTATACCGTTGATCACCTGCCAACTCAGTTCTTAACTTGCTTAGTGCTGATTCCCACGCCTCAATCAGATCCTCGGTTTTCCCTAAAGGTGTTCTGCCTGCCTACTTCCATTCAGAGTATTTTGCCAGTGAGCCACTATTCCATGAAACTCTGTTCCAATATACCACACTTGAAGGCAAACCCAGTGCCCTCATTGGTTCTGCCATCTTATTAGTATTGCTTATAATTATGCACTCCGGATAGTGGTCACTTTCAAATCTCTGTGCGATTATAAATTCCTGAGTATCTTTAACCAGTTAATATTCCATCAAGATAGTAGTATTTGCTAAAACACTATCTACACTCTGCTTTTAATCTTGGCATCATGGTGACCGTCATAATAAAATGTATCTTTTGGCACCATGTTAGTCAATTTTAATACACCACTATTCTACTAGCACATATATATTTTTTGAGCACTGCACTCCTTTCTTCCCACAGCTCTTCACACCACCACTCTGTGGCTTTCCATCACTGGTGGATCTGTTACTAGAGTTTACTCACGATAACAACAGTGAGCAACCTAGTGGATACCAGTTTGCATTCTAAAAATCCCAGATGATGAAGTTCCGCCAATGGGTGGGCTGATGGGTTTTCTTCCTTTCACCCTTCTTACTCTATAGTTTACACACACACCTTCCATGAGAAAGCAGACACTTTTTAGCCCACTTTGACTAGTAGCACCCCTTTTGTGTTTACAATCTTTAACCAGCCCCATAGAACTAAATTTATAGTCCAACACTGTGAGGCTGTAATTTGTTCTGTGTGTAAACCCCGTGGGTATGCCCACAGAGACGTACTCATTTAATGCTGTCAGTTCAAGTGCTTCCAGGATTGTGACTAACGGATTATCATATTTCTCCAATTTACTATAGTTTGACCTCTGCAGTAGAATTCCAACGGCAACATCGATTCTATTAAAAGCTCCTTGCCTCCTATTGTGGTTGGCTAGATTCAAATCAAAAGCCATGGGGCGTTTCCGTGCAAAACAGATCATTCTACTTACTTTTGTTTAACTGATCCTGCTATATTCCTCAATAGAGTTGAGACTAAACCATTTACACCACTTGAGCTTCTCTGTAGTGGAGGCCATGCATTACAATTACTGTATAGCGCCTGTGACAACCATACCCAATCCTTGACCTTACACTTTGCCGGCCGTGATGTCAAAATTACACTGGCGGCTCAAGGAGGAATCCCATACAATTAAGATGATTTTTGATTTGTCCAGCTTTGAGCTATTGATGGGTCCCAAAGACTCCTTTAACACTGAGCCCACACCAAAGCCTTTGTGCCAACTTGTGCTCTTCTTTAGAACATCATCTGGTCTTTTCTCGGCTTTCCTGCAGTGGTTTTCCCAGGCTCTATGAGGGGAAGTAACAATGGTACCCCATTCTGCAAAGGTATCCTCTCTGAATAAGATCAACAGAGCTTTTTCTGATGATCCCCATGTTACGTCTGTCGTTTTATTCTGTTGTTTTTCTTGTGAGGGTTTAAATTTGACTGCGACAATATCTGTGCTTAGCATAGTATACCACCAGACTGATATGTTACTGTTTCTGTCATTACATCCAGATATATATATTACAGCAAGTACAATTATACATACAAGTCAGGACTATTGGCTTTGTCAATGGTTGTTACGTGCATAAGATAAATAAGCAACAACTATGGCTCCATTGTATGTAATACTGAAAAGGCTTCAGTTCTGAAATGAAGAGACTATGAAAGACCTACAGTAAATCTCTTTGTAATGACCTCAAATGCAGTGAAGGGTGGTACTGCTGCAGAGTTAAAATATATTTTTCACCCCGAGGGTGATGGCAGAAATGGAGAGCCCACTAGGGAGCCATCTCAGCACCTGCTTTTTAGAACTGGCGGTACTGAGCACCGACGGGACCTGGCTCACTTAAATCCCTAGTCCTGGAGATGTATTCTCTTTTTTTAGAGTATCGCTGGGGTCTCCTGGTGTTTATAGTCTGAGACTGTACTCAGTTTCACTTAAACTGGGTAACCTGGACTTTCTTTCCTGCCTTCCTCAGTATATAGTTGCATAGGTTGACCACCAGTTGCTGCACCTGACCCTATTTGAGTTATTTTAGGGAATTGCTTTATGGAGCTGATGTAAATAATTAATTTACTCTCTTAATTTCTATGCAGGTAAGTACTTAATCAATAATAACTCAATCGAAATGAAGGAAAACAGAGTCCGTGGTGTAAGAGTTTCTAAGGGTTTTATTCCTCATAAAGGAATCAGGATATCATGTTCTGACCACCACACAGGATGTCAGAAGGGATAGATGAGCGCGCCGTCGTTTATTGACAATACATAGCTTATATACTTGATTTACATCATAATGTTCAATGTAAGAGGCGTAACAGCTGAGAGAAGACAAGATAACAGTATACACGTGGTGCTAGTACATCATCAAGAGGCGTAAACTAGGCGTGTGTGCTAGAAACGTCACTGATAGGTGACGCAAGTGGGTGGCACCAAGGGGTGGTGCTAACAGAATGTTGCAATGTCAGCAGAAATCGGAAGCTTGGATGCGCGCGCAGCTGCATGACGTGTGATAGACGGGGTGCAGGGGACTTGACATTTACACTGGCGGAAAGAGACAGAAGTCTGGCATGTCAGATCAACTTGTGCTTCTATCATATCTGATATCTGATGTTTAGGAACTAAGCTATCTGGGCAGAAAGGTCTCTAGAGCAGAAGCTATTCTATACTTGCTGTGAGTGCGTGTATAAGCGCCTGAGTGTCTGTATGAGAAGCGTGGGGGCATGGGGCCTTCCATGGAAGCATGGCAACAGAGGCTATGAATTACTTGCATAAAGACAGGTCGGCCCTTTAGCCCTGTAGCTGAGGAAGGATGTTTACTGAAGCTAGCAGGCCGGAATGTATCTTTGGGGAGGAAAACAGATAACTCGAAGGTTATAGTCAATCTTGGCAGGCAGCAGGCTGAGCTGAGCACGGAGGGCCGCGCTAGAAGTAAGTCAGAGTTCACGGGTACGGGGGCTGCTTGGGCAGAGGCCCTCGCAGTCAGAAGCCAGAAAAGAGGCTCGGTGGCAGAGATTCAGGGCCTACTTTCAGCCAGGCTGAAAAACGTAGGAGTACACTTCAAAAAGACGTTGGCATAGCATATTTAGGAACGGACCATCAAACCCATTCATGGTGGGTCTGAAAGAGGACAAGTTAACGTTGGACGCAAATGTATTTGCGTCTTCATAGCTGGTACAGGAGGGAAGTTACATGCACTTTTAACTCGTACATGGAGTCGGTGGGGTACTCGCTAGGGAACACAACATGACCATAAAATTTATATTACCTCATTCCCTCCTTGTTCCCTACGGACCCTTCATGATATATCGATCCTCATAAATCGATCAGTTTGTTCTTGTAACATTATATGTTCGTCTTTCCTTCTTTGACTGTTTGAGAGGCAACTGGAATGCTCAATGCAGGATGTGGCACACAGTCCACATATCGCTGGCCCACACTGCAGGCACAGGCAACAACTGAATACTATAACAAGGCCAATGCCTAGGAACGATAAGATCTTCCATCCCCAAGCTGTTAACGTAGTCCAGAACCAACCGGACCAAGTCCAGGTGCCTGGATTCTGATGTATCTGATTTGCAATTTTATGTAAACGGGTGATAGCTTGATAGACAGATGGTGCGTTTTGTGGAATGAAAACACAGCAACTTGACCCGATGACCTTACAGGCTCCACCTCTATCTGCCAAGATGACGTCAATCACAAGGCGATTTTGAAGGACAACAGTCCGTATAGCAGACTGCTCCTCTGTTAAGTTACCTAGAGCGGAGGCAGTTTCGTTCACTACTGCTTCGAGTGTTCTCGTTAATCTGCGTATTAATTTACTGTTTTGGACAGGTCCTAGGAAGAAAAAGAATCCTTTATTGAAATCAGTGTACTGTTCCCATGCCGTTTCTGTGTAGTCGACAAGGGGAATATCTCTTTTGGGTCTATTCGGTGCTAGATTCGTATTTCTATGGTAATCAGGAGGAGCTAGGAAAACAGGTGGCAGAAGGAATGCAATGTAACAGGTACCATCCCAATCTGGGGGCAAACGTATGTATGCGGTATGACCACAAACAAAGTAGGAATGACTGGTAGCTTTAAAAGACGATTTACCATGGTCACTGAACTCGACCACAGTAGTGCATTTACTATGACCTACGTGTACTGAACCTTTCTTGCTAACACATAATTCACCTGTGACTGGTAGTACTAACATATGGGGCAGAACTGGAGCAGTTTCAGATTCAACAGTGAGGATCATAAGGCTAATTGTGTAATTACCTAATCCATATACTTCATTTTCTAGATCAGTTCCTATTCGAGTGGGAAGTCCTTCTTGATCAGGATAACAGACGTTGAGCAGGACTAAGTTCAAGTTTCCCCAAACCCAGCCCCCATCGAAAACAGCAATATCAGGATCTAAAGAATTAATTATTTTAAACCATGCTCCACAGGAGCCATTGTGAGTGAATGGGTACGGAAAGAGAGGCAGAGCTCCCTTGTAATTCTGGTAGGGAGGGAGTCGGCCACATATCCAACAGTCTGTAGCATTATTTGTCTGATGAGAATGGTGTAACATACTAATGAATGTATTGTTGCGCAGCGCAAGTCTGTAAGAGAGTTCATGTGCAGGAAGTTCACTAAAAGTGTGTTCAGCAGAGACATTGTAAGCAGATTGTTCACGCCTGAAAATAGGCCAGTACATAGGGAGCAGAATGCTGGCAATAATAATTAGAATACTCAGAATAAACATGATTATTAGTGTCACTATGCAGTGACTACGAAGTGATTTGCAATATGTTCTTCTCTTTTCCTCTCTCTCTCTAACTCGATCTAGGGGATACATGTCAGAAACTATTTAACCGATTCACCTAAGGGAGGACTTAAACAATTAAACTGTCTGACTTGCTAGATCGAAGCTTTATTCGGTAAAGTTCTTGAGGAGTCTTTTCTCTTTTAGGCACAGTAACGTCTTGTGCTTCAATACAGTCTTTGGTGGGGGTGGACGAGTCAGAGTCCTGTTTCAGTCCGTTTTTTAGTTCATTGCATAGTTTGATGTGACTCGTGTGGACCCACCCCTTTCTCCCCTCGATTTTCACGGCGGTCCTGGTGGTAAGCAGAACGGTCTTTGGAGACTTCCAGCGGGGCTCCAGCGGACTTTTCCGGTCGAAATTCCGGACGACTACCAGGTCACCTGGGCGGACCTCATGCGCCTTTACATCGGTGTTGTCAGGGAAGGCTGCGGCAACCTGTGAACGACATGATTGGAGTGCAGACATCAAGGAGGCAAGGTAATCTGTCAACATGTTACAATCAATATCAGTGATCTTTTTCGGAACGGGCGTCCCCCACATATTCGGCGGTCTGCCAAAGACCACTTCGTACGGGGATAGCCCTGATCTCGAGTGGGCGACCATTCTCATGTAGAATAGTGCCACGGGCAGGGCGACTATCCAGTCGACCCCTTTTTCCTGACAGATCTTGGCAAGACGGATCTTTAGTGTCTGATTATGCCTTTCTACAAGGCCAGCTGCTTCGGGATGTCGGACACAGTGGAACCTCCACTGATATCCTAGCAAGAGGGAAACTTGTCTCATCAGCTCGGACGAGAACGGCTGTCCGTTATCTGAATACACGACACGGGGCAAACCGTACCGTGGGAAGAATTCACGAACCAACTGTCTGGCAGTGGTCGGAGCAGTGTAGTCTGGGACTGGGTATGCTTCGGTCCAGCGGGACAGAGCACAAACAATTACAAGGACATACTTAAATCCTCTACAGCTATTCATCTGGATATAATCCATCTGGAGGACTTCAAAAGGGTGATCGGGAGGATGAAATCCACCTTGCTCAACAGGGACGCTTTTACCTGGATTGAACTGACAACAGATCATGCAAGTACGCACTTTCTGTTTTGCTGCTGCTCGTAAGTGTTGGTTGTACCAGAGATTCTGTAAACTGTCTAACATGGCTTTCTCTCCAAGATGGGCAGGACTATGTGCTGTATTTATCATGACTTGAACCATTGAGTCGGGGAGAAACCATATAGATTTTCCCTTCGTCACCCAACCTTGATCTGTCTGAATCCCTCCTAGTTCAGTCCATTTCTTTATCTCCTCTGGAGTAGCATGTGTCTGGATATCAATTACATCTAGGGCGGGATCTCTAACTGCCATACACTGGGTCTGGACTATTGTCTTTGTCACATCAGTAGTCTGGGTGTGAGTCAGTGCTGTATGTTTTGCTGTCTGGTCTGCCAGGTCGTTACCCTGGGAAACAGAATCTGTGACTTTAGTATGTGCCTTACACTTCATGACTGATATGCCCGAGGGCAAATGTATTGCTTCTAACAGTGCTTGAATGAGGGGGCCATGTTGTATCTTGGCCCCATGAGAAGTCAGAAAACCTCGTTCTTGCCAGAGGACTCCGAAGTCGTGTACAACTCCGAAGGCATAGCGGGAATCTGTGTATATGTTAACATTTCTGTTCTTGGCTAGAATACAAGCTCGGGTCAGAGCGATGAGCTCTGCTGCTTGAGCAGACAGGGTGTCAATACGATGTGTTTCTTTAATTTCAGTTTCAGTGGTCACGGCGTACGCGGCCACTAATTCTCCTGTACTTGTTCTCATGCATGAACCGTCCACATAAAGTGTCAGGTCTGGATTTGTCAATGGGACATCTGTTAAGTCTCGTCTAGGCTTAGTTACTGCATTAATTATTTCTATACAATCATGCGGAGCTGGATCTGTCATAACTGTAGGTAACAGTGTTGCGGGGTTCAGGATGCTGCAACGTCTGATTTCTATGTGTGGCTGGAATAGTGTTAATTCATAACCTGTCAGTCGTGCTATAGTTAAGTGTTGAGTCTGGGTTCTGTTTAACAAAACCTCTACAGAATGTGGTACTTGAACTGTTAACTGATGACCTAAAACAATTGAATCACTTTGTCTTATTGCTAACGCTGTTGCTGCTACTGACTTTAAGCACGCAGGGAGTGCTTGAGCTACTGAATCCAATGTACTAGAAAAATAAGCACAAGGCTTATGTGAACCTGCTTGGTCTTGAGTGAGGACAGACAACGCTGTGCCATCACGTTCTGTAACAAAAAGTGTAAACGGTTTGCTGTAACATGGTGTCGCTAAAACTGGTGCTTGGCATAAAACTTTCTTTAATTCTTCAAAAGCTTGTGTGTGTTCCTGAGTCCAAGGGAGGACAGTCGAAGTCGCTGCCTCCTGTGTCGTTAACTGAATGAGTGGTTTAGCTAGAAATGCATACTGGGGAATCCATTGTCTGCAGTACGAGGTGAGGCCTATGAAGGCCCGCACTTCCTTTTGTGTCTTGGGTTGCGGCATGTTCACAATTAACTGAATGCGATCGGGAGTGAGCTGTCTCCCCACTTTGGACAGCAAGTGACCCAAGTACACAACTTGCTGAACACAGAATTGTAGCTTCGAAGGAGACACCTTGTGTCCCTTGTCGGCCAGGAAATGTAAAACTGTCAGTGATGCTTTTTCACATTCGGGCTCACTTCGTGCGGTGATCAGCAGATCATCGACGTATTGTAGTAAAGCGGTGTTAACTGGCATTTGAATACAATCTAGTTGTCTTTTCAGTGCTTGACTATAGATGCTGGGGCTTTCTGTGAATCCTTGAGGTGCGCGCGAAAATTTGAAACTGCGTCCATTTAAACAGAATCCGAAGAGATATTGGCTCTCTGGATCAATAGGCACGCTGAAGAAGGCGTTCTTGAGATCAATTACAGTAAAGAACGTTGCTTCTGAATCAATAGCAGTCAAGAGAGATGATATATCGGGGACCACAGGATACTGTGGGATAATGCATTTATTCAATTCTCGAAGATCAATCACCAGCCGATATACTGGCGGTGCATTG
Source organism: Lissotriton vulgaris (assembly GCF_964263255.1). Classification (NCBI taxonomy): domain Eukaryota; kingdom Metazoa; phylum Chordata; class Amphibia; order Caudata; family Salamandridae; genus Lissotriton; species Lissotriton vulgaris. The sequence goes on along the minus strand of NC_141691.1, from coordinate 1,720,169,807 downwards.
GGATCAGTACGTTTAAGAATCGGAATGATGGGTGAATTACAGATATTGGAGTCGGTCTCGACGACCACTCCTTGGGCAATGAGCTCTTCAATGATTTTCAGTAAAGCCGCTACAGCATCGGGTGGTAACTTGTATTGTCTGATTCTGGGTAATACAACACCTGCCTTGAGGGTAACGCGGTATGGTGTAATGTGCATACATCCTACATCAGTTGGGCCTTTTGCCCACAAGTAATCAGGTACATTTTTCAATCTGACGTCAAACTCACGAAGGACGTAATGACCCTTGAAATCCCGCAGAAAGAGTCTAACCCCCTCCGGGGAGCAGCATATTATAGCTCCTAGAGCCTTCAGTGTTTTAATTCCTAACAGATTTTCCGGACATGATTTTGTTAGTAACAGGTCTGTAACGCGTGATAATGGACCCACAGCCAGGGGAACTGGTTCTGATACTTCATTTACAATAGGTTGTCCTGAAAAACCAAGGGAAACATTTTGTGAGCCTGAGAGGGGTGCCCCTGGAACTTCGTCATGACTTATTGTAGTGCGACTTGCCCCTGTGTCAATTAAAAACTTTCTATCTTTCCCCAATACTTGACTGTGTACATAAGGACCTTCTTGATCTACAGGAATCTCGATAAGAGGCAAGCCACCTTCCCTCTCTAGGCTGTTTCATGTATATCGGGAATATTCGGGGTAAGCAGACTGGGCATACTGGTACATCTGTTGTGAGACTTGCTGAGTTGCAGCAATGGGCTGTGGCTGTGGTACTGCTACGGTCTGTGCTGTCTGTGCGGATGCATGCATGGGCTGTGTATTCTGTGTAGACTGATGCTGGTTATGGTCTTGTCTAGGCGGATGCGGTCTCTCTTTAGTTTTACCTGTCGCTATGTTATGTTTCAGAACTGCACATTCGTGTACGTAGTGACCTGGCTGCTTGCAATAATTGCATGTCCCTTTAACAGGAGCTGCAGCGTGACTTGTCTGGGTCGTACCTTTCCTGTGACTGTCGGATGGGACCGTCTGGGCTACTAACATTTTCATTTTCGTGTCTTTCATGCGCTTCTGTTCCTGATCTTGTTCTTCCCTAATTCTATTCTGGTGATATTGTAACATTTGTAACATCTGGGATGGCGTATTTGCTTGCCATGTACTCTCGACTTTATACACTCTATTTTTAACTAACGGTAGGGAATTCTCGACTAACTTTGATACAAAAAGATGTGGGTACGACTCGCTACTTGGCTGGAGGCCACTATTGATAATAAAACATTTCTCGAATCTTGAATAAAAGTCGCTAGTATCTTCATCATGTTTCTGTTTACAGGACGAGATTGCATCCCAATCCTCCTTTCTAGTTGTCAATAATCTGGGCAGGACCTGTACTATTAAACCTGGTAATGCTTTAGTTTTGTCCCCAAGGCCTAACCCTGGAACCCGTTTCTTTTCTTCATCCTCTATTTCTGCCCAGGCAATCTTTGCGTCTCCCACCTCCCAGTCCTTTTCCTTTAATTTCTCGAATATACCCGTAGGCAATAATACTTTCAACATTTTCATGATATCATCATATGTGTAGTCCCCCATCAGTAACATGTCTTTGAGCTCTCTATGAAAACCTGCAGGGTCTTTATCATGGCATGGTACTAATTTCTTCATTTCTAACAGTTCTAATTTAGTTAGAGGCGTGTGTACATACACGCGTTTCAAAATTTTATCCTCACCCATAACAGGGTGCACTTCTCGCAAGGGGTTCTGACTTTCAATACCACCCCCGCACTGCATATGGTACATTTTCCTTTCTGGAGGTGGGGCGGGAACATATTCAGGACTTACAAAGGTGTCATATCTGCGTCGTTGTTCTAGAATTATTTGAACTAATTTAGTGCTTAAACCTCTCCATCTATCCATCAGTAGTGCTTCTAGTGTCTCATGTAAGGGACCTGGATCTGAATAATGTTTTCTGTACTTAATGAGAAGGTGCTGAATCATATATATACCTGCTAATTTCTGTTCGTCGGGGGAGAGGTTCAGAAATGTCTGTGCTACGGTGTCATCATTATATATGTCTGCATTTTCGGCCCATGATACCGCTGATCGGGCTAATTCTTGTTCATCCATAGAATTGAGTACATGGTACCCCACTCGATCTCGAAGCCGTTTATCAGTTTCCTGGAACTGATGTTCAGCAGAATTCGGATTCGTTAAGGCAGAGAAGAAAACTCTCTTGCTTTCTGGACGGATACCCTTCCTAAGATAAGTTCCCTTACCTACATATGCTATAGTGCTTGTAGTCGGTTCTAGTTCTTCAGATTCTTCTTCCTCCTCGGAGGGAGCCTTTTCTTTCTCTTTCTCGTGTACTGCTATCACTGCTTTCTTAATCTTTTTATACATGGCCTCTATGCAATTTTGTCTGTCATGTTTTCCATCGGCTATATTTTGACCCCACTTGTTCAATGCATCTAATTCACTCTGCTCTGTTCCGGGCCTGTCTCGTTCTCTTATTAGACAATTTATGAAAAATCGTAGTATCAGTGCTTGCATGGTAACTTTCTGTTTCTCCAGGGCATCCTTAATACTGTCGGGGTCCTTTCCCGTTTGAACGAACTCATATATTCTATCTAGGTGCTCCTTCATTCCTGCATAACATAACAAACTATCAGTAGCAGATCTTAACCGTAAAGACGCTAATACCATTAAGTCGTCCTGTCCAGGTTCTGGATCATATCTACAAACTGACATATTTTCTTTTAGTGCATCAAGACGGGATGAATTAGAAGAACGGGGGGATCTGTGCGTAAGAGGACTCTGCATACCTCTGAGATTTAATCTGTGAGTCGGTGGCGGGGTCTGGAGACCCGCGGTCGCACCTCCTGAAGCGGAAACTTGAGCATTATCTCTGTGTGTAGTCAGTATCTGAATTTGTCTTTTAGTAGGATCTGATTGAAGTGGTTTCGGCAGATCAGTTTTAGGTGAGGGAAGTGGCGGAGCTGGCGGAACGGGACTAGTCTTTTTCGGTGTCGGCTGAGAGTGATCTTGGGGGGCAGTACCACCCCCGGCCCTGTCAGTAGGCAGGGCACGAACAGGCAGATTGGTGTAAGCTGGCGCTACATCCTCGAGATATGAATTTAGGAATATGTCTTTAGTAGTCTTATGCATTACTTTAGTTGGAACTAATGGTGACGGCAAATTTTTCGGTATTTCTGAAATGGCGTCAGGGGTACCATCGGCCAAAAGATACATGTTGTTCACTTTGCCATTTAGGATACGATCTATTTGTTCTACTTTTACTCGAATTCCCTCAGTAACTAATTCGTTTCCTTGGGCCTTTTCTGATTCTTTAAGCCTGTCTTCTCTACGGAGTGCTCTATCAGCACGCTTACGTGATTCCTTACGCCAAAATTCTATGGCGTCTTTCTGAGATTGTCTAGCTTTCTTTTTCCGTAATATTTCTTCTACCTTTATGATGCACTCGGCATCCCATGTTCCGTTAACTGGCCATCGGTATCTTTCCTCTAGGTGCTTGGTATAATCTGTCCATAACTCTAGATACAAGATGGCGTCTATGCCATGCTTATTATACATGAAATTACCTGGAGTGTCCCTAGGGGGGATTGGAATCTCTTCCTCTAACATCCCTTTCCTAGTTCCTATCTGCTTTAATTTGTTAAAAAACGGCATTGTGCCTACTTGATACTGAAATGCTTGATCCTTAATACTTAATTTCGCCTGTAACTATTTAAACAAAAAAACACAATAATACACAAGAACAATCACATTCATACCACGACATTAATCACATGAAACATTTAAAGACATAGCTAACTTCCCCCTACTCTGAATGTACCGCTCAACGATACAGATACACTGCTGTAACAGTGCAGAAATTCGGAATACTTTATATACTGCTAAACAGTACAGATACACTGCCTAAAAACAGTGCAGACCGGACTTGCGTACCCAAACCCGTCTAGATACGACCCAGCAATGGTACTCACCGGGAAGCACGGAAAACAGAAGGCCTCGGAAAACTCGACTGGACTCGACTCGGAACTTCGGAAAACTTCGGAAAACTTCGGAAAACTTCGGAAAACTGGTGGGCCTCTTCACACCTCGGACCTTGCTTCCTTCGGCTGGGCTCTGGTCGGGATCCTCCGCACTCCTCACCGCCTCGTCTGGGCACTGATCGCAGTCTTCGTCACCTCCGTGTGTCAGAGGGGGATGCAGGAAATCCTGCCAGTACACGTGTTGTCCGTCTAACTGATGGCAGGGGACACGGATTGCAACGCACCTTCCGGCGCGTGAGGTGGGGGAGGGGTCCCTGTTCGGGCGCCAAAATGATGTAAATAATTAATTTACTCTCTTAATTTCTATGCAGGTAAGTACTTAATCAATAATAACTCAATCGAAATGAAGGAAAACAGAGTCCGTGGTGTAAGAGTTTCTAAGGGTTTTATTCCTCATAAAGGAATCAGGATATCATGTTCTGACCACCACACAGGATGTCAGAAGGGATAGATGAGCGCGCCGTCGTTTATTGACAATACATAGCTTATATACTTGATTTACATCATAATGTTCAATGTAAGAGGCGTAACAGCTGAGAGAAGACAAGATAACAGTATACACGTGGTGCTAGTACATCATCAAGAGGCGTAAACTAGGCGTGTGTGCTAGAAACGTCACTGATAGGTGACGCAAGTGGGTGGCACCAAGGGGTGGTGCTAACAGAATGTTGCAATGTCAGCAGAAATCGGAAGCTTGGATGCGCGCGCAGCTGCATGACGTGTGATAGACGGGGTGCAGGGGACTTGACATTTACACTGGCGGAAAGAGACAGAAGTCTGGCATGTCAGATCAACTTGTGCTTCTATCATATCTGATATCTGATGTTTAGGAACTAAGCTATCTGGGCAGAAAGGTCTCTAGAGCAGAAGCTATTCTATACTTGCTGTGAGTGCGTGTATAAGCGCCTGAGTGTCTGTATGAGAAGCGTGGGGGCATGGGGCCTTCCATGGAAGCATGGCAACAGAGGCTATGAATTACTTGCATAAAGACAGGTCGGCCCTTTAGCCCTGTAGCTGAGGAAGGATGTTTACTGAAGCTAGCAGGCCGGAATGTATCTTTGGGGAGGAAAACAGATAACTCGAAGGTTATAGTCAATCTTGGCAGGCAGCAGGCTGAGCTGAGCACGGAGGGCCGCGCTAGAAGTAAGTCAGAGTTCACGGGTACGGGGGCTGCTTGGGCAGAGGCCCTCGCAGTCAGAAGCCAGAAAAGAGGCTCGGTGGCAGAGATTCAGGGCCTACTTTCAGCCAGGCTGAAAAACGTAGGAGTACACTTCAAAAAGACGTTGGCATAGCATATTTAGGAACGGACCATCAAACCCATTCATGGTGGGTCTGAAAGAGGACAAGTTAACGTTGGACGCAAATGTATTTGCGTCTTCATAGCTGGTACAGGAGGGAAGTTACATGCACTTTTAACTCGTACATGGAGTCGGTGGGGTACTCGCTAGGGAACACAACATGACCATAAAATTTATATTACCTCAGAGCCGTAAGAACACCTGAGGGGGATATGTACAATGAGGTGGCAGGCATGTTGTTAACCTCCTGGGCTTAACAACACGCTCCGCCACTTTGGAAATGCAAGGCTACACCATATTCACAAGAATGTGATGCAGCCTTTGAATTTCCCCCTGCGATGGTGCTAAGTTTAACAACTTAGCGCCAACGCCGGCTCCCTTGCACCAGAGTGCAAGGGTGTCTGTGTGCAGGGAGGATTGGTTATGTGTAGGAAGGTGTCACTTCCTGCACATAAACAATCCTAAAATGCCATTTTGTAACTTTCATGTGTGCTGCTTCATGCAGCACACATGAAAGTAACAAAATGGCATTTTTTTAAAAAAGTTTGTTTATGTACAGAAAGGGACACCTTCCTGTACATAAACAAACCATAGCATTTTGCTTTTTCCATGTGATGGGAAAAGCAAAAATGAGGAGAAATAATGCATTTCTCCTCTTTTCGCCAACTTAAGACCAGGATTTACTGGTCTTAATTTTGGCACTGCTTCCTATGTACGCCACCCTTGTACATAGAGGGCAGCGTAAAATACAATGGGTGTTGCGGTGGAACACCCACAGCAACACCCACTGCACGCACCTTTCACGCTAAACATAGCATGAAAGGTGCCTTATGTACAAGGCAGCGTTAAGCCACGTTAAGTGGCTTAACGCTGCCTTGTACATAACGCAAGACCCCTATCGCCACGAGAACATCACAAAAAGTGGCGTTCCCTTGTCGATAGGGGCTTGTACATATGCCCCTATGTGTTTTAACAGGGATCCAGGAGCTGTTCATGCCGTCCTCCGAGTCTCTTCCTTCAGTTGTTTATACGGTTTTCTCTTCTGTTTGGTTGTCGTTCCCCTCTGCCTCTGATTCGTGTCGTTCCATAACCGCTTGGCTTAGCCTGACCTTATTTCTAATTGGCGTTGGAGCGACCTTGCTCTTCATACTGTCCTCGTGACCACCACGTGCGGCCATCCTAGACAATGGAAACTGCTTTGCGGTCGTATCTTTTATTTTTTGAGCGTTAGCTTCTCTCTCGCGCTTTGTATTCTTCTTTTGTGATTCTTTCCGTTGTCCTTTTATCAAGGATTGTTTTGGTGAACTGATAGGGGGTGGTTGACGGCCAGTGTGAGTTTTCCACATCGCTTGTTTTGTGCCCATCTTTTTTAATTCCCCCATTTAACGAAGCAATTGTTGTTGTCAGGTGTTGATGCCAGCTCTTGAAGCCACCTTCACTCTTGCACGTTGAGTTTGGACTCTCCTCTGCCAGGGCTCAGACCTTGAGCCCTGCTGTTCATGGGGGCACTATATGTGCAAACTCCGGGTCTTGGTGCATGTGCATGGGAGTCCCCATCATGTGACTGACTTTCCTGCCAATATTAGCTCGCGCTCTTGTGGGCATCATCAGTCTTGTCCAGCGGTGATGTGCCTAATTTATTTCCTTTGTCCACTCCAATACTTTTGTGCGCATTCCCTGCTTGTTCTAAAAGTTACTTTCACAAGTAATATTACGAACCCCGGTCTGGATTAGGAGCTGTAAGGCAGATCTTTCCAATGAAACGTATCCGTATCTCTCAGATTTTCCAAGTAACTTCTAACTGCACATCACTTATTGCACCTAACAGCCCTGGGGACTTTCCAGTTGGAGTTGCAGACTGGGAACAACAGGGGTGCTTATGCTGCATCTGGAACCAAATCCTTTTAAATATTCCTCTTGGGAGGCTCCAATTGGGTGGTTCAAAGAAAGAGCAGCTTCTCATCCGGCTTGGCCAACTCCTCACTCTTGAGATTGGCAGTTACTTTTACACACGTGTTTGTCGTCTTTCCAGATTTTATCCTGAGGCCACGCCCTAAGCATGTCATCTATTTTGCTAAGTGAGTTTAGATAGGCAGATCTTCAAAACTGAAGCTGGTTTGGTTTAGCTGAGATCCTAGCTCACCCAACTCTATGAGGTTGCAAGCTACACCGGAGGCCACCTTACACTGTTCTCTGCACACCAAACTTTGCTCTTACACCAGATGTGTTCTGACCCTTTCTGCCCCTTTAGGCATTCCTCCCTGTAAGTAAGTAATACTTTATTGTACATGGTTATTTAAAACCTTTACAATGTTAATAAAACAAAGAAGCACCAATTTATAAAATGTGTGTCTGAATTGAACGAGTTAAAAACTAAAATTCTGTACATAAGACAAGTAAACAGGATTACTGAATAAGACAACCGACAACACAAATGAAGGGGGCTTATCATCTTATTAAAACGATCAAGTGTGAGAGTCAAGGAGTCAGTGTAGGAATTGGACTTCCGGGGTACCGTTAGGATCATCATTTGGGCTGTTTAAGGTATTGCTCGCTTTAGTTGGTTCCTTCAAGATTTTGTAGCGGGCCTCGGCTGTTTCAAGAAATTTTACCATTCGACAACTCAGTTGGATGTTGTCCCCTTTAAAGCAGGCCAGAACTGCTTGTCTACAAGTCCGTATCTTGTGGAAGTTGAAAAGCGGACGCAGGAAAACTCGTCGTTCGTGAGTGAGCTCGGAACAGGTGGTGATCAGGTGGACTATGTTTTCCTGTCCGTCCCCACAAAGTCGACATCTTGTAGGTAGCGGTGGCCGTAACCATGGAGGCAGGTGGGCCGCTGAAGGCAGTAGCCCCAGGCGAAATTTCAGAAATTTCTCTTTTATTTTTTGGGTGAAACCAATCTGCAGATAGGTTTGGGGCAAAGGCGCGGTGTATGATTGAACTGTAAGCCAACCATGAGCCCGCTCGATTAGGGCGGCTTTGTCCTGCAGTACTGATTCCTTCCGGACTGTCTTGTTGACCACCTTTTTAGGGCTCGGGCCTCGGCGTCCATGAAGTGGAGGCGGAGCTTCCGAGATCCTAATGTTAAAGAAAAAAAAAGGATATCTAGGGCTCTGGCCAGACAAATTCCTTACATTCCTTAGTGTTTTATGGCATCTGCCTAGTGATTCCTCTTCGCTGTGCTGTCTATTTAGTAGCCTTGACGTGATAGGCTATATTGACTTTTCGTCCGTCATTGATGTTAGTTTCATGGCATATTCTGTGCGCGAACGAGCTTGGAGAGTGATTAATCTTAATTAGGAGCTGTCACAGTGCCCGTGTAATGCAATCCAGATGATGCGAGCGCGTGCACAGCGGTGAGTGCGTTCAATGTAAAATGACGAGAGGCAGCAGGCGAGGCTCACAGAAGATGACTCATACATGCTCGTCCACACTGTAGTTCTTGTGTTTCCTGAATACTCTCATTTCAAAAGGGCGCCATTTCCTTCTTTTCCTCACACGCTGCGCTGGACTATTTTTGTCTGTGGTTTAAAAAACGGGGTTTAAAGGCGTTTTATTATAAAACATTTGGATTCTGGTTCTGTAAGCTTTGTTTTCCGAATTTTAATAAGTGCTGACATGCAGACTACTGGTTGAATAAATGATGAGGGTTAAAAGTGACCTTCGTGACACGTGCTGTCGAGCCTGACTCGCAGAGTGAACATGCAGTCATCATTATTGTAAAGTTTGAGGAAAAAACGTGAATACGCAATAATCATGGAAAACAGCCTTCCCGCTGTTACAATGGGAATTCACAAATGTGTTGTGTGTCTCACGTAATGCCAATGGCTATTTCATTAGGAAAAATTAGACTCATTGATACATGCACCACCACCAGCAGTACTACCAGTACTACAGCCACCAGTACTACCACTACCACCACCACCAATACTAACAGTACCACGACCACCAGTACTACCACTAACACCACCACCAGTACTACCAGTACCACCACCACCAGTACTACCACTACCAGTACTACCATTACCATTACCATTACCACTACCACCACCACCAGTACCACCACCACCAGTACTACCACCACCCCCAGTACTACCAGTACTACAGCCACCAGTACTACCACTACCACCACCACCAGTACTAACAGTACCACGACCACCAGTACTACCACTAACACCACCACCAGTACTACCAGTACCACCACCACCAGTACTACCACTACCAGTACTACCATTACCATTACCACTACCACCACCACCAGTACCACCAGCACCAGTACTACCACCACCCCCAGTACTACCAGTACTACAGCCACCAGTACTACAACTACCACCACCAGTACCACGACCACCAGTACTACCACTACCAGTACTACCAATACCAGTACCACCACCAGCAGTACTACCAGTACCACCACCACCACCAGTACCACCACCACCAGTACCACCACTACCAGTACTACCACCAGCAGTACTACCACCAACAGTACTACCACTACCAGTACCACCACCTCCAGTACTACCACTTCCACCACTACCAGTACTACCACCAGCAGTACTACCACCAACAGTACTACCACTACCAGTACCACCACCTCCAGTACCACCACTACCAGTACTACCACCAGCAGTACTACCACCAACAGTACTACCACTACCAGTACCACCACCTCCAGTACTACCACTACTACCACTACCAGTACCACCACCACCACCAGTACTTCCAATACTACCACCATCAGTACTACCATTACTACCACTACTACAGCCACCAGTACTACCACTACCACCACCACCAGTACTACCACTACCACCAGTACTACCACTACCAGTACTACCAATACCAGTACCACTACCACCACCAGTACTACCATCACCAGTACCACCACCACCAGTACTACCACTACCAGTACTATGGGCAGCAGTACCACCACCACTAGCAGTACCACTACCGGTACCACCACCAGTACTACCACTACCAGTACCACCACCACTAGTACCACCACTACCAGTACTACCACCAGCTAATGCATATCTACAGGCTAGCGACGACAGCGCATATCTACAGGATAGCAATGACAGCGCATATCTACAGGCTAGCGATGACAGAGCATATCTACAGGCTAGCGATGACAGTGCATATCTACAGGCTAGTGAAGCCAATGCATATCTACAGGCTAGCGATGACAGTGCATATCTACAGGCTAGCGATGACAGAGCATATCTACAGGCTAGCGACGACAGCGCATATCTACAGGATAGCAATGACAGCGCATATCTACAGGCTAGCGATGACAGAGCATATCTACAGGCTAGCGATGACAGTGCATATCTACAGGCTAGTGAAGCCAATGCATATCTACAGGCTAGCGATGACAGAGCATATCTACAGGCTAGCGATGACAGTGCATATCTACAGGCTAGTGAGGCCAATGCATATCTACAGGCTAATGAAGCCATAGCAATGACAGTGCATATCTACAGGCTAGCGATGACAGTGGATATCTACAGGCTAGCGATGACGGTGCATATCTACAGGCTAGTGAAGCCAATGCATATCTACAGGCTAGTGAAGCCAATGCATATCTACAGGCTAGCAATGACAGTGCATATCTACAGGCTAGCGATGACAGTGCATATCTACAGGCTAGCGATGATAATGCATATCTACAGGCTAGCGACGACAGCGCATATCTACAGGATAGCAATGACAGCGCATATCTATAGGCTAGCGATGACAGAGCATATCTACAGGCTAGCGATGACAGTGCATATCTACAGGCTAGTGAAGCCAATGCATATCTACAGGCTAGCGATGACAGTGCATATCTACAGGCTAGTGATGACAGAGCATATCTACAGGCTAGCGATGACAGTGCATATCTACAGGCTTGCGATGACAATGCATATCTACAGGCTAGCGATGACAGTGCATATCTACAGTCTAGTGAAGCCAATGCATATCTACAGGCTAGCGATGACAGTGCATATCTACAGGCTAGTGAAGCCAATGCATATCTACAGGCTAGCGATGACAGTGCATATCTACAGGCTAGCGATGACAGAGCATATCTACAGGCTAGCGATGACAGTGCATATCTACAGGATAGCAATGACAGCGCATATCTACAGGCTAGTGAAGCCAATGCATATCTACAGGCTAGCGATGACAGTGCATATCTACAGGCTAGTGAAGCCAATGCATATCTACAGGCTAGCGATGACAGTGCATATCTACAGGCTAGCGATGACAGAGCATATCTACAGGCTAGCGATGACAGTGCATATCTACAGGCTAGCGATGATAATGCATATCTACAGGCTAGCGACTACAGCGCATATCTACAGGATAGCAATGACAGCGCATATCTACAGGCTAGCGATGACAGTGTATATCTACAGGCTAGCGATGACGGTGCATATCTACAGGCTAGTGAAGCCAATGCATATCTACAGGCTAGCGATGACAGTGCATATCTACAGGATAGCGATGACAGTGCATATCTACAGGATAGCAATGACAGCGCATATCTACAGGCTAGTGAAGCCAATGCATATCTACAGGCTAGCGATGACAGTGCATATCTACAGGCTAGTGAAGCCAATGCATATCTACAGGCTAGCGATGACAGTGCATATCTACAGGCTAGCGATGACAGAGCATATCTACAGGCTAGCGATGACAGTGCATATCTACAGGGTAGTGAAGCCAATGCATATCTACAGGCTAGTGAAGCCATAGCAATGACAGTGCATATCTACAGGCTAGCGATGACAGTGCATATCTACAGGCTAGCGATGACGGTGCATATCTACAGGCTAGTGAAGCCAATGCATATCTACAGGCTAGAGAAGCCAATGCATATCTACAGGCTAGTGAAGCCAATGCATATCTACAGGCTAGCGATGACAGTGCATATCTACAGGCTAGCGATGACAGTGCATATCTACATGGCTAGCGATGATAATGCATATCTACAGGCTAGCGACGACAGCGCATATCTACAGGATAGCAATGACAGCGCATATCTACAGGCTAGCGATGACAGAGCATATCTACAGGCTAGCGATGGCAGTGCATATCTACAGGCTAGTGAAGCCAATGCATATCCACAGGCTAGCGATGACCGTGCATATCTACAGGCTAGTGATGACAGAGCATATCTACAGGCTAGCGATGACAGTGCATATCTACAGGCTAGCGATGACAGTGCATATCTACAGGCTTGCGATGACAATGCATATCTACAGGCTAGCAATGACAGTGCATATCTACAGTCTAGTGAAGCCAATGCATATCTACAGGCTAGCGATTACAGTGCATATCTACAGGCTAGCTATGACAGAGCATATCTACAGGCTAGCGATAATAATGCATATCTACAGGCTAGCGACGACAGCGCATATCTTCAGGATAGCAATGACAGCGCATATCTACAGGCTAGCGATGACAGAGCATATCTACAGGCTAGTGATGACAGTGCATATCTACAGGCTAGTGAAGCCAATGCATATCTACAGGCTAGCGATGACAGTGCATATCTACAGGCTAGCGATGACAGAGCATATCTACAGGCTAGCGATGACAGTGCATATCTACAGGATAGCAATGACAGCGCATATCTACAGGCTAGTGAAGCCAATGCATATCTACAGGCTAGCGATGACAGTGCATATCTACAGGCTAGTGAAGCCAATGCATATCTACAGGCTAGCGATGACAGTGCATATCTACAGGCTAGCGATGACAGAGCATATCTACAGGCTAGCGATGACAGTGCATATCTACAGGCTAGCGATGATAATGCATATCTACAGGCTAGCGGCGACAGCGCATATCTACAGGATAGCAATGACAGCGCATATCTACAGGCTAGCGATGACAGTGCATATCTACAGGCTAGCGATGACGGTGCATATCTACAGGCTAGTGAAGCCAATGCATATCTACAGGCTAGCGATGACAGTGCATATGTACAGGCTAGCGATGACAGTGCATACACTCACAAGGAGACCACAGCCAGCTGAGGTGCAATCTTCTCCCGCTCACAAGAACGACATCACAGGCAGCAGCAGTGCAAGCTTCTTACACTCACAAGGAGACCACAGGCAGCAGAGGTGCAAGCTTCTCACACTCACAAGAAGGGCATCCCAGGCAAGTGGTGCAATATTCGCACACTCACAAGGAGATCACTGGCAGTACACACCACATGAACACACTCCATAACACATAGCAACAATACATTGGCATTTACAATGCCATTAGCTCAAACTCAAATAAATCCGAGCCCGAATGCATTTCTAATGCTTGTTAAAGACTGCTGCGGAGACTGGGAGTGACCAAAGTTGCTGTAATCCTAGGTCCTCAATGGCTCCCTCCAAGTACCTCCTTGCTGGACATGTTGGTTTATTTTGAGGTTCCTTCCACAGGAGCGCATTTAAGGTATTTGGTTCGCCCCTGCATAGTTTATGGCAGGTTTTTATGTAGGCTCCCTTGCGTGCCAGCTCTTCTTTTTGAAGCCCGAACTCTAGTCTCATTTGGGCCGGCGATGAATACCTTGGTAGGCCAAAGATCATGCGAAGTGCTTTTGCCACAGTTCTGTCTAATAAGGGAGCGTCCCTCCCTCTCATAGCTTCACTGCCATAAGTCATTGCTGGAATTAGCTTTGCCTGTATTACCTTTATTAGTGGGAGAAAGCTTGGACCGGAAACTGTGTTTTTTAGGGTTCTGAGTGTCGCTGCTGCAGATACTCCTCTCCTTTTTATGGCTTCAAATTGCGGAGTGAAGTTACCCTTATGGTCTATAAAGACCCCCAAATATCGATATTCACTGACCTTTTCTAGCTTGCAGGATGACAGGAGCCAGTTTCTAGTTGCTTTCTTTTTGGAAAGGTTGATACACATAACTTTTGATTTTTCCCGGTTGATGGTAAGTCTGTTAGCAGCAGAATATCTTGAAGTAATATCCAACAGCCGCTGAAGGCCAACCGGGGTCCGGCTGATGAGTAACAAATCATCTGCATAGAATAGGTTGGAAATCTGTGAGCCCCCTAGCTTTAGAGCATGTGAATTGCAGTCATTCAACAATTTGGATAGGTCTCCCATAAAAAGATTAAAAAGTGTTGGGGCAAGAACGCAGCCCTGTTTTACTCCTGTGTATGTTGGAATCTTTCTTGAAAGAAGGTCACCGGTGCCCAGCCTGACTTGCACCCATGTGTCGCTGTGAAGGAGAATTAATTGTTTTAAAAGCAGCGGAGGAATGTTCAGTTTGAATAACTTTTCCCACAGAAGGTTCCTGTCGACATGTTTGAAAGCCGGACTATAATCAATATAGCACAGATAAAGTGGCTGGTTCGCTTCTTGTGCTGCATCAATTAATAAAGATAGTTCTAAGATGTTAGAAGAGGTTCCCATGCCTTTACAGAAGCCTGTTTGGTTGTATGGGATTGCTGACACATCGGCTGCCCAGGATAACAGTTCATGCAGAAGGAGGCCCGCAAAATATTTTGCCTCATTATCGAGCAGAGCCACTAACCGGTAATTTTTTGGATCGCTTTGGTCTCCCTTTTTGAGGATCGGTGAAATAATGGCTCCCCTCCACGATGATGGAATTAAAGAAGTTTGCAAGATCTTGACAAACATTGGTTTAAGGGCCGCTGCCCAGAACGCAGGGTCTTGCTTAAACAGTAGGGGTGGAATCCCATTTGGGCCCGGGGCCCCCTCGTGCCTCCCCTTTGAGATTCTGTCACAAATCAGTGCACACTTGATTGCAATAGTCTGGTCTAACTGCAGGAACTCGTGGCGATCACGGATGAGTTTTGAACGGTCCATGGTGCATTTTATATGTGTGGCGGTACCTTGGATGTTGGCATCAGTGCACCTAAAGTGTGAACTAAGGAAGGTTATCCAGTCGTCTTCTTGGACAAAGGAATTAGTGCCATAATTCTGCGCCTTGGACAGATTATTAATCTTCTTCCAAAATTGCGTACTGTTGTTTGATTTGGCGTCGAATAAAAGTTTGGCCCAAAGAGCCTCTTCTGATTCCCTCCTGAGTCGCCATACCAACCTCCTACGGTCACGCATTAGCATCTTCAGTTCAACCTTGGCATCGGGATCTTCAGCGCCGGGACGCCTCCTAGTTGAGGCAGCTGTTCGCGCTTTATAAATACTAGTATTATTATTAATATTATCTTTCCCTGCTCTTCGTAAGGTCTGGCCGATAAGAGTTTTTAGACTTTTTAGGCGAGCATTATTTGTCAAAGCAAGATTAAAGTGCTGCATGTGGTTGGCGGTATTGCTCCCTCCTTCGAGCTGGTTTCTCCTCTGTGGCATTCCTCCCTGTAGGCATCCCTCCCAGACCGTCACCACCACCTGCCGCAGAAACCACAAAACCATGGGACCAGCCTTGGTATTAAACCCCCCGGCCTCTACTCGTCCTCTTTCCCACCAGACTCACAATCACCACTTTGATCCCACAATCCTGGTCTCTGCTGATACAGTGGGATCAGAGCAGCTGGAAGAATGGAAGAACGGCCCAGGTACTGTCTATGGGGCACAGGACCAGTAGGGGCTCCCACTACGCTGAAAGATGAGTCAACAGGGGCAGATGACAGGCAGGTGGCCTGCAGCACGAGAAACAACCCACCACGGTGAAATGCCAGTATGCCAGCCCACCGGATGAGCTAAACCAAGTCAAGTGATTCAAGAAAACTCATCTGCAGGTGGGAGTGCACTCCAGCCGCTTCCGCAATGGCTCAGGCGGCCTCCCACAGCAACGTCACAAGGTAAGCACCAGCTTACGCTAACGGGGAGGAGCATTCCTGACGCAGGGTGAAGCTTTTATACTGTGGTAAAGCCTAGAGATAGGCATGCTGATACATAAAATCTCTGTCAGTACTGAAGTAAGCAAGGATTTGTTTGTTACTTACTCTGTTAACAGGTCCTTGGGGTAGAATATTTGCACTGTGATCATCTTCCTCGGTGCCTCTTGAAAGGAGTGTATATAGTTTTGTCACCTGTAATTTTTAATTTATCTGCAATGTTTATGCCTGTATGATTTTCAGTGACCATGTGGGAAAAAATTATGCTCAATATAGTAGGCCTGATATGGTTATTGTCATGATTCAGGCTCATTAGACAGGAAACTACGTCTCCCAGAATGCTTATCTATGTGGTCTGTTTTCTCTTTCTCCCTTACTGCTCTCTGTGTTCTATAACTACTGCTTCCTGCTTGCAACCGGTGCTTGTCACCTGTGGTGTTACCTAGATTTTTCCGTGTCTTGCTTCAGGATGGATTACTGCTGGTTCTAGCTTGAAAGAAGAGTAGCGGTGCCGATTCTGGTGAGCACGGCGTTCCGTGTACTTTGACCCTTTCCCTGGAGCCGCGCTGGTAAGGAGCAGCGCTGGAAAGGAGCCGTGAATGCCGCGAGGAAGCTTTCTGTTTTCTTAGCGTTTGATGCGCTTTTGAGGTATCGAGTCAAGCCAAGCAAGTAGAAGCGGGTGGGAGACGCTTTCTACTGCAATTAGCTGCTCAACCGGACTTTGCGATTGGATTTCGGGACGGAGGTTCTATTTGGCACAAAGATTGGTGAGAGCGGTTCAGTGACTCTGTTCGTATTTTATTGACGTGATTACTGGAAAGCAAGAGCTATTGCTTCAGGATATCGTATTAAGAACCACAAACATATACAGTGTTGCAAGCAGGAAGGACGATATTTTGTAAGCCGGTTGGCTGATTACTTGAATGACTAGTTACCTGTGAAGGCTACATTTCATAGCCCATCGGAACTGCAATTCATGGGTAGCCTTTTGATTTCTTTTTATTGCTTTCTTTTTATCTTTTTTCACACGACTTTTTCTTGGATATTTGTGGCAGTCTACTGAAGTGAGTGAGACTAGGCATACACATATCTAGACTGGTAGTTAGAGAAGACGGGGTGGGTTGTATTGATGTGTGTTGTTTATGTCTTTTCTGCAGGAAACTATACCACAGATCTACGGAGGGTGCCTAGCTGGTCATCAATTGCTGTAGATGGTTTCTGGCTGTCAGCCTTTATGTTTTATTTCTCCACTTTTCCCCTTCCGTGGGTGAGGTCCTCATAGGGGAGTGTTTCTATTTATACTCACTAGAGGAACCTCATCAAGGGAGGGACGAATAGAGCAACGACATTGCTCCTGCTGTATCTGGATTGCAACGTTAGTCAATCTGCCTTGCTTTGTGACAGTTATGGTGGCAAGCCAGTGATGAAGGCAACAGGCTTATTTGGGCTATTACGAAACATTATGTCAGAAACCACAGGTCTAGTATGTTTATTATGAAAAGCTTATGAGAAAGGAAGTAGGTTTGGCTTATTTATTGTTAACAGCATTAAGTTAAAGCCAATAGACCTTTACGATTGAATTGCTATTACACTGTGCTGAACCCTGTACACAGATACTTTATGATATGGATTCTCATAGATTACCTCTAAAAGCGCTGGTACCCTCTCTGACAAACCCAGGCAGTAAAGGATTTGCACTCTGATAATCCATGTTAGGACCTATCTGTTCACTGCTTAGTCCTTTTTTATCTGTATGTGACTGACGGTTGCCTTGTGGAAATAAGTATTGAATTTTGATGGTGCTAAGCCAAAGATAAAAACTAAAGGCCAGGTTGGTTCATTATTTCTGATACCATAGATCTGTTCAATATGATAAATTACAAAAAAAGCAATAGGCCTGGCTTGTTTATTGTGAAACACGTTAATTTCAATAGGCCTATAAAGGTGGATTTTTGTTATTCCATGGTAAAGTCTGTAGGGAGATATTTTGTTACACTAAATCTCACAGATTACCATAGTAAGGAAAGATTTTGGTGTACTGGGTATTCCCTTTGACAAACACTAGATAATTTGTAGATATTCGGTGATAGGCCTTTTTAGGAGGGGTTATACATGGCTTTATCGTATTTATTTTGTACATGTTTGTTCTTTTTTGACTGCATTACTGATGACTGTATTGTAAAATAGCTTATCCTCGAGCCTGGTTATATATGTAAACATGTTTTTTTAATACCAAAACATATACCACTTCTTTTAAACCAAACCTTTTGCCATTACTAAGTCCCTGAACTGCAAAAGTGAATTAGCAGTTTACGTGCTGGAGTGTCCGTTTGGCCTGCGCTATGTGGGGAGTAAAAAGCTGAAGGTCCACAAACGGATACATGAGGGCCATAAACAACAAATATGCCACCTATCCAGTGGCAAGACATTTCAAGGAACATCATGACAGCAAAGTACATCATTTAAAGAACTTTGCTGTGGACACTGTCTTGTGAAGAACCGGGGTTTAACCCAGCGGCGTCAGGGGCACGCCTAAGATCTTCGAGTTCACCTGTCTTGGTATACAGAGACACGGAATACTTCTGGATGGCATCAGAGACCAAGTTTATTAGCTGCAGCTAGTAACAGTCATCCTAGAAATACATCACGGTGTAAATTCTCAGGAGACTGCTCATTTTACTAAGGCGAGACGTCTCCTTTTATACCCAATATTCACATTATAAATGTACACCCACTGCACAAAATTCTAGCCAATAAGGTACATTTTCAAACAAAGTATCACATAACAAAAACTCAATTTACAGTATCCCAACCCAAAAGTGAATTATTAGGAATGTCCCAAATTCAATCTCCACAAGCCGGACAAACCTATAATTGAAAGCATAACCCATGTAATGAAGATACATAAAAAAAGAAACAGTAACAGATGCTGAACAAGATAAGGTATGTGCAAGGAAACTAAAAGTTAACGATGTCCTGAACATTGATTGGCAATCTCAGACAAAGATCAATCAGGGAAATTGGCTTTGCGAGGTCAGTTTCAGGTGAAGATGTCAGTTTCTTACAGTTTATTTCAGAGTCAAAAAGAAACGTAGTTAATGTATACATGAACTAAGAAGGCCATGCCACTTTGTTCGCCAGGCTACCTTCACAGGCCTACGTGAGGGCAACACAAAATGGTGGCACAGAACAAAATGAAGTCAGACTCGAGGATTACAAAACCTCAGACCCTCCTTTTGCCATTATGTAGGCAATAACCTAAGACTCATGTTAATCTGAATCTAGGTCTATCGATATTCATTAGGTCATCAAGGTGTTGCTGTAGCATCATCTTATTATTCTCTACTTCTCTCGGGACAGGTCTCCGAACACACATAGTAGCACAAAGACTACAAATGGCGGGACCACACTGGATGCAAAGACAAGAAGAGAAAAGGATGGTTAAAACCATACCATGCCAGAGTCTTCCATCCCCATTTGGACAGCATTCCCCAAAACCATCCCGTCAATGACCAGTCTCCTTCATCTACATGGATAGACTCAGAGATTTTATACAACCTAGAGATGGCTTGGTACACTGTAGGGGCAGTATCTGGTATGTAAATACAGCAACTGGATCCAATCAATTTACATACTCCTCCTCGATCTGCAAGTATGATGTCTAATATACGGTTCTGCAAAGTCATAAGGCGGTCCGCTTGAAGCTCAGCTGTAACATTACTAAGAGCACCTGCTGTCTCATTAATAGTAGCTTCAACAACGCGGACAAGCTGTCGAATATGCCTACTATTGATCATAGGACCCCAAAAGGGCAGGAAGACCTTGAAGAAATCTCCTACTTCGTGTGCTGCAGTATCTTCCTGATTGAAGACACATCTACCATATCTCGTTCTCTGATAGTCTGAAGCAGTAGTGTATGTAGGGGGAAGCAGAAACGCCACATAACACGTTCCTGAAAAATCAGGGGGCAACCATGTGTAGACTCTGTCATGACAAACAAAATATGTGCATTTAGCTGGCACAAACGGTGGAGAAGTCCGAGATGAATAGACATAGGTATGAGCACACACACTCTTACCTAGCTTAGCTTTCGGATTCTGACCATTACCTTGCAAACAAAAATGGTCTCGGTGGGGTACAATCCAAACAGGGGGAGACCTTTTTCGTCTCTCCTTCTCTGTCAAGCTGGTACTATATCCAGTCGCATTCCAACCAATGTAAGCCTGCACCTCATCCTTAGGGATAGCATTATATGCATTAATATCTCGGATCGTTGCTACTATTCCCCTTATCAAGGCACTATTGCTCAAGTTATCTTCAAGGGAACGTAAGGGGCGTACCTCATTTGCATAGATAAACATGGTCTGAAAAGCCCACACAGACCCATTAAAAGAAAAAGGCAAAACCAAATATGGCATACCTTTATCTGTTGTATGAGGCATAAGACCACAAACCCAACAATTAGTGGTATTTACTACTAACTGATGCTGATGCAACAACTGTATGAACGAGTTGTTGACAAATTCTGATCTCCTTGTCTGTTCATGTTCAGGCAACGCATAAAACTGGTGCAAAGAAACAGTAGTGAAAGAAAGCATAGGTTGGGAAGTGGTTGCAGATGTCTGTTGTGAAGCATAGACAGTCCAACCCACACAAGCTAACGTGATACTTAAAAACGTCAAAAAGCACAATATTATAAAAAATTTCTTTGTATCAATGTACAAAATCTTGTCTTAAGATCTGTTCTCTCAACATCTCTTTCAGTTACAACAGACTCCATCCTCTAACGTGCTGCTCGCGGCAATTTTCTTACTTCACTCAAGTGTGCGTCCAGGTGTCCTATACGTCCCTAGAACCGAAGACCTTTCGTCAATACGCAGGCCACCCCTTAAGTCTTATACCGCGACCCTGCAGCTGAACCCGTATGGTGGTTCGAAAAAGAAAAAGAAAAATAGTCTCTTGTCTGAAAGAGTGTAATTCACACAAAAAATCTGATTTTATTTGTCCTTTTTAGACCTTAAGTTGTAGCGTTCTTTACCAGGCACAGTTTGATCCTGAAAGAGTGTCTCTGGGTGCGTAGTATCAAGTCTCAAACACGGCGGCACAGCTTCTTGCAAGACTTCATCATGCGCACGTTCTGACTGAGTCCATTCCAGATGTGCATTGCTAAAAGGTACAAATCTCGGAACCCTTTCACTCTCGGAATCGGCAACACCTTCCCGGACCCACTTATCGTACGGTAAGGGCAAAGGTATCTTCTTGCAATGGGTACCATGTACCCAGTTTTTCTTGCCGAACACCTTAATAGCAGTCCGAGTTGATAACAGGACTTGGTATGGACCGGTCCATCTTGGTTCCAAGTTCTTTGACCTCTGGAAATTCTTGGTTAGAATCCAGTCGCCAGGTTGAATCGTGTGGCCTGCGTCTACAGAAACTGAAGGCAAAGTGTCATGGACCTGTTGGTGAAGAACACGCAATTTAGCAGTCAAATCATGTAAGTAGTCAACCAACATAGGGTACTCGATATCACTGTACTTCTTAAGCCTCGGCACACCCCAGACATTCGCCGGACGTCAAAAACAATCTCGTATGGGCTAAGTCCCACGCGAGAATGTACTGTCGTTCTCGTGGACAAAAGTGCCAATGGTAAGGCATCGGCCATGTAAGGCCAGAGCTTGCTTTTACTTTGGCCAACTTCAGCTTCAGAGTGCCATTATAGCACTCGACCAGGCCTGCTGACTGGGGGTGATTCACAGCGTGAAATTTCTGTTTAATACCCAGATCCGCACATACTTTCTTCATAATCTAACCCACAAATTCACTTCTATTATCACTCCATACCATCCTCGGCAAGCCATATCTGGGAAAGAATTCTTTGAGCAAAACCTTGGCTGTAGAGAAGGCAGAATTATTCTTTAGGGGGTAGGCCTCTATCCATCTGGAAAAGGCACAAACAACCACAAGGACATACTTCAAGTTATTGCATCTTTCCATATGAATGTAGTCTATCTGCCGCACCTCGAACGGATATGTTGGAGGAGCAAAATGACCCGCCGGAGTTGGGGTTCCCTTTACAGGATTATGCATCAAGCAAATCATGCAGTGTTTAACCAAATTCTCAGCACATCTAGGAATTCCACCATTCTGCCATACCGGAGCCAACAACTTACATATCACTTTTGAACTAATGTGAGCCAACCCATGAGCCATAGTAACCACCGGAAGCACATATGCATCCAATAACAACCATCGCTGGTGCTCTGACAACTCAACCCAACAGCCTGTTGAATCCAATATTCCCATACTCTCTCTCCACATACTCTTTTTTTTTTTTTTTTTTTTTTTAATTTTTGGAAACCTTTATTGTGCAACAAAAGCTTACAGGTACGGGCCCACAACCATGCAGGCCGGCCGCGAAATCAAGTAGTAGCACTCAAGGCAAAATCAAAATAGCTCAGCAGTCCCAGAGACGAGGAGCAGCAATTATCCAATGCATCACATACTGGAGAAAGGGGGGACCACTGAGTACAGGATAAGTGAGGTTAATTTTTAAAGTTATAGGTAAGAAGGATCAGATGCAGTCACTTCATCGAGGACACATGGCGGGCACTGGTCCCAGCGAGTCAGCAGCAAACTAGGCAATAGTTAGGGGATCATCAGAAGAACTTGAGGATATGAACAAACAGCACAAAACATACTGGGCAGTACCCGCCCCATGATCGTAAAACCTCTTGACTGACGGTAGTGGAGAGACCAACAGTCGAAACAATAAGCAGCGCTACGCCTAACCACCAAACTGACCCAAAGGAAAAAGGAAAGAACAAGAAAAGTCAAGAGAGAAAGGAGAAAAATAAGGCCCATAGAACCAAGACGAAACAGAAGACCCACCCCCAAACCCCCCACCCAGCACGCATGCAGAGGCTACGGCCTACCCCCCCCCCCTAGCAGTGTGCCTGTCGCCCAAAAACCGAGTCCCGAAATATAGACTCAGAAAAGAGAAGAAGGAAAGGAAAAAGAGAAAGGGGAAAGGAGAAAAAAGAACTAAAAACTGATGGGAGAGGAGACATGCAATCAAAACGATCTGCTCCCACCACCCACCTGTACACAATTCGAACATACGAGAAGAGAGAGTCACTGCAAAGTCAAATACAGGAGTTTGATGAGGAAGCGATCATACTTGTACAATCAAAAGTACGCCATTTATCCATACACGAAGTAGTAGTCCGCCGATGCAAGTTATCTTAACCCTGTCCCTGTCTGTCCAGGGCCAAAGACACGGAGTGCACTTTGAACCAGAAGCGGACGGGCCAGGAGTGAAACACAGGAACTCCAGGCCACAAGACACGGCACCAGTCATGATGGCCTCGGATCGGGCCAGCAAGAAAAAGCAGCAGTAACAGCAGGTACCACGAGCAACCCCCCGCTGGCCAAGAAGGGGCACTCACTCCGCTAGAACAAACATCGGATCCCGGCTCAGCAGGGCAAGGCGAACAATCGCCGGGAGTCATGGCAGGGCAGGCCCGAACGGACCCCGGCCGGAGTCCCTCCGTCATTTCCACTCCTTGGAAGCGCTCCCGGCGAAGCAGAGCAACGGGCACCCAGACCTCCAGACAAGCGACGGCCGTAATCCCGTCAACCTCCGGGAAGCTCCGTGTAGCACAGGTCTACAGTTGGTCCGCACACGTGGGGGGCGGCTCAGCGGGCCCGTCAGGAAAATCTTCGTCCGGCCCAGCGGCATTCAACATCATGGACTCACGCCAGGAACTCAAGGCAGCGAGGACGTCACCAATCGTAGGAACACCCCTACAGTATTCAGCAAACGTGCCGTGCGGCAGGCCAGTGTTCCCGTCAACGACGGGTCCGAGAGACAGGGCGCTGGCCGCCATCTTGTCAGCACGGCGAGGCCACCGCACACTCCAGCCCCGATCCGGCCGCCAGCGGGGTCCAGCGAGAGCCAGCCGGGGACAGTCAACCGCACCAGTGATGCAGGGAGGCGGGCCACCAAAACATTGGAGGTAGTCGGCGCCTCTGGCCCATGGGCGCCGACCACCGAGTCCGGGCGGAGGGTTTCAAGATGGCCGGTTAGGAGACAAAGGGGAGACGCGTCTCCCGTGCGATCAACCCCCGTCCGTGGGATGCGGCACCCCGCCACCAGGACTAACCGGGTCCCAGGACCACCCGTCCGGGCCCGGTCAGTCGCTACCGGTCCAACCGCACAATGGCCTCTTCGGTCGACCCCTCTCGTCCACCAGGGGCCGGCGCAGGAACTTCGTTCCAGTCGGGGAGCCGCAGGCAAGGCCAGGCCCGCCCGCCTCACAGGCTCCGAAGCGAACAAGGGCACAGCTCGGGAACCGCCGCACCCAGGAGCATCCGGAGCAGATGGTAAGAATCAGCAATCTGTCATGTATCCATATTTCCTCGAATACATCTTCCCGGGGCAGGATAGGGCACAGGATTAATAAAACAGGCGAGAAGGTCGACGGAGCCGAGCTACAACGCGGCCATCACGGTCGCGAGCTTGGCTCCTCCCCTCTCTCTCCACATACTCAATTCTTTCTCAGTAGCTTCTGCCTGAATCATCTTCACACTTTCTGTTGTATCTTCACATATTCCTCCTTCCACACCCATCTGGCAGGACCTGCAACATACATCCGACTTGTCACATCTTTCGCCGTTTCTCTCGCTACTTCATCTGCAAACGCATTCCCTTGACCCACATCAACCGTAACCTTCTTATGCGCACTACACTTCACTATCGCAATTTGGGTCGGCAAAGTAAGTGATTCAAGAAGTTCACTCACTAATTGTCCATGCTGAATTTTAGTAGCATGGGAAGTAAGAAATCCTCTCTCTTTCCACAAGCGACCAAAACTGTGAGCCACGCCAAACACGTATTGGCTATCAGTATAAACATTCACTCTCTTTCCTTTTGACAACACACACGCTCTAGTCAATGCTATCAATTCTGCTGCTTGTGCTGAATTCTGTGCAATACGTGCTGTTTCAACAATCGTGCGCAAAGTTGTGACAGCATATGCTGCAGTGATGGATTAAACCCAGATCTTTTGACTGGGTGTGAGTGTTTGATTGATTCATATGCTCCGTCCATCACCACCCCCTTTTGTACCGCTTTTGGCCGCCATAAGTGTGGCAGGGTATGCTCAGACGTGAAACCCTTGCTCACTTTGCCACTGGATTCAAGCAAGCCGGGCTGAAGACGGCTGGAATGCCAGAAACCGGTCCTCTGAAGCTTGTTTCCGGTCCAGGGAAGACATGGCTTGGCAGTTCGGCTGGACTGTTCCCATGAGGCACAGGGTCAGACTGATTTGCATATAGCCATGTCTGAACTGGGGTGGCAGAGTGGGCTAAAGAACGGTGATGGATTAAACCCAGATCTTTTGACTGGGTGTGAGTGTTTGATTGATTCAGAAGCCCCGTCCATCACCACCCCCTTTTGTACCCTATTCGGAAGCTTAAAGCACGAACCATCTACCCATAGGGTACCATCAGGATTCGAAAGAGGAGTGTCTTTCAGATCAACTCTACCCTTCGTTTCCTCCTCTGTCCAGGGAAAACAGTCATGCTGTTCCTGAGCATCTATCTCTACAAAAATCGGCAACAATGAAGCTGGATTCAATGTGTTGCACCGCTTGATGTGCACATGGCTAGCCAAAAGAGTCAACTCATAACCTGACAAACGCGCACTGGTAAGATGTTGAGTCTTCGTTCTATTCAATAGGGTATCCACTGCATGTGGGACCATCACAATCAATGTATTATCCAATACCAAACCAGCAGACTGTCGGATAGAAACAGCCGCAGCCTCTGTAGCTCTTAGACAACTGGGCAACGCCCTAGCTACCAGATCTAAAGTAGCTGAAAAATACGCACATGGGCGCTGATTGTCTCCAAATTGTTGCGTCAACACTGACAATGCACAACCTTCTCTCTCGGGTACATAAAGTGTAAAAGGTTTACTGTAGTCGGGGATAGCCAACACCAGAGCAGAACACAATGCATCACGCAATTCAGAAAAACTCTTCTGACATTCGTCAGACCAAGGAAGAGGGTGTGGTGTGTCCTTAAGAGTAAGTGCCAACAAAGGTTTCGCTAGCAAAGTAAAATTCGGGATCCACTGTCTATAATACGAGGTGATACCTAAGAAGGCATGCACCTCTCTCTGTGTGCATGGCACAGTCATTTGGGCAATCGCTTGAATACGCTCTGGAGTCCATCGTCTTCCCTCCTTCGACAAGAGATGACCTAAGTAGGTCACTTCTTGGCGGCAATAACTTTGAAGGTGACACTTTATGATGAAGGTCAGACAGGTGTTGCAACAAAGAAAGAGTAACTTCTTTACAAATCTCTTCATCATCAGCAGCAACCAACAGATCATCAACATACTGGATAAGAGTAGCACCAGAAGGCAATGCAAGAGTATGAAGCTGAGTTTTCAAAGCCTGACTATAAATGGAGGGACTCTCACGATAACCTTGAGGAGCGCGCTTAATCCGGAAACTACGGCATCCTAAAGAGAAGCCAAAAATATCCCTCCTTTCCTCAGCAATCGGAATACTGAAGAAAGCGTTCTTCAGATCAATAACAGAAAACCAAGCAGCTGAGGCAGGGATCATAGTCAATAAAGCAGTAATGTCCGGGACAACAGGAAACTGTGGCACAACGATCTTATTGACCTCTCGAAGGTCGATCACAAACCGATACACAGGTGGCTGAGAAGAGTCAGTACGCTTAAGGACAGGCAGAACAGGACTGTTACACACATTACCTCTCGTTTCTTCAACCACACCTTTCTCAAACAAATCATAGATAATCGCTAAAAGAGCTCTTTCGCCATCACTGGAAATTTTGTACTGAGGAATGCGAGGTAATTTAGCATTTGACTTAAGGGTAACAATGTAGGGTGGAATCTGCAAGAGACCAACATCATTGGGACCTGTAGCCCAAAGTGTATCAGGGAGAGAACGCAGTTCCAGTGGAAGGCGCTCCTTAGACAGATACATCGGGGAAAGCACTTTCTTACCCACCGTAAGATGTACTCCCGAAGGAGAACAATGTAATGCTGCATGTAATCTTTTCAACAAGTCCAAACCCAACAGATTCTCGCCACAGCCAGTCGTTAGAATAAGGGGAGCCTCCAATTCACAGGGACCAATAAAAAGGGGCAAAGGACAAGAAACCGGGTTACGAACTGGGGCGCCAGAAAATCCTACTGAAACATTGGTCAAGCCAGACAAAGGTGCGCCAGGGAGTTTAGAGTGCATGATAGAACTCTTTGCTGCACCAGTATCCAAAAGAAAAGGTTCTGCCACACCTGATGTAATCACTTCAATATAAGGTCCACTCTGGTCTACTGGAACTGACACTACTCCCTCCCTTTGTCCATGGCTGTCCTAACTATCATTAAAACCAGCATTCTCACTTCCAACATAATAATCATCAGTGTAGTACTGAGCGGACTGGACGGTCGGAACATTCTGTTGGTCAAAATAATTCAAAGAATTCTGAGGGTAAAAGGAACGTTCATTCTGGGGAAACGTACCACGTCCCCTACCCCTAGGTATTTGTTGGAAACCACCACGACCTCTCAGACCAGACATACCATTCGCACGCTGTAACAAGATGGGGCAATTATTCTTGAAGTGACCTTCTTTACAATAAGCACACTGATTAGGGCCTAGCGGGAGTCGCGAAGCAAAAGACTCAGACTTCTGCAACAGTTTCTGAAACTGTGGGGGTTGCTGAAACTGGGAAGGTTGCTGAAACTGACGCTGATTAGGGCGAGGCGGATAAGCCTGCTGCCGAAGAACTTTCGTTTTTAATTCTCTAGTCTTCTTCTCTACTTTATCCTTCTCATCTTTATGTCTGTTCTCGTAGTATTGTGCAGTAGCCAATATCAGGGCCGAAGAAGGAACAGCCCATGAACTCTCAGAGTCCTCTAACTTATTAGAAAGTTCAGGAAGTAAATTACAAACAAACTTATCTACAAACAACCTCTGGCCACCTTCTGTACTCATGTCCTGACCACTATGATCAATGAATGTTTCCTCAAACCTCGTGAAGAAATCAGACACACTCTCGTCTTTCTTTTGTTTGCATGCTGCTAACTTGTTCCAATTCACCCGCAGAGGAGGCATCATAGTTTTCATTAAATTAATAATCCTACCAGGTAGTTCTGCAACTAAGGGTTCAGGTTAGGCACCTCCTACCTGCTGACCACCTGCAGCAGTAATATTAACCCACGTATCTCCTAACTATGGCGCGTGATCCTCGTCACGGATCTTCGCCCACAAGGGTTGAGGAACTACATTACCCATCAACATATCTATGTCAGCTAAATTCATAACACATGCATCAACTGTCTGAGACAACTCCTTGTAATAACCAGCAGGATTTTTACGGGGGTCAGACAAGGTCTGCTTAAGAGCGAGCACCTCAGCTCTCTTCCAAGGGACATGCACCCACACTCGCTGAAAATGAGCCGGTGCAGCCGCAATACCATTAGCGGCATCAGCCACAACTGCCTCTCTCCATACAGGGGGAACCTCTCTCATAGGATACTGCTTCACTTTTCTCCTAACAGAAGGGTCAGGTTTGAACAATGACTGAGGTGGAAGTCTAGACCTAAAAGTGAGTAGTGTCTCTACCGCTTCCTCAACATCGGAACCCACTATTGTCCCTTTAGCAAATTCAGACTGAACAATAATCAATTCCAGTGGAATTGAACCCAACTCATTATCTTCCCACTCCTGACGAAGGAAGGTACACATGACATCAAAAACATAAGTTTGTTTTGGTGCCTCCCACTGTAGGAAGATATCCATAACCACTTGTGGACTGTACTTGGAGGTATTCGAAACCCATCTACGAGCAAGGAGATCTAACACTGCCCACTCTTGGGGACCAGGGAGCTGTCTACATCTCTGCTTACGTTCAGAAACAGGGGTCATATTTAGTGACCCAAAGAAAGGAGACAAAAGACTAGTGACAGTCTCAGTCATTCGTTGCCGAACAGAAGGAGAAGAAGTTGACATGAGGACAGAAGACAAAGTGTTTTGAGGCGACAGAGACGTAGGGACAGAAATAAGAGAGGTCGAAGATAAAGGAGTGTAAGGCAAAGGAGTTTGAGGCAAGGCTGGTGGCAAGGGTGGCCGCCCTGGAGGGGGCTGCGCCGGGTGAGGAAGAGCCACCTGTGAAGCAGCGGGTGGCTGAACAACAACAGGGGGTTGAACGACAACAAGGGGTGCAACAACTGGAGTTAGCGGAGGTGCAGTAGCACCCTGCACATAAGGGGGTGGTAATCTCAGTAAATGTGACATCAAAGGATCCTTTTCAGGGTCTTCAGTCACATTTGAAAGGGGGGGGGTGGCAAGGCCGGGTAGCATTTGTCAATGGCCATGCAATGTTGTCTATCTGACACTTCAATCGCACAATCTTCTTCATCTTCCTTAAACTGCCTAGCAGCTTGCATTACTGATATATTCTTTTCCTATCTATCTCTCTTAGCTTGCTTAATTTCTCGCTGTTTGGCTTCCTTACGCCAACGGCGGAAAGAGTCAAACATCGCCGGCCGGGCTTTCTTCTTAAATAGCGCAACTTCTAGATTATCTAAAACATCTGATTCAAAACTACCATGTTGGGGCCATCGTAAAACAACATCTTTCCTTGTATAACGGACCCATACTTCATTAAAGGAAATGGGACCTACACCATGCTTTGAATAGAGCTCATAAGTTGGAGTCCCAACCAAAGGTATCGGACACGAGTCCTCCAATCGGAAATCCCTATTACAACTACAACAAAACCATTTCCTAAATTTGCTAAAACCAGGCATCTTTTAGCTCACTAGTCTTGCTTCAAACTTCAAGGGGTTATCAAAAATGATACACTCGCAAATATACGAACCCCTCCGCTTCGACTATTGCAATGGCCAAATCAAAACCAAGAAACAAAACAAAGTCGTGGGAGCGACCCACTTATACTTAACCAAAATGTCTGTCAAGCCACCAGAAGACCGTCTAACGTTTCGCCTTACAAATCATCACAAGAGGGTCCAAGACAGGGCGACAGTCAAGGCAGCAGTCCTTCGCAGCCATCGGAAAGGGGAAGCCTCGCAAAAAAAACCCTTCGGTCCACGTCGACATGCAGGGGTCGATGAAGTGGCGGCCGTCCTCCAGAATTTCCTCACGGGGCTCCTCACAATCTTCGGGCTTGGATCAGTACCGCTGAAGTCGCCCCACGTTGGGCGCCAGTTGAAGAACTGGGGTTTAACCCAGCGGCGTCAGGGGCATGCCTAAGATCTTCGAGTTCACCTGTCTTGGTATACAGAGACACGGAATACTTCTGGATGGCATCAGAGACCAAGTTTATTAGCTGCAGCTAGTAACAGTGATCCTAGAAAGGTATGCAACCTTTACAACGCAACTTTTACCACGCAGTGCTGTTACAATGCATGTATTACAACAAAAACCATTACAACGCATTACACTGGGGGCGCTCTAGGATAAGGAAGAGTTTTAATTTACTATCCAGCACCTTCCCTAGTGTCCACGGGGACTGGAGTTGGAATAGTATATTAAACTATTCACTATCCAGCACCCCCAAGTGTAATGCGTTGTACAGGTTTTCGTTGTAATACTTGCGTTGTAACAGCATGCGTGGTGAAAGCATGCGTTGTAACGTCATACATCCCCTAGAAATACATCACGGTGTAAATTCTCAGGAGACTGCTCATTTTACTAAGGCGAGACGTCTCCTTTTATACCCAATATTCACATTATAAATGTACACCCACTGCACAAAATTCTAGCCAATAAGGTACATTTTCAAACAAAGTATCACATAACTAAAACTCAATTTACAGTATCCCAACCCAAAAGTGAATTATTAGGAATGTCCCAAATTCAATCTCCACAAGCCGGACAAACCTATAATTGAAAGCATAACCCATGTAATGAAGAAACATAAAAAAGAAACAGTAACAGATGCTGAACAAGATAAGGCATGTGCAACGAAACTAAAAGTTAACGATGTCCTGAACATTGATTGGCAATCTCAGACAAAGATCGATCAGGGAAATTGGCTTTGCGAGGTCAGTTTCAGGTGAAGAGGTTAGTTTCTTACAGTTCATTTCAGAGTCAAAAAGAAACCTAGTTAATGTATACATGAACTAAGAAGGCCAGGCCACTTTGTTCGCCAGGCTACCTTCACAGGCCTACGTGAGGGCAGCACAAAATGGTGGCACAGAACAAAATGGAGTCAGACTCGAGAATTACAAAACCTCACTTGCCCCTTAGAAGGGGTGGCAACCGTGAATATCTCCTTAGGAAACTTGAAACCAAATATATCTTGGAGGTTAACTGCAAAACACCTTAGGGTCTGAATATCAGTGAGGTTTTTTTTTTCACCTGCCTATGAATAACCCTGTTCTCACATCCAGTGCCTTTTAGCTGGCATCAGTACCGCTACACTGGCATTATAATGAAAATCTTTAAAAAAAATGTATATACAATTTCACATCTTTGAAAGACTGCTGTGATTCAAAGAGGGTTAGAGCAAGTTATTTTATCTTTTAGCACTCGCACTTTGTATTTGAATGGGTATTTATGGTTTTGGCCCACTGGGGCAGGACCTTTGAATCTAGGATTTTTAACTAACAGAGAATGTGTGCAATCTAGCTTTCAAGCAGAACTGGAGCAACCATGAACAGATGTACTATTATGCAATTACTTGGTTTTATGACAGATTTTTTAGAAGGGTCTTAATGGCTTCTAATTAATAAGAAATGTTATATATTGGTACATGATCTTTTTTATGTCATTTTTATACCAGTGTTTTTAGTACTGTCTGTGTAATAACATCTTAACCCATAAATCTATTTATTTATTTTTGTCATGCTTTTTAAATATTTATGACTTCATGAATATTTACAATGTTGCTCATTTTGCACATATTTATTGTATTCCCACAGTTTTACAAATGCTCTGAGTCACCAGGTTCATTAATATCACATGAATTGTACCTTCTATGTCTATGCTGCATTTTTCACGTGAGATTGTTTGCACTGTCACTTTAAAAATGAAAAAATGGTTCAGAAATGCGTCATGTGATCGAGGCCTCTGAGGAGGCTGAAAAGCGTTATGGCGGAGGTGCGGGCATTGTTTGAATAAACCCGTTTTATGCACTGAATCTGGGTCTGCCTTCTCGTCCTTGGAAAGGTTACTGGTGGCGTGAAGTGTTATGGATATATATATATATATATATATATATATATATATATATATATATATATATATGTATGTGTATATATATACATATATAAATATATATATATATATATATATATATATACTCGACATGATCATACATTGCCTGACAAACAACTTCTTTCTATTCAATAATGAGATGTTTGTAAAAACCCATGGCACCGCGATGGGGACATGTTTTGCGCCGAGTTTTGCAAATCTGTTCATGGGGGCGTGGGAGGATGACATTAGGAACTGCAGTGATTTCCATGATGACTTCAAGAGAGTCATATTATTGTTAAGATACATAGACAACATTTTTGTCGTCTGGAAAGGGGACAAAGATCTTGCTCTGGATTTTGTTAACAGACTCAATCAAAATGAGATGAATAGAACACTGACATGTAATATAAGTAAAGATGAGGTGGAGTATCTTGACACCAAGGTACAAATACGGCAGAACACTGTTCAAACAGTTCTCTACCGTAAAAACATGGATGGCAACACCTTACTCCATGCTCTGAGCAGCCATCCGGAAAATCTCAAATGGAGCATTCCATATGGAGAGTTGGTCAGAGCGAAAAAGAATTGCAGCGCTGAGTGTGATTATATCAAAGAACAGTCAGTCATGACCCAGAGATTCTTGGCTAGGGGCTACCCTAAATGGGTAATTAACAGGGCTAATAACAAAGTTAAATTGGTGAAACGAGAAGATCTGCTTGAAGATGTCAGCATTGAACAGGAAGAGGACATTGAGAACAATACAACCCGAGTTATTCTGAACTACAACGGGAACTCCAAACAAGTTAGACAGTGTATAGTCAATAATTGGAATATCCTTAAGGGAGATGCCATTATAGGGGACACCCTACCTGACAGACCCAGTATAACTTATAGACGGGGTCGTAAATTGAGGGACATTTTAGTACACAATGACATCAGAGAAACAAATGTGCACAGGGGGATAGACCTTCATGGTTTTTACCCCTGTGGTCACTGTAAGGCCTGTGCCAATAACCAGATGGTTAATGAATACTGGAACCCTAGTACCAACAGGATGAAACAGATAAATCAATTCCTTACATGTACAAGTATATTTGTGGTATATGTGTTAGTCTGCCCATGTGGTCTTAAATACATGGGCAGTACTACACATATGGCGAAAAAGTGTATCCTGGAACATACCAGAGCGATCAGCAAGCCAGACAAATAATACCCCATAGCTCAACACTTTGAGGCTTTCCATTTCTCAGATCCCACCAAATTGTCTTTTTTCATCATAGAACAGGTTAATCTCAATCAAAGGGGTGGCAATCGTACCTTGAGACTCAGGCAAAAGGAATCTAGATATATCATTAGCTTGTGCACACAATACCCAAAAGGGCACATTATGGATGAAGAATTGAGTGTACATTTACAAGAAGAAGAATTTTATGCATAGACAATTTGTTCAAGTCAGATTGTATGTACATGACATAGTCGAACTGATATTAAGCTATGTACTCTTCTAACCTACGTGTTTATTTTCTTCTTTTCTTCTTTTTTATTCCACAGGAAGAAAGGGAGGAACATTGTCTCAGGCTTGCGGTACCTGTACCCTAATCCTTTCTCCTTGATTCATCTTCTACCCTCTCGCGATTTACGTAATGTATTTTGCATATTTTAATAATTGTATACACATGTACACTTTTAGAGTTTTTGTTGTACACTTTGCACTGGAGGAGATTGAGATCAACTCCTGTTTACCACTTTATTACACTTCAAGTTTGTCTGCGATATATACCAGAGTAAGCATCTCGCACATGTAACTTTTGTGTGATACCATTAAACCACTAACCAGGGTAAACAGTAATTCCCATGCTGAACTGGACATATTGCCAGCACATCAGACACAACGTATAGATTGCTCCCTCCACATTTTCAGCTCGTGGAAATGGCCTCAGCACTAACAAGCTTTGATCATACACACAAGTTTAATTTGACATCTTTTTTTAGGCTTAACCCCTTCGATGCTGGTGACGGAACCATTCCTTCATTAGTCACGGTTGGGCTGTGCTGATGACGGAATGGTTCCGTCACAACCACACCCATTTCAGTGAGGGGCAGCACAGCAGGGGAATCGGGGCAGCAGCCATGTGGTTTATTTATTTATTTTATTTTTTAAGTTTTCTATAGCGCGAACAAGACCCTTGCGGGTGTCAGAGCGCTTCACAGGCAGGAGGATGGTCATAACTAAAAAGTACAATCAGCTAGTACAGATATGGTACAATATCACGGTTAACACATATATACAAGAGTGTATGACAAGATTTAAGTGAATTTGGCTAATAGAATCGCTTTAACTTTTCTGAAAAAGGCTACGGAGGGGTTGAGTCTTCTTTCTGGGGGCAGGGCATTCCAATTCCTGGGTGCCATTCCTGAGAAGGTACGGATGTATGTCTTCTTCTTGGAGGACCGTTGTGGCTTGAGAAGTAAATTATTAGAGCTCCTGGTGGATCTGTTACCACCAGATAGTACTAGTTTCTCTGATAGGTATCTCAGGGTTTTTTGATGCAACGCTTTATGTGTCACAACGGCGATTTTCAAGTGGATTCTGGCCTCAAAAGGGAGACATTTGAGGGCACGGAGGTCAGGGGAAATGTGGCAGTTTCTTTAGGTGCCAGTGATGAGGCTGACGGCTGAGTTGATTGATGCTCTAAGGGGAGCAGTAGTAGATCTGGGCAATCCGCAGAGGGCAAAGCTTCCATAGGCCACTCTCTGGATAACTAGAGTTTGAACTGCTTGTTTGAGGTCATTAGGCGGGATGAAGTGTTTCAGTTTCCTAAGAGTATTCATTTGGAGGTTGGCTCCTTTAGTTGCCGCACTGATGTGCTTCTGCATATTTAGCTTATTGTCAAGTGTTATTCCTAGGGATTTAGCGGAATCTATGATGAGCGGTTGGCCTTCGAGTGCTGTGAGGTGCTTCATCCACTCGCCGATGCTAGCTGTTTGTTTGGGGGGGCGATTATTAGAAAATCTGTTTTTAAAGGACTCTTCTCGCTCTCTGGTTCTGGCATGAGTATTTAGTACACAAACCACGTTTGATTTGCACGTGGCAACATTTCCTTGGTACTTTCATACTGATATTCATTTGGGCATTGCGACAATACGGATGGTTACTTTAACCAGTATTACATATTCTCGTGATGGAATACACGAACAGTAACGCAAAAATATGCATTGCCCAGAACACACCGCGAGGCATGCATTTGCACACCAGAGCATTGTGATCATTACATTTACAATTCAGGGGTGTAATTGGGAGCACGGCACACTGCATTTAAATTCCTATACAATATAGGCATTCAAACAGTATTGTCTTATGTTTGTCTGTATTGAATTTACCACGCCGACATGTCGCTTGTTTATGCTAATGTGCTGACAAAGTCCTCTGTTTACTTCCATGTACGAACAAGTGATGTGACTTTAAATATGGCAAACTTTATTGATAGCGTTGT
The DNA here is from genome assembly GCF_964263255.1 of Lissotriton vulgaris. NCBI lineage: Eukaryota > Metazoa > Chordata > Amphibia > Caudata > Salamandridae > Lissotriton > Lissotriton vulgaris. The sequence continues at coordinate 1,720,133,868 of NC_141691.1, read as the reverse complement.
GTGATCAAGCGCTTTTTGGAGCGCAAAACGCGTCACGGAGGGTTTATGGAGTAAATAAACCTTTAAACTTGGATACACTGCGTTTGCCCTGTTTTGCTTGCTGCCCGAGTGCACGATTGGAACGCTGTTTTGTTTGGGATATGTATGTATATATATATATGTATATATACACATATATACAAACCAATGATAACATCTGTATGCCTGAATCCATGTTTGCCCCATCGATTTTGAAAAATTATGCCAAGGCAGTAGGACTTATTTATTGTGAAAATCATATGTTAAAGCTACTAAGCCTTGAAGGGTGGCCTGTTGCACTGTGGTAAAGCCGTCCATTAGTCGTTTTGCTGCATTATATCTCACAGATGGTTGCACTAGACAGGGGCTGTTTTGTTTGTCATCCCGTCTCACAAACGCGTTAGGTAGAGATGGCTTGCATTCGGAACATCCGTGCTAGATCCTCTTAGAGGGTTTTTATTTGGTTTGTCCAATGGTAATCGTATACCCATTTATGCATAGTATTAAGCTGTGTGTGTAATAATGTACTTTAAAATATGGCCTAAGAGTTTTATAGCTGTCTTCCAGGCCTTGTAATCAGAATAATTAAAAACTACATACACCCGTGCATATACATATACAGAGGGGCTTCACACTATCTCTTTTCACCAATTTGCCTGCTTGAGTGTCATTTACATTCTGTACAACAACATGTAGAATGGGGAAGACTGTAAACCCACTTTATTCATAGGCTCTATTGCCAGATCTCATGTGCCCATCCGCCTGAAAATCATTGGGCTTCAGTGCCAGTTTTCCATTATCTTTTTTTTAAGCCAATTGGAGTGTCTGACAACTCTTCAGACAGTGCTACCAGGCTGCTCGCTTGCCACTCATTTAATTTGCAGTGCACCACATCCCAAATGACCACTGCTACTTAACTGGGCAGCCATCATGGATTGGTATTGTTGTTAGCATATCACTGTTTTCCTGGTCCACGTTAGCCCTTATTATTTGAAACACATAGCGCCCATCTTGGATCGGTACAGCATTGATACGCTATGCATAACACCCATGCAAGATCACCACAACAGAAAGGGACAGATACCTAAGTTGTAAGGAAAGGGGTAACTAAATCATTATAATTACAACTACAGAAACACATATATCACATTGAAGTAGGAGAATAACCTTTTACATGATTGACAGCATCTCATATTCAAAATGACTCAGCTTTCTTTCTTTACATTGCATAGTTTAATGTTAAATATTTGTTATCGTAAGTCACTCATAAGGTGGTTGCGTGGTGCAACGTATAATCATTCAGAATTGTTTTTCGATTACCTATTCTACTTTTATTTATGTAATGTACACATTGAGTATATGTTCGCCCAACCACCACGTTTCTAAGACTTTCTTAAAAGCTCAATTGTTTAATATGCTTTTACAGGAAGGAATACAACAGCTCATAAGGTTTGAGGCAAAACAGCGACAAATTTGCCACTTTTCATTCTGGGTTTGAAGAGGAGCATGAACATGAGTTTTTCACACAAGCAGGGTGACAGGCTACAAAAATAACATTTAAGCTTGTCAGTTAAAAGGACACTCTGTTTTAACTATGCAATGCACAAAGCCTTGCATTTTGTGAGGGAGACAATCCAACCTGAAGGCCCCGTTAATAAGCATTAGCAAAGCCCATAGGTCTCGGCATCAGTGAGGTATTGGCTTTGCTAATTTATTTATTTATTTGTTTAAGAAGTTTTATATAGCTCTAGCCTGACCGTAAGGTATCGGAGCGCTTCACAACAATTACAGAGCAGTGCAAAAGAAAGCAAAACATAATACAGTAAAGAGAGACATTCAGGATACGAATCGTAGTAAAGAGAATGATGACGAGTTCCATTACAGGATCTTGGCAGTCCGCATCCGAGAGAGGAGCAATGCCACTTCAAACACTCCGAACTGCTCCTATCTGTTAGATAGTGAGCGGTCGAGGAAAAGGATTTTGAGCTGAGTTTTGAATTTAGGGAAGGAAGGAATGGTTCTGATGTGGAGGGGGATAGAGTTCCATATTTTGGGCGCATTTCCGGCAAAGGACCTTGTTTCGTTTTTTTGTTTTCGAGCTTTTAGCGGGATAAGAAGCAGGGTATTAGAGCTTCTGAGGTTCCTGTTCTGACCTGCTTTTTTGAGTTTGGTCCCAGATAGTCGGGTTTGCCTGTGTGAAGGGCTTTGTGGATGAGGCAGGCTGTTCTAAAGTTTGCCCGCATTTCAATTGGTAGCCACTTGAGTTCTTTTAGTCCCGGAGAGATGTGGTAAAATTTCTTTATTCCAGTGACCTTTCTGACAGCTGCGTTGAGGATTGTTTTCAGTGGAACAAGATGAGCTGTGGCTATTCACGAGAGGATTGCGTTCCATAGTCCAGTCTTGACAGCACCAATGCTTGAGTGGCATGTTTGAGATCTTTGGATGGAATGAAAGGTTTTATTTTGTTTAGTAGCTTCATGTTAAGGAAAGCGCTCTTCGCCGAGATCTTAATGTGTTTGGTCTAGTCTTTCTTGGAGTCTAGCGTGATGCCTACTGATTTAACGGAGTCAGCCAGGGTGCGGTTCCCATTGAGCGCATCGATATCTTTTAACCACTCGACCATTTGTGGGTTCTCTTCTTTGTTCGAGATGAGGAGTAGTTCGGATTTGTCCGGGTACAGCTTTCAGTGGTTTCTTGACAGGCAACATTGCACTTCCTTTAGTGTTTCATTGTGTATATGAATGTCTTTGGAAGAGGAGATTTCCAAGTAGATTTGGGTATCATCAGTGTAAAGGTGGAAGGGTCTGTTAGCTTTTCTGAGTAGGGTGGTGAGGGGTTCCATGTAAATGTTGAAGAGTTGAGAGGAGAGCACTGATCCTTGGGGCACTCTCCTCTTGACTGGGTGAAGGTCGGATTCAAAGCTTCTGATTTTGATTCTTTGGGAGCGGTTGTGCAAGAATGAGGAGAACCAGTTCAGGACCACCTCGTCTAGTCCGGCCCTTTCTTCGGGAGATTTGAGGAGAACATTGTGATCAACTGTGTCGAATGAATGAATGAATGATGGGGGTTTTTGTATAGCGCGAAGTTCACTCCAAGGAGCATCTTGGCGCTTTCGGACTTCAGCAGAAGAAAATTGCAGGGGGAAGGAGGAGAAGAAGAGGGGGGGGCGAGCAGCAAAAAAGGTAGGGTGAGTCATATTAGTGTCATATTAGTGACAGCATTTGATTGTCCGGGGTGCCAAAGATTCAAGTTTTTAGGAGTTTCCTGAAAGTGGGTTCGTTTCGGGTGTGCCTAAGTTGTGAAGGCAGGGTGTTCCAGGCAATGTACCAAGTGCAGCCAAGGTTTTACCTCCCCGGGTTTTCAATTTGAAGTTGGGGATGGTGAGGAGATTTTCTGAGGTAGACCGTAGTATTCATTTGGTTTTGTAGTGCCTAATATTGGCTCACAGGTATTGTGGGCCAGTATCATTTATGGCTTTATGTGTAATGGTTAGGACTTTGAATAGGATCATTTTATGGATGGGTAGCCAGTGGAGAGTCTTTAGTGCCTCAGCTGAAGGGGCGCGCTTAGGGAGCCCAAGTACCAACCTTGCAGCGGAGTTCTGGACTACCTGCAATCTTTTTACCACTGCCTTTTTTGTTCCTGCATATAGGCTGTTGCAGTAGTCCAAGCGTGACAGGACAAGTGCCACTGCCACGGTCTTCCTAGCATGCAGGGGGAGTAGATCGAAGAATTTTCTTAGAGTTTTTATGGTTTTAAAGCACATACCTGCCACAGTGAGTGCTTGTTTGTGAAAGGAAAGTGTTGGGTCGAATTTGATGCCTAGGTTTTTTGCGCTGTCTACCGTGGTGGAATGGAATGACGCCGATAGGTCTAAGAGAATGAGGAGGCAACATTGGTCTGAGTCCAGTGATTTGTGTATGTCATCAATTACATTAAGGATTGCGGTTTCCGTGCTGCACCCTTTCCTGAATCCCGACTGTCGAGGAGGTTGGTATTGTTCAAGTTCTGAGTTAGTTGTTGGAGTACACATCTTTCTAGTATTTTGGAAAGAAGAGGAAGGTTAGAGACGGGTCTGAAGTTGTTTAAGTCATTTATGTCCAGGCCTTGTTTTTATAGCAGAGGGGTGACTTGTCCCACTTTCAGACAGTCTGGGACGATTCCGTTTTTTAAAGGAGCTGTAAATAATCCTGCCCCACAGTGGGGCTAGGGAGAGTTTCAGTTTTTTGGTGAGTTTAGCATGAAGGGAGTCTAGGGTGTGAGATGAAGGTTTAGAGGTGGAGATAAGTTTGACTATCTCTTCTTCTAGAAGGGGCTGGAAGAGTGACCAGGGTTTAGTAGTGGGAGGGGGAGCGCTACCAAGCACCCCATTCAGGCTGCTATGGGGAGGGGAAGAGCATCCACGATGTTACACAGCATGGCTAAAAAAAGAAGAAAAAAAAAGCCTATGGTGCGGCTGGCCATATCATATTGTAGGTGTGCATACTACTCATGTGTGTGTGTCTACAAAATTACACTGGCACTTTTCATTTTTATTTACCAAACTGTGTTAGAATGATAAAAGAAAAAAATGTAGAGGTTGGTGGGAACACAGGAAGTTACAAGGGAGGATGGGGACAGCAACAGGGAGTGCAGGGGAGTGGAAGTAATGTGGATGGTGTCGGTGGGAAAGCAACACAGAAGGCCAGCTGCAGGGGACCGAAGCAACAAAGAGGGCATGAGTGAGGGGAAGCAACATGGAAATAATGTAAAGTGGAGCATAGGGAAAGAAGTGCACAAACGTGAGAACATGAGGAACACAGTCAAGACTGATTTGCATATGGCTGAGTTTGAACATTGAGGACGAAGTGAGCTAAAGAACGATGATGGATTCAACCCAGATCTGTGACTGGGGGTGAGTGTCTGAAAAATTTCAGCGCTCCGTCCATCATCTCCTTGTCTTTGTCTTGTATAGCAATAACAAAGTTCAGTTTGAAACTTAATTTTCAAAGTCCAATCTAAGGGTCCAAAGCACTTCTGAAGCTGATAATTTTAACAAGAAATGCATTCGAGTTAAATTAAATAATGTAAACTCAACTAGTAGCCAATAGCAACTACGAATTTATTTGAAACTACCACATGCAAGAGCCATGCTCTGATCCAAAGGGAGGAGAAATTATTGTAATATCAGTAGAAATGGAGACCAAATGAATGTATCAGGCAGGCCGGTGTTCAAACGTGAAATGAAATCAGGATTGGCCACATTGATGAGAAGTAGCGGCTGCTACTGATCGGGAGTGGTGAGCAGGGGACGGAAATGAAAAAAAGAACACTTACCTCGGCCGGCCGCCACCTCTCTCTGTCCTCTTCTTCCTGTCTCAGCTGGCAGCGGGATGCAATAGGAAGCACCCGGGCTCCCCATAGCCAATCACAACGCTGTAATGCAGGGTTGTGGTTGGTCTGAGCACCGAACCATGGTGCTCAGATGGGGACTGGGAGTCTTTATATGTTCCTCACCAGTCTGTGTAAAGCAAGCCTGGTGGGGAAGATGCAAAGTGCGCAGGAATGGTTTGCCGGCTTGATAGGGCCAACCAAACAGTCATCCGCACTTAAGGAGTGCAATCCACTCCTCTCCCTGAGCTGCCCAGCCCTGCCCCGCCGCGCACCACCACTGACTGCAATAGGGAAAATACAATGATAATAACAATATGTTATTATCATTGTATTTTTCCTTTTGAGTGGTGCGGTGACGCTCTTCCTCCTTAGTGGAGGAGCCGCCACTGTTGATGAGGCTTGGGGACATCACATCAAGAATGAAGCCACTGAGAAGAAAAAAGAATCCTAAAACGTATTGGCAGCATTGATGTATCTTAGGAGGCACCACACAAAAGATCAGTAATTGGCAAAGCCTGTATATTTGATGTTTCTATGATGAATGCAGGTCTAATGCTACATGAGTTGAAATCCATGAGGGGAGTGATGGCGGTGTCATATTCATGCTCTGTTGACCTACCTGATGCAAAGCTTAAAGGAAATGCAACACATTTCTGAGGTTGTAAACTTTGTTAGCCTTTTCAGGGATTTTGTGACTTAAGTGTCAGGAAATGAAAGGGGTACAGATCAGGAAGACTGCTTTCTATCTGTTGCTGCCAGTTTACTGGAACATCTAAGGACTGATATAAACAGGGAAAATGCCTGCTGAAGTGCCAAAAACGAATTGCTTTGAGAAGTGAATGAATGTGTGAGAAAAAGAATTGTAGCAAAACAAGCCATGCGTTATTGTACTGCTCACATGGGAAATATTCCTGCTTGCATCTCAGCAGAGCCAGGAGGACACAGACACACAGCCAATAGGAAGATGTGAGACTAACATACTACTTTGATCCGATCAAAAATGAGATTGACAATCTGTAAAACCCATCACTGGTGGGGCACGAGCCAATGAAGACTTTGTCTAAAAGAGTCTGGCCCATAGTACCCTCCTGTATGTATTGAGTATGTGTAGAGTTTGGTATGTTTACCATGACCGGTGCAAGCTCAAGGGACTGGGAAGAAAGTAAAGTATACTATAGTCTAAGGCCCAAACCCAGCACAGACCAGTGCTGCTCTGTGGGAGTTCACGGAGGCTGAGCTGGAGATGGAGCCATCCTTGCAGGCCCTCTGCGGTGCCTGTGACCTCGGCAGGCTCAGCCCCCCAGTCATTTCCAGGCAGAGCTGGGCTTTCTCCTGGCGATGAGCGGTGACAGTGGAAACGCTGCCTGTGATGGATGCTGCAGAGGAGTTTGTGCTGAGCTGCTCAGTCCGCCAAGTGAAGCCTGTGCCAGACTCGTCACAGCAGTGTTTGAGCTGCAGCAGTGCTCAGCAGGGCAGCCTCTGCTGGGGAGTGTGCATGACTGTATCACCTACACTGGGCTAATGCAATGACACACAAGGAAGTAACTGTTATTCCGGTGTTGTCTGTTTTATAAGAGGCTAGAAGATCTGTTTGATAAACTTGTAATATAACTGGGCATCTGTAATGAGAGTAGTACCCGGAAGACCAGTCATCTTAACCTCAAATACGTCATCATGTAATGCATTCTCGTGCTTCTATGGAGAACTCAACCGTTGCCACAATATCGGACTTGTAAGTAAGTAATGTGCATAAATAATAAAATATCAATTACAGTAAATAGTGCAATTAAATACTGCAGTTTAAAATCCTGAATAAAATCTGCGTCTGAACACCTATACCAGCAGCCTTATTATAAGTGACGATAAACTAGATCTAAAAATCTTGTCGATCTGCCTGTATATTGTCAGTCTTGTGAAGAGAGCAGCTTCTGACCGACTTCTGTTTTTAGACCTCGGTCTGTAGTGACTTTTGTGTCTTATTTGCTGCCCAGATGATACTCTTTTGAGGATGAACTTGCTCTGCTGTTTTAATCTTACCGATGATACACAGTGATTCGTTAATATGTGAAGCCTCTTGAGCTAGAGGGGCTGCCTTTGATTCGGTTCAGGTGACAGTCATTTTACACTTGTTATTTGAACATGACATGGCTCGGGCAGCACTACTGTGGCTGCTGTGCAACAGGACATCAGAAGCCAAAGTGAGCAGGGTATTAGAACCCTGCTGCACATGTTCTCTTTTTTACCATGATATTTTTGGTGACTTTCGCAGAGTATTCAGAACATTTCATCGGCATACCCTGATGACAGCTAAGCACTGGTGGGTCGTACAGTGAAGTTTCCAGTTGCAGCATCTGCGTGTTCTTATGCGTGTTCTTATGCGTTACTGCTACGAGTCTCTCTAAGGGAGACTGGGCCATTGAGGTTCTTGAAATGAGTTCCATTGAGCTGGTTAGTAGTAACACTCATAAAGTACATTATAGGCCTGGGCGGAGTGACTAAAAATCTCCGCCGCACTACAGGGAGTTACGGAAGCAGTGGAGTGCATGACGTCGCATCGTTCATGCTGATTTCTAGCGCTGGGTGTTTGTCCTGTGCTGTAAAATCAGCTCGAACAGCACCACTCGCATTGCAAGAGGGCGCTGCTTCTTTCTGCCATTCAAGTAGAAGTTTTACTCGAGCGGCAGCTTCCTCAACGCGAACAGAATGTTTCTGAATGCAAGCAGTAGCGACCACCTAGGCCCAGGGTCAGGTCCGATACCTCTATTTCGGTTATGCAGCAACAGTACCTTGATAAGCCCCAGTTCCCGCTGCGGTGGTCGGCGTCTCTCCAGAGAGACCCTGGACCTATCTGGCTAAAAAGGACATCCTTTAACTCTCCATGATTGCACCTGTGGATTACAAATACTTTTCCTGGTCCTTTGGATTGGTTTTGTGACAGTGCTTTTCTCCTTCTGAATGGACATTTCATCCTAGAATGCTCTGCAGTACAAATGGTAAACTTAATTCTGAAACCACATGCATCATCACACTGTGAGCAAAGGAACCATTCCCTGGTGAATATTTCAGCTGTTCCAGTTCCTTATGGAATTGTATGGGATAAGGTATCTTTTGATGTGTATTGTCCTAATGAGCTTTTACAGATTCAGCATTTGTTTAAAATTTCTTTAACTGATATCATCACCCCTAGTGCAGTTTCTGATGACTGGGACATTGATTCAGTGCATGAAATGCTAGAAGATCTAGAGCATTCAACTATATTTTCTTCTAATGATTTACATGATGGTACAGCTAAGTATGATGAGATATTTTGTTTTCAACATCACAAACATCATTTTCTACACAAAGCTAGTATTCCTTAGGAAATTTTTAACAGTGGGAACATTGCTAGTCCCCAACCTCTTTTTATTATAGCCTTGCACCGTCACCTGTAAATAAAAATATGTTAACAATCACAAAACTGATTTACACTGCTTCTTTCATTTACCAGCTCTCTGTACAAGGTTTCAACTTTTGAGACACAATAAATGAAAAATCTGTCTTGGGGACTAGAGATTGGAAGGTACAGGAAACTGAGGCCTTATTTAGAGTAGGTTTAATGCTCGTAAGAGTAAGACTAACAGACCCCAATTGGAAGGGTTGGTTAGTCTAGCCATTAGAGACGAACAAATGTCAGGCTTGATTCCTGGGTAACAGTAAGGGTTTTACAGCAAGTAGGCCTGACATGAAATATCTGCAGACTGAACATTCCGGGATGGTAACCACTTACAGTGTTGGGAAGTTGTGTCTTGATTGGCTAAGTACCTTGACTTGGTCTCAGGTACAACCTAACTTGTCCCTTTTATTTGATGACCTGGAACTATGGGCATTTTGAAAAGGTCCTCGAAAACTATGTTGAAAAGCGCTTTCTTTTTGCCATCTATAATGAGATGTGGAAAATATCTCAACAGGAGACTACTGAAAGATTGTACGAGATTGCCAGAGCCAACTTATAACAGGTTCTTGAAGTAGTGGACAATGGTATGACTACTTTATCATCCAGAATATACTCTTTGGGTAACATTATATCAACACAATAGACGTCATACATCAAGAAATGTCTGCATTACAACATGGACAGTCCCTACTTAGCTCAATTCTATTGTTAAGCTGGACATTACAGACACTCTCTGTTGCGACACATTAACATTACATATCTGATTTCACCATACCACCTTTCAGAACAACAGATAGTTGTGGCATGGAAAGATGCAAAATACACTATGTTACATATTGAAAGACTGGAGAAATTACCTTTTACAGTTACTGAAACAGTATCCTCAGATTGGGTGCATTGCACTACAAATCTCAACTTTCCTCTTTTCAGTTCTGTCTACAACACCATCAAGTAGGCAGATATTAAGCGTTAGGCATGAACATGAACATTGGGATCTTCCTTTCAAATTCTGGTGTTAGAATAAGGTACAGGTGTTTTCCTCAGTGGTACTGACTGTGAAAATACTTTGAGTGGGACCCTAATATGCAGAGATGTTTAGTTACACAGAGCATGTAATACCTCCATGGCAAACTTGTCTTGCTACTTGGATGGCTCTCTGGCGGCTGTGATACGTCAGACTTTCAGATTACACTGTAATGGGAGTTACCTGATGTTGAACAGTCAAGGTTGCTATGGGATGAATCCAGGGATTGCCTATTTTGTGACCTTTTCCTCCATTGTTACTTGTTGTGCACAAGTCCTGTTTCCATCTGCCATACAGTTTGGGAGGATACACTATGGCCTTTAATTCGTCTTACTAATGTGCGTTTCGATGCCATGAGCAAACAAAAGCCTTATTATTGCAAAAAGTTGTGGCCTTAATTCCTGCTAAGGAGACGTTTGATCTTCAGGTGGCAAGGTCCTCTTCAGAGATACATGCGCTACTCCACACTAACTTCCCACAACATTTTGAATAGTTGGTGCATTGTATTTTTAACATGTCTAATATGACAGGAATAGAACGTTTTTTCAAAGGCATAGGCTACAGGTTGGTTAGGACCTTCCAGACAGTGTTTGGAGTCATTCCACATTTCATCCACGCTGCCCTCAGAAGCATCTTTGGGGGTCTTCCGCTGCTCCTGTTCCTAATTGCAGGAACAGTGGTTTTAATATTTTTGTTCCGCATGGATGTCCCATATCAAGATCGAATGGTGCTGGCACTGTCTCATGTCCTGCTGTGCCGTGAGCGCATGGTGCATTGCTTTAACGCACCTGTGCATTGAGAACTGGATAAGCATTGGTTGCTATCATTTTGGCCTGTATCGCTTCACTGCCTGCAGCCTGTGTTCTGCTGTCTTCTGTGCACTTACGAGTGTGCCCTGGATTTGTGCATGGGATCGCAATTGTTTAAACCTTCCAACAAACATGTCCTGATGGGCCCACTAAAGGCCCATATGTGTAGCTGTGCCCTGCAGATTCCATTGCTCCTGACCGCATTCTGCAAGCCTCCCTGGGTTGCCTCTGTACCTGGTGAATTGGATCTTGGCTCTGGCTCGACGGAACACCAACTGGCTGTTCTTATTCCCACAGCAGCTGCTGTGGGGGAGGGGTTGGATGTGAACATATTTGCTATATCAACTTGCTCTGAAGTGTGCCTCTGGGATCATCGTCTGGGAACAGAAAAGTTTTATCTACCTCTCAGAACACAAACATCTGGCTATTCCATTTGGTGGGAAATTTTTATTCAGCTCTAATTTTAATATAACAAATCGTTTTTAAATTGACAATTTTTATATTGCTTTTAAGTTTTTTAATTTAGGTTTTCTGTGTTCTTTGGGTCTCCATCTAGCATGAGTGCCTGTTTAAAGGGCATTTTATGAAAATTTTTAATGTAAGATTTTAGCAACTTCCTTTACATATGCTGTTGCTTTTTTTTAGGAGTAGGGTTTTTAGCTTTAGATAGCTTCTTAGTCAACTAATGTCCTAGGAGTTGGTGTCATGTGTCCCAGCTAGGCCTAGAAGAAAACGTTGCATTTTACATGAACACAGGGCTTTCCTAAAGTTGCCTTCACTTGTCACATCGACTTTTGACACACATTTGCATTTGTGATACTTTTTGTTAGTTTCTTGAAAACACCCACCTTGCTTAAACAAGTCAACTTCTCAAGAACATTATCGTATTGCCCTGGCACTATGTTGGTTGGTTGGTTGGTTTGGTTGGTTGATTGCTTTATTTCGATATGCATATATCATAAAAGCGGTACAAAAATTTAAAACAGCATGTCGAAAAAAGTATGACTGTACATTAAGTAAGAAACAGTAAAACACATTAGTTCATCATAAATTAGTTAAAAAGAGATTAAATTGATATGGACAGTCTTCTAAGTCTAATCAACCAGGCCCATTTTAAAAACTTGGCAACAGCACAAACAATCGGAGGGGCTGTATTAGTTAAAAGAATCCGAAGGGCGACAGAGTGCTGGCGAGTACCCAGTTCTCTGCAGATAGGTCCAAGCCAACGTGATCTTGGTCGGCCATAATCTGGGCATTCGAAAAGAAAATGTGGCACAGTCTCTGGTTTGTCGGGACAGAGAGCACAGTATCGTGAAGAGGGCTGGGATTTATTCCACCTGGAACAGAGGTCAGCCAAGGGTAGCAACCCCAGACGAAATTTAATGTACAGGGACCGGTCCGTGGCAATTGTTATTAGGTCCATGTACGGCTCGTAGGCGACGACATCTTTTATCAGCAGAAAAGCTGCGGTGGTTTTGCAGTGCTGCTGATTACTGATGCGCTTCACACGGACCCACTCCCCAAAAAGTTTTTTTAGGGTCTCCTTCGGGGGAGTGGAGTGGCTATGCCAACAAGAGTTCAGGCCTAGGTCCCCTAGGAGGTGTTTGATGTTCTTCAGCCATTTGATACTGTGCCAGCCGTCGGAGTGCATCACCTCAGCAAGGCCGTCAGCGTAGGGTTTTAACTCCGGTACCCTCCACAGGCGGGCCCAGAGCAGGAGGGGTCGAAGGCGAGCCTGGTCCCCTATTGCCTTACAGCCAGCATCCATGAGCACTGGGATAGTCGGACTACTCGATGGTATGGCAAGGAGATCTTTAACGAATTTATTTTCGGCCTTGCACAGTAAGTCCACTTTACCCAGACCCCACAGTTCAGCTCCATATAGTGACGCAGGGACCGCACGAGCTTTATATATGTCAAATAGGGGGGCAACACAATGTTTTGTTGAGTTGTTAAACTCTTTGAGGAGGGCCCCCCCCACCCTTTTGTGGGTCAATACCATTTTATTGATATGGGCGGTCCAACTCATCGCGTCATTGAGTCGAATTCCCAAATAATCAAATTCTGCCACTCTTTCTAGGGGTATAGAATTCAAAATTGGGGGGCGGCCAAGTTTGCGGGGTGGGTGCAAAACTAAGTACTTGGTCTTTTCCACATTGATGACAAGGCCCCTGGAGGTGCAAAAGTCCTGGAAGCGATTTAGTAATGTCTGGAGACCTTGGGGGGTTTTAGAGATGAGGAGGGTGTCATCGGCGAACAGCAAGGTTGGAATTTTTACGCCTCCCAGGGTGGGAGCGTCTGCTGGTTCGCCGAGTAGATGGTCTACCACCCCATTGATATAGAGGGAGAATAGGGTGGGGGCCAGAACACAGCCCTGCCTTACTCCCCTCTCGACCCTGATCTTATCGGTCTTTTCCCCGTTCAACCCCCATCTAACCTGGGCATAGGTGTTTTTGTGCAGTTTAATAAGGAGGTTTAGTAAATACGGGGGCATCCCTAAACCGTGTAGCACCCTCCAGAGTTCCTCCCTGGGAACCAGGTCAAAGGCAGTCTTTAGGTCAATAAAGGCCAGATAGAGACTGCCTTTGCCTAGCTCCACCACCTTCCAGTGTAGTAACAGGAGCCTAAAAACCTGTTCGATGGTTCCGGTGCCTGAACGGAACCCGGCTTGCATGTCAGACAGGATGTGGTTTTCATCCACCCATTGCGAGATCCTCCCCAAAATCGCTTTCCCCGCCAATTTCTGGGTCGAATCTATTAGGCTTATAGGCCTATAGTTCCCAGGTAGGTCCCTACTGCCCTTCTTGTATATGGGGACCACCTCGGCACCTCTCCAGGAATCTGGCACCGGGCCTCCTGCAACGATTGCGTTGAGGATTGCAGAAATTATTACCCCCCACTCTTCCGGGTATGCTCGAAGAATATCGCCAGGGAGGCCATCCGGGCCAGCTGCTTTAAGTGGCACCAGGGTTTTGATCTGTTTTGTAACATCCAAAACAGAAAAGGATTCCAGGTCTTGGGCCAAGCTAGAGTGCGGGGGGTCAAAGGGGTCATTTAGTGAGCCTTCAATGGCAGAGTAGAGTTTTTGGAAGTGGGAGAACCAAGTTTGGGCGTTGATGGTACAGGTCCTCAAAGTATCGTCAGGACGGTTCCTGTTGCCCACCAGATCCCAAAAACGTTTTGCGTCTTTCCCTCGACTGGCGGTCAGAAGGTCCTGCCAGAAGTTATCCTCCCACTCCATCTTGGCACTTTTTTGGCAGAGTGCGTAGTGCCTCCTGGCCACCCTAGTCCTAGATGGTAATTTGGACTTAACTGCTTCAATGAGAAGTGACTTCGCCTCCCTACACTTCTGATTGAACCAGCCCAGTCTGCCTCGTGGCCTTGGTTTCCTTCTGTTCGTGTTAGCTGGCACTACGAAAAGATCGCTAATAGCCTGGGTTATAGTGCAGAACCTTGCGGCCACCTCCGACAACCCGTCCACCTGGTGGTCAAAATTGGTTAGGGCTGAAGCGAGAAGCTGCCTAATGACAGAGGTTTTCTCCTCTGAGAGTACTAGCTTTGCCCACTTTAGCCGCCGTCCACAGTTGGCGACTACTGACAGGTCCGGGGTGGGGTTACAAGGAGTTCTAGTCACAGGGCAGATTATCCACCTGTGAGACATGGTGAGAGAGAGAAGATTATGATCACTCTCGACAGTTGGTATAATCACCATGTCCTCCACCATGCTCCACAGGTGTAAGTCGAGAAGGAAATAATCAATCCGTGACGTGTGCCCTGGCCTATTGTAAGTGTGGGCCCCAGCTTTATCGGACCTGGTCCTGCCATTGGCAGCCCTCAGGCCGAACTCCATGGCTATTGAATTGATCTGGAGGGCCACTTCTGTCCACTTTTTGATGGGATTCAGTTCAAGAGACGGGATCCCCCACCTAGCGTCGAGTTCCTCTTGATCAGATAAGATTTCAAGGTCCAGGGGCTCAAAGGTGCAGTTAAGATCACCCACCACCAGGGTGCAGGACCTATGAGGTAATAGGCGGAGCTGGGCTTCTAAGCAAGATATTACTGAAGATTCTCTGCCCCCCTTTGTGCCTCGGGCATAAATATTAAAAATATTTAAAATAACTCGACCTTGGGAGTTTTTCAGCACTATGTTCAGGAGATCCGGGCATTTGGTGTCCCGCTCCACCACCCTGCAGTTGAGTTCTGTAGCCACCCAAATTAGGAGGCCGCCCGAAGGGCGGCCCCTACCGGTTACACTAAGGGCTGCTGGCAGAAAGTAGGTGGAGTATCCTGCCTTGTGCAAGGGCACCCCGCTCCAGGTTTCCTGGAACAAGCATATGGAGTATTGCTCCACCAGCGAGTTCCAGTCTGGGAGCGCTAGCTTCCTCTCGAGGCCCGCCACATTCCAGCTGAAAACCCTAAGCGAGGGGTCCGTCACAGCCGCAATGCTACGGATCTCGACGGGGGGCAGCATCTCCACAGCCCCCACAACTGAGGGGCCAACCAGTATACCGGGAGGTTCCCTGGTTTTTCCTTGCTCTGCTAGATACTTAGCAGTAACCTGGCTTTGTAGTGCAGTCGAGGGGCAACAGATTTTAGGGGAGGGGATGGACTCAACAGCAGGACTTGAAACCGCAGGATCCTGCCCGGGGACGTCAAAGAGTCAGCAGCCCCAGAAGCCCCAGTTCTGCATCACTGGCGCTGGGTAGAGCTGCTGAGCGAAGACTCCCGGGGAGGGGTGACCGTGGGCGATGTTTAGAGGAGGGGGCCCGACAGGGCATAGTGGAGTGGTCGGGATCGTTCTTGGATAAAAAAAAGATAGGTCGACAGCGTCGACCCCCGTTCCAACCGTACGGCCTTGGGAGCATATTGAGTGGGCAGCTCTTATATCTTGAAAATTGACCACCACGCAATCACCCTCAAAAAGTTTTTTCCCGTGGCCAATCCAACTCACCCTGCGCACCCCAAGGATCAGGCCGTCTACACCCACTGGAAGTGGTCTATTGGTTTTCATCCAGTGGATGACTTTGTTTTTCAGCGCCTGGTGTGTTTCCTGTTGTGATTCTTTTAGGAGGGGGACTTTAGTGAGGACAACAACATACGGGTGACATTCTGGTGGGAGATTTACCGGAGGGCACTTGCGTGGCGGAATTTGCTCAGAGGCCGCTAGGGGAGGGTTATTTAGCAAGGAGGGGTTTTTAGACAGAGGCGAATTTTTGGGTGAAGAGGTTGGTTTGGTAGCCCTAGAGGTTGGTGCTGCTCCATTGGTTTTAACAG
Source organism: Lissotriton vulgaris (assembly GCF_964263255.1). Lineage (NCBI taxonomy): Eukaryota > Metazoa > Chordata > Amphibia > Caudata > Salamandridae > Lissotriton > Lissotriton vulgaris. Next base: position 1,720,117,937 of record NC_141691.1, on the reverse strand, counting down.
GCGCAGCAATTGCCGAGTGGACGCTTGGGCCAGTCCCTTTCTTCTGTGGGATCTTTTGGGCAGGGTTCAGCACAAGTGCCGTCACTGCTGAGGGGGGAGTGCCGTGCACCTGAGCTACGTGAGTGAGTTCACTAGGCACCAGCCGCTTCGCACCGGCCAGTGTGCCTGGGGTAGGGGCTTTCCCTATGGCCGGTGTTTTAGCCGGCAGTGACGGCTGAACTCTATTCGGTTGGCCAACTGGGACCTCCTTAGCCACATTCCTATCTGGGATGAATTCAGTGGGCCTAGATTGCACTTTCAGCAGGGTTTTCAGGGAGAAAAAGTTGTCCCTAGTGGCCTGTTCAAAATTGTCGAGTCTAGCCCCCAGGCTCCTAACTTGCTCAAGTAACGGATTAAACAAAGATTTTACCAAATTCTCGAGAGACTCGAGAGATGTTACCTGGTTTGCTAGAGCCGGTGTGGCTGGGGGCAGGAGGGACGGTGTCAGGGGCTCGGCTGCATGCTGGGGGGGACCTGCAATCCTAAGAAGTTCCTGCTCTCCAGCGTCTTGGTGTGTAATGCCCCTATTCAGCTTTGTCCTAGGACGCTTGTGGAGCATGGAATAATTCCCCCTCCGAGTGTTGATTCCCCTTTTCCTTTTCCTATGGACCCGCGGAGATCTAGTCTGGGGAAGAGGTAATGTGTGAGGTGAAGTAACAACAGGATCCGAGAGAGACCTGTTGTCAGGAGGGCTGGCTGTGCGTGGGGATGGGCCAGAAGCAATTGCCTCGATACAGCGACTACCTGGGGAGGGAAGTGATATGAGGCTTTCTATCCTATCTAGTCCAGCTTCTAGCACTGCAATGTGTTGCTCATCAGGTTGAGGCAAGATGGCAGTGGGCATAGGCGGCGACAGAGCATGAGCCACAGTTCCCAAAGAGGAGCGCTTAGATGGAAGGAGGTCTAGTGAAAGGCGGCGTTCCGTCATTGCGATCTCCTTTTCAATGACGTTAGCCACCCGGGTGATGAATTTGTCCATTGTTCCAATCATCGTAGGGCCCCCTATAACACTTACTCCACCACCCCTCAAGGCTTTGCCAGATCTGGTGGACATGGTGGATCCGAAGCCTGCCGTTGGACTCAGGGGGATAAGAGTCGTAGAGGTCGAAGAAAGGGGGGTGGCCCAGCCCAGCCTCAGACAGCCCCTGACTGCCACAGACTGCCCGCCCTTTGCTCGGGCTTCGCTCGGCGTCTCGCTCGCGTCCCGCGGAGCGCTTGGCAGCGCGTTAATCAGAGAGCGTTGCAGGCGGGGGGCGTGGCTGGTGGTGGGCGCATCCGCTCGCGCAGCTGTGAGAGCAGGGACTCCTGGATCTTCGAGTCCCTGCTACAGCGCCAACGCCGGTTTGGTGTTGCTCCCAGCGCCTTTAGAAGCCCAGCGCCTCCAAGTTGCTCAGACCCTCCTTGGTCCGCGAAGCGGCACCCGCGAAGCGGGTGCGGCAAGGGGCAGCGGCAGGCAGGCAGGAACGCAGAGGGCAGTCCCAGGGTCAGCAAGACGTGTGGATGGCTCCTCAACACAGCGTTTAGTCACTTTCAACTCCCAGGTAGGAACCCGGGGAGCACTGGAGACACGCGCCTTTTCTGGCTGGCCAGGCGGGGGGCGTGGCTGGTGGTGGGCGCGTCCGCTCGCGCAGCTGTGAGAGCAGGGACTCCTGGATCTTCGAGTCCCTGCTACAGCGCCAACGCCGGTTTGGTGTTGCTCCCAGCGCCTTTAGAAGCCCAGCGCCTCCAAGTTGCTCAGACCCTCCTTGGTCCGCGAAGCGGCACCCGCGAAGCGGGTGCGGCAAGGGGCAGCGGCAGGCAGGCAGGAACGCAGAGGGCAGTCCCAGGGTCAGCAAGACGTGTGGATGGCTCCTCAACACAGCGTTTAGTCACTTTCAACTCCCAGGTAGGAACCCGGGGAGCACTGGAGACACGCGCCTTTTCTGGCTGGCCAGGCGGGGGGCGTGGCTGGTGGTGGGCGCGTCCGCTCGCGCAGCTGTGAGAGCAGGGACTCCTGGATCTTCGAGTCCCTGCTACAGCGCCAACGCCGGTTTGGTGTTGCTCCCAGCGCCTTTAGAAGCCCAGCGCCTCCAAGTTGCTCAGACCCTCCTTGGTCCGCGAAGCGGCACCCGCGAAGCGGGTGCGGCAAGGGGCAGCGGCAGGCAGGCAGGAACGCAGAGGGCAGTCCCAGGGTCAGCAAGACGTGTGGATGGCTCCTCAACACAGCGTTTAGTCACTTTCAACTCCCAGGTAGGAACCCCTATGTATAAAGCCTACATGTACGTTAATATGGGCTCAAAATCCGTTCTGCTCACGGAATTTGCGGATTTTCAGCAATTTCGCGATCCGCGAATCTCGGGCGGATTTACATTCTGGCAGGATGCTCCTGTCACCAAAATTAAACCTCCACAGGAAGCACTTACAGAGTTAAGGCAGGTTATGGCGCCGGCAAGCTGCCAGAGTTGAAGTTGCTTACTTGTTGCAACTATTCTCTGACCCTGTCCTGACCCTAAACTGCCGGGTGCCTGAGGCAGGGTCAGAGAATAGTTACAAATGGCGCCTGCAAGCTGCCAGAGTTGAAGTTGCTTACTTGCAACTATTCTCTGACCCTGTCCTGACCATAAACAGCCGGGTGCCCGAGGCAGGGTCAGAGAATAGTTACAACTAAGTCATGCCTGAGTTGAAGCTCAAATTCAGTAATGCATTCATCAGCCCAAAAACAATCGTGAGCTTTGTTGAGGCAGGGGAGGTGTGCTTTCTCCCCATATCTACCATCGAAAATTAGCTGTGATGCTGGACAGAGGCCTTTGCATCCTTGACTTTCACAAGCGCAATCCCCGTGCAGTTCCTGTGACCAGGAGCTTTTTTCTCCTCATCTGCTGCTCTGATCGGTCTCTGACCTTTTATACACACAAGAGCCATGTGAACTCGCATAGAAGGCCCGCCCGTTTGGCCCCGCCCACACACTCGCGGTGTGCACCGTCTTCCCGCCATTTACCCACTATGATGGACAGCTCACTCAAGGGACCCCTGCGCCCTTCGGTGCGATGGCATAGTAACACACACATGGTCACTGGAGACAACTCTTCTGGCACTATACGCAGCTGTAGTGTAGGAAAAGCACTATACATTTACCCAACGAGGTAGCACTTACTGATTAGCCAGTAGAAAGTACTCCAGTAATATATTTCTAAAAATCCGCGAGTTGGCGGATTTTTTTGCGATTTCATCACCACCCCCTTTTCTGTATCGTTTTTGGCCACTATAGGTTGGCAGAGTATACTCAGACATGAGTCCCTTTCTCACTGCACCATCAGGATTCAAGCAAGCCGGGCCGAAGACGGCTGAAATGCCAGAAACCGGTCCCCGGTAGTTTGTCTCCTTTCTGGTGAAGAATTGGCTTGGTAGTTTAGTCTGCCCTGTTCCCATGATGCACTGGGCCAGGGACAGACTGATTTGCATATAGCCAGGTTCTGAGCTGGGATGGTGCAGTGAGATAAATAATGGTGATGGATCAAGCCCTGATCTTTGGACTGGGTAAGAGTGGTCTGCTTAATTCAGACACTCTGTTCATCACCACCCCCTTTTCTGTATCGTAGTGTAGGAAAAGCACTATACATTTACCCAACGAGATAGCACTTACTGATTAGCCAGTAGAAAGTACTCCAGTAATATATTTCTAAAAATCCGCGAGTTGGCGGATTTTTTTGCGATTTCGGGAGAATTCGAGGACCGCAGATCCGCAAAATTGGCATATACAAATGTGTTTATTATTTTCATCCATATGGAGACACAGCTATCTGTAGCACACAAACAATGGCAGCCTGATAACAATCTGAGCTCAAAGCAAGGATGTCCTTTTCGATAAATATTTTTTTAAACAAACAAGTACCTAGCCTTTATTTTAAAGTGCTGCTTTTACTTGAACAGACTCATATCATTCTATGATTCAACTGGTCTGAAGTATTTATTTACTTCTCTTTAAATCTTTTGCAAGTTCACATCATTTGTTAAATATGTCAATCTGAAAGACAGACCACCTACAACAATTACATTGACATATATACACACTATATTGAACATGAAACTTAACATACAATATATACAAAGTGCAACATGGACAAGAAAACAATAAAGCTAGATCCAGTCAATACAGTATTCAGTATGGTGTGGAAGCTCTGCCCACTCTCCCCCCATCTTTTTTATTGGCTTGTGTGTTAAATGCTGCTTTCCGATTGAATTTAGGCTTATTAGTCCCTCCTTATGACGGCGATGTCATTTGTATCCTTCCATGGCTACTGGCCCCTTTACTTTGAGTGTTGCACAGTATGTTTTTTTAGATTGTGAGCACTACTTTCTTCCCGTGCCTCGCCCCTCCCACAGTCCATGCCTTCTCGCCTTCTCGGCCCCCCGGCTCTCCAGTTCTTCGTGCCTTCTCGCCCGCCTGCACTCCCATTTGCAATGCAATAGGTGTTGCGTAAATGCGAGTCCTATTACATTGCAAATGCTTGTGTTCAGCTGAGCGAGCACCAACAGGGGAGGGCATGTGCAGTGCTGAGAAGCCCCTCCGGCAGCACACAACCAGGATATAGGGCCTGGTTCAGAAATTGTTTGCGTGGTAAATCCAACCGGGCGCAAACTTCAGAGTGCGACAACATAATACTGAATCACGAAACAAGTGAACAGGAGGTTATAGGCATATACATGACAATATTTCACAAACAAACATTAGATAATGTTTTGTTCCAAGTTCGACCGCGCAGTACTGTAAACAGTCTGTGCACAGAGTACGAGCATCTCCTGTTTCCGGGCATGTAGGCAGCGCCAGACATGAAGAAGCAGGACGGTTAAGCAGGCCGCCCGGCTCCATCCTCTGCGAAGCGGGCTCCGCTGGGCGTGCCCCGGGCTGAGAGGGCATGCCCTAAGCTGGGGGATGAGTGCGGGCTTTGGGCTGTGGGGGCAGGCTCCACCTGATCTCTCATCGCTCCCAGCAGGCTCCCACCACAGGTTGAGGCTCCTGAGGGGGTGCATCGGAGCAGGTTGGACCCAGGAGCATCTTGCAGGTAGTGAGAGTATATGGGCCTGGGTAGGAGGGTGGGGGTCACAGGAGGAAGCAGGGAGCCGTGGCAGAGGGGCCAGCAGAAACCACCAGATGCCTGCTTCACTTATCCATCTGCTTACTCGTCTTATTTATCACTATAGGGCCTGAAAGTGTGTGGCGGCTAGCGCCGCCCCAGTGCCTGGACTCCAGCAGTCGACTGTCTCCATCCTTCCTCGTGGTGCTCATGTCTTGGACTGTACATATGTGTATTGTATAGCAATATTTACATAGTGCTTTCTACCCGCATGATGGTTCCGAAGCACTTGCCAACATCATTTGTAGCACGCTATACCATTTTTGTGTGTGGTTGGAAGGGTCTTGTCTTTGTTGTGATCCTGTGTGGGAAGTGTTCCCATGTCGTGCGTGGGTGAGGGAGCCACCGAGGTGCGGTACTCATGTAGTGGGACACAGTATTTGGCAGAGTGCATGATGAAAAAGTGTGAGAGCCAGGTGCACCGGTTTCAGAAACCTGGCAGCCTTGAGCAGCTCTACATCTCCCTTTATGGCAGAAGTCTTTAAACTCTGCTGTAAAAGAATGCCTTTTAGTAATGGGTAATCAGACTGTACCTAGTGCAAATAATTTAATACGTCCAGTAAAAGGACACGTTCCCATTAGTGAAGCAAGTGCTGTGGCACAAAAGGGTGAATGGCCCACTGCATCCCAATTTTGACTCTCATTTTACAAAAGATGTCTGGGGGCTAGTTTTCTTTGCTTGCCTTAGGTCTGATCGCACTCTTATTACAGAGAGGCTGCAGCATGCGAGAGATCCTCTTTTAGGTCGAGCCTAGGCAGGGCATGCAGTAGTGGAGTACGGAATAAAAGCCCCGCCAACTCTCCGCCCATAATTGAAATTGGCTTGTGTCATTGTCCTTCGTAAACTCTGGCTTCCGAGTCGATATTAGGCTTGTTAGTTGGTAAACGTTTGATGCCTGACGGGGCAACATTTATGAGCAAATTGCTCCCTATAGGAAAGTAATGTTCAGTAAGAATGTTTTCCAGTAGGAGTTAACACTGATGCGTTTCGACCCTCATGTCGGTTTTCGGGGTTCTTTTCAGGGCTTAAGACTGGATAAAATCTGGAATGAGAGATCCAGAAATATTTAATTGTAACTTTGGGCCATTTCCTGGTTTGTTTGCATCAAACCTACAATTTCTCATTCAAAACGTGAATTTAGTACCTGTTATGATACATGATTAAGCCAAAAATCCTTTATTTAGGTTCTGGATTAAAAGAATTTGCTTGCATGTTGCGAGCATTATTCTGCACATAAGGGGGAAAAACGGGCTTTAGACTTGTGATTTACTAACAATGGGGGCTTGTCAAGCCATTGTTTATAAGCAATGTATCAGGGCGCAATTTACTTTTAGAGTTTTATTTGTTCATGTTGACTTGGTGGTTAATCAATATAATCGGCAGTAGCAGTGTGTAATTTTCTCTGTTTAGGGCATCAGGCCGTGGTCAATTTAAGGGCTGTCACGCATTACGAAAACAAAGAGAAAAGCACTGTAAATGTTACAATGTATCCGCGTTTGTTTGAATTATTCCACCGGTGCTCGCGGTAGCATTGCACTCACTTGATTTCCGTACTCATGTCAGCCTGAGTGTACTGGATTCTTCCGGTCAGATGGGAACCAGGTTTCCTGTCACTGGTGTCTTAAAAATACAATTTCCTGAACGAACAGAGCATTGACTTCTGGGCATTGTGGTTTCCGGATAGTGAAATAATTAAACACCCCTTATTGACAGTGTAACGTGGTAGCTGCTGGCACGATCCGATTAAAAGAGCAATTCATTCTGATAGTTGTAGTGTCCAGGATGTGCGGTCAGGACTACTAGCCAAGACCTCACCCGTGGTGCAATCATTTGATTTCATTCTAGGACTCGGAAGTAAGTTATTCATATTTCCGTCATTTCATTGTGGCCATTTACTGTGCTATTAGACTTGAGCATCAAATATGCCCTTTTCCTCAATAGTGCTGTTTCAGTGTCTCCTCCCCTTGGGTTAGTTTTTATGACGCACAGTATGGTCCATTTAAAATCCCTTTTGCTATGATTTATTTCAATGTAATGGCTGAGCATAGGGGCAATGGCTACTTTTGTTTTTATCCTTGATCGATGTTGCACAAGTCTTTGTTTTGAAGGACTGGGTTCCTTTGGACCCAGCGGTGCCAGGGCACAACACCTGAAACCTTCGTGGGTAACCTGCTCCGGCGTACAAGTCACAGAGACACGGGACACTTCCTTCGGCGTCAAAGAGTCAAGGTTTATTTACTGCAGGGAACACAGAAGTCACAGGAAGTACATCGAGTGTAGTTCGGGGAGACTGCTTCAAATTGTATTTGTGGATCGCTCCTTTTATACAGTTTTTACCCATAGGATAACATGATACACAATAGTTTACAACCCGGTTCCCACAAGTCGCTCTCAGAGGGGTCGCTTTGGTCACTTTGAAACACACAAGGTCCGGAACATAAGTGCGGAAACATTTGGCGGTTCCCAACTGTAAAAACCCATCTTCCCACCATTAGCAAATTCCAATCAGCAGTAAAGTAGATCGAAAAGAACGAAGACAGGTGCAGAGGAAGACGGAGACAGTAGGGAGATCGGAAAGGGTGTAAAAAGGGGAGGTATCGAGAAGCACGAGATACAGGCATCAAAGGGACGTGCCTAATGAGATGCACGGCTGAGACAATAAGTCCGTGCGGCAAGATGAGCCTCGAGCGGCGTCATCTGCCTTACAGCAGCAACCCCCTCGTCATAAAGACACTTTCAAAGAACATGTGTCTTCCGCAAATATCTTGGGAGTCCCAGGGTCGCGAAGCGGACAGCGTCCGTTCGCTGGCTACTTGAGGGCAAGAGACAAAATGGATGCCGTATCTAAGATGGAACCCGTGGGTACAGATGACAAACCCACGTAACAAACGAACGGTTTAAGTTAGCACAGCGAAACTGCGCACACTTACTAAACTCGCCATTTGCGGTTCATAGATACTAGACTCGCCCATATTCGTGCGAGTCGAAAACACCACTTACAATTGTCACGGAACCTCAGACGCTCCTTTTGCCCTCATGTAGGCAAGCACTAGTCGGAATCATATTCGATATTCATCAGACCATCAAGATGTCGTTGTAGCATAGCTCTGTCCGATCGAGTCCCCTTGGTAACAGATGGTTGTCTCATACACGTTGTAGCACAGAGGCCACATAAGGCAGGACCACACTGCACACAAAGGCAACACGTGAACAGGAACACTACCACAACCCCGATGATCGTCAGAATCTTCCAACCCCAAGCCGACACCAGGCCCCAAAACCAACCAAGTAGCGTCCAATCCCCTACATCCACGTGTATGGATTCGGAGATCTTGTGCAACTTCGAGATGGCTTGATAGACAGTAGGAGCATTATCTGGGATGAAAATGCAACAGCTCGAATGGATCACTTTACATACCCCACCGCGATCTGCCAAGACAACATCTAAAACCATACGGTTTTGTAATGTCATAAGTCTCTCCGCCTGAAGTTCTGTGGTGATATTACCAAGGGCACTGGCAGTAATATTAGCTGTCGATTCTACCACTCGAGTCAAATGTCTCAGGTTCCTACTATTAACCATAGGTCCCCAAAACGGGAGGAAACCCTTGAAAAAGTCTCCTGCCTCTTGACCGGCAGTATCCTCTTCGCTAATTACGCCTCGTACAACTCTAGTCTTATGATAATCGGCATCTACAGTAAACGTCGGAGGCAACAGATTTGCAACGAAACATGAGCCCATGAAGTCTGCGGGCAACCATGTGTATGCACGATCATGACAGATAAAGTATGTACCCTTGGCAGCCAGAAACACCGGGGTCGGGGACATTGGCAGAACGTAACTTTCAGTGCAAGCACTTACTCCAAGTGAGGCTTGCGAGCCACGACCCACAAGACAAAGATTACCAGTGTGGGGTACGACCCATATTGGAGACGAGCTTTTAAGCTGCTTTTCATTAGTGAACATACTATATTCCCCTCTACTTAGGACCCTATAGGCTTGTACCTCTTCTCTAGGGATAAGAAAAGGATCATGGATCTCATCTTCCATATCCTCTATAGCCATCGATAGCAGCCTCTGATACGAGGTAGGACCAAAGTTGGGGGAACGTTGTTCTTGCGTGGGGTGGGAACCCAGTGCGCTTCGAAACATTGTTTGGAATGCTCGAGCTGACCCTTGGGAACTATACGGTAACACCAGATATGGAATTCCCTTACCCGTAGTATGTGGCATCAACCCACACACCCAACAATTAGTAGTGTTAACCACTAACTGATGCTGATGGAGGAGCTGGATAAAGGAATTATTGCGGAATTCTACACGTCTAGCCTGTTCGTGTTCTGGTAACATATGAAAGGAATGAGGAGAAGCAGTAGAAGTAAGGTTAGGGTAAGGAGTAGGAGTAGGAGTATCAAGGAAAAAGTAAGACGTAGTGTAATACACCCCACACGCCAAAAATGCAGAAGCAGTCAAAAACAAAACAAACAATTGGGATACAAAACATTTCGCACGACTAAGTTTCTGCAGCTTGACTCTATACGCCTGAGCTCCTTCCAAATCATTCAGCTTCGAAAATGCCATTTCCCTACGACCGTCCGCAACGTTTCTTGACGCACTTCGTTCTGTGCAGCAATAGTCAATCCCCAGGAGTTCCTAGGAACCGACGGTCTTTAACCTAGCGTCAAGACCTACTGTCCAGAAGGAAGTACGCGCGCGGCCCTACGGCCCTCAATACACAATATGTATTTATTTAGCACAATATTTCTCAGCTGTGGAAGGAAAAAGATACAAGGAAGAAGCTTGATATATATATATACAAAAACTTTCAATGATATGAATGTTCAAAATTGATCATGGGAAACGAGGATATTGCAGTTATCAATCTCAGCAAAGCAAGCAAATTTATTTGTCCTTAGTGTGAGATCGCAAAGAATATCGATGTTTCCCTGGACGTGTCTGCTCGTCGAACAAAGGATCTGTTGAAGAGACAGCGTCCTGCTGATCAGTTCGTTGATCTGGTCTTGAGTCTTTTGCTGACAAATGTTCAACAGTGGCTTTCTGCTGCGCCGAGGGTTCCTCAACAAGCTGTGCGTCGCTAAAAGGTACAAACGCCGGCAATGTTTCTGTTTCTGTTGACGCAATGCCTTTCCTTACCCACGGGTCTGCCGGCAAAGGAATAGGGACTCGCTTACAATGGGTAGCATGTACCCAATTCTTCCGCCCCTCAAGACGAACGGCAGTCCTCGTGGCCAGGAGCACCTGGTAAGGTCCGGTGAATCGGGGGTCCAGATTGTTTTTTCGTGAAAAGTTACGAGTAACCACCCAGTTCCCGGGCTGGAGCTGGTGGCCTGGACCCTCCGTCTGCGTCGGCAAGGCGTCGTAAACCTGTTGATGAATTAACCTCAGTTTAGCAGTCAAGTCATGTAAGTAATCGATCAACATCGGAAACTCAAGATCAGAGAATATTCCTGGCCTAGGAACCCCCCACACATTCGCAGGACGGCCGAACACTATTTCATAGGGACTAAGCCCTATTCGGGAGTGTACAGTCGCCCTAGTTGACAGTAATGCTAGAGGCAAAGCATCAGGCCACGAAAGTCCAGTCGTAGCCTGAATCTTCGCTAGTTTTAATTTAAGGGTGCCATTGTACCCTTCAACCAATCCAGCTGACTGGGGATGATTGGCGCTATGGAATTTCTGATTAATTCCAAGGCCCTTACACACACTCTTCATTACACTACCAACAAACTCACTTCCGTTATCTGACCACACAACTCTAGGCATTCCGTACCGAGGAAAGTATTCCTTCAGTAGGATTTTCGCAGTAGACAAAGTAGTATTATCCTTGAGGGGATAGGCCTCGATCCATCGGGAGAATGCGCAAACCACAACCAAAACGTATTTTAGGTTATTGCATCGCTCCATATGGATGAAGTCCAACTGGATCACCTCAAAGGGATACGAAGGAGGAGCAAAACTGCCAGGAGGAGTTGGGGTTCCTTTGCCAGGATTGTACATTATACACACCATACAATTCTTCACCAAACGTTCAGCACACTTAGTAATTCCATCATTCTTCCACACATCAGCCAGCAACTTGCAAATACCTTTCGCGCTAATATGTGCTAACCCATGTGCCATTTGCACAACGGCCAGTACATACGCATCAGGCAACATCCATCTTTTCTGATCTGACAAATCAATCCAGCAACCATTCACATCCAACCTTCCCGTACTTTCTTTCCACTTCATTTTTTCAGTGTCGGTGGCCTCATTCTGAATAGCTTTCACACTCTCTATGGTATTTTCACACATACTTGATTCTGTAGGCCACCTAACCGAACTTGTCACATACATTCGAGTGCTAAGGTTCCGGGCAGTCTCCTTAGCAATCTCATCTGCAAACGCATTACCACGACCAACATCATCCGTCACTTTACGATGCGCACTACACTTAATAATTGCAATTTGAGCAGGCAAAGTCAATGCATCCAAAAGATCGTTCACAAGCTGGCCATGCTGTATTTTCGTGCCATGCGACGTCAAGAAACCACGCTCTCGCCACAACCGTCCAAAACTATGCGCTACACCGAAAGCATACTGACTATCGGTGTACACATTCACACGTTTACCTTTTGCTAATACACATGCTCTAGTAAGAGCAATCAGCTCTGCAGCTTGGGCAGAATTCTGATTCAATCTTGCAGTCTCAACAACAGTATTCAATGTCACCACAGCATAAGCAGTAGTCACATCACCATTCGGCAACTTAAAACATGACCCATCCACATACAGGGTGCCATCCGGGTCTTCCAATGGGGTGTTTTTAAGGTCCACACGACCTTTTGTTTCCTCTTCTGTCCGCAAGTAACAGTCATGTTCTGCTACTTCATCTGACTCTGCACTAACTGGTAACAAAGTTGCCGGATTTAGGACATTACAACGTTTTATCTGAATGTGGCTTGCCAAAAGCGTCAATTCGTACCCAGACAACCTCGCACTCGTCAAGTGCTGAGTTTTCGTACGATTCAACAGAGTATCGACTGCATGCGGAACCATCACCGTAAGCATATTATCCATGACCAATCCTGCTGATTGTCGGATGGAGACCGCAGCTGCCGCAGTTGCTCTCAAACAACTCGGTAATGCTCTAGCTACTGGGTCTAAGGTCGAGGAAAAATATGCACATGGACGTTGCTTACCACCAAAAGGTTGCGTTAAAACACTCAACGCACAACCTTCCCTCTCGTGAACATATAACGTGAACGGCTTACTGTAATCAGGGGTACCTAACACAGGAGCCGAACACAATGAATCACGCAGTTCAGAAAAACTGTTCTGACATTCTTCCGTCCATGGTAAAGGAGTAGAAACATCCTTACACGTAAGAGCCACCAATGGTTTCGCTAGCAATGAAAAATTAGGAATCCACTGCCTACAGTACGACGTGATACCTAGAAAGGCACGCACATCTCTTTGGGTTTGTGGCACAGCCATGCGCGCAATCGCTGCAATTCTCTCTGGGGTCAATCTCCTTCCCTCCTTTGACAATAAGTGACCTAGGTAGGTTACTTCTTGACAACAATATTGGAGTTTAGAAGGTGACACCTTGTGATTTAACTCACAGAGATGTTGCAGCAGCGACACTGTAGCAATTTTGCAAATGTCCTGAGTATCAGCAGCCACCAATAAGTCGTCGACGTATTGGATTAAAGCCGCACCAACCGGCAACCTAAACGCATCTAGTTGACCCTTCAAAGCTTGACTGTAAATCGATGGACTTTCACAGTAGCCCTGAGGAGCGCGTTTGAACCGGAAGCTACGTCCACCAAGAGAGAAACCGAAAAGGTCCCTACTCTCTTCGGCAATCGGGATGCTGAAAAATGCATTTTTCAAATCAATCACCGAAAACCATGAAGCAGTAGCTGGAATCAGAGTCAGTAGCGCCGTGATGTCAGGCACAACAGGGAATTGAGGAACCACAATTTTATTTACCTCCCGTAAATCGATAACAAAACGATAAACAGGCAGTTTGGTAGGATCAGTACGTTTAAGAATGGGCAGTACAGGACTATTGCACACGTTTCCCCGAGTTTCTTCAATGACATCTTTCTCGATCAAATCATAGATGATCGCTAACAAAGCTCGTTCACCATCAAGGGAGATACGATATTGGGGAATACGTGGCAATCGCACATTAGATTTCAACTGAACAACATAAGGGGAGATATCAAGTAGGCCCACATCATTTGGACCCGTCGCCCACAAAGACGCAGGAAGAGAATCCAATTCCGGTGGAAGCTTATCGAGAGACAAGTACATGGGAGAGACTACTCTCTCTCCTAACGTAAGCTTTACACCCGCAGGAGAACAATACAAAGTCGCATACAAACGTTTAAGCAAATCCAGACCCAAAAGATTTTCGCCACAACCAGTGGTCAAAATCAATGGAGCTTCGAGCTCACAAGGCCCAATTTTAAGGGGCAAAGGGCACGAAACTGGATTGCTAACGGGGGCGCCAGAGAATCCAACGGAAACATTTGTTAAGCCAGACAAAGGTGCGCCAGGGAGTTTCGAATGCATGATAGAACTTTTCGCTGCACCAGTGTCCAACAGAAAAGGCTCAACGACGCCCGATGTAGCAACTGCGACGTAAGGCCCTCTCTGATCAACCGGAACTGATACCACTCCCTCTCCTTGTCTTTGGCTGTCCTAGTAATTACTATCGTCAGTTCCCTGATCGACGTAATAATCGTCTACATTATACTGCGCAGATCGTCCTTGCGATGATCCACGTTGATCGAAACAGTTATTAGGATTTGATGAATTGTCAGAACGGTCGTTCTGAGCACCACGACCTCTACCACGTGATGCGTTCTGTGAACCACCACGACCTCCTCTAGACGAAGTACCACTAGTACGGTCATTCAAAGCAGGACAATTAAATTTAATGTGTCCCTCCTGTTTACAATAAGCACATTGATTGTACCCTAACGAAGATCTTTGGAAAGAGGAATCATTACGCGGCTGCGATCGATTCGATTGCGACTGTGATCTATTCTGTTGAGGCGCAGTCTGATTAGAACGCGGCGGATATGCTTGTTGTAACAACACTTTAGTTTTTAGTTCTTTCGTTTTTTTATCGGCACGGTCATTTTCCTCTTTTTCTCTATTTTCGTAATATTGTGCCGTAGCCAATATCTGAGCTGAGGTAGAAACAGCCCACGCACTTTCTGAATTTTTCAATTTATGGCTCAAGTCGGGCAATAAGTTCGACACGAATTTATCTACAAACAACCTCTGTCCACCCTCAGTACCCATATCCTGTCCACTATGATCAACGAATGTTTCCTCGAACCTCGTAAAGAAGTCTGAAACACTCTCATCTTTCTTCTGCTTACAGGCTGACAACTTATCCCAATTTACCTTCATAGCTGGCATAAGCGTTTTCATTAATGTAATGATTCGCTGAGGAAGAAGTTCAATCAACTGATCGGGTTTAGTAGCAGCCACTTGTCCCGCGTCTGCCGCTGTAATGGCAGCCCAATCACCACCTAATTCATTCGCATGATCTTGGTGACGAATCTTGGCCCATACCGGTTGCGGTACGACATTGCCAAACAACATGTCGATATCGGCCAGATTCATTATCGTAGCGTCTACGAGCTGCGACAATTCCTTGTAATATCCAGCAGGATTTTTGCGAGGATCAGGCAAAGTTTGTTTCACCTGAAGCACTTCCGATCGTTTCCAAGGGAGGTGTATCCACACTCTCTGGAAATGCGCCGCCACTGGAGCATTAGCATTAGTATTATCAGCGGGTACCCAAACCGGCGGAACTTCACGCATAGGATATTGGCCAGACCCATCTACTTTCTCAATGTCCTCAACGAACAATGCATGAGGAATAGGAGCGGGACGAAGAGATAGCAACCGCTCAATAGCGCGTCGGACATTAGTGTCGACTATCAGTCCAGTTGCGAACTGAAGCCGAAGTTCAGACAGGGCGGACAGCACTTCGTCAGGCGCAAAGGCCACTATCTGATCATGTAAGAACTTGCACATTTCATCAAACACATACCTCTGAGTTGGTATGTTGAATTGATCAAACGTTTCGAGGACAACACGTGGTGGATTTCTAACAGGGTTTATCATCCAACCCATCGCCATATTGTATAGCGCAACACGTTCTCTATTACCAGGAAGCTGGCTACGTCTCTGAGGACCATCAGAACCAGCAGAGCCAAAAACAGGTCCGAGCGACTGGAAGAAGTTTGTCGCAAGGGGAGAATTACGATTACGAGTAGAGGGAGAAGAATAAGACACAGGACTAACAAGAGAAGGAGTAGAGACATTAGCAGCAACAGGGGTTAACAACACAGGAGCAGTAGCGGGAACAGGAGTATGTGGAAGCGGAGGAGCAGTAGGAATAGAAATAGGCAAAGGAGCAGGAACAGGCGGAAGAGCGGGTGCAGGTTGAGGAACTGGTGGAGGAATAACAGGTGGAAGAACAGGTACGGCAGGGACCACAGGAGCTGCGGTACCCTGTACGTACGGAGGTGGCGACTTCATAAGATAAGACATTAAAGAATCCTCAACTGCCTCTTCCTTCTTATCCGACTCCGTAGGCAAAGCAGGATAGCATTTGTCTATGGACATACGCTGTAATCTCTCAAACACTTCCTTATCCTTATCCTCCTTATCACGCTGAAACTGCTCAGCTTTCTTCACTATAGTAGCAACAGTATCTCGCTGACTACGTTTATTTTGTCTGATCTCTTTCTGTCGGGCTTCTTTGCGCCAGAACCGAAAGGCATCAAACATGGCCGGCCTAGATTTGCGTTCGAACAACTTTATTTCCAAATTATCTAAGATCGACGCTTCGAAGCTACCGTGAGGTGGCCAACGAAGATCGCCGTCTTTCTTTGTATATTTTATCCAATAATCGTTAAAAGCAATCGGGCCTAGCCCATGTTTGCTATATAAATCATAAGTAGGAGTTCCAACCGGAGGTATCGGACACGAGTCCTCCAGCAGGGAATCCGCACCACAAGGTCTAAAGCAACTGAACAAAGTACTACGACCAGGCATCTTGCACACTAGCCGAGTTTCACAAACTTCAAGGGTTACGGGATTTCGGGATTTACCAAGTCCCAGTAAAGAACAAAACCCTCGGTCTTTGGCGGCTGCAGTCGTCAAACAAATACAACAACAACAAAGTACGCTAGCAAAGTGTCACCGACAAAAACACTCACACAGCGTGTACAACAAAGACACCCGCTAAAGTGTCTACAACAAAAACACTCGCTAAAGTGTTTACAACAAAGACACTCGCTAAAGTGTCTACAACCAAGAACTCTGGGAGCGACCCACAAATACTTAACTCAAAGATCAATGGCGTCCTCAGGAAGGCCCGTCAATCGTCTCGCTATACCAAGGTCTACGCCAGGCGCCAAAACAGGTCTACAGTCAGGGCAGCAGTCCGTCGCAGCCGTTAGGAGGCGGGAATCTTCGCGGGAAAAGTCTTCGGGCCACTTATTTCGACAACAAGATCGATGAAGCGGGGTGCACCTTCCCTCGGAGATTTCACACGAAGTTCCTCACGATCGTCGGGCTTGGACCGGTACCACTGATGCAGCCCCACGTTGGGCGCCAACTGAAGGACTGGGTTCCTTTGGACCCAGCGGTGCCAGGGCACAACACCTGAAACCTTCGTGGGTAACCTGCTCCGGCGTACAAGTCACAGAGACACGGGACACTTCCTTCGGCGTCAAAGAGTCAAGGTTTATTTACTGCAGGGAACACAGAAGTCACAGGAAGTACATCGAGTGTAGTTCGGGGAGACTGCTTCAAATTGTATTTGTGGATCGCTCCTTTTATACAGTTTTTACCCATAGGATAACATGATACACAATAGTTTACAACCCGGTTCCCACAAGTCGCTCTCAGAGGGGTCGCTTTGGTCACTTTGAAACACACAAGGTCCGGAACATAAGTGCGGAAACATTTGGCGGTTCCCAACTGTAAAAACCCATCTTCCCACCATTAGCAAATTCCAATCAGCAGTAAAGTAGATCGAAAAGAACGAAGACAGGTGCAGAGGAAGACGGAGACAGTAGGGAGATCGGAAAGGGTGTAAAAAGGGGAGGTATCGAGAAGCACGAGATACAGGCATCAAAGGGACGTGCCTAATGAGATGCACGGCTGAGACAATAAGTCCGTGCGGCAAGATGAGCCTCGAGCGGCGTCATCTGCCTTACAGCAGCAACCCCCTCGTCATAAAGACACTTTCAAAGAACATGTGTCTTCCGCAAATATCTTGGGAGTCCCAGGGTCGCGAAGCGGACAGCGTCCGTTCGCTGGCTACTTGAGGGCAAGAGACAAAATGGATGCCGTATCTAAGATGGAACCCGTGGGTACAGATGACAAACCCACGTAACAAACGAACGGTTTAAGTTAGCACAGCGAAACTGCGCACACTTACTAAACTCGCCATTTGCGGTTCATAGATACTAGACTCGCCCATATTCGTGCGAGTCGAAAACACCACTTACAATTGTCACGGAACCTCAGTTTTCTTTCCTGATTTGTCTTCCCTATGCACATTTTTTGGCAAGGGCATATAGTGCATATATCAAATTTTCTGTTTTGCAGTTTAAAAATTCTTTCTGCTTCCATTTGATGTTCTGGTGTACGAATTCAGTGCCCTCAATTGTTGTTTCACATCCTGAATAGTTGCCACACTTTTGGTGCCCCACTTTAAGGCTCCACTGTGACATATCTCTTCTCCTCGTTGCCGGGATGATCTCTGTCCGTACAATTCGCTGACCTATGCTGGCATTCTTTTTCATAGCAAACAGTGGTGGCTGTAATGGTTGTTCAAGATTTCGTAACAAATGCCCGTTTTTGAGTATAATCTGGTGAAATTTGTTCATGTGTGGTCCAAATGTGGAGACGAAAACCAAGTTATGTTCATGGGGTTTTGCTTTTTTGGATAATAAGCATTCCCTGGGTGTATTCTGTGCTCTTTTCATTGTATATTTGAGCAACTTTTGGGATACCCTAGATCTCTCAATTGATCATGAAATGTTCCTGCATGTTTTGCATAGTCCTCTTGGCGTGTGCAGTTCCTTCTTATCCTTAGCAGTTGTCCATACGCTAGACTGCCCTTCAGACTTCGAGGGTGAAAACACTTATAATATAATAGAGTATTTCTATCAGTTGGTTTCTTATGCAAGGTGGTTATTAATACATTTTGAATTTGTTTGACTTCGACATCAAGAAATGTTAAGCTGTCTCTGCTCTTAGTGAGGGTGAACTGGATATCTGGATATCTACAATTCAGACATTGGAAGCAACTGTCCAATTATTTTTTTTGTCCCAATCCATGGGCACCAAATGTCATCTATGTAGCAGCACCACTGTTTCAAGTGTTCCAGATGGGTACTATTGTTGAAGATGAATTTATCCTCAAACCGTGCCATATACAATATGGCCATCTCTGGCGCGAAGGGACAGCCCATTGCCGTTCTCTTTGTTTGGACATAACATGTTTCTTCAAATTTGAAATAATTCTTCTTGAATGCTATTGAAGCTAATTTAAAAAAAAATGAAATTGCTTCTATCTTCAATTTAGTAACGTCTGTTCATCTGTTGGGGCCGAATTTCAAGCCCAACTTGAGTCGGGTACTGATAATTCATCTACCGTTAAGATTTTGTTGGACAGGTTAACAATTGAGTCTAGGTTTTATAGAATCTGCGTCTTGTGCGCATTTCTCATGTTTGTGGCTTGAAGCTTACTTTGTTGTTCTGCTGGCCTTTCTTTAAATAAGTATTTCCTCTTTGTTGGTTACTGTTAGAGGGCCCTTCCCCTGCATCTGAGTCTCCTATGGAGTGTGATGATGTCTCTGAGAATGCAAGAAATCTGTTTCTGGACCTTCCTGGGTATTCGGACAGGACCCTGCGGGAATCAGTTTTGGTGTAGAAGTTGTCTTTCAGGTATGGATATACTGTCTCCAGGCTAAAAGAATTTATGTCTTTTTCCAACTTTGATGATTTAAGGTTGATGGGGTTGTCTTTAAAGGTGACTAATTCCTTTTCAATGTTCTCTAGTAATGTTTTTGACTCTGGTACTATATGATTATCTTTGATGGCCTTTATTTGTTCTTCAAGCTCTGCCGCTTGTTTTTTGCAAATGCGTTTCAATTGTGTGTACCATCAGGTCACGGCTACATTTTGTGCTTATTCCACTGAAGGCTTTCTTGTATTCAGGATCGTCCGTGAAAATCACGGGGAGGTTTTTCACCTGAAAGTCCCACCGAATGGGCATAACCTTATGATTCCGATGGATCCTATGTACTTTATTTGGTGATTATGTCTAACCAATAACTTCCTCCGGGGGCGGAAACATAATGCTCCATGCAGCCTTGCTGTAGAGAAGAGCCTGAAAAAACCTGTGATTCACCCACAAGTAAAGCAGTAGGAGTCAGCTCTCAGTATGTGCGTCCTTGAGTGGCACGAAGGGAACTTTGATAAGCCCTTCAGATGCCGCCGCGCGACACGGAGGTCTGGGGTGTTCAGAGGAGGTACATAATCACCAAATAGAGTACATAGGATCCATCGGAATCATAAGGTTGGAGAGACTTACCTAACACGTCGTTGCTCTTTCAGGATTATTTAATGAACTTTCCTTCTAATTGCAAATCGTTTTGGAGAAATAAATCTTGCGCAGTCAAGAAAATCTCCAGGAGAGAGTCACATTCTTCTGGTTTCATTTGGGCGTACGACTAGTCATTTTTTCTGGATCAGGAGGCAATTCATCCTTCCAATTAAGGTCTTAGAACTTATTTCCTTTTGAGAAATCATTGATCAAACTCTGACGTTTTCCAACTACGAGATAAATAAGCCTTGAGGAAGTTATGTCTAGTAACGAAACACGTGTCGGCTGCCTGCATCAGTTCTTCGGGATCAAAGCACAGAAGAACTGACCGCAATAAATATTGTAACATGTGTTGTTAATAAGCATTGTATTGAGAGGAACTGTATCCAACAATATATTAAAACACTAAAGGAATGCCACAATTTTGATGTTCTCTTTTCATACGTCGATATTGATATTGTCTACACGAGTGATTAATAGTCAGGACTCTCTAAACAGGTCAGGACTGGGAACAAACTCCCTTAAAAGCACATGTTTTAGGATAATAAATATTGGAGTGCCAAGGTACAATTAAGTTCAAATATGTCAATTTAGGTGATTAATGCAATTTATAATGCACTTGTTTTCTCGGAATATTGTGATATGTATTTCTTTTCTAATCACTGGCGAGTCCAGACTTTTTATTACTTAATTTAGGCCCACCAGGGTTAAAACATTTTCCAACCCTTTTTGCTCCATGATTCGGAGTCTATTTTCTATTTTCATGAAGAACGCCTGTGTTCTTCTTGGATTTTATAAACTGGTCCAACGCTGCTCGCATCTTATCTATTCTTCTTTTGTATGCCACCTGGTGCGGTTCGCTCTTCAGTTGATTCAACGCTGCGGCCATGGTTGCTTGTGCCGGTCACATGGCAGGTCCAAATGTTGGCCCTCGGGCTGCTTGATTTGATAGTGACATACTTGGCTCACCTTTTTTGCACGACTGGAAGACTGTAGAATGCAACAGGTACATGGTTAAAATATTTTCTACCGATTTTATTCGTCCACTTATCGGTCTTTTTAATTACTTTTTACAGTCCGATTAATGATTATTGATTAGTGATATATGATTCACTGATCTATCCCTCCCTTCCTTAGATCGAGTGCATACATGACTTCTTCATACGTAGCCCTTCCACAAGCCATTCAATAAACAATTTCTTCAAAAAGTGACCCTCTCTGCATCTCTAAGTACCAACCCTCTTTAGGGGTCTCTGGGGTTGGGTTCACTTTTTGGTTCCAGTTCATAAAAGGCAGTCATTTATTTCTGCTGTTTGTTTTTTCAGACTTACGCTGCTTACTTGAATTAAGTGAGTAGCCTATCGGCATACTTTAAAAAACAAATGAGATCCACAGTGTTCATGTTAAACGTAACTGCATGTAATTTTCATGTTTCCACTTTACATGGCTCACTGCTTCGTTTAAAACTTCAAAAGGCTTGATGATGATCCATCACTCAATTAGGGTCGGGGCACCGTCAACATAAACTGCAATTGAAACCGGTGTGGATTTATTCAACTTCTGATTTAATACTAACTTGATGTATTTAACTTTGTTATAATTTGTCATCTCATTTGTTTTGGTTGCTGAATTGTTTTAAATGCATTGTATTTTTTTCTTCTTTTGATCACTGTGTTAAAAACTTCTATATAAAGCTGTTTGTTGGAAACTGGCATAGGCTGTCTTTATTCATTAATTGACTGTTTACATTAATTGTATCCAGATCTAAAAAACGTTTGCGCCAAATACACGTATCAGAGGTTTCCTTTAAACCATACCCTGTGCTGGCCAATTAGTGGGTGGATGCAGCAGGGAGGTGTTGGTTGACGGCACTAAAATGTTTAAAGTAAGGATGGGTGGGGGAAAAAGGGGACAACGTAGCCTGAAGAGCATGGAAACCCAACACAGCTCATTTAAGCATACCACCAGTATCCTATCACGTTCCGTCAGTGTCATTTAAGTCTTGTTTAGCCTGTACTCAATCAAGGATCATAGTAGAATTGAGGTCAAGTCCTTTGCCATTTCCATTCTTGACCCATCAGCAGCAGCTCTCCCACCTAGGTTGCAATCTGTCGCTGTGGTTGCCTCACCTATCAAAGCCACTGATATCATTGTAGCGGGTTCCGCTTTGATAGTTGCTGCCCATTCTTCTGTCAATGCTTTATTACAACAAAAACTCAACATATGCCCACCACACAATTGTCCTGGGATGACATTTTGTTACTTCCTGCATCTTAAATCACGTTAATCCGTTGTGCGGCACTAAATCCGAATGGCCTAATTCCCACCGTACAGTCTAAGTGAATTATTGGGGTATAGATCTGCAAATGTGTGCAGTTTCATATCATTAACTAGAGGTTTTACTTACCCCATCTTGAATACAGGGAAGCATAAGATTCTGCGCCAGCGGTATGGATAGAGCATACAGCAACGAGATGTCAGCTCTCTTCCGCAGCTCCCTCCATGCCCAACGTAGAGTTTCCGGGGACGTTGTGACGTTTGATAAAGCGCGACCCCGAGCGGGACAGGGGCTACCACATCAATCTCCACTGCCACATGGGGCTGGTAAGGCATAGGTGGACTCAGAAGTGCAGAAACTGGGCCTGAGCACACAGAGCATATAAGAGCATGTCCGGAGCTCCCAAACCGCCCTGCCGTAGCGGGAGAGTCAGGAGATCCCAGGAAACTCTGGCCTGCCCTCCGGCCCAAACCAGGGAGATCAGCTGCGATCTAAGGGTAGTGAAAAAATGTTGCGTAAGAGGAATTGGCACGTTTACAAATAAATACAGGAACTTCGGCAGTATGACCATTTTTGCCAGTTCCATATCTCCTGCATATCACAGCTTAGCCACACCCCCAAATATTTGACTGCCTCTGCTTCCTATCTCAGAGGGAATTCAGATGTTATTTGGGGCATACCATTGGTCAATGGGAACACCACTGATTTTGCCCAGTTGATTGAAATGCCAGGAAGGCCTCCAAATCGAATAAATTATCTAAGGACAGGGTCTAAATTTTCTTCAGGGTTGAGAATGTACAAGGTCACATTATCCGCCTATAGCGAAATGAGTAGGCTCCGAGTGCTGAAGCCAATGCCCTGTGCTGCGTGGTGTTGCCTGATCCGGGTGGCCAAGGATTCCATAGCAATGACAAAGAGCAGGGGCAAAAGAGGGCACCCCTGTCTAGTGCTAGGCGTTATGGAGAAAGAGGGCTTCATTATTAATTGCTTATTTTGAAGATGTTCAACAATATGCTGACAGAGCATATAAACTGGAACAAAGCTTGAGTTGATAGAGAGGCACTTGACCCCAGTGATTTGAGACTGAGAGTCATCATGATAGCTGTAAACATCTTTTCTTACTGAAGGCGACAGAGAAGGCATATCAAGCCCTCTGCACAGCTCAGCTTAACTGCCTGCCTTGAGGACAAAGTCTCTGAAAGACAGATATTGGAGCTGCAGCTGCTATTCCTTTTTTGAACACTGCTTCTATTGTACAGAAAAGGTATGCAGGTGTGAACTTGATTCACATTGTGTGCACTAGGATAGGATTTTAATTTCAATGAGTGTTGAAAATATATTCCTAGCTTCCGAGTGTTCTTGAGTGTGTCTATTCATGATGAAAAAATGTTGAGGTTCTACTAACTATTCAGGTGAGCATCCAAAGGACTGACAGTTGCATAAGAGGCACATTACTCATGTAATGCTCAGTGGGTTAAGGTCAATCAGGTTCTCTCCTCATGTATGTACACTGACTCAGTCCTTTATGCAGAGATTCTAGAGAACCCTTTCTCAGGACGTGTTCTGGAGAGAAAGCCAGGAAGCGTATCAATGGAGACTTAGATGTTTATCCTTCTACCGGTGATAAAATGAGACCCACATAATTTTTTTATGAACATCTACTAATTAGTATGCTATGAATCTGGAAGAAACTATGGAAAAACACTTACACAAAATTATTTGTATGCAAAGGCATCTGTATTAACTCTGTGTGAAAAAGCTGATCTCTAAAGGAAACAGACAAAACGGACTGCCGTGTTGGTTTTGAGGCCTCTTATACACAGTAAGGACATTGAGTTGAAATAAATAAATGTAGTTGCGGCTCGCAATACTTGCAGGTGGGGGTGGGGGGAGGGTCACATGGGGATTCGCTTGGGGGGGTAAAAGATTTTTTTTTTAAACTCACCTGACTTGCCGCCTTTGCTCTTGGGCCGGGTCATGCGTTTGGTGTTTTCCTGCTCCTGAACAGGACAGGAACAGGCATGCTCCCTCCCCTCCCGTAAGCCAATCACAACCCTGCAATGGCAGCGTTGTGATTGATACGGACAGCGCCCAGCCGGGTGCCTGTAGGGAGGCCATTGTAGAGTGTGCATGACTGGTTTGGTCGGCCCCAGAGGGCCGACCAAACGATCAGGGTCCACAACAGTGGCCAAACCACTCCTACCCGACCCGCCCGCCCCCAACCAGGCATAACCTGCCTTCTGCTTTCTCGCAGTGCGACCAGCAGAAACATAAAATGGTATTTAAAATATCATTTTATGTTTCTGCTTTTCGCACTGCGAGAAAGCAGTGGGGTGACGCTCCTCCGCCCTAATGGAGGAGCAACACCCTGAGTAAATATAAAACCATTTTACTGTGAAAATTATTTTATTATTTTGGTTTGGAACTAGAATCAATAGGCAGTAAGAACTGCAAAGGTATGGGGTACAGTTTGGGTATGCATACTCTTAGTGCTCTATATTTTGCCACACATCGCAAGAGTGTATCATATTGCATTACCTTTGTGTGCAAGCACAGCAGAGTGGTATCCTTGAAAGTGGATTTTTGCAGCCTCACTATAATTTTCTTTTGGTTACCTTTAATTATGTAGCTAATCAGAATACAAAAACGTTAATCAACATCTGTTGTCCCATAATAAAGGTGAGCATGGCCGGCGCTTCCAGCATGCAAGTGCCCACAACTTGATCAGGGAGAAATCAGAGGAAAGTGAGGAACTTGTCTTTGGATTTTCATGGGAAACACTCTACAGTTGCTTATCTGTGGGGCCTAAGACAGAGATGCCATCGCTTTACTGGGTGACAATCTTTGACTGTGTGTCCCAGTGAGGCGGTGCAGGGTCTGAGGCAACTGAAGGACACAATGGCCAGTGTAAATGGGCGTGGGTGAGTCAGTCTGAGTAGACTCCACCCTAAAGTAGCTGCTGTAGAATGGAACCCCCGTTCACGGACACCCGGCCTGTACCTGCCTCACAAGCACCTCTCCTCCTGCACCGCTGCCTCTGTTCTTCCCTAATGGGGGTCTGCCCACCTTGGCTACCCGACTAGCCTTAGGCCCCTGTCTGTGTCCCAGCTTGCGTGGCTCTTGTGTGGGCACTGGGGTCAGGCCGACCTTGGTGAGCTACTTGTACGAGAGCGCAAACTGCGGCCTTGCAAGAGAGGCTGTGAACCATGCAGTCTATGGGATAAGCGTCTCCCATCCACTCTGCCTGTGTGTGTGTGTGCATTTGTGTGGCTGGCACTGTTTCTGTCCATACTGTACCTTTTCTCTGTATGTGTAAGGGAAGGCTGCACAGCTGATGTACATATGGAAGCTGTATTGTGTAAGCAAAGGTGGTTTCTTCTGATGTTTCCACTTATGCTCATGCAGCATCTATTTTGTGCATGTGTGGCAGGAGCTTGCATAGCTGCTCCCTTTGTTACAGCTGCTTAGTGAGTGTGAGAGAAGCTAGCGCCCTCTTCCATCTAGCACCCCACTCCTTTCCTGTGCACCACCTTTACTTCCTGTGCTCCCCTCGTACTGTGCCCCCACCTCTTGCTGCCTGAACTCTCCCCCTATAACTTACACTCCACTTTGCACCCTGCACGCCCCCTTGGACAATATAAACCACTGCAGACTGGATGGAGGCAGTAAACAAATGCTTGGAAACCAGAGCTTCTATATGATCTGGGCATACGCCGACGAGGCTGGGGGTTTGCTCCAGACCACTCGGCCGTTGAAGTGCGCCAGGAATGCCAGCCAAATGAGCATGTCCTGGCGAACCTCGGCCGACAGTCTCGCGCGGTGGTGCCCTTTCTTGAGGCCTACCATGGACTGGGCAATGGATCGAGAGAAAGGGCGAGCCATCGGTATCACCCTTAATGCAAAGTTAAGCTGACCCACTGTCTGCTGCAATTGGTATAATGTCACTTTCTCGGTCCGGAGACACTGCAACAGGGAAGCCCTGAATTTGGCGATCTTCTCCGCCGGCAGGCGGAAGCACCCCTCCACGGAGTCTAGTTCTATGCCCAAAAACTCCAGGGAGGTAGTCGGCCCCACTGTCTTCCCTGGCGCCAATGGAACCCCGAAACCCCGCATGAGCACGCAGAAGTCCTGCAATGCCCGTGCACAGTCCCGAGAAAAAGGAAATCATCAAGATAATGCATCACATGTTGGTGCCCTGTGGCCTTTGCGAAAACCCACTCCAGAAATGAGCTAAACATTTCAAAATAGGCACACGAAATTGAACAACCCATTGGCATGCACATATCCATGTAGTATTTCCCCTGAAACGTAAAAACCCACCAAGCGCTGATCTTGGGGATGCACCGGAAGCAGCCTAAATGCAGATTCAATGTCTGACTTTGCTAACAATGCACCGGGGCCTAAGCGATTCAACAGCACCACTGCGTCATCGAAAGATGCATACTTTACACTGCAAATCTCAGGATCGATCGCCTCATTGACAGAAGCCCCCTTTGGTGCCGACAAATTATGAATGAGCCTGTACTCCCCTGGGTCCCTTTTCAGCACCACCCCTAATGGGGAGCATACAAAATCAGCCGTTGGTGGGTCACCAAAAGGTCCCGCCACTCGCCCCAAGCTAACCTCCTTGCCGATCTTTTTGTCGGCGACCGCCGGGTTGTGTTGAACGGACAGTTGGTTCTTACAAGAGGCGGTTCCACGAAAATCACCCGCCGGGATCCTGAAGCCATATGAGAAGCCATCTCGCAGAATCCCGGCGGACGCATGATCAGGGTATCTGTTCAGCCAAGGGGTCAAAGCCAAGATATCTACGGGCGAAGATGTGGACTTCCGGGGCACCGTATCAATCCTGCTTGGTACCCCCTTTGCCTTCGGCGCCATTGGCCCTGGATCGGCAGCTAGTTTCAGGGTGTGAGGTGTTACCACAACCGGAGCACGCATGCCTGAAACTACACGCTCCTTTATTGAAACCCGAACACACCCCTCGCTTATTTCCATTCCCGCCCGAACTAGGCTGAGACTCCCCCCGTAGTTCTGACGAAAGGGCTGTGACTGTCTCTGTGGATATGCCCTGGAGCCATTCGTGCCTGACCCCGAACCACCCGCTGATCCTGGCAAGAGCTGCGCATGCCATGATACCGTATCCAAACAATCCCAAGTCAATGCTTCGTTAAACTCTTTCGCTTTTCTAAAAGTCATGTCAAACCCTTTCCACTCCTCACCTCCATACTTTTCATGGAAGCTCGTGATTCTGCTCTGATAACAAGCCAAGTCACTCAACAGTTCTGGTGTACGTTCAGCGATAATTGCTACAAAGATAGAAAAGGCCCTGATCCAGTTCATCATCGACTCCTCGACCCTGAATTCCAACATTTTTGCCCGCCATACACTGGGGTGCCATAAATCTTTCTGGGTCTTGGCATATTCTCGATGATCAGTCAACAGTGAAAACATATTTATGTATTTGTTGGCCCACACCATCTCCTTAGTAACCATGGGAACATGTTGCGACAAGCTTTCCCGCCTTGAGGGTACCGAGCCCTCCCCCATCATCGGTAGCAATCTCTTACCGGCTCCCGCCGCACTTCCAGCCGTGTCCGTCGCCTTATCCTGGTTGTCTGCCGGGACCACCTTCGCCACTTGTGGGGAAATAGAAGGCACGTTCGCTGCCCCAGCACCCCTTGTCTGTCGTAACTGTTCAATAATTCGCCTAGCTTCCTCGGCCGGGTCTTCTACAGCCGCGGATCCCCCCGCTCCCTGTTTTAACCAAGGTAACACAGCCGCCAACTGAAGCGCTAATTCAGGAGGCATTTGATCGTTCTCCAGCGGTGTGATAACCACAGGGATTGGCAAACCCCCATCCGGTGTGGGTACCGGGCTGGTCGCTGGCGCTACTGGGATCGGTGGGACCTCCATCGGGACTGGGGCCTCGCTAGGACCCGCTTTCACCCTCTTCTTTTTCCCCTTATCCCCCCTGGGGTAACGTTTGGCAAAGCAGGCCCTACGACCCTCTTAGGTCGCCCTGAGGGGGCAGCTTGAGCCTCAACTTGTTTCCTGAGGGCCGCTAGGCCGCGACCCAGCTGGTCTACTTTACCGAATTTTCGGTCCATCGCCGATACCTGGTTCACCAATGTACGCAGCATCCGTTCCATCTCGGAGCTCTTTCCAGACTTCTTGCCAGGCATGTCCGCGTTCAACGTTAGCTCAGCCTGTCTTCCCGAAGTGACTCGAACTCCAGCTACGCTTGATGACTGAAACAGAAAAACAACGATTACACGTTCAAAAAACTGCAGCTTGTTCCCTTGAGGGCTCACGAGCGACGAGTGGTGCAGCCTTCAGAGTGCAGGAACAAGAGGACGCTTCCTTGGATTTCCGCGCCTTTTATCCAGCAGCGGGAAGGCGGGCCGCGCCCCCATCACGCCCATCGGTACACGGACTTCCGGGCGGGTGTTTAGGACAACCCTTTTTGGGCGGTAGGGGCGTGCTCCGGCCACGCCGCTATGGGCATACCAGCCGGGACACGCCCCCTGCCCGCAACGGTTTCCCTGGGGATCGGGGCACCCAACCATACGTTCGGGGTAACCGAGTGGTCTCCCCTTTCCATTCCTTCTTGTCTGGCAAGTGAGGTCTGTGGCACGAAAAAGACCCTCATACTGGACTTCTTGACCAATGCCTGGTTTTAGGAAGAAAGTGCAAAATATGAAAAGACCCCGCCCGACACAGCGCAATGACCTGAACTTTGCCTTTGTTATTGCCTTTTTAAAGCCCAGAGTATTCATTGCTTCCCCTTGTCAGCATGAATACCAGCAGTAACTTGACTGCTGAAACACCACAGGATTACGTCAGGGCCTCACACCACACCCAGGAGTCCCCGGACATGCTAGACTGACACACACTGCAGACAAAGGGGTCTATTAGAATGGTGGTCGGAAAATCACTCCGACCGCCATGGTAGCGGGAAAACACCGCCCGCTAGTACCGCTGCATAACCAATTAGTATACACTACATTTAGTATATTTAGTATGCTCTGCAGTCGAAATCCGACTGCGGTGGTAGGATCGCGGCATTTTACATTGTGGCGGTTGCTCCTCCCACCAGCACCGCTGCGATGTCCAAAAAAGCATGTCCTGCATATCCCTGCACTGTGTGGCAGGCACTCCTGGAACAGGGACATGTAGGGGGGTTCCATGGGTCCCGCCCAGTGCACGCCCCCCATACACATTGGGGGCCCAGAATGGGCCCCCGGAGACATTCTCTGCATGCCTTTCCATGGCGTCCCAGCTGGCTACCGCTGGCATCATTATCATGCCGGCTGAGCCTGGCCCTGCACCGGCCCCATTTTAGCGGTCCAGCTCCGCCTGCCAGGCAAGCGTGTGGACTGCTACCGGCGGAAAAGTGGCGGGTGGAAAATCTCACCACTGCGGTCGTCACTGCCATGCTAATGGCACCGGCAGTTTTCTGGGTTGTGATCACGGGCGGATGACCGCCGCCGGCCCGGCAGTAGCCACTGCCGGCCCAGCGGCGGTCATCCGACCCCCATCCTAATAGACCCCATAGTTATTATATACCTGCACACAGTGGAGCACTGCGATGTTGTACTAGTGACAGCTGCATGCTTTACACATGCTAGATATTCATTTACAAACATTCATGCCTCCTGAATGCCCGACAACGGTGCAATTAGTCCACAAGAGGCAAAGCGGGTGTCATGTGACCCCATTAGTGCGTAGCGTGCCGTGGTAGATTACAGCCAAATATTGCGTATTAAACCACACATTAATAGTTTCTATACAGTCCAAATCCTAAACTGATGCCTGCGACGACGAAGGCAAGGAGACGAAGTCAAATAAAGTAATTGCAGACCGCCACACAGTTTGATAGAGGGGCAAGCTGGGACCTCTAAGTAAGAATATAAGAAGCCATAGAAATGACCGGATGGTTTGGGCTCGAGACAGGGCCCCAGGTGAACCAGAGCCAGGGATATGGCTCGGCTCGAGCTCAGTTGCTCGCCCATCTATAAGACGAGCTCGTGAACAGGCGTGGTATTTGACGTGATATGATTTAGTTAATTTCCCATTGCTGTGCCTCTTATAAATTACTGTTATACCTATTCAGGTCTATCAGAGTGTGTGTACGGGGCACAGACGTCTTATGTGTACGGGGCACAGATGTCTTATGTGTACGGGGCACAGATGTCTTATGTGTACGGGGCACATATGTCTTAATTAAAGCCTGTGTGTGATACCCCGTCTACCTTTCCTGGGCTTTGGCAGCAGCCTGGCGTGGATTCAATCCTTGGCTGAATGTCTTAAGCGGATCGTGTGCCCCTTGCGCGGTAATGGTTTTGTGATTCCTAAGTGCGCAGCGCCGTGTGCTCCTCGCTTTCCCTGCTCGGGGTGGCGGCTCGGCGCAGAGCCCAGTGACATCACGGAAAAGCCCTGTCTCCCATCACTTCTGCTTCATATAAACCAGCGGTGCCAAGAAAGACTTAGAAAGAGGCAGTCGGGGAACGGGAGAGGATTTACTTCAGAAACCGGGCTCCGTCTCTGGTATTTACAGGAGTCGGACGGCAGCAGCGGAGCGGGCAGGCAGCGCCGGCGCACGGGGGTCGCACCAAGGTAAGTCATGCAGAGGCAAAACAAACCGCGATCTGCACTCTTTGCCTTCAGAGAGGAATTCCCAATTAAACTCTTGTTTTTTGAAAAGGCTTCAAGCAGTGGCGAGACTTTATGCAAGCATGGCTGTACTTCTTTATTTTTAAATAGTCCTCTTTGATTGGGCCGTGATTTTTGCACACTTTGAAAAGTCCATTGATAGCAGAAGCGTGCGTAGTGAAGCGACCCCGCGGTATGCTGCGCCGTGTAGTTCATACCGTTGAAACTTTCGGTGGCTCTACATGAACAGCGTCTGAAACGGGCCTAAAGACAAGGCCACTGGAATGATGCGACTTTACAGCCACGGCACTTTAAGCATAATTATGCATTTGCCGCTGTTTCCACACAATTCATCATCTGCTAATTAATCTGCAGATTTCAGGGAAAAAAATGTCTCTCGCTCAAACGGACCAACAGTTATAAAAACACACTGCAACACGTGTTGTTGCGCAGCGCAAGGCCATTCGCAAAGGCTGCCCGGGCACCTTTCCGTTGCTTATTTCTGAAGTGTAGTGTCAAAGTGGTACTCATGAGGTGAAACCTTTGCCCAGAAATTGTTAACGTGTAAAAATGCAAAAATAATGAGGCAATATGACCACAAAAAAGTGCATCATTATGCCACATAATTTGCCTTTTTTGCCGCATAGCTTAGTCAACACTGCCACACTATATGGTCCTCCCCTACCGCATAATTCACATGATGGGAAGAAATAACAGAAGATGGGTACCTGCTCACACGGTAGACAGCCTTTACAACGCTGTCTTTACAACGGAATGCCTTTACCACGCATCCTTTACCATGCAATACCTTTACCACACAATACCTTCACCACGCATCCTTTATAATTAAAGGTAATTATATTTAAGGTGTGTAGGTGCATTATATATATATATACATATATATTTATGTGTGTGTATATATGTAAATAAATAAATTAGGGTGTAGGGATGGGTAAGGGTTTTGAGTGGTAAGGGTGTTTTTAGAGTTTAGGGGTAGGTAGGGGTATAGGGTGGTGAGGGTGTTTTATGGTTTATGTTGAGGGTAGGGGTTTAGAGTGGCAAGGGTGTTTTTAGGGTTTATGGGTGGGTAAGGGTGTATGGTGGTTAGGATATTTTTAGGGATTAGGGGTGGGTAAGGGCATAGGGCGGGGTGTTTTAAGGGTTTAGGGGTGGGTAGGGGTATGGGGTGTTAAGGGTATTTTTAGGGTTTAAGGGTGGGTAAGGTAATAGGGCTGTAAGGTTACAAAAAAGGGGGGTTCCCCCAATAAAAAAATAAATACAATTACCTTTAATTAATAAGTATAAATATATGGTTTCGCCTATTTTATCTACACTTACCTAGCTTTGTAAAAGCGTGTGTGGAAAAGTTATATGCACATGGTAAATAAAAGCGTGGTAAAGGCAGTGGGTGGTAAAAAATATGTGGTAAAGGCATGCGTTGTAAAGGCGTGCGTTGTAATGCCATACAACCACTTTCAATATAATTGCATGTGGGTGAATGAATACAAATCTAGCAAGTTCCTTTCATCTGAAACAGGGCCCCTGGAATGAAGCAATTCTGGGTCCATGCATTTTGGATCAGTATGCATTTGCTGACATAATCTGCTGCATACATTGTAGATCTGAACAAATAATGTTTCTAGTCGAAACAGGTCAAACGTTTCTAAAACATACCATGCAGGAAGTAGAGCAAATTTTGACCATTTACAAATATTAGCCTGTCGACTTCCATCAACCGATTGTTGCAGTCAGACTTAAATATGTGTCCCAGATGGTGTTAATAATCCCAATAGATGGAGTGATGCAAAGGCTTTTATGTTCAGAAGAAAACCAAATCACACCTACTTAAATCTAATGGAAGAATTGTTGTAACGTGCAATAAGTCTCTGGTACTTCTTGTCAGAAAGAGGTCCTTCACACTGTGCATACAGAATAAACCCAGCACAGCTCTGAAAGGCAGCTTTCGAAATGTTGCTTGAGGTCCCAGACTGAGCGACAGAGGCAGCCCCGGTTTAGTGCTTGGAGGCAAAAGGGGCAATGGTACTAAAGTCCAATGCCCGTGCTTTCCTACAAGACAACATCCCTCATTGTTGCTGATTAGCACTACGAATAGGATCTGCTGAAGGAGTATCGTTTTGTAAGGAACCTCTTTATGTTTTTGCAGCTTTGAGGTCTGCTTTGTGTCTGTAACTTTGGGAGGTAACATCAAAATAGAGAGATAATGATTAGTATTCGGCACATAATTTACTTTTGATTGCATCATAACTTAAGTAATTCACTTTTAATTTGGCATATTCTAGTCATCTGTGATGTATAACTTGATCCATCGTTGTCGCATAACTTAAATAGACTTATTTCAGCTCAAGCCTTTCTAAAAAGTTAGCTTTGTGACTAATAAGACTACCCGGGGACAGTTTCATCAAATGTGTTCATTTTTCCTCAAAGAAAGCTACCTAGGGATTTATTTTTAAAACATGTTGACATCCAAGAACACCCCACCTCGCAGGTTGCTAGTTCTTGCTTTGATAATGTAATGTCAAAACATGTGTTATGAAAATATGTGAAACCCCACTTCATGTGTACTATCTTGAAGCATCTCCTAGCAGCCTACACTCCACCTACCATGGACAGCTTCTGTAGCACCTAACGTAGGTGTACACTGTGGAAGTCCATATGTAGTTCTGCATCTTTCGCAGACAGAAATGCTAGTGGTACATTTCCCACCGACCTCTTTCTATGATGGAGATCTTAACCCTGCCCTGCCAATAGCATGAACCATGCTGGGACTTGACAATTTCTCTTCTTCCGTTATGAGGATACGCCTCCAAGCTCCAGCATGCTAAGTATTGGTTAAAAAACTGGATTGGCTGAAGGCTGTGCTTGTGGCCCGGGGCCCGTTGACTGCCATGTTTAAGTTGCAGAGACCCCCTTCTTTCTGATGTCTTGCCAGTAGGCATTAATTAGTGTTGCAGTTCCCACTGCTTGCAGAGGAGAAACACAAGGCCTAAGTTTCCAGAGTAGTTGCCCAAACAAGTGTCACTGATGCTGCTGCTGGACAGCATCAAACTAACGTTACTAAACATGGTAGCTGTAGGGCGCGCTGCACGTAAGGCAGGCCAGGCTTACTTCAGTGTGGCCGGCCCGATGCTCTGCACGCCAAGTGTGATGGAAAGGTGTGCCTACAGAGGCAAGCTCCCCTGCCCCTCCGCCAGACTTTGCTTCGGTGGCTCAACTAGGAGCAGTGGTTAATTTGTAAAAAAAAATACGTGCTTGGGGCTCTCGTCAGGAGGCAGTTTGCACCAGCCCATTTCTCCGGTAGCACCGTCTAAGGCAGAATCAACTACTAACCATGACAGTTTGGAGAGGATGTGGCGTAATGGCCAGAGATGCCGACTTCGGAGCTGGGGAACCAGGTTCGAGTCTCGGCGTTGGCTCAACAACCTGTGATTCGGGGCGAATCACTTAATCTCTCCGTAAATGAATGTGTCCTCAACTGGTGCTCATGGAAAGCACCAGTGCTGATGATTAAGTGCTGGTGCTGAGCACACCACTTATTCAAATTAGAAACAAAAGAAGTTACCGAGAAGCACATACCTCTAACGTATTAATTTGTCATATATTGATAACTTGCTATAGTCTGCACTTATTGAGTGTAATAAATACCACCAAATTACTGCAAGTTTTTGCCAATAATGGGGAATAACATGCAGAATCTACATGTCTCTCTTATGTTCCCTGATAAATGTCGGCAGATTTCGCCTCATGAAACTTATCTATGGGTTTCATTTCTGTTGCAGTACTCATAATTCTGATATGTGCAGTACCAAAAGTTACTACACATACCACAATTTAACGTCCAGATCTTAACAAGGGCCTTAACGTTCACCTTACCATTTCCAGATCTTAACAAGGGCCTTAACATTCACCTTACCATTACCAGTATGCATTTAACTTCCAGTAGACACATTTGCCTAAAAAGCTTGGACTGGCTGATGCCGCGGTGGGCATGTGGAACCACTACATTTGAGCACCCCAAGATTTACCTCAACAGCTCTCCCAGGAGTTGATGAAACATAGACGAAGTTAAACATCAGTCTCATGAGGCAATGTGTCCCCAAGAAAAGGAACCCCACAGCACATCAAAATACGGTCAAATAAGTAAGGGGCCACTCAATAATTAAATTTTAGATCAGGAATAAAATTGAAATGGTTTATTACAAAAATTCAAAAGGTACCGGAAAGAAATCACAAATGGAAAAAGTACAAAGTCATTGTTATGAAGGCTCTCAGATTGGGGAATTACAGAAGAATGTGCTAATCAGAAAAAAATGTAAATCCCAAATGAGCAGGGATATCAATGTAGCAACGAGAGCATTCCTAGTAGCATCGGAAAATGTTCTGTCTAACCCAAAAATCAGGGGTTTCTATTAGACTAACATTAATAAATAAATTAATAAATCAGAGCACAGTTTTATGAAACGTCATAATGCCTTAGCATCTAAACGCTATCCTACTACATGAATACTGATTCTGCCCACTTTATGCTAATGTTATCCAGAGATGGCAGGGCAAACTAGTTACATGAGCAACAGCAAACTATTATAAATGAGTAGGGTACAGTGAGCTAGCTGTCCTTGAAGAAAAAAATATTATTTTGGCCATGCTGCAAAGCTTCATCGAGATTAGCAATAACATTAATGGAACTAAACAAATATGGCACTGCTTGACTGTGTGCTGCAGAAATGATGAACAGTATACATGCAGAACAAAGATATTCATTTTGGACAAGATGGTGTTTGGGGGCTATAATAATAATAATAATAATTCTGAGTTTTTAAAGCGCCTGGTTACACCTGCCGGTGTGTCCCCGCGCTATCAAGGACTGAGACCTAGTTAACAAGAGCCAGTAAAACAAACTTTTATATGTTATAGGAAATTTGTTTCAAGTGCAATAACATCAGGTCAGTATGCACATTAAAATTTGAGTACAGTCTGTACGCTATCAGTAATGTACAACACATATATATATTATGCACACAAACTCTAACACTGTTAATCATGACATAGTGGGAACATGAGCATGTGTTGAAATTTCAGTAAGTGAAAGACATACAACCAATGTGCTTTCTTGACCGTGTTCAGGGCCAGTATGTTGTTTTTTGCCTTGTAGCTTCTGTCATTTGTATCATATTTAGCCATTCTTAATATAACACAATTTTCAAACATATAGTACTAATAACACAAAACTACAAGTCCCAGAATGCAAATTTCTCCTTGATAACACAAGAGAGTATGAATGAAAGTGCCATACATGTCATGGGTCCTCTTGGCGGCTTTCCATAATGTGAGAAAGTGCGATTCGTGCTGACACTGTAATTTTAACAGCACATTGCAACTTGATTCATAATTCAATCATTACACAACAAAATAACTGTTACTATAGGTTTATATCCATACATTTATTCATTAAAAAAAATTAGAACATTGGAATGTTGGTAGCTCCATTGAAGACGATGGAAAGCTCCGGGCTTATAATGGCTGGTATAAGCCCGGAGCTCCAACATTCCAATGTTTTTTTGTCATAGCTCCTGCTGTGAACAAAGGCTTTAGAGAGCCTGAGGGGATTTCAATCCCCTCGCGCTCCCGAAAGGCTTTGTTTAATTTGTTAGAACATTCTGCCCGCTAGTGGCAGAATGTTTTAATAGCCTCATAGCCCTTCATCTTCGCCCAATCTCACTCCTGCCCTATATGGCTAAAGTGGCGGAAAAAATAGCCAATTTACAACTAATGCAGTTTGTGGAGGAGGCTTCGCTACTCCATGACTCGCAATTTGGCTTCCGCCCCCGTCACTCGACGGAATCCGCGCTTCTCATGGCGGTCGAAGCGTTACGACAGGGCGTGGATGAGGGCCAAACCATGGCTTTGATCTTACTTGATCTAAGCGCGGCATTCGACACTGTAGCACACTCCATCTTGCTACAGTGTCTGAATGAAGGAGGGGTCACTGCAGAAGCGCTTGGCTGGATCGGGTCCTTCCTGTCTGA
Source organism: Lissotriton vulgaris (assembly GCF_964263255.1). Lineage (NCBI taxonomy): Eukaryota > Metazoa > Chordata > Amphibia > Caudata > Salamandridae > Lissotriton > Lissotriton vulgaris. The sequence continues at coordinate 1,720,081,146 of NC_141691.1, read as the reverse complement.
CAGGTGTTTTCAGGTCCGATTGGGTGACTGCTACTCAAAGGAGATTGAGTTGGGCCAGGGCGTGCCTCAGGGCTCGTCCCTGAGCCCAACCCTATTTAATATCTATGTCTCCCCCCTAGCAGCCGTTGTGGAGGGACATGGTCTACGCTTGGTGTCCTACGCCGATGACACGCAGCTGGTCATCTCCCTATCGCGTGCACCCGGCCTTGCAGCGGACATCTTCAGGAATTGCATGCAAGACCTGGCAACCTGGATGTCCGCAAACTGTTTAAAGTTGAACGGTGGCAAGACTGAGGTGCTCGTGGTGGGGGGAGGGCCATCTGCTTGGTCGTCGGCGTGGTGGCCGCCCTGCCTGGGTGAGGTGTCCGTTCCCTGCCGGGAGGCCAGGAACCTCGGTGTGTGGCTGGATATGGATCTTGCCTTTGGTCCCCAGGTCAGCCGGGTGACGGGGGTGTGTTTCGGTGTTCTGAGAGCCTTAAGGAAAGTTTTAGACCTTCTCCCTATTTCTGCTCGAAGGACGCTGGTGCACGCCCTGGTCACCTCGCGACTTGACTATGGGAACCTGCTATATCTGGGGGCCACGGGCAGGGTCATGGGCCGCCTGCAAGTGCTCCAAAATGCCGCTGCGCGGCTTGTACTCAGGCTCCCCAGGAGGTCACCCTCCAAACCAGCTCTACAAGCCCTCCACTGGCTCCCTGTGGAGAAGAGTGTGGAGTTCAAAGCCCTCTCCACATGCCACCGCATTCTGAGCGGTAAAACCCCTGCTCCGCTCCAGAGTCTGGTGACCTGCTATGAGCCCACACGCAATCTACGGTCCTCGCAGACTGGACTGCTAAAGGTTCCCAGAGTAAGGAAGGCGCGTATGGGAGGAAGATCTTTTAGACACCTCGCGCCCAGATGCTGGAATGCCCTACCTTTAGAACTGCGACTAGAACCATCTGAAGTCCTGTTCAGGAAGAAGCTTAAAACCCACCTTTTTAGCAGGTAGCCTTCTGTGGGAGGGGGGGGGGGGGGGCAGCCACTCCACTTATCTCAGCGTGGGGACCCGCCAGTGGCATAACCAGGCGCTTTACAAATGGCCCAAATCAAATCTATACCGGCAATTAAAGTCCCGCTGCTTTTTTAAAGTCCCTCGCCTTCGGCTCGGGCCTTTAACGCTGCAGCAGGCCTTTAGTAGCCGGTATAGCCCACTACGGCGGGCTATAAGGCTATAGTAAAGTTGTGAGAATGTATACATATACTTTTCTTGTGTTACAGATTATTTTACGCACGGTACAGGTCAAATCCTGTATTAGATGTCAAACAGGTGTATTTTTCCGACTCCAAAACTGAAAAGGGAACCTCCCATTTGAAGTCACGAGAATTGATCCATTTCACAGCCAACAAATTGTATATGTCAACACTGTAGCCCTTGCTCAGCTGGCATTTGGATGTCCCTTTCTCAATGTGCAGTGTAGGGTTGAGAGGCGGGCAGCCCCTTGACAGGATGACCGAACAGCTGTACTGCACACATGGCCTCTCTGTAGGGGCACTGTTTGGGCCCCTGGAAAGCCAGAGCGTGAATTTAATACACAGGCGTGGCCAATGCAGGTAAGAGCAGTAGGGCAGGCAGGGCGGGTGGAGGGGGAGTCGACAGCCGACGGAATAGGGAAAACAAAATGTATAAACAATGAAAAACACTTACCTTGCACTCGCCGCATCGCCGACTCGGCGATACGGCGAGCGCATGGTAAATGGTTTTATTTTTTTAAATGTTATTTTTCCCTATTCCGCCGGCTGTCGACTTCCCCTCCTCCCCGCCCCTGCCCCGCCTCACCGCTCTTACCTGCACTGGCCACGCCTGTCAATATGAGTGTCTGCAAAAAACAGACGGAGCAAACTGTAGTAGCACGGGCCATTCCCATGTGGGTGTATCACTGTAAACACATACAAGAAGGTAAAGAAATGAGGTAGGCATCCAGTGAATATGCAGGCAATATGGGTTTGATCCCCCTCCTATTTTCAGACCAGTTTAATTAGTACAGGTTAAACATGAATGTTAGATTGCCCTTTTCCTCATTTACTGCAATGTCAGCCTTGACAGCACAAAACCCTTTCAATGAATATATAGAACAATAGGTAGGTACCAGTGAATACCGGGAATGGTTTGCACCTCAGTCACCCCAAATAGACTACAAAAGCAAAGCTCAAGTTGCCTGTGATGTCACTCAGAATCCTGAGGTGAAAAACTGCTGTTATTTACTTTTACCCATCTATATAATATTATCTGTGGCCCCGAAAATCATCTGCACCTGCTTTCAACTGCTACGAAGTGGCAGAGGAGTAACGAGGCAGTCGTACATACAAAATGGTATCTCGACCATGTCTCCAATGTAAAATACAATACCTAGGCTCCTGCCCCCTCCCCACCAACCTCTGCGCTTTGCCTCCTCTTCCCCTCCTGAAGCTGTGGTCCCTGCTCTCCATCGAACAGAAAGCTCTGTCAGAGCAACATCTTTTGTTTCCTACTGCTACTGTGGCATTCAAGTGAATGACCAGAATTAGACTCTGGTTTTCACACTAGTGGTGCTCAGTGAGAGATGCACATTATAGAGATTTCTATTAAAAAAAGGGATGTGAACTTAAATTAGAACATTGGAATGTTGGGAGATCCATTGCAGACAATGGAGTGCTCCCTGCTTCTATGGGCCGGTAAAGGCCAGCAGAGCAACATTCCAATGTTCTACAAAGGCTTCTCGAAGCTCGAGGGGATTTATATCCCCTCGAGCTTCGAGAACCATTTGTTTAATTTGTTAGAACATTCTGCCCTCTAGTGGCAGAATGTTCTAATAGCCTTATAGCCCTTCGTAGCAGATCTATACCGGCAATTAAAGTCCCACTGTCTCGTTAAAGTCCCTCGCTTTCGGCTCAGGCTTTTAACGATTCAGCAATCCTTTAATAGCCAGTATAGCCCGCTACGGCGGCCTATAAGGCTATAGTACTTCAGGGTACTTCATATGAAAACTATGCCCGCAACATCTGTGCAGAAAGTTTTCCTTAGAGTCTGGTGTTTACTATGTGCTTCCGGGTGCTTATATGGTGAGAACTAGGAGGTGGAGTTTTGGTACCAAGGACAACACACACGTGTTGGAGAACATTTGAAGGGAATCTCATGCTGACTCGGTGCAAAATGATACCTATTTGCAGTGTACACTTCATCTTTACCTCTATCTCCTATTTATAGTTGCCTTACCTTTCTTCTTTTCTACTCTCTTTGTTGCATCTCTCTATAACCCTTTTCCTTTTTCTCTTCCTCAGTTCAACAGCCCTTCCCGCTTCTATCTCAATCTCCTATTTTTAACTCTCATTCGCTCACCTACTTTTGCATCGCTCTCTCGTCTGCTACCTCTTCACGTCTTTACCTCCCACTCTTTTCTCCTCAAGGTTCCACATCGCTGTCTCTTTTTCAGTTTTTTTTACACAAGTCACCCTGATTCTCTTCCCTCTCATCTACTTAAGTCCTCTTTCCTCTCTCTCCATCCCTGCTCGTCCGTTGTTCTGTTATCCCCATTACATTGTTCTACACTTTTTCTTCTTCTCGTCCTACTCCTCTCTTCCCTTCCAACATACCCTATATTTCTGTGCTTTCCATTCCTCATCTCTTTTTCCCTTCACTCAGTTTTTATATGCCCTCTCACTCTGTCTCTCAACCCCTCTCTTTTCTATCACCATATCATCTCGGATTTCCTCCTCCTTCCTCTCACCCCTCTTTTTTGCCTCTCCTCTTACTATTGTTCTCTCATTCTACTTCTTTCATCTTTCTTTTCCCTGCTCTCTCCATCCATCTTTTTCTTTCCTCTGACTTACATTTCTCGTAACCTTCCCTCTGCTTTCCTCTCATGTGTTTACGTATGTATGTAGATGGCATTTCTCGAGAGCAAACCTAGCCATAAGGCAGCAGAGCACTATGCATAGTCAAAGACAAGATTAAAGTCGGCGAGTAGTAGGAGAGAAAGCTGAGATGTGGATGGTTAATTCATTGTAATGTAGTGTTCTTTAAAGAGGCAAGTCTCAACTCTTTCCTAAATTGTAACAGCATTGGGACTAACCCTTGGCGTAGTTTGCGCAGTAGCGCTACGCGCAGCTACACGTAGTGCATTTCGCACTACGCATGCTACACGTAGCTACGCGAACTGCGTAGTGTGGTAGAGAACATGCTGTTCGCACTGATTGCACAGTGCCGGATGCTTGTCCGCACTGTGCAATTATTGCAAACGGCATCTTGCACAGTGCAAGCGGTCGTTTTCTGCCGCTCGAGTCGATTTGAACTCGAGCGGCAGCTTCCTCAAAGCGGACTTGTAGTTTCTTATCACGAGTGGTCGCGAGCATACGCGACCACTCGCAATGAGAAACCTGACCTCCCCGCATTGAGAATCTCGCCGGGAGGTTTATTTTCCACGCTGCGATCGGCAACTTGATGTTGCTGATCGCGAACGAGGAAAAAGTCTCGCCGGGATGGTGATTTTGCTCGCTCGCAGTCGCCAACTTGACGTTGAGGACCGCGAGCGAGCAAAAAATGCTCGCTACGCTCTTTTGCACTGTGCTACGTGCAATTTGCGTAGCGCATAGTTGAGCAAACTACGCACACTCCGCGAGCGTAGCTTAGTGTTTCAACCAGGGTTAATTGGGACGGTCCGGGTGGGTACGTGGATGTTGCTCCAGATCCTTGGTGCATAGATGGAAAAGGCCTGTAGTCGTGTTTTTACACTTACTACTTAGTATATTTATCTTTTCAGCCTAATGTCCACCCGTGAGGTGATATCCTCTGTATCAAAGGCCACACACTGATTTCCTGTTTTCGAATTAAGGAAACTTTTTGTGATGTAATTTCCTTTGATGTCAATTTATGCTAAATAGAATGTCAGAAAACTGTAATTCCCTCTTTTTTTTGGTCATAGAATGCTGGCAAATTTGGAGTATTTGTGACTTCAGAAACGCAGTAAGGGGGCAAAAGGCATTGTCAATGATGTTCAATGCCCAGTACTTTACAGTATTCACTACATTTGCAAAGAGTTACCACATAGAAACCTTCCATTTCCCCAGCCCCCTAACTCACACTTATGACTGCTGAAAATCCATTCACCGGAGAGCGTGGCAGCAGTGTGTCCCATGCACATGTACAATACAAAGGGGCACATGTCAAAAGCATTTATGCATTTGGAAATGGCCCGTTTCGCAGAATTGGGGCATTAGCGACCGCCAAAATGCTTTTACATATGTACATAGCACAAATTGTGATTCAGTAACATTTTACTGAATCGCAGTGTGTTAAGTGATTCGGTATTTGGAAGGGGCTTGTTTAGGGCTTCCCTTCCTGATACGGTATTGCAGTGCTATGTATGAATGTTTTGCAACTGAATTGCGGTCACAAATCATTAATTTTTTACCAACATCTCAAGGGTGGTGGTAACCATTCGCAAATGGGAAGGTGTCCCCAGTGGGCCCCTTTCCCCTCGTGAATGTTGAAACAATATATTTTAAGAACAGGCAGTGGTCCAAAGGACCACTGCCTGCTCTCAAAAAAAGAAACTGAAAAGTTTCATTTTTTTTAAATACATCACATATTTTTTGTAAGAAAATGGGCTGCAATTAAACAAAAAGATTTATTTATTAAAAAAGAAGTCACAGACATCATGGTCTACTGCCCCAGCAGGCCATCATTCCTATGACGGCAGCAATTACTAAAGGGTCGCAAATTGTGATCTACCTCATTAATTTTGGAGATGAGGGACCAGGTTCGAGTCTTCCCGTCGGCTCATCCTGTGATTCTGGGCAAATCACTTAATCTCCCTGTGCCTACCAAAAAATAAATGTGTCCTTGTGTAATATAACTAGTGCTCACGTAAAGCGCTCCAATACCTTTGGGTCAAGCTAGCGCTATATAAAAGTGCAAAAAAAAACATTCATGTGGTAGGTCTTTTGTAAAGCCAATGAGGAATCGCTATTAGTAACTTGTGAATTTTTGTACATTAGGAATTGCAATTTCCTAATTCCGACTTGCACAAAATCGCAATTAGGAAATTGCTCTCCCTAAACTTTGTAAATGTGGCCTACAATTTGTAATTTTGCGAATCAAGATACCTTATTTGCAGACTGAAATGCAACTTTTTTGCCAGCGCGTTTTTTTCTTACCTACTCAAAAGTTTTAATAATGGGCCTAGTTTTAAACAGAAAACATACAAACGAAGACGGTTTGTGCCCTGTGATCTAATACCAATATAATACTTTTTGTTGCAGGGGCAAACATGACTCTGAACGTGAGGATGCGTCGCAGTAACACCTCTCTGACGCCGCAGCAGCAACGCTGGAGCATCCCGGCGGACGCGAGGCACCTCCTGGTCCAGAAGCATCCACACTTGACCCGGAAGTACACCATCAACCCCGAAGACTACTACAGGGGGAGCTGGTCCTCCGACTCCTCTGATTCCGTCATCTCCTCGGAGTCTGGGAACACCTACTACCGGGTGGTGCTGATAGGGGAGCACGGAGTAGGAAAGACTGCCCTCGCTAATATCTTCGCAGGTGTTCATGATAATACGGATGGAGAGTGTGAAACTCTGGGAGGTAAGATGCCAGTGCCCTAATAAGGTCGTAAATTTGGGCAGGTGATAAATGACAGCTCTTCCCACACCAATGCCAGGGGCGTAGCTTCGGGGGGGGTGGGGGGGGGGGAGGGGGGAGGGGGGGGGGGTTGTGATTATGGTCTTACACAGCCCCCAAAAAATGTATTTTTTAATAAATGGTTGGGTACCAGAGCTTTCATTCTGATATGGTGAGGTGTGTCTTGGATTTCAATTGGGATTTTTAAATACCCAGACAAAAACACACACACACACACTTTTGTTTATGTTTTGAAGGACTTAAAACATTGTTATTTTACAACGTACTGTATTTTAAGTATCCCCTCACAATCAACTCTCCTTTCCCTTTCCACTGGCCCTTATACCCCCTCATTCACTTTCTCATATAATGAATGACATGATATGACGGCGCGATTGTCGGAAAATCTGAAGCCCACACCCCCCCCCCCCCCCCCCCCCCCCCCAGTTTCACTGACCAGGCTATGGCCCTGACTAATGTTCCACCTGGAGTATCCAGTGATATGCTGATTACCACCAGCGATATTGAATTAGTGCAGTAGCAAATGCCACTTGGGGAAATTACCGCTGGGTCAGTCATAAAAAAATACAATCACTGCACTACATACTTTAATGTCTTTATTGGCTAAATATTCTGAGATAGAATTGATAGCTGGCCCTTAAAAATACCACCAATGAAAAATACATTTCAATTTCAGGAGCTGTTATGTGTTTTTTGCCGGTTTAATTATATGGCATGTGTTGGACAAAATACTTCCGCACTTCGTGGAAGCTTGTTATGGGGTTTATTCATTTTATGAACAGACCAGGGATTATGTTAATTTGAGTGTTAAAATCATTAATTTTGGAAAACTCTTTTTCTGTAAAATATCAATGTGTGAGAAAGTGCCCTCTTTCTTGCATGGTATGCCACCACTTTTTCCTGAATTGCTGATGTGCTTTGACTGAGTGTGCCCGGGCTTCTGCCAACCAGGTACCCAGGGCCTGTGTTCCTTCCCTAAACCTGCATTGAAGCCTAAACCCAATTGGCACCTTTGGCCACATGCCACCCCCTGGTAAATGGTACTACAGGTACCCAGGGCACTGTGGCCAGAGAAGGCCCCTAAGGGCTTCAGCACTTATTGTGCCACCCTTAGAGGACCTGTACCCTGACACACACACACTGCCTTTGCAGGCTGCGTGTCCTTGTGCAGAACAAAACAAAGAGTTAACATGGCACACACCCCTGTGTGCCATGCCCTCAAACCACTGCCCTTGCATACATCAGTCACCTCTGTAGCTGGGTGCCGTATACCAGTGGTGAGGGTACAGGTGCATGAGCCCTGTACCCCCACAGCCCCCAAGTCCATTCCTGGGCCCTGTAAGTGCAGTGTTGCCATTAAGAGTATATGGTGCTGGAAGTTTGTCATTATGAACTCCACAGCACCATGATGGCTACACTGAAGACTGAGAAGTTTGGTCTCAAACTTCTCAGCAGATTAAACCCGCGCTGATGCCAATGTGTGATTTAATGTAAAATGCACAACAGAGGGCATCTTAGAGATGCCCCCTGAAATTCGACCAACTACCAGTGACCTGACTGAGTGGCTGCGCAGGCTGCCACCACCAGACATGTTTCTGGACCCCTGGGTCGAGAGCCTGCTGCTTTCGGGGGCCTGGAACAATGCACATCCTGGGACGAGGTGCCAAGCCTCCTCCCACAGGATGGGCAGGGTTCATGAAGGAGAAGCTTCAAAGGCAAACCGCCTTTGTGAGCCTCTCCAGACCACTTACTGTACTCGGCAACTGGTCCCCTCTGGTTTTACCCCCCACTTTGGGCAGGAGAACCTGATGGAAAAACAAGTGGGGAAGAGAGGCGTACCCACCTCTGCCAACTCCACCCCTAAAGTATACAGTGAGCCAGTTTTTTACACAATGGTAATGCAATCGAGTCAGTTGTCATTTTCCCCCAGCATTGCCTGAACATTAGAAATTGGGCAACGCTAAATTTACTAAAAAAGACACACCAGTGAGTGGCCACACTGCTGAAAAAAGCCTGTTTTGCGCTTCGCTAAGGGGTTTATTTAGTAACATTTGGCATTGTGTTTGAGCTCCAAAACAGACGCAAATCGGCAGAAAATGTTTATTTGCAATCTACTTTCCAGCACAAAATTGTGGTGGAAAGCCATCTGAAAAGTAGCACAAATGTACTTTACTTTGCTTCAAGGGAAGTTCTGTGTATGGTACATTGGCATTCCCATGCAACCATGCATAATTTTAGGCGCGCAACCCTTTCTGCCAAGAAAAGAAGAGAGGGTTCTGCATTAAAAAATAACATCTTTTTAACACTGACGTTATGGCGGAGTAATGCTTTTATTTCTCCAGTCTTTTCTGACTTTGCATGTGTGCTGCACAGTATACAGACAAAGTAGGAAACGTTTCAAAGTTAGTCTGAGCATAGTAAATTTGTACTGGCATTGTAGCTTTCCAGTACAAAACCTATGCACACATTTGCACAATGGTGCTAAGATGTGTGCAGGACTCTATGCAAGGCAAGCTGGCTGCCTGCAAGAGCTGGGGAGAGGGCAGGACAGCACTACATCTTTGTAGATGTGGCACTTTCTTGCTCTCTTTCCCTCTCATGCAAAGCAGCTCAGAAACTTTAGTCGCTGCGTTTCAAGGCATTTTAGTAAATATACTCCTAGGTGTTGCTCTACGGCGTAATGGGAAGGTAGCAGTGTCGAGCCTGAGATTTTTCCTCTAGGTACACCCTCCAGTACAAATTGCAGTGCAATGGTAACCGCACAAGAGTAAGTTGCATAAAATGTGTAATTTCACGTAAAATACGCGTCTTACGTGTAAGGCTATCAAATGTTATTCAGCGGGCCCCTCGTTTTTGCCTCGTTTCAAACGATCAGGGCCAGACTGGGACCCCAAAGCAGACCTGGCAATTTTCTCAGACCAGCCCCTGGGAAAGCACTGCCTGGCCCCTGGAGGCTTGAAACGCTTGCTGCTTTTATTACTATGGGGTCGATATAGAAGCACCATTGCAAAACCTGCACCCAGTAACAAAACCGGCCCCACCGCTGGAAAACCAGCCTCCACCCTGTCAGCCTCCCGGGGAAACACCCAAAGCCTGGTATGGCCCTACAAAGTATGTTAGGATTTTACTCAAAGCTGTGTCATGATATTTTAGCAGATCTTGCATGTTTGAAAATCTATGAGTGTTTTCACTTTGCCTGCCCTTTTACACCCCTTTTGCATAGATAATAAGGGGGGGGGGCTGGGGTTGGAGATCCGCAAAGCAATTTTGGAGGTGTGTTTGCGTCATTTTTGGCACAAAAATGCTTTTGGCACATTACTTTGTCTGAGTGCCTATGCAACTATATAGAAAATATGGGCTTCGGTTTGTGGTGGTCACTGCTCCTATGAGATTCAAAGTGGTACCATCTGATAAAAGGATCAGTGCGCCTGCCTGTGCCTGCCAAGGTCCAGCGGTGCCCCTAATCTCTCTCCATCTACCCTTGCCATCAATTGGTGGATGCATTTTTGCCTTGGAGAAGATGCATAGTTTGTAATTAGGCCCATAATCTGAATCTACTTATTGTTTAAGGCCATGAATTGCTTCAAATAGAAGTCATTTGTGTTTTTGTTACCTTATTTAATGTGTATCCTTAGAAGACAACACACTATTAAATTCACTTATCCATGCTACAAATTCCCAACTCTTTCACTATTGAGTAACTGTTTTAAAAAGAAATATTAAACTCTTTGATTCCCCACACACCACCAAGTGCTTTTATCACGAGTCGGTAAAATAATGGCAAGTCCCTTGCTTCATCACCTTCCCCACTACTACTCAGTGATTTAAGGGTTTTATAGATTGCCAATATGTTGCTATATATCCATCTGTTCATGGTGAGGTTAGCAAAGGTTGGGCATCTTAGGTAGATAATCTCCATGTAAATCAGTCTTGGAATTTGTCGTCAGACCGAAAGCCACCCGATGAAAAACCAGGATAATCCCAGTTTAATGGTATGATTAGTGGATTTTGTTAAAATGTACACTTGTCGAAGGTGGATTAGCACTGTAAATGGCCACTACTGGTTGCTGCAAAAAGGGGTGGGAGTGTGCTCATATGGTGAGGTCCTAGTAGACAAAGCATTGCTCACACAGAGGAGTTTTCCTTATATTTTTGCCAGCTTAGATGTATCTGTCCTCAGTGTTCTCGCTCTGTGTTTCTTCCACATAAATCTGAATTTGCAGATTGTAGGGATGTGCCTGGGGTGCAGATTCTTGGTGGGAACATAAGTAGATCGATCCCTGATCCAGAAGACGCCATACATGGTGCCCAGGGACTTGAGTTGTGTCTTGGATCCACTGGAAGTCAGTGGAGTGATTTGTGGAACATTTCAAATTATTGAAGCCTGTAGTGCGTGTTAAACATCTATCCGCCTACAACCATTGGCTGGCAGCGTGAGGGGAGTATGGCATACATGCCACAGCTATTTGCCTACAATCCTGAGGCCGGAAGCGGTATACAAGCACTTTTAAAACAGTTCTAGATAACAATCCTGTTGAAAAAGGTCCCCCCCTCCCCCCCCCCCCCACTCCTCTGCACTGAGTTTTCAATCACTCAAATCATTTGTCTGGGGCCCAAATTAGAAGGAAAAAGACACGAAAGGTTAGAAAGTGGTAGAACCCTAAGTTACCGTCTGACATTAGAGAGGAATCAGGCGAAGCAGCGGCAGGCAGATCAGTGGAGGGATTTACAGGTGCTTGTGTTCTACTTGTGTATGTTGTGTATGTTCAGACTTGTTTTGCACCCCTCTAGTGTTTGCACTTGTGTTTTGGGTAATGCCATGTACTGGATGCTTCATCAGTCTAAGCTTGATGACGACAGTTACCTGGTTAGTTCTACCAGGAAGTTGGATTGGAACATGGCCCTCTTTCTGAGCATGCTTGATTGGATGTTTGTCAACTTAATCACTCCATTGAACTCGGACATTCTGGATAATGACGTCAAACGGAACACAACTTTTTACCAGTTGCACAGAGATGGGGCTTCACTGAGGAAATAGGGCCTTGCATAGGGAAGAACATTAATCCAGGATTTCTATGTTTTCATTTTGTTTATTGGAAAAACACTTTAAATTAGAGGGAACATTTTTGGCCCAGCAAGCATGTGACCTGAGCCAGGTTTCCAGGTGTGCACTCCTAAATGCACAGCTCAGAGACCTGGGGGCATATGTAGGTAATTCACATTTTGCGATTCTCAAATAGCGATTTTTAAGGAATCGCTATTTGAGAATTGCAAAATGGAATGTAGGTAAAAATTCGCAATTTTTTTGCGAATCTCAAAAAATCCTTAATTGCGATTTGCAAATTGCGAATCGCAATTAAAGAATTAGTGTCCCATTCATTCCTATGGGCCAAGAGGCCCATAGGAATGATTGGGATACATTCTCAATTGTCATTTTCTATGAGAAAATCGCAATTTGAGAATCGCAATTCCAAGGGTGCCAGGGTGTCCAAAGGACACCTGTTGCACCCCTGGAATGTGCCTGTAAGTACATGTGGCGCACATACATGCCCTAAGGGCATGTCTGTGCGCCACATGGCACTTTGAATAAAAAAACAAAAACATTTTTGAAAGGAAATCGCTAAATACCATCTACTTGGAGTAGGTGGTATTTTACAATTCCTTAAGCCCAAATCGCTATTTTAAAGGCACCCCTACATAGCATTTAAGGAATCGCAAAATTGCGATTCCTTAAATGCTTGAGCAACATAAAGAATCGCAATTTTTGTGATTCCTTATTATGCTATGTGGTACTTACATACCAAATGGTCGTTTGCGATTGGCAAAAGCCGGAATTCTGCGAATTCCGGCTTTTGCGAATCGCAAACGCCTACCTACATATGCCCCCTGGGCTGAGGAGTGAACGCTCAGTTTGAAAGCTCTGACAGTATGAGACTCCTTTAGGGGGAGGAGAGCTGCATTTCTTTATGATTACCGTCCCCAGGAACATTAGACCTACATTGGGACTAAGGCCAACACTTTTTTTTCACAAGGATTCCACATAGAGATGGCAGATATGGATTTAACAAGGAACACACACGTTTAATGTACCTGCTGGAGGTGGGCTCAGATCTAATTCTCTTTACATAGTTTCTAAAAGCTCATCATTAGAGTTCTGAATGTAAACCTTTTTCATTTGAGGTCTCACTTCATTTCGAGTCATGATTTTCACTTTTCATACCACACTGTTACCCTACAAGCGCTAGTTGCCCTCTCCTCTATGAAGATCTTTGCGGCACTAAGGTGCAGATGTACAAATGTTTGGGTCGAATCACAGATGCTGAGGTCATTCAGCCTCAGTAATGTGACCAGACCATTGTTTGCCCTGTTCTGGATGGATAATCCACTATAATCCAAGAATGGGATGTGCACGTGTTATCAAAATTCTTGCCTTACTAGTATTCCTAAAGCCGAATTCCCCTGAGAATCATCGCGAGTGCCTGTGAAAGCAAACACGTGTGCTGGTAAGGGACAACAGACCTCTGTCTCTGCAGTCACAGTCTCCAAATAACACCCCCAACCCCAGCATTCCCGCCATCGACAAGTATGCACGCAGAGGAGAGTCAGCGGGTTCCTGGGATGGACCAGGGCCCATGGTTCCTTGATAATCTTTAAGGTTACCTTCCTTGTGGCATTGCTTACCTTTACATGTCATTTTAGCACACTATCTTTACTGTAACTGAAAAGTATGTTGTCTACCGCTGCCCAAATTGAATCCAGCTCATTTGGAAATCTATTTTGTTGTCAACTGGATTACACACATCACGTTCTATTTACAGCACCCTGTGTTCAATATGGCCCTGCTGCTATACAATTATGTATGCAAAGTGCAAGTATACATAGGGATTTATGCAGAGTATGACCATATGGCTTGTATTGACTCGCCAACTGCCTGCCTGGCACAGCAGCATGGACTCTAGTTCTAGGCTGTCCACTGGTATGCCCAGGTGGTAAATCTTATGAACGACTATGTAAATATGTTCTATTTAGTTTCAGTATAGTGCGTTACAATTAACCATAGGTGGATACCCTGAAAATCCGGCCCTGCTCTGTCCCCCTCTGGACCTACATTGGACAAAAGCTGGTCTTCTCTTAAGCCTCCAATTCTATCCTTGCTCTTGGAAAGACTACTGATCTCTGCCCTGTACTTCCATGGTATTCCTTTTTGGGGTTATTTATTTGTGCTGGGCTACCTTTAACCCATCTATCCTTCTGGAGGTCTGATCCCTAGAATGGGACACGATGCAGATCCACAGAGCTCCATTTAATATCAGTCGGACACATTATGAACCCATTTTGACTTTTCTGAAACTGTTCCTTATTTATTCACCCAGTTTGGGGTATCATTTCTGCTGCAGACCCAAGCTTTATCTAGAACGATGGAAATGTTCCACTCCAGGACATCTGCAGAGGTGCTGATAAATGCATCACCAAACATGGACCTTTCTGTGGATCCTTGAGGGTTCTCTCTGATCACACCACTTGCAAGAATGTGTCTCTTATTTCCTATGTAGGGTGTAACCCACCCACAGTGGGGGCCCAGGCTAAAGCCACTTATGTTGTTTATGAGTCAGCTGTACAACAAAGTCTCATCAACCTCCAAATAATCCAACCTGGCCACATCTATTACTTATTTCAGGTTTCCCTCACCTCGTTACGGATCTATCAGAATTGTTAATGATGACTGTCCCCTGGTGAAACATAATGCAGGGAATGCTACAGTCCTGCAGCATCAGGTATACTTCCAATCTGTCTTCAGCATTTTAATTAAGTTCTGCATAACCGAGTTGAGTCCTACATACCTCCTATTAGCAGTCTGCTTTTGTTTGACTTTAATAAAACAAAATCACATTTCCCTTTCTGCATTCTACTTCCAGCACACATTTTAGTGGTACTGTGAATATTTCCACAGGCTACCAATGTATCCTGATAACATATTGAATCAGGCACCAGTCCCTTCCCTATCATTAGTTTCCTATACATTCATTTCATAAGGCTTTATTCGGAACAAGAAACACGTCCATAAAAGCACAACATACAAGAGTACAGTTAAAAAGCGGTGGCCATATTAGCGCAAACTATACAGATAAGTTAATACTGGTTAAAACTGCATACTTTTCCTGGCATTAATTGATTTTAAGAGGAAGGTACCTGTGTAAAAACACACATCAGGGTGTTGAAGGTTAAAAAGCAGTCTCCTTGAGTCCTTTACAGTCCTTACTCCAAACTTTACAAACAAAGGTTTAAGATAAGCAATCCGCAGGTGTTTATACAGTTGACAAAACAAAAGAAAGTGCATAGTGCTTTGTAAACAGATGTTATCACATGGGCATGGGCCAACAGGGGGTAAACGCTGTTGTGGGAAGGCCACTAGTTTGTGGGCTATCCCAGTTCTCAATCTAGTCAGCACATACCTGTGGGACTTCCAGGTCACCTGCGATAAATACGGTTGAAAGCCCGAAAAGTCATTTAAATCATGATATAAAATGCAAGAGGAAAGTTCAACATTGTCTTGGTGCCGTCTGTTGGCTTGGTGATTTAAAAAAGAGTTCTTGATTTCATGGTTAGCTAGATCAGAGGCACCACAATTGTTAGTAAAAATATCCAGGCCAAAAATCTCCTGGAAACTATCCACATTATATTTTATCCATGGTATCCTTCGATAGTTGTCCAGGGACAAACAGTCAGAAATAATTGATCTACACAAGGACGTCTCTTCTTTCATCCATATCGAGCGTCAGAGCATAAGTGGTCTCAGGAGAACTAAATCGGAGAGATGGAAAATACCCAATTCTTTGTGCACGAAAACGTTGGAAACTGAGCTGGGTAGACACAAAAGTCTCTTTAAAAAGGTGTTCTCCTCTACCTGGAGCGATCCCGCCGGGGCATGGCCCCAGACACCTGCCCCATACAGGGCCGTGGAAAGACATCGGGACTGAAATATTTTAAGCATATCATAGACACGCCTGTCACCCAACTTGTAGCCAACGTAAATATACCGTTTGAACTCCTGGCCATCTTAGACCTTACATTATTGTGCTCACTAGACCATTTGTTATATTTATTGTTTGACTTTAATAAAACAAAATCACATTTCCTTTATGCATTCTACTTCCAGCACACATTTTGGTGGTGCTGTGAATATTTCCACAGGCTACCAATGTATCCTGATAACATATTGAATCAGGCACCAGTCCCTTCCCTACCATTAGTTTCCTATACATTTCCCATGCCCCTGTGAATATAGAATCTATTATTTCGACTGTGAACACTTCACGAAAGTTCATGTTCACAAATTCTTTTTTACTTAGTTCTTCTCCTCACCTTCTCTAAAGAGAGGTCCAACTGTCTTTTGTCACGATTCCTATGCTCTGCTTGATATTTCTGTCTTGCTACAGCCACCTATATAAGCATAGGTGTTTGCAGAGAGCAAACCTAACTAGCTAGAAACAGAGCACTGAACAAAGGCCAGAGTCTTAAGTAACATATCAGGATCCTTTACAATGAAGCGGGGTGGTGAATGCTCTGAAGTGGAGATGTAGTGTTGTCCGAAGAGTTTGATCTTCAGCTCCTTTGTGGAGTTGGCTTCTCTTCTTGTTTTGGATTATTTTTTTTGTCTCCAGTCTAGGGATGCCTGTTTTTTTGTGTGACCCTGTACAACAGAGGTAGTTAGTGTCTGTGCCACATATAGAGTTGTGCAGATTCTGTTAACCTTGCATATAATGTAGCTTCTCATGAAGATGATGTGGGCTTGATGGGGGAATTAGTCTATTTTCTTCATGGTTTGTTGGAGCTTTGATGAGACATGCTGCTACATGCAGCCTGTCAGAAAAGACAATGTAATGCCAGGGAGATAACCGAGCAGGGCATTGACACTATCAAGATGCAAGTCGACTAAGAACTGGATCACTGTTCAGAAGTCAGTTTTTGGAAGGTACAGATTCACTTTCTTCAGGTTTTAGAGTTGTTACCATGTTATATTCGTTTGTTACCAATATGTTCTTTGAAGGCGAGGTCAGTATCAAGAATGAAACTAAGTGATTTTGCTTTCTATGTCACCTGGGGAATGAACCCACATGTTCATTTCGGAGAGACAGACTTCAATGTGTGATTGTTTGCGTCACTTCGCAAACTGGAGAAATTCTGTCTTGGCCAGTTAGAGTTTTAGGTAGGTGGTGGAAATTAAATTCTAAATTAGATCGAGGCAGGTTTTTCAGGCAGAGTTCTGTGTCAGTGGTCTATGGATGGATCATGATGCTGTTGCTGGCAAGTAAGAGTCCAAGGGATGCCATGTAGAGGTTGAAGATGATGGGGTACAGGCTGGGGCACTGGACACTTCACATGAGATGGGTAGTGTCTTGGCGCATCTGGACAAACTGGTAGCTGTTCGCGAGGTAAAAACATAAACATTGCTGGGCCATATCAGAGAGCCCCAGTGTGTTTGCAGCGGGTGGATCAGTATTCGGTGGTTGGCTGTGCAAGGTATAAAGAAAGGTCAAGTAAGATCAAGGAGGAGGGGACGGTGTTGTTGCTAAACAGGAGGGTGTTGTCAACAATTTAAAGATTGCTGTGCTGCCAAGAGGTCTGAAGATGGATTAATAGACCTGTCGGGGGGCATTATTGCTTATTTCCTCTTGTAGTTGTAGGGAGACTGCTTTCTCAGTCATTTTACCAAAGGTAGACAGGTGGGTGATGGATCAATAGTTGCCATGATCTTCTGGGTCCCAGGTAAACGTTTTCAGAAGGGAATATTTAGTCCTGTTTTGAGAATGACTGGGAAGGCTCCTTGGCTGAGGGAGGTATCGATGATATTAAAGAGAGGTGTGAGGGCATCACCATGGAGGAATTAAAGGATGGATGATGGTAGAATGTTATCTTTTTAGATGTTATGTTGTGAGTTCAGTGCAAAAGAGGAGGTCAAAGGTGGCCCATATTGGGGTATAGCGGTGGGTCCTTAGAGGATGCAACAGTCCCTGTTTGTTGTTGTCGATGTAGGTTATGACTTTCTTTATTTTCCCTGTGGAGAAAAGTTTGATGGTTTCACATTTGTAAGTTGTACATTGAATAGGTTAGCCTAGGAAGGGGCTGATACAATGCGTAACTACCCTAAAGAATCCACACTAGCTCCTGCTCACCAAAGCGCTCCTCCTTTGTAATTTCTGAAGGCAGTGACAACCCTGCCAGGCAGGTAAGGTTCTCTTAATGTGGCGTGCGGTCAGGAGCGGTCCGTGCAGGTAAGAGTGGTAGGGCAGGTGGAGTTCGGGCGAGGGATTCGACAGATGATGCAGAGGGAAAATTAAATAAATAATTATTTTTCCCTTTTGGTCGTCTGTTGAATCTACCCTTACCTGCACCAGCCACTCCAGCATGCAGTCCTCTGCCAGAGAAGCAGAAACCAGAGCCTCTGTGGACCGGATGGGCTAGTGCGCTGCACGCTATGTATAAATGACCCCCCAAATGAGTTCACGTTTACCACTGACATCTGACGTTACCAGCAGTTCATGAGGCAATAATTTGAGTAAATGAAACTCCCGTATTTACAACCCTTAAAAATTACAGAAGTGCTGTGTGCAAGACTATGTAAAAAGCAAGTTAACATTATTACACTTCTGAATTGGACCTAAATTGCTGATGTACTAATAACTACTATATGTAATGTAGAAACAGTCAAAGCTCACACAATATCAAGGGGCCAATAAACTTCATGTAGAGTGGCTGCGTGGTAGGGGTAAACATCGTTTACAACGCGGGGATTACATTGCGATGCTATTATATCGCGGTTTTTACAGCGCAAGTCGTTACAACGACTTGCGCTGGATGGCGCTCCAGGACAAGGAATAGTATAATTTACTATCCAACACCTTCCCTACTGTATGTAAACTAGAGTTGGAATAGTAAATTATACTACTCCTAAGTCCAGCGCCCTCCAATACAAGTTTTTGTAACAACTTGCGTTGTAAAAACCGCGATGTAATGTACTGCGATGTAAATGTATGCGTTGTAATGTCATACATCTGTGGGAGGACACTCCCTAAACTTGCCAAGAAGTTGTTGTGATGTGGTGCTTTGTTTTATACTGATAAATCACTTAAAGCAAAGAGATGGTGTTGTTGCACTTGAAGGTGCAACACCCAGTTTGTTTACAGTATTGAAAATGTGTAAGGAGCGAGAAGCCCTGTCCCCACTTGATGAAAAGCGAGGTGACACTATCCGATTGAAACCAGGAGTCCTTCCAATTGCAAAATGTACTTATGGGAATTTTCCACAAAGTGTAAAATCTAGGTGAGTAAATCTTGCAAAGTTGTGAATTTGCACAAATAATTTACAAAAAATAATCTAGAGTGGGATATTTTTCCCTACGGAGAAACCCTTTTCTCCACTCTTTCATTTAATTTATGGCTGTTCTCTTACCTTTCTCTCAATGAGCAGTGGCTTGTTTCGGTCTTTCACTGGAGTACATTCACACACGTTTCCAGGCTGGCAATGTACCTGGCAGAGGGATCTAAGTACCCACAGACATGAACGTTTGTGGTTGTTCACTTACTTCTTCTGCAGGATGGTCCCTACTCTGAAGCACCGGTCTCCTGCCCTAAACCTAGGTCTCCGACTGTCAAATTCCTGAAAACCTCATTCTGTGATTCAGGATGTGCGGTGTGTGATCGCAAAGTGATTTTTGCACATTTAAGCATGAGAAAAAATCAGGGGAGCAAAAAAAGTGTGTGAATTGTGCCCCCACAGAGGATGCATAGGGGCACATTTACAAGCCCCTTGCGGCACTTTTAACATGGGAAAAGTGGCACAAGGGGCTTGGAAATCTGCCCCATTGTCTTTAGACCAGTAGGGTGAGGGCTCTGAAGATGCCTTGCCCCTACTGAGCGCATCCCAGTAATAAACTAGAACTACCCTTGTGAGGTGCCCTTGCAGAACCCTAGAAAGTTGAAGATTGATATATCCTGACATTTCTGCAACTATTTCAGTCTTGGCAGAGTTACAGACTTCCCCAGCAAAGCCAAATATTGCAGCTGATATCCAGCCAACATACTTGAAGCAGTAGTAATGCGAACCACAAAACATCACTGGTGGGAGGGCAACACATTATTTTCCATGATCAGGGCTGGCTGGAGTCTGTTTGTCTGCTGCTTTATTGTGTTCTGGAGGGTCCACACTTACTCTTGTCACTTTCACTGTTGTGCCTTTTATGGCAGCCATGGAAAGCGAGCCAGGATGTGAAGAACACACTGGTATATCACGGTGAATGCAGTGTTGGGATTAGTAACACCAGACTGCAGAGATTGAAATCGATATCAATGTACTTGGATCTGTTTACATGTGTTTTGTGTGATTGAACTACCATAATATTCACTTATACTCTATTTCCTTTGCAGAGAACACATACGAGAGAACCCTGACGGTAGACGGAGAAAGCGCCACCATTATTCTGATCGACATGTGGGAGAATAAGGTATCACTTTGCATTCTCTGTAGTGTGTGCTCGTGTGTTGCAAGCTATATCAGTGTACCATAATATCTTGGCCTAAATATCGAAGACCAAAATGTAGAGAAGATATGTATGTTTGACTGTATACTCCGCTCCACTTGACCGTACCTTGACTACATGTGTGTAGATGTGAAATTAAGAATAGCACATCTATGCTTATAAAGTTTTACCTTTTTGATCATTTGGTCCACAATATTTGAAATGTTTTGGCTGGTCAGTATTTCCTACACTATATTCTGACAAGCAACTCTCAAACAATGGCAACTGACTGAGTAGACCAGCTTGTTCTTTTTTTCTACACTAGCCTCAGATTGTTGGATGGCCCTGTTTGAGACAGGAATAAACAAACAAGATTTCCAGCTGTTGTCTGACTGATTTTCCATCACCCAGTTGCCATCACTAGGACACTGGGTGGAAATTGTTCCCCTGAGGAGAATCAGGGAAATACAGCCCCATTACTCCTCCCTGGCAGCCTCATACAAAATCTGTTTAGCTTTCTACCACTGCCTCCCTTGTCTATCCTGCCAGTTGCTGACAATCTGGTCAATAATCCAGGTTGTCCCAGGGACCACTGTACGTCTCTAAGACGTAGGATTAATAAAGGTTCATGAGGTTGGCCCATTCTTCACACCCCTTTGAGGAAACGTAAACCTCGTTGGCGTTCCCATCAATTCCAACATTTATTATGCCAACTTCTAATGCATAGAGCTTCTAGTATCCTGAATCTACAAAAGGTCCAAAACACAACCTTACAGTGACCTTTGGCCTTATCTATAACTCAAGCTCCTTTCTGCACTTCTTTCCTGTGTCTGCAACAATACAGTCTCTTGAAAGAGCCTGTCACAACATAAAAAATGATATCCCTTTAATGACCAATTAGGTCTTCTTCATCAGGGTGGCCCATTCACATGCCTCTTCAGGGTTGCCAGGTACGTTCATTGCTTTTTCCACCATGCCTACTGAAGCTTCCACCCACTTCCCCTCTGTGAATGTATGTGAAAATATTTTTTAAGAGCAGGCAGAGGTCCCAGGGATCACTGCCTACTCTTAAAAAAGGAAACAGAAACATTTCATGTTTCTTTTTTAAATGCATCCCATTTTCCTTTAGGGAAAACGGGCTGCATTTAAAAAAAACTGCTTTATTTAAAAAGCAGTCACAGACATGGTGGTCTGCTGACCCCAGCAGGCCACCATTCCTGGGAGTGAAAGCCTTTCCCGATGGGGTTGCAAATTTCACCTGCCTCATGAATATTAATGAGGCAGGCAATTTACAACTTCATTAGTAATTGAAAACTGTCTGAGACACTGTTATAAATTACATTTTGCAAGTCGCAAATTGCGAGTCGCAAAACGATACAATCTGTGACTCACAAACTGTAAAGGTCGTACATCTGGTTCCGAAGAGGTGTGTCTAATGGAGGAGGCTCACATCAGGTCTATATCTTTTGATATAGCGCAGCACCACCAATCTCTTGATATGGTCTAAGAGAAAGTTCATATTCCAGGAGACGACTATAACCATCTGGAGGGAGGGATCTAATAATGGCGGTTCAATCTATAGCCTCATGGAGGCAAGGTAGGTTGGCGAGGGGCACCATTGAGTCTTATCCAAATTTGGGATATAGACGGTGGAGAACCCTGTGATGTGTACCTGTAAGAAAGATTGCAAAGCAGCAACCCAACTCAAAATAACATACCCCCTTCCAATTCTCCCCACCCATACTTCTAGCTTGGAAGCATCATAAGAAAGACAGGACAAAATCAGTGATTGACAGTAGCAACTAATATTTAGAGTACAACCTCTGATACTAGACAACTGTATGAAGACCATTCCATCTCCCTTTCACATCCCTCCACACAAAGACTGTCGGAGGTACATCACCCCACATCATAGATAGTCCCCGGGGGGGACACAACAGTTCATGGGTCAAAAAACATGCTGTTTGGTGGCCTGGGGGGTCATGTCAATAAGTCCAGAGCACCCACAAGGCTCTTAAAAAGAATCGGGGTGTCAGAGAGGGTTGGCTCAGATCAGCTACATGTGGAGCCTCCTCCACAGGAGGTGGGCTCGCTGATTTTCATTTTCCATGTAGGCCCTGGTTATCCATTTCGGGAGTGGGTATGTTTTATCCAGGGTGCTCCACCAGGCCCTCAGAGCTCGCCAGTCGCAGCGGCTGCTGCTCTGTCACTCACTCCTGTGCTTGGTCGGGGGTCTCAAAGAAGTAGGTTGATGAGTCAGAGATCACTTTGAGACAGGCTGGAAACATGAGTATGTACTCAATCTTCAGTGCCTTGAGTTTCTGCGTAAAGTCTTCAAATTGGCGGTGACGCTGCTGGGATGCTCTGGTATAGTCTGGAAAATGTAGGATTTTGGCATTAAGGTACCACGGACCTGGTTGATTCTGGGCTTCCCGGAGGATAGCATTGCAGTGGTTAAGGATGCACTCTATTAGTGGGCGAGAGGGGGTCCTCCAATGGGGGTCTTTTAGAAAGGGCATGGTGCTCCCACTTTCTACTACAAAACGGATAGACATTTTATCTAACAGAACCCAGGACCCGAACCATTCATCCAGGAGGATGTCCATCCTGGAGACCTCCACCTCCTCTGGAAATCTGATAAGGCACAGGTTGTTCCTTCTGGAGCTGTTTTTGGTATTTCTTCCATCAGTTTGGGAGCCTAGCATTTGGAGGTCACTACATAATCTCCAATAGTCAAAATCTGGGGATTGGTTTCAGTCACTCTCTGCCACCTTGCACAGTTCCTGACACCGAAGGGAGAAGTCAATGTGGATTCCATCTACCGTACTCTGGATTCCACTGCTTGCCTGGAATCCGGATTTGCTGCAAGGCTGTCTGTCAAATCTGTGGGGTTTGAACCGGCTTGATAGGCAGGGATTCCGCCATGGGCCCCCTGTTATCTGGTACAGAGGTGGTGTATTGATCTATTTTGGTCTGGGCTGGCTTCCGTACAAGTAGCTTAATGCGCCCTATTCCCAGTCATAGGGTGGTGAATGACATCAGGAGCGAAGGCGCGATTTCACCAGCCAGATTGCCTCAAGGCATCATGGGCAGCCAGCACTACCAAGTACAGATCAGCTGGGAGGAGTCACTGCTGTCCACAGGCCATCACCCGAACAATGGAGTAAGTCTACTTGCGGAGCCCTATAATTATCGATCTGCTCTGCTTGCAGGCTGCACGAGCAACCGGAGGCGATCATCCAAGATCTTCTCAAGTGTGGGGGGGGAGCCTAACCCGTGCAGAAGGATGGACTCAGACAAGAGTACGTTCAGGTACAGGACTGGAGGGCTCCCAGCACATGAATGGTCTCACCCACATCCTCGGGAAACAGCTGTCACCCGATCCCTGGTGTCACAGGTAGCATTCAGTACGAGCCGCACCAGGGCCCCTTTGCAGGAAGGCTGGCATTGTAGTTGCTGCTATCCCCAGTGCGCAAGAAACACCCCCGGAGCATAGCCTGATAAAGCAGCCCAAGCCCTGCCAATATATCTGATTGATCCCTGCATTGCAACAAAGGAAATCCATCTAGCCCCCAGTATTTTCAGCACACGTCTTCTTGGGTTAATCCAACAGTGGCAGGGTTCACTGAAAGTGTGCTGCCACTGAGTTTTTCTTTAGCACTGTAGCTCCGAATCCTATGGCCCCCTATATAGTTACACATCTGGTTCAATCCCTGTACGGTAACGGGCCAGTAAAGTGGAGGGCCAGACTCTGACCAGCAGATGGTTAGGGCTTGGCCACACTTAAGGCTTCTTCATGTTTAATGAGATGCCAGAGCTTACATCCCCAATCTACCTAGGCCCCCTCACCTAAGGGCTGGTCATTGTCAGAGCCCTTAAAAGCCCCCCGCATGTGTGCCCTCGATTGCCCCGGCCAAACACTATGAGGTACGGGAGAAATCCACCAGTGGCACCAGCCCTGTGCAGACATGCCCACTGCCGTAGGTGGGCAAAGCCCTCCTAATAATATTGAAAGCAGGGCTCCCGGGGAGGTCACTGGAGATCTCCTAAACCCCTCAATCGGGGAGCTGTCATGCTGCTTGAATCACAGAAGAGTTCGCAGACTGTCAAATTGTGCCCCAGCCATGCCTCCTGTCTCCAGGCTGGGGCTGCCCCAGGAATGCATACCGCCTCACCTCCGCCCAATGTGCTCCACCGCATTGAGGTGGGCCTACCACACAGCAACATCGGGCACCTAAATTCTCGAGATGTGGTGATGGCAGGCTTCCATCTTGGTCAAAAGTCAAAAGAAGTCCCGAACTTAAAGGCACCAGATTACCTCAAATGTGGACTAATAATAAACATCAATCTAGTCCTATTGACAACTACTCATAAGGTAAATTACGTCAGCAAAGACACAAGATAATAAAACCCCCCAAAAATACAATTGTTTAAAATTTTTTTTTTACATGTTTATTACAATCAAAAATTTAAAAACAGTTCATACATAAACACATTTCATATTGACATTTGTAAAAATAATTTAGACAACAGAGTCGACGCGGCGTTTCGGTGAGTTAATGGATGGTTCACCTTCTTCAGGACAGTTTTCTAAGTAATATAACACAATTTATTAATAATACATTCTTGTGTTACTGACGACAACCTTTACCCTAACTATAAAAAATCCTATACAATTTCACATATAAAACCATTTGATATACATTCAAATAGTCATTTTAAACAAATTGACTTTTGACCTGTACTGACCCTGTCCCTATTCTAAATAGTAGGGTACCTCCCTTTCTTTGTTACTATAGGCTTCCATCTTGACCTTGGTGGCTGCGCCCCAATGTTTGTGCTTTTTTTAAGCCATTTCTGACCATGTGGGTCCTTCTTATAGCCTTCCCTGGCTCGTGGATAGTTTTCTTACGCTTGTACTTAAATCATGTTAGTCTACCTAAATGAGATCAGGGGGCGTGCTATGGAATGTGGTGCAATTTCCTTGTGAGCGCCGGGCGCACTTTTCAAAAGGTGCACCCAGCGCTAGCAAGGAAAATACCTCCATATTATATTAAAACCTAGGTTGCCCTGGGGGCAGTGTATTCAAGTGAAATATGAAGCGGCTTTGAAGCAGCGGCTCCGTGTTTCACTATGCAGGCGGCAACCTGCCTGCACTTTTAAAGGTTTAGAGATCCCCTTGTAGGCGGATGCAGTGAGTGATGGCACCAGCCTGAAAAGGGATGTCTGGGGAGTCCATAGAACCCCCTTACCCTTCTCCAGACGTCTGCCTTCAGGAAGGTGGCGCACTGGCAATGCGCCTCCTGACAGCTTCTTTGCCTCTGACAGAAAAACAGATATAACTAGGCAACTTTGATAGTAACAGTCAAACTTTTAAATAGTGATTTTTCTTCTGAATCTAATTAGTATAGTAACTCTTTTTTTCTGCACCTTTTTCATCAGGGTGATGACAAGTGGATCCAAGATCACTGCATGCAAGTCGGTGATGCATATTTGATCGTGTATTCCATTACCGACAAGTCAAGCTTTGAGAGAGCTTCTGAACTCCGAATACAGCTACGCCGAGCCCGCCAGACAGAAGACATACCTATTATACTAGTGGGCAACAAAAGCGACCTAGTTCGATGCCGAGAAGTATCAGTGTCAGGTTAGTACAACTGTCTTTGTTTAAATTTGAAAGTCCCATCATCATAAAATTACAGCCACAATGTTGTAATGGCATTAGTTGTGTTCTTTGCCCATATTTAAGATTAAAATACCAGGCTTGTAAAACATGATTATAGTGTTATCCAGGAATTGCTTTAAATGTGACAGAGGAACAAATGGGCAACATCTGGGCACTCGCCATTGAAATGTGGGGTAGCTGTCATGGGCCAATGGAAAAAGTGAGGAACCTTTTTTAACCTGAGGACTGGAACTTCCACAAGAGAGTGCAGATAATTTAGCAGAGAATGAAGTATATCTGAGCATCACTGAGGGAAGCAAAACAGATCTAAAGTCCACTCCTAGTGGGCGGGAGCTTTTTTAAGTTCCAGCACGCTGGGATCGAACTTGATGTTTGCTCCTGCTTGGAAGGAGGGCAAACACATGTTTCCCTGCCTTCACTGCTGCAGCAGGGAATCTGCTATGTCCTAGGGGTGGGCACCCTGGCACATAGCTGCTGAGCTGGACCCGGGGATTGACTCCATAGGGTCTTTAGAGGCTCGGGGAGGGGGGCATTTGGCCCCACTTCCTATAAAAATGAATGTCGGCCCTGGGGGTGGGCTTTGGCCTCATCAGGCATGGGGATGGGGGCCGTGTAGGTAGGCTCCCTGGGGCTTGTAATAAGTAAATATGGCCCATACGCAATTTATTTTTCAATCCCACAAGAATCTTGTGGCATTGCAGCATTTTTTATGGCATTTGTTTTCTTTTTTCGCCCAGGGGAGGTTCCTTCAAGGTCTCCCTCTATTGGCCTAGGAGGTCAGGGGGGCCCTACCCTGCCCCCATATCTATATGTATCTATCTATTTATATATATATATATATCTTCACCAAAAAAGGTTAGCCCCTAATGGAGAGTCCATCAGGTACGTGCATATTTGCATCTCTTTATTGAGTCTGGCAACAGCAATGGAAATTTCATGAAAGTAAAAATATTGCCAGGCCAGACGCGTTTCGGGAATATGTTCCCTTCTTCAATGGCAAATTCTCACAAACAAACGGCAGCTTACAGCGCACATTTTTGTTCCCAGATACCTGCCCCAGTGGGCGGGGCCATTCCCATGGCCTCCTGGTTCTGCGAGTGAATGATAAAAAATACCCTTAAGTGAGTCCGTAAAGTGCGCTATGCAAATGTTGTTCTGTTAATCCCCGGTTGGTTGATGCAAATTCATACTACAATTCCCGCCGTACTTCCACGCTGACATCATGAGCACAGCCTCCCGTCGTACTGATGAAACCTGCAGGTTCCATCAAGGGCCCGCTACAATTGCGGTGGGGCATTCCCGCGGCTGGTCTTCAGCTGCTACAAATCCAGCAAAAAAGGTTAGCTCCTACGGGAGAGTCCATCAGGTACATGCATATTTTCATCTCCTTATTGATGACAATGAACAGTCAGGAAATTGCAATGGAAATGTATATATTTTGGAACCTCAGGTCTGGGTGCTACGTTTCAGAGTCCTGTAATGGCTCACCCTCACAGGAGTCTGACTCCTGCAGGAGCGTGCTAGCCCAAGGAAAATATAGCTTCCTGGGCCAATCCGAACGCTCCTGTGAGAGTGTTCCAGACTCTTGTTAACCCAGTCATCCAAATGTTATATATTTGTTTACCCTTATTATCTCAAAAACTACTGAATGGATTTACACCAAAACACAAAAGCACAATCTGCGGACCAAGATCTAGCCTCTAGTTTAATTTGGTGTAACTCCATTCAGCAGTTTTTGCAGTAGCCCGTCTTAAAGAAGTTTATGGAAAATGCATGGGGATTTTGCTTTTTGGCTCCACCCTTTATTCTCACTTGACGGGTCACCCCAAAACGTTTGGGAAAGGAGCTAAGGGGGATGAAAATATTTTGTGTGTGGAAAGTTTTGTGAAAATGTGTGAAACGTGGCCAAAGCTCTTAGCAAACCATGCTCCATGTATGGAAAAGCAGACCTAACTATAACTACCTTTCTACCTATATATATATATATATATATATAGAGAGAGAGAGAGAGAGAGAGAGAGAGAGAGAGAGAGAGAGCAGGGTTAAGACTGATTTGCTTATGGCTGGAATCCAAACTGGGGTGGCATGGTGAGCAAAAGAACAATGGATTTAACCCAGATCTCTTGGCTGGGGTGAGTGTTTGAAACGCTTCAGCACTCCAGCCATCATTTTATTGTGTTTGAGATGTATATGTATATATATATATATATTCATCAAAAAGTTGCCCTGCAGCAAAGACGCCCACGCTGAGGAGTGCTTCAACCAAGCTTTAATTTGTAAAACCGGCAGTTTACACATCATAACCAAAGTTCCTTACGCGTTTCAAAGCCCGGAGGCTTCTTCATCAGAGGATGTCACATGTTCCAACTGGCTAATTCGCAGGGGCGCCATTATCTGCATACTCGCGATGTCCACGTGACTTTGATCCACGTCACTTGCACTGGTAAGTAGTTTTAATGCATGCTGGAACCCGTAGTTTCAGTATTGGCGAAATATTTATTAATCCCATGTTGGAGCAGTTCCAGAACAGTGTCTTTTTCTTTTAATAATTATTTCGCCAATACTGAAACTACGGGTTCCAGCATGCATTAAAAATGTAAAATGCAACCATTCTACTTTCACGTAGTCATAGACATAAATAAGGGGAATCAGTACAAAAGTTACCAATGTGGCGGCCATCATTAAATGTACATACTACGATATCCACTGAAGAGAAAAGGCTGCTTAATAAAGTGCTTAAGTGCAAATTCCTAAAAACATATATACACACACCAAACAGTAAAGTGCAAAAAAAAAAATATATATATATAAATAGTCTGAAGCCAGATCAGTGTTAAAAAAAAGATATTGTTTATAGTTGGATAAATGTAAAAAAATTACAGCACTACATCAAGTGAATATCCTCACACCCAATATACATTGAATAGAGCAAATGTAAAAGTACAATAACTTTGTCAATAGCATAAACAATGTTGTCCTACCTAGAGAACAACATAAAACAAATATAGCATGTGTTACAGCTTTCCAAAGAAATGCTACTTGTTATCACGATAGGACTTAATAATATTTTGTGATCACAATGAACACAGCCGATGCAGCCAACATGTGTTCTTCAGGGCTGTAATGACACTCAGTTAAGGTATATATATTAACCCAGTCAAGCCAGTTGGATGCACCACACAGAGTTACAAGAACGGGAGTTTTCTCCCACTGTATTGTTTTTTTATTTGTGGCCCGTGCAAGTAAGAACGATGGGGCTAGTTGGGGGGGAGGAGTTTCAGCAGATGACGACGAGGGTAAATTAATTATTTAATTTTCCCTTGTGGTAGCCTGTCTAATCTCCCCCTCAACCTGGCCCCACCGCTCTTACCTGCACCTGCAGCTTCAGTTTTATTTACAAAAATTAAAGACCCAGGTGAAAGTGTTCTTACTCAGAGGAATTCATTTTAAAAAAGAGCTCTCCTGGTGATTGCGATTATTGGGATTTATTAGAAAGCACCTCATGTTAATACACACAACAGCAACAGGTATGCAAAGGTTATGGGAGACACAGCCTAATATACCCTCAACTACTGACCAATCAAGGATTGGCATGAGCAGAAACACATTCGCACACTGGCTCTGGGAAATTTGTGCACTGTGATGGAATGAAAAAACATTTCTTGGGCCTTAAAGAAGAATCTTTGAACATAATATGGTATTTGGCAAGCCATAGTGGCCCTTTAGCAGGATGATGAAACTTGGGGCCTGATTGAGATCTTGGTGGATGGGATTTGGGATGCTCCGTCACAAACGTGACAATTAATCCGTCGGCTGTATTACAAGTGCCATGGGATATAATGCACTTTTAATACGGCAAACGGGATGTCCGTAACGTTTGTGACGGAATATCCCATCTGCCCAGATCTCAATCAGGCCCTTAGTGCTGAGGTGAGAGCGAAATACAACTACTGGGTCTTTGATTATCTTTACTGAACAAATAATGTAAATGTACTTGCAGAAAAGCAACAACAACAACAACAACACTACTACTGCTGTTACTCCATCTGCTACTACTACAACTAATAACAGTAATGAATACTTCATTGTGCTCAGAGTCATTCATAAAACGCCTCTGCTGTTTGTAGGTGCTGTCAAAAACAGGTTTTCCTCATTGTCCAATTTAACGGTAATTGCTGTGCCAACCTTGCTGGGATGGAAACTGAGCGGACCTTGTCAGAATGTGCAGATCACTACAGAGTTCACTCACTGAGCCTTCTTACCTCTATTGTGGCATCCAAAGAGATAAAATATGTGCAAAGATTCCTTGCACATGCGAAGAAGTATATTATCAAGAAGGGCGTTAAAATTATCGCTGCTTTAGCGGCAGGAAACTGCAGCTAAAGCGCCAATAATGGGATTGATAATATGCCGTTGAGAATTCCCATAGGAGCCCATGTTCACACCACAGTTTCATGTCGCTTAAGAGGGCGATAATTTGAACGCCATTTCTTGATAATATGCCCCTACATTTCTATCCAATGAAGGTCGAATGATCGTTTGCTTCTATCTCAATTTTATGTAATGAGCACTTTGGAACTTGTGCATAGTTCCAAAGTTACTTTGTAATTTATCATACAGTATTTTTTACAAATAGCCTTAGACTCACCCATGGTTGTCATTGTTTCTTTTGCAGAAGGCAGAGCATGCGCAGTCGTGTTTGACTGTAAGTTCATCGAGACATCTGCCGCGGTCCAGCACAATGTGACAGAGCTGTTCGAAGGGATTGTTCGACAGGTCCGTTTGAGGAGGGACAGCAAAGAAAAGAACGAGGAAAGAATGGCTCACCAAAAAAGGAGAGAGAGCATCCCGAAGAAAGCAAGGAGGTTCTGGGGCAAGATAGCGGCTAGAAACAACAAAAATATGGCTTTTAAGCTCAAATCCAAGTCTTGTCACGATCTCTCCGTTCTGTAGACCATTACAAAACCCCAGGAGATATTCTCAATTTGGGCATTTGAGACTGATTCATGACCGATCATCAATCTATATTAGATTGGAGTACTACTAGCGTCTACTTTTTTTACATTTATGGTCGTGATCAGAGAGGACCAGAAGCATACTTTTTATGTTTGGACAGAGACAATCTTTTAATTGTAAATATTTATTTGTCGAGGGACAAACTGTATCATTTCCAAACCAGGATGCCTAAAGTATACTTCCTAGTGACGTTTAAGGAACTATTGTTTCATTTCTTTGAATATTACTATATAAACTAGATGATCTGTATCTCCTAGCAGAAAATGAGAGAGTTTCTAAAGCATTGGGCAAAATCGAGAAAATTGAGGCAAGCGTGGAACAACTTGTTGTTGGCAATTTTTACGTCACCAAAAGACCCAAGCTCAGAATGTTCAGTTCTTTTAGGACAAATAATTTACTTCTCCATTTTTCTTTTTATCTACTCTTGAACGACCATCATATTCACCATATGCAAGGTCCCCCATTTGAAGTGATTGTTGCATCTCTTGGTAGAATGTCTACATGCAGTCTCACTCTTGGGTGCTGTTTGCCTAACATTTTGTAACAATATGTATTTCTTGCATACTGTTTTTCCTAAGCCATTGTTTCTTCATTTGGGCTCTTTGTTGTCTTTTCTTTCTATTTGCTCTATAAGTTTTTAGTTTCTTATAAAGCTGTGAATCTGTCTGTCAATCGACCAATGTCTGCCAAGAAGACTAAAACTTTAAGTGAGGAAACAATCAACCAATTTGAAAATGTAATTTATATGTTTGGGAAACCCATTGTATAAGCCAAGATGTGAGAAAAGAGAACTTTCCTGCTGAGAAAGTTTCAACTTTGAAATATGTTAAAAAGTGTGATGTACATTTTTAAATTCACATCTTTTTCAGACTATGCAGGTTTGTACTTTCATATCTTGTAAAACTTTGAATAAAATATTTGCTTTATTTAAAGCACAAAGCTCTTTGATAACTAATTTGTCAACCTGTCTTACATCTTTTAAATAGAGCCTATGTTATTAGACTTCCCACAGAAAAATTGGAAACATTCTGACTGATACACTATTCCAGGCAGTTATCCTATGATAGAGCCCATTATTTAAGTCGCTGTATTACAATTTGAACCTGTGGTTTGACCTGGCGACTGCTGAAGCTCATACTAGATCTTCTTCGAGTTTGGGACACAGTTGTTTACAGGGATCTTCACAATACAAATTCATTTTCCCCTGAAAACGCCTTCCCAAAGATGATCAGGGACAGCAGGTGAGGCAGCCACCCCAGCATCCATGGCATAATGAGCCAAACATTCCATATCATGCTAGTGGCCTGGCGGGAGCTGGACACTGGAGGGAGAAGGCGGAGCCTCAGTCGGGATGTACCAATCGCTGCTTTAAGCTTCCCTGGGGCCTTGCAGGAAGGAAGGGCATGCCTTGGAGGGCTATTTCCCACCACTCAGTGGTGGAACCTGCCTATTATGTGGACTGTCGAGATAACTGGATGCAAGGCATTTGCAGGAGTAGACCCAGTCAGGATGCAGACATGCTGCTGAGTGGGTGTTTTTTATCAGAAAGAGTGTTCAGGTGCTTGGCATAGGCACGTCCTATCTGCACAGCAGAGGCGGCTCACATAGGGCGTGCTGCGGGCGGTGTGGTGGGGCCGGGCAGGGAGGCCCAGGATGGGGGGGGTAGTACACTCGGACATATGACGGAACGGAGGAAAGTATTCAGTTCCGTCGTATTTCCGAGTTACCTATCCCCACCTTGCCCCTCCCCGTCCCGCCGCACCGCCCTGCAGCACGCCCAATGTGAGCCGCCACTGTTGTATGGTGCAGCTCAAGTGAAAGGTGAAAAGTGGTGACGGGATAGAAATATATGTATGTGAAAATGGGAACAGTCCTGCTTGGTGCATCTAATAAACAGAAACCTACAGCAAAAATCCTTCAATATTCAGTATTTTTTCCCAAAGTTGTAATACACAAAAAAGCATTTTGCCC
Source organism: Lissotriton vulgaris (assembly GCF_964263255.1). Lineage (NCBI taxonomy): Eukaryota > Metazoa > Chordata > Amphibia > Caudata > Salamandridae > Lissotriton > Lissotriton vulgaris. Next base: position 1,720,048,297 of record NC_141691.1, on the reverse strand, counting down.
AATGTTTCACTGTTGGATTCAGCACAATTCATGTCTGTTTGCACTTCGCAGGAGTACTGAGGGGGATCGGTGACCCTGATACTTCCTAGCTGTATCTTGGGCAACACTGCAGCCCACACTTACCATTACAATGAAGCAGATACAGTCAAATATTGACTACATGTTTGGGGGATGATTTTCTACATCAATTACCACAGTGATTTGGTGACACAAATTGTCTAGGGTGCATTCAGGATCCTGGCCCTTGTTGGAGGGTGATTTTAGGGTGGTGCTTTACCACCATAATTTGAGCACGGGTTCGCTATCTAAAATAAGGAAACACGTGTGAGATGCAGGAATTGAGTCAGAGTGGCACCGTTTATTTCAGAAACAATTTAAACAATAAAAAGAGACCCATCAAAATAACTCTAAGCAGTTTAGTAAGTAACAAGTCTCAAAACTCATTTTAGATGAAGAGTAAAAACATGCTATCTAGTAAGTTCTAAAATTATGGCAACGCAAAGGAAAGTAAGAGAAAGAGAGAGAAAATACATTTTAAAATACAATAAGCATTGCAGCCTCAGCCAAAGATGCTGGATAAGATGGCTAATGGGGAATACACACGTGTCATGATGCATGGGATCACTTGTGCGAGGTAGTCCGCGAATGGACTGAAGAGCAGATCTTTTATACTCTTTTAATGAGGAACTATTGACCGCAGACCTTTGGCCACTTCTTGGAAATATTAGGAACAAAGAAGTGACACTACATTACAAAAGTTTACCAAAAGGTCACTTGATGTTTGACCGTAAATCATAATGAAATTGAACATTTATCGAAAATGATTTGCGTCACTTTTCTGAAATGTTTTATAGGAAAGCAGAACAATACAAAAGGTTAGAGGTCACTTGTAATTTCTAAAGCTGTGGAAGGTCCCAGTTGGCCCCCACTTCTTACTCTTAGCCAATTGTGTTGTTCTTAATGACAGACGCATCCTGTTATTGCTACAACTTGATGTTCAGAAAGATGTACATGAAGAGGTCATAGGAGAGATACATCTGAGTATACAGGAGGGCATGGGGCCTACTGCCTCTGTAGACGCTCAAGGCAGTGTGGACAATTTTAACACAACCCTGTCTGTGGGCTGGCAGGGGCAATTGAGACTCTTATGCTTCAGATGTGGACAGAATGGGCCTGGGGCACTATATGGTAAAAAGTAGACCCTGCTTCATCCTGAAATGATTACCACAGATGGGCCAAAACATCGACATCATGTTTAATATAATCACTTGGATGTGTTTTTGCAGCGCCATGCAATGTTACCTCTAATTTCTTTCTTTGTGTGCGGCAGTGAAAGATCTCTGTGGGCTGCTGCAAAGGCTGTGTGCACCAAGGAACTAATCATGAATGTGAGCACAGAGCTCAGCTAAACCAGTGCCAATTACCACTCACAACATTTGTTACAACAAGAGTTAAAACCGGTGTATTTCACACATATTGATACCAGTATGGGATATTGATGTTTCTCCAGGAAAACATTAGTGAGAGTTAATGAGCGAGTGGTCAGCAATAAGGTATGAAAAATTGCTGTATTGCAGTTGATTATTGAGTGTAATATTGAACTTGACAAGATGGAGAATTTGATAGATTTGTGCTGGGAAAGGGAATGTCGATGGGCATGTATAATGTTTGCTTACAAAGAAAATATAGAATGATATTCAAAGGCAGATGGGAAGATTGGTGGTATGAGAGTGGGGAAGGTTTTAAGAATCAAACTGAGGAGGATACCAACTCCTCCACCTTTGCAGTTGCTGATGTGGCAAGGTTTCTATTCATATTGGTAACTGTGGCTGAATCCTTGTAATTGACCCAGATTTCTTGGTGGCACAGATATGGAGTGGGGGTTGTGAGAATGAAAATAGTCAGTGGTGGTGTGGACATTTCATGAAAGATTGAGCCCACATAGCCAAAGTGATTGAGAGTTCATTAGAGGTGAAAACTCCCTGGTTTGGTGGAGTGTCTCAGTGTGTAGCTGAGATTGCTAGCTGTGGGTGTAAGGAGGCATTGTTGTGAGTGATCATAGAATTTCTGAGTGTTAGTGAAGAGGAATATTTATTGCCTAAGCTGTGAGTAATGACAAGGAGCTATATGGTTCTTCAAGTTTTATCAAGACAAGGACATTGCACTGCTAATGAAGTAATACAGGGCACAGCTGTTGAAAATAAACATTATGCAGATACCTGTAGATTATACTCCCTTTTCAGTGCAAATACTTTTATTCAAAGCAATTTTACAAACCGAGACATGGAGAGGAACACTTAAAGGGTAAGAACACAAGATTAGAGGTCAGGGGCTGGAGGGTGGAGTCTTTTGAAAGGAGGACCATCCACAAACAGGTTCTGTTGCATGAGACAAAGGATGCACTTGTGGTGAAGAGAGTTTATTGTGCAGTGAAAACGCTACACCACAACAACATGTTCTTCAGTCATCCAAAATGCTGAGGTAAATTTGGGTTTGAATGGCAAAAAAATGTAAGTCTGGTTGGGGGGAGAACTTAATGATTGTGAATTTTATATAGAAAGCTATTAAAAAAGGACAAGGCCGAGATTGATATGTGGCTTTTCGTAGTATGAGAAAGGTTGCCTTTAGTTGTGTATAAATTGCTATTTCACGGGCAGCGCGGTTTGCCATAGCGGGATGAGTCTTTACAGGTATGACTGGAGGCAGCTGCAAATAAGTAAGTGACTGTGAGTGTCGGACATATAGTCTAATTATTCTCAATGACTCTGATAAAATGCATTTGGTTTATATTAGAGCGCAGTCACATCCGCTGCATCGCTCTGACTCAGCCTGCCCTGCTGTGTTACACAGCTCAAGTAAAGTTCTTAAGTTAGACACAAGAAGTGAGAGCCTGGACAGGTCTTGGCTGTGTAGTATACGCGATGAGCCGCCCAACGCTTGCTGAAATAACTACGGCGCCTGCTGCTGCCTGTTGTAGTGCCTCAGCAGCATGAGGCTTATGTTATCAATGCCCTGAGGGGCGGCTGTCGAGTCAGCAGGGTTAGTACTGACTGTTGGGTGTTGACTGTATACTACGTTAGGCAGCTGAGAGTTAAGCTCATCTGTGCCGCTAGCTGCAATGCCTGCGGGGCTGGCAAGGTAGCGGGGTGCCGATCGCGACCGCTTCGTAGTAATGATTTCATTTTTTTTGCAGAGTTTTATAGCGCAAACTCGACCCGAAGGTATTGGAGCACTTTCCATGAGCTCCAGTTGCGTTACACAAGGACAAATTCACGACCCACCTATGTCACTGTGAGTGCCTCTGCCTTGCCCAGTGCCCAGTGCCGGACTGCGGATATGCGTTGAGTCAGATGACTTTGTTGACTCATAATTTTAATTACGCACTGCAGCTTAGAAAACTCTTGGGGGCATATTACCAAGCAATAGCGATAATTATCGCTATTGCTTGGTTAGAGACAAAAATGTACCGCTGAGCTGCGGCGATTTTTACCGCAAATAAACCTTGGTATTACCAAGGTTTATCGCAAATGCGATAAAAATCGCCGCAATGCATGAATATCGCTGAAAAGTCAGCGATATTCATGCATTACCGAGCTAAAGCTCTTAGCCATGTTATCCACCTCCCATTGGATAACATGGCTAAGAACTGCTCAGGGCAGGTGTTAGCTTTTGGAGATATTCGCGCTTAGCGCGAATATCTCCAAAAGTTGGTAATAGGAGATAGCGATGTTAGCGACTGTTTTCAGTCGCTAACATCTTGGCACGCCCACTTTGCATGTCATTAGTGATAAATATCACTGAAATGCAAAGTGGGGCCCAAGATGGTCGCTATCTCCTACTAGCTGTCGCTAACTGGTGTTAGCGACAGCTAGGTAATAGGGAGATAATTTTATCTCCGCTTTCTTGGCTTTTAAAGCCAAAAAAGCGGAGATAAACCCCCTTGATAATATGCTCCGTGGTCCTCTCAGCTGCAGTGCGTAATTAAAATTACGAGTTCCGTGTTGTTGGGGTGGCCTCACATCGCCAATTCCTTTTTATTTCCTTTCTTTTAATTGAAGTTCTATATTTCCCCTTTTAAATTCACAACTAGAAAAAGCAAAAAAAAACTCAACTGGTTGAGCATGCACACTTGCATGGAATTGGGAACGTTGAAAGCTCTGTTTCCCCTAGAAGAGATGCAACATGTTTAGGTCAAGCTTCCTTGCAAATAAAACACCACGGGGCATATTACCAAGCAATAGCGATAAGCTATTGCTTGGTTAGAGACAAAAATTGGTTAGAGACAAAAATTTACCGCTGAGCTGCGGCGATTTTTATCGCAGATAAACCTTGGTATTATCAAGGTTTATCGCAAATGCGAAAAAAATTGTCCGCAATGCATGAATATCGCTGAAAAGTCAGCGATATTCATGCATTACGGAGCTAATGCTCTTAGCCATGTTATCCACCTCCCATTGGATAACATGGCTAAGAACTGCTCAGGGCAGGTGTTAGCTTTTGGAGATGTTCGCGCTTAGCGCGAATATCTCCATAAGTTGGTAATAGGAGATAGCGATGTTAGCGACTGTTTCCAGTCGCTAACATTTTGGAACACCCACTTTGCATGTCATTAGTGATAAATATCACTGACATGCAAAGTGGGGCCCAAGATGGTCGCTATCTCCTACTAGCTGTCGCTAACTGGTGTTAGCGACAGCTAGGTAATAGGGAGATAATTTTATCTCTGCTTTCTTGGCTTTTAAAGCCAAAAAAGCGGAGATAAACCCCGTTGATAATATGCCCCCACCTTCCTTGACGGAAGTATCACAATTTTGCAGCGTGCACTGATAATCCTTGTGCATATAAATCTATAGCATGGGAGCTGCTTCATGTTGCTGTCTCTCACCTGAGTGCTTTGCTTCTCTTTGTCTCCCACGGTAACTAGTGCTTCTCTTCATCCCCCACGGTAACTACACACAATATCGAATCAAAAATAAAGAATGGACAGAATATCGAATTGAAAATATAGAATGGACATAAGATAGTGGTTAATAATATCGAAATGCAGGTAAGTGATATCGATGTCAAAATATCGAAGTACATAATATAGGCATTAAAATATATCGATTTTTAATAATACGATTATTTTTAAGTGTTTTGCATGTTAGTATATGTGTTAAAAGTGTATATTATTTTTGTAATGTATGTTTAATTTTTTTTAAAGTTAAGAAATGTATGTAAAATAATTTTTGCGTATTTTACTTCCGTAGCAGGTTGTAGGTTTATAGGGGAATAGGGTGGGAAGTAATTTAATTATAGTAAATTGAATATTGATTTTTAGGATTTTTAATTATTTTTAATGTAATTTTGCATTTTAGTTCTGTAGCGGGTTGTGGGTTTATAGGGGAATAGGGTGGGAAGTAATTTAATTGTGATTAAGTAAATATTTAATTTTATTTATTGGTATTGAAATGAATTCATTTTTAATTAATTATTACGTGGTAATTAATTTTTATTAATTGATAATTCATTTTTATTGATTACTTGATGATTATGTTAATTTTAATAATGTATTATTTGGAGCAGGTTGTGGATTTATAGGGGAATAGGGTAGGAAGAGATTTAATTGTAATTAAGTAATTATTGAAATTATTTTTGTGTATTGCTAATTAAGTATTTGTTAATTAGTTATTAATTGGTAATTTTGTATTACTTATTACATTTTTGGTATTACAAATTAAGTGGTTGTTAATTAATTATTAATAGGTAATTCATTTTTAATAAATAAAATGTATTGGTATTTATAATTAATTAATTAATAAACATTTTGTAATTGGTAATTCATTTTAATTAATGTATTATTGGTATTGATATTTAATTTACCTTTATTTAAACATCGAATCATTACTTTCTCTACTGTTGCACTCACTGGAGTGGGAATAGTAATTTTTTCCCCTACGCTATCCAACGCTTTCCCTGCTGTTGCACTCTCTGGAGTGGGAATAGTAATTATACCCCCCCCCCGCTATCCAATGCTTTCCCTACTGTTGCACTCTCTGGAGTGGAAATAGTAATTTTCACCCTTACGATATCCAACGCTTTCCCTACTGTTGCACTCTCTGGAGTGGGAATAGTCATTTTTACCCCTACGCTATCCAACGCTTTCCCTACTGTTGCCCTCTACAAACTAGGGCCCGAATGCCTCAACACCCGACTATCCTTCTACACACCCACCCGCCAACTAAGATCCTACAATCAAGGCCTCGCTGCAGTTCCGCGTATCCAAAAATCCACCATGGGGGGTAGATCCTTCTCCTACCTGGCGGCCAAGACCTGGAAGTCACTCCCCACTCACCTCCGCCTTACACAGAACCACATCTCCTTCAGAAAAGAACTTAAAACCTGGCTATTCGATAAATAATGAACCCCCTCCCCAAGCGCCTTGAGACCCTCTGGGTGAGTAGTGCGCTATATAAATTCTTGAACTTGAACTTGAACTTGTAGTGGGTATAGTCATTTTTACCCTCCTGCTATCCAACGCTTTCCCTACTGTTGCACTCTCTGAGGTGGGAATAGTAAATTTTACCCTCAAGCTATCCAACGCTTTCCCTACTGTTGCAGTCAGTGGAGTGGGAATAGTAATTTGTACCCTCCCGCTATCCAACGCTTTCCCTACTGTTCCACTCGCTGGAGTAGGAATATTAAAGTGTACCCTCCTGCTATCCAATGCTTTCCCTACTGTTCCACTCCCTGGAGTGGGAATAGCAATTTTTACCCTTCCGCTATCCAACAATTTCCCTACTGTTACACTCATTGGAGTGGGAATAGTAAATGTTACCCTCCCACTATCCAACACTGATGCAAATTTATTTTTAGAGATTACATATACATATATATATATTATGTATTAATTTTAATATTTTTAAATTAATTTTAAGTATGTTTTATTTAATTATATTGATTATTTAATTAAGTTAATATTACTTTTAACATATTTAAAACATTTGATATTTTTTACAAACTATGGGCCCGATGTAGGTGGCCCAAATACCGTTCGGTAAGGGTGAAATTCGGTAAATTTCACAGTTACCGACCAGTATTTAGGCATTCCTGATTTAGGGAAGGATTCGGTATTAAGGAATCCGTAAATACCGATTCCTTAATAACGATTCCTAATTGGCCTTGCATTTAAGGAATCGATAATACCGATTCCTTAAATGCAATGTAGGAAGCACTTTTCAGAGTGCTTTTGGGCCTTAGGAATTCGTTAATTACCACCAACTTCAAGTTTTTGCTTTTTTAAAAGTGCCATGTGGCACACATCCATGCCCTTAGGGCATTCATGTGTGCCACATGTGTACACATGCACCCTTGAAATGCCTCCCACAAATACCGAATCGGTAATACCGATTCGGTAATACCGAATTTCTTCACATTCATTCCTATGGGTCCCCAAGCCCATAGGAATGAATTGGTAGGTGATTCCTTATTACCGAATCAGTATTACCGATTTGGTAATAAGGAATATTAACGATTCAGTATTTTTTACTGAATTATTCCCTACATATGAAATACCGATTCCTAAATACCGAATCGGTAAAATTCGATATTTAGCAATCCGTATTTCCAAGTTACCTACATATGGCCTATATTTTAAACAACAATACTTTATCTTTAATATTTTTGTACTTACTTGTTTGTAGATATTGAGTCGATATTCTGTACTTCGATATTTTGGTGTTGCTATTCTGTCCATTCTATATTTTTGTTGTCGATATTTAGTCAGTGATCTGTCACCCATGCTCTGTGTTTCTCTCATTCGTTTATATGCTTCTCAGTATTTCTCTCCCTTGTGTGCTGCTTTTCTTTCCCCTCCCTGTCCCATACCACCCACTACTGCACCTTCATTGGCCCCACCCCCCAGGTTTAATTATTTGTTTTTAATTTTATACTTTAAAAAGCATTTCCCCCAACTTTGGTAGAGCCAATAGACGTAAAAGAGAGACCTGTTGGATTTAATTGATTCCCAGAGGGGATCCAGGGGGCCCAGTGGGCAAAGGCTGGCTATGGTAGGAATCAATTCGTTTTTTTGCCAGCCCACCCGGCAACACTACTGAAGGCTGATGAGAATGTTGTTGGGGCCTCGCATCCTGTTTGTCCCACGTGGGACAGAGCGGCCCTGGAGTCCACACTGTGATGGTCTGCAACTGCGCACCATTAATAGCCAGGGAGGAGTCAGGGGCCTAGTCGGCATAGCCTGGCTATGGTAATCAGTTGTTAATTTGCTTTTCTGTTGATTCCTCCAGCAACACATCAATGCGTCCAACCAGGCTTTGCAGCCCAGCTCCGATGTTTTCCTGGCTCAGCCTGTGCCCCTGCCCAACCTGGGTGTTTGTCTACCTTATGTGCACAGAGCTTTAATAAAATATTGTTTAATGTTCAATATCATGGTTACACATTCGTTTAACAGTATGACCAGGTTACAAGGTCACAAGTGCTCTTCAATTTCTGGTGCGTTGAAGCAGTTACAAAATATTGTTAGTGTTTCTTGTTGCTCAAATCGGTGTTGTGTCTGATATTTATATAGATTTCCCTCGTCTTGCTTGCTTAATTTTGCTCAAATGAAAGTGTCACTCATAGTTGTTGAAATGTCACTCATAATTAAACTAAAATTATGAAAATGTCACACATGGCAATCTGAAACCTTGACAGCTATGACTATGTTACATGTTTTTATTTTTTTTTAACATTGTTGGGATTCACAGGAATGCGAGCAGCCAGTGTGTGGATTTGGAGCCCAGCTCCCGAAAATACACAGGCCTAATAAACAGCCGAGTAGACATATAAACGTGCCAATAAACCTGAAATGAGAGTAAAATATAAAATATTGTGGTATCCTAGGTGAGGATCCGTGCCACTACCACCAATACATGCCCCATTCATGCGTCATGGCCGGAAGCTGCTGCTGCACACCTTGCAGGCCCGCACCTCCGACCCTAATAGAGCTCAAACAGCATGTGTAGCGACCGCCTGCTCAGTGGTCTGCGATGCAGTGGCGTAACGAAACTTGAGGGGGCCCCCCTGCAAACTACATGGAGCATGGAGAGGGGCCCCCCATTCTCCGTGCCAGTCTAGAGCTCTCAGAGTCCCAGCAGTGCTCAGTGCTGCCTCCTGCTGTCTCTGGGCCCCCACTCCCACCCTTGTCAGGGTCCCAGCAGAGCTCTGTGCTGCCTCCTGCTCTCTGCGGCCACACCCCACCCTTGTCAGGGTCCCAGCAGTGCTCTGTGCTGCCTCCTGCTCTCTGGGGCCCCCACCCCACCCTTGTCAGGGTCCCAGCAGTGCTCTGTGCTTCCTCCTGCTCTCTGGGGCCCCACCCCCACCCTTGTCAGGGTCCCAGCAGTGCTCTGTGCTGCCTCCTGCTCTCTGGTGCCCCCACCCCATCCTTGTCAGGGTCCCAGCAGTGCTCTGTGCTGCCTCCTGCTCTCTGGGGCCCCACTCCACCCTTGTCGGGGTCCCAGCAGTGCTCTGTGCTGCCTGCTGCTCTCTGGGCCCCCACCCCCACCCTTGTCAGGGTCCCAGCAGTGCTCTGTGCTGCCTCCTGCTCTCTGGGGCCCCCACTCCACCCTTGTCAGGGTCCCAGCAGAGCTCTGTGCTGCCTCCTGCTCTCTGGTGCCCCACTCCCACCCTTGTCAGGGTCCCAGTAGTGGTCTGTGCTGCCTCCTGCTCTCTGGGGCCCCCACCCCCAACCTCTTTCCTGGCCTGGCACCTCTGACTGAAGAGAAATAAAGTATGTTGATACTTTGTTTCACTTCAGTCAGAGGGAGGGGGCGAAGGGCTCGGAGCAGGCTGCAGACAGCCTGCACCTGCTACAGAGGGAAGAGAGGCTTGCTTCAGCGGAAAGCAAGCCTCTCTCACTGAAGAGCTGAGGGGTCCGGGGCCCCCTTCATTTACTGAAGGGAGTGGGCCCCCCCGCACCGCGGGGCCTGCGGGGGCGTTTGTTACGCCCCTGCTGCGATGTGTATCAAAGTACAAAAGCTGTAGCAAATGAAAACGAGACCTGTTACAAGTCCTTGCACAGTGGTCTGCTCTTCGTCCGACATTCAACTGCAAGAAAAAGACATTTATGTTTTGTCCCACTCATGAGTTTAAGGCCGCGGCTGTTAAATGGTCCCATGTGAAGCTGTGATGTGCGCGCTTTGTGAGAGTGAGTCCGCGCTGGGAAAAGACAATGTGCGCACGCGCGCATGCTGGGTGAAACAATGGCGTCGAGTGAAAAAATCTGAGAAGCGTGTTCATCTCTTATCCAACCCAATGTACGCAAAGGACAAACGTTTTCTCAACTTCCCCAAACTATTGGTACTCAAAGGAAAATGATGCTCCCGCTTACCTAACGCAGTGTACCAAAAGAAAATGACATTCTCCTCTTACCCACCACAATATAACAAAAGGGCTTAGGGCATGCTCCTCCTTATCGCACCACTGGTACTTGTTGGAAATGGCCCTTTCGGCAGGCCCCCCGCCCACAAACATTTTGACCTTCTTCTCCCCTTTTTGCTGAATTCCTTTTTGCAGGCTTTAGGATTCTGGGCACTTTACCACTGCTAACCAGTGCTAAAGTGCATATGCACTTATACCTGATGGGCCATTTAAAAGTACCCCAAATAATACCTACACCCTCAAATACATATACCACTGAAGCAACTAAACATACGTTTATTATTACTATTAAAAAAAATATTATCCATGTTTTAAATTTAGGATTTGTTTATGTTTATCTGAGCATTGTGTACAGAAAAAAATGCCCAGGTTCTAGAAAATTAGAGTAGGACTTCTATTTTCCCAGATAGCTGAGGAACCAGAGCTTGGAAGTCATATCACAGACACAAAAGGCCGCATGTAACCGAACCGGCCCACTGTACCCCTGTACGCTGTGCCTTGTTTATATAAATTTCTTTCTTCAATAAAAAATTACTGAAATAAAAAAAAAAGACATGTCAACTGCTAATTGATAGATGGGGCCATGAAAGGCGCTAGAACAGACAGAGATTCCACCACCATTCGCTTCATGAAGGTTTCATTACTCACCCAGTATATTTCCAAGTACCTTTTTCTGGTATTGACTGCCCTTTCCCTGTAACGCAGGACAGCACAGCAAGCTAACAATTCCCATAAATATGCCCCTGAGGGTATATTTAGAATAGCCATGATTGAGGTGCAATGGAACTTTTGTAGCCACTATACCTGCTGCACTGAGGCCACTAGCTACAGAGCTCATAGATCTTCTTTCTACCTCTCTTTCCTCTCTGTCTCACCTCCCTATATTCATCCATCTCTTCCATTTTTGCCTTATTGCTTTTCCTTCTCTCTATCCCCTTCCACGGTCTCTCTCCTTACCACTTTTCTCACTTTCCCTTATCTTCTCCTTTCAAACTTCTTTTCCACGCCCCAATTTACCCTCTGATTTTTCTTCTCTGTCCTACTTCTCCCTCATCCTATCCTCTCTCTTCTGCATCCTACCCTCCTCTTTCTCCTACCCCCTTTCATCTCCCTCTATTCTCCATGCCCTTTATCGCTTTCTCTTTCATCTATATCTTGTCTTTTTTCCCTTTTTCTCTATCTCTTTTTACCACCTACTTTTAGGTCATTCTCGTCTACATCCATATTTTTGGTCACTTTCATGTTCCTCCTTCCCATAAGCAGGGCTGAATCTAGAATGGTGCGACTGGTGGGAGCCACACCCGGTGCTGATTTCGGGGTGGGGCTGCATGCTTAGAAATAACACAGGTTTGAAAGCACCCCCTGCAGAGTTCCTTGTGCATTCTGCAGTTTGTTTTCAGGAAATGATGAAAATGTCAAAATAATTCTGCTAGGTAATTCAGATCCTCTTCAGCTAGGAAAGTCTCCGTGCCCAGGTTCCAGAAAGTCAGATTGGATGGTTGGTCCATCTCTGGGGCTGCAGTCAAGTAATGGAATTCCCTGCCCGGCCACATCGCTCCTTTGCCTCATTCAAGAAATCCTTTAAAACATGGCTTTTCTGATCATCAGCTCTCTGACATTTCTGTGCCTAGGAGCTCTGTGTCTGGGGGATAGTGCTTAGATACCCTCGGGTTTAATGCACTTTATACATTCTTTTTTCACTTTTATTTTAATTTCATAAATGTTCCTGAAGGAGAGAGATTGGAGTTTTGACTAGTGGCAATTTCCACTCATGATAAAGTGGCGCAGAGGGTTAATATGCCTGCAGCAAAGAACATGTACCACGCAAATCACAGAACTGGTTTTATTCGGCTAGCTTTGTAGGTGATTGCTTTTGTGACAGAAATCCTTTTGCTATTTGCATAAGTTACAACCTTCATATAGTCCAGTGAACTATGAACTGTCATCAAAGAGCTGCATGCAAACTACATTGTATAGGTTACCACCCAGCCAAATTCTTATGTGTTTTCCCGTCTTACCTTATCCTAATGTTGCTAAAAAGGGTTCATTTGGGTAGAAACACATTCTTATTAGTAAAGTCAACCACTGTGGTAGGTTTTAAATCCTGAGTTTGTGCTTTTCCAGAGCAAACACTCTTACAATATTCTGCCTACTAGTTTGGATGACATGTGACTCATACAACTTGTAATCCTCATAGATTTATGAAACATTTCCTATGGACTGATGCACACAAGTATGATTCATTGACTCTTTATAATGTGTGTGTGAGATAAAATGCTCTGACACTCTACACTGGTATGAGTAGCACTATAAAACAAAAGAAATGCATGCGAGGTAAGGGGCTATTGAGAGGTGTGGGTCACTGGTGGAGCGTGGTAGTGAGGGAATTCATGGAGAAGGGCACCACCGGCGCTAAAGCTGGCCCTGTCAATATGCTTCTTTCTTATCTCCATTCTGTATTTCTCGTCCTTATCGACTTCTCTTTTCTCCTATCCTGGCTACCTTTCACACTTCGTGTTTTACTTCCAATAATTTCTATTCTTCATTTCTCTCTTGTGTTCTCTTCCTTTTTTCTTTTTTGTTTGTTGTCTTTTCTCTCACCTGAACAGCCTATCTTCTTGTCTCTATATATTTCTCTCTCTGTCTTTTCCTTGTCTGCCGTCCTCTTTTCACTCCCGCTTAGACAAGCAGACATGCTACTGTAGTATGTGACATTCAGCCTCTCACTAGGTCTCCCATTTTCCATAGAGGCCAGTGTTAGAACTGGCTATTTCTGGTAGGCTAAGGCTGACGCCAAAGCCAGGCAGAAACCACCATTCTAGTCAGGGCAAGGAAGTCACACGCCAAGATAACCCCTGCTCACCCCCTTGGTAGCTTGGCACAAGCAGTAAGGCTAAACTCGGAGGCAATGTGTAAAGCATTTGCGTCAGCGCACAACAGCAACAACATACTAGGCACACCACAAAAGAGACTCCACACAAGGTTATTATAAAAATAACTTTTGTATTGTAAAAACACATCAGATAAAATCACACATATACATTGTGCCAACTGGCACGGGCCATATTCACATGGGATTATTCACAAGACAGGGCCACATGGGCCACTGTCATATTCAGATATAGCACTTCTAGAATAAGAAATAATAAACCTAAAATGGTAATCACAAAAGATCACAACCAGTATCCACTGGTAACAAGAACCAGGACCTTACTAGGACCACCTGTACTAAAAAGGACAACCACCTAAGAATAAAATACATTTAGGGGTATACCAGAACACATTACCCATGATGCAGGAACCACATTCAGAGGAGTAATAAAGAGAAACACATGATGCCTAAAACATTCAGAGGTGTTAAGAATAAAGCACATGATGCAATAAAATACATTCAGGGGTGCAGCGCAAGAAGGCACATGATGCCTAAAACATTCAGAGGTGCAGCGCAGGAAGAGAAAGACACATAATGCATAAACCTACACATTCAGAGGTGCCAGAACCTAAGTCAATAGCGCAAAAACACACAGTAGGCAATTACTATTAAAAACATAGGAATCACATTGCGCATAACTTACATAAGCCACCACCTGTGGCAGTCCCTAGGCCAAGTGGCCTTGTTGGGGCTCAGACGCCCTGAGTCAATGTCAGGGTGCGCTGCCATGAAGCGCCAGTCTCAAAGTACAAAAACCTAAACGTGGCAGCTGCCCACAAAGTGCTGGGCAGCTGGAGAATCAAACTGCACCAGGTTGGAGCCACACAGGCTCTGACATTAACTGTGCACCCAGCATTGGAGTCCCCCCTCTGGGGACTCGAAATCAACAAAATGGCGCCAAGAGCCTCGAGGGCTCTAAACAAACACTGCGGCCAAATGCTGGAGCCACATAGGCTCTAAAACCAATGTGCTCCATGGTAGGAGGGGGCGGGCACCGACAATGTGCCCCAGCGCCCCCCTCCAATTAAAATGGCCCCCCAGGGAGCCTCTCGGGGCTCTAGAACGTTGGGGCGACCCGCTGCCAATCGGGACCGCCCTGACCAGCAACAACAAAAGGGCCCTCGAGCCTCGCCGGGCTCGTAAATCAAGAAATGGCCCCCTAGAGCCTCTCTGGGCTCACACACGTTGGGGCGACCCACTACCAACTGGGGCCACCCTTGAAGCCCTCATGGCTTCGCACTGGCACGGAGCGCGAGCTTGCGCTACTGGGGAGGGGTGGACACTGACAATATGTCCCGGCGCCCCTCCCTTTCTCCTGCCCCACTCACCGGACTCGGGTGCGGGGCTCCTCTGGGCGGCTTCACTGGCGGCGGGGGCGGGCACCGACAATGTGCCCCGCGCCCCCTCCGCTCTCTCTTCACTCGTGCTGCAGGGCTCCCTCAGCTCACGGGAGCCCTGTCGCCCGCCGCCATGATTCTTCTCCGGTCTCCCTTCCAGCGCGGGAGAGCGGCCACACCGGCAATGGCTTTCCCCCAGGCAGGGGGAAGCGGAAAACACCTCCTCTCTTCCGCAGGGCTCCCTCCGCTCATGGGAAGCCCTGCAAAGCCGCCATGCTTCTCCTCCTCGCCACTCGAGCAAGCCACGAGCGATGGGCCAATCCCATCGCAGCTCTTGCGGCGAGCCCTCAGTGACGCGGTGAGGCTGGAACAGCGCTCGGCCAATCCCAGCGCGGCGTTTCCGGAGCAGCCGGCTTCCACAGCCAATCAGGGAGCGATCCCTTCGTACCAGCTTTACGAAGCCCTCAGTCGGCTTCAGGCCCCCGGGTCGCGGCGGTGAAGGGGAATCCAATGCCGGGTGGGCTCCGGCTCCAAATAATTAAGTCCAAAACGGGGTGGCACCCGTAAATTAATTAAGTAGACTACATTAAAAGCGCTACTAAGCGCTTGGGCCAGATAAAGTGCTCCATAGCGCTAAAAAGGGCAAGAACACGCGCCCTCCAGCCCAAGAGTAAAAATAAAGCGCTAACAGCGCTAAGAATCAAACCACAGCGCCTCCAGCGCTACAAGGACGTTCAACGTCCAGTAAAGTTCTTCAGGGGTCCAGGACCTTAGCAGTCCAGGACATCAGCAGTCCATCCAGGGTAAAGCAAAGTCCCCCATCAGCCCAGGCAAGGCAGAGGGGTCCCCCAGAAGTCCAGGAAAGTCCATCAGAAGTCCAGGAGCTGGGCAGGGCTCAGGGATTCCCCTGAGCCCCATCAGCAGCATGCCCCTGGCAAATTCAAGTTAGAAACAAGAACATTTTGGAAGGGGACACAGCCCCTTCTTATACAGAATGAAGTCTTTGAAGTCCTTTGAAGCAGGCAGTGTGAGGACCAGCTAGAACTGGTTATAGGGAAGTCCCTTCAGTATCAGGGACAGAGGTGACAGTCCCCCAGCGGGAGGTGGAGCCAGCTTTGTAGTCAGGCAGGCACAGCCCTTCACTATCAGGTGCCATCTCCTCCCACTTCCCTGGCAGCAGATGCTGCCTTTCATCCATGGGCTGACTTCAGACAACCTCCTGGGCTCTCCAGCCCCTGTCATCCTCAAACCAGACAGTTAATCCACAAGCAGGCCCAGGCACTCTGGGCCAGGCTCACCAGCCAATCACACGCCAGCACCAAATTACACAAATATGTCAACTTCCAAAAGTAGTACTTCTAGACTAGACACAGTCATGCCGCATATATCATTTTGCAGCATTCATTCTCACGAGTTCATACATACCAAACTGGCCCCTGCACTCCCCACACATCAGGAACTACCATGGGCAAACATATTCCCCATTCATTCCTATGGGAGGGCAGGTCACTCACCACTCATTCACAGAGAGCTCAAGCACTTTACACTGTACCACAGTGAAAAAGTGCGCAGAGGCCTAAAATTACCAACACCAGGTTCCAGAAACAGGCTAGGAAAAAGCAAAAAGTCTAGGGGTGAACCTGCCCAAAGGGCCGGGTCCAACAGCCAGACTTTCCTGTGTCTTCATTCTCCTCATCCTTCTCCCAACTCAACCACTGCTCTAAAGACCAGCACTCTAGCAGGAAAAAGCAAACACAAGCGCCAGCAGAGCCTCACAAAAGAATATTACCTGGTTACCAGTGAAAGGGACAAAGGAGCCCCTCACAACTCCAGGCCTCCTATGCCACTGCACCAGTTCCGTAATGTTATGCGTATTTGTAGATCGCACTATTACCCGAGAAGGTATACTGGTGCTGAGCAGGTCTATGTGCTTAGACCCAACTAGGGAGGGTGGGAGTTTATTTGAAAAGCCCAGTCTTCAGCTCCTTACAGAGCACAAGAAGATCGAAGGAGGTTCTTATGTGAAGTGGGAGATTGTTCCATGTGTGGGAGCATGGGAGAAGAAGACTCATCCCCCGGATCTGTGTATGAGTAGAATGTGTTCAAACAGGAGTCCAGCAGAGCAGATGCATCTGGGTGGATGGTAGAAGGCGACGCTTATGTTGTGTGATGCCTTCAAGGTCTGAGCGAGTAGTCTGACATGTGTTCTGTGTGGGAGGTTATGGGTGAGCCTGGCAGCTGTGTCCTGGATGGTTTGAAGCCTTCTGGTAAATTTCTTGCTGATTTTGGTGTCATAGGTGTTCCCGTGGTGCAGCTTGCTTGTGACGAGAATGTATGCGACAGTTTTTCAGGTGTTGTTAGGGAGCCATTTAAAGATTTTACTTAGCATATTTAGGGTGTGCCAGCAGGATGCTATTACAGAGTTGACTTGAACAGTCATGTTCCGTCTGTTGTCAATGATGATCCTAAGGTACTTGATGTGGGTGGTGGGTGTGGGTCCAAGTTCAGTCACCTACTAGGTGGAGTCATATAGTGATGTGTTCTTGCCAAAAATCACTACTTGTGTCTGGTCTGCGTTGAGCTTGAAAGAGTTGGACTTCATCCTGTGGGCAAATTTGCTCATGCAGGTGGTGAAATTGTTCCTTGTGTTGGGGGGGTCTTTTCTGGGAGGAAATATATAAGTTGCCTGTTGTTGGTGTAGTAGAGGATGTTGATGTTTTATTCACGGATGACGTTGGCCAGTAGGGTCATATAGGTGTTAAAGAGAGTTGGGCTGAGGGACGAGCCTTGGGGTACTCCACAGATGAGTTAGCCGACATCCGAAGCATAAGGGCCAGGCTGACGGCTTGGATTCTATCTGTCAAGAAAGAGCAGAATCAGTGGAGAGCAGGTCCTTGGATGTCAGTCGTGTCCATGCGACAGATGAGGATGTGTTGGGAGACCTTATCAAATGCTGCTGATAGGTCCAGGAGGATTAGGGCTGCTGTTTCTCCATCGTCCACTGATAACTACGCCCTTGCATCTATTTTAGTTTGTATAATCTGGTCTTAAACAGAGTACAAACACAATAGTGTTCAATGTGAAGTTCCCTAGTTTTGGGGCGCTCCAAGTCAAGCACTTCAATTCAGTTTAGGGCTAGGTAGGTACTAAAGCAAATAGCTATTGTAAGGATAAATACAATAAATAAAGGAAACAACATGATGCATTAGCATTAGTCATGATTGATAATGGCACAGATTTGCATGCCTGTCAAACTTCTAGATGATCATTGACTTTTACAGAACTTTGTTTACCACGCCAACCACCACAATTAGTAATTTCTACTCAGTTTAATGCTTCATCAATAAATTAGACTAGTAATTCTTAACCTGTGGTCCGTGGACCCCTGGGGGTCCGTGACTCATTTTAGAGGTTCTGCGGCTGTTTATAAAATTAAATAATATTAACAGACTAATAACATGTATATGCATAAGAACAAAATTGAAACTTTTAAAACGTTCTGTATATGTGAAGAAATTGGAAACAAAAAATCTTTGGTATCATCTTTATTTATTGGAGCAGCCAAATCATAGAAATTACTTAGGGGTGGCGGGCTCCCCTGGCTTCAAGTAGCCATTCAATGGAGGTCAAATGGTTAAGAACCACTGTAGTAGACTTAAGGCGTGTCACTCAAAAGTGGAAAAAAGTGGTATGTTGGCACACTATGAAAAAAACAAAATATCCATAAATAAATTTAACCATTGCACTCTACCAAATAACCTATTACGAGTCCTAACACATGACGTTTGTACAGGATATATAACTAAACATTAGACAATTAGAAGGAATGAAGTGACACTTGGGATGAGCCAAATGGACCTTAAAATATTAAATACATTCCAAGTGAAGCATGAAAGGAATCTTGGCCGAATTTAATGTTTAGCTTCAATCCAACAAATTGTTTTAGAGGGAAAGCTATGCAAATGTCCTCATGAGAAGCACAGATTTCTTTCAAAACAGATGTTAATCACATAAGAAATTTTACTTATTGCAAAAAAGGTCCAACTAGGGAAAAACCAATCATCCAGAATGGCTCAAAACTCTCCCCGAGTAAACAATGGCCACAGAAACTGATTTATGAGGCATAATACTTTAAAGATCAAATAATTAAGAATTGAAAGGGCCAGAAAGAAGGAATACCAATTTATGACAAATTGGCAAGCTCTGTGGGAAAACTCTAGTTATTGCAAGTACTGAAAAGTGGGGTTTTGTTGCTGCTGAACGTAGGGCCGAAAGACCTAATCACGTCATATTCACAGGTGGGAAACAGCCTTTACAACGAGGTGGTTTTTATCACATTGTACCTTCACCATATATTTTTTACCACACTTGTTTTTAGAACCCTTATGCTTTTACAACATATGCCTTTACCACGCTTTTAAGGTAAGTTTGGGGTGTGAAGGATCTCCCCACACAAATACATTGTTTATATATATATATATACACACAATGCGAGGTAAAGGCATACGTTGTAAAAGTATTTGCATCCATCCATTACTAGATTTTCCTGAGTTTGTCAGCCAGGTTAGTAAGATCAGTTACAGGGCTGACTTCAAGGTATCTATGTGTGTCATGAGCATCTTGGTGTATTTTTGCGGAGGTGTTCCCAGGAAGGTTCCATCTAGACATTGAAGAGTGATGGGATGATGAAGACTTTATTGCTCGATTAATTAAAATCTTTACAATAGAAAAATACTTTGATAATAAAATATTATAAAAAGAGATTCGGTGATACAAAAGTTAAAATGTTTGACTGTGCATAATTACATAAAGACAAGAGGGTACCAGATTTGATTTTTCATAATTTTCCTAACGAGTGGTGGGGCAAGAACAGGATCTCTGGGGGGCAGCTCTACAAGGAAATGCAGCAGCGTGGCACTTCAAGCCCTTTGGCTGTGCCACGCTGCTGTAGAATACAGTACGCATTGAAAGAGGAAAAAAAGGAAAAAACGAGGAGAAATGAAAAAAATTCTCATCGTTGGCCTCACTAGGCCACTTCTAGGGTGGTGTAGCATTCAGACGCATTTCCAGATTAACGATTCCTCGTAAATCTGGAAATGTGTCTAGTTCCATGGGTGTTGCATGGGAACACCCACAGCAACACCCATGGAACGCCCCTTCAACGCAAAGTGCTGCGTGAGAAGGGGCCGTATTTACAAAGAGAGGAAAAGTCATGCAGGGTGGCTTTTCCTGTCCTTGTAAATATGGACGAGCCCCCTGTGCCACCAATACATCACGAAAAGTGACGTACTGGTGGCGCAGGGGGCTTGTAAATCTGTCCCTGTTTGTTGGAGGAGTAGTAGCAGGCACAGAGTCTGTCTATGCAAATTGGGAGCACTGTTTAAGGTAGGATGCAGATGATTTGCACACTTGTCCACAGGTGTATATACTTGCATTTAGGGTGTGATGACGATTGCTTGTTAACAATGGAGGTCAGACGCACCTGTGTTGCAAGTTTTGAGTAGTAGCTTTACCTGCTCATTTTAATCAGACTGGGAGTTCCCCTTCAAACAAGGAGTAATTGATAATGCTTAGCCAATACATTCCAGGTGTTTAGCGATGGAATTAGTAAGTAAGGAGGAAACACAATTGGTCAAGAGGATTGGAAAGGAAGTTGTTTTACTGAGGGCTTTCAACTGGTAGAGTCAAATTAAAGACACGGTTCAAGGGGTTGTCTGTTGGTAAGTGTGTAATGCATGGACACCAATCTACAAAAATGCCAGAGGTAGCAAACGTGAGATCTTGCAAATTTTGTCCACAGATGGCACTGCGTTGATCCTTATCTCAAGACCACTGAACACTCATCTTATTGGTACTTATTACGGTACTAGATATGGGGCCTGATGACATTCATCAGTTTTAGCCATAGGCCACCAAATATACTGAAGACCCAATATGGAAGAGTTTTAGAGTTTTACTTCTTAATATATGGATGGATTAACAAACTATACGGAATATGTATGCAAATTAATTGTCATACAGTGTGTGGAGCTCTGATCAAGTTCCAGGAGTTTGTGGAACAACACACATGGGCTGGATTTTAACATTTCTATATTGAAGATAAATAATAAAGGAACTATTTTGAAATTCATACTGCAATTGGACTTCTTTCTACTGCACCTTCTTACATTTTGCAATCTTGAACTGCTGGACAGTGGTGCCAAACAGCGGCAGGTGCTGGAAGATTTGTGCACAGGATATTACATTTGTTTGGACTAAAGATTGAGGTGCAACTAACACAGTCTGCCGCTGTTCTTTCTGTTTTATACAATGTGGTCATACAGGTGTGTTTCTTGAAATTTCTCAAATGTCAACATTTTAGAGATATGCATTGCACATTGATATGCGATTTCTTGTAAGAGAGATTTTGTAAATGCACAAGTCCTGTACATATGTTAACAAGTCAATAGGTAACAGATAAGTGTGCAGCGTACCATTGATTGCGTCCACGACGGTGTTGGTTTTGTTCATCATCGAACAGCAGCGGCAGTACTTGGAGGATCAGATACATGGCTGAACAGGAGGCGTGTAGTGAGAAAAGGTGAGTTTCTGCCTTCTATCCCTTCCATTCCGCCCACTCAGGTTTGGAGGATTTACTGCCACAGTCATGTGGGCAGGAAGCACATCTTGATTGGCCCTGAAGGGAAACTGGCAGTCCTCCCTCCGACAGCCTCTTTTGACTATCCCACCTTCAACACGGCTAAGAAGGATTGCGGTGGTCTTTTGTCTATTGAGCCTCTAACATCTAAATAGGGCGTGCGAACCACTAAGCCAACGGTTGGGAACACCACCGAACAAGCCATGGTGGGACTCAATCTGCCAAGATCTAAATCAGGCCATGAATTGGGATTCTCTTTCCAGGACTTTCTTTTGCTACTTTGAGTCAAGGAGGAATCAATGGTGGTATATCGGCATTTCCATGCGACCACCCATGGTTTTTTACTCAAAGCCCTATCCACTTACATTTGTAGGCCGAGCTTTGAGACATAAATGTATGCCTCCATGAGGCAAGTGCCAAGTAGAAGAAACGTTTCTATTTCTACAAACTTTTCCAACTTTGCTTGTGTGCTGCATTATACAGCAGACAAACGTGCAAAAGTTTTCTAAATTAGTCTAAGCATGGTAGCTTGGATTAAAAGTGTTTCAATCCATTACAAACAGTATGTTAGACTTACGCACACACCTTTGCACTATGGTACAAAGGTTTGTTTGTGGTGCTAGGCAGTCAGAAAGTGCATCAGCAATAAGGTAGAGAGAAGTAGCGACACATCAGTGTAGATATGCCACTGTCCTGCTCTCTCCCTTTCATTCAACTTTGGTTGTTGCATGGTGTGAAAACATTGTAAATGTGACCCATCAGCTGGCTATGTCTACTGCAAATGGTCCTCCCTGAGAAAAACACAAGAAAAACATAAACTTGCAAAAATAATGACTTGATTTGTTTTACTCCCAGAATGCCCTTCCTTATTTAAAACTCAAGTGGACAGGGCGTAATGTGTATGTTAACGATAGCATAAAGGTGACTCACCGGTTCCATTCCTTCTTTATGGGTTTCACTACGTTTTACAGGGAGTGAACAAGAGCATGCACCCCTGCTTTATGGCACAAAAAGTTGAAGAGAGGTCAGAGCCTTGCGGATTGCACTAGTGACTTGCTATAACACCTCAAACAACTATACAGTACACACCCACGTTTCCTGTCTCGAGGTACTGGCAAAAGTCTGGTAAGTTTCCTTTGTTACATGTGGACGTGTTTGACACTGGGGCTGTCAGTCTCACTCTCAGGGTATGTGAGAAGGAATACTACCGGCTTAGTTTCATGGCCATAAATGGAGGGGAGAGGCTGCATGACGGACAGCCAAGGGTCCACAGACCTCCATTCGAATGAGTAAGTTTAAACAGAGATCACCCTGGCATAACACGGACTGCAGGGGTGGCTCTGTGCTTGAATGACCCTCCACACATTGATACAACACGTATGTCACAGATATGAAATGAAATGAATGAAACTTATATAGCGCACGACTTACCCTGGGGCATCTCAGCGCTTGCTTAGGGAACCCGTCCTGGTATTCCCCTGTGAGATAACCCTGGCAGGGTATCCACAAGGTGAAAGCCAGGCATCCCACCGCGAGGGGCCGTTGTGGAGATTAAGCAAGCTATTGCCCAGAGTCGCAGAGTGTGAACCCGTGAGTTGAGAAGGCACCGGAGCGAGAATTAACGAGTCCGTGGAATTTTTGAGCCCAAGACCCGCCGAGGCGGGGAATTGAACCCTGGTCCCGGGCTGAACTCAAGCTCCAGGTCTGCCGCCTCTGACAGGGAAGAGATGTCGTCTCTGTTTGTGTTTCCTATTTCAACATGTGCTTAGAGTCATCATGTCCTTAAGTGGCTTTTAGGGCAAGCAGGGGATTTCTGACATTGCAATATGTCGCCCCCAGAAGCTTGTGAGTGTTTGAAGTGGGAGGGAAGGAGTAATAACAAGCATTTGCAATGCAATAGGTCTCGCATTTACGCAGGTCTGAGCTATTGGCATTGTAAATGGCAATGCCTTTTATTTATGTTTTGGTTTTTAAGACATAAATAAAAGGCATAGTCATTTACAATGCTAATAGTTTAAATGCGAGACTTATTGCATTGCAAATGCTTGTTTTGTATGTAAGAAGGGGCACATCTGAATTCGTGATGTGCCTGGCTTCAGACAAACTACTATTATAAACGGAGGCCTTTCACTTATGCGTGCACTGCAAGCTTCTCTTCTACACCCTCGCCGCCATTTTGAAGTGTATGATAGGTAAGTGCATACCAGGCTTTCGACACAGATTAATCCGATGTGACTTCACGAACACCAAAAAGAGGGTTGTGGTGAGGATGCACAGTCCCCATTGCAGAGGACTGCAAACAGCTAAAGGCCCCTAAAATTACATATGTACACTTGTTTAACATGTAACTCTATAGCATAGCTCAGTCAACTAAACCAATGTCAAATGCATTCTGCCCGAGTTATAGGCTAAAGCCACAGGCGAAGGCCTGTAAGAAGTGAGAATGCTTAAAGGACACGTATTGTCTAGATCAGCAAAGTTACAAGAACACACCACCCACTGTGAGCACAAGGTTTTACATTGAAAAGAGAAAGAATACTACAGCTTCTGCCTACAGTGAGTTACCCTCTCCCAAACCAAGGTCTTCAAAGAAGCTCCCTACGTTCCAATATGCTAATATGACTTACAATTTACGGGGACGTGAGGAGGGCACTAACAGAATCTGTTTACATATATATGTGTGCAGTCCATTGGAGCAGAATTTGCCTAAAAATGCAGCCTCCACAGAGAATCCACCAAACATGAGGCTGATGTAACCGGAATGATGCAATTAAAACACTCAGCCTTATTAATTGTACATATGGGAACTCTTTAGGAAACAAGCCCATATAAAAACTAAAATGAGTAATTCCAGATTGGGTTTAAGTAAATCATGGAGTCTTGTGTGTATTATTTTAATTCATAGTATTTTCTAAATAGAGTTGCAAACATCCTAAGAATTAAAATGCATGGAAAACTCAAAACTGCGAGTGCTACTTATACAAAGGAGTAAGTTGAGATCACTGCATTATACACAAAAAAATATCAAGCCACAAATACTAAAGAATGGAAGCTTGTCCTGTATCAGATGTGCGTAGTTTACCTAGCCATATGTTTTCGCTGAATTCTTTTATTTGCAGCCTTGTTATTGTCATTATGAGCAGAGCACTACTTTATTCAAAGATAAATTTAGGTAGATACCCCAGTTTCCTTAGCTTTTTATTAAGTGTCACTAGTGGTGTCCTACGAGGGATCCAAACGTCACAGGCATAGTTATATTAATGTAAATGTGTACACTACCACATTGGAACTATAGCTCTCTTGATTGTCTAAACATGCTGTTAAAGCTCCAGCTGTGCTGCTTCTCACGTACCAAACCTGGCAGGCGTACACACCTCCACCTGGCTCTGGCTGTCGATGTGCTCTGAGAGGATGCTCATCCGTTTGGCCGACTCGTTGTACTTAACTTTGAGGTCCTTCAGGTCAAGCCACTGCGGCAGAGGCTGGGGCGCCCCGCTGACCGTGACGAACACCCTGTCCCCGTCTGGGTAGGTAATGGGGTCCAGAGCCCGCACCCGCACGTGGCAAGGCAGCTCCACCAGCAGGCGGCCGATGGGACTAACGACCAGTGTCCACTGTTTCAGGGGCAGGTTCTTGGGGGAGCTGGCATACAGCCTGCAGGGCACAGCCCAGTGCGGGAGAGAGTTGGTGGGCGATGGCCGGTAGACCGTGGCACTGCCTAGTAGTATGTGCACGGAGCGCTGCAGGGCGCCATTCAGCGCTGGTATTAGGGGCTTCATGGGGAAGACAATATCCATACCTGCGACCTGAAACTATAACAGACTGGTCGAGGTTATGTTTCCTTTACAGGTGCAACATTTTTGCCACCCTTAGGAATAACAGCATTCCTTGGAGAACACTTCCGTAAATCGAAACTTCGGCTCAGAAGTACTAACCAATCCTGTGTGTCTGCCAAGTTTCTCATCCAATGCCGAGCAGCTTCAGTGACTGTCCTATCACAAGCTGAGGATCGCAGGGAAAGAGCGCGGTGGGAGCGCACGAGACGCAGTCGTAGTGAACGTGGACATCAGCTGTCTCGCCGCAAGCTGAAGATCGCCGGAGAAGACACGCCGACCTCCGAGTCTGCCTGCTGCCGAGACTGACCTGCTGCGGAGGGAGAGGGACATGTGGAAAGAGCCCAGTGAGTGGGGGGGGGGAGAGAAGGAGGGGATGTGTGTGTGTGTGTGTGTGTGTGTGTGTGTGTTGGGTGGGTTTGTGTTACTATCCTTGTGGGGACTTGGGTGTGATAACACACTCACGCTGTGGGGACTTGATTGCACTGTGGGGACCTGAACCCAGGTCCCCACAAGACAGTGTCTTCTAAATGATAAAAAACGACTTCAGGAACATGTGTGCCAATTTTTACAACTTTTTAAAAAATTGCCTTGTGGGGACCTGTGTTTCATAAAGTGTGTTTATAATTTTGCTCGCTCTGCCCCTGTAGACAGGAGGTGGTACTGCAGTCTTTAACACACTTTGCATTTAAACACACTTTGCTCACCAGAAACACACATTAGCAGCAGAAAGGACGGTCATTTCAAAGTAAAAGCTGCATAGCACTATGTTTATCCCAATATTTTTCATTTAAATAACCTTTTTTTATATTTATTAAAATTAACTTTATTGACATTAAGCTAATGAATTTCGACTTTTGGGGTCTGTAAATTGTCCATTCTTTTATGACATTGCTAAAAGCAATTGGGTCAGTTTTGAATCCCTGAATACTTCACTTTTGCCATTTTATCCGTATTTGCAATTAAATAATGATGATGGAGTAGAGTGGCATAGAGCTGAGTAGAGTGGTGAACAGTTGAATACCGTGGTGTAGAATGAAGTGGCATACAGTAGTTAGGTGTAGAGTGGTGTGACACAGAGGGGCATAGAGTGGAGGGGCTTAGAGAAGAGTGGAGTAAAGTGTTGTTGAGTGGAGGGGCATAGAGTGGAGAATACTGGAGTAAAGTGTTGTAGAGTGGAGAAGCATAGGGTGGATTAGAGTGTTGTAGAGTGGGGTTGTGTGGAGTAAGGTGAAGTGTTGTAGAGCGTAGGAGAGTAGAGCAATATAGAATCGAGTGGCATAGCGTAGAGTGGAGTCAAGTGTCATACAGTGTAGTAGTATAGAGTAGTGTAGAGTGGTATCTAGTGGTGTAAAGTGCAGGTTCTTATAGTGGAGAGGTGTACAGTGTCGTGGAGTGTCAGAGTGCAGTGTAACAGAGTAATAGAGTAGAGTGGGATAGGGTGGAGTGTTGTAGAGTGAAATGGAGTGGTGCAGAGTGGAGTATCATAGAGTATACTGTCATAGGGTGGAGTAAATTGTCATAGAGTGGAGTAGAGTGGCATAGAGTTGACTAACAAGCAGGGGTGGGCTGGCGGCGGTGCTGGTAAACTCCGCTACATGGGAAGCACATTCTTTTACCGAACTTCATGCTCCAAGCTGAGTGTGAAATCTTTGCAAGCTCTGCCAGCGGAGCAGAGTTCACCACCCATCCCTAGTGTAGAGTGGAAGGTCACAGAGTGGAGGAGCGCAGAGTGGATTAGAGAGTCATAGAGTGGTGTGGAGTGGCATTGAGTGGAGGGTTGTTGAGCAGAGGGACCTAGAGTGGAAGGGTGTATAGTGGAGGGGGTTAGAGTTCAGTAAAGTGTCCTGGAGTGGAGTGGAGTGCAGTGACGTAGAGTGGAGCAGAAAGGCCTAGAGTTAAGTGGCGTAGAGTGGTGTAGTGTAGAGTGAAATAGAGTTGAGTGAAGTGGAGTGTCATAGAGTGGAGTGAAATCGAGGGCTCAGAGAAGTGTCGTGGAGCAGTGTACATTAGAGTAAAATGTTGCAGATTGGAGTAAATAGTTGCAGATTGGAGTAAATTGTTGCAGATTGGAGTAAAGTGTTGCAGATTGGAGTAAAGTGTTGCAAAGTAGAGTAAAGTGTTGCAAAGTGGTGTAAAGTGTTGTAGTGTGCAATGGAGTAGAGTGGCATAGCATAGAGTGGAGTAGAATGTCATAGATATGAGTGGCATAGCATGGAGTGTTGCTGTGTATAATACAGTGTTGTGGGGTGTAGTAGAGTGGAGTGGCATAGAGTGTCATGCAGTAGCATAGTGTTATAAAGTGGAATATCATACTGTGACAGAGTGGAGTGTTGAAGAGTGGAGTACCATGGAGTGGAGTGCCCAAGGAGTAGAGTATAGTAGAGTGAAGTGTCGTACAGTGGAGTAGAGTGGCATAGAGTGTAGTAGAGTAGAGTGGAGTGGAATGGTGTGGTGTAGAGTGGAGTGGATTAATGTAACATATAGTGCAGAGGAGCAGCATAAAGTGTTGTAGAGTGGCATAGGGTGGCGTAGAATGGAGTGTTTTAGAGTGGCATGAAGTGGAGCAGAGTGTCATACAATGGATTTCATAGAGTGGCATAGAGTGTTGTATAGTGGGGTGGTGTAGCCTAGAGTGAAGTAAATTGCCAGAGTGGAGTGGCAGCTGAGTGCTGGGCAACCCTGCACATCAAGAAAGACCTCCTGTCCCTGTGTCATGTGAATGGGGTGCAGTGCTCCCCTAACAAGGGTAATAATCTCTTGCTTTCATTGAAACAGTGGGTACACTTGACCCAAAAACTATACCTTGGTGAATGTTTTAGAACAGAGTAAGTGGTCTTTGGAATACTTTCACACCATTATTATGAGTGGGACAGTACATTTCTGTATGAGCAGTAACTCTTGCTACAGCAACTACTGGAATGATGAGATTTATGAAAAACAGCACACCCCAACAACTTCAACCACGATTCTGATGTCAGCCCACTAAGACCCTGATTATGAGTCAAGTGCAGAGAAATTTCAGTATGTAATTCTCATCCACCTATTCATGAGCGGGCCAAAGTTACTGCATAGAACCCGAGTTTAGTGAGTGGTAATTCCACAAGAAAAAAATCACTCAAGGCTTTGGCTGCAGCATCCTAGCTACATGCCTTGATTCTTTTTCATGCAGGGCCAGTACTAAATGCTCACCCATCAGAGCTTGTCTTAACCTCCCTCTACTCTCTACACCCTCCTTGCTCCAACCTCACCCCATAAAGAAGCCCCTGCAAATATTTACGTCCTACTCAGAGCAGGTGGTAAATGTATGCAATAAACCCTCCAGAAATAGGGGTTCCATGTGGGTTTGCAATGGTACATTTGGTTCCACATGGTATTTCCCATTCCATGGATTCCAACTAGTAATTGCGCATTACTGGGGTGGTGTTACATGTGGATTTAACACCCCATCATTACTATGTAATGAGTGCTTCCATTGTAAAAGAGTAAGTGCTAGTGTCCAGAGCTCTGCTCATAAACCTGAGAATGTAGCAATTAAATGTCTGCACAAATACCAAGGCAATGTGTTCTTAAATCTACCTCATGTCTCTTTAATCCAACACTAGAAATTCTCTTATCATGGTTTGTTTGTCTTTCTCTTCCACTGTCTTTCAGCTTTGTTTCTTTTTGCTCCTCTTGCTATAAATTAATGTCTGATGCTGAAAAATAAGTGTCAGTCCCCAAAAATGAGTACCGGTGACTCCCACTGGCAACCATCAGCTCAAATTAAGCACTCTGTGTAACTCATAATCGGGCCCTAAAATGAGATCACTACCAACCTCCTGTTCTGCATCACAGACACCAGTGCTTGGAACAATAAGGTCTTTTCATGTAATCTGCTTCCCCTCATGCTGATGGGCAGAAGCGTATACCTTCCTCTAACTCTCATAATTCAACAACCACCATCAACATCTATTTGCAATGGCATGATAATATCTTAATAATAATAATATCTTTAACAACATCAAAGCACCCTCAAGTGGCTTTTCCATAACTAGGCTCTCAAGCCCACCTGCTCACTAACCTGTGATGGATTATCCTACCACCCGCTTGGCTACCCAGTCCACTCTCATCCCTGTTTTGGTTTAGTGCTCCTCCCTGGCATCTTTCTTTGTAGTTACTGATCTGACTTGGATCACTAACCATAACTAATTTTAAAAGCCTGCGCCATTTTATAGGCAGGCATGTGTGATGCGCGTGACTACAGTATGATGAACAGGTTCACGTCAAGAGGTTCTTTAAAAAGAATACTTTAGGCATGCTGCACAGCATCAAGGACGATATGCAGCATGGATCAAATCCAACAGGTCAGAAAGGAGGGACCAATTAGATTTGCTGGTGCTTGTTTTTAATTTACAGCTGATTAATGTTTCTTTGCAAATAATTAGGTAATAATACACACAAACAGCACTAATATCCACTATGCACATGATATTAGTAATTGTTCATGAGTTAGCAGAACCAGAAACACAGTAAAACCTGATTGTAGGTTTCAGTGCTAATGGAGAAATGAGCGACATTTTTACTTATCAATTCTACTGCTAAAACGGGAAAAATATGCGTATGAGGCCACTTTATACAATTCATCGGACAAAATGTCCCAGAAAGAGGTTTCATTAATCTTTATTCCTCCTTATCACACCATTTGATGCAGCCTGCTGAATGACATACTTTAAATCGAATGAGCTAGCATTGAAACTTGCAAATCACGTTTATGTGTTGGTTTGGAGGTTGGTATGTAGTACATTACACTATTAAATAATTGGCATTTACTATTTTTTGGAGTTTCAATGATGTACGATGAGAAAAAAAGACGTTTTTGTGCAAAGTAACTTCAGTGATTTCCTTGCAACTGCCCTGCTTGCATTACACTAAACATTGCTTTCAGCTCTTCGCCTTTCAAATGTGTTTTTCCCCGGCTGGGGGAAGGGAGAGGTGTTCCTAAAGTGCTGGCCTCTTCCTTTGACTTTGACCTCCGCTTCCAGCCAAGGAGATGAAAAACAAATGGATCATTTACATATGTTAACACCTCGTCAGGTGGGTGGCTTGGAAACCTTTGTGCTGCTAATCCCGGGCTCTCTTCGCTCCTGTTCTGAGAACACTGCAGGTTGTCCTTTCCAAAGTTTGCAGACAGCTTTTTGCAGGGCGTTTCTTTTTACTGTGCTCTAAATGCACAGTTCCCGTCTTTGTTTTAATGGTGATGAGGGAACAGAAGTAATCTGACTAGCCCTGAATGCATTTTCATTTCATTTTGTGTGTTAGAAGAAGTAAATCCAAAGGCCCGTTTTTCTTTGTTTTTAGAGGGAAAAATACTGCGTTAACACTTTAATTGTACAGTATAGTCAGGAGCAGCAATAAAAATGTGTATGTATTTATCTTTTATTGTATGCGCCTCTTAAAAAACTGCTATGTTTAACATGCTGAGAGGTGCATGAAAGCTTTTCCCTCTCTATAGCATTCAAGCCCCTGACGCGCCCATGACATGCTTTTTTTTGCACTAAGCAACCCGTACTGCCAAATTTGAGGTACTTAAAAAAAAAAACACCATTTCATTGCCGTAGAGAGACATGCTAGTATGATTGTCGACATAATTAAATACCAGTTCACCTTGTGAGTAATAGAATAATTTTGGAAGCTTTGAAAACGTGTAAAGTATTTTATGAGACCTATGTAAGCCATACATGCCAACATTTCAGAAGAGCAAAGTGGGAGAATTAAAAAAAAAATCGGGAGAATGGGGCATTGAATCGGGTTATGGGCTTTGGAAGTGGCTGCTGCAGGATCGGACATTTGAAACACAAATGCACGTGTTTTTTAAAACTTTCAGATGCACGGAGCGCAATGGCAGGAAGAGAGAGGGGGATGCAAGTGTTGTGCACTGGCCTGGCAGGTTGCTGGCAGTGCCTGCACTCCTCCCCCCCCCCCCCTCCTTCCTGTGTGGCAGCCTGGGCTGTAACAGCGTCCCCGCGCGCACACAGCAGCCCCAGTACTTCACACGTCTTTAAAAGACCATTGCCTTGTTAATGACGCTTTGTTGGTTTTTCACCCCTTCTAGAGCCCCTGCATCGCCACTCTGAATATTGCTGGAAGAATTAGCACCTTACACAATACCAAACCCTGTCAGCTAAAACCCCGAGGAATCGGGTTTTTGCTTGCAGGAATCGGGAGGCGGGAGACTAACCTTGAAATCGGTAGTCTCACGCCTGAATCGGGAGGGTTGGCATGTCTGAATTGTAAGCCTCTGCATCACGGGACAGCAGTGCATGATTGATGCACTCAATTGAAAGAGGCGAGGCATATCGAAATATGTACAGGGGCGCAACACCCATTGGGCTGAAAGGGCTCCGGCCCCTGTCAGCTGCTGTAAGAGGGGCCAACTCAACTGGACTGCAGCAGACGGACCAAAGGTCACTCGTGCTTGAAGTCGGAAAGCCATTTATAATTTTACTGGCCTCCTATTGGTATATTTTTTTTGTTCATTGCTTCACATACTTTTACTTTCTTAATAATAAACAGCCATGTGGGCTACATAATGTGTCCTGGCGTCCAGTGTCGGATTGGGATCACAATTTGGCCTGGGCACTGACAAAAAAAGTGTCCCACATTTGCGGGGCGTGGCCCACATTCGCGGGCGTGCCCTTTCATGAAACACACAAGGAATGTAAGTGGAAGGATATTGTTCTTGGGAAGGACACAGGGCCAAGGTGACAATGTACTACAAGCTGAGCACCTGAAAAATAGCCAGGCCCCTTTCTATTACCAAATTATTCCCAGCCCACCAGTGCAGGAGCATCTGAAAACAGCGAGGCCCCTTTCTCTTAAAAAATTATTCCCCAGCCCACCAGCACAGGAGCACCTGAAAACAGCGAGGCCCCTTTCTATTACAAAATTATTCCCCAGCCCTCCAACGCAGGAGCACCTGAAAACAGCGAGGCCCCTTTCTCTTAAAAAACGTATTCCCGGGCGTGGTCAAGATGGCGGCGTGAGCGGTTGTGTCGCTCCAAGCTCCCACCGACGGCTGATTAAAGCCAGGGCCAAGTGTCTTTTATAGCTTCTTGACGGGCAAGGTTGAGGGTCCGGAGCGGTCTCTGCTCTCGTTTCTGGCCAGAGTGGCCATGAATCTGGCGGCGTTGGCGCTATAGCGGTTAGGAGCATGAGTCTGGTGGTGCAGGCTGCGGGCCTGGTCGGCAGGCCTGGGAGACGACGAACGGCGCGAGTCGGCGCCGCAGTGAGGGGCTTACTGGTTTGGAGAAGGCCGGGGTCGGAGAGGCGGATCCGGTGTGCGGGCTTGGGTGGTGGGGGCAGCGGAGGGAGGAGTAATCCGCGACTGAGAGGCTGAGGTCTGGTCCGGCCCGCGTGGGTTCGGCGGGAGGCCCCGGCTTTGAGCTTGCTGGGGGCTGCTGTGGACCCGCCGGAGGAGGCGTGGTTCAGCCCGCACGAGTCCCACGCGAGGCCCTGGTTTTTGGTTCGACCGGGGCTGATACGGATCCACCGCTGAGTGTTGCTGGCCCCAACATCAACCAGGAGGAAGAAGTGGCGGCCCGGTGAGCACAGTGGGATCGAGCTGGGCCGAGGAGCCTCCTTGGGGGCCTCAGGAGAGCAAAGCAGGGACGATGGAGCGCCCGGTGAGAGGTCTGGTGAGCGGGGGTGATTGTGGCCCATTGGGGCCTTGCCTGGATTCCCCCGGGGTACCTGTCTGAGTGGCACTGTCGGGGGCACCCCCGCTTGTAGGGCCTGGAGGCCTTCTGGGGCGGGGACTGGTCAGACCGCCATCTTCACTCCAGGGGGTGGCCGTTTAAGACTGTAGCTTGCGGCAGGGGTGTTTTCTCCCCCCCCCCCTTTTTTTGTACTGGTGATAAAGGGAAGGTCCATGGCCTGGCTTGGTCAGAAAGGCTGGAGTATGGTGTGGCGACAGGAGTAGCTGAGACCTGCATGAATACCTTGTTGACATGATTGGCAGTAAGCTGTGGACGCTGGTACGTGTCCTTCTTGAGGTGGGGCTATCGGGTCTCATAGTGCTTTTGACGAGTACTCCCCACGGAGGGCCGCAACAGGAAGAGCCAGGGTCTGGTGCGGATGAGATGAAGGTGTTGGATAGTTGGCGGCTGACGGTGGTGGTAGGGACGAGGAGTGGGGGACCCAGCGCATCTGCAGTGTAGGAGGGAACCCCTTGGACCCTACCGTCTGGCGTAGGTTCGTTTGGCGTTCGGGTCTCCTCGCTTAAAGGGTGTTGCAGGGTGAGCCTAGCCCCAGTCTGAAGTCCTGTGGTGCCGGTCAAGCGCAATGTCCACCTCTAGGGGAAGGAGAGAAAAGACCCTTAAGGAACTGTTCGCTAAAGGCCCGGAGGGTCAGCAGACCGACCTCATGGCAGCGAAGGCTGACCCCCCCCCCCATTTCCGACCGTGGGGATGGGTCTGAGCCTATCACGAAGTCCTTCCTTGAATCTTTGTTCAACACTTTGCGAGATGATATTCATTCCCTGAAACGGGAACTCAAGGAGGATATCAAGGAGGTTCGCCGGGATGTGGATGCTATAGGGGAACAAGTTGCAGATTTGGAAGGGAAGAGCGAAGGGAGAGACGCTGGAGTAGAGGAGATAATAAGGATCCATGATCAGCAAGTGGATCTCCAGACCCACCTGGAGGATTTAGAAAACCGCTCCCGGCGCCATAACGTCAGGATTCGGGGTGTGACGATGGCTGAGGATACAAAGGACCTATTTAGTTTTGCTCGCAAGCTTTTCAATCATATACTGGGAAGCCCTCTTGATACGGAGCTTCGCCTGGACAGGGCGCTTCGAGTGGGTCCCCCGCGCTCTACCTCTGCTCCGCCCCCTGATATTTTACTATGCGTGCAGGACTTTCGCATGAAGGAGGAAATCTTGCAAAAGGCCCGTCAGTTGCATCCTATTCATTTCAGAGAGCACTCGCCAGTCCTTTTTCAGGACTTGTCCGCCCTCACTTTGCAGAAACGCAGACTTTTCAAGCCAGTCACGCCACTCCTGCAAGAACGCAATATTTCTTATAGTTGGGGCCATCCTGTCCGCTTGGTGTTTAAATGGGACAACAAAGTTTATCAATTGCGTTCCTTGTCAGAGGCGTGCCGGCTCCTGGGCATTGAACCGCCGGCGGATGCCGGGGACTCGACTAATCATGCTACAGGCGGTGACGATTTCAGGCCGCAATGGTGACAGCAGAGACGGAGGAGACGGGCAAGGAAGTCTCCTGCGGCGGTTATTGAAGAGGGTCAGCGGGCTGCTGTGAAGATGGTGGCATCAGGGCTGGCATCGACTTGACCTGGCTGACTTGTTCCGTCTTATGGCCTGTAGTTTGCACTTTTTTTCTTTGGCTCTAGCCGTTGGCGGGAGGGGGTATATGTTGGAAATTACTGAGTTACCTGTGTTACCAAGCCTTTATGGGTGATGGCCAACTGGTTTGAAAGTGTTTTCTTTTTCTTTTCTTTGGGGTCTGGGGAAGGGAAGGGGGTGTGGGAGGGAGGTTGAAGTTCTTTGTCCACCACAAGCTTGGGTGTGTATTTGGCATCTGGGGTTGGCACGCAGAGAGAACAGACACTTATGGAATGCACATGTTGTTGCTGGGTGATAGGGTGCGCTGGAGGTTCCAATACCAGTCACAATTTGAAAATACTCACGCTTAACGTGAGGGGCCTAAACAACCCAGTTAAGTGCAAGGCTGTACTGCTCTGTCTAGAATGAGCTCAGGTCGACATTTGCCTCTTACAGGAGATGCATCTCTTACACCGAGATTGCCATTGTCTCCGTTCCCAGAAATGTCCCCTCTTCCAACTCTACTATGACAGCGGGGTGGCTGTATAAGTGTCTCAGAGATTTAAGGGCAAAGTCTTGCATAAATTGGCAGAGATTAAGGGGAGGCTGTTAATCTATGGGTTCTCTTTAGGTCCCACTGAGTTTACTATTGGCTCTGTCTACGCACCCAACGATGGTCAGGAGAGGTTTTTTCATACTGCACTTACGGAAGTCACATCATTACCAGATCGCCACATAGTTTTGGGGGGAGACCTCAATATGGTTTTTGATAATGTCATGGATAGGTCCTTTCAGCGTGTTTCGCAGGTGGGTGCCTTATCCAAAGAGGGACTGGCTCATCTTAGTGACTTAGGTTTTAGGGACCTTTGGCGCAGCTTTCACCCCCGGGAGCGGGAGTACTCTTATTTTTCTAATGCGCACAAAATGTATGCCCGACTCGATTACCTGCTTGTGACCCTGCCCACACATGCCCTAGCTACGAAAGTTGAATTTGGGGTTGCCTCCCTGTCTGACCATGCGCCGCTGTTTGTAGTCCTTGCTCTCCCCCCTGTTCAGTGAGCGCTGCGGACATGGCGCCTTAGAGAGTCATTATTGCACCGTAAAGATGTGAATACACGAATACAGCGCGCTATCGCAGACTATCTCTCACACAATAGCAACACAGATACTACTCTTGCGACACAGAGGGCAGCTGAAAACTGCGCAGCTCCTTTCTCTTAAAAAATTATTCCCCAGCCCTCCAGCGCAGGAGCACCTGAAATCAGCGAGGCCCATTTCTATTACAAAATTATTCCCCAGCCCTCCAGCGCAGGAGCACCTGAAAACAGCGAGGCCCCTTTCGCTTAAAAAATTATTCCCCAGCCCTCCAGCACAGGAGCACCTGAAACAGCCAGGCCCCTTTCCCTTTAAAAATTAGTCCACACCACAGCCCACCTGCGCAGCAGCATCTGAAAACAGCGAGGCCCCTTTCTATTAAAAAATTATTCCCCAGCCCTCCAGTGCAGGAGCACCTGAAAACAGCGAGGCCCCTTTCTCTTCAAAAATTATTCCCCAGCCCTCCAGCGCATGAGCACCTGAAAACAGCGAGGCCCCTTTCTCTTAAAAAATTATTCCCCAGCCCACCAGAGCAGGAGCACCTGAAAACAGCGAGGCTCCTTTCTCTTAAAAAATTATTCCCCAGCCCTCCAGCGCACGGGTACCTGAAAGGTTGGAGGCCGATTCTGGCACACAATCACCCCTCCCCAGCCCACCATCAGCATGATTGCTTGGCAGGGCAGGGCTTCAAGGAGAGGCCACTGCTGAACATCGCTGAACGTCCGGCTGCACAGCGAAGCCTCTTTCCTCTCCCTGTCAGTGCTCTCTCTGGACTGGTAAAGGGGGGAAAAACCGCCCACAAAGTGCACTGAAACACCGGCCCTTCGGCCCATGCCCGGGTGCCCACAGTGCCAATCCGCCCCTGCTTGCGTATTGGTTTAAAATAGAAGAGACCACAAACGTAGAACAAACAGCAGGTGTAGCCATCCAGGATCTGCCTTGCATGCTCCCATTAAAACAAAAGGAGAAAAGGAAAGTTACTAAAGGTATGACATCAGGGCTGGCTTTAGAGCTGGTGGCGCCGGGTGTGACAATGTTTGTTGGTGCAACCCAATGACCACCTCCACCACGGATTCCCTCAGCACCACCCTTTAACAGTGCTGAAGTCTCCATAACCTCTCTCTGATGCATATAGAGCACACTAACTCAGATACATATATATCGCCACTCATACCAGGGTAGGGTCTCAGAGCACTTTGCATCACACACACATTACACAAAGACAATCAATCATACGTGTGTAACTTAGCGTATAGGAAATGTTACATAAAACAGAGGACTATAAGGTGTAGGAGCCACATGGCATCCAGACTGGTGGGCAGAATAGTTTAGTAGTGCTTGGTTTGGAGAAACACAAACTAAGAATTTAAAAAAGGAACACCATAGTTGGGGGTTCTCTTTAATAATGAGATTAGATTTTTGCCTAAATTAATCCTTTTTACAACACTAATCTTTGCTCACATCTATACTTTGCAGGGTGCTTTCAGTTCTTTGATAAAAGTTCAGTACAATTACAAAGTGCATAGAATGTAAATAGGTCAATGAGTTACTGCTTTTAAAAGAGACATCATTTTGTTTTTTGCCATTTATATTTCAAATCCTATATTAGGATTTTAACCTATAAACTGCAAGTAACAAAATGATGTCTCTTTTAAAACGAGTAACCCACTGACCTATTTACATTCTATGCACTTTGTAATCTACTCGGTACTTGTTTTCTACCACAGGCATATTAACCCTATGTGCTACTTTATAGTAGGTAAAAAAAAACAACTAAACAAAACTCCGATCTCTCTTCAGGAAGAACAGTCATCATTGCAGCCATCATTGCACATGACGTGAAGTAAATCATCCATAGGAAGGGGTATAAGGCACACTTGAGGCGAACGGAAAACAGGCATTCATTCACATGGAGTGTATGAAAGTTCCCTCATTGGCACGGAGATAAAAAGAGTTATTCATTTACATAGAGGGAAGGCTCGGCTCCCTAACTGTCGCGCAGGGAAGGAGGGCAACGCCTAC
Organism: Lissotriton vulgaris; assembly: GCF_964263255.1. Taxonomy (NCBI): domain Eukaryota; kingdom Metazoa; phylum Chordata; class Amphibia; order Caudata; family Salamandridae; genus Lissotriton; species Lissotriton vulgaris. Next base: position 1,720,010,700 of record NC_141691.1, on the reverse strand, counting down.
ACACGTAGATGGATGGTACCCTAATTGTCGCGAGTGTAAAGAGAGCATGCTCATTCAAACGAAGAGAAAGAAGGCACCATCACGGAAGCAGGAGGAACAAGGTCATGGTCATTCACACGGAAAAAGAAGGTCCCCTCATTGGTGCCGACCGCTGAGGAATATAGGGCATACTCTTTCACGAGGAGGGAAGACGACTGCCTCACAAGAGAGGAAGAGCCTGGCCTCATTCACGACGAGGGAGGGGGGACGGAAAAGGCACGGACCGCCGGGGGGGGGGGGGGGCGGGAAAGGCACGGACAGCGGGAGGGGGGGCCGGAAAGGCACGGACAGCGGAAGGGGGGGGCGGGAACGGGCACTCACCTGGACTTCTTCCAGTGGCAATCGGCCTGGAATGAACAAAACAAACCCCCCCAAAAAAAAACCAACCCGCCCACCGCCGAGATGACGCGCACAAAGGGGCGGAAAGCCTAAAATTTGCAGGAACGCCCCCGAATCTGCTCTCAGGATGGCGAGTAGATCTCTGTTCCAATGGCTAGCCTCCATTTATGGAGCTAGCCAATGGAAACAGAGGCGGGGACCAAAGCCACTCTACTCTTCTCATAAGGTTTTTCCTGCAGCTGCGCAGTGCGCAGCTCGCTAGCCAAAACCTAAAAAGTCGTAATAGTAGTAGTCTGTATGTATTTTTTAGTAATGCAAGTAGAATCATAACTTGCAGCACTATTTTGACTTGAACTGCATAAAATATATTTTACATTCTGGCATTGGGATGTATATAGTACACATAGTATGATGTTACATATGGGTGAGGAGTGGCCACAATTGCATTTTTATTTCAGAATGCAAGTAATGTGTGCATTTAGGTGGCCCGTTTGCCTATGGATGGCCTGTATCCTGAGTAAAAATTGGATGTGACGGCATGCCTTGTGTGCAAGAGCCCCACGAGAAACCAGTAGAAGGTAATTTGAAGAAATTTACCGCTACTGTGGTTTTTTTCTCCCTGTAAGACATTTTATGCTCAGACTAGTGTCCTGTGGGCACAAATTAAAAACTAATACACACTTATTGTTAGATTTGGGGGTCTCTGGTTGGCACAGGTAGATACTTGTGACAAGCAGAGACCCTCTCCTCTAGTCAGGATGAGGGGGATTACCCTCTAAAATAACCCCTGCTCACCCTCTAGGTATTGTGGCGCGAGCAGACAAGGCTTATCTCAGAGGCGTTATAGGCTAAGCATTTGTGAACCCATAGAGTACTCAGTGACAACACCACACATGGACAACACAATAGTTTTTGTATAAAAATAGTTAACTTTTATATATGACTTAGCACAAGACCAACATAACGACAAAAATGACCATCATACTATTAGCAAATAAGAGTTCTCATTTCAAGCGTATCTTTTAAGTCTGTGCGATTCGTATTCCTTGTTTGGCCCCTTTACGGGGATGAACTGAACTCAAAAAGAGTCTAACACGCACAGCGGACGCTTCTGTCCGATGCGCTCAAACACGGAGTGCGAGTCGTACACAGTACCTTTGATGGAAGAGTTCGTCATGGACGATGTGGTGAAGACAACAGCGTGGCACGCGGCGGTGTCCTCCTCTAAAGTGCGAGCTACGGCTCGTTGGGGGCACGGAGTCGCTTTGCCAAGGGGGACGATGCTGTGTGCGGTGCGGTTGACATTCGTGCGGCGTACGAGCCGCACCTTTGAGAGCGGAGCGCCTGCCAATCCCGGATAGCGCGGTGCGAGGCGGACAGTACGCTGCAGGTGTGCGAGACGTACCCAGTCACTCTACGCGCTCGTAACTTCAATGCCAGCGGCAGGGTGCGCGTCGAGCAGTGCAGCTCAAAGGGGGAGGGTGAAGCGGTGTGCGGTGCAGGGCCCTCCTTTCACGTTGCGAGCTACGGCTCGTGGGGGGGGCACGGAGTCGCTTTGTTCGGGGTGGACACCTGGCACGGGGCTTCACAGAAGTCGAGTATTCGAGGCACACAGCTCGTTGCTCCAGCGTTACAGGGAAATCAGCATTTTCCAGCAGCTCTCTTTAAGGCGGGGGAAGTCCACTAGTCCCTAGGACTTCGTTCAGGGGCAAGTTCACCCACAAGCCCTTGGAGATCTTAAAGCACAAGTTGAAGCAAAAGTCTTTTCCAGTCTTTCTCCTCTCCTTCAGCAGCAAGGCAACCACTGCAGGCCAATCCCCCAGGTCAGGGACAGTACTCCTCCTTACAGCTTTCCCAGTTCCTTCTCGTCGGGCAGAGGTTTCTTGTCAAAGCAGGATCTGATTTCTAGGGCTCAGGGTCCCAATACTTATACCACATTTCTTTTGTTCTTTCAGGCCAGGGGGCCTTTGCCTAGTTCAGCCCAGTTCTGGAGTACTTGGTTTACATGACTCTGGCTTTTCTTTTCAGTGTGCAGGGCAGAGACATTAGATGCTCCACAGGAGGTGGAGCCAGCATTGTGGTGGAAAGGCACAGCCCTATTCAGAGCCCAGGTGTACTCCTCCCACCCATCTGGATGTAAATCTCTCTATTTACCACCGGGCTGCCCCAACCTGTCTCCTGGAATTCCCCAGCCCTGTCACTCACAGAAACCAGACAGCAGACACACATCCTAGCAGAGGCGGGCTGAAATGGTTAGGCAAGCAAATACCTACTTTTTAAAAGTGGTATTTGCAAACACAGAATATTAAAATAACCTTTCCTAAAAGATGTATTTTATTATTCTGAGTTCAGGCATACTAAACTCGAATTTCTACCATGTTCTCTGCGTCTGTCAGGATCATAGAATGTAATAATTCTAACAGCCCATTCTGGCCTATGGAGAACAGGTAGCCTTACAATAGTGAAAAACGAAAATGGCTGTATTTCACTATTAGGATATGCCACACACATCAGGGCTTGTCCTACCTTATACTTACAATGCACCCTGCCCTTAGGCCTACCATAGGGGTGACTAATATGAAGTTAAGGGAAGGTTAAGGGACTGGCAAGTGGGTGCACTTGCCCAGTCAGCATGACAGTACCAGACTGTTCACAGGCTCTGCAATGGCAGACCTTAGACATATTTTACAAGGCCGCTGGTGGCACAACCAGTGCTGCAAGCCCACTAGCAGCATTTGGATTTACAAGCCCTGTGCACTCCTGATGCGGTGTACGGGGGTCCGACAGTAAACCAAATAAGCCAATCAAGGAATCCAATCACATATACATTTCCTACAGGGAGCACTTGCACTGTGGCACTGATTGGCAGTGGCACAGTGCTCTGAGAAGCTAACACCAGCAAAACAAATGAGGCACAGCGACAAAAAGTGGAAGGGAGACTCACGCCAAGGTGCCAGGTCTAACACTTATGAAATCACAAGAACTTTTGCATAGTTTGCTAAAACACAAAATTTGTGAATTTCATAAGAGTTGGCCTAAGTAACACAAAGTTTGCCAAGTTCTAATATGGATATATGTTCCACTAGTAACCTTTGCAGAAATCTGTGTCTACCCTATACAGCGCAATTATTAATTTCAGCAGGGGATTCGTAGTCTATCGTCTTAATTAAATTCATGAAATTTGTATCAATGATTGGATGGCAGAAATCTGCTGAAACAAGTGCTACGTAAAGCACAATTCACCATAATTGTGCAACAAACAAACAAGAGTCTTTGAATGTTGAGATTGTAACAGGAGCAAAGTACAAGACATAACAACCAGTGGCAAAGCGAATAAGTCTGGCACTGGCCGCCAGCCTTTTGACTTTGTAAATGCTTGTTTTGTCACTTTTTTTGTGAAACCTTTTGTTGGGGTAGTTGCTGCACTATCATCAACACATTACCAAAATTGGTTAACAGCTAATCTTTATGGGTCTCAAAACCACACATCGCCACAGCAATTCCTGGCACTGAATGGAACTTGTGAAATAAAGCCGCTTTAACTTTAAAAAAATACACGAGTGAGTGCGTTCTTCAAAATCTAAGTCTTTGACTTAAAACTGCTTTAATTGAAACCGGCTTGGCTCTGACGGAGAACAACGCACCGCACATCAACATAAAGTGCACCAGCGTCAAAGAGGGCTATATTGTGACGGGATAGATACACATATATATATATATATATATATATATATATATATATATATATATATATATATATATATATATATATATATATATATTCCAATTTGCGGTGTACTGGCGTGCTGCCAGATCGCTGGTGGTGCTTGAAAGGTGGTGCTACCGCTTAGAAATGTACAACATAGTTCCCAACCGTAACTGATTGAGAAGCCAGCACTCTTCATCGTGGGTGTTCTCTCATTTATTGCATAGGTTACAGCAGGCACATGGACATAACAGGGACGCGTTTCGGCAGTCTTGCTGCCTTTATCAACCTGGATAGCTGGAAAGAACCCCATGAGCAGGTAGAAGGAATACTTTGAGAGAAAGAAGAGCTTTGTGAGGAGAGGACCATTTCATTCTTAAATTATAAAGACAAATATTATAAAGATGGGCCAGTTCTTAAATCTACTTCTCTGCTGTAATAATCCTAAGGTGTCAGAACAAATCAGTATGGGGAGTTCATTGCAATCACAAATACAGTTTTATCTTCTTAATTGAGACTAGAGTTGATAAGATTGGGGCTGGAAAAGAAAATGAGAACTAAGATACTTGGACTTTTAAGGAAGTGTGAACCTTACTGGATGAACACAGTTTAAAACAGTTAAAGTTGCATTTGAAGTGGAATTCATAGATATGGGATAATTCCAGTCTATCTCTAGTGGTGGCTTGAGTACCACTATTATCACATCACATCATCTCATGTGCATATATGAAGTGCACATTCACACCTGAGGGTATCTTGTTGCTGAATACCATATGATTTTGTTATCCAAGTAAATAGTACTTATTGTATAGACCTTGGCAGGAATAAAGGCTGAGTGGTAGCACCAGGATTCAAACATGTGAGAGAGTGGTCAAACATATGTCCCTCAAGTGGATTAATTCATTTAATAAACCACCAGACTAATACGATCTGCATGGGCTCTTCAACATACCTTTCATTACACACATCACTGTGGAGACTTGAATATGACTAATCACACATTATCGCTGTGGGCACTTAAACATCACTGTAATCACTCAACATCTCTGTGGGGACTTGTACATGACTATAATCATGTACTATCTCTGTGTGCTGTCCCTGTGCATTCCATTAATCACACACTATCTCTGTGGGCACCTGGGCATGTCTATAATCACTCACATCCTCTTTGGCAACTGTGGTAATACTGTAGTCACGCACTATCACTGGGGAGGACCTCAACATGTCTAAAAAACACACTATCTCTGTGGGGATGTCAACATTTCTATAATCACACAATATCTCTTTGGGGACCCCAACATCTCTATAATCACACACTATCTCTGTGGGGACCTGGGCATGTCGATAATCACACACTATCTTTGTGGGGCCTTCGACATCTCTATAATCACACACTATCTCTGTGGGGACCTTGGCATCTCTAAAATCGCACACTATATCTGTGGGGACCCGGGCATGTCTAAAATCACACACTATCTCTGTGGGGACCTCAACATCTCTATAATCTCACACTATCTCTGTGGGGACCTGGGCATGTCTATAATCACACACTATCTCTGTGGGGACCTCAACATCTCTATAATCACACACTATCTCTGTGGGGACCTGGGCATGTCGATAATCACACACCATCTCTGTGGGGACCTCGACAACTCTATAATCACACACTATCTCTGTGGGGACCTCGACAACTCTATAATCACACACCATCTCTGTGGGGACCTCAACATCTCTATAATCTCACACTATCTCTGTGGGGACCTGGGCATGTCTATAATCACACACTATCTCTGTGGGGACCTCAACATCTCTATAATCACACACTATCTCTGTGGGGACCTGGGCATGTTGATAATCACACACCATCTCTGTGGGGACCTCGACAACTCTATAATCACACACTATCTCTGTGGGGACCTCAACATCTCTAATTTCACACTATCTCAGTGGGGACCTGGGCATGTCTATAATCACACACAGTCTCTTTGTCGACCTTGGTAATACTATAGTCACACACACTCTCTGTGGGGACTTGAGCATTTCTGTAATTACATGCAAGCTCTGCTTTGGCTTGAGCATCATCAGCTTTGCATTCTCTGTATGGGGCTTTGTGAATGTTGAAAAGTAGTAAAGTTAGACTTTTAGTCTAAATTTACATTTGTGAAACTGAAAAGTACAAAAGTTAGATTTTTTCTTTAAGTTTACCTTTATGAATGGGTCCCTATTTTAATGAGGACTTAAACAAAATGATCTTCATACTTAAACATCACTATAATAACACACTATCTTTGTGGCGGCTGGAAATAAACTATAATAAAACACTATGTTTGTGGGGACTTGAGCATCACTATAAAAATATACCATCTCTGTGGAGACTTCAGCATTCCTGTAATTAAACGCAAGCTCTGTTTGGACTTGAAGCTCCAGGTAGTGCCATGAGGCACAGGGTCAAGACTGATATGCATCTAGCTGGGTCTGAACTTGGGTGGCGAAGTGAGCTAAAGAACGATGATGGATTCAACTCAGATCTGTGACTGGGGTGAGTGACGGAAAAGTTTCAGCACTCCATCCATCAACTCCTTGCATTTGCTTTGTTCACCCTAAGTTGGCAGGGTATGCCAAGACGTGGCCCCTTGCTCACTTTGCCACTGAAGTCAAGCTAGCCTGGCTGATGAGGGGGCGTTCCTCCGAAACCGGTCCCAGGATGCTTGTTACCAGGGAAGACCTGGCCTGGCAGTTCGGGCTGGCCTGTTCCCATGAGGCACAGGGTCTAGACTAATTTGCATATAGATGGGTTCGAACTGGGGTGGCAAAGTGAGCTAAAGAACAACAATGGATTCAACCCAGATCGGTGACGGGGTGAGTGATTGAAAAGTTGCAGCACTCCGCCCATCATCTCTTTGTGTTTGCTTCGACTTGAACATCATCAGCTTCACATTCTCTGTATGGGGCTTTGTGAATATTGAAAAGTAGTAAAGTTAGACTTTTGGTCTGAATTTACCTTTGTGAATACTGAAAAGCAGTAAAGTTAAACTTTTTGTCTATGTTTACCTTTGTGAATTGGACCCTATTTCAATGAGGACTTACACACAATCACCTCTGTGGGGACTTAAACATCGCTATAATAACACACTCTCTTTGTGGGGACTTGAAATACACTGTAATAACACACTATATTTGTGGGGACTTGAACATCACTATAATAACACACCATCCATGTGGGGACTTGAACATCTCTATGATAACACACTATCTCTGTGGGGACATACACATCACTGTACTACCATACCATCTCTGTGGGGACTTGAGCATTCCTATAACTACACACAACCTCTGTGTGGACTTGAACATCCTTAGCTTCACACTCTTTATAATGGGATTTAAGCTTTGAATGTGCTCACTATTTCTATGGAAACTTAAACACAATGATCTTCACCCACTATCTCTGTGGGGACTTGAACATCTATTTTGGCAAAAATGTAAGCAGCTATTCAAGCTCTGGTTTCCACTTGACTATATTCCTTGGTTCCATATGTTAATTTATTTGTGTTAGTTCCCTTATCTCCTAAGATTTTAAGCAATAATAAATAGGTTGAATACAGTGTTAAGTGTCTTTCTTTAAGCATGATATGATATTTTCTGGCACATTAACATAATCTGTGTTTAATGTATACCCCTAGTATATATGCAGAAATTCATATATAAATAGATTAAAATGTTGTTTGTGTATATTGTTGATAAAATAAACATTTAGCTGTGTGCCTTCGACTGTATCCAATCACAAATAGTGTTACAGACTAGGTCCCCACAAGGATGGTAGCACGTGTTCAAGTCCCCACAAGGATGGTGCTGTGCGCGTGATTAAATAACAATATATTTGCAAATTTGAAGCAGGAGCCTGTATCCAGATTTTTTTCTTAACATTTTTCTGTTATTAGTGTATTTTAAAAACATTGGGAAAGGTAAGTCCCCACAAGGCAGGTATTCACACATAGTCCCCACAAGGATGGTAACACGTGTATGTGTGTGTGTGTGTGTGTGTGTGTGCGTGCTCACTGTAAGCAGTGAAACTGAATGCTGGTTTGCCTGCAGGACAGGAGATGTGCGCGTGCCTGTACGTGCGCGTCCACAGACCCGAATCGCCGCGTGTGCCCCGGTCTGTCTCCCTTGAGAGGCAACTCCACCACAGTAGATCTCGAGGGCGAGACCTAAAAAAGCACTGCAAGCAGGGGCTTTAATCTTCAATTAGTTTTGCATTAATAAATACTTTGCTTTTACTGGAAGGCAGACATAAGCATTTAGTAAAGGTCTCTGTGTCTGACATACATTTACTACCACATCACTGAAAATTCAAAAACTTTAACAGTGAGACATGGAACCATCTAGAGCTGTTTTTGTAACAACATAACACCGTGCCTTAACTATGGTCTGTCTATGTCTGAACTAAAGTCCAAAAAACAAACTCTCTATAATGATGTGACAACCTCTGACATGAAGAAAACACAATATAATAACTGACTCACTTGAGTATCAAAGGATGTATGGGATGCCTAGTCAACAATATATGATCAACATACATTTTAACCACTTTTGGGGGATGAATCTCAATTACAGTACGCAAGAAGGCACACGTTACACTAACATATATAAATGTGTATGGGGCTCAATTGTAAGCCTCATTTGCATTGGGCCCTCATGGTCTCCTACAAGAAAGTCTGAGGCACAATGCAGGATCCTGGCTATCTGAAGATTCGCTAGTCGTAAATGGGTACCTTTGAGCCAAGTACCATCTACTAAAGTTGTGCCAAAACACCCTTAATCAACTGTGTCATCCCTGAGTTGTGGTATGAGCTATGGTGCCTACGCCTGTGAATTACTAAAGAAGAAAACTATTATTTTCATCTCTAACTGTTGGTGCTCTCACTAAATGTGTTGCCATGGGTCCTGCCGTGTAATCCACAAGAGCTCAGCCAAGCATTCCACTCGGCTGTGGGAGGACACAACCACTCCAATTAAGAGAGGTTCTGCTCAAGCCCCCTAGCCTCCCCAGAGGGTAAGGCCTGATGTGGTGACCTAAGCAAGTTGCCCACTTGCTACTTTCAGAGCTGTGCCACCAATGAAGATTTCTCCAATTCTATCAGACCAACAGAGTTTTCAGGGGACCAGCCGTAAAGCAGCTCAGGACAAAGTAGTGTCACCTACGTTTTCCTTATCCTTGATCGCATTATATAAAACATTCTAAATATATAAATAAATACCTTATTGGGGAACTCTGAGCAATCACAAGAAGATTTGTCTATAAATTACTATCTCAGAAAAATGACAGCGCCTGAAGCTATCTGTGGTTGTGTGACACAAATCTGAAGCTCCCTGGCTGACTACACAGCATGTGGATAGAGATCATGCACAGAGCAGAGTGTGCAGAGAACAGGCCAAAACACAAGTGACTAATCAACAAAGGAACGGAAACGCAAACTGGTTAAAGAAATGTTTAGCTTAAAGAATAGAAAGCATTGGGACAGAAAAAAGCAAAGTTCAGGCAACTAAGATTACAGGTAGAGAAAAATTCACAGAATAATTAGAAATGGGGAGTGTCAGCTGTCAACATTCTGGGCAATGGGGCACATTCTTTGCAAGGTAACAGGTGTGGCTGGAGGAAACTATGCAATCTAAAGAAAATCCTAAAGGGCGTTAAAGGGTAGGCAAGCGTCACTCAGTCTAGAACCACTTTCCAAGGGACATAGTTCTACAATTAACTGAAGCAGTCACCGAAACCCTGCTTGACACACATAAAGTAACAACAACAAGAACCCTTTCACAAACCCATATACTATCAGAATTACACACAGGCTCCATTATGCACAGAATGGTGAGTCATGTTCACTGAAGGAGCGAGAGTCACTCTAGACCAGGCAGAGAGAGCAAACAACCAAATGAAAACAGACAACAGAGGAAGGGCTGGTTCAAACAGAGCATGATGGTAGCCTGACTCACTGGGAAGGTGGGAAAGTGCCAACAGATCGCGTACAACAAACTCAAGTTTGTTGAATTTTGTACTTGAACCTGATGTCCAGACAGAGGCTTCTGTGCTCAGACCGTAACTTAGTCTAGGGAGGCCTCACCAGGCTAACGACATGTGCCACAGATCAGGGGCAGAATGGAGGAACTTGGCTTTAAGGCAAGAGGGGAATGTGAGAAAGAGCATGGATAAGAGGAGTTCATGTGGAAAGTAAAGACACTTGGCGTGGGTGGGTGCAAAGGATAGCAAGACTGGGACTGTGGGAAAAGAGCCTAGTCTGGGGCATTGGTGGGGAATAGATAGCAGGGCATGAAACTGGAGCAGTGGAGAGAAAGGGCAGAGAGGCTCTTGATGGGTAGAGCATGAAAATGGGTGAAGAGACATAGATGAGGGCCTGAGGGCTGCACGAAGATTAGGAGAAGTAAAAGAAGCAGAATAGAGAAGCAGCAAGCACAGAAGAGGGGCGGGGGCTGGGAAGGTGCAGGAAAATTATCTAGAGATGGGAAAAGGTGAATCTCGGGGTCTCATGGAAGCAAGATCAGAGCTACTGACGAGAAATTGTAAGTGCTGGAGAGAATGGAATGGTTGTGGGGCTGCATACTGAATGAAGTGAAAGGATATTTTACTTAGATTGAGACGTCAAATAGAATACAGAAAATAAGAAAGAATGAAGGAGACCAAAGAAGGCCCTTGGAACTTTGATTGCAATACTGTTTAGTGGGACTGACAGAATCAAGTGCCAACAAGATACAGTTTAAAAAAGTGGAGAAGTACCTTTGCTATTTGCAGTAATTTCAGAAACTTGTGTATAAACTAGATACATTCGACGGCCATCAGCATAACCTGCTTAGTATTTTAGCCAAATGCCTACAGTAAGAAATAATATGATAGCATAGCTCTTACTAACATGACAAGCAACACACCGGTAGGTCTTCCTCCCGGTGCTGCAGAAAACACTCGGGCTCTTACTCCTCTAAAACATTAGAACCATACAAGAGCACAAAAATGTTCTGCACAACACTAAAAACCTGGCTCTTCTCTTACCACTTGAAGTAGTTCACTCATGGCACACACTCGCTTTCAAAGTGCTCACAACCACCCAAAAACATAACCGACTAGCTTGGACACCCCCTCACACAGACAGTAAGCCCCAGACCACTCACAGCTAAAAACGTAACTATTAGGGTACAAAACTTACCATATATCCACAAAAACCCTTGCTGCATAAGAAATGCTGATGTGAACAGCATACTACCAAAGGAAAGATATGTTCACTGCCTTCATATAGCTAATCCACTGTGATGCAGCTCTGAAAACGTATCTAGGATGCAATTTCTTTTCTTTTAGGATATTTCAGTGGAATACGGCATCCAATACTGAGATAGGTGTAAACTGAAGATTACACGCTAGACTCCCAAAGAGGGTACGCAGCCCCATTCTTCCAGATCTGATAAAACGGGAACCATGCACTTGGATAATAACAACATTTGATATGCAGCCGTTTGAGAGCTAGCTAGAAGGTGCTATGAATCGCCAATCATGTGAAAGCTAGTAACAGAACAACATTTGCAGCCTCTTCTGTCCTCTGACGAAGCTTGCCAGAGTGGTCAGAGCCATATCCAGAGGAATATTTCCAGTATTTCTGTTCTAGATACCAGGAGCTGTGATGTGAACTGGAGAAAATGCTTGTGAAATGTAAAAGAAAAAAAAGGATTAGTGTACTTTGTTCAGGATTTGAGCAGAGGCAACCCAGCCTTATGTTAGTGCTCTTGTAAGCAAGTGGTGACACCCCCTTTTATGTCTAGTCAGCAAAACGTTGGAACTCAATCTCTGACCAAATATTAAAAATCAACATCTATCCCTAAGCAGTAAATGGTGTGGCTCTTCCCAAGACTTTTACCACAAAATTCATAGTATTATCTGTGTGTATAAAAAATAAGTAGTATACGTAGCTGCACCTTTACTCACACTCTCTGCAGACCACATGATTAAGTAGTGCTACACAGGCTGCACTGTGCTTGGAGCACGCCTCTAAACCTCACCTACCTCAAACAACTCCAACAGAGGCCATACTTCCCTGGAAAACGTTTCACCCCTACACTCCGGACTGCCCCAGGTACCAACGCCAACTGGAGGAGCTTAGAAGTCTCAAGAGAGATATGAAGAGCTATAATACAAGGCCACTTCCTGCTCATTAAGGTTGCCAGCGCTTCTTAAGGGCTGCTTTACACTGCAGGCAACCGATGTGTGTACAAAATGATGGAGCCGTGATCAGCTGCAACACTGGACACGCTAACAGCTTCACAAACTCACTCACCCGCTAAAAGCTCCTGTTGTTAACTGCAGTTAGCATGCAACCTCATGTGACACCGCGTGCACGCGCGCACCCAGCAGCAAGACAGCATAACCGAAAGCTGGGCTGTGAGTGAGGGCGGGTGCTGCCCGCGCATGCGCCCTATTTCTTATGGAGACATTGGCGCCGGCAGCTGAAGTCCCGGGCCCCAGGAGGGGGCCTGGGTGAAGACCAGCGCTGCGGGGCTCAAATGCCGAGACTGCAGAGGGAGAGAGGGACACGGAACACGTGGAAAGAGCCCTGTGAGTGGTGGGGAGGGATGTGTGCGCATGTGTGTGTGCGAGTGTGTCTGTGTGTGCGAATGTGTCTGTGTGTGTGTGCGTCTGTGTGTGTGTGTGTGTGTGTGTGGGAGCGCTCACGGCGGGGGGGGTGTCTCTGTGTGCCTGCGTGTATGTGTGCGTGTGTGTCTATTACAAGGAGCTGGTTTGCCTGCGGGACAGATGTGCGCGCGCGCATGCCTGTACGTGCGCGTCCACTGACCCGAATCGCGCGCATGCCCCAGTCGGTCTCCCTTGAGACGCAACTCCACAGCAATAGATCTCGAGCGAGACCTAAAAAAGCAACAGCCAGTTAGCACCGATTTTTTTTTATATATAAAGAGCATTAGGAAAATTTGACTTGTTTAACACAAGCTTTGGATGAGCCTGGTTAAGGCGGTGTGGTCAAGTTCCAGTTTTTGAGTGATATGGGCTTTACTCTACAGGGTCAGATCAAAAGGTGCTATTTTTGCCGAGTTACTCCATAAAACGAGCGATGGCAAGGTAGTCTAGATTCAGACGTCTGGAAAGATCTTTTTTTTTTAATGCAGCAGTTGGTATGAAAATTGCAAAAATGGTAGGTAAAGAAGAGTGTTGTTGATTAATTCAGACAAACGCAAAGATGAATACATAATGAACAAATAAAATGACTAGGATATGTAAAGTGTTTGTTATCGACATCTGTTATGAACCAAAAGTTACCAGTTCTAATCCTGTCAAGGACAATTCCTAGGTCGGTGAAAAGTATTAAAAAACGGGTAATACTCTTGCATCCTATCTGCAGCACTGAAATTCACAAAACGGCCCCATCAAAACCATTATAAAATCAGTTTTAGAAATTCTGCGACACGACTGCGACCAGTGCCAGGAACCCTGGCTCTCCCAGGTTCCACCGCTACGACTCCACCTCCCTCCAAGCACTCAACCCCGGAAGACAAACCGACTGCGCAAGATCCTCACTGAACACCACCCATGGCCAGTTCTCATGCAGAGCCTTCCGCAGATCCTTCACCATTGACAACGAACGCACTACCACCATAGGCCTGCCCGACGCACGCACCAACCAAACACTGACGTGCATCCTCCTTAATGTACGCTCCCTGCACCAACACGCCGTAGAGATCTGGGACCTGCTCGACACCCTCTTGCCCGATGACGCCTTTTTCACAGAAACCTGGACCAACCCCACCTCCGGCCCGACATGGCCACAGATATCCCCGACGGCTACAAGATCCAGAGAAAGGACCGCCCCCACCGCCTTGGAGAGAGACTCCAACACTGAACACCTCAACTTCCAGATCCAGACCAGCCCCAGGTCCACGCTCATCTACAGACCGCCAGGACCTCACACACTGCCCGTTACCACCATCGCCGAGCTTGCCGCACCCCACGCAAACACCTCCACGGACTACATTCTACTCGGGGACCTGAACTTCCACCTCGACAACCTCAACGACCCCAACTCCATCACCCTATTCGACAACCTCGCTAACCTCGGACTGAAGCTGCTGGTCAATGCGCCCACACACAGAGCCAGACACACCCTCGACCCAATCTTTGTGGGAGGAACAAACATCCGGGTCAGCCACACAACCCAGCCCCCCTGGATGGACCCCCACTTCGTCCACTTCACCTTCAACACCACCACCGCACCCAAGCCTGCTCCGCGACAACTGCGTAGGAACTGGAGCAAGGTCACAGAGGAACACCTCATCACCACCCTCCTCCAAGACCCCCCCAGTGCCACGATCGACATCAACTCCGCAGCCACAGAACTTCACTGCTGAATCTCCCGCTGCGCTGACAAACTCGCACCCCTCCGCCACCCCGCCAAACAACGCCCTCTGAAAGCCGCCTGGTTCACCACTGAACTACATGAAGCCAGACTCTCCTGCAGATGCCTAAAGAAAATCCTGGTGAAACCTGAAAACCACAAAAGCGCGGACCAACCACAGGAGCGCCCTGAAGGAATACCGCCAGCGCATAAGAGTCAACAAAATGGGCCTTCATCAGAGACAACGTCCAGACCAACGCAACCAACACCAAGGAACTGTTCTACGTCATGCAGCAGTTCACTAAGCCCTCCAGCGAAGCCACCGACATCACACCATTCCAGGAACTCTGCGACAAACTCAGGTCTTACTTCCATCTGAAGATCAGGGTCCTCTATGACAACTTCAGCGAACAGACGCAGGACACCACCTCTCCGCCTTACGCCGCAGATAAACCAACAATCATGACCTGGAATCCCGCCACCATCGAACACATCACCGTGTCCATGAAGAAAACAAACTCAGGTGCCCCAATGGACCCCTGCCCACCGCATATATTCCACAGGGCCGCCGCCGACACCGCACCCGAACTCAGACTGACCATCAACGCATCCTTCATGTCCAGCATCTTTCTAAAAAATTGGAAACGGGCTGAGGTTAAACCACTCCTCAAGAAACCCACGGACGACCCAACTGACCTGAAAAACTACCTGCCCATCTCTCTCCTCCCTTTCGCATCCAAGGTCACTGAGAGACTTGTGAATGCTCAGCTGACGACCTTCATCAAAGAGCACTTCATCTTTGACGTCTCGCAGTCTAAATTCCGGAGCAACCACAGCAACGAGACCGCCCTTCTCGCCGCCACTGACATCATTCTCATGCTACTCGACCAGGGTCACACCGTGGCACTCATGCTCCTTGACCTCTCCACAGCTTTCAACACCGTTTCCCACTGCACAGCAAGACTTCACGACGCAGGGATACAAGAAGCCCCCCTCAGCTGAATTCAATCCTTTCTCTGCCGCAAAACCCAGAGGATCAGACTCCCTACTTTCATCTCCAAATCCACCGATATCGACTGCGAAGTACCCCAGGGTTCTTTGCTCAGTCCCACGCTCTTCAACATCTACATGGCCCCCCTCACCAGCATCGTAAGACAGCATGGGCTCAGCATTGTATCCTACGGCAATGACACCCAGCTCATCCTCTCACTCATGAAGAAACCCAAAGACACCAGACTCCGCTTCCAGGACGGAATGAAGAACATGGCAGTCTACATAAAGGACAGCTGTCTGAAGCTCAACTCAGAGAATACGGATGTCCTCATCCTCAGATCCTGCACATCTGCCTGGGACACCACTTGGTGACCTTCAGCCCTCGGAAACCCTCCCATCCCTATAGACCATGCACGAAACCTCTGCATCATCCTCTACTCCTCCTTCTCCATGAACCGCCAGATCAACGCCATCACTTCCATCAGCTTCAACTGCCTGTGCATCCTCTGCAAGACCCTCTAATGGATCCCCCCCCGACTGCAGAAAGACTGTCACCCACGTTCTCATAACCAGCAGATTAGATTACGGCAACGCCTTATACGCCGGGATCAACAGAGGTCTACTACACAGACTCCAGACGATCTAGAATGCCGCCGCCAGACTCATCCTCGGGACTCCGCGCCAAGAACACATGACCCAACACCTGCGAGAACTCCACAGGCTCCCCGTTGAGAAGACGGTCACCTTCAAGCTCCTCACCCACGCCTACAAATCCCTCAACAACTTCGGACCCAAATACCTCAACGAGAGAGTCTCCTTCCATGTACCCAAAAGGAACCGCAGCTCCGCTGACCTTGCCCTGGCAGAAGTCCCCCACATCCGCAGAACTAGAACAGGCGGGAGACCCTTCTCCTACATCGCAGCCAAGACCCGGATGAGCACCCCATGCACATCAGATGATCCCAACCCTACGAACCTTCAGAAAGGATCTCATGACCTGGCCTCTTCGAGTGATCCGAGGTGGCGACTGATGTAAATGTACAGGAATTTATATATATGATCCGGAACTGCCCCCTCCCCTAGCGGCTTGAGACCCTCACAGGTGAGTAGTGTGCTCTACAAACCCTTGATTGATTGATTGAGTTTATTGGTAATAGAGGAATCATCTTGAACATCCGGTAGATGCAGATCTCAACATATTGCAGTTTTGAATCACTTTTATTTTATCTTCCACAATAGCATGCTGATGGTGGTTGAAGAGGATATGCGGAATAAATACATTTTGATATTGAATAAAGTCCAACTTGGAAGTCTTTATTAGATGAGAACCCAAATGAATCCTCTTTTCTCTTTGAGCTTTGGAGTCTTTTTTTATTTTTCATTCTGCTGTTGTAAGTGCGGTCCTTGAATCCCTTGAGGGACGCTTCTTTGATGTCATAGCTGCATTGCAATGTCTGGGGCACTAGGACCCTGTCGCTAAGAGAATTGTTGAGGGCAGGAGAGCAGCTCCCACATAAACGTGGAAATAAAAATGTATTTTCCACTAATATCCAGTTTCTGTCGTTATTGCACAAATAAGACACAGTAACTGGTGATGAGGTGCATGCAACACCCATCACAGCCTCTGCATGTCCTGCATCCCCACGACATCACAGCATCGGGAGCCCACCCCACTCATACTCCAAAGCTATGAGAGTATGGGAGCTCACCTCGCGCAAGGTGCCTACCTTCACTGTGCCACGCCTGCGAGAATTTATTCAGCTGAAAGAACCTGCCTGTCTGCATTGCTGCCATCACTCTCAAAGCAACCGTGGGAGCCCACCCCGCCTCTACTGAAGGAAGTGACTGACATGCGCCATTGGGTGTCCCCCAACAATTGGCACCCCACTTCCTGACATCGCTTCACCCTTTCCACACCTGGGTAAGCAGAGTGTCCTCATCTGCTGCCATTCTGACTGCTGGACATTTCGAGCTGCCTGCCTGCATTGAACGAAGTTCTGCAAGACCCTTCCTCCACTCAGCAACAGTTTTGAAGTCAGGCGGCTTGCCCAATGGGCTTTGCTGCTCTACCGGCAGCCATCATGAAGTCATGCACCCCTGCAAACTGCAGCCTGTACTAAAATTGTGGCCCCAATACATAATCTATGAACAGTACATGTTAGCTGCATGCCTGCCTTTGGCAACCTTCCATGATCTGGTGAACCAGTCCTACTTTGATTCTCAAAAAATAAATTAATGAATAAATAAAAATGAAATCTAAACAACAAAGAGGAGAAATGACAGTCACTAAGCAGCTTGAGCCATCCTCTTGCTTCAACTGCTGTGCACACTGGTGCATGTCAATGTAAGGGACTTTACTCTGCTAATAACCCCAGGTAGGTGAGAGTCCAGGCCGTCAGTGACCATCTCTGCTGCACATGTCACTGGGCATAAAGGGTCAGGCCTACTTCTTTACTTCATCCGGTGCACACAGTGGCACCACATCATCACATTGGTCTTACTCACCAGATTCATCACAAAATGCTCCACCCAGGTCGGCCATGCTCGGTGTCTCATTTATACGCAATCCGGAACCACTGAGTCTCACGTCTGGCGGTGGCATGGGTCCCCACTGGCAAGAATGGCTCGAGGACTTTAAAGACTTCATGAAGGGAGTCGTAGGTCACTGACTCAAATCAACAACTCATTGCCCTGCCAACTTGATCGGCAAAGATTTTTAACAAATCATCAAAGAATTGCCAGTAGCTTACACAACCTCCTATCACAACATACGGGAAGCACTTAATAGGCAGTTTCTTCACAAAAGAAACATTGATTAGGAATGAAACACTTTCAATCTAGCCTCCCAGGAAAAGGACAAATCTACGGGGGAATTCATTGCGCGTCTTAAACGCCGAGAATCTTACTGTGAGTACGATAACTTACTAGGATGCCCTCCACCTGCTAATCATAGAAGGTTGCCAATCAGAATCACTACCTCTACATTTCTTGAAGAAAAGTTACTCGCTGAATGAAATGGAAGAATTGACCAGAGTCAAACATCAGGCAGAATAACATGCAAAAAAAATGGAGGCAGAAAAGGTAGAAAACCATGAACAGGCATGCCGACTCCAAGCGCACCAGAAAGACCGACGCCCCAGATCTACGCTCGTCATCGCAGCCCTAAACAAAGCGGAAACACTAGAGAGCAACAGCTAGAATGTTATCGCTGTGAACAAGAATACCCCATGTGGGGTCCTGCCCTTCCATGGGGCAAAGATGTAGACATTGTGGAAAGGGCAATCTATTTTGAAAACGTGTGTACAGGAGCTCAAAAGGATCTGTAGAAATCCTCTAGGGAATCCAGGTCACGCCATCATATGAAAGCAGTATGCACCAGACGTGAACACTGTACCAGCTCGTCAAGATCGAGCATATGATCACATTCTACATACAGGTCTCTATGTCTCGTGAGTCAAGATCTCTCACCACGATATCTCAAGACAGTGATGAATATGCCTGCTTGGTGGCTGATCCTGACAGACTAAAGAAATGTCTGAGGCTCAGGGGTGGTTCCTCCGCTAGGGCAGAGGAGCGTCGCCCCACTGCTTTCTCGCAGTGTGAGAAGCAGAAACATAAAATGGTAATAACTGCCATTTTATGTTTCTGCTTCTCGCATTGCGGGAAAGAGGAACAGAAGGGTTTGGTCGCGGGTGGGCGGGGCTGCTCTGAGAGCAGGGATGGGCAGTGGAGGATTGGTGTGCCCACTCCTAAGTGCACATAACTGGTTTGGTCGGCCCTCTGGCACTCTGACCTTCTCCATGCAGGCTGAAATGCAGCCTACATAGAGAACATGGCTGGGCCATTAGCCCCTGGCTGGGTGTAGACCCAACCAATCACAGTGCTGCCTGCAGCTCTGTGATTGGCTTAGTGGTGGGAGCCTGGCTGCCTGCTTCCTATTCCTGCTGGAGGCAGGAGAGGAGCAGAGATGACACGGGACCCGGCCTGCAGGAAGGTAAGTTGAATTTATTATTACATTATACCCCCCGCACGACCCCCTCCCCATGTCACAACCCACCCGCGAGTCATGCTGGCCATGACTGCTGAGACTGCATATTCAAATGAAGAGCCACCTGACAAAATGTGTACTAGATAAGGGAGCATCCCTCAATCCCATATGTGTCACAGAGTACAACATAATGAACCCAAAACCTAAGTCTTATAAATCAGCTGTCTAGGTATATACCTTGATGTACAAAAAACCATGCCTGGGGACATTTCAAACATCTCTTACATAGAAGGACAGAACAGTGCAAGCTCACATACCTGTCATTGATGTGCCTGAAGCAGCAGACTGTCTTCTCAGTCTAGCCACTGCAAAACTCCTGAAACTGGTTGAATTACTGTATTGGGTGGTTGATGAACCAGACATTAAGATTAAGCTCCCAAAATTGTTCTTAGGACTTGGAAAAAGGCTCACTTTAAGGTCCATTTACACATCACACGGGGGAGAGTCATTTCGGTCCTTTTGGTGACTAGCAGCTAAACTGTGGAACTCTCTGCCTACTCAGATTTGTAGTCTGGATAGCCTGCTGTCCTTTCAAAGGGCCACCAAAACCTAACTGTTTCCCGTGGTTTAGTCCCCAGCCTCTTCATTGACACTTCTACCAGCACTGGGACGTCTCTTCGCTGAGGCAGCTGAGCGTTATATAAAAAGAATTAACATAACATAACATCAATGAACAAGTGCCACCTGTTGCGCAACATCACTGGAAAGTGCCATTCCATTTTCAAAAAGATGTGGAGGATAAACTATGAGATTTACTTAGAGCAGATATCATCGAGAGATCGATAGGATCAACCCCCTGGGTGTCCCCAGTAGTTAAGTGTGTCTATGACTTGAGGGCACCAAACACTGCAATTGAACGAGTGAGGCACCTGTGACCACATACTAGGGATATGATCACCTTATTGAATGAGGTAAAATGGTTTATCTAAATTGGACCTCAACAAGGGCTATCATCAGCTCGAACTCCAAAAGAGTTCACGCTATATCATTACATTTTCAACTCATCAAGGCCTTGTTAGATACTAACGTCTCAGCCTTGGCATTTCATCAGCCTCTGAAATATTTCAAGAAGCTGTGAGAAGAGTCTGTTGAGCCGCTTTGTCTTTCTTAAGGCAAATGGACTGGTTTAATCGATGCTTGAGGGGTGATGTGTCGATCTTCTCCACGCATTGGTGGTGATGCATTGGTTCCAAAGTGGCAGTTCCAGGTGTGATGGGGCGGTTCTTAGTGCTATGCACCGAGTCTACTCCTGCAGCAGGGTTGAAGCACTGGTTCTGGTACACGCAGACGGGAAACACATCAATTTCTCTGGTACAAGTATCTTGGTCCACTTCCAGTGATCCAGGCACTGGAGAAGGAGTAGAGACGTTGATATCCGTGAGTCTCAAGCAATAGGAGGCAAGCCAATAAGCCCTTGAAGATCACTTTGGTGCAAGGCAGAGTTCACCTCTCCTCAGCAGGGTCAGAGAGCAGCAGGCAGAAGGACAGCACAAGAGAAAATCAGGCCTTCCAGGTCAGCAGCCCAGCAGCGTGTCAGTCCTTGATGCAGCACAGCAGTTCTTCTGACAGAGTCCACTTGCAGGTCCAGAAGGGTCTGATTTAGTGGGGCCAGAGCCCTAGTACTTACACCGAATTGTGCCTTTGAAGTAGGGGTGACTTCAAAGAAGGGTATTTGAAGTGCACAGAATGCCTTTCTTCGCAGCCTTGGCTCCAGACTATCAGTAGGATGTAATCAGCCCTTTGTGACGGTACAGGACACTACCTATTCACGTGCAACTGTCAGCTCCTCCCTTCCTTCCTGCCAGGAAGGGCTACCAGAATGCAGATGAGTGCTCAGACACATCTTCACTTCCTGTGCTTGTGGTTGTCTAGAGGGAATGCACAAAGTGTAGCTATCACCCACATCAGAAGTGTATTGGAGTCAGGCTGCAGACACACAGAGCAGTAAGATCAGAGAAATGCCCACTTTCTAAAAGTATTTACAACAAGGGGTGGTGAGGGACAGAGTCTCTGAATTAAACAGAATACTCTCACCCAGTCAAGAGATCAGGGCTAGATCCAACACCGTTTTTTAGCTCACTGCACCATCCCAGTTTCAGAACCTGGCTGTATGCAAATTAGTCTGTTCCTGTCCCAGTGCATGATGGGAACAGGGCAAACCAAACTACAAAAGCCAATTCTTACACTGGGAAGGAAACAAGCTACCGGGGACCGGTTTCTGGCATTTCAGCCTCTTCGGCCCGGCTTGCTTGAATCCTGATGGTGCAATGAGCAAGGGACTCACATCTGAGTATACCCTTCCACGCTTAGGGTGGACAAAAATATTTACAACAAGGGGTGGTGAGGGACAGAGTCTCTGAATTAAACAGAATACTCTCACCCAGTCAAGAGATCAGGGCTAGATCCAACACCGTTTTTTAGCTCACTGCACCATCCCAGTTTCAGAACCTGGCTGTATGCAAATTAGTCTGTTCCTGTCCCAGTGCATGATGGGAACAGGGCAAACCAAACTACAAAAGCCAATTCTTACACTGGGAAGGAAACAAGCTACCGGGGACCGGTTTCTGGCATTTCAGCCTCTTCGGCCCGGCTTGCTTGAATCCTGATGGTGCAATGAGCAAGGGACTCACATCTGAGTATACCCTTCCACGCTTAGGGTGGACAAAAATATTTACAACAAGGGGTGGTGAGGGACAGAGTCTCTGAATTAAACAGAATACTCTCACCCAGTCAAGAGATCAGGGCTAGATCCAACACCGTTTTTTAGCTCACTGCACCATCCCAGTTTCAGAACCTGGCTGTATGCAAATTAGTCTGTTCCTGTCCCAGTGCATGATGGGAACAGGGCAAACCAAACTACAAAAGCCAATTCTTACACTGGGAAGGAAACAAGCTACCGGGGACCGGTTTCTGGCATTTCAGCCTCTTCGGCCCGGCTTGCTTGAATCCTGATGGTGCAATGAGCAAGGGACTCACATCTGAGTATACCCTTCCACGCTTAGGGTGGACAAAAATATTTACAACAAGGGGTGGTGAGGGACAGAGTCTCTGAATTAAACAGAATACTCTCACCCAGTCAAGAGATCAGGGCTAGATCCAACACCGTTTTTTAGCTCACTGCACCATCCCAGTTTCAGAACCTGGCTGTATGCAAATTAGTCTGTTCCTGTCCCAGTGCATGATGGGAACAGGGCAAACCAAACTACAAAAGCCAATTCTTACACTGGGAAGGAAACAAGCTACCGGGGACCGGTTTCTGGCATTTCAGCCTCTTCGGCCCGGCTTGCTTGAATCCTGATGGTGCAATGAGCAAGGGACTCACATCTGAGTATACCCTTCCACGCTTAGGGTGGACAAAAATATTTACAACAAGGGGTGGTGAGGGACAGAGTCTCTGAATTAAACAGAATACTCTCACCCAGTCAAGAGATCAGGGCTAGATCCAACACCGTTTTTTAGCTCACTGCACCATCCCAGTTTCAGAACCTGGCTGTATGCAAATTAGTCTGTTCCTGTCCCAGTGCATGATGGGAACAGGGCAAACCAAACTACAAAAGCCAATTCTTACACTGGGAAGGAAACAAGCTACCGGGGACCGGTTTCTGGCATTTCAGCCTCTTCGGCCCGGCTTGCTTGAATCCTGATGGTGCAATGAGCAAGGGACTCACATCTGAGTATACCCTTCCACGCTTAGGGTGGACAAAAATATTTACAACAAGGGGTGGTGAGGGACAGAGTCTCTGAATTAAACAGAATACTCTCACCCAGTCAAGAGATCAGGGCTAGATCCAACACCGTTTTTTAGCTCACTGCACCATCCCAGTTTCAGAACCTGGCTGTATGCAAATTAGTCTGTTCCTGTCCCAGTGCATGATGGGAACAGGGCAAACCAAACTACAAAAGCCAATTCTTACACTGGGAAGGAAACAAGCTACCGGGGACCGGTTTCTGGCATTTCAGCCTCTTCGGCCCGGCTTGCTTGAATCCTGATGGTGCAATGAGCAAGGGACTCACATCTGAGTATACCCTTCCACGCTTAGGGTGGACAAAAATATTTACAACAAGGGGTGGTGAGGGACAGAGTCTCTGAATTAAACAGAATACTCTCACCCAGTCAAGAGATCAGGGCTAGATCCAACACCGTTTTTTAGCTCACTGCACCATCCCAGTTTCAGAACCTGGCTGTATGCAAATTAGTCTGTTCCTGTCCCAGTGCATGATGGGAACAGGGCAAACCAAACTACAAAAGCCAATTCTTACACTGGGAAGGAAACAAGCTACCGGGGACCGGTTTCTGGCATTTCAGCCTCTTCGGCCCGGCTTGCTTGAATCCTGATGGTGCAATGAGCAAGGGACTCACATCTGAGTATACCCTTCCACGCTTAGGGTGGACAAAAATATTTACAACAAGGGGTGGTGAGGGACAGAGTCTCTGAATTAAACAGAATACTCTCACCCAGTCAAGAGATCAGGGCTAGATCCAACACCGTTTTTTAGCTCACTGCACCATCCCAGTTTCAGAACCTGGCTGTATGCAAATTAGTCTGTTCCTGTCCCAGTGCATGATGGGAACAGGGCAAACCAAACTACAAAAGCCAATTCTTACACTGGGAAGGAAACAAGCTACCGGGGACCGGTTTCTGGCATTTCAGCCTCTTCGGCCCGGCTTGCTTGAATCCTGATGGTGCAATGAGCAAGGGACTCACATCTGAGTATACCCTTCCACGCTTAGGGTGGACAAAAATATTTACAACAAGGGGTGGTGAGGGACAGAGTCTCTGAATTAAACAGAATACTCTCACCCAGTCAAGAGATCAGGGCTAGATCCAACACCGTTTTTTAGCTCACTGCACCATCCCAGTTTCAGAACCTGGCTGTATGCAAATTAGTCTGTTCCTGTCCCAGTGCATGATGGGAACAGGGCAAACCAAACTACAAAAGCCAATTCTTACACTGGGAAGGAAACAAGCTACCGGGGACCGGTTTCTGGCATTTCAGCCTCTTCGGCCCGGCTTGCTTGAATCCTGATGGTGCAATGAGCAAGGGACTCACATCTGAGTATACCCTTCCACGCTTAGGGTGGACAAAAATATTTACAACAAGGGGTGGTGAGGGACAGAGTCTCTGAATTAAACAGAATACTCTCACCCAGTCAAGAGATCAGGGCTAGATCCAACACCGTTTTTTAGCTCACTGCACCATCCCAGTTTCAGAACCTGGCTGTATGCAAATTAGTCTGTTCCTGTCCCAGTGCATGATGGGAACAGGGCAAACCAAACTACAAAAGCCAATTCTTACACTGGGAAGGAAACAAGCTACCGGGGACCGGTTTCTGGCATTTCAGCCTCTTCGGCCCGGCTTGCTTGAATCCTGATGGTGCAATGAGCAAGGGACTCACATCTGAGTATACCCTTCCACGCTTAGGGTGGACAAAAATATTTACAACAAGGGGTGGTGAGGGACAGAGTCTCTGAATTAAACAGAATACTCTCACCCAGTCAAGAGATCAGGGCTAGATCCAACACCGTTTTTTAGCTCACTGCACCATCCCAGTTTCAGAACCTGGCTGTATGCAAATTAGTCTGTTCCTGTCCCAGTGCATGATGGGAACAGGGCAAACCAAACTACAAAAGCCCTGATCTTTGGACTGGGTAAGAGTGGTCTGTTTAACTCAGACACTCTGTTCATCACCACCCCCTTTTTGTAAATCACTTTCTAAAAGTGGCATTTCTAAAATAATAATGTTTAACCCCTTCTCTGCTTATGACGAACTCAGCTCGTCATGCAGTACACAGCTGAGCTCGTCATGAAAAATGCAGATCTGGACCCTTCAGCACCGGAGGGGAAAAACCATAGCAGCCAAGGTGTTGAATCCACCTTTAGCAGTAACGAAAATTTATCATTACCATTCCCAAGATCTAAAACATGACAAAGGTACTCCTTTCCAATCAGGAATTTCAACTTAAAGGTATATTAAGGAATTCCCAATGTTAACCTATGAGAGGAGTAGGCCTCAAATGTTGGTGTTTGTCACTACCAGGACAGGCAAAACTTAAATGTATTTATTTATTTATTCATGAGTTTTATATAGCGCTAGCCAGACCTGAAGGTATCGGAGCACTTTACAGTATAAATAACTCGTAGGATACATTAAGCAAATGAGTATATACAATGTCCCAAGAAGCCTTGCATAATATCGACGTGGAGTGCAAAATGTCACTCGTAAAGTAAGTTATCACAGTAGAATGTACAGGGAACACATGGCAGTTATCGCTTAGGTAGTCGTAGAGAGCCCAGTGACTCACGGAGGGGTTCGACCACCAATGAGGGGGGGGGGGGTCGGGAGGCAGTCATGCAGAAAGTGAGGTAGAGGTCATTGATGACAAAGTGTCCATGTGCTACTATGGTTAGTCTTCCGTTAAAGGTACATGTCCTGCCTTTTACCCTGCCCTATGGGCTACCTGGGTCCTACCTTAGACGTGATGTATGTGTAATAAAAGGGGAGCTTAATGCTTGTCAAAGGGTTTTAAATGCCAAGTAGAAGTGGCAATAAACTGTACACACAGGCCCTGCAGTGGCAGGCCTGAGACAGGTTTGGAAGGCTACATGTGTGGGTGGCACTATCAGTGCTGCAGGCCCACTGGCTGCATTTAATTTACAGGCCTAAGGTATATGCTATACCATTTTACAAGGGACTTATAAGTAAATGAAATACATTTGTCAATTGTGTATACATCAATTTTACCATGTTTAGGGGAGAATCACATGCACTGGTTATCAGTGGTAAAGTGCTCAGAGTCCTACGGTCAACAGAAAGAATCAGCAGAAAGCAGGCAAAAAGGTTGGGGAAGACCACCCTAGGGATGACTGATCTAACAACCTCCTTCAGTTATCAATGGTAGTACTGCTCAAATTTCACACAAGAAAAGCTCAAACACACCTTATGAAGATCCTCATCACTCCATATGGATGGAAAGAATGTTTAATCCTTGGTCATGAAATAATCATCACAAAGCCACTTTCTTTTCTCGTTTATTCATTAGGTTGGTCATTAGCTCAAAATGAGTACCTTTTAGTAAATCATTAAATTTGAGAATTATCAATATTTTCCCTTAGAGATGCAAGTTAATGAATGAAAGCTGGGCTGGTCATATCTATATTGGTAATGTAATGTAAAAATAACATGACTCTGGCGTGTCCAATGTCCTCTTCCTCTAACTTTCTAAGAGTTTTAACACTCTGTGGGATTCAGGAATTTTGTTCTGTCTTTGTTTTGAAAATGTGAAACCAAATGGCTAGTGTGTTCTGATGCTTTAAATAAGTAAACAAATCTCAACCACACTTGATTTCGCATCAAAATGAGAAGAAATGAAAATCTCAGATGACAGCTATCCAGAAAAAATGAATGATTTCTGATGAAGATTGATTCAACCTACCTCATTTATATTGTAAAAACATGCTTATCGTAGGGTTTCTTGAAAGGTGGTACAATAAGAAAAGTAAATTAGTAAGTAAGCCTGTGAAAATGTGGTCTTTACGTGGATATTGGGATGCAGAACAAGAGACCTGAGATGAAAGGTGCAGCTTCTGGCTGGGGAAGGAGAGTTATAAGGAGAGTAACAGAAAGTTCATGTCAGGGGCTGGTGCATACATGCCAACATTTTCAAACTGAGAGATTTTGCTAAAACAATCAGGAAACGTATTTTCCCTTTGGCATTTATTGCAGTTAAGACTATTTTAGGCAGGAGACACCTACAAAAACTTTTTTTAATGCTGGTATTAGTTACCATATATATTTTTGAACATATAGCACAGTCATAAAATGTGATAACCTAAAGTAAAACTACAGAAAACACCACACAAGACAGAAAAAAAACTATGAAAACAAAAGTTAGGCTTGTGCAAATGACTTGAGAGTTAACTCAAATAAAAATAAATCAGTGTATCTGGTGCATAATTATTAGGGTGGGCGTAACTCACATAATTCCTTGTAGCATAATCATGTAGAATTCCATAAGAATTCTACGAGATTACGCTTAAATTATGCGAGAAGAGTAATGCTGCGTTTAGCTTGAGTTATTAGTGCAAAAATGCCCTTTCACATTCAAAATGGACTTGAGCATGCATTTTGCACTAAGAAGCAACACTAAATGCAGAAGAACACGATGAGCAAGAATGAGCGCTGAGTTGTGCTTGCAAAATGTGCTCTTGGGGTAGGATTTTTCCCCCAGGTTACTCCTATTTAAGAGAACAGGAATTACTGAAATTACTCCGATTACTCAGGCATAATCAAACTTCTTCTCAGGTCTAATAATAACCCAAATAATAATTACAACAATGGAGTGTAGCAAATGGGGGCTATTTAAGTTTGAAACTGGAAAATGAACTAGAAATTAGCTTAAACGTGATTTATTTAGGCAAATAGGAAAGTCTAAAGTAGGTTTTGTTAAAGGAGTCGATTGAGTAGAAAATTACCAGATTCCTCTAAGCTCCTGGTTCCACTGCCACGGCTCAGGGCCAGCAAAGAGGGTGGCGGTGATTGGAAAGTTTGAGTCTAACTGTCGTTTAGAGAGTATCCATTTGAAGATGGTCACTAAACAGAGACTCCATTCCAAGATGGCCACCAAACTTCAACACCATTCTAGTTTGTTCCTTATTGAAACTCCTTACCTTTTCGATCAGATGGTTTCAGTCCTAACCGTATATAAATAACCTCTGATCACAATACCAGTATGTCACATCTTCTCTGGAATGCTTCTGCTGTTCAAGACTTTGCTCCAGTTCCTGCTTACCCCAGCTCTGTTACAGACATAACAGCTTAAGATCTGCTCCAGTCCTGGTCTGGTTCGAACTCTGCTCTATGCTTGTCAGCTTCGGCTTTGCTCCAGTTCTCGTCTTACTGCAGTTCTGCCCCAGTTCTGATCTTATGTTAGGCCTTCTGCAGGCGTGGTCTTATGCCATTGCTGTCCCAGGTCTACTTACTCCAGCTCCACTATCGACCTGCCTGTTCCAGCCCACTTCCAGTCTTGGTCCTACTTCAACTTTGCTCCAGTCCGGGTCTTGCTCCAGCTTTGCCCCAGGCTTGGTAGCTCTGGCTCTGCTCCAGTCCTGGTCTTACTCCAACTTTGCTTCAGGCTTGCCATTTCCAGCCAGCTTACCTACAGTCTTGGCCTTACTTCAGCTCTGCACCAGTCCTGATCTTGCTCCATTTTTGCTCCTGGTCTATGATCTCTAGCTGTGCCCCAGTCTGTCTCTGCCCCAGTCTTGGCTTTTCTCCTGCTCCGATCCAGGCCTGCCACATCCAGCTCCACTCAAGTCCTGGCCTTCCAAGGTCCGAAATGGCAGCCTTGCATGAGTTGTCCCTCTACTAGAGCCTCATGCTAGGCAGCTGGTAAGGCCTCAGCTCAGTCAATGCTGGCCAAAAGGAGAGCTTGGGGAGCAGCTGATCCCCAAGAGTGAACAACAGTGAAATGGCACTGCTGCAGGCAGGAACACCCTCTTTCTGAGCGAGCTGTGGCGAGCAGCAGGAGAGAACAAAAGACACCACATGAGGCAACAGCCATGCACTTACCCGGTATATATCTACATAATACTACAACGTCTCTATGTAAAGAAGGAAATGGAGAGAGTGGGGTTGGCCCCTTCAAAATCCCATAGTTTTGCAATAGCTGTAGCCATTATAGAACAGTGTCCCCTCTTATTGTGAATGGAATCTGCAATATGAGGGCGTTTTGTAACTGTAAATAAAATATCAGCGATTAATGCAGTAGCACCCAATGTAGATCAATGTATGGGTTGTCAGGGAGCTATTCAAGCGTCCATCTGATGACTAAGTGGAGGCACACCAAAGAGGCTGTCAGTATATCCATGGTAATGGAGATGATCTGGATGGAAATTAGAGCACAAGAGGACAAAGCACACAGCTGGATTGCCCTTGTGCAGACTCCAGATTACCCCACAGGCAGCAGGAACCAGGAGAGGAAGAAAATACATCATATGTAAGATAAAAAAAAACCAAGGAGGGGTTGTAGCTGAGATGAGTGGAGATCCTGTGCAGAACCAGAGGAAGTGGTCCAAAGGTGAAAGTGTGAAAGTAAAGTTGGGGTGAAGAAATGATCAATGGAAACTAAGGTGAGGCACCACTCTGAGTGCTGTTGAGGACAGGGTACTTTAGGAAGACTGGATATTGCAGAAAGTAACACAACTCTCAGAAGAATGACAGTTGTAGGAAAGGAGATACACTTTGTAATTTGCCACTTACTCGACAGAAGACAGCTAGGGAGGATTGCTAAGAAAAATGAATTGTTTCTACAAGGACGGGTACAATACATGGAAATTCTACATATGTTGAGTTGGGTGCGTAAATGGCAGAGAGTACATATGATGTTGAGACAGTAGGAGGTGATGCAAACTACAGCTCCAAGCGAACCAACCATAGAAACCAAAATGTTTATGAAGTAGATAGTAACATATTGACTGTCTTCAATGAAGGATTTTCTATTTAATGTAGCACCGTGTAATGGCTCAACTAAGGGTATAGATTGTGCGATGTTTCTCACTTTCATATTCACAATAATAGATTACAAAAGAAGGCATAACGGAAGAGTAAGAGAATTAAGAGTTTGGTTTTAAGGTCTATTGGTAAGACTAAAATGGATTAAAATTCATGATCAAACCTGATGTTGGAGAGGACCTAACAGCACTAAACACATGTTTATGTGGAGTGATGAGACCTTATCTATACTCTCTTCAGACTAGTCAGTTGCCACCCTATTTGCACAAGATTCACATCTAACGCATTAGACCCCCATTGGAAAAGTTGGTAGAAATACCTCTAAGATCATTTTGCATCTGAATTTACTAATACCACTGTTTTGTAGTTCTACCAATACCAAGGGTGCCATAAGTCTATTAATTAAGCAGGTATATTTATTATGGGGTGCAGAATGAGCATGTATTCCCAATTGTCCTCTATGGATGGGACATTGGGAATCAATGTTAGTACAATTGACATGCCATTCCTGAATTCTGGGCCACTTTGTGATTACACATTCTTGGTTTGAACTGGTGAAAATGTCCATAAAATCACCCATAGTAATGTCTTGTGCAGTAATGCTGCATAAAATATTATAAGCTTCATAACACTAATTTGAGTGGGAACTACTGTTTCTGCCCAAATCAGGATTAAAATGCCAACTCAAATGTGGGTCTAAATGTCTAACTGCTAAGGGCAGAAGCTTCCTTCAAAGCAATGCCTTCCCCACCACACAGAAACCTGCATTCCATCTTCTACAAGCCTCTCTCTGTTCTCACTTCAAGAACTGTGGAATTCTCTACCTGAGACTTAAAACTGTAAAACCAACTTCTACTTAATATTATCCCCCCACCCTTGCTCTTAGATAATACTACAGGAACAACCAGAGCTGAACCATTGGTGCTGCCATGCATGGAATACTGAGGGATATTTAAGCCTAACTCAAAAAGGTTTGCAGTTGATAGCTGGGAGCTGACAAAGAGTGAGCTGAGAAAGAACCAGTGTACAGACTAGAACTAGCTGTGACCA
This sequence comes from Lissotriton vulgaris, assembly GCF_964263255.1. NCBI lineage: Eukaryota > Metazoa > Chordata > Amphibia > Caudata > Salamandridae > Lissotriton > Lissotriton vulgaris. The sequence goes on along the minus strand of NC_141691.1, from coordinate 1,719,979,609 downwards.
GTGAGAGAGCGCCATGTTACTTTGAAAAATTGTAGGGGTACATTTATAATCCCGAGTAGTCAGCAACCACATACTTAGAGGGCTTTTACTAATCAATCAATCAATCAATCACAGGCATTAATATAGCGCACTACTTACCCGGAGGGTCTCAAGGCGCTGGGAGGGGGGGGAGGGGGGGGGGGAGTGCTGCTACTGCTCGAATAGCCAGGTCTTGAGCTTCTTCCTGAAGGAGAGATGGTCTTGGGTCAGGCGCAGGTCGGTCGGTAAGGAGTTCCAGGTCTTGGCGGCCAGGTAGGAGAAGGATCTTCCTCCTGATGTCTTTCTTCGGATGTGGGGGACGGCGGCGAGGGCATGGCTGGCTGATCGGAGATGTCGTTTGGGAGCGTAGAAGTTGATGCGGTTGTTGAGGTAGCTCGGGCCTTGATCGTGTAGGGCTTTGTGTGCGTGGGTGAGGAGGCGGAAGGTGATTCTTTTGTTGACGGGGAGCCAGTGCAGGTCTCTCAGATATCCGGAGATGTGGCTGTGTCGTGGGATGTCGAGGATGAGTCTGGCTGAGGCGTTCTGGATCCGCTGGAGTCTCTTCTGGAGCTTGGCGGTGGTTCCGGCGTAGAGGGCGTTGCCGTAGTCCAGTCGGCTGGTGACGAGGGCCTGGGTGACCGTCTTCCTGGTCTCGGTGGGGATCCACCGGAAGATCTTCCGTAGCATGCGCAGGATGTTGAAGCATGAAGAGGAGACGGCGTTGACTTGTCTGGTCATGGTGAGGGAGGAGTCCAAGATGAAGCCCAGGTTGCGTGCGTGGTCTGTCGGTTTGGGTGCGCTGCCCAGGGCGGGGGGCCACCAGGAGTCGTCCCAGGTGGAGGGCGAGGAGCCCAGGATGAGGACTTCCGTCTTGTCTGAGTTCAGTTTCAGGCGGCTGGTCGTCATCCACTCGGCTACGTCTTTCATCCCTTCGTGAAGGTTGGCTCTGGCGGCGGTGGGGTCGTTGGTCAGGGAGAGGATCAGCTGGGTGTCGTCGGCGTAGGAGATGATGTTGAGGTTGTGTTGGCGTGCGATGGCCGCGAGGGGGCTCATGTAGACGTTAAAGAGGGTGGGGCTCAGCGAGGATCCTTGGATCCTTGAGGGACGCCGCAGATGACTTTGGTGGCCTCTGACTTGTACGGTGGTAGGCGGACTCTCTGTGTTCTTCCGTCGAGGAAGGAGATGATCCATTCCAGCGCCTTCTCCTGGATTCCGACATTGCTGAGGCGCTGCACTAGGGTGCGGTGGCAGACAGTGTTGAATGCCGCGGAGAGGTCTAGGAGGATGAGGGCCGCTGTTTCTCCGTTGTCCATCAGGGCTCGGATGTCATCGGTGGCAGCGATGAGGGCGGTCTCGGTGCTGTGGTTGGCTCGGAAGCCAGACTGTGAGGGGTCGAGGGATCCATTTGTCTCGGGGAAGGCGGCCAGCTGCTTGTTGACGGTCTTCTCAATGACTTCGGCGGGGAACGGGAGGAGCGAGATGGGGCAGTAATTCTTGAGTTCGGTGGGGTCCGCTGTGGGTTTCTTGAGTAGGGCGCTGAGTTCGGCGTGCTTCCAGCTCTCAGGGAAGGTGGCGGTGTCGAAGGAGGTGTTGATGATGTCTCACAGGTGGGGTGCGATGGCTGCGTCGGCCTTGTTGAAGACGTGGTGAGGGCAGGGGTCGGTCGGAGATCCGGAATGGATGGAGTTCATCAAGCGGATGGTGTCTTCGGTGCTGATCGGAGTCCAGGCGCGGAGGGTGGTGGTGGGGGGCAGTGGTTTGGTTGTGGCGTGCGTCGGTTGAGTGCTGAAGCTGTTGTGTATGTCCGCGATCTTGTTGTGGAAGTAGGAGGCGAGGGAGTTGCAGAGGTCTTGCGATGGGGTGATGTCGTTGTTTCCGGCGTTGGGGTTGGAGAGCTCTTTCACGATGTTGAAGAGTTCCTTGCAATTGTGTGCGTTGTTGTCTAGCCGGTCCTTGAATGCAGTTTTCTTAGTGGCGCGGATCAGTTGGTGGTGCTTCCGGGTGGCAAGCTTGAGGGCGGTCATGTTATCCGGTGTTGGTTCCCTTCTCCAGGCTTTCTCGAGGGCTCGGCAATTCTTCTTGGAGCTCTTGAGTTTGTTGGTGAACCATGGGGCCTTCTTGCTGCCGGGTCTGCTAGGCGGGGTCCTCAGTGGGGCGAGTTCGTCCGCGCTGTTGCAGATCCACTTCGTGAGGTTGTCGGCGGCCTGGCTGGGGTTCGCTGAGCTGGCGGGGGGGTGCTGGCTCAGGGAAGCGGCGAGCTGGTCGGCTGTGATCTTGTTCCAGCTTCTTTGAGCAATTGGTTGCTGGTGGTGGTGGGTCGTCATTCTTCTGAAGGTGAAGTGGACGCAGCTGTGGTCCGTCCAGTGGAGTCCGGTGGCGTGGCTGAAGGCGATGTCTTTGCTGGATGAGAAGATGGCGTCGAGTGTGTGTCCGGCGAGGTGGGTGGGGGTGGATACCAGCTGCTTGAGTCCGAGGTTGGCGAGGTTGTCGAGCAGGGTGGTGGTATTGCAGTCGTTGTTGTTCTCCAGATGGAAGTTGAGGTCCCCCAGGAGGATGTAGTCAGCAGAGGGGAGGGCATGCGGGCTGACGAAGTCGGCGATGTCCTCGCTGAATTGTGTGCGTGGTCCCGGGGGTCGGTAGATCAGGGTGCCTCTGAGGGTGGTCTTCGGGTTGGTGCAGATCTGGAAGTGTAGGTGTTCGGCGGTTTTCAGGGTGTCGTCGGTGTTGGTCGTGATGTGGATGGTGTCCCTGTGGATGATGGCGATGCCTCCTCCAGTCTGTTTGACGCGGGTGATCTTGTAGCCCTCTGGGATGGCGATGGCAATGTCGGGCGCTGAGGAGTCGTTCATCCATGTTTCCGTGAGGAAGGCGACGTCAGGGGCTGTAGTGTCGAGGAGGTTCCAGAGTTCGATGGCGTGCCTGTGGACGGAGCGGGTGTTGAGCAGGTTGCACTTGAGGTGGTTGCTGCTGGTGTTCGGCTTGGCTGGTGCTGGTGCGGGGCAGGTCCGGATGCAGGTGAACTTGCAGGCGTGGCAGCTGAAGGGTCCGTGGGTGTGCTTCGGAGTGGCTCGGTAGCATCCAGGGTTCCCGCCGGTGTTGAGTGCGATGAGTGTTGCGGCGTCGTAGGTCCGGCGGGTCGTCTTCCGTCGGTGGGGGCCAGGGGTCCTGGCACTGGGCGCGGTCCAGGCGCGGACGGGCGCAGACGGGCTTACCTTTGGCGCGCCTTCGGCGCACAATTTGCGCGCCCGCTGCGCGTGACCGCTGCGCGTTCGCACGGTCGCCATATATGGCGAAGTGCGAGGGGGGCGGAGCAGCTGGGAGGCGGGAGCGGGGAGGGTACAGAAGAGAAAGGGGCGTGGTAAGCGGGGTGGCGGGAAGCGGGGAGCGGGTAGGGGAGGGACGGGGAAAACAGGCAAACGGGCAAACAGGCAGAAAAAACAATATTACATCCACAATAAGTACAATCAACAGAGGGGCACACGTCAAGAAAGCGGGGAACAGGAGTCTGCAGGACAGGCGAGCTCTGCGCTACACGGAGACCACGCCGCTCGGTGGCAGGGGGCGTGGTCGCACGGCGGCGGTCGGGGCAGCGAGGAAAACAGGCGGGAGGCACACGCAGCAGCTGGTGGCCGTGCGGCGCGGGGGTGTCCTAAGCTAGGTCACACTCACCTGCGCCGCACGGTCGCCATATATGGCCAAGTGCGAGGGGGGCGGAGCAGCTGGGAGGCGGGAGCGGGGAGGGTACAGAAGAGAAAGGGGCGTGGTAAGCGGGGTGGCGGGAAGCGGGGAGCGGGTAGGGGAGAGACGGGGGAAAACAGGCAAACGGGCAAACAGGCAGAAAAAACAATATTACATCCACAATAAGCACAATCAACAGAGGGGCACACGTCAAGAAAGCGGGGAACAGGAGTCTGCAGGACAGGCGAGCTCTGCGCTACACGGAGACCACGCCGCTCGGTGGCAGGGGGCGTGGTCGCATGGCGGCGGTCGGGGCAGCGAGGAAAACAGGCGGGAGGCACACGCAGCAGCTGGTGGCCGTGCGGCGCGGGGGGTGTCCTAAGCTAGGTCACACTCACCTGCGCCGCACGGTCGCCATATATAGCCAAGTGCGAGGGGGCGGAGCAGCTGGGAGGCGGGGAGGGTACAGAAGAGAAAGGGGCGTGGTAAGCGGGGTGGCGGGAAGCGGGGAGCCGGTAGGGGAGAGACGGGGGAAAACAGGCAAACAGGCAAACAGGCAGAAAAAACAATATTACATCCACAATAAGTACAATCAACAGAGGTGCACACGTCAAGAAAGCGGGGAACAGGAGTCTGCAGGACAGGCGAGCTCTGCGCTACACGGAGACCACGCCGCTCGGTGGCAGGGGGCGTGGTCGCACGGCGGCGGTCGGGGCAGCGAGGAAAACAGGCGGGAGGCACACGCAGCAGCTGGTGGCCGTGCGGCGCGGGGGGTGTCCTAAGCTAGGTCACACTCACCTACGCCACACGGTCGCCATATATGGCCAAGTGCGAGGGGGGCGGAGCAGCTGGGAGGCGGGAGCGGGGAGGGTACAGAAGAGAAAGGGGCGTGGTAAGCGGGGTGGCGGGAAGCGGGGAGCGGGTAGGGGAGAGACGGGGGAAAACAGGCAAACAGGCAAACAGGCAGAAAAAACAATATTACATCCACAATAAGTACAATCAACAGAGGTGCACACGTCAAGAAAGCGGGGAACAGGAGTCTGCAGGACAGGCGAGCTCTGCGCTACACGGAGACCACGCCGCTCGGTGGCAGGGGGCGTGGTCGCACGGCGGCGGTCGGGGCAGCGAGGAAAACAGGCGGGAGGCACACGCAGCAGCTGGTGGCCGTGCGGCGCGGGGGTGTCCTAAGCTAGGTCACACTCACCTACGCCACACGGTCGCCATATATGGCCAAGTGCGAGGGGGGCGGAGCAGCTGGGAGGCGGGAGCGGGGAGGGTACAGAAGAGAAAGGGGCGTGGTAAGCGGGGTGGCGGGAAGCGGGGAGCGGGTAGGGGAGAGACGGGGGAAAACAGGCAAACGGGCAAACAGGCAGAAAAAACAATATTACATCCACAATAAGTACAATCAACAGAGGGGCACACGTCAAGAAAGCGGGGAACAGGAGTCTGCAGGACAGGCGAGCTCTGCGCTACACGGAGACCACGCCGCTCGGTGGCAGGGGGCGTGGTCGCACGGCGCCGGTCGGGGCAGCGAGGAAAACAGGCGGGAGGCACACGCAGCAGCTGGTGGCCGTGCGGCGCGGGGGTGTCCTAAGCTAATGTAGTTTAGAAATGTATTAGTAGGTCAGGGATCAGTGCAATATGAAGTCATGTGTTATTTAATCATAGTGCCTTAATCAGAAAAAATTGTTTGCATAATGTAGAAATATAATCATATGTGTAATGTCGTATTAGCAGTGATGTGCCTTAATGAAGCAACCAGGTGCTTATTAATGAGTGGATTAACATAGGTTAACGTGAAAGATACACTGCTTGTATTGAAAATGGAATTAACGCTTTAAAGTGATGACATGTAATGTCATGTCATGTTAGAAATGCATTTAAAGGTGCAACGGCCTGGGATGTGCTGAAGCCAGTAGAGGCCTAACTCTAATTTCTTTGGTTAGCCTTAGTCGAAAAGAAATGCTTTCTCCTTCTTGGGACAGGATATCCTCAGCGAATATTAAATTGTAACTTCGAGTGTTTGCAAAAGATGTTTTCATGTCTTTCAGCTTGCAGGTGCATGGCCACAAGGCTCGTTAGATAGAAGGATCCATTGTTTAGAAGTTAGGATAGTAGGCGCGAGTGCAGAGGAGCTGCCAAAGAATTTGGGAGTGCAACATTCAGCTGAGAAGGTGCCTGGGACCCAAGGACACACCGACGCTTGATGGCGAGGTGCCATACTGGAAAAGTCCGAAGATCCATACCTGCCAGAGGGGCTTACCTCTGGGCGTGTCGACTCTTTTGGGGATTTTGTATTAGAGACAGCACCTGAGGGTGGAGAAGCAGTCCGGAGCAGAGAGCAGAGAGCAAAGAGTGGAAAGCAGACTAGGAGTTAGAAAGTGGGCTTGGGAAAGGCAAAATGTAGGAAATTTGTGAACTTAAGGCAGAGTAAGGTGTAGGAAGGAGCAGCTTAGAACGAGCTCAGTAATTGAAGCAACTTATTAGAAAGTGAATGTACTTCTTATGAAGTCTTCACAGCTGACACCTTTATTCTTGCTGGGTAAACCGTAAAGTAGGGATGTCACTTTAGAGTTAGCGTAGGGACAGTCTAACCAGATTATTTCCTTTTTGTAAATTCAGTCCAGACTTTCGACATTGTTGGTAATGGTATGCTTAATGCTTCTGGAACTAACCTTGATTTTTATTCTGATTCGCCTGAGACTCTTGCGTAGGATTGTGTTTGTATTAGTGCCAGTCTATTTCTTGAATCTCTTGCTGAGATGTCTGTATGTTCAAACATTTCTGGCTTTGTAATACATTTTGAAATTTTCAGTTTGTAGTCAGTGGTCCTTTGAGTCTAATTTGGATTTGGATTGTAAAGTTGTTTAAACATATGATTGCGAAAATTTACCCTTTACGTTTCTAAGACAAGGAAAAAGATCCAGTCGACCTGACCTGGGATTCTAGAAATTGGTAAGAAAATCTAGATGAGAATTCCAGCTTCCACACCAGCTTCTCCCAAAAAGAACCTTCAGGGATCTTATTCCAAGGCAATGTTGCACTTAAATAACAAGCATTTGCAATGCAAAAGGTCTCGCATTCACGCAAGTTTCAGCTATTGGCATTGTAAATGTCAATGCCTTTTATTTATGTTTTGGTTTTTGAAGCACAAATAAAACGCATTGTCATTTACAATGCAAATAGCTTAAACTTGCGTAAATGCTACACCTATTGAATTGCAAATGCTTGTTTAAAGCGCATGTGTGCTGACAGCAGGTCGGGCATACACACAAAACAAATAAAAGCCTTTGACTCAGCCTAGAAAATGCTTTGTTTTTCCTTTGTAACTACCGATCCCAGGTGGATCGATAACTAAAAAGAAAAGAAAATGTGCAAAAGTGTGTGTTTTATTTAAAGTGGAAGGGTGGGGATTACGCTGAAGCAACACTAAAGAAGAGAGTAGAGCAATGCAGGAGGGCCAGAGAGAATGAGAAAGCAATGGGGCTCGACCTAAAAGTGGCCACATTACTTTACGGCCACTAAAACAATCACAGTTGGTCAAACTGCTGGTATTTTAACATCTTTATTTAAACAATCCACGTGGCTAAAAAGGGGAGGAGTGCAAAACCATAACCACCTTTGTCTCAAACTCAAGAGGAAAGATAACAGTACTTACTCCTCGCTCAGGTTTTTAACATATATCACAAAAAATCGTTCACGGATCCCTGAATGAGTGCCTTTGTAAGCGGGCAGCTGAGGAAAGGCGGCAGGAGAATCAACGGAGGACTGTTCTTGATCTGGTGCCAGTCCAAGGACAAGGAGGAAAAGAAATGTAACACCGTTTTAAAAAAAACATGCTAATAAAATCTAAACCCACTACCGATCTATGTACAACCCACACACAGTAGACAGGCCCAAAGTGCTGTTTTATGAAGCTAGCCTTGCAGAGTTTAAAAACATTTCAACATGTTTTGTTCATCTGAAAAAAAAAATTTACCTTTGAAATGTACAAGAATCACCACTTTCTCAAATGTTGGGCGTATTACTGAACAAAATCTTACAGCAAAGCACCCATATACTTATATATAATACAGGCCATCCTCTTAACCAAAAGTTAATTTAAAACAAGCATTTACAATGCAATGGTTTCGCCTTTGGAAAAGTTAGAGCTATTGGCATTGCTCACACACAGAGCCCCCCACACAAATACACACACACACACACACGCAGTCGGACACACACACACAGAGCCAGACACACACACACAGAGCCAGACACACACACACACACACAGCCAGACACACACACACACAGCCAGACACACACACACACAGCCAGACACACACACACACAGCCAGACACACACACACAGAGCCAGACACACACACACAGAGCCAGACACACACACACAGAGCCAGACACACACACACAGAGCCAGACACACACACACAGAGCCAGACGCCCACACAGAGCCAGACGCCCACACAGAGCCAGACGCCCACACAGAGCCAGACGCCCACACAGAGCCAGACGCCCACACAGAGCCAGACACCCACACAGAGCCAGACGCCCACACAGAGCCAGACGCCCACACAGAGCCAGACGCCCACACAGAGCCAGACGCCCACACAGAGCCAGACTCCCACACACAGAGCCCCAGAGCATAATTCCAAGAGCCGCACGCAGTGAATTCCGGCACCACCCACGCCCCCTATCACCTTTCTGCAGCTCACGGGACGCCGCCCGCACCCGGCCTGCATCCGCCTCTGCCACCATTAACTGGGGCTAGGCCGCGCCGCACTCACTACCTCCGGGACTGGGTACACAGGGGCCCGCCTTCACTGCAGCGGCGGCAGTCACCAGCTCCAGACTCCCCCTGCTGGCAGGACCAGTGCACCTCACGTAGGCCCAGGCTCTTTATATGTTATTTATTCACTGCACAACGAGGCGCTCGTGTGGCCTCCAGAAGCAGTTCCTTAGCCCACTCCACACTTAGACCGCACGCCCGCAGGCTCTCGATCCCAGCTCCGACGGGGGGGGGGACATGGGGTGAGGGGTTTGGGGGGGGGGGGTTACTGCTCACCTCAGCTTGTATCTTCACGCAATCTCGTACCCCTGATCCAGGCTAGTACTGGCACACCCTGTTGTGAGAGCGGCCTGCGCACATGCACGCTCGTGAGCCGGCTGCCTCTGTGTGCCCAGAGGTTGGGAAACATTTAAGAAATGCGCCCAGGGGCGAATTTCTTCGAAAAGAATGATTAATCTACCAATAGGCGCAGGCTTCACGGGCGCCAGAGAAAAGTGAAAAACAGCCAAATATTTGTGGCAGAGGCCGGCGGAGGACAAACGGGCGAGAGGTCGGACTCCCAAAGAAAAGATCCGTCTGGGGTTGAGTCAACAGGCATTTCAAGTAGATTTGGTAATAGTGTCCAGTTTTCTCTCTCCTGTAGCGGCAGTTGTGGTATGAAGGCTACCGTTCCCTGCCTATCTCTGGATGGCAGGCACCCCATAGACTGTGAAGGGCAGGGCATGTCGCCCTCGCCTACCCCCATCCGGGCTGTCCTTTGAAGCCACTGCTCTTGACGAAGGCTATGTTCAGCTTGACGCAGAGCAAGTTTCTTAAATTTTACGTCATCGGAGAACCAACGTTGTGCTTTCTTGAGGTCTGAGTGATTCAGAATAACAATGTGAATAGAAAAGAATAGGACATGTCTAGCTCTGATAGCACCTGTCAAGCTGCTATGAGAGAGAACATGCATACTAAAGCTGCACATTTAAGGACAGTGTAGTAACACTACTATACTTGAGAGCTTGCAGTCCATCTAAAGAATCCAGTCTCTATTTTTCCTACCTATTACAATCTAGTGATGACATCACTAGTCAGCTGTGATAAGAACATGATGTGTCAGAAATGCTTGAAGCATTTACTGCTGTTCTGCCAAGTCTACATAATCCTGTTCTCTTAAATGTCAAAACTGCTGACTCCATTCCATTCAAAAAGCTGTATTCTATTTTTTACAATCATAAAAGCATATGCAACCAGCAATACATCAGGAATACAGTTTAAAACAGATGGCTGGCATGAATTCGTATAAAACCCAATAAAAAAGAGAAGATTACAGATCAATAAAACCAAAGGTTAAAAAGTTAAAACATTGGATTTATCGACATTATATATGTAAAATATAAAAATAATTAAATCAAATCAAAGACAAAGTGCAATTTGGCACGCCCTCAAGATCCAAGCCCAGTCTAGGACTCTCCCAGTGGCTCCTATTTGTTACTTAGCTTCTTCCATGGTGGATCCCCATACTCAGCCCCCAAGGATCTGGAAACCTCAATAGAAGCACCTACCTCTCACATTATGACCCACCAGTCACCGCTTCCCCTCTGGTACAAATAATGGCGGGTCAACCAGAAAACCAGTTGCCTCTCTTCTAGATTTAATGTAAATGTTATATGAACCAATACATATACTGTGTGTGCCTATATATATCCCCCCATATCAACACAAAAATGCCTCTCGAAACCAAAGCTTCACTAAAATACAACTTTCATTCCTAACCCCCTGACAAAGTTAGGAAGACCAAGCCTTGATTAGTGTAGCTCTCCTAAAAAAAGCAGATCTGTCTCGAATCAGAGAGTGTATTAATGTTTTCAAGCAACACTGGCCAGCTGCACATTAAGGGTCACCTATATCCCTGTTAACACTTAGAGCTGAGTGCGACTGGTTGATGCTCTGCAGCAGGACTCCAGCACTAAAGCTCTGCTTGGGATGGATTACAGATCAGCACGCAGGAAATGTCAAACTGGAACATAAATACTATGAATTAAAACCAGTGCTCTGCTAAAAACGTAAAAATAGGGGTTCATTACATATTAACTCACAGACAGTTTTGGCAGGCAGGCCCCTGCTGGCATCTGCCATTTTGCAAAGATTCCATTTCTATGGCAACACAAAATGAAGAGCTAATTATGAGTTTATTTAGTATCTAGAACACTAAAAGAGAACACAGACAACAAAGCAGCACAGTTTACTAACAGTAAAAAGTCTCATTTTGGTAGCTTCCACTGCAGAATTCATTTATAGTATAGACAATTTTTAAAGAACCTCATGAGACACAAACACTTTGTAGCACACTTTGAATTTTCTACACACTGCCTGCCACCTTTCCCTTCGTAACTGCACGTCGGAGTGCTATAGTCTAAACTGTTTTATGGCAATGTTATCCAACATCGATTTACAAAGGTTGCAGTATCTCCACATTTCCATGGTAACCACTGAGTATGCAACATTTCCCATTTAGATTCACTGTATGCAAATGTACCTCGTGTATATCCTGAAGCATGGAACTGACCCCCTGGACGTAAACCACAGCACCTAATCGGGTGCAGTCCGCAGCTTTCTTCCATGAATTACTTGGGATCAACAAAGCGTGCAAGGAGCCCCTGGCCCCCCATCCACTGGCAGACCCCTCCCTTCCCCGCCCGGACCGACCCTTGCCCACCCTGAAGAGTGACCCACGTGAGGTTGGGGGGACTCACCTTGCACCAGCCGCTTCATCTCGTTGTACCGGGCCCACATGAAGTTCTTGCCCTCCTGGGACGGGAAGGGGGCCGGGGCCGCCGAGGAGAAGCTGCGGCCGCCGCCGTGGGCTGGCTGCGGGGTGGCGGGCAGGGGGGAGGCGGGGGCGCAGGGGGGGCGGGAGAGGAACGGACGGCGGGAGGGGGCGGGAGAGGACAGAGGGGGCGGGAAAGGACACGAGAGGAACGGACGGCGGGAGGGGGCGGGAGAGGACACAGGGGGCGGGAGGGGGGCGGGAAAGGACACGAGAGGAACGGACGGCGGGAGGGGGCGGGAGAGGACACAGGGGGCGGGAGGGGGGCGGGAAAGGACACGAGAGGAACGGACGGCGGGAGGGAGGCGGGAAACGTGGGGACGGCGGGAGGAGGGACACAAGGCAGGACAGCAGGCTACCACGCGCACACCGCGCAAATTGCCTCCCACTGCCTCGTGCAACCACTCCGGACGTTCGATGGGACTCTTAACTGTGAGCGCCTCGCGCCGGGCCAGATCCTTCACCCAACCCTCTGGAGCTAACCACGCCCTCTTTCTTTCTAACACCCCGCCCATAGCAGAGCTCGAGCCAACCCCTCCTGTCTAGCCTGCCTTAGTAACATGAGGGGCGCGAGACCAAGGCTCGGAGCCCGGACACCGTCACGCCGTCCCTAAACCAATAGAAAAGTAACAAGCACCTACGAGGACAGGGGGGGGCGGGAGAGGAACGGACGGCGGGAGGGGGCGGAGAGGACACAGGGGGCGGGAGGGGGGCGGGAAAGGACACGAGAGGAACGGACGGCGGGAGGGGGCGGGAGAGGACACAGGGGGCGGGAGGGGGGCGGGAAAGGACACGAGAGGAACGGACGGCGGGAGGGAGGCGGGAAACGTGGGGACGGCGGGAGGAGGGACACAAGGCAGGACAGCAGCAAGCACGGCCCGGCCGGAGGAGACTCGGGGGCGTTCCCGGCGTCGCGTGACGTCGGCAAAAGCCAAAGAATCTCGGGAACGCCCCCGTGTCTGGTCCGGCATTGATGGACAGGCCCCTCGTCCAATGGCTAGGCTCCATTTATGGAGCTAGCCAATGGGACGGGGGGCGTGTTCCAGAGTGCCTTACTGTACTCAATAGATTTCTCTGGAGGAGGAGCCTAACGGCTCCGTCCCCCAGCGAAACCTAAAAAGTGAAAGCACGGCGCGTTGTCTCCCGTGAGGAAGAAAAAAAATGAGGAATGCAGCTGCCAGCCTGCGCACCAGTGCTCGCTCCCGCAAGCAAAACGCTGTGGGAGTGAACATTTGCCAAAAAGGTAGGACATGCGCCCGCCTTTAACCATTTGCAGGCTACAAAAACAAAATGCCACAGGCAACAGCCAACCAAATGTGTGGGTAGGAGTCAGACCCATACAGCAAAGTTTAGCATGATTAAAAGTAGCCTCGCAGAGCAGCGCACGCACGCTGGCTCAGGCTCGGCCTAAAAATACATACATGGTGCCATGGTGCTTTTCTCATTCTAGTCATGGGAAAGTTCCTGGGTGTCTGGAATCCTGTAAAACACAAAGGTACCCGACATTTGCTAAGAGGAAGTACCAGGATCCTCTAAAACTGAGAACCGGAACCTGAAAGAGGAAGAAGCCCAGTATGAGGTGTCCCCTAAAATGCCAAAGGTCCTCTCCCACCAAAGTAGCATGTTTCATCACCGGGACTCATCTCACGGTGGTTTCTGATGGTTCCTACAATAGGGGCCCCTGTAGCTCTCTAAAAGGAGCACTGTATGCCTCCCTATCAGTAAGGATATTGGGACCTAAGAAAATAAAAATGCATGAGGAAAGGCGATATTTGTAGAATTTTTATTAGTACCTCCCTAATGTATGACTACAACAGTGTGCTAACAGTTTTTATCCTGAGCAAAAAGTAGTAATGTCCGAGATTACAAAGATCTTCTTTAATTTTGAGTGTTCATTTCATGACAGTCACATCCAGTAACATAATCTTTACAGCATAGTTGGTACATTGGTAAGTACATTCACAACCAAGTAATAGGCGTAGCCAACATGTGCTTCGTCATTGGGTCATCACCCTTCGACTTCCTCAGAGCAATACTATGTAGAAACAATCGTAAGTAAATTCCAAGAAGCAGATTTGTTCCAAATTCTTGCAAACCTATGTCTTCAAATAATCCATAGTAACATTGAGTGTATTTAGAAGGTCTCACAGGTACAGCGGAGAGTACTCCCATGCGATAACCAGCGTCTTGGAAGTCGAAGGGTGATGACCCAATGACTAAACACGTGTTGAAATGAACACTCGAAATTAAAGAAGATCTTCGTACTCTTGGACATTACTAGTTTTTGCTCAGGATAAAGACTGTTTGTTATGTATACATTTTGGGAGTCCCTGTCCTCAAAACTTTTTGGAACGTGGGCGGCCGTTTCCCCTTTATCCTTGAGAGCATTCAGATTTTTCTAGGGAAATCTACTTTCTTTATGGTTATGCACAGAGGTTAATTCAGCCATGCTCGTCACTTAGATAAAACAATGTACTAGACACTACACTGAGGCCTAACAATGTCTCTGACTTGAAATGAACATTCATTTAGAAAGTTCATAATGAGACAACTTGAACACATCTTCGATAAGAACAACGCTGGGTCTTTAGGGTTGGAACCCACAGAAGAGAGTTGAATGATGATATTGAATGAAGCCAAGATTGATCTTAAATGAATTGGTTGGGTATCGAAAACTCAAGGGCTCATTCTTGCATTTACAATCACAAACATCAAGCAAGGCACAGTATGGGCACCCAGTAGGGCTCTGCATGCTACATAGATAATTATCATAAATGTGATCCTGTGTAAGAGACACAAGACTGTAATAGCACATCAGGACTTACTATTAAGACCAACTAGAGCTCCACTGTAAAAGACCTTTCACCAGCTACAGCCATAGTTTGGAAGGCTTTGATTTCTCTGGTCCCTGGAACAATACCACTTGCATCGATCACGACATGCAAGGACCAACACATCCCAATCGCAATTCATTATGTCCACTCCCCATTGGCATCATCTCCCTTTTGTAGAAGTATATTCTCTCTCATACAAACAGAAGCTCCTTGGCCCTCCTATAAATTGTGATGAACATGACTATAATGACAACCATAGCCTTGGGCCTTTATAGAAACCTGTAAATAAGCTTTTCTGAATTTGCACAGGGTAGCTCTCACTGCCTCCGAGATCCGCTCCAAGATGGCACATCTAATGGGCCTCTAAGTAGGCAACTGCTGGAGTTCCCCACTTTGACGTTACACTGGAAGTATTACTATATGCTTGTTCTAAGGAAAGCCTTTTTTGAGTCAATACTTAATAATATACACTCCCTTTGCTAACTATGGAGCCTTGACTGAATGAAATGATTATACCAGTTTTTAATTAATTCAGGCTAATTTACATTCCCTGTCAAAATGATGGATGTACTGCACTGTCGTGATAGCACATACTGGACTAGCGCATCCACCTTTGTCATCATACGTGATGCTATGTGATGACACAGGCAGCTGGCGCTTAGTTCCACCATTGGTGGATGCGTTATTAAGACTGTCTAGCTGGGGCATGTCACTGTGATGTGAACCAGTGCCAGCGGAAATGTGGTACACCACAGATTTAGGTAAGTGTGCCCGGTCCACTTAGTGTTGGCCTGTGTATATTGTTGGTGCCTGATTGGTGACCGGTTTGTAGTGACCATGTGTGCTCCACATATTTGAGCCTGATTCTAAGCATTAGAAAATTACATTGTCCGAATTCTGGGTACTGAGTGCATGACATACCAGCAAACAGAAGGAGATGATGGACGAAGCACTGAAACTTTTCAGACACTCATCCCCAGTCATAGATCTGGGTTGAATCCATCATCAGTCTTTAGCTCACTTCGCTACCCCAGTTCAGACCCAGCTATATGCAAATCAGTCTTGACCCCCATCCTCATGGGAACAGTCCAGCCCAAACTGCCAAGCCAGGTCTTCCGTGGAACGGAAACAAGCATCTTGGGACCGGTTTCGGGCTAAAAGCCCTCATAAGCCAGGCTTCCTTGAATCCAGTGGCAAAGTGAGCAAACAACCCACGTCTGGGCATACCCTGCCAACTTAGGGCGAACAAAGCAAACACAGGGAGATGATGGACAGAGCGCTGAAACTTTTCAGATACTCACCCCCATTCACAGATTCATCATCGTTCGTACATGACATACCAGCACCAGTATTAATAATGAAAGTGTTCTGCCTTTGTTGTAACTTTTCATAATAAAGCGATCAGCTTTGCCACCTTGATCAATGGCTTGCCACTTCAACCAAATTGATCCTGTTGTGTTGAGTATAAGCTTTCCCACAATGTCAAAAGTGCAATAGAAGCACTGTTTCCCAGCGGAAGCACACAACCTCTGCCCAGTCAAAATCTGTACTCAAGGTAATCAACATTTGGGCAGATCCCTTCTCTCAGTTGTACTTCTTAAAGTTGTTTTTATGTTGATTACACACTGCTGATCGGCTGTCCGACATGCAACAGAAATAGCTGAAACCATCCTTAGTGAAAGCATTGACATCGCCTTCCTCACGGAAACTTGGCTCAATGACCACTCTACTTCTATCCTTGATTTACTCTCCCCCCCAACCCCAGCTACTCCATCCTCTGAAAAGACAGACCTGATAGAATAGGAAGTGGTATAGCTATAATCTTTAAAAAATGACTACAACTCTCCCTTGTTAAGAACTCTGACCACACTACCTTTGAAAACCTTGGAGCGGAACTTAAAGCTCGGGGTTCTCCACATATTCGTCTACATAATATCTACCACCCCCCTGGTAACGCTCTTCCATTCGCAGAGGAACTATCTGATCTTCTCACCCAATCTTCACTTTGTAACTCAAAAAATCTCTTCCTTGGTGATTTTACCCTCCACTGGAGTGATACTGAGGACCCCACAGTTAACCTCCTCAGTAATCTTCTAGAGATCAGTGACCGTAAACAACTTTGCTATTCTCCTACCCACACTAAAGGGGTCATTCTCGTCACCACAAACAATGACTTGGCCTCCCTTTCCAACATCATCCCCATCGACTGGTCGGACCATCACCTCTTCCTCTTCACGAAATTGCAAACTTCTTCTCTGAAAAGATCACCAAAATCGATCAATCCTTCCTGTTAACTAGGCTCCCACCCAACCCCCCACTTTCCTATGACATTTCTTTTAAATCTCCTTCCTTGGCAACTCTTCCCCCTGACTCTTCACACTACGCTTTCATTACATCTCCTCCTGAATCCTACCTCACCAACCCCGGCAAAAAAACAATGCCTCCAGGCATAATTTCCACCCTGTTTCTGAACATGAAGTTCTTAACATTATTGCTAAATTATAATCATCTTCTCATACCAAAGACCCTCTCCCTTCTAACCTTATCCAGGATTTAAAGCACATCATCTCCCCTTATTCGACTACTATCATCAACTCGTCCCTGGCCACGGGGTGTGTCCTTGTCTCCCTCCAACTTGGACAAATCACTCCCACTCTCAAAAATCCCACTGCTGATCCCAATGACCTAAATAATCTACGCCCTATATCTAACCTCCTTCTTCTCTCCAAAACCCTGGAAAAATGTGCCCTGTTCCAATTGGATAAACAAATAGACACTTTCAATCTTCTTGACCCCTTGCAATCAGGCTTCAGAAAAGGCTGCAGTACTGAAACTGCCATGCTTAATATAGTTGACGACATTCATCACTCCCTCGACAAAGGCGAGTCTTGCCTACTCATTCACCTTGACCTCTCTGCTGCATTTGATACAGTAAACCACTCTGCCTTACTTAACACACTTATGGGCATATTCTCAAGAATGTGTGATAACTACTGCAAAAGTAGCTTAACACAACTCTTCACATCGCAGTCTATTGTGGGAAAATAACTCAGTTAACGTGGTATTCCCAAGCCGGCGGCACCATGCCATAGTCCCACAACAAAGCGTCAAATGACCTCGCTCAAATCAATGTGACGCTGAAAAAATGCGAAAAAACAACGTGAAAAAAGTTGTGATGCCCCAAATCGTGATACAACAATCTGTGACAACCATTGACAGGCCTGCAATTCCCATGCGTCATGTGGGAAAATGCACTATAAAAGCCAAAAAAAACCCACCATAACCAAATCAAACTGCGTAGCACCATGGATGCACTAGGACCGAGTGCAGAGGACAACCCGAACCCCACAAGCCCCACGGAGGACCAGCCAGGAACCCCTTGCTCAGGGAAGGGTAAGAAGAAGAGGAATATGAGGTTCAGTCCGCAGGAAGACCGGATCATCGTCACAGAGGTGATAGAACACTAACAACAACTGTTCGTCTCCCCCACTGCGTCATTGGCAACACAAATGGAAAAATGACAGTCCATCTTCACCAATGTGAATGCAGTCGGAGTATCGAGGTCAATGGAGGAGATCAAGAGGCGCTGGCAAAAAGTGCACAGCCAAACCAAGGAGAAACTCGCTGCCAACAGGAAGGCAGCAAAGGTGACTGGAGGTTGGAGTCCTGCGCCACAGGAGGAGCTTGATGAGCTGGAGGAAATAGTGGCCACAGTAATCAGTGTGGAGACGGTGGCAGGAGTCGGGGGTCTGGACACAGCTCGATATGACCTGACGCAAAAACAACAGGGTGAGTAACAACCAGGGACTGGGGGGACAGGGGGGGTTTGGGCAAAAAGGCACACATGCACAATCATGTGCAGCACACTGCACACCCACAATGAGTGTGGAACATGTCCCTGATACCCTTGGCACACTGCAGCAGCTAAGCATGGGCGGAAAATCCGTCCGCTCGCGGATTTTGCGGATTTTCGGTAAATTCGCAATCCGCGAACTCTCGCGAATTTACCGAAAATCCGCAAATTCGCACGCAGCGGATTTTTTTGCTTGGTGATACAATATTGCGGCGTGCGGCGTTCACTTACCGTCATTCAGCGTTTGCCGAGTTGTTTTTCTCGATATTTTGCAACTGCTGCGCCATTTTGGATCTTGCTGCGGGATCCCGCGGGAGTTTGGCGACGCATCGCGAGAGTTCACAATTGCGAACATGTAGATGCGGCGGGCAGCAACAATCTCGCACTCGCGAAATTACTAAATTTGCAATTCTGCACAAGAAATCCACCAGCAAGCAGCATACACCTTCTGAAAATGATGATTTTTATCAGAATAACTCCTCAGTTTGACATTTGCCTGCACTTTTTTGGATTTGAGGCCTTTTTGACTTTCACTTTCTTTGGATAACTTTTGGATTAGAAATCAACTTTCACAAGTAAGTTTGTTTGGGGCATTACAGTTGCTGTTCTGCAGAAAAACGAGTTTTGCAAAACTGAAAGCACTCAGCAGGTGCAAAAGTTCAAACTCATCATTAGTAATCATTCCCTGTAGTGCTTCCTGAGGGGCCCCTCCAGAGTTCAGTTGCCTACTTGCAACTATTCTATGACCCTGCTCTGACCCTCACAGCAGGCTTATATAATAGCTACAAGCAGGCCACAAAGGTCCTGGGAAAAAAATTGCACTGCAACAGAAAGCAAATTACAGATAAGGAAGCAGGTGCCAGACAGGAAGTTTAAATTCAGTGACACATTAATCAACCCCAAATTAATTCATGTCAGTTGAAGCAGGGCAGGTGTGCTTGCTTTCCCCCCCCATAATCTACAGTGATGAATCAGAGGGTGTCAGTGATGTACCAGAGGGTGGCATGGGTGAATCAGAGGGTGGCAGTGGTGAAACAGAGGGTGCTGTGAACCTGTGATGATGAACCAGACGTAGAAACAACAAAGTCGCGACCGTTGCGAGCCGACAAGTAAGTTTGCAATTGCGAACTGGTACAAAACCCTTGCGAACTGGCAGAAACCCTTGCAAACACAAAAAAATCCGCTAATTCGCGAGAGTTCGCGGATTTTGCGGATTGCGAGTTCGCAAATACGCAAATTCGCGAACGCCAGATTAGCAAAATTCGCCCATGCTTATGCAGCACACATAGAAACACCAGTCAGGCCCCCGTCCACAATGTGCACAAATGGACCACCCTCCATATCACAAATGCCACAACCTACCCATGCACATGTGCTGAATGCAGAAAAACAGCTGCTCTGCGAGCCACACAGACTATGCAAGTGACACTGCATGACAGATAGCATGGCTGCAGTCACAATACATGACATGGTCAATCAATCAATCAATCAAAGACATTTATAGAGCGCGCTACATACCCGTGGGGTCTCAAGGCGCTGGGGGGGGGGGGGGGGTGCCGCTACTGCTCGAACAGCCAGGTCTTCAGCTTCTTCCTGAAGGAGAGGTGGTCTTGGGTCAGGCGCAGGTCGGTCGGGAGGGAGTTCCAGGTCTTGGCGGCCAGGTAGGAGAAGGACCTACCTCCTGTAGTCGCTCTTCGGATGCGGGGGACGTCGGCGAGGGCGTGGTTGGCTGATCGGAGGTGGCGTTTGGGAGCGTAGAAGTTGACTCGGCTGTTGAGGTAGCTCGGGCCTTGGTCGTGTAGGGCTTTGTGTGCGTGGGTGAGGAGGCGGAAGGTGATTCTTTTGTTGACGGGGAGCCAGTGAAGGTCTCTCAGATGTCCGGAGATGTGGCTGGTTCGTGGGATGTCGAGGATGAGTCTGGCTGAGGCGTTCTGGATCCGCTGGAGTCTCTTCTGGAGCTTGGCGGTGGTGCCGGCGTAGAGGGCGTTGCCGTAGTCCAGTCGGCTGGTGACGAGGGCCTGGGTGACGGTCTTCCTGGTCTCAGTGGGGATCCACCAGAAGATCTTCCGTAGCATGCGGAGGATGTTGAAGCATGCCGATGAGACGTTGTTGACTTGCCTGGTCATGGAGAGGGAGGAGTCCAGGATGAAGCCCAGGTTGCGTGCATGGTCTGTCGGTTTGGGTGCGGTGCCCAGGGCGGGAGGCCACCAGGAGTCGTCCCAGGCGGAGGGTGAGGAGCCCAGGATGAGGACCTCCGTCTTGTCCGAGTTCAGTTTCAGGCGGCTGGTCGTCATCCACTCGGCTACCTCTTTCATCCCTTCGTGCAGGTTGGCTCTGGCGGCGGCGGGGTCGTTGGTCAGGGAGAGGATCAGCTGGGTGTCGTCGGCGTAGGAGATTATGTTGAGGTTGTGCTGGCGTGCGATGGCCGCGAGGGGGCTCATGTAGACGTTGAAGAGGGTGGGGCTCAGAGAGGATCCTTGAGGGACGCCGCAGATGACTTCGGTGGCCTCTGACTTGTACGGTGATAGACGGACTCTCTGTGTTCTTCCGTCGAGGAAGGAGATGATCCATTCCAGCGCCTTGTCCTGGATTCTGACATTGCTGAGGCGCTGTACTAGGGTGCGGTGGCAGACAGTGTCGAAAGCCGCGGAGAGGTCTAGGAGGATGAGGGCCGCTGTTTCTCCGTTGTCCATCAGGGCTCGGATGTCATCGGTGGCGGCGATGAGGGCGGTCTCGGTGCTGTGATTGGCTCGGAAGCCGGACTGTGAGGGGTCGAGGGATCCATTCGTCTCGAGGAAGGCGGCCATCTGCTTGTTGACGGTCTTCTCGATGACTTTGGCTGGAAACGGGAGGAGCGAGATGGGGCGGTAGTTCTTGAGTTCGGTGGGGTCCGCTGTGGGTTTCTTGAGAAGAGCGCTGAGTTCGGCGTGCTTCCAGCTCTCAGGGAAGGTGGCGGTGTCGAAGGATGTGTTGATGATGTCTCGCAGGTGGGGTGCGATGACAGCGTCAGCCTTGTTGAAGATGTGGTGAGGGCAGGGGTCAGTCGGTGATCCGGAGTGGATGGAGTTCATCGTGCGGATGGTGTCTTCGGTGCTGATCGGGGTCCAGGCGTGGAGGGTGGTGGTGGGGGGTGGTTGTTCGGTCTTGGTGTTCGTTGGTTGGTTGTTGAAGCTGTTGTGTATGTCCGCGATCTTGTTGTGGAAGTATGAAGCGAGGGAGTTGCAGAGGTCTTGCGATGGGGTGATGTCGTTGTTTCCTGCGCTGGGGTTGGATAGCTCTTTCACGATGTTGAAGAGTTCCTTGCTGTTGTGTGCGTTGTTGTCCAGCCGGTCCTTGAAAGCAGTTTTCTTGGCGGCGCGGATCAGCTGGTGGTGCTTCCGGGTGGCCAGCTTGAAGGTGGTCCTGTTGTCTGGTGTAGGATCCCTTCTCCAGACTTTCTCGAGGGCTCGGCAGTTCTTCTTGGAGCTCTTGAGTTCGTCGGTGAACCACGGGGCTTTCTTGCTGCCGGATCTGCTGGGCGGGGTTCTCAGCGGGGCGAGTTCGTCCGCGCAGTTGCTGATCCACCTCGTGAGGTTGTCGGCGGCCTGGCTGGGGTTCGCTGAGCTGGCGGGAGGGTGCTGGCTCAGGGAAGCGGCGAGCTGGTCTGCTGTGATCTTGTTCCAGCTTCTGCGGGCGGCCTGATGCTGGTGGTGGTGGGTCGTCGTTCTCTTGAAGGTGCACAAGACTACTTTGAGGTGGTTGAGTGTGGACCACATCCGTAAAGGAGCAATTCCCACTCTGACACACCCACGTGCACCTACAACCCATGACGTCAAAAACACATCTGCAGACAAACAATGCACAAGAGTAAAAAAAAATGTCCAAGAGCACAAATGACCCAAGTCGCAAACATCCCAGCTCCCAAAAAGGACACAAGTCAAAGGCACACCAACTCAAAGGGATAAGGGGCCGCGAAATCAGAGCTGCAGGGGAAACTCGCCAACAATGCTGCACACACACATAGCAATCACAGCACATCAGCATTGACGACAATGTCATACAAAGTGCAACCCTTACACCACAGGACAGAGGACACAACTAGTGCTGCACGTGCGTAGAAACTGGCCAATCACATCTGGCATTGCATGACACTGTGAGATGATAATGTACAAGTACTACCTCACATCCCTTATGTAGTCCTAATGTCCACTGTCTCTCATCAAATAGCCAGCATCTCCAAAACAGCAAAAATGTACATTGTCATGCAGTCTGTATGTAAACATCCACAATGCGTGAACATACATGGAACACACTGTTAACCTGCATCTCCCAGTTACATTGCAGAGGGACAATCAACACCTCCTGCAGAGCAGACCACACATCTCTACAGTGATGATAAAGAGGACACCCTGCACATTTGCCCAGACACCCTCCAATGGCTCATGAACAGCCTCCGCACCCCACCCCCAGGAGCATGGCAGCCTAGCTGCATCGCGGTGAGCCCACACCCTGCACAGACGACACAGCAGGAAGCCCACACCCCCACGGCTGGCTCACAGGACCCCCACGAACAACACATGTCATTCCAACGCTGAGTGTTAGGGTGCCAGGAGAAGATGGCTGATCAGCTGTGGGTGGGGTTCGATCTCATGGCAGCCAAACTCGATGCCATACTTGGGTGTCTGAGTCCGATCAGGGACCACTTACAGTTCCTGACAGACACCCACAGTCCGCATCATGTTCAGCAACAATCCTTGGCTGACCTCACTGGGGACATTACTCGGATACAAGAACTGTATCGTCGGACAGGCTCCAGTGATGACAGCACAGAGTTGGCACAGATGCGGAGGACAATGGAGACCAGGGATCCGATGCAAGCTGGAAGTGGGGCTGCCGCGGCTGAACACTAGCAAGATGTAGATGGGATATTTCATGTCTTGCAGAACCTCATCTTCCCATTGCTGCCAACCAGCCTGTCCCAGATAACTGCTGCAGGAACTTCGGCACACACATCTCCGCCCCATGATGTGTCATTGGCACACAGTGAGGCAGCCCTATCCACTTCGCAGCCTGATGTGTCAGTGGCCCACATTGATGCAGTCATAACACCACCACACACACCTGACACACCGAACACAGAAGACATCTCAGAGGAGTAAGATGTGGAGGGTAATGACTGTGTGAGTCAGGAGGCAGTAGCATCCATACCCGCCACATGGCCTGTCCCTGCCTGGTACAGCCTTATGCATCATGCCCTGGAACAACACCTCCCACTGTCCCCTGAAACACTCTGCAACATTCACCTGGACCCCGACATGGCCTGCCATATGTGCTCTTGAACCAATGACACAGCAATCTGGCTGCGGACTGAACTCTTCCTCTTCATATTAACCTTACAATCGCCCAAGGACTCTGGTTTGCCCACCACTGGTTAACCAGGTTATGTGGGCTTGAACTGGCCATGTACCACTCCAGCTCCGACACTACCCAGAATGTGAATAAAACATTCCAAAACACACAAATGTGTCAGGTCTATGTTCACCCATGTATAAAAGTATGGATGGATGTAGGGACATTGATTGCACTAAATGACATCAATGCACATGTTTGAGCCTGACCCACATGGCCAATTAGATGAATGTGAAGGTGTGAACTAGCTGCGGCCTCATTGCACATGAACAACAATCTTGCATCCCCCAACGTAGCCCCATGTCCATGTATTATATAGGGCTGTGTGTAGAAATGTCAGAATCAGTAACACCATGAGGTACTGTCCCCCATCGCATGTGGCTGCAGAACATCTCTTCGCATGACGTACTCACACACATCAGTGCGGACACAATCTGTTTCAATGGATCACATTGATCCACATGGCAAGAAGTTGGACACCATACTCACATTGTATGTGAGTATCAATATGGCAAATTATTGCTAATATGTTCTGAAACAAAAGACATTTTTCTTTTGGTTTCCCTTTTAGTTGTTTTTCTCTTACCTCATCTCATGCTTGCTTGTAAAGTTAACCCAGACAGACATTGTCTGCTCAGCGTCATGGAATTGGACCTTCAATAATGTTAACTAGTGGTTCAAAGCTCGGTTTATTTTTTTCTCGACCCAGGTTTGCAAGAAAGGTGTTTTTAACTGCAGCCAGGGGATCTGTCATTTCAGTGGCCTTTTTTATTTTTCACAAGTTGTCTATTGTTAATAAAAGATATTGCGCATACTAGAGTAGAAATGTTATCCAGATCTGCTTAATGTACAAAATGGAGGATGCATAGAAAAAAGAGCAGTTGCTACCCAACATGTGCACTCATGTCAAATAGAACCTCTGGCAAAAAGTACACCATCATGAAGTTACCTATTGGAGTTTGTGTTCGGGAGGGGGAACATGCCTTTATGCATTGGGGTGTAGAGGAATGACTTGGCAAACTGGATGACTAGCTTATTGCAAGAGACTGAATGGTTCAAGGTTTATATCACTCTACCGCCCTCGCTCTACCACCCTCACTCTACCACCCTCACTCTACCGCTCTACCGCCCTCACTCTACCACTTTACTGCCCTCACTCTACCGCTCTATCGCCCTCACTCTACCACTCTACAGCCCTCACTCCACTGCCCTCACTCTACCACTCTACCGCCCTCACTCTACTGCCCTCACTCTACCACTCTACTGCCCTCGCTCTACTGCCCTCACTCTACCACCCTCACTCTACTGCCCTCCCTCTACCGCCCTCACTCTGCCACTCTACTGCCCTCGCACTACCGCCCTCACTCTACCGCCTTCACAACCTCACTCTAACGCCCTCAGTCTACCACCCTCACTCTACCGCCCTCACTCTACCACTCTACCGCCCTAACTCTACCGCCCTCACTCTACCGCCCTCACTCTACCGCCCTCACTCTACCGCCCTCACTCTACCACCCTCACTCTATCACTCCACTGCCCTCACTCTACCGCCCTCACTCTACCGCTCTACCGCCCTCACTCTACCACTTTACTGCCCTCACTCTACCGCCCTCACTCTACCGCTCTATCGCCCTCACTCTACTGCCCTCACTCTACCACTCTACAGCCCTCACTCCACTGCCCTCACTCTACCACTCTACCGCCCTCACTCTACTGCCCTCACTCTACCACTCTACTGCCCTCGCTCTACCGCCCTCACTCTATCACCCTCACTCTACTGCCCTCACTCTACCGCCCTCACTCTGCCACTCTACTGCCCTCGCACTACCGCCCTCACTCTACCGCCTTCACAACCTCACTCTAACGCCCTCAGTCTACCACCCTCACTCTACCGCCCTCACTCTACCGCTCTACCGCCCTTACTCTACCACTTTACTGCCGTCACTCTACCGCCCTCACTCTACCGCTCTATCGCCCTCACTCTACCACTCTACAGCCCTCACTCCACTGCCCTCACTCTACCACTCTACCGCCCTCACTCTACTGCCCTTACTCTACCACTCTACTGCCCTCGCTCTACCGCCCTCACTCTACCACCCTCACTCTACTGCCCTCACTCTACCGCCCTCACTCTGCCACTCTACTGCCCTCGCACTACCGCCCTCACTCTACCGCCTTCACAACCTCACTCTAACGCCCTCAGTCTACCACCCTCACTCTACCGCCCTCACTCTACCACTCTACCGCCCTAACTCTACCGCCCTCACTCTACCGCCCTCACTCTACCGCCCTCACTCTACCACTCTACCGCCCTCACTCTATCACTCTACTGCCCTCACTCTACCGCCCTCACTCTACCACTCTACCGCCCTCATGCCCTCACTCTACCGCCCTCACTCTACCGCCCTCACGCCCTCACTCTACCACCCTCACTCTACCACTCTACCGCCCTCACTCTACTGCCCTCACTCTACCACTCTACTGCCCTCACGCCCTCACTCTACCGCCCTCACTCTACTGCCCTCACTCTACCGCCCTCACTCTACCACTCTACGGCCCTCACTCTACCGCTCCCACTCTACCACTCTACCGCCCTCAGGTCCTCACTCTACCGCACTCACTCTACCACTCTACCTCCCTCACGCCCTCACTCTACCTCCCTCACTCTACCACTCTACCGCCCTCACTCTACTGCACTCACTCTACCACTCTACCGCCCTCACGCCCTCACTCTACTGCACTCACTCTACCACTCAACTGCCCTCACGCCCTCACTCGACCTCCCTCCCTCTACCACTCAACCACCCTCACTCCCTCACTCTACTGCCCTAGCTCTACCACTCTTCCGCCCTCACTCTAACACTCTACTGCCCTCACTCTACCGCCCTCACTCTACCACTCTACCGCCCTCACGTCCTCACTCTACTGCCCTCACTCAACCACTCTACTGGCCTCACACTACCACTCTACCGCCCTCACTCTAACTCTCTGCCACCCTCATGCCCTCACTCTACCGCCCTCACTCTACCACTCTACCGCTCTAACTCTACCACTCTACCGCTTCACTCTACCACTTTACCGCCCTCACTCTACCACTCTACCGCCCTCACTGTACTGCCCTCACTCTACCACTCTACCGCCCTCACTCTACCGCCCTCACTCTACCACCCTCACTCTACCACCCTCACTCTACCATCCTCACTCACTCTACCGCCCTCACTCACTCTACCGCCCTCACTCACTCTATCGTCCTCATTCACTCTATCTATCTATCGCCCTCACTCAATCTATCTATCGCCCTCCCTCACTCTATCTATCACCCTCCCTCTATCTATCCCCCTCCCTCTATCTATCTATCCCCCTCCCTCTATCTATCTATCTATCGCCCTCCCTATATCTATCAATCGCCCTCCCTCTATCTATCTATCGCCCTCACTCTATCGCCTTCCCTCCCTCTATCGCCCTACCTCTCTTCCACCCACCTCCTTCTCTAACAACCTGTTCTCTTCTCTTCTCCAGTGCTGATCTACTGCTCTCTTCCACCCTGCCTCCTTCTCTAACTCCCTATTCTCTTCTCTTCTCCTATGCCTCCTTCTGTAATTCCCTGTTTCCTTCTCCAGTGCTAATCTGCTGTTCTCTTCCACCCGCCTCTTTCTCTAACTCCCTGTTCTCTTCTGTGCTGATCTGCTGCTCTCTTCCACCGCCTCCTTCTTTAACTCCATGTTCTCTTCTGCTGTGCTGTTATTCTGACCTCTTCCACCCACCTCCTTCTCTAACTCCCTGTTCACTTCTCTTCTCCAGAGCTGATCTGCTGCCCTCTTCAACCCGCCTCCTTCTCTACCTCCCTGTTCTCTTCTCCTGTGCTGATCTGCTGGTCTCTTCCACCGACTCCTTCTTTAACTCCATGTTCTCTTCTGCTGTGCTGTTATGCTGCTCTCTTCCACCCACCTCCTTCTCCAACTCCCTGTTCTCTTCTCTTCTCCCAAGCTGATCTGCTGCTCTCTTCCACCCGCCTCCTTCCTTAGCTACCTGTTCTCTTCTCCTGTGCTAATCTGCTGCTCTCTTCCACCCACCTCCTTCTTTAACTCCCTGGTCTCTTCTCCTGTGCTGATCTGCTGCTCTCATCCACCCCACCTCCTTCTTTAACTCCCTGGTCTCTTCTCTTCTCCTGTGCTGAACTGCTGTTCTCTTCCACCCGCATCCTTCTTTAACTCCCAGTTATCTTCTCCTGTGCTGATCTGCTGCTCTCGTCCACCCCAACTCCTTCTTTAACTCCCTGTTCACTTCTCTTCTCCTGTGCTGATCTGGTGTTCTCTTTCACCCCGCCTCCTTCTCTAACCCCCTGTTCTCTTCTCAGGTGCTAATATGTTGTTCTCTTCCACCCGCTTCCTTCCTTAACTCCCTGTTCTCTTCTCCTGTGGTGATCTGCTGCTCTCTTCCACTCCACCTCCTTCTTTAACTCCATGTTCTCTTCACCTGTGCTTATCTGCTGCTCTCTTCCACCCGCCTCCTTCTTCAACTCCATGTTCTCCTCCCCTGTGCTGATGTGCTGCTCTCTTCCAACCCTGTCTCCTTCTTTAACTCTGTTTTTTTCTCCTGTGCTGATCTGCTGTTCTCTTCCTTCCGCCTCATTCTCTAACTCCCTGTTCTCTTCTCCTATGATGATCTTTCAGCTATCTTCCATCCGCCTCCTTCTCTAACTCCCTGTTCTCGTCTCCTGTCCTGATCTGCAGTTCTCTTTCACCCTGCTTCCTTCTCTAACTCCATTTTCTCTTCTCCTGTGCTGATCTGCGGCTCTCTTCCACCCACCTCCTTCTTTAACTCCCTGGTCTCTTCTCTTCTCCTGTGCTGAACTGCTGTTCTCTTCCACCCGCCTCCTTCTTTAACTCCCTGTGATCTTCTCCTGTGCTGATCTGCTGCTCTCGTCCACCCACCTCCTTCTTTAACTCCCTGGTCTCTTCTCTTCTCCTGTGCTGATCTGCTGTTCTCTTCCTCCCGCCTCATTCTCTAACTCCCTGCTGTCTTATCCTGTGATGATCTTTCTGCTATCTTTCATCCGCCTCCTTCTCTAACTCCCTGTTCTCTTCTCCTGTGCTGATCTGCTGTTCTCTTTCACCCGCCTCCTTCTCTAACTCCCTTTTCTCTTCTCCTGTGCTGATCTACGGCTCTCTTCCACTCACCTCCTTCTTTAACTCCCTGGTCTCTTCTCTTCTCCTGTGCTGAACTGCTGTTCTCTTCCACCCGCCTCCTTCTTTAACTCCCGTTTCTCTTCTACTGTGCTGATCTGCTGCTCTCTTCCACCCACCTCCTTCTTTAACTCCCTGGTCTCTTCTCTTCTTTTCTCCTGTGCTGAACTGCTGTTCTCTTCCACCCACCTCCTTCGTGAACTCCCTGGTCTCTTCTCTTCTCCTGTGCTGATCTGCTGTTCTTTTTCACCCGCCTCCTTCTCTACCTCCCTATTCTCTTCTCCTGTGCTAATATGTTGTTCTCTTCCACCCGCTTCCTTCCTTAACTCCATGTTCTCTTCACCTGTGCTGATCTGCTGCTCTCTTCCACCCCGTCTCCTTCTTTAACTCCCTGGTCTCTTCTCTTCTCCTGTGCTGAACTGCGGTTCTCTTCCAGACCTCCCTGGTCTCTTCTCCTGTGCTGATCTGCTGCTCTCATCCACCCCACCTCCTTCTTTAACTCCCTGTTATCTTCTCCTTTGCTGATCTGCTGCTCTCGTCCACCCCAACTCCTTCTTTAACTCCCTGTTCACTTCTCTTCTCCCGTGCTGATCTGCTGTTCTTTTTAACTCCGCCTCCTTCTCTAACTCCCTATTCTCTTCTCCTGTGCTAATATCTTGTTCTCTTCCACCCGCTTCCTTCCTTAACTCCCTGTTCTCTTCTCCTGTGCTGATCTGCTGCTCTCTTCCACCCCAACTCCTTCTTTAACTCCATGTTTTCTTCACCTGTGCTGGTCTTCTGCTCTCTTCCAACCCGTCTCCTTCTTTAACTCCCTGGTCTCTTCTCTTCTCCTGTGCTGAACTGCTGTTCTCTTCCACCCGCCTCCTTATTTAACTTCCTGTTCTCATTTCCTGTGCTGATCGGCTGCAGGGGCGTAGCTAGAGCTTGTGGCGCCCGGGGCTACCCCTCAGATTGCCGCCCCCTCCTTTGCTGGGGAAAAAGGACGGTGCGCACTTGAAAGATGTCTGAGTCTCCGAGAGACACGTAGTATTGCTGCTAACAGTTACCTCTATCATGCAAGTTACATGCACATACATGACACGGTCATTGGCAAAGCCAATAGCTCTGGCGAAATACGTGACCTATTGGCTATGCCAATGGTTGTTTTGTTTTTTATAGGCACTGTGAGATCAAATGATTTGCCCAGAATCACAGGATGTTAATTGCAACCACTGGCAAGCGGCTAATATATAAAAGTGGTGGGGTTTCTATAGAATTCCAGGAGTGAAAATACCAGGAGAATGCAACTCAGCCTTTCAACTGCATCACGGAAAAACAGCAGCAGTGTAATTTACTAAAGGGAATGTTTTCTATCATCTACTATTTCCATCCATTTCCAATCAGTATGGTAATGGGTAACAGGGTTTACAGAACGAAGAGTGGGTCCAAGTGAGACTAGATTAGCCGGAAGTGGAGAATATTCCCTAAATACTATTATCTGTACATAGCTGCCAAGGTTTCAGATTGCCATGTGTGACATTTTCATAATTTCAGTGAAATTATGAGTGACATTTCAACGGCTATGAGTGACACTTTCTGCCGAGCATAATCATGCAATGAAAACGAGGGAAACTTATAAATATGAGAAATTATAGCAATTTGAGCAACAAGAAACTCCAAGAAGTTCTTGAAACTGCTGCAGAGCACCAGAAATGGAAGGGCACTAACCCTAGTGCTCCCTCCTGTAACCTGACAAAGGTAACAACACTACTAAAGTCAGTGGCAGGCTGGCTGCCTGAAAAAAACTTTGCAGAGATGCATAACCTTGAGAAAGTTTGGAACTTCAGTAGGCAGACCTAATTAAAATTATGTATTGGCTCGTTAGCTACACAACGTATTCATCAAAGTGACCAGGGTATCCCAGGTTGAAATTCAGGCGGATATTCCCACGGTGGATTTTGTAATTTCATTTATTTTGCTCTGTATTCATGACAGAGTATTGCTGGACAACTTAAAGAATATTTGGTGGGTCTTCTGTCTGTGTTTCAAGTTTTCAGTGATTATAAAATTTGGTTGATAATGCTTTAAAAGACTGTCTGTAAACTCTGGTGGCCCTGCATGCTAAATGCTTGATTCACATGCTATCGGATCCCATCTGCACCGTGGGATTAAGTCGATGCCGGTCCACCTCACTTCCTGGCTGTCCTGACAGCCCTGTTACATCAAGGGAAGCACACACTGCTCGGCAAACCCTCGGAGGCCTCATGGCGACAGGGGCCGCAAGTGAGGCAGAGGCTATCGATTGATTTATTTATTTATGCGGTTTTTATATAGCACGGACTTTACCCGAAGCGTCAGAGCGCTTCACAACAGGACCAGTAATTAAACATGAGGAGAAAATTACAAATGAACAAATTACAAATGCTGACGTTCAGTTACGAGGTAAAAGTGACAATTGTGAGCAAACAAAACACATGAGGCAGCAGTGCATTACAGGAGGAAAAAGTGACACGTGTGCTGCTTACAAAAGAGTACAAAGTACAATTAGAGGTATAATACTGCAGTATACGCTAGAGACACTCAAGCACCAGAAGTGTGCCCCACATTGCAGCTGTACTGGAACCCTCGGCTGCTATTCTCATTGTGCCTGCCTGCAGCGAACACCACTCACCGCACTATGGAGCTATCGGGTTATGCTTTGAGTCATCGGCTTCTGCCGCCAACCCTGCTGGACAGCCGGCGAGTGCAACCCCCCCACCCCCCCTCATACGAGGTAGGACTCACTCACGGGGGGGGGCGAATGGCATTGCTGCCTGCGAATGCTTCTTGCAGCATCTGCCCCGATACAACGCGGCTGGTGCAGATCGGCCCACAGCTGAGGTCTGACTGCGGCCTACTGTCCATCGGCTCCCTGAAGCACAGCGAAGGCAACACTGTGCCTCCCTCCTGCCATCATTGCCCATCGGAGACCCAACCCGACCGGAACCCCCCCATTCCCCTCCCCTCACTCCTACTTTTATCCTGTGTACAGTGAGTACAGATAGGCTTCATATAAATTCGGGTTTAATTTATACTAAAATGAAACTCGCAACTTACGTGACCGGTAAGCCTCTGTGCGCAGGGGCCCGGTCCGGCGGCCACGGCGGACGGAACGCCAGCAGGCCCAGCAATGATAATTCATGCCTCGCCCTCAGGCACACTAACATGATGCCGCGCCGCGCGGCCATGATGCTGACCAGTCAGTGGTCGGACCGATGACACAGGCGGCACATCTAGTCCGACCCCGGCCCCGTCACTTCCTCCCCAGCCTCACTTTCAGTTCCAGACTAGAACGGACGTGAGGTCACATCCGACCCCGGTGGCGCCACAGAGCTGCCCATCTGTACACGCAGATTTGTTACATTGTAGCAGTTAGAGCACCAAGGCACTGACTGAGATCTTTTCTTTAACTCTTACTAGTCTGAGCCTGGCAAGAAAACTTGCCTGGGGCCCGGATCGGCCGGGTGCACGGTACACAGCCAAATGACAAGTTCTAGAGCCCGCCACCGCCGCAACGGGCCTCGGCCTCCAGTCAATCAGTGTCGGCCGCCTCCAAAAAGGTGCCGCCTGGGGCGGACCACCCCCCCCCCGCCCCCCCCTAGCTACGCGGCTGATCGGCTGCTCTCTTCCACCCCGCCTCCTTCTTTAACTCCCTGTTCACTTCTCTTCTCCCGTGCTGATCTGCTGTTCTTTTTAACTCCGCCTCCTTCTCTAACTCCCTGTTCTCTTCTCCTGTGCTAATATGTTGTTCTCTTCCACCCGCTTCCTTCCTTAACTCCCTGTTCTCTTCTCCTGTGCTGATCTGCTGCTCTCTTCCACCCGCCTCCTTCTTTAACTCCCGTTTCTCTTCTCCTGTGCTGATCTGCTGCTCTCTTCCACCCACCTCCTTCTTTAACTCCCTGGTCTCTTCTCTTCTTTTCTCCTGTGCTGAACTGCTGTTCTCTTCCACCCACCTCCTTCGTGAACTCCCTGGTCTCTTCTCTTCTCCTGTGCTGAACTGCTGTTCTCTTGCACCCGCCTCCTTCTCTACCTCCCTATTCTCTTCTCCTGTGCTAATATGTTGTTCTCTTCCACCCGCTTCCTTCCTTAACTCCATGTTCTCTTCACCTGTGCTGATCTGCTGCTCTCTTCCACCCCGTCTCCTTCTTTAACTCCCTGGTCTCTTCTCTTCTCCTGTGCTGAACTGCGGTTCTCTTCCAGACCTCCCTGGTCTCTTCTCCTGTGCTGATCTGCTGCTCTCATCCACCTCACCTCTTCTTTAACTCCCTGTTATCTTCTCCTTTGCTGATCTGCTGCTCTCGTCCACCCCAACTCCTTCTTTAACTCCCTGTTCACTTCTCTTCTCCCGTGCTGATCTGCTGTTCTTTTTAACTCCGCCTCCTTCTCTAACTCCCTGTTCTCTTCTCCTGTGCTAATATGTTGTTCTCTTCCACCCGCTTCCTTCCTTAACTCCCTGTTCTCTTCTCCTGTGCTGATCTGCTGCTCTCATCCACCTCACCTCTTCTTTAACTCCCTGTTCTCTTCTCCTGTGCTGATCTGTTGCTCTCTTCCACCCCAACTCCTTCTTTAACTCCATGTTTTCTTCACCTGTGCTGGTCTTCTGCTCTCTTCCAACCCGTCTCCTTCTTTAACTCCCTGGTCTCTTCTCTTCTCCTGTGCTGAACTGCTGTTCTCTTCCACCCGCCTCCTTCTTTAACTCCCTGTTCTCATTTCCTGTGCTGATCGGCTGCTCTCTTCCACCCGCCTCCTTCTTTAACTCCCTATTTTCTTCTCCTGCGCTGATCTGCTGCTCTCTTCCACCGTCTTCTTCTTTAACTCACTGTTCTCTTTTGCTGTGCTGATCTGCTGCTCTCATCCACCCACCTCCTTCTCTAATTCCCTGTTCTGTTCTCTTCTCCCGTACTGATCTGCTGCTCTCTTCCACCGCCTCCTTCTTTAGCTCCCTGTTATCTTCTCTTCTCCTGATCCGATCTGCTGACCCTTCCACCCGCCTCCTTCTTTAACTCCCTGTTCTCATCTCCTGTGCTGATCTGCTGCTCTCTTCCACCCCGCCCCCTTCTCCAACTCCCTGTTCTCTTCGCCCGTGCTGATCTGCTGTTCCCTTCCACCGCCTCCTGGTCTAACTCCCTGTTTTCTTCTCCCGTGCTGATCTGCTGCTCTCTTCCACCCACCTCTTTCTCTAACTCCCTGTTCTCTTCTCCTGTGCTGATATGCTGCTCTCTTCCACCCGCCTCCTTCTTTATCTCCCTGTTCTCTTCACCTGTGCTTATCTGCTGCTCTCTTCCACCCGCCTCCTTCTTCAACTCCATGTTCTCCTCCCCTGTGCTGATGTGCTGCTCTCTTCCAACCCTGTCTCCTTCTTTAACTCTGTTTTTTTCTCCTGTGCTGATCTGCTGTTCTCTTCCTTCCGCCTCATTCTCTAACTCCCTGTTCTCTTCTCCTATGATGATCTTTCAGCTATCTTCCATCCGCCTCCTTCTCTAACTCCCTGTTCTCGTCTCCTGTCCTGATCTGCAGTTCTCTTTCACCCTGCTTCCTTCTCTAACTCCATTTTCTCTTCTCCTGTGCTGATCTGCGGCTCTCTTCCACCCACCTCCTTCTTTAACTCCCTGGTCTCTTCTCTTCTCCTGTGCTGAACTGCTGTTCTCTTCCACCCGCCTCCTTCTTTAACTCCCTGTGATCTTCTCCTGTGCTGATCTGCTGCTCTCGTCCACCCACCTCCTTCTTTAACTCCCTGGTCTCTTCTCTTCTCCTGTGCTGATCTGCTGTTCTCTTCCTCCCGCCTCATTCTCTAACTCCCTGCTGTCTTATCCTGTGATGATCTTTCTGCTATCTTTCATCCGCCTCCTTCTCTAACTCCCTGTTCTCTTCTCCTGTGCTGATCTGCTGTTCTCTTTCACCCGCCTCCTTCTCTAACTCCCTTTTCTCTTCTCCTGTGCTGATCTACGGCTCTCTTCCACTCACCTCCTTCTTTAACTCCCTGGTCTCTTCTCTTCTCCTGTGCTGAACTGCTGTTCTCTTCCACCCGCCTCCTTCTTTAACTCCCGTTTCTCTTCTACTGTGCTGATCTGCTGCTCTCTTCCACCCACCTCCTTCTTTAACTCCCTGGTCTCTTCTCTTCTTTTCTCCTGTGCTGAACTGCTGTTCTCTTCCACCCACCTCCTTCGTGAACTCCCTGGTCTCTTCTCTTCTCCTGTGCTGATCTGCTGTTCTTTTTCACCCCGCCTCCTTCTCTACCTCCCTATTCTCTTCTCCTGTGCTAATATGTTGTTCTCTTCCACCCGCTTCCTTCCTTAACTCCATGTTCTCTTCACCTGTGCTGATCTGCTGCTCTCTTCCACCCCGTCTCCTTCTTTAACTCCCTGGTCTCTTCTCTTCTCCTGTGCTGAACTGCGGTTCTCTTCCAGACCTCCCTGGTCTCTTCTCCTGTGCTGATCTGCTGCTCTCATCCACCCCACCTCCTTCTTTAACTCCCTGTTATCTTCTCCTTTGCTGATCTGCTGCTCTCGTCCACCCCAACTCCTTCTTTAACTCCCTGTTCACTTCTCTTCTCCCGTGCTGATCTGCTGTTCTTTTTAACTCCGCCTCCTTCTCTAACTCCCTATTCTCTTCTCCTGTGCTAATATCTTGTTCTCTTCCACCCGCTTCCTTCCTTAACTCCCTGTTCTCTTCTCCTGTGCTGATCTGCTGCTCTCTTCCACCCCAACTCCTTCTTTAACTCCATGTTTTCTTCACCTGTGCTGGTCTTCTGCTCTCTTCCAACCCGTCTCCTTCTTTAACTCCCTGGTCTCTTCTCTTCTCCTGTGCTGAACTGCTGTTCTCTTCCACCCGCCTCCTTATTTAACTTCCTGTTCTCATTTCCTGTGCTGATCGGCTGCAGGGGCGTAGCTAGAGCTTGTGGCGCCCGGGGCTACCCCTCAGATTGCCGCCCCCTCCTTTGCTGGGGAAAAAGGACGGTGCGCACTTGAAAGATGTCTGAGTCTCCGAGAGACACGTAGTATTGCTGCTAACAGTTACCTCTATCATGCAAGTTACATGCACATACATGACACGGTCATTGGCAAAGCCAATAGCTCTGGCGAAATACGTGACCTATTGGCTATGCCAATGGTTGTTTTGTTTTTTATAGGCACTGTGAGATCAAATGATTTGCCCAGAATCACAGGATGTTAATTGCAACCACTGGCAAGCGGCTAATATATAAAAGTGGTGGGGTTTCTATAGAATTCCAGGAGTGAAAATACCAGGAGAATGCAACTCAGCCTTTCAACTGCATCACGGAAAAACAGCAGCAGTGTAATTTACTAAAGGGAATGTTTTCTATCATCTACTATTTCCATCCATTTCCAATCAGTATGGTAATGGGTAACAGGGTTTACAGAACGAAGAGTGGGTCCAAGTGAGACTAGATTAGCCGGAAGTGGAGAATATTCCCTAAATACTATTATCTGTACATAGCTGCCAAGGTTTCAGATTGCCATGTGTGACATTTTCATAATTTCAGTGAAATTATGAGTGACATTTCAACGGCTATGAGTGACACTTTCTGCCGAGCATAATCATGCAATGAAAACGAGGGAAACTTATAAATATGAGAAATTATAGCAATTTGAGCAACAAGAAACTCCAAGAAGTTCTTGAAACTGCTGCAGAGCACCAGAAATGGAAGGGCACTAACCCTAGTGCTCCCTCCTGTAACCTGACAAAGGTAACAACACTACTAAAGTCAGTGGCAGGCTGGCTGCCTGAAAAAAACTTTGCAGAGATGCATAACCTTGAGAAAGTTTGGAACTTCAGTAGGCAGACCTAATTAAAATTATGTATTGGCTCGTTAGCTACACAACGTATTCATCAAAGTGACCAGGGTATCCCAGGTTGAAATTCAGGCGGATATTCCCACGGTGGATTTTGTAATTTCATTTATTTTGCTCTGTATTCATGACAGAGTATTGCTGGACAACTTAAAGAATATTTGGTGGGTCTTCTGTCTGTGTTTCAAGTTTTCAGTGATTATAAAATTTGGTTGATAATGCTTTAAAAGACTGTCTGTAAACTCTGGTGGCCCTGCATGCTAAATGCTTGATTCACATGCTATCGGATCCCATCTGCACCGTGGGATTAAGTCGATGCCGGTCCACCTCACTTCCTGGCTGTCCTGACAGCCCTGTTACATCAAGGGAAGCACGCACTGCTCGGCAAACCCTCGGAGGCCTCATGGCGACAGGGGCCGCAAGTGAGGCAGAGGCTATCGATTGATTTATTTATTTATGCGGTTTTTATATAGCGCGGACTTTACCCGAAGCGTCAGAGCGCTTCACAACAGGACCAGTAATTAAACATGAGGAGAAAATTACAAATGAACAAATTACAAATGCTGACGTTCAGTTACGAGGTAAAAGTGACAATTGTGAGCAAACAAAACACATGAGGCAGCAGTGCATTACAGGAGGAAAAAGTGACACGTGTGCTGCTTACAAAAGAGTACAAAGTACAATTAGAGGTATAATACTGCAGTATACGCTAGAGACACTCAAGCACCAGAAGTGTGCCCCACATTGCAGCTGTACTGGAACCCTCGGCTGCTATTCTCATTGTGCCTGCCTGCAGCGAACACCACTCACCGCACTATGGAGCTATCGGGTTATGCTTTGAGTCATCGGCTTCTGCCGCCAACCCTGCTGGACAGCCGGCGAGTGCAACCCACCCACCCCCCCTCATACGAGGTAGGACTCACTCACGGGGGGGGCGAATGGCATTGCTGCCTGCGAATGCTTCTTGCAGCATCTGCCCCGATACAACGCGACTGGTGCAGATCGGCCCACAGCTGAGGTCTGACTGCGGCCTACTGTCCATCGGCTCCCTGAAGCACAGCGAAGGCAACACTGTGCCTCCCTCCTGCCATCATTGCCCATCGGAGACCCAACCCGACCGGAACCCCCCCATTCCCCTCCCCTCACTCCTACTTTTATCCTGTGTACAGTGAGTACAGATAGGCTTCATATAAATTCGGGTTTAATTTATACTAAAATGAAACTCGCAACTTACGTGACCGGTAAGCCTCTGTGCGCAGGGGCCCGGTCCGGCGGCCACGGCGGACGGAACGCCAGCAGGCCCAGCAATGATAATTCATGCCTCGCCCTCAGGCACACTAACATGATGCCGCGCCGCGCGGCCATGATGCTGACCAGTCAGTGGTCGGACCGATGACACAGGCGGCACATCTAGTCCGACCCCGGCCCCGTCACTTCCTCCCCAGCCTCACTTTCAGTTCCAGACTAGAACGGACGTGAGGTCACATCCGACCCCGGTGGCGCCACAGAGCTGCCCATCTGTACACGCAGATTTGTTACATTGTAGCAGTTAGAGCACCAAGGCACTGACTGAGATCTTTTCTTTAACTCTTACTAGTCTGAGCCTGGCAAGAAAACTTGCCTGGGGCCCGGATCGGCCGGGTGCACGGTACACAGCCAAATGACAAGTTCTAGAGCCCGCCACCGCCGCAACGGGCCTCGGCCTCCAGTCAATCAGTGTCGGCCGCCTCCAAAAAGGTGCCGCCTGGGGCGGACCACCCCCCCCGCCCCCCCCTAGCTACGCGGCTGATCGGCTGCTCTCTTCCACCCCGCCTCCTTCTTTAACTCCCTGTTCACTTCTCTTCTCCCGTGCTGATCTGCTGTTCTTTTTAACTCCGCCTCCTTCTCTAACTCCCTGTTCTCTTCTCCTGTGCTAATATGTTGTTCTCTTCCACCCGCTTCCTTCCTTAACTCCCTGTTCTCTTCTCCTGTGCTGATCTGCTGCTCTCTTCCACCCGCCTCCTTCTTTAACTCCCGTTTCTCTTCTCCTGTGCTGATCTGCTGCTCTCTTCCACCCACCTCCTTCTTTAACTCCCTGGTCTCTTCTCTTCTTTTCTCCTGTGCTGAACTGCTGTTCTCTTCCACCCACCTCCTTCGTGAACTCCCTGGTCTCTTCTCTTCTCCTGTGCTGAACTGCTGTTCTCTTGCACCCGCCTCCTTCTCTACCTCCCTATTCTCTTCTCCTGTGCTAATATGTTGTTCTCTTCCACCCGCTTCCTTCCTTAACTCCATGTTCTCTTCACCTGTGCTGATCTGCTGCTCTCTTCCACCCCGTCTCCTTCTTTAACTCCCTGGTCTCTTCTCTTCTCCTGTGCTGAACTGCGGTTCTCTTCCAGACCTCCCTGGTCTCTTCTCCTGTGCTGATCTGCTGCTCTCATCCACCTCACCTCTTCTTTAACTCCCTGTTATCTTCTCCTTTGCTGATCTGCTGCTCTCGTCCACCCCAACTCCTTCTTTAACTCCCTGTTCACTTCTCTTCTCCCGTGCTGATCTGCTGTTCTTTTTAACTCCGCCTCCTTCTCTAACTCCCTGTTCTCTTCTCCTGTGCTAATATGTTGTTCTCTTCCACCCGCTTCCTTCCTTAACTCCCTGTTCTCTTCTCCTGTGCTGATCTGCTGCTCTCATCCACCTCACCTCTTCTTTAACTCCCTGTTCTCTTCTCCTGTGCTGATCTGTTGCTCTCTTCCACCCCAACTCCTTCTTTAACTCCATGTTTTCTTCACCTGTGCTGGTCTTCTGCTCTCTTCCAACCCGTCTCCTTCTTTAACTCCCTGGTCTCTTCTCTTCTCCTGTGCTGAACTGCTGTTCTCTTCCACCCGCCTCCTTCTTTAACTCCCTGTTCTCATTTCCTGTGCTGATCGGCTGCTCTCTTCCACCCGCCTCCTTCTTTAACTCCCTATTTTCTTCTCCTGCGCTGATCTGCTGCTCTCTTCCACCGTCTTCTTCTTTAACTCACTGTTCTCTTTTGCTGTGCTGATCTGCTGCTCTCATCCACCCACCTCCTTCTCTAATTCCCTGTTCTGTTCTCTTCTCCCGTACTGATCTGCTGCTCTCTTCCACCGCCTCCTTCTTTAGCTCCCTGTTATCTTCTCTTCTCCTGATCCGATCTGCTGACCCTTCCACCCGCCTCCTTCTTTAACTCCCTGTTCTCATCTCCTGTGCTGATCTGCTGCTCTCTTCCACCCCGCCCCTTCTCCAACTCCCTGTTCTCTTCGCCCGTGCTGATCTGCTGTTCCCTTCCACCGCCTCCTGGTCTAACTCCCTGTTTTCTTCTCCCGTGCTGATCTGCTGCTCTCTTCCACCCACCTCTTTCTCTAACTCCCTGTTCTCTTCTCCTGTGCTGATATGCTGCTCTCTTCCACCCGCCTCCTTCTTTATCTCCCTGTTCTCTTCTCCTGTGCTGATCTGCTGCTCTCTTCCACCTGCCTCCTTCTTTAACTCCCTGTTCTCTTCTGCTGTGCTGATCTGCTGCTCTCTTCCACATACATCCTTCTCTAATCGCAGACACACATACATACAACCATGCACACACACACATACAACCACACACACACAACCACACAAACACACACAACCACACCACACACACAACCGCACACACAACCACACACACACATACACACAATCACACACAACCACACACACAAGCACACATACAACCACACACACACTCAACCACACCCAACCACACCCAACCACACACACAACCACATCCAACCACACACACAAATAACCACACACAACCACACACACAACCACACACACCCACACACAACCACACACACATACACACAACCACACACACAACCACGCACATCTTTCTATCACTCTATCTCTCTATCTATCGCCCTCACGCTACCTATCTGTCGCCCTCACTCTATTTATCTATCTGCCGCCCTCACTCTATCTATCTATCTGCCGCCCTCACTCTATCTATCTATCTGTCGCCCTCACTCTATCTATCTATCGCCCTCACTCTATCTATCTATCGCCCTCACTCTATCTATCTATCGCCCTCACTCTATCTATCACCCTCACTCTATCTATCTATCTATCTATCTATCTATCTATCTATCTATCTATCTATCTATCTATCTATCTATCTATCTATCTATCTATCTATCTATCTATCTATCTATCTATCCATCCATCCATCCATCCATCCATCCATCCATCCATCCATCCATCCATCCATCCATCCATCCATCTATCTATCTATCTATCTATCTATCTATCTATCTAGCGCCCTCACTCTATCTATCTGTCTATCTCCCTCACTCTATTGCCCTCACTCTATCTTTCTGTCTATCTATCACCCTCACTCTATCTATTGCCATCATTCTATCTATCTATCGACCGCCCTCACTCTGTCTATCTATCTATCGCAGTCACCTATCTATCTATCGCCCTCACTCTATTTATCTATCTATCTATCGCCCTCACACTATTTATCTATCTATCTATCCCCCTCACTCTATCTATCTTTTGCCCTCCCTCTAGCTATCTATCACCGTCACCCTATCTATCTATCTCCCTCCCTCTATTTATCTATCTATCGCCCTCACACTATTTATCTATCTATCGCCCTCACTCTATCTATCTTTCGCACTCCCTCTAGCTATCTGTCGCCCTCAGTCTATCTATCTATCGCACGACCACAGCATCATTCAGGGGCACCACAGCATCACTCAGGGGCACCACAACATCACAATGCGCTACTACAGCATCACTGAATGCCATAGCATCACTCGTCGTCACCACACATTACTCAGCGCCACCACAGCATCAATCTGTGCAGCTATTCAACAACAACTGGTTCAAATATGTTCTCTCAATGTTTCAAGCTTTATTACAAATGTCACAAAAAGATATTAATATTTCACTTCTGTTTTGGATTTTCGTCACAATAAAATACACTGAACATTAGCTTCACAAAAGTTATTTACTAAAGTTTAAGCTATTGCCATTATAAATTACAATAACTTTTATTTAAGTAGTAATTATTTAAAAAAATTAAAAGCCATTGTTATTTGTAATATCAATACATCTAAATCGCGTAAATACAAAACATGTTGCATTGCAAATGCTATAGGTGTCACATTTGCAAAAGTTAAAAGTATTGGCATTGTAAATGACAAAGCTATTAATTTCGCTATTTTCAAAACCAACACATAAATAATAAATTTGTCATTTACAAGACCAATAGCTCAAACTTTCCTAATGCGAGACCAATTGCATTGCAAATGCTTGTTTGAGGATGCTATTGCCGGAAAACTGGTGATATCGGCTGTTAGCACCAGCTTGTGAATGGGGCGATAATTTTATCGTGACTTTGGCTGCGCTAAAGTGCTGATGACTCGGCGATAGATCCTTGAGAATATGCCCCTTAAATTTCGCTTTGGCCTCAATGGGCCTGTCCTCAAATGGTTCATCTCCTTACTCCAAAACAGACTTCATCAAATCAAAATCTATGACTGCCTCTCTAACCCTACTCTTGTCTCCCTAGGTGTTCCCCAGGGATCTATTCTCTCTCCCTCTCTCTTTAACCTCGTCATGGAACCCCTTACCCTCATTCTATAGCAAGCTGGAATTAATTACCACCTCTATGCCGATGACACTCAACTTTGCTATAAGATTAAATCCCACTCTGATGTTCTGCACCTCAATGACACCCTGACTAAAATACAATCCTGGTTCCACTACAATCATCTCAAACTCAACCCTAAGAAAGACAAAATCATTCTCTTCTCTTCTAAAAACAATCCGCTCCCCATCCAAACCTGGATCGCCGACCTTAATGCCCTCAACATCTCGCCCACTTTATCCAACTCAGTAATATCTCTCGGTATCACCATTGACAATAACCTAACTCTTGTCTCCCATATAAAAAATTTGGCTAAAGGAGCACTCTTCACTCTCCATCACATCAATAAAATTAAACCCTTCGTTCCTGCCGATGACTTCAAATCAGTGGTCCATTTGCTGGTCCTCTCGAGAGTCAACTATTTTTTATTTTTTTAAGTTTTATAGAGCACGAACCAGACCCGTGAGGGTATCAGAGCGCTTTACAGGAATGACGGGTGGTATACAAAAGACTTAGGAGGGGAGGATACAATTGGGATACAAAGGGGTAGATACATAATACCGGAAAAACAAGCAGTCTCAAATCCGGGATACATTTGGGATAAAAACAGGTACATTAATTATACAAGAAAATAAGCAGTCTCAACTCCCGGGTGTGATGCCCAGAAGGGCCGGGAAGGTATCATCCAGAAAAGCCATGGATAATGCCATAATGGTGGGTGGAACAAGGTCATTGAGGTGATTGTGATGCGATCATTAGGCGAGGAATTTGCCCATTAGGAAAATTCTGGTCTCCTTTTTGAAGCGTGCCAAAGACGACAGTCTTCAGAAGGTGGGTGGGAGAGAGTTCCATATTCTTGCAGCGGCCCCAGAGAAGGCCGGATTGTAGTTTTTTTTTCCAGAAGCGAGCTGGTTGGAGCAAAAGTTCTCTGGCAGACTGGGAGTTACTGGCTCCTCCAGATATCACAAATTCTGGGTGAGGAATGCAGGGGATTTGGAGTATAGAGCCTTGTGAGTAATGCAGGCCATCTTTTTATTTTTTTTATTTTTTTTTGGAAAACCTTTATTTACGACACAGTAGTACACAGCTATTCAGCCATACATCCCGGAGGCTAGGCAGCAACTCATTATGCAGCATAAGTGGTGCACACAGAATACAGTACAAAATCACATGAGGTTTATTTTATTTTATGAAAAGAGAAAAAACAGTGTAATAAAGGAAAAGCACCTACAACGGTGCAAGAGGGCAAGGCAAAGGAACGTAAATGCGGCATCGC
The DNA here is from genome assembly GCF_964263255.1 of Lissotriton vulgaris. Taxonomy (NCBI): domain Eukaryota; kingdom Metazoa; phylum Chordata; class Amphibia; order Caudata; family Salamandridae; genus Lissotriton; species Lissotriton vulgaris. The sequence continues at coordinate 1,719,936,323 of NC_141691.1, read as the reverse complement.
CCCACACCAGGGGAGGGATGGGCCTATATGTGAAATAAAATGCGAACAGGTCATATGCATGGATAACGGGGGAAGAAGGAAGACAGGACATTGTATACCAATAATTCAGCCGGAGTCAAGAGCTAAGGGGACAGTCGCTCATCCGAGGGCGCTGTTTCCGGCGGGAGGCAGATATCACCCCTATACTCATTCCAGGGCCCCCAAATCTTGTTCCATTTCCTGGGCCTACCTCTAGCAACATACGCCGTCTTCTCCCGGAACATACACCAGTCCATGTTAGCCTTCCACATCTCTACTGTGGGGGGCAATGCCGCCCCCCAATTCTGTGCAATGTCCCTTTTTGCCACCATGTTGCCTACTGTGACCCATTGAGTCTGTGAACTGGTATAATCCGTGGGGCCCCACACATTTAGCAGACAGCGCCGGGCTTCAGCCAACAAGTCAACTCCAGTCACTTCACCCATCACTACGTGTATACGCCTCCAATAAGCAGCCACCGCCCTACATTCCCATGTGATGTGCATGAAGGTCGCTAGGGAACCACACCCTCGTCGACAGAGACCATCCACCGAGTGGCCCATGTGGATAAATCGGGGGCCAGGTGGTATCTAAAACAGGTGGCATCTACCATTGGTGGCCCAGTGACGGACCTTATCAACTTGTCCCTCACTCAAGGGGTAGTTCCCCCCAGTTGGAAAGGGGCGGTCGTGAAGGCCCTTTTAAAAAAGCCTAATCTGGACCCCGCCGACCTTGCCAACTTTAGGCCTATCTCGCTGCTGCCGGGCCTTAGTAAGATCGCTGAGAAGCTGGTCAACAGCCGCCTGTCGGACTTCTTGGAGGCCAATTCCCTCTTAGGTGACTCCCAAACCGGTTTCCGTCCCGGTCAGGGGACTGACACCGCCCTGCTGGCGGTTGTGGAGAACGCTAGGAGCATTTTGGACTCAGGGGGATCAGTGGCAGTGATCCTCCTGGACCTCAGTGCTGCTTTTGACACCGTGGACCATCAGGTGCTTCTCCAACGGCTGGCAGGGGTGGGGATCACCGGTCTGGCCCTCAAGTGGTTTGCTTCCTTCTTGGAAGGTCGCACATTCGAGGTATGGGAAGGCCCTGAAAAATCATCTTCAATCCCTCTCCAGTGTGGTGTGCCACAGGGCTCTTCATTGAGCCCTACGTTATTCAACGTCTATATGGCACCCCTGGAGAGTGTGGTACTGCCGCTGGGTATCAAAATCATCAGTTATGCTGATGATACTCAGTTGGTGGTAGGCCTTTCCCAGTCGGCTAACCATCCTGACCGACTGCACTCGTGTCTGGAGAAGATCTACACATGGATGTGCAGCTCAGCTTTAAAGCTCAACGGTTCCAAGACGGAGCTGATGCTGCTGGGAAACTCCTCTCCATCTCTGTCTCCCAGCAGCTGGCCCGACTGCCTTGGACCTGTACCCACTCCCAAGCAGGAGATTAAGAGCCCCGGGGTCTGGCTTGAGCAGGACCTGTCGTTTAAAACCCATGCCAAAAAGACTGCTGGCGTGTGCTTTGGCCTGCTCCGCTCGGCTCGGAAGATTCTACCGCTGCTCCCAGCGGTCACTAGGAGACTTCTCATCCAGGGGCTTATCATCTCGCGGCTGGATTTCAGCAACGCGTTGTTCCTGGGTGCTCCAGAATCTACCATGAACAAACTGCAGCAAGTGCAGAATGCGGCCGCCAGGCTTTTGACGGGCATTCCCAGATATCAATCTGCTCGCCCTGCGCTCAAGGCACTGCATTGGCTCCCTGTGAGGGACAGGGTGAAGTTTAAATCACTTTGCATCGCCCATAAAGTCCTGCAGGGGGTAGGTCCACCTATTCTGGGGAAGATGGTTCAGCCCTACAAAGCCCTCCGCTCTCTCCGGTCTGATCACCAACATCTCTTGCAGGTTGGGAGGGTGAAGAAAGCAAGAACTGGTGGCAGAAGGTTTTCTATAAATGTAGCCACTCTGTGGAATTCTCTTCCCCTTCAACTTCGCTCGGAAGCCAGTCTGCTTCGGTTCCGCAAGCTTTTAAAAACTTTTCTGTTTTCTGCCTAAACCCCCGCATTACTCTGTAGTTTCATTCCCTGGTTGAGCGCTGGGATGCCTTTTTGGTAACCAGGCGCTATATAAAACTCAGAATAATAATAATAATAGTGACATAAACCCTATGTAGGATTTTCAATTGTACTAGTCTCAGCCTGGCCGGGATTGCCACCTCCTTCGGAGACGAGACCGCACACTGCCAATCCTCGTCGTCCAATTCAATTCCATCACGGGTCCACTGATCTCGCACCCCCAGTAGAAGGTCCGTACGGACGTTAATCAGTTTCTTGTAGGTCAGTGAGATAGCGCTGTCGGGCATGTAGCCGTCCAGCAATCTGTCTTCTAACGGGGAAGATTCGGGGATCGTTTCACCCTCCGGCATAACTGCCAGAAGGGCGTGCTTTAACTGGGCGTATCTGAAGAACTCCCTTTCCCCCAACTGAAACTCTCTCTGCAGCACCTCGAAGGGCTTTACCTGTCCCTTAGCAATCATGTCCTCCACCCTAGAGATACCTATCAAGTCCCAGCGGTCAAACCCTTTGGTATGCCACAATTTGCCCAGCAGATCGGAGTCATAGAGTGAAGTCGCCATCGTGAGTCTGCCTTTCCACCCCTGTGCCTTCGTTACCGCTCTCCAGATGTGGACCGATGTCTTAGTGGGACCTGTCATTCTTCCATCCAGAGACCTCGAGTACAGAGCCCTGTAATATTTCCCATCACCCAGGAGCCACCGGTCCATGGCAAAGCCTGGATTTATGGCTGGACCATAGAAGCCGTGATTAAGGGCAGCCAGCTGAGACGCCCAATAATACCTACGGATGTCAGGCAGCGCAATCCCTCCGCCATACCACGGGAGGGTCAGTTTAGTAATGGCGATGCGCGGCCTACCATCTCAAAGCAGGGTCCGCTGTAGGCCCTCGACCTCTCTAAAATACCCAGACGGGACCAGATCCTGGGTGTTCTGAAGCACGTATAGAAACCGGGGCAGGGACATTATCTTGAACAAGGCCGCTCGTCCAAGCAGGGAAAGCGCCAACTTCCGCCACCCCTCCACGTCACGCCGAAGGCGCGCGAGTGGGGGAAGCAAGTTGTTCGCATAACGTACTGTGGGATCAGTAGAAATGTAGATACCCAGGTATTTAAACCCCTGCCTAGCGACCTGTATGTTACAGTCTCGCGGGAGCCTCGGGATCTCACCCCTCAGGACATACAGGTGGGACTTCGACCAATTAATGACGAGTCCAGAATGCCTGCCGAAGGTGCGCAGTACATCACATACAACAATAAGGGACATACACGGCGAGGTGAGGTACAGAAGAATATCGTCTGCGTACAGAGACACCCTATCCTCAAAGCCCGGGGACCACTTGATCCCCCTGACGTCCGGATGCCCTCTCAGCCACGCCGCCAGTGGTTCCAGTGCCAGTGCAAACAAAAGGGGCGATGGGGGCATCCCTGCCTGGTACCTCTGCCGAGAGCAAATGAAGCCGATGCGCGGCCGTTAACCGCCACGTTGGCAAGCGGGCTGGCGTATAGGAGCTTGACCCATCCTATGAACCCCGGACCAACCCCAAACCTCTCCAGCACCACCCACAAGTATGACCACTCAAGGGAGTCAAAGGCCATCGTGGCATCCAAGGACGCCAAGATGGCCGGCTCCTGGAGGGTACGGACCCTCGCGAGGGCTCCATGAAGCCTTCTCAGATTGAGGGCGGTGTTACGATGTGGGATAAAGCCAGACTGGTCCGGGTGCACCAAGTCGCCAATCGCTGCCTCCAACCAGTCGGTTGGCGAGCAATTTAGCCAAAATCTTAGTTTCGGCGTTCAGTAATGAGATAGGACGATACGACCAACATAAATCTCTGGACTTCCCTTCCTTGTGAATAACCACAATGGTGGCCAGCCTCTGGTCGGGGGGAAGTGTACCCGACTTCTGCGCCTCAAGAAACATAGCCCGCAAGGGCGAAGCAACGAGATCCGGTTTAATCTTATACAGCTCCACTGGGATGCCGTTGGGGCCAGGAGCCTTGCCAGAACGCAGGGAGCGTATCGCCAGAGCAATCTCGTCCACCGTGATGTCCCTATCCATGTCTTCTTTGTCAGTCTCGGACAGACACGGTACCTCTATGTCCCGCAACAAGACGCCAGAGTCTTCCTCCGACATCTCGGAGGTCAAGGCATAGACGGACGCAAAATATTCAGCGAAGACCAGAGCAATAGCACTGGGGTAGGTGACAACCGTGCCATCCTCCCCCAGCACCTCCGGGACCACGCGGCTGGCTCTTTCCTTTTTATCAAGCCAGGCAATGAGCTTACCGGCCTTGTCCCCGACCTCATAGATTCGCCCCTGCTGCTTTCTACCCATGGCCTTCGCCGCCTCCGTGACAATAGCTCGGTACTCCGACTGTTTGAGTGAGAGAGCATGTAGGAGGCCCAGCGTCGGGCCGACCTCCAACTGGGAGTCTATATCCGCTATGACGGACTCGATTGTCACCACGTCCACGTCTCTGCGTCTCCGCCCCTCAGCTATTAAGGAGAACGCCTCCCCCCTCAGGACGGTTTTAAAGGCCTCCCACAAGGAGACAGCGGATGTAACCGAGCCCGTGTTTTCAGAGAAGTAGAGCTCCATGGCTTTGGCCAGGAGTCCACGAGTCTTGGGATCACGAAAGTACCACGGGTTAATCGGCGCCACCCTCTCAGCCACCCCAATATCAAAATCGAAGGACACCCAGACCGGAGAGTGGTCCGAGATGCCCCTCGCCATCAATCTGGCCTCGGAGACCGCCGATGCGTGGGCCGCTAATGTCAGGACATAATCAATTCTGGAGAGGCTACTGTGAGCCCCTGAATGAAACGAGTATTGACGCTGGGTAGGATGCAGAAGCCTCCAGCGGTCAACAAGTCCCAAGGTGTCAAGAAAGTCGGGAAGCCAGGTCTACGCACCTCGAAGGTCTCTGGATGGGTATCTATCTAACGTCCCTGAACCCACAGCATTGAAGTCGCCTCCCACAAGAAGCAGCCCCTCAGGAAGACCTAAAATGGCTCTCCGAAGGTCCTTGAAGGTGTCCGTCTGTAGCCCAGGGGGGACATAGATCGAAACTAAAGCCAGGGTATGCCCCTCCCACCTTCCCGTGACGGCGACGTGACATCCTCGGTCATCGACCACTCTTGAGTCTATCTCCAAGGGGAGGGTCGAGCGCACCATAATCCCCACCCCCCGGGACCCCGAGGAGAACCCCGAGTGCGCCACCATTTTGAAGCCCTTTCTGTTAAGTGCGTGGCACGTGTTTCCTACTAAATGCGTTTCCTGCAACAGTATTACATCAGGCACACACCTCTTGAACATTTGTAGTACAACACCCCTCTTAATACGGCCCCCCAGCCCATTGACATTACAGCTTAAAACATTCAGTTTCCTACCCCCCATCATCGAAGTCCACACCCATCCCATCCTCAGCGGGCACAGTTGCTACATGACCAGAATCAAAACACCAATTGCCTTGCCAAAAAGGGAACGAAGAGAAAAAGGGAACAAACCAAGAACAAAAACGAAGAAACCATCCACCCCCCACCCTGCACCCCTGCATCAGACTAAAAAGCCCACCCAACTCGCAGTGTGCCTGTCGCCCCTAGAAAAAACTAATCTACGAATAGCCCCCGAGGAGAAAGGAGAGAACCCTATCCCCTCCCCCATCCTCCAAATAGAAAAGTACAGGGAAAGCCCCCCATGAGTACAGGATTGCCAAACCGAACTGCTTGGGGTAGACCCATTGTCTAAAAAGTCCTGTAGCCATTCATCACTCCTGCCGGTCGTGGCTGCCTGTAGCCTCTTCCGATCGCTCCTCATTGTCTTCACGCCGCTGGGGTAAGGTGTCGAGCCAGTCTGCCGCCACCTCCGGCAAGTCGAAGAACAGAGCCCGGCCGCCATGTTGGATCCTCAATTTCGCAGGAAACAGCATAGCATATTTCATGCCCATGTCCCGCAAGCGCCGTTTCACTCCCATGAAGCTTTGTCTCCATCTCTGCACGGACTGAGTGAAGTCTGGAAAAAAGTTAATGGCAGCGTTCTGGAACTTCAAAGGCCCACCGCTCCTTGAGGCCTGCAAAATAGAGTCACGGTCCCTAAAGTTGAACACTCGGGCAATGATGGGTCTCGGAGGGGCACCCTCCTTCGGCCGGCCCCCAGGCATCCTATGCGCCCGTTCCACGGAGAAGAACTTACTAAGACCCTTAGGGGCTAGATGATTCTGGGCCAAGTCCTCACTGAAAATGTCCACAGCCGAATCCTCGGCCCCCTCCGGTACACCGATAATGCGGACGTTCTGCCGCCTGGCCCGACCCTCATAATCCTCAAGCCTCCTCGCAAAAAGGTCGTTAGCCGACTTCAAGTTCCGGACCTCGGTTTGCAGGTCCGAGACGTCCGTGGTGAGGCTCGAGGTCTTGATGTCTAGCGACTTGACTCGCTCATTTGTTTTGCCCAAGTCCGCTCTAATCAGGTTAACTTCAATTGCCAGGGTGTCCACCTTGTGCGCCATCACCTCGTGCTGTTGGTGCATCTCGGTCTTCATGCCTTCAATGGCGCCCATTATGTCGCGGAGCGTGGGGTCTTCAGCCTCAGGCGACACTTCCCGATGTAGGTCTTTGGGTCTCGCAGAGATACCAGGCGAGCCCTTCGGCTGAGCGTATCGCTCCATATTGTTGGACTGCGAGTATGTAGACTTTCTGCTGACCCGAGGCTTTGTTCTATCGGGGTCTCCTTTGCCAGCCATGGCTAGTCACCGGGCCACTTCTTCCGTCCATGCACTGGACCTCACCGGCCCACCGATGCCAGGGATTAGCTGCCCCGCACTCCGTCTGGTGCGCGCTCACTCTGCCACTACGCCAGCTCCGCTGTGGGCCGGAACAGCCAGTCGTGAACCTCGTCACCTCCGTCTGGCAATGTCGCACCCGCCAGCCCCGGCCCGGGCCCTGGTCCCACTGCAGCCCGCAAACTTCCACACGGTGTAACTACGCCAGGGAACGTCGGATTTGAAATCGGACAATGGGTCCGGTGTCAGCGTCGGTTCACCGTCAATATTCCACAAACACAGATAAGGATATGTGACAGGATTAATGCGGAGGATCGGAGGGTCTTCGGAGCTCCGAGCTCACGCGGCCATCTTGGTTGCCCGCGAAGCTCCTCCTCAATGCAGGCCATCTTAAGTTGGATTCTGTCCTCGAGAGGAAGCCAGTTCAAAGCTTTAAGGTGAGGAGAGATGTGGTTGAATTTCTTTGAACCTGTTAGGCGTCTGGCAGCGTCGTTAAGGCAAGCTTTCAGTGGGCCCAGAGAGTTTTTGGGCAGACCTGCGAAGATGACTAGTGCCTGGATTGCGATTTTTAGGTTGGGAGTGTCGAGTAAGGGTTTTAGTTTTCTTAGGTAACTCGGGTGATATCTGGCAGTTTTGGCCATCGAGTTGATATGGCCGCGCATGTTCAAGCTGCCATCTAGAGGTATTCCAAGGGATTTAGCAGAGTCCACAATGGTAGGACGGTATGGTAACGCTATATTCTCTGGAACGGTACACAGACAAAATATCGATTTTTAAATATCGATATACAAAAATATCGAAGTTTAAATATCGATATACAAAAATATCGAAGGTAAGTAATATCAACAGTCTAAATATCGATATTGGTATGATATCAGTAATATCGAAGTTGTAAATATCGATGTCAATAATATCGAAATTAATAACTTTGATGTTACTAATATCAATTTTTAAATAAATTTAGTGTATATTATATTGTATTTATTATGTTTTATTATTTATTTTTAATGTAATTTAATTAAATATTGTCTTTTACTACTGTAGCGGGTTGTGGGTTTATAGGGGAATAGGGTGGGAAGTAATTTAATTATGTTAAATTAATTATTAATTAGTAGGAATTATTAATTAATTAATTGAGAATTAATTTTTAATTATTGTTAATTAATTGATTAATTGATAAATATGTTCTGTAGCGGGTTATGGGTTTATAGGGGAATAGGGTGGGAAGTAATTTAATAATAATTAATTAATTGATATATGTTTGTACATATTTTAATTAATAATTAATTGGTAATTAATTTCTATTAATTAGTTAATTAATTATTATAATTTTTTACATATTTATAATTATTAATTAGTTGGTAATTAATTAATATTAATTATTTAATTACATTAATTATAGTAATTTTTTTATATATAATTTATTGTTATTCTTAATTAATTAATTGGGCAAAATAATATTAATTATTAAATTAAATTAATTACACCAAATGTGCTAATATATTTACTTTATTGTTATTGTTAATTAATAATTAATTGGTAATTAAATAATATTAATTAATTTTGGGTACAGGGGTATTTTTAGGGTTCAGGGTCAGTTTTCAGTTCATGGGTAAAGGGGTATTTTTAGGGTTCAGGGTCAGTTTTCAGTTTTTGGGTAAAGGGGTATTTTTAGGGTTCAGGGTCAGTTTTCAGTTTTTGGGTAAAGGGGTATTTTTAGGGTTCTGGGTCAGTTTTCAGTTTTTGGGTAAATAGGGTATTTTCAGGGTTCTGGGTCAGTTTTCAGTTCATGGGTAAAGGGGTATTTTTAGGGTTCAGGGTCAGTTTTCAGTTTTTGGGTAAAGGGGTATTTTTAGGGTTTAGGGTCAGTTTTTAGTTTTTGGGTAAAGGGGTATTTTTAGGGTTCAGGGTCAGTTTTCAGTTTTTGGGTAAAGGGGTATTTTTAGGGTTCAGGGTCAGTTTTCAGTATTTGGGTAAAGGGGTGTTTTTAGGGTTCTGGGTCAGTTTTGGGTTTTTGGGGTACAGGGATATTTTTAGGGTTCAGGGTCAGTTTTGGGTTTTTGGGGTACAGGCGTACAGGGTAAAAACAAAAAAATATTACATTAAATCAAATAAATTAGATGAAAAAAATTAAAATTACTTTACATTTTTAAGTGTTTTATTTATTTTAAATGTATATGTATTAGTTTTAATTTTGTTTTAAAGTGAGGAGAGATGTGGTTGAATTTCTTTGAACCTGTTAGGCGTCTGGCAGCGTCGTTAAGGCAAGCTTTCAGTGGGCCCAGAGAGTTTTTGGGCAGACCTGCGAAGATGACTAGTGCCTGGATTGCGATTTTTAGGTTGGGAGTGTCGAGTAAGGGTTTTAGTTTTCTTAGGTAACTCGGGTGATATCTGGCAGTTTTGGCCATCGAGTTGATATGGCCGCGCATGTTCAAGCTGCCATCTAGAGGTATTCCAAGGGATTTAGCAGAGTCCACAATGGTAGGACGGTATGGTAACGCTATATTCTCTGGAACGGTACACAGACAAAATATCGATTTTTAAATATCGATATACAAAAATATCGAAGTTTAAATATCGATATACAAAAATATCGAAGGTAAGTAATATCAACAGTCTAAATATCGATATTGGTATGATATCAGTAATATCGAAGTTGTAAATATCGATGTCAATAATATCGAAATTAATAACTTTGATGTTACTAATATCAATTTTTAAATAAATTTAGTGTATATTATATTGTATTTATTATGTTTTATTATTTATTTTTAATGTAATTTAATTAAATATTGTCTTTTACTACTGTAGCGGGTTGTGGGTTTATAGGGGAATAGGGTGGGAAGTAATTTAATTATGTTAAATTAATTATTAATTAGTAGGAATTATTAATTAATTAATTGAGAATTAATTTTTAATTATTGTTAATTAATTGATTAATTGATAAATATGTTCTGTAGCGGGTTATGGGTTTATAGGGGAATAGGGTGGGAAGTAATTTAATAATAATTAATTAATTGATATATGTTTGTACATATTTTAATTAATAATTAATTGGTAATTAATTTCTATTAATTAGTTAATTAATTATTATAATTTTTTACATATTTATAATTATTAATTAGTTGGTAATTAATTAATATTAATTATTTAATTACATTAATTATAGTAATTTTTTATATATAATTTATTGTTATTCTTAATTAATTAATTGGGCAAAATAATATTAATTATTAAATTAAATTAATTACACCAAATGTGCTAATATATTTACTTTATTGTTATTGTTAATTAATAATTAATTGGTAATTAAATAATATTAATTAATTTTGGGTACAGGGGTATTTTTAGGGTTCAGGGTCAGTTTTCAGTTCATGGGTAAAGGGGTATTTTTAGGGTTCAGGGTCAGTTTTCAGTTTTTGGGTAAAGGGGTATTTTTAGGGTTCAGGGTCAGTTTTCAGTTTTTGGGTAAAGGGGTATTTTTAGGGTTCTGGGTCAGTTTTCAGTTTTTGGGTAAATAGGGTATTTTCAGGGTTCTGGGTCAGTTTTCAGTTCATGGGTAAAGGGGTATTTTTAGGGTTCAGGGTCAGTTTTCAGTTTTTGGGTAAAGGGGTATTTTTAGGGTTTAGGGTCAGTTTTTAGTTTTTGGGTAAAGGGGTATTTTTAGGGTTCAGGGTCAGTTTTCAGTTTTTGGGTAAAGGGGTATTTTTAGGGTTCAGGGTCAGTTTTCAGTATTTGGGTAAAGGGGTGTTTTTAGGGTTCTGGGTCAGTTTTGGGTTTTTGGGGTACAGGGATATTTTTAGGGTTCAGGGTCAGTTTTGGGTTTTTGGGGTACAGGCGTACAGGGTAAAAACAAAAAAATATTACATTAAATCAAATAAATTAGATGAAAAAAATTAAAATTACTTTACATTTTTAAGTGTTTTATTTATTTTAAATGTATATGTATTAGTTTTAATTTTGTTTTAATATTTTTATTTAATAGTTGTAAAATTATATGTATTTAATTATTATTTTTACATTATTATTAATACATTTAAAAAAACGATATTTTAGATTCCGATATTTTTGTACTACGATATTATTTTTTCGATATTTTTGTACTTACCTTAATGAAGATAGGATTCCGATATTTTTGCTGTCAATATTTTTGCTCCGATATTTTTGCATGTCGATATTCTGTCTGTCGATATTATGTCAGACATCCCTCTGGAACACCTAAAATCCACCCAGCTCCACTCAAATCTGTGCTCAACCTATCTGCTAGACTTATCACTGACTACAAACATTTTGACCACATCTCCCCTACCCTTAAAGCCCTCAAATGGCTGCCCTCGAAGGCAGATCCCCCTACAAGATGGCATGCATTACACACAAAGCCCTTCATCAAAACACCCCTCTGTACCTCTCAGATAAACTCCACAAAACGGGCTGCTCCTGACTGATGAGGAGGACCAACTCTCTTGTTCTAGTCCCTCCTCTGTATAATAAGAAATGCACACAATTTGCTCCTTTTCCGGAAACGTTCCAGCCATCTGGAATACCCTCCCTAAAGACCTCCAGTGTAATCCCTCCTACTTCAGCTTCAAAAAAGACCTCAAATTGCACCTTCTCATCAAATATTGGGATCCACAATCCTTGCATCGGATGTTGACTCCCACTCTGCCTCCCCCTTTCATGGTTCCCCTCCACTGCCCTCCGGGCTCTCACCCCTCCATTCCCCCTATTTACTTTTCTCCCTTATGCTACTCCCTCCCTTCGCCCCTAGCTCCCCTCCCTGCATCCGTCTATTCCTTATGCTACTTCCTCCTTTCGCCCCTAGCTCCCCTCCCTGCCTCTGCCTATTTGTTCCAGGTCTACTCCTACCCTCCCCTTCCTCAGTCTCCCTCCATCCATACTACTTCCTCTTCCCCTATTTACTCCTCACCCTCCTTCCCAAGCCTAATTACTCATTACTCACTAAAGCTTTATGTAATCTTTATTTAAATAGCTCTTTGTAATAATAATTAATTTGTCCTTTTTGTTTTAATGGCTCTGAATGCTATATCATTGACCAAATGTCTTATTGCTGTTCTCCTTCAAACTGCTGTAAAGCGCTCTGATACCCTTGGTTCTAGCTAGTGCTCTATAAAACCTTTTAAATAAATAAGATAGTGTGACAGCCACTCTGTCAAGCCACACCAAATGATTACCTCTTCAGCTCTTATTCATCTAAATTCATAATAAAAAGGGTGAGCCCAATCCCCGAGAGCAGGGAAGGGTATTCAGAGTAATGAAGATTACCAACAAATAGTCATGGCAATACTGAACATCATTAGTACACGCAGACCAGGGGAGAAATATGGGTTGTGCGTTGCAGGAGGCCATACCCTCGCAAGACACTCTTGATTTAAGAAGTTTGCAGGGTGGTGTAGGAAAGTGGGTTTCTGTTGCAGTAACCCCCCCACTTTTTGCCAGACTACTGATGCACTTTTTCTTGGTGTGCCCTGATTCTCTGCCAATCAGGTTCCCAGGGCCTAGGTTCTTTTCCCAAAACTAACCCCATTGGCATCTCTGGCCACAGGTCAGCTCCTGGTAAATGGTACCACAGGTACTATTGGGCACTGTGACAATTTAATGTGCCACCCTTAGAGGCCCTGTACCTTTACACACACACACTACCTTTGCAGGCTGCGTGTTTTGGTGCAGAACAAAGTAAAGAGTCGACACGGCACACATCCCTGTGTGCCATGCCTACAACCCACTGCCCTGGCATAGATCAGTCACCCCTTTAGCTGGGTGCCCTATGCCAGTGGTGAGGGTACAGGTGCATGAGCCCTGTACCCCTACAGTGTCTTTAGACATTGTAAGTGCAGTGATGCCATTGAGAGTATATGGTGCTGGGGGCTTGTCATTAAAAACTCCACAGCACCATAATGGCTACACTGAACACTGAGAAGTTTGGTATCAAACTTCTCAGCACATTAAACCCACACTGATGCCAGTGTGGGATTGAATGAAAAATGCATACAGAGGGCATCCCAGGGATGCTCCTGAAACCTAACCCTCCACTAGTGTCCAGACTGAGTGGCTGCTTTCAACTGCCACCAACAGACATGGTTCTAGGCCCCTGGGTCGAGCTTGCTGCTCTCTGGGGCCTGGAACAATGCACATCCTGGGACGAGGTGCAAAGCCTCCTCCCCCAGGATGGGCAGGGTTCACGAAAGGGGAAGCTTCAAAGGCATGCCGCCTTAGTGAGCCTCCCCAGACCATTTGCTGCTTTCAGCAACAGATCCCCATTGATTCTACCCCCACTTTAGGCGGGAGAGCCGGCGGGAAAAACAAGTGAGGGAAAGAGGTGTGCCCACCTTTGCCAACTCCACCTCTCTTGTGCTGGAGGGGAGGTGAAGCACAAATCTGAGTCCCCGCCATCTTGAGGATGGGGGACCTAGCCAACCAGGGACAGGCTCCTGCCTCACTCCCACTGGAGGGTGGCACGATAGGGTGGTGTCCCCACCCCAGGGAAGGGACCCATTGGTCCCTGCCCTTTACCTACCTGTAACACCCATAAATCTAGTATTTAGGGGGCACCCTGAACCTTGCTTCCTCAGATCCAGAAAATAAACAAGAAAGAAGATAAGAAGAAGGACAGAAGAGCTGTGCAGAGCTAACAAGAGGACGACGCCCACGGACTTGGCAGCCCTACCTGCCTGTCTTCTCCTCGAACCTGCTCCTACGAAATCCCGGTGTGTCTTGCAGCCAGAAACCTCAAGAAACCCGGAGGACCTGCCTTCCTTCACTTCTAAAGACTGCATCTCCTGTGAACACCGGATTTGTTCAAACTACAGCTTCTGACACCAGCCAGAGACCGCGAATCCAGTCCACTCTGCACCCGCCGAACCCGGCCCGAGGTTGAGTGGAAAAACACCACGAGGAGGTCCCCCCGGCGATCCTAACTCGAGATCCGGTGACCCGTGACCTGCCTCAAGCCTCCAGCCAACGCCTGCAGCCTAAATCTAGAAGGCCCCCTAACCGCGACCAGGAGCTGGTAAGAAGATCCGACCCCAAAAGGCACACCTGCACCCAAAGCCCCACGGCCTAGTGTGCCCAAACCAATGTTGCCTAATCAACCCTTAACTTCCCAACTTACCTCGCCAAGTGGTGGTCGCACCCAGAAGTCCTTTGTCTTCCTGCCTGCAGGGCTTTTGCAAACCTTTGTTTCCCCATTTGCCCTGACCTTAACCCTAGGAGCTTTGCTCCCACAACCCAGTGGCCTGCTTGCCAGCAGCCACCAACCGGAGGCCCCCTATCCCCCTTTGGATAAAATTGGGCCTCAACACTCTGCACCTGGCCGCCCTAGTGCCGCTGAGGGTGCAACAACAGTGCATCACTGACCCTGAAGGACCCCTGAGTCTAAACCCAGAACCTTAACTCCCAAAGTCGATTACTTACCTGTGAACCATTAACCTATTTATCTCCATAGCATAACATTGACAATTTTCTTGCAAAAAGTTTCTAATTGTGGAGTTTTGAAATCTAAAAATATTCTTCAAAAATCGCACAAATAAACAGACCGTATTTACTTACCTGTTTACAGGAAAGTCCCAGTGCTGAATCTAGGTATCAGCAGTGAGTTAGAAAAGAAACTTAAAAAAATACTTACCTATAATTTACTGAAAAAGCCAATTCCTTTCAATGTACTGTATTTGCTAAGTGTTGCATCCTACTGCATCCCCTGTAAATCAAATAAAGTACAATTTCTATTGCATTTTCAAACTGTTCTATATCCAGTAACTTGTTACTGAAAAGTATTTAATGCTTACATGTGCCAGGCTTGCTTGCCTCTAAAAATAAAACAACAGCATATTTTTATACAAATACAATTGGCCTAGAGTTCAGTTATTGAGTGTGTGAATTAATTTGTTGACTGAGTGTGTACATCAAATGCTTAACACTGTCCTCTGATACTGCCTTACTGCTCGACCAATCTACCACAATTAGTGAGTAAGGTTCTATCTATCTTTAACCTCTGCCTACCTCTGGGGTCTATACACACTATACCTAATTTTGGTGTAGTATATACCGAGCCAGTTTTCTACAGGTAGCCTCACTGAAGTGGTCATGCTGACTGCTGGTGAACACAAAACAAGAGCGATCTAAAACCGTTGAGTGTCTGAAGCTCTATTCAAGGGCGGGCAAGTAGCCAATTAGGGTAGCAGGCAGGGTCGAACTAGGACAGAAAATATACCTGTGCACCAAAATAAAAGTGGCCCCAATTAGAGAAGCATATAGCTAAAAAAGAGCCCTAAATTACACATATCGGTGCAGTTTTGACCTTGTAAATGCACTCTGTTTTAGTGCTTTGCAACGTAGGGTGAGAGGTATGCATTTGTGATTGCTGCAAGCTACAGGCAATGTTGTAGGACCTGCAGGAAAATCAAAAATAAAATCCGTCTCAAAATACTATAAAACAGGTTTCTAACCAGCCAAAAAACCAACCCATACGCCCACCTGTCAGACCAGCCCTTTGGCAGCGCCTTATTGCCCTACTTTTATTTTATTTTATGCGTTTTTATATAGCGCGGACTTTACCCAAAGCTGTCACAGCGCTTCACAATAGGAACAGTAAGAACAGTAATGATACATGAGGCGAAAATTACAAGTGAGCATGTTTCAAAAGCAAACGTTACGTTACATGAGGCAACAGTGACAATTGTGCATGTTTCAAACAAAATACAAGAGGTAGCAAACCTTACATTACAAGAGGAAAAGTGACATGTGGGCATGTTACAAAAGAGTACACAATACAAGTAGAAGTATAATACTGCAATAAATTGCAGACAGTCAAACCACAAGAGCACACTGGAAAGCAGTGATGCTATCTGCTGCACTCTACTACCTCCCAGTCCACCCAGCAGCGGGGCCCCTGTTTTCCCCCACGCTTCTCGCGGGTCGGGCCCTCCCTCGGGCGCAGCTCGCGCTGGCCCGTGCCTCTTACAGGCGGGATCACCAGTGATGAACGGCGCTCGCTGCCTCTCCCAGTCAGCCGCGCTTTCTGCAGGCCATCTTGCAAGGGCATAAATCACCAGGCTGAGATCTTTTACGCGGTGCAAAGGGCTTTCCTTGTTTGAGTTTCCAGACCATAAAAAGGTCGTCGCCTCCTCCTCTCAGCCTGGCACCGAGTTTGGAAGAGCCGGATAGAGACACGTTCGATCCCACGTAGACCCGCCGTGGCTGACTGAGCGCGTGACCGGCGGGTACATATTCATACTCCAGATAAGAACCAGCTGGATTCAGATGCAGATCTGAGACCTCTTTCTTAAATACAAAAACTTTGCTATAGTCTAGAGGTTTTTTTTTTTTTTTTTACAAAATCACGGGCTCATAGAGGCAGAGCACTGGTGGCCTTGTGCACAAAACAACCCACAATGGAAGCTTGTTCTTTTCTCTGTATTTTGTGCATTGTATGACGTCAATAAAACCTTTATAAAAAACAAAACAAAAAAAAACGTTGCCCCAGAGGATGAGTAGGTGAGAAATAAAGAAGGGAGAAAGAGATAAATGGGTGGATTGTAGGTGGATGACTGGATGGCTGGGCAGACCACCAGGTGGGCAGTTCAACTGAGACATACAGATGGAGAGGCAGGAAATACATAGATAGAAAGAGATGGAAATAACATCTCGGGTCCTTCAGACTATGATGGTTTTTAATGAGTTCAGGAACCTGCGTACACGTCGATGAAACCTGTCTCACTCTGCTTCTTAAATAAATATGGGCTGTTATTCACCACAGATTTAAGTACCACACATAGTATGCGCCACATATCCGAGTACCACACACAGTTAGTCTTACTTGAAGAAGAGTTATAGGGCATTGTATAATTCTCTTGGATTTTCTAAATGGTATAGAAATCACTTTAGCTGCTAAATAGCTTCATGTTAGTGGTGCAGTTCTGCCACTGAGTGCCTTATAGCCTAGTGATAGGCTATGGTAACGTCATGGTGTCTATGAACAGATGACAGGAATTCACTATATAACTCCCATAAAATGCTGCCTGCAAAAGAAAGCGCTACATTTAAAATTGACGTAAGCAGGAGAGATCTATCCTGCAAAATGCAAATCTTTACCTTTACTGTAGGTGTCAAAACGGCCACCTTGGTGAAGGAGCTGAAGCCGCCGCTCACTGTGATTTGATGCCCTACGATCCATCTCGGGCGTGAGCCATTTTAAGCCCATTTCTAAAGGCAGGACCTGCAAAGGAAGCCTTCCCCTTTGCAGCATTGTGTATCTCACTATCTGCCAGAATCCCATTTCGAGGGCCACGGGGCAAGCAGTGATCACTGGTCCCAACCGTGGGTTTGAGGCCTTTTACTCCTGATGTTCTGGGGCCAGACTTATTATGGATCTTGAGCAACTGGACCAAGTACCCCTTTAGCCCTTGACTCCCAGTGGTAGTGTGGGTCAAGCAATCAAAGGCCTCTCGGAAGCAAGATAGACACAGGGGAGTGAACACACGCTCCGAACTCAAAATATGCACAGCAGCAGCAGTAAATGATTGTTCAGTCAAATACTTGCTCTTGTGATAAAAGAAGTATTTATCTTTGACTAGAAAATAAAATACACCATTCATAAACCATACAAACAGTCCTCTTAGGTCAGGGCTCTAGTGTTTAATAGGCAGATCACTGAATCCCATTCCTCTCAGTTAGCGATAGTGGTTATTTCTCAATCACTATCAGCGACATTCAGGTTAACTCATCATTAAAGCAAAAAATATTCCAGCGCTGAAGTACTATCTGGCAAACAGGTTCTCCCGGGGCTGACAGGTCTGAGATCAGTCTTACCCACACCATGAAGATCAGAGCAAGCAAAGCCTCTGAGTGTGCCCCTTCCATGGGTGTTGGAGCTGGAGCTGCTGTGCCCAGTAAGTCTTTCATAAGCGGCTCAGCAGCAGGCACAGTCGGCACGGGTAAGAGCGGTGGGGTGGGGTGGGAGGTCAAGTCGACAGAATAAAACCATTTACCTTGTACTCGCTGAGTCTGCTCAGAAGAACTCGCACCCATCCCACACATACACAGTCAGATCAGGAGGACGGGCATCCCCTAACCTCAATGCTAAAGCATGGAACGACCTCCTACTCCACTTCAGAGCCTCCTCCTCCTCTCTTCTTGAATTTCACAAGAAGCTGAAGACATCGCTTTTTACTTAACCAACTCCCGTAGACAGGGCTAGGCACACAAACCTGTGCAGCGCTAGGATACCCTTGAGAGTGATAGTGCAACATAACATAACATAACATAACATAACATAACATAACATAACATAACATGACATAACATAACATTATATTTAAGGGAAGAGCCTGTTTTGCCTGTATAGATCTGTTCTTATACTGAGATATTTGTACATTTACCAATACTTTGCACCATACATAATGAAAACCCATCCATCTTTGGGGTAAAAATGTCCGTGCTATAATTAAAACATTGCTCAGGTCAAATCTTGACTAACACTGTACAGTGTGTCGGGGTAGCCATCTCACTCTTCGGACCAATGTTGTGCAGAGTGTCATTAGACTAACACAATGCAGCCTGTCAGGAGAATCCATCTCACTCTCTAGACCAACGTATTGCAGTATGTTAGGGGTACCCATCTCATTCTCTTCACAAATGCTATGCAGTGTAGCGATCTCAATTTGTAGACTGCCATGCTGTTTATCGGGGTAGCCACCACGCTTCTTTGGAAGGAAATCGTGCCAATAGCAGATTACCTAGTTTCTCGTTTATGAACATACCAGCAAGTCTTGAGGGAATATGGTAGCCAGTATAGCTGACTCTGACATACCTCCTCTCATTGTAAGGGTGTTGGTCGTGGTTCTTTCTGTAGGGTCAACTCCAGACATTTTGCCTTCCTCCTTCTATTTTGTGCTGAATTCTTTTTGTTGGCTCTAGGACTCTCTGCACTTTACCACTGCTAACCAGTGTATGTGCTCTCTCCTCTAAACAAGTACACTTGGCTTATACCCAGTTGACATATTTAATTGACTCAAAAGTCCTTAATAAAGTGCACTACAGGTTCCCAGGACCTGTAAATTAAATGCTACTAGTGGGCCAACAGCACTGACTGCGCCACCTACTTAAGTAGCCCCTTAAACATATCTCAGGCCCGTGATTGCATCCTGTGTGTGTGCAGGTTTAAACTGCCATTTCGACCTGACAAAATACAACTTTTGCCACGCCCAAACCTTCCTTTTTAATACATAAAAGTCACCCAAAGGGTAGGCCCTGGACAGCCAGAGGGCAGGGTGCAATATATTTAAAAAGTAGGATATGCACTTTAAAGCCATCATATCCACCAGGGATTACCTAAAACACACAGTGGATATAAATATAGTTGCTGCCTTATTATGTCTGGATTTATCAGCTGAATTTGACACTGTCCATTATCACATGCTACTGCAAAGAATTCCCAATACTGTAATCAGTGAAAATGATTTAAAATGGATAGCTTCTTATCTCAAAGATAGACAAAGTGTAGTCTATCTACCACCTTTCTCATCATCGCCTCACACACATTACTGTGGCATTCCTCAGGGGTCCATCATATCCCATCTATTATTCAGCATCTGACTAATCTTATTAAAGCATACACCTTACCTGTTGCGAGTACGTAGATAACACGCAAATCATTTTAAAAATGGATAGCCCTGAAGAAACCGACAGTCAAAACAATAGTTTTTATACCGGAACGGAGTATCCATTTGTCATATCCATACTAGGGCTTATGTCAGATTAATTTCCCTAAAAATATTCTGCCCATATCATATGCAATGTATACCGGAGATTGCCACCAATGTTACGTGCAGGCTATTACGTCTTGATAATGCATACAAACCATTGTAACTAGACTGCAGCATTTTTGGA
Organism: Lissotriton vulgaris; assembly: GCF_964263255.1. Classification (NCBI taxonomy): domain Eukaryota; kingdom Metazoa; phylum Chordata; class Amphibia; order Caudata; family Salamandridae; genus Lissotriton; species Lissotriton vulgaris. The sequence goes on along the minus strand of NC_141691.1, from coordinate 1,719,916,558 downwards.
AATAAAGGACGTGGTAGCCTACGAACCCTACCTGGACTTAATCACCTTGCCAGTCGATAGGGCTCTGTACTTTAAACTCAGGGTAGGCACCCTCCCGATCGGGGCCTTTGTGTCAAAATGGAAATCCGGTGATCATCTATCGCCCTTCTGTGCCCTTTGTCCATCCAGGCCAGAAACGGTAGCACACATTTTCTTTGAGTGCCCGGATTATATTAATCCTAGGAGATATTGGCTTAAACCGCTTTTTAGACGCCTGGGAACACGTAGGCATTTGGTTGCACTACGTATTTTATTGTCTGATAATCCCCTCCAATTGTTTGCGGTGTTTCCAAATTTTTAAAACGCTCATGGTTGATTCGCTGCAAGAGACTGTCAATTTCAATTTAATTCACCTTTTAGCTAATTTACCTAGGGTCATATCCTATTTTATTGTCTTAGCATTTTAACGTTGACATACCTATTTACTGTTTGAAATGCTGTTTTTATATGTATGTATGTATGCTTTCAAGATATCTTGCATATCGAATAAAAGCTTTCAACCAAAAAGATAATGCATACTCTCCTCTTTATTGGTATAGCTGCATTCTATACCCGGGAATACAGTCTCACTTCTCATTACCGATCCCGGTTGCATACTGCCTACCTTAGCAGTATAACTCTACTCTTAGCCCGGAGTACTGTGTGCAAATCTCTAAAGTCAATACACTCATACAGTAAACGCCGCTCAACCTGACATCTTCTGGCAGTTACCCTTAGCTGTCCTGAGTGGTACGCGAGCCTCTCTACATATTGCCAGCTCACCGCAGCTATCCACAACTGGCAACAGCTCAAAGTGACTAAAAAGCGCTTTGTCCTACCTATCCGTCGGTACTCCAGGCGGTCGTCTGAACCGTCTCGGGGAGGTGTTTTTCCCTTGGCAACCGCCATGATTATCAACTGACATGGAGGTGTCTACGTCATCTAGCGGCCGACCCCGTGATCGCGCCGTAGGCCGCAAAGCACTCTGGGAAACGTAGTTGGATCGTCATAAAGCCTCTGTCATGCTTTGCAACAAAAACTTTGTTGCGAAGCTCAAATATCTGACTCTACTGTCAATACAAGGCTGTTCATCAAAACGAATGGCCTTGAAGACGAGCAGCCGTATTGTCATCACAAGTTACCAAAACCTGCATAGAACACTAATTCTCAAATGCAAAACATAGTCAATTGTGGTTGCATTTCTTGCACCCAGGCATCATTCCTGGGTGGTGTTACTTGGAATCTGCAGTGATACTCATGATATGAGCCAAAACCTACATAGAACACTAATTCTAAAATGCAAATCCTAGTCAATTGTGATTGCATGTCATGCGCCCAGGCATCATTCCTCGGTGGTGTTACTGGGAATCTGCAGTGATACTCTTGATATAAGCTGCTAAATATGTGGGTATAAAAACCTCACACATCCAAACACGTACTTAGCCCGCTCAACATAGGTCATTTAAAACCCTAACGTGCCTTACACAACAGCAGATCGCAAAGGCTCATTTAGACTAGGGTCTGCAAATAAACTACTTAAGAGCTGCTTAAAAAGAAGCATCAAATACTCAATGTAAACAAATACCAAGGATTATGCAGCCGCATGATATTGCATATTGGCCAAATTTATATTACAATAACACCCAAGGTATTTCATCATTTAGACCGTGTTTGTCTCTTCCTAATTTGAAAACCCATTTCTGTTCCTTGATCAATAGAAACTTTGAGATAGCTGTAATATGGTCCAGGATGAATGGTTGTTTTAGGACCGTCCATTAAAAGTCTGTAGGACCGTGATTAACCTCTAATAAGTGACTGGTCAGTCTAGTAGCCTGCTTCTTACACCTCACGGGACTCTTGTGTTCTGAAATTCTCAGCTTAACCTTATGGGTAGTCATGCCCAAGTATTTCAACTTGCATGGACTTGTGATCATATATATAAGCCTGTCGCTGTTACAATTTGTGAATTTCTTCTGTACCCATGGGCGACTAGTGCCTATGTCAATCGTCAAGGATTTTTGTGTCTGGGGGCATGCCGCACATGTTCCACAAGGGTGATGACCCTGTACCGCAGGAGAGTCCCGTATAGTACCCACTTGGTGAGGCGCTTTCCTCTTGCTCTCGTATGGACCAACTGGTCTCGCAAATTGGTGCTCCTCTTAAACGAAAAAAGGGGAAATGGGATTGGGGCTTGCCCAATATTCAGTATGGACCAGTGTTTCCTCACACTCTTCTGTATGTCATTTGACATATTGCTGAATGTATTCACAAAGGTGAGTCTGGAGAGGTCTCCCTTTGGCGCCGAAGGTTCCAGCAGGGCTTCTCTGTTGTTATTCATCGCTCGTTTCAAAGAACGGTGTACCAGCCTTTTTGGATATTTCCTCGCACATAGTTGTGATGCAAGGGATGTGGCATGCTTTTCAAACCTTTCTTTGGTAGAGCAGTTTCTCTGAACCCTAAGAAACTGGCCATACATGAGATTATCCTTCAAGGATTTTGGGTGATGGCTATCATAGCATAACAACGAGTTCATTGACATTGGTTTTCTGTACAATTAGGACTCGTGACCCGAAGGAGTGGCTACTATTAATGAATTCAAAAAAGCTTGTTTATGCTTGTCGTACTCCACAGTGAATCGTAAAAATTTGTTTCTGCTATTTAACCATGTCAGAAATTGATCTAAGGAATCAGTCTCTCCTCGCCAAATGACGAGGATGTCATCTATATAGCGTCTCCGTAGACGCACTGAGTCACGAAAGGGATTGGTTGGTGTTAGAACATGTTCTTGCTTGAAGCCATGCACATATAGGTTCTCTAGGCTAGGAGCAAAAACACTCCCCATACTTGTACCAGAGGTCTGCAGATAGATTGTGTCCTCAAATTTAAAGAAATTCTCTTTCATGGCAAGTTGAGCACATGCCATAATAAAGAGGACAGGTGTTATGGAGTCCAGAACTCTATCCATGAACAATGTTGTGATAGCCTTCAAAGTCTCATCTTTGGGAATCGATGTATGTAACGACTTGAGGGAAATGAATCAGACAAGCCCTAGTATGGATATGACAAATGGATACTCTGTTCTGGTATTAAAACTATTTAAAAAAAGATGACACACGAAGGCACATATATTATGTGGGTCAATTGACTGTTAAGTGTATTTGTTAGAGTAAACTATAGACAACAGCCTGCTCTGTTATATAAGTATAGAGACTGTCTTATGTGAATGTGCAGCTGATGCGGTTTTAAAACAGATGAATCTAGGCAACACAGAGTGAGCGGGGCACTGTTTCACAGAAGTCCTGCTTATTTCTTGTTTTTTATAGAGCGGTGCTTCTTCTCCCTGAGCCGCAGCCAGGTGAGGTGAGGTTTGATCCTCCTGCTGGATGGGTAAGCATGGAGTAATGATTCATTGCTGAATAATGAGGCACACTATGGTGAGACTCACCAGTGCTAGAATGAATTGACACTAAGTCGAGATAGGATGTTGATCATTTTGAACATCTATATGTATCTACCTCACAGATAAGGGAACGTTGGTTGAATGACATGATTTTTTTATGTTACAGTGGCCAGTTGCACAATGCCACCGCAGAGGATTTGGTGTACACCTAGGATTCCAGGTGACATGGCTGTATTAGTTCCAACCGGTATTATTCACTGAATTCTATTATTATTATTTATGCACGTTGCAGTAGCATTTATATAGAGGTCCTGAGGAAGGCAGAGAATACATTTTTTTCCTCATTTGCTGAAACATGTCGACTCCATTAACCAGCACAACAGTTATTTTTTGAGAGCTGTCTTTCTTGCACTGTTTTAAGTCTTGAGCATACCAATAAATATTTTTCCTCTCATTGCCCAATTTTAATTAACTTTTTGAAATTTGTTTCGCACTGCAAAAATATCTTTCCCGATCACGTTTAACAATCATTCACATCTGTAGGTCACATAGTTACTTGCGAGTTGGTTTAGGACATTATCAACAGATCCTAACTCTACCATTGGTGGCAACGTTGGTGACTGATGGGAATCCACACTTGTAATGAGGTTCCCCCATTGCACTTAGGATATAGATATGGTTCCACTTACCTAAGGTTCACCATGGTACTGTACAGTTATGTATACTCTTGTGTAATTGTTATGTTCCATCATTATACTAAACCCATAATATGCAGAGGTCAGCAACAAATTATAACTTATCCCAATTAAATTCACTTAACACTACTTTGAGGGTTGGCCTCACCTGCACTGTACAGCCAAAAGAAACAAACTTCTCCAAACAAACAGCCATGGAATAACTGGAGAGTTCTATCACATGTTACTGGATAATTTTGGAGGATTTTAATATAATCCATTCACTGCAGGTCCAAAATATTTATACAATCGGACCACTTTATTACGTCTCACATAGACACTCAGATATGGGAGGATAATAAAAATGTCCATCTCTAAAGATTGCTCCACTGCTCTCTCTCCCCGACCATGCCAGCTTAGGACCACAACTACACACAAAATCTCAGATTGGGCAACCCAGTGAAGTAACCAGATAAGCAGACTGTATCATATGAAGTCTCATAAAGGGACCTGCAGAGCTGATCAAAGCTATCGGCATATTGAAAACCACAAAACTGTATGTCTGGCTCTTGCTCTTCGTCATACAATACACTGCCATGCGCTGAATCCCATAAAAGGATAATCACACCTCAGTGGTATTCACACATGACATAGAAATATCTCCTTCATAGGATAACAACAAAACTAACACCAATCCAATCACGCACCTTACATGGTGTACCATGCTACACATCTAGGCAAGCACTTCTGAGCCCCACATAGGGGTAAGTAAGTGCTATAAAAAGTGCTGCAGTACAATACAATAGATATTGTTTAATAGGAACAGCTTTCAGAACTTCTGCCATAAATACTACTACAGTAAGTAACATTACCGCCTTATCCATCATTATAGCAAATAGATGAAATGCTATCCTACTGCTTGTTACTTCATTTACTAAAAAATATAACGAAGATGGCAATGCACAGACTGTTTTAACAGCATCACTCATTAGTAAAAGTCTACAAGTATTTATTTTCCTCACTACTGCTCTTGAACCCAGCCCTCCTTCCCTTCCTCCAGGATGCGCATTGACAGGGCTGATTGTATTACTAATTAGTTAACACAGGAGGTGCAGAGGGGCGGAGCCAGGATGGCCAAGACGTCAGTCGCTCTTTCTTGAACTCCTGGCCCACACTAACTGTTGACAGTACTGGCGGGCAGTTCGCCCCTTTGGTACTGCTCCAGGAGGATCTGGACGAGCCCTCAGGGACCGTGGTTAGGGCGGGTGGCCTTTTGATGACACAGCGAACTGGTTTATGGCCACATGACTCAAGAAGGCCGGCCCAGTATCTGCAGTGTTCCCAGCTACTGGATGAAGCAACAAAGGGGTATGGTTGAGTAGTCAATGCGCTGAGTTGTGGGTAGTAGATTACATAAAATCAGGATGCTCACAGGGATGTAGGCAATGCCCATCCTACCATCACCAAATATGTAAACAGGGTCCACATGATTAGGTACAAAAGATCCCGAGCAATAACAGTCCAAGGTATTAGGTACAGTTCATGATAAGTGTATTCACAAGTGTTCTTTTTCTTCTTATTTTATTTCTCAAAGAGCTTTCAATTGGATCCTAGCCAACACGTGTTTCATCTTAAAAGCGAAGTGCATCACAGACTTCTTCAAGGCTTGAATACGTAACATAAAACCCATGTTACAATCTCCACACGAGGCAACAAAGATTTACTTGAAGAGGCAAAGGAACCCATACCAGATGTGTATAAAAATAAGTGAAAACAAAGGGGCAGACGGAAATGCAGGCGTAAGAGAGCGCTACCATACACGATCATGGGGCAAGGCCAATCAGAAGAGATAGATACTGGTATTAACATTCAAGGTATTAATCTCTCTAGTAAAAGTCTGTCAAATTAAACGACGTCTGTTTTGGGAAAAGGGATGAATTTCTGTCCGACAATGAACTGTGATATTAATGATGTTAGAATTGATATCAATAAATTTGTAAGACAGTTAAAACTCAAAAAATCCTTTGCATCTAATAATGCTAATAAAAATGAACCAACTACGAATATAGTATGTGGGGACCTTACAATTCAGGATGTACATGACACCAAAATGTTACTCTCGATTACAGAGAATAAGAATGATCTTATTATGTTACACCAGATTTTACAAGACCTTGAATGTTGTACAAATAGGAGTTTAAATAGAAGTTTAAAGGAAAAGTCCAAATGGACTCCACAACTACCTAGTGGGAACAACATTGACGCTTTTTTTAAAAGTGTCAATAGGGAATTGGACATATGAAAAGAGACTATGGGCTAGATGTAGGTATCCAAATACAGGTCGGTAACGGACGAAAATACCGATTTTCGGCTGTTACCGACCGGTATTTGGATACTGAGATGCAGGGCATCTCAAAATACAGATTTGGTAATTTTACAGATTCGGTAAAATTACAGAATCTGTATTTTGACATGTAGGTAGCACTGTAAACAGTGCTACGGGGCTTTAAGGATTCGTTATTTACCACCAACTATTAGTTGGTGGTAAATAAGGAATTCTTATGTAAATGCATAAATGTGCATTTCCACCTGTGCCATGTGGCACACATACATGCATGTATGTATGCCACATGGCACACAAGCACTAATCAGGGGTGCAACAGGATGTCAAAGTGACACCCTGCCACCCTTGACTTTTTTTTAATCTTACCGAATCGGTAATTACCGATTCAGTAATTGATATTCATTCCTATGGGCCTCCAGGACCATAGGAATCAATGGCAAATACCAAATCGGTAAATACCGATTCGGTAAATACCGAATCTTACCGATTCAGTATTTTTTACCGATTTTTATCTACATTGCAATTACCGATTCTAAAATACCGAATCGGTAAAATTCGGTATTTTAGAATCGGTAATTTGCAATTACCTACATCTAGCCCCTAGAGACAGACCAAACCATCATACTATAAAAATAACCTTAGCCATAAAGAGAAGGCAGCCCTTAATTTGTTAAGACAGGACGATACCCTTATCATCAAAGAGGCTGATAAGGGCGGTAACATCGTAGTAATGGATAAAACAAAATATGATGCTGAAATTTTGAGACAACTAAGCAACACCTGTTGGTACAAAGAGCTGATATACAACCCTATTTTTGAGATTTCCAACATCATCAACAGGCACCTTAAGGAATGGTATACACTTGGTATCATCAGTGATAATGAATTTAAGTATCTACTAGTTGACCGGCCTAGCTCTCCTTGCATCTATGCCTTACCCAGGGTTCATAAAGATGCTATTTCCCCTCCTGGTAGGCCGATTGAGTCAGGAACAGGGGGGCCGACTGAGAGAGTGGCAGAATTTGTTGATTCATTTTTACAACCCTATGTAGCTAACCTGCCATCTAACATAAGAGATACAAAATATATCTTAAACATTTTGAATGACTTTGCTTGGGAGACAGATATGATGCTTGTGACAATGGACATAGTATCATTCTATATAAATATCAGCCACCAACATGGTCTCAGTGCCTTACAACACTTTCTTTACCGTAGACCTATTGAATTGTTGAAACATACAGAGATGTTGATTACTATGTCTAAACTCATATTGTAGCACAATGTTTTTTTGTTCAATGGCTGCTGGTACAGACAGACATGCAGAACTGCCATGGGTTCATGAACATGGACAGCTCAGGAGAAGGAAATGCACTTCAATTACCTGGAATTGTTGGCAGGCTCTTTTGCAGTGAAGAGCTTCACAAAGGATCAGGTAAAGTGTTGCATTCTCCTGAAGATGGACAACATCTCAGCGGTCAGATATGTGAACAAGCTAGAGGGCCCTCGCTCGAAGGCTCTAGCAGATCTGGCAAAAGAATTCTGGCACTTTTGTCTGAGCAGTAATATTATGGTTCTAGCTCAATATTTGCCTGGTGTGAACAACTCCATCGCCGACTGGAATTCACGTCAACTGAAAGACTTCAGCGATTGGAAGCTCAACAATCAAATCTTTTCTTTATTGAACAAGATTTGGGGTCCCCTTCTCATAGCACCAATGCACAGATTCGGAGATTCTTCAGTTGGAGACCAGATCCGATGGCGGAAGCAGTGGATGCTCTAATGCAACCATGGGTAGACTCTCCTTGCTATGCGTTTCCCCCCTTTGCTCTTATTCAGAGAGTCCTACTCAAAGTCAAAATGGACAAACCGGAAATTGTCCTAATTATCCCCTTCTGGCCGTCTCAAGTATGGTGCCCAGATCTTTTAGAAATGCTGATTGCCGACCCAGTACTTCTTCCGGACATACCAGATTTACTAATCAACGCTTCGGGAGACTTTCACGACTTGGTCCTTCAAGGTCATCTCAGACTAATGGCCTGTTTAATTTCGGGAGAGCCTCTCAAATGTCAGGCTTATCTTCGAAGGCTTCGAATCTTATCAGGGACTCCTGGGCACCTGGAACCTCAAAGGCATACAGGTTGGCTTGGAAAAAATTGTACTGTTGGTGTACTTCAAGGGATCTGGATCCCATTTCAGCTCCTTTAGTTGAAGTTGTAAACTATCTCTCAGAAATTTTCCTCGGTGGGAAAAGCATATAGTACCGTTAATATCGCTAGATCAGCTATCTCTTCGGGACACGATTTAGTTGATAGTCTTCCCGTTGGACAACATGATGTCGTAAGGAGGCTCTTAAAAAGTGTAAGAATTAAAGCTCCCCCTGGAGCTAAATATTCTTCGCTATGGGACGTGGATTTCGTTTTGAAAGAACTCATGTCTTGGAGCGAAAATGAATTTTTGTCTCTCAGGGATCTGTCCTTAAAATTAGTCATGTTGTTATGTTTAATTTCATTTCGGAGAACCTCTGATGTGAGAGCTCTGGAAATCTCTGGTCGCAGGTTTGTTCCTGAGGGTATTTGCTTCACCATCTCAAAGAGAACTAAAACTATGTCTAGGTCTATTTTCTATCCTAGCCTTGATGATTGTAGAAAACTTTGTGTTGTAAGATGTATACGTGAATATGAAAAATGAACCGAATGTCTGAGGGATGATTCCGAGTCACAATTAATTATTTTCTTTAGACACCCTCATAAGGCTGTTTCCCCTCCTACTCTAGCTCGCTGGGTTAGAGAGGTAATGTCTAGGGCAGGGATTGATTTATCCAAGTTTGGTGCTCATTCTGCTAGAGGGGCAATGGCTTCAAGGGCCTTCTTTTTAGGAGGTGGTTTATCAGCCATCTTGTCAACGGCTTATTGGTCTTCTGACTCTGTTTTTAAGAAATTCTATTTCAAAACTCTGGACTGTCCGGTGTCAAATATTATGGCAAGGTTTTAAACATGCATAATATCGGCCTCCGTTCCTTGCCATAAAATTCAGATTTTCCACAGTTCAGTGGGTTGAAAATCATGATTTTATTAAGACACGGAGGCTGATATTATCCCTCCCTGTCTTTTTTCCCACCCTTGATAACTTCTGTTTAACTTTTTCAGGTGCTGACAATAAGAAGTAATCTGCTATGGATTCTACTCTGGTTGGATTTCAAGTTTCTTGGTTTTACTCGATTTTTCCAGGATGAATTCTATGGACTGTTCGCAGCTTGAAGAAGGAATATGGCTGCCCTTCACAGAACCTTGTTAACTTTAGAATGTTACATTTTAATTATAAATTCTTTGCATTGTTTGCTGTTGCTGATGTGAGTTGGTAATTAAAGAAATATGCATAATATCAGCCTCCGTGTCTTTAATAAAATCATGATTTTAAACCCACTGAACCGTGGAAAATCTGAATTGTCTGCTTATCCGGACAGGTGGGGAGACTTAATTGATGCAATTTTTAGAACATTTGAATAGAAATGCTTTTAATATGACTTTCACTATGACCCACAGTAGAGAAAGAATAGTGTTTCTAGATGTCGAGCTATATGTTAATCAGGGAAAGTTCTGTGGTAAACTGTATAGAAAGACTACATCCTGTACTGCGGTTTTACATGCACATAGCGCTCATCCCAGGTCCCAAGTGAATGCAATTCCCTTTGGCGAACTCTACTGGGCATGCCGTAACTGTAGTGAGGAAGTTGAGTTCACAGATTGTGTCAATGACATTGAGACTACATTTATGATGAGAGGATATGATAAGAAGGTGGTTACCAAAGCTAAAAAGAGGGTTGTTAAACTGCCCAGGAGTCATTCTGTGCAGTCTAAAAATAAGCCAACAGATAGAACGGCATCACCTGTTAGATTGATCAGAGGTTATCATCCTTGGTCCTCTAAAATATATGGTATTCTCAAAAGGTATTGGTTCTTGCTTACATGAGACTCATTCCTACAACCTTATATTATGAGTCATCCAGCTATAACATATCGAAGAGGAAGATCAATAAAGAACATCTTAAGTGCTAGTTATCCCAGACAAAGTACACAGAATCTGAGTTGGTTACATAGAATTAACATCGGATCCTTTAAATGTGAAAATTGTAGCGTGTGCAGAATGGCAATACAAGGCATATGCAATTTTAGTTACAACGGTTCACAAACATTTCAGATAATGACGCACATTGATTGTAATACAACACATGTCGTATATGCTGTTGTTTGTAAATGCGATAAGATTTACATTGGAAATACCATTAGGAAACTTAAGGACTGCATATCTGAACACTTCAGGGCTCTGAAGAATAGAGATATCAGGTATCCTATTGCGGCCCATGCAGTTGAATGTAATGCACAAGATACACATCTATCCTTCTCCTTTCATGGCATAGAAAATGTTTTATTTGACATAAGAGAAGGTAATCGTGAGTTGAGATTACAGCAGAGAGAGACCCGCTGAATTTTACAATTACGGGCAGTAGATAAGGGATTGAACTTTGACAATGAACTACAGTACTTCCTTGGGAGCTAGGTTTATTCTTTGTTCATTTACCTACTGTCAGATTATGGAATGTTCCCCACATTGCTAAATGTTTGAGATGCTTTTTAATTCCTCTCTTCTCCCTTAATTTGATTAAAGGGTTGGAGCCTTCAATTGAAGTGTCCATATCTACTGTATTTAGAAAAAATGGAAATATATGGCTGTTACTGTTTACAAGAAATATGTGAAATCATAATCACTTATGTTGCCTTATGTGATCATTTATACTTTATGCCAAATGACTATGTATGAATGTATTTGTTTTTCTGAGGTCTGTAGACATATGATGGATTACTTGATGGCATGAGGATTCACCCTGTATATATACATTGCATGGGTTTTGTCTTTATGGTGTTGGCTCTTCCTCCTTTTTTTCTAATTTTTTTCTAATAGTTTCTAATTTCTTCTAATTTTGCTTAATTTTCCTTTTACATTCTATAGAATATTTCTTCATTTAGTTTTTATTCTACCTTGTTTTACTCTCATATTTTGGAGCTTTGTTTGGTTGTATAATAACCTATACCATTGGTATTTGGACCTTGGGTTCATGTACCCATGACCACTGTTTACGTAATAATATAGAGTCTGCCAAATCAGAATATAACCGTACTGAGTTATAGAATAAGCTTGTGAATGTCTATTGCAAGGTTTCTTTATTTGTTTCTGATTTGTTCTTGTTACGTGGTTACTTTGATTACTTACTTTAGTTTGCGGTCTACCGACACACCGCGTTAAAATGTCAGACATAATGGAGTCGTTTATTTTGAAGTTGAAGTGTCCTACTTCCATTTTTATATGTTTCCTATTTATGACAGAGAAACATGGCGCGGGTGCTAGACGCTGCGCTTGGGAGTACTCTCTATTCTAGTCGGAGACGGTATATCGGTAAGTGTAACTGTTTGTTTTTTTCCGCCTAAGTGATTGCGCTTTTTATTGAAGTACCATATTGCACGACTGCGTACCTTTATGGATAGATTTGACTTATTATACTTCCATTTCCTTACTACTCATTATATTTGTCTTACTGCTGTGTGTTTTAGTAATGGCCTTTAACTATGGGGCTATGGATTATAATCTTTATATGCCTACGGAGGCTGTGGCAATGCCGCTATGCTATGGGTGCACTTTTGATTATTTGGGTGTAATATTGGATTCAAAACATGTTGTTCTCAATTTTGCACTAGACAATGGTTAGGGCTCGGGCCTACGTCACACTGCGTCAGTAGTGTGGGCGGAGCCCAAGAGTCCTGTAGTTAGCGTTTCCAAACAGCTACCTAAGAAATTACTGCCTGCTCGTGAATTTTCGTCCTTTGTTATGCCAGCTGCATTCCGATTGGGCTTCTCATGCGTGTCTTTTCGTAAGAGAGCACGCAATAGGCCATAGGCGGGAGAGTATCTCCGCCTATTGCATATTCCTTGCGGACACGCGCAGCAGAAGGGCATATTTCTTCAATTATCGCGACTGTCAGGGGCCGCGGTAATTGAAGACAGATTCTGGGCGAGCGTGCACCAGTCTCGAGTTTTATGGGCTCGGGGCTACGGGCGCGCACCACTGCTCGTTATAATTCCTCACGTGAGCCTTCCTGACCTCTTCACATGTGGCTGCAGGCGAGGGAAAGGCAGCAGTAACACCGTTATTTTAAGCTCTTCACAAATACGTCGGAGGGAGGACATCTTGGTGGAAATCAGTGATCTGGCGCAGAGAAAGAAGCTAATTATCTGATGTTTGCAAACAAAATGCCCGCTAGATTACATTTTGGAGAGCCTGTCGCTTGATTTAATCTCTTCAATGATCGAGGAACAGTGAGTGCACAGGCTTCGCTGCCGAGTGAATCTAATGAACCAAGGGCGGCAGCTACCGCCTCTGTGCATTTCTGCCTATGCACTTTCACGCGGTATTAAACATGCAGGCCAGTGGCTAATTCCTTCGACCCTGACCTGCAGGTTTTTCGGCTGTATGTGAGTACATATGATAGTTCACTGTCCTAAACCAACTACATTATTTGCGCATCATACATACATATTGTTTACATAGGAACATGACATCGTTATAAAGGTAAACGTGTTTACTTCCAAAGCAGGCAAGCATTTAGGCTAATTTCGCTGTCACACCTGTGCTATAAAACACCATTCTAGCAACAACGGTTCCTAAGAACATGTATGAAAGACTGAACTTGTTTCAGTCAGAAATTGCCCAAAGATGTTTGTTGTTGAAAGAATAACGCATTTTGACGCTGGAGCGCTCATCATACACTAACGGCAGTTTTCAGGCCTTTTTTCTTGCTAAGCCGCACCGCCTACTTCTGTGCCTTCAGACCCTGATTTTACCTCCTCTGATAAGAATGCAGCTGCTGGACGTGGTCTTAGCCAATCAGAAAACAAAGAATCCTGGCACCCACTCCTGTTGTTTCCTTACATTCAAGAGCTTGAAACAGAAGCCAGTGGGCGTGTTCAGCCTTGCTGCGCACTTGCTGCTCTGCCTTCGACTTCGGCCCACTTTGACTGCAGGTAGGGGAAATAACAGCAATTAACAAATTCCCAGGAAGTCTTTAACCATTTGTAACGTTCTGATCAAAGAGAGATAATAAATCATTAATGGAACAAATGCAATCAAAAAAGGGAGGGGCATCTAATAATCAGAGCCTTCGAGTACTTAGAGTTCTCTGGCATGAAACCCAATCTATCAAGCTGTTCTATGTAAAGACAAACTTTTCAGTTTCTACGGTGAGAAAGAAAAGTATGATAAAAAATGCACAAAGCGTGAGAGAGAGATTCGTTTTGGTAAAAGGTTACATTTAATAACACTCTCTGAGTTTGCATGGGATCTGTAATCAATGACCTTTTACAATCAGTATCAGGCATCGTGTGCTATAGAGCTGTAATTATGCAAACCATTCTTTTGATGTGATCTTTGAGAAATTGATTTCAAGGCGAGCACATTACCAGAGCATTTTCTATGATACATCACATTTTAGAACAGGTGATTTAAAGTCCAAACACATCAGCAGAGTGTGAGTGAGTGCAGAGTGTGAGTGAGTGCAGAGTGTGAGTGAGTGCCGAGTGTGAGTGAGTGCAGAGTATGAGTGTGTGCAGAGTGTGAGTGCGTGCAGAGTGTGAGTGCGTGCAGAGTGAGAGTGCGTGCAGAGTGTGAGTGAGTGCAGAGTGCGAGTGAGTGCAGAGTGTGAGTGAAAAGTGAGTCCAGAGTGAAAGTGACCGCAGAGTGAGTGAGTGCGCAGAGTGAGTGCGCAGAGTGAGTGCGCGTGCAGAGTGAGTGCAGAGAGAGTGCATGCAGAGTGAGAGTGCGTGCAGAGTGAGAGTGCGTGCAGAGTGAGAGTGCATGCAGAGTGAGTGCAGAGTGAGAGTGAGTGCAGAGTGAGAGTGAGTGCAGAGTGTGAGTGAGTGCGAGTGAGTGCAGAGTGTGAGTGAGTGCAGAGTGTGAGTGAGTGCAGAGTGTGAGTGAGTGCAGAGTGAGCAGTGTCTGAGTATGCAGGGTAATCAGTATGTGAGTATGCAGGGTAATCAGTATGTGAGTATTCAGGGTGATCAGTATGTGAGTATGCAGGGTGAATGCAGGGTAATCAGGGTAATCAGTATGTGAGTATGCAGGGTGAATGCAGGGTAATCAGGGTAATCAGTATGTGAGTATGCAGGGTAATCAGTATGGGTGAATGCAGGTTAATCAGTATGTGAGTATGCAGGGTAATCCGCTTTTCACCAAGCTCACACCCACCACCAGCCGTCACTGCATGCTTTCACCAGGCACACACACACCACCAACAATCAGTACACACTTTCACCAGGCATACACACACCACCAGCCGTCAGTGCACGCTTTTACCAGGCACACACCACCACCCGTCAGTGCACACCAACAGCCATCACTACACACATCAATTGTTAACGAATCCACAATTAACTATTGTAGCAAAAGCAGCATTGCAAACTTTACTTTTAAACATAATTATCTAAAGGTAACCATACTACTATTACTACAATTCCAAACCAACCCACAAAATTCCATTACAAACTACATACATGCACTCCATACCACATGGTGCAAACACATTGCCATTTACAATGCCATTTCCTCTAACTCAAATAAATCCGAGACCTATTGCATTTCTAATGCTTGTTTTTAAGGTCGGAATGTTAGCACGCGACAGGTCTCATGAGTGTGAGGTCAGTCCACCAATACAAGAGGTCTTTGGTGAATACGCGTTGCACAGGAGATTGTGGATGTTTGCTGTTACTATTGTTGGGTTTTCTCTCTTACTGAGGTAGCATTACATATAACTGTCTACACTTAAATATGTGATTTTGCACTGTAGAAGATTGATTAAACGTTATCTATTGCTCACATGATTTTAGGTTTTTATAGACCTTTACCTGACGCTCTGGATGACATACTGAGTTGTGCAGCGTGGTTATTATGTTATGGTTTATGGAATACATCGTGAGATCTTTGGTGAGTTTGGTTGAGCAAGCAACTTTTATAATTGTGATAGTTACAAACCACTTTTTTTGCACTGTGCTTTAGACATTGGTTCTGCTTTTGGGTTCTTACTTATTAGTCTCTTCGTGCCTTTGCACCAAGTTAGCTTCTTTACATTTTTCTTTCATATATAGCAATCTTGGGATCTTTTTAAAGAAATCCTTTATCCTTTTGCTTCACACATTATAGCTTTATCACGTTTTGGTGATTTTCATTTGATGTACAGTTGGCATTTGCCTTTTATACCAATGTGATGAACTTATAAAATAATTTTGAATGGTTGTGCATGCCCTGGGAAAGGGGTTCTTTGTTTTCACTTATTTTTATACACATATGGTGTGGGTTCCTTTGTCGCTTCAAGTAAATTTTTGTTGCCTCGTGTGGAGATTGTAACATGGGTTTTAAGTTATGTCTTCTAGCCCTGAAGAAGTCTGTTGCGCACTTCACTTTAAGACGAAACACGTGTTGGCTAGGATCCAATTGAAAGCTCTTTGAGAAATAAAAGAAGAAGAAAAAGAAGACTTGTAGATACACTTATCATGAACTGTACCTAATACCTTGGACTGTTATTGCTCGGGATATAACATATTTTGTTCCCAGCTAGTGGACCCCACCACGGGCATCAGTGGCCAGACACCGACCCCAAGGACTGTGATGCGGGCCCCACTGGCATCAGTTGCCGTGAGAGAAACTGCGACGTAGGGCCCAGGGCACGCTACAAATCACTATTCCTCTGTAGTCAGGCCTGACTGAAGCATGGGGGCTGCGTCCGTCACCCGGAAGGGTTCCCAGCCGGGGAACCCCAGCAGGAGCATCAGGGACCAAAAACCTATCCCCAGGGTGGCGACGCTCGCCTGACGCTCGCCTTGCTGACATTGGTGGATGCAAGGGAAATGGCAACTCGGCCCGGCTGCTACGTAAGGCAATTTTCCTCCTTAGTCAGGCCTTAGTCAGGCCTGCCCGCAGCACGGCAGGCGTGACCCTCTAGACAGGAGGAGAGAGCCCCCTTAAACACCTTGGAAGCCTTAAAGGGCATGTGAGGCCAGGGTCCTATGATGCTGACAGGGTGTGAGGGAGGTGCGGAGTGCTATCAAGGGGCCCCAGAAGGCAGGGAAGTTTCAGTATTTATAGAAGATGGATCTGGCTGGGGAGCAGTAGAGTTCTGAAAAAAGGTGAAAGCCCATCTCAATGGCTGTCTTTGAAACTGGGGAACCAGGTTATAATCTGGCGGGAGGCTCAAACATCCTGTGATTCTGTGCAAATCACGTAATCTCCCCGTGACTAAAAATGAATGCAAACATTTTTTAAAATAGCATTTCAAGCGTTTTTACATACTGCGGAATATTCGTGGGGTGAATACTAACTTTTCAGGATATATTGTTCTTTGAAGAGGTGAGTTTTCAAATGCTTTCGGTACCGGAAGAGGGTTTGGACTGGTCTTGTTCAGATAGGGCTATCGCTCCAGGCCCAAGAAGCATTGATGAAGGCCTGCCTTTTCGTTTTCTATTTCCAGCCTAGCAATGCCCTGCCTTCTTGTGTGGCACTGCAGGCTGAAGGCGGGTATTGTCTGACTGGATAGGGCAGGCCTGGTGCCTTGTCGTATGTTGCAGCAGGTGTTGAAGAAGACGCAGGCCGGGCGTGGGGGCCAGATTAGTTCCTTCCACCTTGAGTGATGGGGGCGACCTTCTCCCTTCTTCGAGGAGATCTGGTAGGCGGAGGAGATTGCCGTTCAGGGGGGCCAAGGAGGAGTGCGCCAGACTGTACAGTGACGCTTTGCCTTCCTTCAAGTGATTCTGGCAGTTCTGAAGTTGTTTCCGGGAAGAATGGTTTCCTTTCCTTCTGAAGGGAGCGCTGTGATTGGAGCACTAAAAGCAGGCCTGCGGGCGGGCGTGCGTTGTTGTATCATTGGCTCGCAGTGAAGTCCGGCAGAAAACATAAGCCATAACTTTCAAAGACTAACGAATGCAAACGCGAAGTTTCTAAAAAAAAAGCAAAACAATAAACAAAATGCACCTTCCTTTAAAATGCAAGCGCGCAGATAATATTACAGCATGTACTACCATTATAATCTTTTTCTATAAGTAACAGTTCTGCCATTGCAGACTTTGTAATTAGGGAAGTGCTTAGGAATACACAGCCGTTGTTTTTTCGGTTTTCGCTTAATACCCGGACTAGTTTTAATCTCGGGTAGAATTACTCTTATCTGCTTTATGTCAGGGCAAGTGCACCTACCAGTCTGCGGCATCTACGTTTGAGCTGGATTATTGATAGTATTAAAACAAGTGGAAAACTCAGATTATGGAAAGCAACAGATGGACGTAGCAGCTGCTTAAGCCACACGCGCATACATTCAAAATACATCTATTGTAATGCGTTGAAAAGGAATCTTCGAAAAATGCAGTGGTCAGAAGCAGAAGGCCTGTGCATGGCACACTTTAGATGTGCACTCCTTGATGTAAGACAGGCACTCTCAACCAAGTTTCTGATAAAGCGCCACTACTCACCCGTGAGGGTTTCAAGGCGCTGCAATTTGTGCTGACATTACATTCTTCTCCTGGTGATATTGGAATAAATATGTTTTGCCGAAATTCTCCCATCACTAACTTAGTTGCAAGTGGACATTGAGACTTTTCAAACTGAGCATGTGCAATCTTACTCCATGCATCTATCATTCTCAACCTATTCTTCAATGAAAAGCTAGACTAGCTTCATGGCTGAAACATGGCTAGTCCAGCACTGCTACTCAAGCGCCCCCCCCCACCCCCCCGATACAGCATCCAACCCCTTCACATAGCTCATTCTGTTCCACCAGAATGGCTCAGTCAGATGCTTGCCGCTAAGATATGTGTTTATATGAAGGTCATAAGTTCAAGCCTGGTAAGGTCATCGCTGCCTTCCATCCTTATGAGGTCAGGGAACTGAATACCAATATCTTGGGTAACATTTGATATTTACAGCAAGGCAGAAATGCCATATGTAAAAACACGTTAGACATTACTTCCAAGCACGGGCACCTATCCTCGTTGCAGAATCAATCAACACATGTCTTGACCCTGGAAAGGATGCTCAGACCTATAAGGACCCAAAATCTGGATTGAAAGCTCCCCCATGCACCCACATCTCTAGTTCACATGAACTCTACTTACTACCACCTTTTCCCACAAGGATAAGAACACTCCTTAGACCTGGAAATGGCATTACCAATATGATCTCCACTGCCACACGCTTCCCTAATTCAGAGTCCAACCTTTCTATATGCCCTCACTGCTGCACAAGCCTAACTCCCATCCTTAACAGAAACAGTACTCTGATGGATGTAAATCCAGCACATCAATCAACTCCTCCCCACCCCTCAACCGGTTATACTCCTCATTCACAACTTCACGACAACATGCACACCCTCCCTGTCGACACAGTCATCATGTTCGGCTTCTTATCAGATGAGCAGGCACCTTGGCTACCCCTAGATCCAGCCTCCCATAACAGACAGCAACATGTCCTGCACTGATGCTAGTGGGTGTACACCTTTAAGCCACACTAAGTAAACTGTTGCCAAATAAGCCCTAATGGACTAACACGAGGTGCCGCTCGCTCTGAGGAGTCCACTGCCTGAACTGTGCTCGTTGCTACAGGAGTAGCCTACAAGTGTTCCTGCTTTTTCCCTGACCGGCGTGAGGAGGTGTCCATCAGCGAGGCCGCAGAGGAGGCGAGAGGTGCGGCCCCGGGACTGCGAGGACCAGCATACAACAGCAACAGCTGTGTCCTCTTCCCGGGTGAGCCGCGCCCCCTCCCAGTGCCCGCCCCCACCAAAGCGCTCTTTACTCTTCGCGGCCCCCGCTTTGCGGGAGCCGCTCGCTCTGAGGAGTCCACTGCCTGAACTGTGCTCGTTGCTACAGGAGTAGCCTACAAGTGTTCCTGCTCTTTCCCTGACCGGCGTGAGGAGGTGTCCATCAGCGAGGCCGCAGAGGAGGCGAGAGGTGCGGCCCCGGGACTGCGAGGACCAGCATACAACAGCAACAGCTGTGTCCTCTTCCCGGGTGAGCCGCGCCCCCTCCCAGTGCCACGCTCCCTCTCCACCCACGAGAATATCAGTAAGCCTAGTGACGCGCACCGCGGGACGCGCGCGGGTCGCAGCCCGGGGCGAAGACCGGGCAAAGAGCGGGCCGCTTGAGGCCGTTCGAGAACGCGAGGAGACCGGGCTGGGCCCTCCCTCTAAGTCCCACAGTAAACGTACTTCTACACCAACTTCTGCCCACCAACGTAACAGACCTCCGTGAACCACCCACGTGAAAATGAACACTAGGAGTAACAAGCTGAAGAAATCAAAAAAGGGAGGGATTGGAGAGCAGCTGTTAGGCCCAATGGACGATTTCATCACCAAGGCAAACACCTTCATCGATCAAAGTATTAGTTTGATAGAGGGAAGAGTATCTACAGACCTTGCGATTGCGAGGCGATCCTCTATGAGCCCATTGGCTACAGCAAGAACTCCAGAGGTAGAGGGTCCCCTAGCACAATCACTGCAAGGTAACAAAAGGCTTAGTCTCCCGAATATCGTAGACCTCTCAGCCTCCCAACTTTCCCTATCACTTACTAACTCTGATTTAGAAAAAAAAAACGAAATCTTCCGCAACCATACTCCAGAAGAAGTAAGGCAAGCAAGAGGGAGGAGGGAGGGGGGCGTCAAGAAAAGGAAGGATAAGGGAAAAGTAGACAAAGCTAACGGTATTGAAACGGCTGAGATAACTGATCCAATTATGCCCCCAAACCTGGCCGGCCCTCCTTCTTCAAAAACGGCTGATATCACCAATCATCAGGTTTTAGTACACCATTCTTCACCTAATAGTAACCCAAATACCATTGTAACAGGTTCACCCGTCATCATCCCTCACAGCAGCGAACCAGATCCCTTGGACCTGGTAAATAAAATCACCTCCGTACTAAAATCCTTTTTCCAACCTCTCGAAAGCAGACTAACTAATATCGAGAGCCAATTATTAAAAATAAATAAATCCTTGCAACCCAACCCAACCCGTGAACCCCAAAAAAAGGGAACAAACAACCAACCCGCACTTGTCCTACAAGATAAAAAAAACACCCAAACCTGCTCTGCAACAAAACAACAATCAGTAGCAAAAGATCCTGTAGCGGGAAAACCGCTCACGGTAACAACAATATCAACTCCTAGCACCAACACACTCCCAAAAGCCCCTGTCACAAAAACAACAACCATAAATACGCCAGCCCCTAAAACCCCAGCCATCACAAACACTGCTCAGAATAAACTAAACCCAACAGTGAATAAAGGAACCACAAGAGGGGCTTTTGAGGGCAGATCCTATATGAATCTGCCACCTGAAGCATCACCATTCGTGGTGGTGATGACGGGGGTACCAGAATTAACGGGGGAGACAACAGAGCCCAATTGGTCCTTAAAAAATAAGGTCCAATATTGGCTAAATACAAATCGTCCTTCTTCCCCCAACTGGTCCAGTAGGATAGCAACAGCAAGTAGGACCCCATGGGTGGGACACACAAAAAAAGTAATACAGGGAGACTGTATTGTGATCACTTTCGAGGACCCCAGAGTCGTCGAATACATATGTTCCTGGGAACAACATAACACAAGTGGGGGAATAGACACAAAGAGTCTTTCCTTTTTCTATCCTAAAAAACAGTATAACAACCGCTTTAACGAACAGGACAATATGTGGCGCAAAGCAGTCCCACAGCCCTGGGATTTTACCACCGCTAGGCCAAAAATCCCCCCGCAGCAGAACGACCATGAGTCCCCCTGGTGGTCGGTTGACCCCAATTACCACCAACAGGATGGCCCATGGCAGATAATGGGACCCCGTAACAGAAGAAGAGACTGGGAACAATGGGGTGTACCACCGCAGCGGCCATATAGACCCAGCTATAGAGAAGCACCATACTGGGAAAACTGGCCGGGCATACCAACTATGAACCGGTTTAGTAGCCTAGAAATGGTCGATTGACCATCACCGGATTCCACCAATGATGAACAAATCACTTCATCCCGGGACCCGGAAAGGAAAATGACTATAGGCCAAGATAACAGGACACAATCTCTGCCCGTTATTTTTTGGAATATAGCGGGTCTTCGCCCCAAAATAGAGGATGGTTCAGCAGCTCAGTTTCTTGAAGATGGCAAAATAATATGCCTCCAGGAAACATGGGCCATGAAAGAGCTACACATTGTTGGCTATAAAACTATTTTTTCCCCAGCTCTCCCTAGTACTGCGGGTAGGCCCAAGGGGGGTTTGATTACATATATAGCGAACACTATTCCTAGTCTAAAATTACTTAAAACAGAAAATACAACAAACTTTCAACTACTCTCCCTTACCGTCGGCAAAGAAACTATTGTCATCCTAGTAAATCTTTATAATAACTTAGAAGAGGACCATCTCATCAAAACTCTTCTGACAATTCAGGAAAAAATTGCCAAATACAGCGAATCATACAGAAAAAAGGCAACTGTCCATCTATTATGGGGAGGGGACTTTAATCTACACCCCTGCCCACGTTCTAACAATCATAACTGTGGGATAGTGGATGAGCACGATAATCCCCTTGCCCATTTCCTTCACGACGGAACAGGGGAAGTGATGAACAATCTCCTTACAGACCTGGAATTGTCAATAATTAACAAGAAAAACCCGGCTAATAACACTCTCTACCCCACATATTTAGGGAGCGGACATGAGACCACCGTCGACTATGTCCTCTCAACGGATGGGCTGAGACATCTAATCACGGACTTCACTTTATTGGCAAATAGCTTAAGCGATCACTCAGCGCTTAGAGTGGATATGGATCTTCTAAATCAACCAACGCAGACAACCATAATCGCACATACTCTATCCCAAAACCGGCTGGAAATGGGCAGAGTAAATGGATTTACGGTGAAATTGGGGAAGATAGATCCAATCCAACTAAGCAACAACATAATAAAGGCTCTATATTCCAACATAATAAAATGCCTAGACTTGGAGTCAGATGATAATACCATCCTCGAAAATTTTAAGATCATTCTGGACAAAATAAAAGTAATGCTGACCAGGAAAAATAAATCAAATAATGTAACAACTCCAGGTTGGTTCAACCATGACTGCACCATGTCACTAACGAAGTTAAAAGAGGCCCTCAGACAACCAAAAAGAGACCAACAACTAATCAAACACCTAAGACTCCAGTATAAAAAGGTCAGGAAACAAAGGAAACAGGTGCTGAAACAGACTTTATGGAACGATTTACACAAAAGCACACTTACAAGAAATAGCGAGTCCTTCTGGCGGATAGTAAAAACCCCTTTCCTTTCTGACTCTAACAGACCTCAGATCGACGTAGCAATAGAAGAGGAAACTTGGGTAAATCATTTCTCCCACATATTCAAATTAACATCATCAACCGAAGAAACGATCCACCCTCATCCTCCCGTCGACTTTCCAATTAATATACAGTTTGATATTCTCGAGGTACTGCAAGCTCTGAATTTAAGTAAAGGGGGCAAAGTGCCAGGACCGGACGGGGTCCCTGTGGATCTCTTCAAACATCATCCGGATCTCTGGGCCCCAATACTGACCAGAGTATGCACCGCAACAGCGAAACTGGGCTTAATGGAGTCTTGGTCCAACTCCATTATGGTACCTATTTTTAAAAAGGGGAACCGCCAAGATGTCAAATGCTATCGACCAATCTCTTAATTAGATTCTGTAGGAAAGGTAGTTGGCAGAGTAATCCTGGAACAACTCCAACAATGGGCAGATGACAGAAAGATTTTATCGGACTTACAATTCGGTTTCAGAGAAGGGTTCGGAACCGTAGAACAGGCCCTCAACTTAAGTCTAATCACGTCCAAGTACATCCACGCAAAGCAGGGGACAATGTACATGGTGTACGTGGACCTGTCCTCTGCTTTCGACTGCATCTCCCACTCAAAGCTATGGACTCTTTTGCGAAATATGGGGGTGGATTCCCCACTACTGGACTTCTTAAGGGAATTATACACGGACGCTTCTGCGAGAGTGCGCTATGGGACTAAGGGAGAGCTTACTGCGTCATTCAAGGTAGAGCGAGGAGTCAGGCAGGGGTGTGTCCTAGCCCCCTTCCTCTTCTCCCTGTACACAAACGGGCTGGAAGAGAAGATGCTGAGGGGGGGGCAGGATCTGCCAAGACTAAAACAATGCATGATTCCGGCACTGCTCTACGCGGATGACGCAGTTATTTTGGCTCGTACACCTATAGAACTTCAGAAATCCCTAAACAAATACGCCGAATTTATGGGCGCACTAGATTTGCACATAAATATTAAAAAAACTTTTGTAATGGTGGCTGGTGGAGGGAGAAAACGAACAAAGAACATCTTTTTAAATAACCAAAAACTTGAGAGAACCTCACAGTATCCTTACCTGGGCATAATGATTGACGAGAGACTAAATTGGAAAGCAGCTATTGAGTCCAGGAGACATCTTTTTAGGAGAGCCATCACTGCTCTGATTAACTTTTCACAAAGACTCGGAAAGAGACCACCAGTCGAGATGTTACAAATCTATTCTGCAAAATGCCTAGCCATCGCCTTATACGGAGCCGGTATCTGGGGACACGCTGATGTTGGATCTCTCCAGACAGCTGAGAACTCGTTCACGAGATTTCTTCTATCTGCCCCCAAGTGTTCATCTACATATGCATGTCATATGGAACTGGGAATCCCCTACATAGAGGACCTAATAAAAGTTCAGCCACTGCTACTCTGGAGGCGTATTTGGTTATCAGACAAGAACATGTTGACCAGGGCCATTCTAGAGGACTCAATGGCACTGGATCACGCGCACAGAATAGCCTGGCTTACCTATGTCAAACGGTTTTTCACTGACATGGGCCTAGAAAGATTTTACCTCACTCCACTATCTCTGACTGAGATAAGCAAGAAAGAGCTGAAACAGAAAGCAATGAGCCACCTAGAGACACTCAGAATTACTCTGTTTTCAAATAAACAATCTGTACAACACGCAAACATGGTACAGATAACACCACAAATTCAGCCTTATCTTGCATTGGAAATCAGCTCATACGACAAGATGCTTCTGACCAGATTTAGACTCAACCTTTTTCATAGGCTAGTGGCCTTCCCGCAAACGAACACTTGGGAATCAAAATTGACTTTATGCCCTTGCGATGAGATTTCCTTACAAACGTGCATGCACACGATACTGTTCTGTAAATATTTCCACCCTCACAGGAAAATCTGGTTATTTCCATTACTAAAACTTTGGGGTTTCAGACAGTGCCGTCCAGCCATGATTTCCTTACAGATGCTAGACTCCGAGCGCACCTGTTACCATATATTGAACTTTTTAAAATGTATTATCAGGCACCAGAGGAATCTTTAAAAAAATTTTGAGTGCACTTTATTCTTCCTTCAGATGTCTTTTAAAAAATGTACTATGCTGTAATTTTATATTGTCGCTTTTATGGTTTTACAATGATAAAAACCGAATAAAGAATTTATATATATAGTAACACTAGGTCATTTTCACAACCCGGAGAATTTCCCCATCATATGATCACCACTACCACCCTCAACAAACCAAAGGAACCTTTCTAAACCATCCAGAGCGCCAGTCGATTCTACTATTTTCCCTTCTCAAGTACTTTTTGATCATCTAAGGAGTGTTTTGTGACCTATGTGTGAGCAGTTGGCCTGGCATATGCTGTCCACTATTCTAGTGGGCACCTTGCACCAATCCAAACGACTCTTATTGATGGTAGGTTTAAAGACAACCTATATAGAAAGCTATTCTATTGGTAGCTGTGGAGAGCAGCCTTCAGGCTAAGTCTTGGAGGAATGTAAAGCAGCTTGTTTTACCAGTCTATAATCTCATGAATGACCAAATGAAAGGAGAACCACACCAGGTATATATATAAAATCTATGTATTTATTCTAAACATATCTCTCTAGTCTCTTTATGAGGCTAGAAGCAAAACTACATTCAGTAAACATAATTAGCACACAGTAAATTAGCACAATATACGTTGAGCCCTAGGGGCGTATCAAACCATATATTAAGAAAGTGGTATAAGAACCATGACTGACATAGAAACAAGGCCTAGTGCCTTTAGAACCGCAGGGGCCACCAGGAACCACCCAAGGTAGTAACACAGGGGACTCACGGGGGACACGTGCAGTGTCTAAACACAGCCACAAATCACATTTAACTTCTATGGGGAAAGTCGCTGTTGGGATTTTAAAGAAAAAGGACACTTAGAAGAGGACTTGGCGCAAACCCATTTAGAACTAAGAGGTTCTAGAGTCAACACCCATGGGAGCACTGGAGTACTCGAGTTACCTCACCCAGGGATGCTGGGTGCATAGGTGTCTTTTGATGTTGGGTTTCGTTGTTGATTTCAATGGCGAGTTGCTGCAAAAGTGCTGCAGGCGACCAAGTGGAAAGTGTCCGGGTGGATCCAAGGGTGGATCGGAGATGTGAAGAACCTGAAAGCAGAGGGGACAGAGTCTGGGTCACTTGCCAGTGACCAGGAAGGCGATGGGCGGATGCCCACCGATGTCGGGTGATTTTAGATGAAGAAGATGACTCTTCAGCCACGAGGACCAGGAGGGGTCAATGATGACCAGATGCTGGATTCGAGTAGTCCCATGAAGGATGTCGAGTGCTGCAGTGTCGGTTTCCAGATTGGACCCAACAAGCCTTAGCAACAGCAACCCACGCAGAAAGCAGAGTTGGTTTTGGTGCAGACCAGCAAGGTCTGATGGACTCACCCCTTGGTGGGGAGACAGGGCATGTCTGGTGCAACTAGGGAAGCCCAAAGGAAAGAAGAGTTACCTTTGTGGGGACCCACCAGTCTACGGACCAGGGATCGCAAAGGGGTCTCAAGCAGAAATGCTAGAAGTGGGCTCACGGAACTCATGGAGTGTAGGCCCACAATATTTGGTGCAGATGGTGCTCGGGCCTTGTACTACAAGTAGCCCAATTCACAACTTCGGGAAAGCACGGGAAGTGGATGCACTAGCAAATATGCACGGTGTCCAGGAGTTCCGGTCCCACGTAACTCGTGAGGGCTGGGGGTCTCAGCTTTGCCGGGATCTCGTGTCGGCCTCTGAGAAGTCTGGAAGTCCATGTCCTGAGTCACAAATACTTTGGGTCCGGCGGGAGCTTTGGAAATGCAGACCAGCAAGATGCTTCTTTGGTGTCTGTTTGAACAGGGGAGTCACTCCTTGATCCCAAGGGAGATTATTCCGACTTCTAGTCGTGTAGAATGTTGAAGTTCCAGGAAATATGTATCAGAGTTTCGTCCAGGTGTAATCTTAAGTCCTAAGGACTGGGTTTCCATACTTATACTATGAAGGGGGTTGGACATACTCTGGGGACCCACCTACGGGAGGGTCTGGGAAGAGGGGTGGTTACACTCATTCCCTTTGTCCAGTCTCGTGCCAGAGCAGGGGTTGAGTGCCCCTGCAACTGGTTTGAACTGGGATGTGCCCAGGGTCACCAAGTGTGCCCCAGCACTGTCTGAAAAGCATTCCCTGAATGCACCCACCCAGCCCTGTCTGGGAGGTGGTTATACCTCCCTGTGACAGGAAACCTATTGTCCAGGCCTCCCGTGCTGGAGTTTTGTTCAGCAGCAGGAGGTCAGAGGCTGCAGCATCCATTTTGTGATGCTGGGGCTCTTTTAAACTATTACCAGTTAGGTCAGTGTGTACATGTCTCTCCCTCTGAAAGCTACAGAGGGGTCCTGCTCATGCAGGGGTACCCTCTCACACAAAAACAATCACTCTGCCTTCAGGATTGATAAGGCCTGCAATCGGAGTGACTTATAGGTTTATATGTGTCAGTGATAAAAGGTAGATATAGGTAACCTATATCTTAGTAAGGGGTGCATGCACCACCTTTTCCAGGGTGCAGTAGCAGACCTGTGGTGCCATTTTGGAAGGATTCCCAGGGGTGGCATAACACATGCTTCAGCCCCTGGTAGGCCTCTGGGGTACCAATGCCCTTAGGGCCCGATTCACAGAACTAACTTAAGACAAAATCCTAAACTTACTACTTTTGGTATTCACAGAAGGCATTTAGTGGTAGTAAAGTTCTGTGAATCGGCCCCTTAGTACCTAAGGTACCATATACTAGGGACTCACAAGGGTAAGCCAGTAACCAATTTGGAGTGTACCTAAAGTACATGCAATCATTTAAGAGTGGAAGCAGCTAGGCTGGGGACGTGGTTAGCAGGGCCCCAGCCAGACTAAAGTCGAAAAACAGTGAAACACCAGCAACAAGTGGGGGTAACCATAATATGCGGATCCTACTCTCCTACACTATGTTCTATCGTTTTGATCCCTATCCTCTGACCTTTCTCTCTCACAAGTCCTCACACCATTCATTTATAATGCTGTAGGACCATCCATTACTTCACATAGTCCATTCCCTGCTACCTCAGGCCCTCTCGAGCATCTAATTGAACCGTAACAGCCTGTGTGGATAATGAACATGCACTTATCCTAAACCAACTCCGACAAGACCTCATTAACACACAGGCTTCAAACAGTCTCCCTCCCCTAACTTATTACTGGTCCATACTCATGTTCCAAGACAATGCGGCAAGCACTGGCCTTCAACACTTCCTTGAAACTAACCTCGTTTTTATGAACCCCACTCCCAATTTGAGTTCTGACCCAAGTACTGTAGTGAGACATGGTCCTGGAATCTGACATGGTATCTGGAAAGCTACTAAACCAGCAACATCCAATAGTTTTCTTTTCTAAGTGACCGCTCACACCAGGCCTTATTTTGACTATTCATATGCCCACACCTTGTCATCTGTGAGGTCCATTCGGGATTACGTTTTTTATATACTTTTCAATGTGTTAATGCTCCTCCTAAACCACTATGTCAGAGTCTTGGCTACTCATTCCCCTTTTATGCCAATATAACACATTTTTTCCTTAAGTCAATTGACTTTAAGTCCTTAAAGTCAGTAGGCTCTTAGAGACACTGGAGCCAGCATGACAATTGTCAGATATCATCTAGTGACCTGATAACAGGTAGTCCCTAATGTATTCTGCCAAGCTATTACAGTCGACAACCATGAAAGTCAATACCCAGTGGCTCTGCTTCCCTTGAGTGGGAGGCGGGATGTCAGGTTCCGTGAGGGTAGCAGTGAGTCCCACCATGCCTGTGAATTTTCTGCTTGGCAATGACCTAGAGAGCACCATCTGAAAGGACGTGGAGCTTGGGTCCCACTTGGAGATCTTAATGTTGCCTGAGTGAGTGTGCCTGACCACACAGTCCAAGGACTGCACACCCCCTGTAGTTAGTCTGGAGCCAGGTCCAGGAAGGCAGGGCATCTGTGCACTTCAAACGCTTGCCTCTAGGAGCTTCTACCCACTCCGAAGGCACAGCAGTGTATAAATACTGGACTTCAGACACCACCACTTGAGTACACTTCAGGACCTGTGGATACTCTGCCAGGAAGAAGGACTGCTGTGCTGCTGAAAGGATTCCGCTCTGCTGGAATGCTGCTCTGAAGAACCTGCAGCTTCATCTTGAACCCATTGCACCAGAGTGTCTCCAAGGGTTAGTCTGCTGGCATCCATTAGTGAGCTTCAGGACATAAAAGGCTCCCCATCATCCTGTACCAGCCATTTGACTGAGCAGCAGTGAGTTACTGATCCCCAAGTGGTGCCCCTCAGGTCCTTGATTCTTGGTGTGGCACAGTGAGCTTAAATCAAGCTTTTGGCTTTTTGTGCCCACGAATGGTCCAGTTCGCACTGAGACCTCGCCGCTCGCACTGCAATTCTACATGAAGCACTGCCAGCCAGACTCTTCTCACTCCAGCATCGACCACTCGTGGAGGACCTCCATCACGAAGCTCCAGCCTGTCCATCTGCGACACACGGCATGCTCTTCTCGTTATACTGACAGCCTTGCTCCTCACAACTCTGTCCAAGCAAACGGGACTCTTGCCATAAACTTGAGAAGGTAAACTTAGCTGCACTAGTCTGGGGACTGTGGCAAACCTACGCTACATCACGGTCAGCCTGAACTTTTGACTTTGACCCCATCCAGTGCAACCAGATACCCTGAGTTATCGCTTTATGCTTTTTGGCAATATTTTCATTACATTCTTTAAAAATTCATATCTTTGGTTCCACTGATTGGATTTTTGTTGTTTTGGTCAGGTTCTATTGATTACATTCAGCTCTATTTTTCTAATCTGGCCTGGGATCCTTTTTGTGTGGTGTTTTTACTGCATTGCTGTTTGAAGTGTTGCACAAATACTTTGCACATTGTCTCTAAGTTAAGCCTGACTGCTCTGTGCCAAGCAACCAGGGAGTTGAGTACAGGCTAATTTGGGGTTTACTTTTCCCTTACCCTGGCAAGGATTGTAGTTGCTGCTTGACCAGTGCTCACACCCCAGTCAACCAGTAACCCAATTTCTTACACTAAGTTTGCATCTGAATACAGGTTAACATAAATGTGGAAGTTGTACAGTGTGCGTAGAGACTATCGATGGAACAAAGTTCATCTAATGGAATAATCAAATAATTCAGAATGAGTTTTCAAATTGCAACCCCTGAAAATGTTGTTTATATATGCCCAGGTGAAAAGTAATGTGAAACATATATAGGAATGACAACTCAAGAAATCAGTTAAAAGATAGGTCAGACAGAACAAATCTACAATTAGGTATCATTTTCATATAGCAACTCTAGTACATCATTTTATGGATGAAAGTCATTCTGAAAGGGATATCAGATGGAGTGTCTTAAACTGAACCTAAGGTAAGACTGATATAGGAAATACACAAACACGGCTACAGCAGCAGGAAGCAAGACTCATCTTTCATATGTGAACAGTGGAAAGTTGAATGAATGAACAATATGAATCAAAACATTTCTAAAAAAAAGCAATGCTGCATCTGACACCATTAATAGGGGCCTTCCACCCAAACAAGTGCTTAATAAAGATCTTTTGGGTTCAAGTGATGTATCTATCAGAATTAAGAAAAGAGTCACACCGAAAGAAATACATTTGACTTTGTATTATATCCTATTTGGTGTTGTGGAGAAGTGTGGCTCAATGGTTAGAGCAGGCAGGCCTTGATGCAGAGCTCCGGCCAGGGACCAGGGTTCGATTCCTGCCTCGGCAGGTCTTGGGCTCATAAATTCCTCTGACCGGATATTCTCGCCTCAGTGCCTATTCTAATCATGGGTCCCACGCTGCAACTCTGGGCAATAGCTTGCTTAGTCTCCACAACGGCCCCCAAGGATGCCTGGTTTCACCATGGGGGTTCCCAGGAGTGGACACTTCACACGGAATACCAGGAAGGTTTCCCTTGCAGTATTCGTACAAGCGCCGGGAGACCTACTGCGGATAGCTGTGCGCTTTACAAGTACAAAGACATTTACATGATATATTTTTGTACTGTGCTTTTATGGCTAATATGTCGAATGAAGCTTGTTTGGATTGGATTGGATTGGAAATGCATGTACAGAGTGCTAGGAATAAGTATAGAGAAGTGAGCAGCACAAAGTTTCAGCCATGTCATCGTCCGTTGAATATGTTATCATTTCAATTACAAGATTACAAGATAATCCACATTTGAAGGTACCACTAGTGTAAATCAACAGTATTCTAAATTCTTTATTTTTTACACTTTTTTTTCACAAATTGCTATAACGTTTCCACTACCTTGCCGCCTCATACATTTCAAGGAAATAGTCATGACATGAATGAAATAGAAGGAATATAGGGAAAAACAACTTTTCTCAAGTTTCCTTTTACTCAAGCAGTGGCCTTGTGGTCCATGAATGCTTGCACCGGGTCATGAGACTGAGGAGGGTGATGGGTGACATTTCCCTGACCTTCTCAGATGTCATTTCCAGAGTTCCGCAAACAAGACCCACTTTTGCAAGATGACGGAGTCACGTTTGCTTTAATGTGAGGATCCTGAAGGCAGACTGACTTACAGTTGCCATGCTTGGAATACATATCTTAGCCCGGTGATCAAAAGCTGCTTCTTCAACACCATGTGGTGTGCTGAGCAAGGCCTCAGCGAAGTGGGAACCACGTCTGGCCACACGATCTTTACAATTGCGAAAATTACATAGTGTTGAGAACTAAGGAGGGCATCATGGGTTTGAACTGAATCATAATCCTCATGAAAATGCCAGCTCAGGCTCAAAGGTTAAGACTAAAATAAGCAAGTTTCAGTGAAATAATTTATATTTTCCATGTATACATTTCTTTTGACTGAAGTTACTTTATCTTTCTCTAGATTTGCAGGTAGATTCATCAAGCATTTTTGAGAAGCGCAAACGGTGCAAATCGCAATAATCGGCCGTTTGCATTTGGGATTCATCAATGGTTCATGCTCTCGCAATATAAGAATTCGCAAATAATTGCGAGTTCTGATATTGCGATTGCATTTAAGGAATCGCAATTTACGATTCCTTATATGCAATGCATGAACCATTTTAAAATTGCGATTTCGCAATCCGGGGCCGCTATATACCGCGAAAACTTAGATAAATGCACTTTAGTGCATTTATCTAAGTTGCATGTTACACACACACATGTCCTTTGGACATGTGTGTGCGCAACATCAGTGTACATTTCCATTTCAGGGGTGCTACAGGGTGTCCTTTGGACACCCTGGCACCCTTGAAATCGCATCCTTATTTGCGATTCGCTAATTGCTAATCGCAAATAAGGATTGACTCCCATTCATTCCTATGGGCCTTTATGCTATTTGCGAATCGCAAATAAGGAAGCAGTATAAATCGCAAAAAATATTGCGATTTCTACATCCACCCCGTTTTGCGAGTCTGTAATAGCAATTCCTTAATTGAGTTTGGCACACTTTTGGAAGCCTAGAGCCAATGCAGGCACCCTTGTACCTCGACGCATGGGTGCCTCCATTGTGCTCAGAATAGTTTTTATGCAAAAAGGATTTTTTTTGCACAAAAAACTATTCTTAGATGCGTATTCCTCTTTGTATATGTGCAGAATGCAGCACATATGCAAAGATAGAGTAACGAGGCGAAATAGACATTTCTCCTCGTTACACCATCCTTGGGAAGGTGCATCTTATGGCGCAAACCCAGGTTTACATACTTACATTAAACTAGATTCCTGTCCATTCCCTGGGTGGATGCACGGTTCGGCCATGATCTGCCCATGGAATGCCTCCCCAACACAAGGTAATGTAAGACAGCAATGAGCCGAGTGGCGTTACCTTTCTCACTAAGCCACGCAAATCAGGATTTAGGCTGCATAGTATATCCCGTCATACATTTTACATCACTAAATCTTGACACCACCCCGATGCAATATGTTACTAAATCTGGGCCTCAGTGTCTACCTGGGGCACCTTAGTAAATATAAAAACACCGTAACATTCCAGCTGGGTGGGTACTAGTTATTTTAGGCATTCATCATTTTCAAAAGACTTGGGAAATATGTGCAAGAAGTTAACGCCGCCTTAGCAGCACTTTTCAGATAGTTTTGCAGCTAGATTTTTATCGCTTTATGTACAAGCTGCGGCTAACCTCTGTTAGCCGCAGTTTTCCAGCAAAAACGTCCATTCTAAAGATCGCCACTTCTGTGAGCGATAATGACATGCAAGGGAGGTTTTCATGTGCAAAAATGGCAGCTAACCCCTTTTCGCAATATTTACAAGGGGATTCCTAAACTTTGGAGGACCAAAAAAATTGCTGCTAACTGCAGTTAGAGCCAGGTTTTTAAGACCAGAAAATAGGTGGTCTTAAAAATTAGATAACACTTGGTGCCTCTTTTCAGCAGGTTTTGGTGCTGGACAGAGCTTCAAGCAATGTTGCGGCGCTGCCCTGCAACGAAACTACAGGACAGGAATGTGCACTTTTAATAAGAAAGTGCGCATTCCTGGGCCTCAGTCATGAAAAGTGTTGCAGCGCTGCGACAAGACAGCGCTGCAACACTTTTCACTACCCCCTTCTTGCAACACCCTGGATGCGCTGTATTCACTGGAGAGCACTCCATGACGCAAGTAATGACAGATATGTCTGGAATTCTGACATATCTGTCTGCGCCAAAGTCACGCATTGCTGCAGTCATGTCACAACCATGACGCAACTCCAGCAATGCATGGGGTCAACCTATCTCTGTGGCACTGCATCACCCTTACGCCTGCCATCAGGCAGGCATAAGGTACTGACATAGTGCCGTTCGCGAGGGGTGCAAGGGTGTCGGTCCAGTTGGAGATTATGCGCTGCAGTGTCATCATCTGTAAGCGTTGGCGGAGTGGTGGTGCTGAGGGAGTTGACAAGACGTTCTTCTGGGGCCTTGATCCAGCTCCGAGGGGGGTCAATGATGGCAGTGGTGTATGGTGGGCATGGTGGAGACGTGACGTATACAATGATGGTCAGGCCAGGAGAGTCCGGTGGTGTGGCTGTAGTTGAAGTTCCCATTGGCAGAGGAGACGTGCTCGACCTTGTGACCTGCTATTTGGCTTGATGCGGTTGCTAGCTGCAGGAGTCCGATGTTGGGGAGCTTCCCTAGGAGGGGTGGTATTCTGGTCACTGGGGATGTCCAGGTGGACCTTGAATTCACTGCATAGGATGTCCTCGTGGATGCAAGAGCCTGGGGTGCAATGAGGTCTACAATGGTATCAGAGAATGGGGGTCTGTAGGAGAGTAGGCTCTGTGTACTATTGTTACCCCCACTTTTTGCTGGTGTTTCACTGTTTCTCGACTTTAGTCTGGCTGGGGCTCAGCTAACCAGGACCCCAGCCTAGCTGCTTCCTCTCTAAATTGATTGCATGTACTTTAGGTACACTCCAGATTGGTTACTGGGTTACCCATGTGAGTGCCTAGTATTTGGTACCTTAGGTACTAAGGGCATAGGTACCCCAGAGGCCTACTAGTGGTTGAAGCATGTATTATGCCACCCCTAGGAAGCCTTCCAAAATGGCACCACAGGTCTGCTACTTCAGCCTGGTTAAGGTGGTGCATGCACCCCACTCTAAGATATAGGTTACCTATATCTATCTTATATCACTGACACATATAAACTTATAAGTCACTCCTATGGCAGGCCATATCAACCCTGAAGGCAGAGTGCACACTGACCTAACGGGTAATAGGCTAAAAGAGCCCCAGCATCACAAAATGGATGCTGCAGCCACAGCATCCGGCAGGGGAGGCCTGGACAATAGGTTTCCTGTCACAGGGATGTGTAACCACCTCCCAAACAGGCTTTAGTGTATTGGGGCTGGGTGGGTGCATTCATAGAATGCTTTTCAGACAGTGCTGGGGGTACACTTGGTGTCCCTGTGCATATACCAGTTCAAACCGGTTGCAGGGCCACTCAGCTACTGCTCTGGTGTGAAACTGGACAAAGGGAATGGGTTTAACCACACCTCTTCCCTGACTCTCACATAGGTGGGTCCCCAGAGAATGTCCAACCCCCTTTCTTAGTATAAGTATGGGACCATAGTCCTTAGGACTTCAGATTAAACCTGGACGAAACTCTGCAACATATATCCTGGAACTTTAACATTCTACATCGACTAGAAGACGAAAGAATCTCCCTTGGGGTCAAGGACCCAGGAGGGACCGCGTCTACCAAACTGGAGGAGGCATCGCCATCATCCACAGGAACACCATCCGCATCACGACCAACTCCGACGACACCCTCACCACCGCCGAGCACCTCCACTTCCAGATGCACATCGACCCCAAGACCACCCTCAGAGGCACTCTCATTTACAGACCCCCGGGACCACGCACACAATTCAGCGAAAGCCATCGCAGACTTCGTCAGCCCACACGCCCTCACCTCCTCAGACTATATCCTCCTAGGGGACCTCAACTTTCACCTGGAGAACAACAATGACAGCAACACCACCACCCTGCTGGACAACCTCGCCAACCTTGGACTCAAGCAACTGGTGGACACCCCCACCCACTACGCCGGCCACACGCTTGACCCCGTCTTCTCCTCCAGCAAGCACATCTCCTTCAGCCACTCAACCGGACTACACTGGACAGACCACAGCTGCGTCCACTTCGACTTCAGGAGAACCATGACCCACCACCACTCGCAACAGGTTCCCCGCAGAAGCTGGAGCAAGATCACCGCCGGCCAGCTCACCACCTCCCTCAGCCAGAACCCTCCTGCCAACACAATGGACCCCAACGAAGCAGCCCGCAACCTCACACTGTGGATCACCGACTGCGCCGATGAACTCGCACCACTGAAGAACCCTCCCACCAGACCCGGCAGCAGGAAAGCCTTGTGGTTCACCACCGACCTCCAAAACTCCAAGAAAACCTGCCGCACCCTCGAGAAAGCCTGGCGCCACGACCAGACAACGGAGAACATGACAGCCCTCAAGAACGCCACCCGCAAACACCATCAGCTGATCCGATCCACTAAGAAGACAGCATTCAAAGAAAGACTGGACAACAACACCCACAACAGCAAGGAGCTCTTCAGCATCATCAAAGAGCTCTCCAATCCCAGCGCCTGCAACAACGACATCACTCCCTCGCAAGACCTCAGCGACGCTCTCGCCTCGTTCTTCCACCGCAAGATCACTGACATTTACAACAGCTTCGACGCACATACCACGCACCCGACCACCGATCCAACGCCTCCAACCACCACCCTTTGCACCTGGACCCCTGTCAACACCGATGACACCACCCGCCAGATGAATACCATCTACTCTGGATCCCCCTCCGACCCCTGCCCTCACCACATCTTCCACAAAGCCGACACTATCATCGCACCCCAACTAGGGAACATCATCAACAGCTCCTTTGCATCCGCCACCTTCCCGGAGAGCTGGAAACCTGCCGAGCTGAGCGCCCTCCTCAAGAACCCCACCGCGAACCCCACGGACCTGAAGAACTTCCGCCCCAT
Organism: Lissotriton vulgaris; assembly: GCF_964263255.1. NCBI lineage: Eukaryota > Metazoa > Chordata > Amphibia > Caudata > Salamandridae > Lissotriton > Lissotriton vulgaris. Next base: position 1,719,880,116 of record NC_141691.1, on the reverse strand, counting down.
CTCGCTCCTCCCTTTTCCAGCCAAAGTCATCGAGAAGGCCGTCAACAGACAACTCTCCGCCTTCCTCGAGACCAACGGATCCCTCGACCCCTCACAGTCCGGCTTCCGAGCAAACCACAGCACAGAGACCGCCCTCATTGCAGCCACCGACGACATCAGGTCCCTGCTCGACAACGGAGAAACGGCCGCTCTCATCCTCCTGGACCTCTCAGCAGCCTTCGACACCGTCTGCCACCGCACCCTGATACAACGCCTCAGCAACACAGGAATCCAAGGAGCGGCCATGGAATGAATCATCTCATTTCTCGCCGGAAGAACCCAGAGAGTCCGCCTCCCCATTCCGTTCCTCGGCCACCGAAGTCATCTGCGGCGTCCCGCAAAGATCCTCACTTAGCCCTACCCTCTTCAACGTCTACATGAGCCCTCTCGCTGCCGTCACCCGCGGACACAACCTCAACATCATCTCCTACGCCGATGACACCCAGCTGATCCTCTCCTTCACCAACGACCCCGACACCGCCAAAGCCAACCTCCAAGAAGGAATGACAGACGTCGCAGAATGGATGAAGATCAGCCGTCCGAAACTAAACTCAGACAAGACGGAAGTCCTCATCCTCGGACCATCCCCCTCCGCGTGGGACGACTCCTGGTGGCCCCCTGCCCTGGGCAGTACACCCAAACCAACTGACCACGCACGCAACCTAGGCTTCATCCTGGACTCCTCACTCACGATGACCAAGCAAGTAAACGCAGTCTCATCATCCTGGTTCAACACCCTGAGCATGCTCCGAAAGATCTTCTGATGGATCCCCACAGAAACCAGGAAGACGGTCACCCAATCCCTCGTCACCAGCCGTCTGGACTACGGGAACACCCTCTACGCAGGAACCACAGCTAAACTCCAGAAAAGACTCCAGCGCATTCAGAACGCCTCAGCACGACTCATCCTGAACGTCCCCCGCCGCAACCACATCACTGCCCACCTGAAAGACCTTCACTGGCTCCCCGTCAACAAGAGGATCACGTTTAGACTCCTCACCCACGCACACAAGGCTCTCCACGACATGGGCCCGAAGTACCTCAACAGCCGCCTCTCTTTCTACACACCCACCCGCCAGCTCCGATCCGCCAACCTCGCCCTCGCCTCCGTCCCACGAATTTGGAAGTCCACAGTCGGAGGAAGATCCTTCTCTTACCTGGCAGCCAAGACATGAAACTCCCTCCCCGCTCACCTACGGCTGACCCTGGATCACCTCTCTTCAGGAAACAACTCAAGACCTGGCTGTTCGAGCAAAAGCGTTCACCCCCCTCAGCGCCTTGAGACCCTCACGGGTGAGTAGCGCGCTATGCAAATTTTGTGAGTGATTAATTGAGTGATTGATTGGAGTGACTCCCCTGCTCAAGCAGGCACCAAAGAAGCATCTTGCTGGTCGGCATTTCTGAGGCTAAAGCCGAACCATGAAGTATTTGCAACTAAGGACATGGACTTCCAGACTTCTTAGAGGCTGACATGAGATCCCGGCAAAGCTGAGACCCGCAGCCCTCACGAGTGATGTGGGACCGGAATTCCTGGACACCGTGCACATTTGCTAGTGCATCCACTTCCTGAGCTTTCCTGAAGTTGTTTATTGGGCTACTTTTCCAAGCCCCGAGCACCATATGCAACGAAGATTGTGGGCCTACACTCCACGAGTGTTCCGTCAGCCCGCTTCTAGCATTTTTGCTTGAGGCCCCTTTGCGATCCCAGGTCCGTCGACTGGTGGGTACCCACAAAGGTAATTCTTCTTTTCCTTGGGCTTCTTTGGTTGCTCCAGATGTACCCTGACTACCCTCCAAAGGGTGAGTCCCTCAGACCTTGCTGGTCTGCATGGAAGCCAATCTCTGCTTTCTGTGTGGGTTGCTGTTGCCAAGACTTGTTGGGTCTAATACGGAATCCGACACCGCAGCACCCGACATCCTTTGTGGGACAGCTCAAATTCAGCTCCTGGTTTTTGTCAACGCTTCCTGGTCCTCGTGGCTGAAGAGTCAAGCTTCACCTGAAATCACCTGAAATCACCCGACATCGGTTGTCATCTTCTCATCGCCTTCCTGGTTACTGACCAGCAACCCAGACTCTGTCCCCTCTGCTTTCAGGTTCTTCAGATCTCCGATCCACCCTTGGATCCACCCATACACTTTTCACTTGGTCACCAGCAGCACTTTGCAGCAGCTCGCCATTGAAATCGATAACGAAATCCAATACGAAAAGACACCTATGCACCCGGCTTCCCTGGGTGAGGTGCTCCAGTAGGTATTGACTCTAGAACCTCCTAGGACTAAAGGGGTTTGCTCCAAGTCCTCTTCTAAGTGTTCCTTAATCTGTAATTTTCCAACCGTAACTTTCCCCATTGAAGATAATGGTGATTTGCAGCTGTGTTTAGACATTGCGCGCGTCCCCCGTAGGTCCCCTGTGTCACTACCTTGGGTGGCTCCTGGTGGCCCCAGCGGTTCTAAAGGCTCTAGACCTTGTATCTATGTCAATCGTGGTTCTTATATCACTTTCCTAATGTATGCTTTGGTACGCCCCTAGGGCTCAACGTATATTGCGCTAATTTACTGTGTGCTAAATAAGTTTACTGAATGTACTTTTGCCTCTAACCTCATAAAGAGACTAGAGGGATGTGTTTAGAATAAATACATATATTTTATATATATACATGGTGTAGTTCTCCTTTCATTTGGTCATTCATGAGATTATAGACTGGTAAAACAAGCTGCTTTACATTCCTTCAAGACTTAGCCTGAAGGCTGCTCTCCACAGCTCCCACTAGGATAGCTTTCTATACAGGTTGTCTTTAAACCTACCATCAATAAGGGTTGTTTGGACTGGTGCAAGGTGCCCACTAGAATAGTGGACAGCATATGCCAGGCCAACTTCTAACGGGGTCCATGGCCCGGGGGCCTACAGATGAAGGTGCCATAGAGGAAGGGCTTGGGGTAGGTCCGGATCTGAAAGTTGAGGGGTTCCATGGTCCAACATTGGGTCATTAGAGTGCCTGGTCAGTTGGAGTGTGCTTCTGTAGGTGATGGCAATGCCTCCTGGACGGTAGTGGTGGTCCTTGCGGGTGATTTAGTATCCGCCAGTGATGGCGATGGTGATGTCTGGTCCAGGACAGAGGTTGGTCCTGGCAGGCGATGTGGCATCCAGGGTTGATGGCGAGAAGGGTGCTGGTGTAGTAGTGGTAGAGTGTCCGAAAGGAAGGGTGCTTGGTGCTGAGCGCATTCCAGGGGTAGACGGAAGCAGATGGGCTTGCCTATGGCTTGCCTTTGGCCTGGGAGACGTTCATTACAAAGCAGGCATTACATCCTAATGTATTTATAATGCAACTGTAATAATGCAGGTGTATTTATATCGCATTCCATTACAACGCATTGTGAGGTCAGTAATGGGATATTTGTAAGGTTTAGGGTGGGTATGGGTTTTGGGTGTCGAAGATGAAATTTCCAAAACCAATTTTATTGAGCATAGGAGTATCAAGAATGTGGTATCTCCACACACCAAGATCACCACAACAGTATCAATGTAATGATGACATAGACAGTAATGGATGAAGCAAATGCCAATGAAGCTCAGTTTTAGAGATGCCCTAGCAGCCTACTCTAACCCCCAACTACACCCCCCCCCGTACCCAACACCCCCCCCCACCACACGTGTACAAAAGAGCAACACAAAAGGAAATGCACAATGAATAAGCAGGTATAGCGCAACCAGGGCTTTGCCGCTTGAGGCCAGAAGTGTCACCGTGATCAAATGTCCTCCTCCTGTTCCGCCGGGGGGTCCAAGGACAGGCCACGGTAGTCGGCCCACCGCTTCCAGATCTTGAAATGTTTGCGTGGGCAGCCCCGCGCCTCGAAGACCGGCTTTTCCAGGCCCATGAAATAATCTAGCCCAGCCTTCCATGCAGATAGGGGGGGGGCCCTCACAGATTTCCATGCCCGAGCCAGGTCTCGTTTGGCCACAACCAGCCCCAGGAGCAACAGGTGACGCTTATATATGTTGCCCCCAACCCCTTCCATGATATGCAGCAGGCCCAGCCGGTGGGTGCGAGGAAGATCCCAACCCAGGACCTCAGCCAGGCAACTCCACACACCCCACCAGAATCCAGTCAGGCGACCACACGACCACACCGTATGCATCAGGGAGCCAGGCACTTCCCCACAGCGCAGGCATTCCGGTGACGCAATCAAGCCAGCCTTCCACAGACGCTCACGTGTATAATAGGCACGGTGCAAGTATTTGAATTGTATCAGGCGGAGCCGAACCGCAACAGCGGTGCCGCGCGGGGATTCCAGCGCCTCCCTCCAATCGTCCTCATCAAGGGCGCCCACGTCCACCTCCCACGCCTCCCGAAGGGAGCGGAGAGTGGAGGAGCAGTGGATAACAAGTGTCTGATAAATTCTAGAGACTTTCTTGTCTCCCAAGTCTCCCATAAACACTTTTGCCTCAATCGGGCTGAACTCCGGCAGGGAGTCGAGGCCGGCAATGCTCGGGGTGAGGGCATGCCGCAGCTGGAGGTAGCGGAAGAACTGGGACTGAGGCATCTGGAACTCCGCGCGGAGTTCCTCGAAGGACCTGAGGGTGGTACCGGACATGACCTGGCCCAGTTGTGTAACTCCAATAGCCTCCCAGCCCTCAAACCCCTCCAGGGCCGCCAGTTCCGGAAGCAGGCCATTGTGCCACAGCGGCGTTTCAGCTGTTAATTTGCCCCACCAACCCATGCGGCGCAGGGATTGCCACCACACCGCAAATACCACCTTGGTGACCGACGGCAATCCACGGCGTATGCGAGCCGAATAGAGAATAGTGTGAAGCGTGCGATCTCCCATGAGCAGTCGTTCCAGGGCATAGGCCGGGTCACCCCTATCACCATACCACCATTCATTGAGGACAAGCAGGTGAGACGCTTGGTAGTAGGAGAGGAGGTCGGAGGTGGCCAAACCACCACAGTATGTGGATAGAAAGCACGTCTTCAAGGCCACCCTGGCTGCACCACCATCCCACAGGAAGCGGCCCAGCACAGAGTTAACCTGGCGGAACCACTCCATGCCAATGGGGTGCGGGAAGTTTTGGAGTTGGTATAGAAGCCTCGGCAGTGCCACCATCTTAAAGATGGCCGACCTCCCAAAGATTGTGAGGGGCATTCTGGACCAAGTTTTAACATCTGTCTGGACCCGTTCCCACACCGGCAAGACACTGCGTGCCCAGGCCACGGCCCGCGAGTCCGAGAGAAAGACGCCTAGATATTTCAGGCCATCTGTCGCCACACGCAATTCGGCGGCCCATGGGTCGGCAACCACTCCGCCACCCAAAATCCACAGGGTCGATTTGTTCAGATTAAGGTGGAGCCCCGAGACCTCGCCAAACCCCCGCATGATCTCCAAAACCCGGGGACCCGAGTGCCGCAGATCAGTAAGGAATAGAAGGACGTCATCTGCATACAGTGCAATCCTATCCGCCAGGTCATCGTTCCAGACAAAGCCACGTAATTGGGCATCCATTCGTATCCGCGACGCCAGGGGCTCCATGGCGAGGGCGAATAGGTAGGGGGATAGCGGGCAACCCTGTCGAGTACCACGACCGATGCGAAAGCGCCCAGAGACCGCGCCGGCCACGCGGACCGAAGCCGTAACATTAGTGTAGAGGAGACGAATATACGACAGGAAGACAGGCCCTAGATTGAGGCGGGCTAACAAGGTGAACAAATATGCCCAACTCACCGAATCAAAGGCTCGGTCCATGTCCGCAAGAAGGAGTGCAGCCTGTTCATCCCTAGCACCCATGGCGTCAACCGCCGCCTGCGCCCGCCGGATATTATGCCGGGTGGCCCTGCGCGGCATGAATCCGGCCTGGTCAGGGTGGACCAGGTCAGCAATGTGAGGCAAGAGGCGGTTCGCTAGGGCCTTCGCCAAGATCTTGGCCTCGATGTTGAGAAGGGAGATCGGCCTGTAAGAGTCGTGCCGGTCCGGCGCCCTGCCCGGCTTCAAGAATACCACTATCTCGGCATGACGCCAGTCTGGTGGCAACTCGCCCGAGCCCGCGCCGCCTCCAGGGCGCTGCGAAAGTGGGGTCCCAGCTGGACGTGGAACTTTTTGTAAAATTCACTAGGATAACCGCTCGGGCCGGGCGCCTTGCCAGTGTTTAATTGGCCAAGGGCCTCCCCAAGTTCCTCAGATGTAAGCGGGGCCTCCAAGGCGGTTCTGGTCTCGTCGGGGACTGCCTGCGGGAGCAGGTCGTCCAGGTATGAGGCAATCTCGTCCACCATCAAAGGATCACGAGGAACGTATTGTGCCTCGTAGTAGCGGGCAAAGCTAGCCGCCAGCAAACCTGGGTCGGTCATGACCGAGCCGTCGTCCGCCGTGAGACCAGGCAGCACTAGGGGCTGGAAAGTCGCTTGGCACAGCCTATGCAACATGGTGCAGGACTTGTCGCCCCACTGGTATACTCTGCTGCGCGTGGCGAGCCACGCCTTTCGGGCCTCCTCGTACAGGGCCGAGGCATACATCTGTTGGGCCTGCAGGAGCTGTCTCACGACGCCCTCATCACCCCGAGCCGACCATGCTGCTCCAGCTCCTCCACGCGGGCCGCGGCAGTCACAATGGCCTCCCGATGTTTTCGCCGAGCTGCCACACACCAAGCTATATCAACGCCCCGGAGCGTAGGCTTCAGCGCCTCCCACACAACCAGTGCATCGACATCCCCCACCAAATTCTCACGCCAGAAGTGGTCAATCGCCTCGCGTAAATGGTTCACATACTCCGGCCGCTGCAGCTGCCAGGAGGACATACGCCAGCGAAAAGGTTGTCGTTTAGAGGGGAGGGTCACGGTAGCCAGGACAGGGGAATGATCCGAGAGGCCTCTGGGGAGTATCGCGGCATCCCTGACGCGACTCAGGCAGGCACCCGGCACAAACAAATAATCTAGTCTCGAGAAGGACCCATGCACCGCCGACACATACGTGAATGCACGCACCGCAGGGTGAAAATGCCGCCATACATCAATCCAGCCCAGACTACTCACAGTCGCACACAATCTGGTGGGAGCAGCCGCGGGGGGGTCAGACACAACAGGAGCTCGTCTCTGGCGATCCAGGCCCACATCTATGACCTCGTTCCAGTCGCCCCCCACCATGGTCAGAACCTCTGGAATCTCGTCCCACAGCGCAAACAGCCGCTCGGACAAGGCCCACTGCAGGGGGGGAGGGGCGTACACACTACCAAAGACCACTGGCTCGGAACCCAGCAGGCCCTTGATAAAGACAAACCGGCCCTGAGGATCAATCCATTGTTTCTCATGGACATAAGCCACCCTACGGTGTACCAGTATGGCCACCCCCCGCGACCCCCTCGTAAAGCCAGCATGATAAACCTGTTGATATCCAAACCTCTGGAGGCTAAGGGCCTTAGAACCCAGCATGTGAGTCTCCTGGAGCAGGAGCACATCCACCATCTCCCTCTTCCCCCATCGCAGCACAGCCCCACGCTTGATCTTATCTAGGATACCCCTCACATTCCATGTCACAACCCGCAGGGTCTTTTGAGGAGACATAGTCACAGTATCAGCCATTATCATCACAGAGTCCAGAATCCGGCCCCCCATCCCACCCTGGCGCAACCCGCAAATCAACAAAAATCAAAGCCTCAGACACGTGTGGTCCCACCCCCCCAGCCCATACACTCAGCAACCCCCCCCCCAACCCAGAACCCCCCCAACATTTGCAACACAAGAACCCCCCCCCCACACCCCACACCCACCACCCCAATACCTCAGAGAACTTTGAAGTATCTGTCGCGGCATGGAGAGACCCGGGTCCAAAACAGAGGACCCAGGGCCCGCCATACCAATGGATCCCAACAACCCAACCATGACACACACACCACCCCCCCATCAACACTCACATCCGTGAGGGTCTGAGGCCCACAAACGGTACCCCCCGAGCCCCACTACGTCCCCATGAAAAACAACTGGAGTCCTCACATGGGAACCGACCGGCATACAAAAGACAGAATAGAACAGTCTCACCAGCCAAAGTAGGGCAATTCAGTGTTCAGCAAAAAGAGTCTAGTCCCGGCAATGTTCAGCTGCCCGCATCGGAGTGCTCTGAGTCCCTGGCACCACCCGACTGCGATGCACTGGCGGAGGCCGACCTCTTCTTGGAGCGAGACCTCCGATGGCGGCCCTTCCTGTTCGGGCGATCCGTCCGCTCCGGCGACGATCCCTGGGACCTGCCCGGGTCCAGCCCTGGCTGGGCGTGCGGCCTGAGTCGCACCGCTTCGTCGGTCCAGCGGAACACCTCTTCCGGTGAATCGAAGAAATGGGTCCGGGACTGATACACCACCCGCAGGCGGGCTGGATACAGGAGAGAGTATTGGAGCTTGAGGCCCCTCAGCTTAGCCTTAGCATCCATGAAGGATTGTCTCTGCTGCTGCACCATCTTCTTGTAGTCCGGGAAAATCATGATAGTATGATTCTCGAAGGCGAGCGAGCCCTTGTTCCTCGCCTCCCGCAGGATAACATCCCGGTCATGGTAATTTAGCAGCCGGGCGATGACAGGCTGTGGGCGCTCACCCTCCGGCGGCCGCTGGGTCAGAGCCCTGTGGGCCCTCTCGATCACGAAGCACGTAGACAGTGCCCCTTCGGGGAGCCAGCTCTCTAGCCACTGGGTCAAGAACCGCTCCATGCCGTCCTTCTCGCACCGCTCCGGAAAGCCGATGAAGCGGAGGTTGTTCCTCCGCGCGCGCCCTTCGGCATCCTCCACGCGGGCCGCCAGTGTCTTTTGAACGCCCTCCACCTCCGCCAATCGTTTCTTTAGGGCGCCGATGTCAGCCTCGGTCGCTGTGATGCGGGTCTCAGCCAAGGTGATCCGCTCCACCGCGTTGCGGAGGTCCTGGCGCAGGAGCGTGACATCCGCCCCGACCGCCCCAATTTTGGCATCAAGCATGTCCCGGGACTGGGTGATGGCCGCCAGTATAGCTGCATTGTCCGGTCCAGGGCCACCGCTGCCACCGGCCGCCCCAGAGCCGCCACTCGGCCCGGTGAATTTGTCGATGGGGCCATGTTTAGGCGGGCCACCTCCTCTATCTCTGGTCATGGCACACGCCGGGCAGGGCGGACACCACCCCAGAACCGTCGGGCACTGTCGCAAGTCTTGGATGGGACGGCAGCAGTGAAGTCTCAAAGGAGAAGGCGGGCCGGTCGGCACAGATCCGGTGTCGTGAAAATCGAGGTCCCGGCTTCACCCAGGTGGGACAGGCCTCACCCACACTCGTCGCCACGAGCGGCCGTCCAAAGTACAGAAATAAGCTGCGGCTCCGTGATCCGTGGGCAGCCGCAGCCAGCGGGCCGGGCCAGGAGCGGTGTAGCGGATGCCACCACCGTCCGCCAGTCCGTCACCGGCCGCCTCGGAGCTCAAGGACCCCAGTCTCCAGCCCGTCACGAGGCCCCGCAGTGTCGTCACCTCTCTCTGGTCACACAGGGGAAGAGCCGTCCTCCCGAAGAGTAGGAGCTAGTGGCGCCGTCTTGATCTCCAGGCGATCGCAGCTGTAAAGTTGAGCCAAGGGCGGCGCAGTGGATGCCACCCACACCCGCCAGATCGCAACCGCCACCAGGCGTCGCGAAACTCGAGGACCCCGGTCTCCGGCCGGTCACCAGGCCGCACGTCGCCGTCGCCTCCCTCCGATCACAGGAAGGGAAGAAATGCAGGATCGACACACCAAAGTAGACAGGAGACTGCGCCAGATCGATGCCAACCACTGGGTATCAACAGCGGGCTCGGGGGCCAGGATAAATGATCGAATTAAGTCCGGGCCGGCGGGAGCTCTACAAGGCTGCGACCGCCATCTTCGCCCGCCAAGCCACGCCCCCGTCGGAGATGAAATTTGGTGTGTTTTATGGGGTAAAATTTGAAATTTGGGGTGTGTTTAGGAGTCAGTTATGAAAATTGGGGTGTGCATTTGGGTCAAATATGATTCTTAGGGTGTGTTTTGGGAGCTCAAGTATGACTTTTAAGGTTCGGGGTTTGCTTTGGGGTGCAAGGGTTAGTTTTAGGGTTGCACTCACTGAAGTGGGAATTGTAATATTTTCATCTCCGCTATCCAATACCTTCCCTACTGTTGCAATATGCCTGGTATTAGTATGCATTGTATTGGAGTGCGATGTAATGGAATGTGTCATAACTTCATATATACCTTTGGCACACCAGTGGTACGCCCACTGTGCATGGCTGCACAGCGGCTGCCATTGGGAAGTGCTGCGAGGGGGACTGGACAGCTGGGACATGGGAAATACCAGAAAGGACATTGGATGGAGTGTGGACGCAGGGTGTGTGTGTGTGTGTGTGAGTGGGTGTTGTAAATATTTAAATGAGAGAAATCTTACCTCCAGGCCAGTTTCTGTGTTTTCATTGCTCCTACTCTCCTGAGTCTGCTTCCAGGAACAAGAAGTAGGCAGCCCGACTCCCTCCCCTAAGCCAATCGCAATGCGGCATTGGAATTGGTCATTGGCGCCGGGACAAGGCGTTTAGCCAGGGGCTGGAGGGGTGGGCATGTTCTCCATGCAGGCTGTAATGCAGCCTGCATTGCAAACAGGACAATGCGCATGACTGCTTTGGGCAGCCTGAGTGAGCCGGTCAAACAGTCATTGCACACTTGAGTGGGCATGCCACTCCGCCCTTGCCCTTCCCCTTTATTGGAGCAGCCCACGCAAAGGAAACATAGCATGATTACTTCAGGAAATAATCATCTTGTGATGATTTTTCCTCTTCTTGCACTGCTTGAAAACAGTGGGCCGACGCTCTTCTGCCATAGTGGATAAGCCGCCACTTGGGGTGCGTCATCTACAGGTGCTAGGACCGACACCGTGGCGCAATCCGCTGCACTCTCTCCAAATCTGTGACTCAGCCAGCAGGATCCTCAGCCAGATGGGATTTCACAAGGCTGGGTATAGCAGTCACTGACAAGTCCGCTGGTGAACCTCCTGATGCAGTTGATGCAGCGGGCCCCCTTAGGCGTGAAGTGGCAGTGCTCCCGCTACACAAGTTCGGCACAGCTTAGGGGCCTCACCCTCCACAGTGTCCGGCCAGCAAAACATCATACGGCCTGTGATGCAGAGAGGTACCGCCCACCATTGGAGATCTCCTCTGTGCACCCCGGTGTAGTGGTGGATCGTAGTATGCGATGCAGAACTCCCTACGTTGATTTGCAGGAGCGCCTCCACCATTCACAAATCCAAGGGGCTCAAAGCGGTCTTCTCACACAGATCATCAACGTGTCTCCATTCTCCATGCGACCTGCCAAACGTAACCACCAGGTACGGGTGATCGCCATGCCTCAATGTCCACTGCTACGGCTCATCAACTCCACAGCTCCTCCGCATCCCACTCCAGGCCCCAGACGCATGTCCAGCGAGGCATCCAGCTCCAGACTCAGATCCAGCGAGGCATCCAGGCTTCAGACGCAGGTCCAGCGAGGCATCGAGGCTCCAGACGCAGGTCCAGCGAGGCATCCAGGCTCCAGACGCAGGTCCAGCGAGACATCCAGGCTCCAGTCGCAGGTCCAGCGAGGCATCCAGGCTCCAGATGCAGGTCCAGCGATGCATCCAGGCTCCAGATGCAGGTCCAGCGAGGCATCCAGGCTCCAGACGCAGGTCCAGCGAGGCATCCAGGCTCCAGACGCAGGTCCAGCGAGGCAACCAGGCTCCAGACGCAGGTCCAGCGAGGCAACCAGGCTCCAGACGCAGGACCAGCATGGCATCCAGGCTTCAGACGCAGGTCCAGCGAGGCAACCAGGCTCCAGACGCAGGTCCAGCGAGGCATCCAGGCTCCAGACGCAGGTCCAGCGAGACATCCAGGCTCCAGAAACAGGTCCAGCGAGGCATCCAGGCTCCAGATGCAGGTCCAGCGATGCATCAAGGCTCCAAATGCAGGTCCAGCGAGGCATCCAGGCTCCAGATGCAGGCCCAGCGATGCATCAAGGCTCCAGACGCAGGACCAGCATGGCAACCAGGCTCCAGACGCAGGTCCAGCGAGGCATCGAGGCTCCAGACGCAGGTCCAGCGAGGCATCCAGGCTCCAGACGCAGGTCCAGCGAGACATCCAGGCTCCAGAAACAGGTCCAGCGAGGCATCCAGGCTCCAGATGCAGGTCCAGCGATGCATCAAGGCTCCAGATGCAGGTCCAGCGAGGCATCCAGGCTGAAGACACAGGTTAAGGAGGAACACAGGCTCCAGACACAGGTCCAGCGAGGCATCCTTGCTGCCGATGCAGGTCCAGCGAAGCATCCAGGCTCCAGACGCAGGTCCAGCGAGACATCCAGGCTCCAGTCGCAGGTCCAGCGAGGCATCTTTGCTCCAGATGCAGGTCCAGCGAGGCATCCAGGCTCCAGGCGAAGGTCCAGCGAGGCATCCAGGCTCTCATCCTGGCCATCCTGGATATTGGGTGGCTTGAGGCGGTTGTCGGTGTGTGCTGCACTTGGCCCTGGCTGCTCCATTCTGCATTTCATTGTTTTTTTGTGCCTATTTTCTATTGGAAATCGACTGATCGGCTATTTTTTCCAATAGAAGCAAAAAAAACTCACATTGGGCTGACTACCTTGCGTTTTTTAGCTGCTAATAGGCCTTTTGTTAGTTTTTTGCCTACTAACGCCGGAATTCCTATCACCATCACGCTAATGTTAACAGCAGTTTCCGCCGCCGATCCCTGAAGCTATCGCCATGTAGCGACGGCTTGTAAATACGTCGCTAACATGGTGATAGTTTTCAGCGGTAAATGCCGGTAAGAAAACTGCCGCTAACTAACGTTCGCAATATTTTTTGCCAGTCCTTCTACATATGGCCCTTAGTTCCTCTAAACCTTCATTGTTCAGTCACAAGTATAAAACTAAATATCCCACAAAATACCATATACCAGAGACATTTAAGTACAAACAAATATGTCTGACCAATACTGTGCTCCTGTCAGAAATCCTGGGCAGGACTACACGATGGGACAAATAATTCCACCCAGCAAGAAATCCTAACAGGACATTTTGTGCCCCGAAAGCATGCCTGAAGTTGATATTTTACATTCTTGTAATGAGCAGTTGCTAAAACAGTCGCGGTTCGGTATGCAAAATCATAATTTTCATGCTGGAGTGAAACTATTTTTTATAGATTTTCCCCAGTGTCATAGTTTGAAACCTTTTAGGAATGGAACATCGAAAACCTTGTAGTTCATAGCTTTGGATTTTTGTATGTTCAAGAATACTATGACGTGCTTACGTATTTGGCATCACAACTGCTGGGCTTCAGCCTGCCATAGCAACTTTGAAAAACGCATTAGGTGCACAAAACACGCCCGCGCTTCTCAACTATAGTGTATCCACTTGGAACACAGGAAGGGTTGGGTCAACCAATTGCTGGTGTGCACAGAGGTCGGTTTCTAGCTACAAGCAGGAAGTTTACGCACAGACACTTGCACAGTTTACACAGACGAGAGTATCATTGAGTTCGAGTTATCAGACTATGCACAGCAAGTGAGTGACCTTTAGAGAGAGTGTCCAGTTTCAGTCAAAGGTGTAGAACATAAAAAAGTGAACTGTTTTACAGAAGTGATGAGTGACTGCGGGACATTTACTCAGTCAGAGTGATGGGGACTTTGCTGATAGGACTGTGAAAAGAACTGTCTCCATCCTAGCAAGACATTATAAGCTGCAATGCTAAAGTTTATCACAATGTGTTTCAATGTGTATATGTGCTTAAGTTATTAAAAGTGCATGTACACTTTAAAAAATGAGGCCTCACAAGTGAGACAACGCCCAAAGTCTGAGGGGCATGTTTACAAGAGGGTTGCGCCACTGGAAAGGCACCTTTTTGAGGTTCAGCTGGCCCAGTGCCTTTGTAAATAACCCCCGTGGTGTCTACAAATAGCAGAGTGGCCTCTTCACACCCGCATAAATGATCCTACAATTCTGGGTGACAACAAGGAAGCGCCTCGGATTGTAGGAACCCCTACACTGCACCACCCAGATGGCGCCTTTATTCAGCTCTTGTTTGCAAAGTAATGAAAAAAAACGATTGCTTGGCACAGAAGGAAGATAAAACAACAGAGCGAAACCCGCTGCAGGAAAGAGGCAGCTGACAGTTGGAGGGAAAAGGTGGCACTACTGCCTCGAAACAACTCCCCTGCCCCACCCTGCCATAAAAATGATGTGTCCTGTTAATGTTTGGCCAGGTCTATAACGGGGAGCTGGGAACGTAGACTACAGTACACCTCGGCTCCATAGCGACACCCGGGAGCCCAGAGGAGAGGTCGGTCATTCCGAGGCAGTATTTCCACCTGGAACAGGTAAGAGCCCGTTTCTTCCTCTCCAAGGGTCGCTTTCATGCTCTGCATGTACAGACAGCGCACTGTTGCTTCACTCCTGGGTCAGCGCTATACCAAGCTACCCGCAGTTAGGCTGTGTGTGTTTTACGATAATCACAAGGGGAAGTGAAAGACACTTGGGTTGTTTGCACCTGAAATGGTGGAAAGTCCGGGCGTGGCTCACCCAGGCCCTGAACCGCGCGCCTTCCCAGTGGAGGCAACAGTGATTCCTGTCATCGACCAGCGAGTCCCAGTACTGCATGGACTTTGCACCAGCTCTTCTGGCACCCCACAGCCAGCGAGACTACACCCTATGGGTGTCCGCAGAATGTTTCAAGGGGGCCATCAATTTAACGTCATCCAACCTCCGGTCCTTTTTGCCAATGTCGAAGGATAGGGGCATAGTTATTAAAGGGCAAGTGAAAAATTCCAAAGGGGGGCAAGCAACCCCGCCATTAGCCCCCCAGACTCACCTCCCTCCGCAGACGCCCATGCCTACAATTCACGCTGATTGATACCTTGGGTATTTCTGCACTTTTTTTTATCTACCGTGTAATTCCATAGCAGTATTTCATGAACCCTCTAAACAGTGTGGTCTTTCTGGGCTGAAGAAAACAATGATACATGTATATTTGAATTTGAATTTGAATTTGAATTTACAGGAATTTGTATAGCGCTCGTATACCAGGCGGTTTCATGGCGCTGGATATAGATAGATAAGACTTGTTTAGGCAGACAGAAATAGGGCCCTGAGTCCTCTATCATCCACATATATTAATTTCAAGTATCAATAGTTTTCAAGTGTAGGACTCCATAATATATTTTGCCCGATGAACCAGTGGTTTTCCAACTGCACAGCGCATATTCTGGAGAGGGATGGTCGACACATGGAGCAAGTATGTACTTCCATCGGGACACCTTCAAGCTGCACATATTTCGCTTTACATGAATACAAACCATCCACCTAGTTCCTTCTTCCTCCACTGGTTTCAGTCTTTCCATGACCGCCCGTCGGCGGCCATGCTGGCGGAGCTTGGCCTTGTTGAGGTTGGCTCTCCTTCAGTAGCTGAATCGGGTAAAATGCTGCCCCATCATATGACACATCAAAAGGGTGGGGATGACCAATCAATTCTCCTTAGCAGACTAATTGCTTGCAGGGAATCTCCATTGCTCCAAAGTCCTTCTCTTCCTTATCCCAGCCCTGCTCAAGGTGCAAGGACTGAGACAAGGGAGACGGTTAAGGAGGCAACGCCTTCTGTTGCTCAGGCTCCCAGAACCAGTGCTGCAAAGATCTTCTGTTTCCCACATAGCATTTCACTTCACTCCAAGCCTACATGTTTTTCAATTTGATTCAACCCCTTTTTTCAAACTGACATTATCTTGATATCTCACACGCTTTGATTCCCTCTTACCAAGTTTCACAGCTTCAAAATGTACCAATGATTCCACACTTTGCAAATTTTCACAAAAAAATCTTTATCTAAGCTGTACCTTCTTAGAAAACTCAAACAAGTTATTGCTTAGCGCGATTGTGCAAGCAATCGACTCAAACCCATCCTGCTCTCTTCCTTGAAAAGATGAATCCCTATTCATAACTTTTCTTAAAAAGGTCATCTTTTGCTTTGGGCTCTGGCTGCGTTTGGTAGAATTGCATTTCTTGTGTTTTTGTCTTTTCCTGTTCCCTTTGAAGCACTTATTTGTCCAAATGGCTAAGTCCACCCTATGTAAACATCTAACTAAATAAATAACATTAAACAAACATTTAGGAAATTAATGTTCTTGCACTGAGGATTTCAGTTCCTAGTCATTTTTAGGTCTCACCTGCACAGCGCTTGCATTGTGCTTGCAAAATCTATTGTATTAAAAACCAAAATCTTAAAAGGGGCTTAGAACCTGCCCATTACTTACATGAACTTACCATTCGTTGATTCCGTTGCTTTAATTTACATGCTTCTGATTGGCCAGCACATTGCCAGCATGTTATCTGGTTTCACTTCCTGCTCTGCTTTGCCGTCCATGCTGTGGAGCTTGGCCCAAGTACAGCTTCCAGTCACTGGCTACTGGCCAGTGTCCTTCCACTGGCTACTCACTCGGAAGGTGCTTTTTTTCATTTCCGGACGAGCACTTCATGCAATGCATCTGCAGGCCATCTTCTCTCCTCCCAGCTTCCGGGCATTCTTACATTTGTGCTTTATGATGGTATACTTTTAATGCATATGTGGTGTAGGAAGAGAGAGCATACTTTATGCAGATATGGTTTAGAGAGAGGGAACATACTTCCCATGTGTCTCACCCTCCCATCAGGGGCGACTTTAGGCATGTGCAAGCTGTGCACCTGCACAGGGCCACCAAACTCCACAGGCCACCACGCCAATATATATCCTTAATATAATAATCTTCTGAGGATGGATACATATTTGCGTGGCAACCCCAGGCAAGGATTTGGCGGCCTCCGGCTCTGTTCCACTTCCAAACACCCTGACCCCCCCTCTTCACTGGCCTCCGCGCTCCGCCCCACCCAGGCCCCCTCTTCCGGGGCCCCCTCCCTACGCTCCCTGCCCAGGGCCACCATGAGCCTAGAGCCGCACCTGCTCCCATCCTGTGAGAATTATTGCAGCATGAGCTCAGCAGCGAGAGCACCATGTGCTCCTCCATACACTCCCATGAGCAGATTCGAAGTGACAGCATGCAAGGGGGAAGCAACACTGAAGTTAGATTTATCAAGCCATGCAAGGCCACCTCGCGCTGCCTTGCATGGCTGGATAAATCTGGAATAGCGAAAGGCAGTGCAAATTGCTGCCCTGCTTTACTGTGCCCCAGGGAGGCATTCCATGGGTGGGGCGTGAATGTTCCCACGTATCCACACATGGATTTTGATGCATTACCAAATTTTACCATTAGGTTTAGACCTGAGAATGCGTGGCAAGGAGAAATATGTTTATTTTTCCTAGTTATTTCCTCTTTAGACGTGTGCAGCACACGTACAAGGGAAAAAAAGGCCTCTCAGGATTGTTTTTGTGCAGGAAGGTGACCCTTCCTGCACAAAACAGGCATTATTACATCACAGCCACCCTTGCGCCATAGTGTAAGGGTGGGTGTGTTGGCCCTAGGCAGCCAAAAGTGCGCCAGCGCATGGAAAGGACAGGAATGCGTTGTATGATGGTAAATAATCTTTCACCATCAGGTAACTAGATATAAAATAATTCACACTTTAAATGAAAAATAAATGCAAGTTAAACTAATCTTTGGGGAATATTTTATTTTAGGAAACCTCTGTTGATTACTGTGATCACTGCAGATTTATTTGTGGGCAACCAGAGGCACATGGAATTGAATTTTGTTTTCTAGCATGGCAAAGTAACTTGTGTATTGTGTAACCGGATGCCACTACATTTCAATTCCATAAGCTCTCAACTCTCAAGACATGAGTAGCACAGTGGACTCAGATGATTCTCTCTTGAAATTCCAATCCACCACCCTTGCACAATTAATATCAAAAGCTGATCCAACAGAATAGACATGTAATTGGATTCATCAGTTTGTGCAACTTGACTAAGAAAAGTGGGAGAAAAGTTAAAATGTTGCAGTTGAAGTACCATCTGAATGAGGTTTAAGTACATAGAAAAGCACAACATTAATTTCATGTAATGTACACTGCAAGTTTTTTATGTCTGTAAATTGAATATATTTTAGAAAGGGACTGCACAAAACCATAATGGTGATTATTTAATATTGCTTGAATCTCAGAGCTATGATCATCCAAACCCTTAAGGGACAATGAACATTTTATTATAATCAGATCTAACAGATTATGTATTTGAGTATTTAAGATCCCATACAAAAAGGTCAAGGCCTTATCGTATAGAAGGACAACACCCTCAATAGTCTTAGACCAGTTGTCAGGGGCATCCATTATTAGGAGTTGAAATAGTAGGGCAAAAGAGGTATTCCACAATCTCTTTTAAACTCTATCAATCTTAGCAAGCTGCTGAACAGCGGGTACCCCCACAGTTACAACCTTATCATAGTCTGCCTTGAGCATAGCGCTTCATCACTGTCCTTCAATTGCAAGATAGAAAGGTGTTTGAATGTTATGATGTCCACCAATGCTTCAGCATTTTTATACAGATCTTGGCACCAGGTTATCTTATAGTCATATGTCAACCCAGATAAAGAAACGACTTTACTGTTTTCGACTATCATTTCGGACTTTCTACTCATATGTTGTATTTCTTTCAAAGCCACGCACTCAGGCCCTGATTTCAAGTTGCAGGGCACTATTGGGGCGGTAACTTCACATGCCCCATGCAGTGAATCTGTGCCAGTACAGTGGGATTATAAGTTAGGCCTCATGGAATGGGGAGCTGTTGTGTAGGATCATATTAGCAAAGTGTAAAACCACATAGAATTCCCATTTTCAAGGGGTTTTATGAATGAATGAATGCAAAAATGTTCATAGGGCGCGTAGCTATCCGAGGGCATTCCAGCGCTAATAGTATCTGTGCAAAGACGATGGCAAATTACTGAGCGAGATTAAGGAAAAGCCATATTTTTAGATGTTTCCGGAAGTGTAAATGGTTGGACTCCCGATGAATATGAAAGGGAAGGGCATTCCACATCCTGGCAGCATTATAGGAAAACAAACGGCCACCACTTCTTGCCTTTTTTATTATGGGAACTGAGACCAGACGGAGATTGACTGAGCGAAAATGCCTGTAAGAACGATGGGGAGTGATGCTGGAGCGGTTGATGGGCGGTCCCTTCCCCTCTAAGGACTTGTGAGCGATACAGATTGACTTAAATGTAATTCTCTCCAGTATAGGAAGCCAATGAAGGATCTTGAGTGCTGGTTTGGCAGATTGGCGGTTTGGAATTTGGAGGAGCATACGCGCCGCACAGTTTTGCACAATCTGTAGCTTCGCGATTGTTGCATGAAGAGCTCCTAAATAAAGGGCATTCCCATAATCCAGGTGGGAAAGAATTAGAGCCTGGACCATATGACGCCTTGCAAGAAAGGGTACAAGAGGAAAAACTTTCCGAAGCATCCTGAGGATCCCATGGCAAGCGGCCGCCAATTTCAAGACTTCACGCTTGAAAATAAATTGGGGTCAAGCCGTATGCCCAGGTTTTTTATCTTTTTTTTTGGGACAGGAGCGGGCCGAGACAGTCTGGCTACAGCAATCATGTATTGAAGATAGGAGAGTTGCCTAGGAGCATCCGCTCCGTATTATCTCAGTTCAGTTTCAGATATGAAAGCTTCATCCACTTGGCCACCTTCTCGAGGCATGGGCCTGGGCCGGGGGAGGAGTTGTCAGAGTGGTTTAAGGCCATGACGAGTTGAGTACTGTCAGCGTATGTGATTATCTGCACACCAAAAGGGAACTATCTCAGCTAGTGGGCTCATGTATGGATTAAACAAAGTGGGACTAAGGGACAATCCCTGCGGAACACCACAACTGAGAGACATATGTTTTGAGATGTTATCTCCTTCAAAGACCTAAAAGGACCTATCTTCGAGGAAATATTGCAGCCATGCAATGACCCCCCAGCAACCCCAGGATTTCTGAGTCTAAGAACCAGGGTATTATGGTTGACAGTGTCAAAGGCTGCACTGAGATCTAAAAGGCTGACGGCCCAGTGTCGCAGCGGTCCAGGATATTCTTGGACTAATGACAAAAGAGACATTTCTGTCCCCTGTTGGGGGACAGATGCATGCCATTTTAGTCTGCTTTGCGTAGGCGTTCAATGTATGCTTCTGTCTCAGGGTAGGGTGGGGGAGATGGAAGGTAGGTGTATTATACTGTCCCCACTAGGAAAAAAAACAGCAAAAGAGGCTTGACAGTTTATGTGCTTTTTATGCAGATTTACCACCCAGTAAAATAGGTTGCAACATCCAGGAAAACCCAGGTGTGGAAACACCTGCCCACTCAGAACGAGGCGGTTTGGAATTCAATGCAGTAATTCCGCCCAGCCTGGCTCATAATCATTGTCTTAGGGCCAGGATGAAAATAAATTAATCAAACCTCAAGATAATACAATAAGAGTGAGTATGGTATAGGACTAACAATTTCCAATTCTTAAAAACGTAGCCTTGTAAAAGAATGTCTTAGTATGAATATTGACCAAACAGAAGCCATAGTTCTTCAAAAACCTTTAACCCGTTTAGCGCGTCGAACATTCCGCCCCAGTGCGGACGTTCGATCGCGCTAACGGGATTCGGACGTCCAACGGTCGTGCGCAGCACTAGCGAGGTAGTGCACGCGACGACCGTTGGACGTTCGCAGCACGGAAAGGGTTAAATAAATGTTATTTTATGTTGTGCTTTTCACCAGAATGGTTTGATGGCCCAGGGAGAGGCTGTGTGTCACATCACTGAAGACTGACTAAATTAGTGAGTGCTACTGAAAAGATAAGCTTCAAGAACTCGCCCAAACACTGAAAGAAAGCAATTAGAATGAGAGGCTAAAAGAAGAGGTCCAATGTGACATTTGTTAAGAATATCCAGTAATGCATCTGAAGCTTATGTTAGGTTGTGCATGGGGAATAAGGAGGGATCTTGTTCTTAATAAAAGCAGCTGCACTGCTGTTCAATTATCTGTGAGCTACACAATGCATTGGAAAGGATCCGATCTTTAATAAGGGAGCCAATGATGTGTCAAAAGGAGAGGCCTACACACATGACACGTGGAGAACAACTGATCAGTTGGGCAAGTTAGTTATGAATGACCTGAAGTTGTTCAAGGTCATAAAGAGTTGCAAAGTCGAAGGAAGGACAACAGTGCGGTCACAAAGGGGGTCAATTTCCTTAATCTACACTGTTGGAAGAAGCAGTTGGCCGTGATTGATAAAATCTGAGAAGAAAGCTTCAGAGTGCTGTCAAAGTAAACCCTTTAATTGTGTCTGAGGTCCACAGTCCTCCCCACCAAGATCTCTGTTTTACCTGCCTTTAGTTTCAGAATTGGAGGCCAGTCCATTTCAGTCAGGGCTGCCAGGGCTTGGAACTCTCTTCTATTACATCTTAAGGCTGCTCAATCCATCGTCGCCTTTAAGAATGGGCTGAAAACCCATCTGTTTAATATGAACCTGTAACTTCCTCCCCCCCCCTTGCTATCTTTGCCTCCTCTCTCCGTGCCAGGATACTTTTTAGTAACAGAGCGCGTTATAAAAGCTTTTATAACATAACATAACATAGTTTCAGAGAGTGGTCACTCATTTACTTGTAGTTCTGCCTCAGAGTTGAAAAGGCAGCAAATGGTGATACGCCATCAAGCAGGTTGATAAATTAAGTGTTGTTGACAGAATCCATGGGCATGAATGAGTTCTGCCCAAGGCTCAACAGACATCTTAAAAAGGTGAGGAAGGGGGCGAAGTGGGTCTTTTGTAGGTCTCAACAGCCGCAGGTGCGGCTTAGAAGAGTAGGTGACAGAAAGACCAACAGGAAACCATTTGTAAGGAAGGACTCCAACCAAGTCAGAGCTGAGCTGGTTAAAGAGACAGACCCTAATCAGAGGGGCACACCAACTCTTGTCGAGGCAAAAGTCCCTGCAGCAGTAACAAGAAGCAGAATCAGGGAGAAACATGATGGAAACAGACAAAGGAAATCATAAGAGTTAAAGCAATTTGCCAGATAAAAAGAGCTTGAATGCACCCATTCAATCATTAAAATAACAATGGTGCCAAACGCAACCAAGCAAAAGCCGGTATCTAATGTTCGTGGGCACTAGGCTGCATCAAAACAAGGACCCAAAGATTAGGATAAATATGCAAAATAAATGTCATGAGGTGAACCAAATAAAATGAGCTGCAGGATGTGGATTTTGGCAGCAGTCGTGGGTACACTCTTGCCCCTACACCTTTCGAAAGTCTGCCTGAAAGTCTGCCTGAATAACTGTGTGAATTACTTTAGAATCAGTTTAAATTATTGATAGTAAACACGAGACTTAAGTAATCATGAGGGGATAACCTGACTCAAATGTGTGCAAACATCAGATTTACTACTCCCAAGAAAAGGCCTGTCCGAAAACCCATGGAATCTCTTTAAGTACTGAGTCAATTAGATAAGTGAAATTGAGGCAGAACAATGATAACTTGATTTTCTTGTAAACTTGCTATGGCTCAGCCTAGGATTTGTACTTAATGCTGCTGCAGTAATTACAGATTGAAGGGCTGAAACTGAAGGACATACCATTTTTCTCTTTTGAATCATTTAGCTTACATTCCCTGGTTATCAACTGCTTTTGAAATGAGAGAATCAATGATGGATGGATTCTGAGGTGTGAAAATCTACGTTTTGCTCTCCTGGTCTATCTTAATGAAGTTGGAAAACTTGTCTGACACCATGATTGGCTCCAGGAACACTTGGCAGCAGGGACCAGTGCACCCAGGAGCACCAAGTCCTAATCCAGTCTGAAGCCTTCTGGTGTAAACCCTTTTGAGCCAGACTCTGTAATTCGAGATTTGTCATGATACTGCACCCACATTTAATGTTTATCTGTGCAGATTTCACCAGACAATATTGGCCAAGAATTGCTCAAGGACAGGAGGACGAGTCGCAGGAATGTTTTTATTATTCCGATATGGAAATTCAAATACCATTCTATCCCCCATTCGACCCACTGCTTCAAGGTGTGATTAGCTTTTTAGGTTCAATGTAGGGCCTTCCAGCAGGTCTAGGACAGAGGACAAGATAATCTTGAAACTATCCAGGGCATTAACTGGACAGGCAGATTGATATAGAAAAGCTTCGAAAAGTTGATTCGCAATAAAAAAATATATATGAAAAGTACCTTTTTAACTGTTCCTCTTTGACCAGCTCAGAATTGAATTGGAGATTATTAGTCTGCAAGCGGGAGACTAGTATTAAATAGAACTTCAAAACTACAACGTCCAACAATTGAAATATATGGACACTCATTAATACGCAGATATTCGCGCAAACACAAACTGAATGGTCGGACATTGAGGACACAGAACTAAAATCATTGCAGGCTCCATTTGTCAACATCAATGTGAAAGCACTGACCCAGTCCTTGTCCTGAGGAGAGCCCAAGACATTGTGAAGGGTTCAAGACGTTCAAGACCCCGCTGGTTGGGGGAAGATAATTATTTAATTCAAACATTAGAAGTTAGGAAATACAGCAAACAGCCTTCCTGTAATATCAAACCCCCACTAGCTTACACCGGCAGGATGCATAGTGTGATTGACTTAAAATTGTGTAATCTGCCAGGTGTCTTGCTCTTATATTGAAGGACTGGTCTTTTTCACACTTGTATTGTTTTTTTCTTTTAAATGTTATTGTTTGAGTATGTTCAATCACCATTGTAAAATGGTTACATGGGGAAAAAAAAGTAAAAAGGTTGCCCTTCAAAAAAGACATGCGATAAATGTTTGCATATGTTGTCCAAACAGAGAATTGAGTGTGAAATAAAACACGAAGCCACCATATTTGTAAATTAGGTTCTTACAGTAAAATATAATTAATTTATTTCAGCACCTAGACACCGCAATTGTTGATAACTTTCTAAAAGACAGAGAGGGGGAGATAGCCTTGGTGCCAATTGACATTGCCAAGGCTTTTGACACCGTAAAGTGGAGGTACCTTTTAGCGATCCTGGAGGCCATGGGGTTTAACGATTTAGAAAATGGGTGAGTCTGTTATACACCGAGCCCATCGCTAGGGTCAGGTCAGGTAGACTAGGCTCAATTCCCAGAGAGGCAAGTGACAGGGGTGCCCAGTGTTGCCCTTGTTGTTTGCGATAGCACTGGAACCTTTGACCCTGAGACTCAGGTGGGACATGGAGAGGTGGGGAATCCGAGCGGGAGGAACGGATTATTTAATTTCACTTTATGCGGATGGCAAATGTTTGTATTTGACAGCTCCGAGCGAGTTGTCCCCCCTGCTTTTAGAGCAGTTTGACACATTTGGGGACGTTTTCAGACTGCATATTAATATGACTAAGGTCATGATGATGACTTTGGCGGTCCATGACCGCCAAAGTCTACCACCGCCCGCCCTCCAGATTACGAGTTAAATTGTGGTCTGGCAGGCGGGCGGCATAGCTGTCCAGTGGCGGTGCAGTTTAAAGGCTCATAAGTGAGCCTTAAAACTGCACCATACTTACTGATAAATTATAAGGAATTTCGGGTCTGGTGTACAAAGCCCCATAGTGGTTGCAAACACTGAGATTTAAAAAATCACAGGGTTTGAAACCTCTAAATGGCTTTTTAAGATTTAATAAAACACATTTTGTGATTTGATAAGTGCTTACCAAATCGAAAAAATGGTTTTAGATGTGCATACTGAATTGCAATTTGGATGGGGCGTATTTATGGTGTCTCCTCCAAATTGTGATTATGGAATGTGATACATCTATGATTTGCAACAGCAATAAACAAAAGATGGGTTGCATTTAAAAACATCCTTTATTTAAATGCAATCACAGGCATGGTGGTCTGTTGACACCAGCAGCCCACCGTTGCTGTGATGACATCCAAAGAGAGTGAGTTGGAGTTTGGAATTTACCTTTTGAATAGCAATGATGAGGTAGGTCGAATTCTGACCCACTCTGAATTGTGATTTTGCAAATGGACATAATAGTACATGGATCAGTTTCCAAAACCAGAATCAATTTGTGACCATTTATGGAGAAGTCATTCTTAGTGCATCTACCCCTTAGCATCCACAAGCAGAACATTAAATGATATTGTAGCCACCACAAAGTTCCTAAGAAAATCATGGTTGCAAAGTTCCTTGCAGCCTTCAAGTATAGTTATAAAGCACAGCTGAGAGTATATTTTACTGAATGTATTTAACCTTCATAAAGGAAACAGGAAACATAGAGGTTCACTTTTCACCTAGCCTCTAATTTGGTATTCCCTGTGCATCTGTTCGCTAAGGAGAGGATATCAACACAGTCATAGGTACACACTTGAGTGCAACTAAGATTCTCAAAGTTCACAAATCTTCTCAAGGAGAGAATATGACCATTACTACTGTGATAAATATAGTCACCTTATGGAATTCGTCAGTTATAGGTGGGTTCTGCACATGAACATATCTACATATACTATTAATCTGTCATTAGCAGAGGCAGCAAACATTCTTTTGTGCACCTTGGTTGAAGAAATTGTCGCTTTTGGCCCTCCTGGATGTTAAGGGAATTACTCTTGATTCCCAGGACAGCACGATTTGCGGCCTTCTCATGCCTTTTCCTAAACAGGCGAGTTGGTGTGAGAGACTGACCCCTTGTCCTTGTAATAACCTGGCCCAACAAAGTACTATGCACTTTACGCTGTTTTGCACACTTTCTCAAGATATTAGGGCACGCTTTCTTATGCCTCTTTTAAAGGAAATTCACCTCTGTTCCTATCAAGAAGGTTTTAATTATCTATGGTCTTTGTCCACTACTGTAATTTGTTGTGCTGTGCTCAACTTCATTAGAACTTCGCTGTCAATTAGGAAAAGGTATGAATTGTTACTGGAAAATTAACTTGTTGGAGTGCTGTATTTTATTAAAAACTGAGAACTTTGATATGAACTCACCCCGATTTTTGTATAGAAGATTTTTAAAAGTTTATATTAAATTGTTTTATATATGTATGGACCACTTTTATGACTCTTGTGAATTGACTAAAGTTATTTGAACTGAACTGAACTGATTTGAGGCCTCCCCCATCAATATTCATGAGGTAGGCCGAATTGCGACCAACTGTAATCGGTATTTTGTGAACAGCTCTATTAGTTAGCAAATTGCGACCACATTTAGCAAATCCAATGTACACAAATCTGGCCCAAATGCTTAAATAATTTCAGGCTCTGGAAATGACCCTGGGCTGCATTCGAGCACTTCTTTTATTTGCTCACTCTACCACAACAGACAAGGAGTAGTCGAATGCAAATCAAAATGGATCCTAGTCCCAAAAGAGCAGTCCAGTCTGAACTGCCAGGACATGCTGCTTTTTAGTGGAGCACAATGATTTTCAGGTCTTGCGTGCGAACGCAGCGCATGCGCTCTTTCGCTAGAGAACTATTGTTGCCGCTTTGGTGCTGGAAGGGAGACAGGAGGTGGCACGTGAGGACAGGAGATGTGCACTTCATAAGCGTGCACATCTCCTGTCCGCGCGTGCCACCTCCTGTCTCCTTTTGGCAGAGAAAGCGGTCGGGTAGAGGGGGGGGGCGGGCCTGCCACAGAGCGTTGCTCGCATTTGCATTGGAGTTTGAAAAACATAAACATGTTTCTGGTTTGCACCCAGTGTACGGAGAGCATCTGTTTGTGTTTGCAGCCTCTTGCAGGGCCCGGTGCTTCGGTGCTCGGGGGTGCCTGGTTGGAGCTGACTGCGGTCCGATTTCCGACAGCCATATGATATTATAAAATGAAAGCGAGGGCGCGAGCGTGCTGTGTGGGGTCCGGGGGAGAGAAGCTCCTGAGGGGAAAATCCGATCGGCTCTCTGTAATATTCATCTCCATGTGAAGATACATGCACAGTCCTTGAGATTTGTACCCCCCTACAAACACCCCCCCACACACAACTGCAGCGGTGATCCAATTCGGTCCCTAGCGAGCAGCCCACGGCTCCTGTTGTCTTCCCTTTGTGTCTGTATTGAACACTCCCAACCTTGGTTTGTTGATATATCGATTTTGTGAAGTTGAACAATCCCTCATGAGGGTCAGGGCCTCCGCTGAAAGGAAGGATGCACAGCTTGCCTGTTTCTCTCTGGTTACGTTTTGTTCTCCGGCTGTCCAGAGCTGTTCGGCTATATATTTGGGTCATTTTCCCCTTAAATCCACCCCTTCGCCCCTTGCTGCTTTTGTTGCCCCCCCCTCCTCCTTCGCATCAGATAACCTGGTTTTTCATCTAAATTTGTATTAATTCTTCCAGCCGCGCGCAGGCGAATACCTTACCAAGTATAGACGTAAGGTTGGCAGGTTTGGGGGCCCCAGGGTCTTATCTCAGCCCCAGATGGCGGGACTCCAGGCCTCTGACGTGGCCCCCCTCTTCCACAGATTCCTGGGATGCTCCAGATGTGCCCAACCAGGTGACGTCTGAGGTGCTTGTTTTCATCCCTTTTGAATTGGAAAGTCTACCAAATGCCCACACTCAGCGCAGTTGCTGCAGTCCACCTCCAGGGCCTGAGTGTTTAACATTCCCAGTGCCGTGACATTTGTATTGCTCACACGTTCCCTATGGCCCACTTTTACATTTCTCACACGACACCGTCCTATTAAGCACCCAGCTATCATTGGATTGGCTAGAGGTTTGGCAGAGGCACACTGACCTACAGAGAGATCTCTTCTGCTGATAGCCCAGCCAGATGTGACGACTAATGTACTGGCTGCCTTGATGGGGCTACAGATCTGTTGGTCGTTCAAACACTCCCATAACAACAAAGCTACTTGTAAAAAGAAACAACCACAGATGCTTTAAAGAGTTGGAAAAGCACCAGCACCACCCAAGCCACATACTTCCTTGTCATTGACAGAACTATATAAAGAAGGCATGTCAAACGGCTAGTCTTTCACTTGCGTTAGTTGTGAACATCATTAAGTAGTGAGGGAAGATATCCACTCTTGTTTCCGGTGAAACTCAGTGATAGATGGAGAGACTTGCCACATCTTCACCACACCTGAGGATGTGTGGACATGGCCTTATGCGAAAAGCTTGGCACCGAACACCATGGACGCACAGCCGCCAATGACTGGGTGGACCCCCGGCCCAGGCACCAGAACACGTAGGAAAGTTGGGGCACATCCTACCCAGGATCAAGTGGCAGATAAACAAGCAGCAGAGATGGTGTCGCAGCCAGCGCAAATCCCTGGGCTACCTGGGCATTTCGGTTTATTGTTAACTGTGACTTCAACAGCAGGCCTAATAATGAGGGCGAGGATCCAGGTGCAGACGCTGGAGAACCCAAGCTACGGACAGCCCATGCTCTATTTCTATTGTTATTGTTTGCAAGTTGGGGAATTATGGCCATTGACTCAAGAGTCCACTGACCTGTGGAAGTGTTCAGCCACCTGTGCTGGTCAATGTTACAGTTTGTTTCTTTCAAGGAGGTTTTTGTCTACTGTCCATCATTACTCAATCACAGGGAGCGACTGGCAGAGAGGGGTGGGTCCGATTAGCGTCAGTTGCCACCCACACAGAATGTTCTAACTGTGCCCGACATTCGCAACACATTTCGTTAGCACTTACAATGGGAACACACACCATGCAACCTACCCAACAATTTAATATCCTTACATGGAAAGTGTGCAGCATGGCTACATTAGACAAGCGTCACCCCTTTTATATTCATCTCACACACCGCCACACGCATGTTGCCATGCTAAAAGAAACACATCTTACATTGGCAGAGCTCCATAAGGTCCAGGCACGGTGGAGGGGGCAGGTATACGCATCGCTCCTACATCACTATTGCTCACTCTTGGTGTGCTTCTCTGGATTGCCCCAGGAGTCCTGTATGTAGTGGAAAATCAGAGTGTGCACCAAAGGGTGTTTTGTCATCACAGAAAGACATCTTGAAGGGGCTCCCCTCACACTGGTGGCAGTGTATGCACCCAACACTAATCAATCCCGGTTTTTGGACACCCATACTCCTGCAATTTTTAGAGATTTGGAGTCACCAGGATTATGGGGTGACACTTTTTTACTGCGTACTGGTCATTGAATGCAACCGCTCTATCCCGTCACTGCACTATGCCATCTGCATCCGCACAACACAATACTTTTGAGGTTGTCTCACTTAACAACGCTTTCACATCGCATGTACTCGGTCAGGCACCCACTAAATTGTGGATTTTCGTTCTACTCCCCAGCTCATGACCTACATTCTAGGTTGGACCTCTTTCTTTGCACCGAATAATTGGGGATATATACGTTTAAAAACTTGACGCATAACTTCTTGGGTTACTACCCCCTACAAGTGTCCCCACAATGGGGAAGACCGTGCTTCAAGGTTCCCTCTTGGGAGCTGTAGGCGGAAAGTGTTCTTGGTCCTCCATTTCAGGAGGACCTGGTGCAATGCAATTGCCCAGTACTTTGAGCTAAATAAAGAATCAACCCGCAACAGGCGAACGAGTGGGACATACACAAAGTGGTGGTACGGGGTTACTGCATGATGGCCATGTGGGAGTTGCGCAGACATTTGCAAGAGGAACTAATGTCCCTCAAACGGGAGCTGGGCCCTTTGGTGACGGATGGCAAACTAAACAGCGACTGTCAAGCAGCTTCAGCAGCTGCGTAAACAACATAGCGAAGCTGAAATACGGCTAGGGAAGCATGCTTATAAACCACACCTCACGATGTTGCACACAGTGTGGCCTCCCAATGTCTATTTTTGCCTTTCTGGCGATCGCTGCCTCTCTCGCCGCTGGGCCGGGTGGCAATAGCCAAAATGTTGGTACTACCCCACCTCTGTACGTTTCCGCTGCACTCCCAATTATGCGCCCCTGGAATTTTTTCTGTGATCTCTATGGCTTCCTGTTGAAATTGATAAGGGGCGAAGTCTGGCGATGGGTGGCTCTTGTCACTCCCTTTGCTTGAGGGTGGACTTGGAGTACCTAATTTTAAATTGTATTACAGAGCAGCGCAGCTGTAGTGGCCGATGGGTTTGACCCCATCCCCCGAACAGGACTGTACCAGACATCCATTCTCCTGGGCACTGCAGCAGAGATCTATTCTGCTAGGCACTGCAGCAGAGCTCGAGTCGGGGTACCACGCGGGTGGACGCCGTTCCCCCACTTATTTTACCTGGTGGACGCCGTCCCCCCTGCCAAACAGCTGGACTTTCCTCTTTGGCCTCTCTGGGACGAGATCGGAGCCCACTCAGAACACTGCTCACGCGCTGGCTTCTCAGATGCAATCGCATCTAAGGGGTGAGCGAGGGGAGGCAATGATCCCGATGGTGCAAGCCACCTTTCGTGACGTCACTTCCTGTTGTGACGTCACTTCCGGTGACAGCGTCCCCCCACTTCTTTTTTTAGGACTTGTGCCCTGCACTGCAGCATGCCTACATTACACAAGGCACTGCACCAGCCATCCATTCAACCCTTTTGAGCCAGACTCTGTAATTCGAGATTTGTCATGATACTGCACCCACATTTAATGTTTATCTGTGCAGATTTCACCAGACAATATTGGCCAAGAATTGCTCAAGGACAGGAGGACGAGTCGCAGGAATGTTTTTATTATTCCGATATGGAAATTCAAATACCATTCTATCCCCCATTCGACCCACTGCTTCAAGGTGTGATTAGCTTTTTAGGTTCAATGTAGGGCCTTCCAGCAGGTCTAGGACAGAGGACAAGATAATCTTGAAACTATCCAGGGCATTAACTGGACAGGCAGATTGATATAGAAAAGCTTCGAAAAGTTGATTCGCAATAAAAAAATATATATGAAAAGTACCTTTTTAACTGTTCCTCTTTGACCAGCTCAGAATTGAATTGGAGATTATTAGTCTGCAAGCGGGAGACTAGTATTAAATAGAACTTCAAAACTACAACGTCCAACAATTGAAATATATGGACACTCATTAATACGCAGATATTCGCGCAAACACAAACTGAATGGTCGGACATTGAGGACACAGAACTAAAATCATTGCAGGCTCCATTTGTCAACATCAATGTGAAAGCACTGACCCAGTCCTTGTCCTGAGGAGAGCCCAAGACATTGTGAAGGGTTCAAGACGTTCAAGACCCCGCTGGTTGGGGGAAGATAATTATTTAATTCAAACATTAGAAGTTAGGAAATACAGCAAACAGCCTTCCTGTAATATCAAACCCCCACTAGCTTACACCGGCAGGATGCATAGTGTGATTGACTTAAAATTGTGTAATCTGCCAGGTGTCTTGCTCTTATATTGAAGGACTGGTCTTTTTCACACTTGTATTGTTTTTTTCTTTTAAATGTTATTGTTTGAGTATGTTCAATCACCATTGTAAAATGGTTACATGGGGAAAAAAAAGTAAAAAGGTTGCCCTTCAAAAAAGACATGCGATAAATGTTTGCATATGTTGTCCAAACAGAGAATTGAGTGTGAAATAAAACACGAAGCCACCATATTTGTAAATTAGGTTCTTACAGTAAAATATAATTAATTTATTTCAGCACCTAGACACCGCAATTGTTGATAACTTTCTAAAAGACAGAGAGGGGGAGATAGCCTTGGTGCCAATTGACATTGCCAAGGCTTTTGACACCGTAAAGTGGAGGTACCTTTTAGCGATCCTGGAGGCCATGGGGTTTAACGATTTAGAAAATGGGTGAGTCTGTTATACACCGAGCCCATCGCTAGGGTCAGGTCAGGTAGACTAGGCTCAATTCCCAGAGAGGCAAGTGACAGGGGTGCCCAGTGTTGCCCTTGTTGTTTGCGATAGCACTGGAACCTTTGACCCTGAGACTCAGGTGGGACATGGAGAGGTGGGGAATCCGAGCGGGAGGAACGGATTATTTAATTTCACTTTATGCGGATGGCAAATGTTTGTATTTGACAGCTCCGAGCGAGTTGTCCCCCCTGCTTTTAGAGCAGTTTGACACATTTGGGGACGTTTTCAGACTGCATATTAATATGACTAAGGTCATGATGATGACTTTGGCGGTCCATGACCGCCAAAGTCTACCACCGCCCGCCCTCCAGATTACGAGTTAAATTGTGGTCTGGCAGGCGGGCGGCATAGCTGTCCAGTGGCGGTGCAGTTTAAAGGCTCATAAGTGAGCCTTAAAACTGCACCATACTTACTGATAAATTATAAGGAATTTCGGGTCTGGTGTACAAAGCCCCATAGTGGTTGCAAACACTGAGATTTAAAAAATCACAGGGTTTGAAACCTCTAAATGGCTTTTTAAGATTTAATAAAACACATTTTGTGATTTGATAAGTGCTTACCAAATCGAAAAAATGGTTTTAGATGTGCATACTGAATTGCAATTTGGATGGGGCGTATTTATGGTGTCTCCTCCAAATTGTGATTATGGAATGTGATACATCTATGATTTGCAACAGCAATAAACAAAAGATGGGTTGCATTTAAAAACATCCTTTATTTAAATGCAATCACAGGCATGGTGGTCTGTTGACACCAGCAGCCCACCGTTGCTGTGATGACATCCAAAGAGAGTGAGTTGGAGTTTGGAATTTACCTTTTGAATAGCAATGATGAGGTAGGTCGAATTCTGACCCACTCTGAATTGTGATTTTGCAAATGGACATAATAGTACATGGATCAGTTTCCAAAACCAGAATCAATTTGTGACCATTTATGGAGAAGTCATTCTTAGTGCATCTACCCCTTAGCATCCACAAGCAGAACATTAAATGATATTGTAGCCACCACAAAGTTCCTAAGAAAATCATGGTTGCAAAGTTCCTTGCAGCCTTCAAGTATAGTTATAAAGCACAGCTGAGAGTATATTTTACTGAATGTATTTAACCTTCATAAAGGAAACAGGAAACATAGAGGTTCACTTTTCACCTAGCCTCTAATTTGGTATTCCCTGTGCATCTGTTCGCTAAGGAGAGGATATCAACACAGTCATAGGTACACACTTGAGTGCAACTAAGATTCTCAAAGTTCACAAATCTTCTCAAGGAGAGAATATGACCATTACTACTGTGATAAATATAGTCACCTTATGGAATTCGTCAGTTATAGGTGGGTTCTGCACATGAACATATCTACATATACTATTAATCTGTCATTAGCAGAGGCAGCAAACATTCTTTTGTGCACCTTGGTTGAAGAAATTGTCGCTTTTGGCCCTCCTGGATGTTAAGGGAATTACTCTTGATTCCCAGGACAGCACGATTTGCGGCCTTCTCATGCCTTTTCCTAAACAGGCGAGTTGGTGTGAGAGACTGACCCCTTGTCCTTGTAATAACCTGGCCCAACAAAGTACTATGCACTTTACGCTGTTTTGCACACTTTCTCAAGATATTAGGGCACGCTTTCTTATGCCTCTTTTAAAGGAAATTCACCTCTGTTCCTATCAAGAAGGTTTTAATTATCTATGGTCTTTGTCCACTACTGTAATTTGTTGTGCTGTGCTCAACTTCATTAGAACTTCGCTGTCAATTAGGAAAAGGTATGAATTGTTACTGGAAAATTAACTTGTTGGAGTGCTGTATTTTATTAAAAACTGAGAACTTTGATATGAACTCACCCCGATTTTTGTATAGAAGATTTTTAAAAGTTTATATTAAATTGTTTTATATATGTATGGACCACTTTTATGACTCTTGTGAATTGACTAAAGTTATTTGAACTGAACTGAACTGATTTGAGGCCTCCCCCATCAATATTCATGAGGTAGGCCGAATTGCGACCAACTGTAATCGGTATTTTGTGAACAGCTCTATTAGTTAGCAAATTGCGACCACATTTAGCAAATCCAATGTACACAAATCTGGCCCAAATGCTTAAATAATTTCAGGCTCTGGAAATGACCCTGGGCTGCATTCGAGCACTTCTTTTATTTGCTCACTCTACCACAACAGACAAGGAGTAGTCGAATGCAAATCAAAATGGATCCTAGTCCCAAAAGAGCAGTCCAGTCTGAACTGCCAGGACATGCTGCTTTTTAGTGGAGCACAATGATTTTCAGGTCTTGCGTGCGAACGCAGCGCATGCGCTCTTTCGCTAGAGAACTATTGTTGCCGCTTTGGTGCTGGAAGGGAGACAGGAGGTGGCACGTGAGGACAGGAGATGTGCACTTCATAAGCGTGCACATCTCCTGTCCGCGCGTGCCACCTCCTGTCTCCTTTTGGCAGAGAAAGCGGTCGGGTAGAGGGGGGGGGCGGGCCTGCCACAGAGCGTTGCTCGCATTTGCATTGGAGTTTGAAAAACATAAACATGTTTCTGGTTTGCACCCAGTGTACGGAGAGCATCTGTTTGTGTTTGCAGCCTCTTGCAGGGCCCGGTGCTTCGGTGCTCGGGGGTGCCTGGTTGGAGCTGACTGCGGTCCGATTTCCGACAGCCATATGATATTATAAAATGAAAGCGAGGGCGCGAGCGTGCTGTGTGGGGTCCGGGGGAGAGAAGCTCCTGAGGGGAAAATCCGATCGGCTCTCTGTAATATTCATCTCCATGTGAAGATACATGCACAGTCCTTGAGATTTGTACCCCCCTACAAACACCCCCCCACACACAACTGCAGCGGTGATCCAATTCGGTCCCTAGCGAGCAGCCCACGGCTCCTGTTGTCTTCCCTTTGTGTCTGTATTGAACACTCCCAACCTTGGTTTGTTGATATATCGATTTTGTGAAGTTGAACAATCCCTCATGAGGGTCAGGGCCTCCGCTGAAAGGAAGGATGCACAGCTTGCCTGTTTCTCTCTGGTTACGTTTTGTTCTCCGGCTGTCCAGAGCTGTTCGGCTATATATTTGGGTCATTTTCCCCTTAAATCCACCCCTTCGCCCCTTGCTGCTTTTGTTGCCCCCCCCTCCTCCTTCGCATCAGATAACCTGGTTTTTCATCTAAATTTGTATTAATTCTTCCAGCCGCGCGCAGGCGAATACCTTACCAAGTATAGACGTAAGGTTGGCAGGTTTGGGGGCCCCAGGGTCTTATCTCAGCCCCAGATGGCGGGACTCCAGGCCTCTGACGTGGCCCCCCTCTTCCACAGATTCCTGGGATGCTCCAGATGTGCCCAACCAGGTGACGTCTGAGGTGCTTGTTTTCATCCCTTTTGAATTGGAAAGTCTACCAAATGCCCACACTCAGCGCAGTTGCTGCAGTCCACCTCCAGGGCCTGAGTGTTTAACATTCCCAGTGCCGTGACATTTGTATTGCTCACACGTTCCCTATGGCCCACTTTTACATTTCTCACACGACACCGTCCTATTAAGCACCCAGCTATCATTGGATTGGCTAGAGGTTTGGCAGAGGCACACTGACCTACAGAGAGATCTCTTCTGCTGATAGCCCAGCCAGATGTGACGACTAATGTACTGGCTGCCTTGATGGGGCTACAGATCTGTTGGTCGTTCAAACACTCCCATAACAACAAAGCTACTTGTAAAAAGAAACAACCACAGATGCTTTAAAGAGTTGGAAAAGCACCAGCACCACCCAAGCCACATACTTCCTTGTCATTGACAGAACTATATAAAGAAGGCATGTCAAACGGCTAGTCTTTCACTTGCGTTAGTTGTGAACATCATTAAGTAGTGAGGGAAGATATCCACTCTTGTTTCCGGTGAAACTCAGTGATAGATGGAGAGACTTGCCACATCTTCACCACACCTGAGGATGTGTGGACATGGCCTTATGCGAAAAGCTTGGCACCGAACACCATGGACGCACAGCCGCCAATGACTGGGTGGACCCCCGGCCCAGGCACCAGAACACGTAGGAAAGTTGGGGCACATCCTACCCAGGATCAAGTGGCAGATAAACAAGCAGCAGAGATGGTGTCGCAGCCAGCGCAAATCCCTGGGCTACCTGGGCATTTCGGTTTATTGTTAACTGTGACTTCAACAGCAGGCCTAATAATGAGGGCGAGGATCCAGGTGCAGACGCTGGAGAACCCAAGCTACGGACAGCCCATGCTCTATTTCTATTGTTATTGTTTGCAAGTTGGGGAATTATGGCCATTGACTCAAGAGTCCACTGACCTGTGGAAGTGTTCAGCCACCTGTGCTGGTCAATGTTACAGTTTGTTTCTTTCAAGGAGGTTTTTGTCTACTGTCCATCATTACTCAATCACAGGGAGCGACTGGCAGAGAGGGGTGGGTCCGATTAGCGTCAGTTGCCACCCACACAGAATGTTCTAACTGTGCCCGACATTCGCAACACATTTCGTTAGCACTTACAATGGGAACACACACCATGCAACCTACCCAACAATTTAATATCCTTACATGGAAAGTGTGCAGCATGGCTACATTAGACAAGCGTCACCCCTTTTATATTCATCTCACACACCGCCACACGCATGTTGCCATGCTAAAAGAAACACATCTTACATTGGCAGAGCTCCATAAGGTCCAGGCACGGTGGAGGGGGCAGGTATACGCATCGCTCCTACATCACTATTGCTCACTCTTGGTGTGCTTCTCTGGATTGCCCCAGGAGTCCTGTATGTAGTGGAAAATCAGAGTGTGCACCAAAGGGTGTTTTGTCATCACAGAAAGACATCTTGAAGGGGCTCCCCTCACACTGGTGGCAGTGTATGCACCCAACACTAATCAATCCCGGTTTTTGGACACCCATACTCCTGCAATTTTTAGAGATTTGGAGTCACCAGGATTATGGGGTGACACTTTTTTACTGCGTACTGGTCATTGAATGCAACCGCTCTATCCCGTCACTGCACTATGCCATCTGCATCCGCACAACACAATACTTTTGAGGTTGTCTCACTTAACAACGCTTTCACATCGCATGTACTCGGTCAGGCACCCACTAAATTGTGGATTTTCGTTCTACTCCCCAGCTCATGACCTACATTCTAGGTTGGACCTCTTTCTTTGCACCGAATAATTGGGGATATATACGTTTAAAAACTTGACGCATAACTTCTTGGGTTACTACCCCCTACAAGTGTTCCCACAATGGGGAAGACCGTGCTTCAAGGTTCCCTCTTGGGAGCTGTAGGCGGAAAGTGTTCTTGGTCCTCCATTTCAGGAGGACCTGGTGCAATGCAATTGCCCAGTACTTTGAGCTAAATAAAGAATCAACCCGCAACAGGCGAACGAGTGGGACATACACAAAGTGGTGGTACGGGGTTACTGCATGATGGCCATGTGGGAGTTGCGCAGACATTTGCAAGAGGAACTAATGTCCCTCAAACGGGAGCTGGGCCCTTTGGTGACGGATGGCAAACTAAACAGCGACTGTCAAGCAGCTTCAGCAGCTGCGTAAACAACATAGCGAAGCTGAAATACGGCTAGGGAAGCATGCTTATAAACCACACCTCACGATGTTGCACACAGTGTGGCCTCCCAATGTCTATTTTTGCCTTTCTGGCGATCGCTGCCTCTCTCGCCGCTGGGCCGGGTGGCAATAGCCAAAATGTTGGTACTACCCCACCTCTGTACGTTTCCGCTGCACTCCCAATTATGCGCCCCTGGAATTTTTTCTGTGATCTCTATGGCTTCCTGTTGAAATTGATAAGGGGCGAAGTCTGGCGATGGGTGGCTCTTGTCACTCCCTTTGCTTGAGGGTGGACTTGGAGTACCTAATTTTAAATTGTATTACAGAGCAGCGCAGCTGTAGTGGCCGATGGGTTTGACCCCATCCCCCGAACAGGACTGTACCAGACATCCATTCTCCTGGGCACTGCAGCAGAGATCTATTCTGCTAGGCACTGCAGCAGAGCTCGAGTCGGGGTACCACGCGGGTGGACGCCGTTCCCCCACTTATTTTACCTGGTGGACGCCGTCCCCCCTGCCAAACAGCTGGACTTTCCTCTTTGGCCTCTCTGGGACGAGATCGGAGCCCACTCAGAACACTGCTCACGCGCTGGCTTCTCAGATGCAATCGCATCTAAGGGGTGAGCGAGGGGAGGCAATGATCCCGATGGTGCAAGCCACCTTTCGTGACGTCACTTCCTGTTGTGACGTCACTTCCGGTGACAGCGTCCCCCCACTTCTTTTTTTAGGACTTGTGCCCTGCACTGCAGCATGCCTACATTACACAAGGCACTGCACCAGCCATCCATTCTGCTGGCCACTGCATCACACATACATTCTGCTGGGCACTGCTTCAGGCATCCATTCTTCTGGGTGGTGCAGCATGCCTTTGTTACACTGAGCACTGCATCAGACATCCATTCTGCTGGGTCCTGTGGCATGCCTACGTTACACTGGGCACTGCACCACAAACAGCAATGGAATGTGAAAAATGCTAAAAAGTACATCTGTTGAGCTTGGCTTTCGGACAGTTTTCTTTAATGTCACTTTATGTGGCTACTTGAAAATCCCTCCAGAGGCAGTACTAGCCAGGACGGCTTAAGAGCAGCCCAAATATTTGCAATTCTTTTAAAGCTGTGAGGCCAATGAATCTTATGAAATATAGTTCTGACTTTCAATTCTGTAATTGGGCTTAAAGGGGGTTTTCACGTTAAATTAATGTAACAGGTGCTCATGTAAAGTGCTCAATATCTTCAGGTCGAGTTTGCGCTATATAAAATTGCCCCAATTTGTTTTTTGCATTGTAAACATTGCTTTAATGGGGCTGGCACTCACTGGTACTAAGTACTGCCATTTTCTAGGTCGTGCCTTGACAGTGCATTCGCTGCTCTGCAAGGCACGATGTATTGGAGTATGGACTTGAAGCCTCGCCCACTCTCCACCCATATTTGTCATTGTCTTGTGTCTTTGCCCTTCGTAAACACTGGTTTCTGATTCGTTAATAGGCTTGTTAGTCCCTCCTTAGTACCGCCTTGTCTTAATTTGTAACCTTCCATGGGGAATGGCCCTTAAACTTCTGTTTTTACACGCATGTCTTTAGTCTGTAAGCACTATTTTCTTTAATGAATTTCTCCTACTGCAGGCACAACATGCTAACATTCAGCACACCATGTGCGCTTTCGATTTCCAAGCAGCCCGGTACAATGGCAGCCACTTCTTTGAAATGAAATAGGTCTCGCATTTACAAGAGTTTGAGCTATTGGCATTGTAATTGAAAATGCCTTTTATGTATGTGTTAATTATCAAAACAAATAAATAAAAGGCATTGTAATTTACAATGCCATAAGCGTAAACCCTTGCAACTGCGAGACCTATTGCATTGCAAATACTTTTCTTAATTGAAATTCGATTGGCTGTGAGCTGTCCAGGCTCAGATGCATTACAGTTTTCTAAAATGTAAAGTGGACATTGGACAAGACTGAAATGCAGGTGACTTGGCGGGGTGAGACCCTTTGTTGCTCCACGGCCTGGCATAATAAATCAGTAAACTACCTTCTCCAGTCGTAACAGTCAAGAACATAGTTATTAAACTGTACCATAAACGTAACCTGTCATCTCAACCATTTCTGCGCCCTTCTTTTTTTCCTGCTTCCTTAAAAAAAGTTTATTTATCTTTTTTTCTTCATTATCTCAGTCTAGCCATTAAGTGCACCGTGCAAATAACATGTGTTGATCTCCATGCTGTTCTGACACACATGCTAGTACAACGAATTAAAACACTTTCAGTGAGGTGTGTTTGCAGCCTCACTTTAAGTATTTTACTGAGACCAAGGACTCGAGGTTACTGTCCTGTTTCCCTGCCACAAGACACAGTGAATTTCAAATTCTCCTCCTGGCACATTGATATGTTCACTATACTGATCCCATCTTTTGTGGATGACATGTTGTTTCTCTATTATTCTTCCTGTTGGCGTTTTTCAGAATCTAGGGCCAGATGTAGGTCGCCCAATACCGGTCGGTAACGGCCGAAATTACAGAATTTCGGCCGATACCGACCGGTATTGGGAATTTGTAATGTTGGAGCCCAAAAAATACCGATTCGGTAAATACAAAACGGTAAATACTGAATCGGATGTTACCGATTCGGTATTTACCGATTCGGTATTTACCGAATCAGTAGATGATATGTAGCAAGCACATTTAAGAGTGCTTATGTGCATTAAGGATTCGGTATTTAGCACCAACTAATGGTGGTAAATATCGAAAACCCTAAAAAAAGCTATTTTGTGCTTTTTTCACTGTGCCATGTGGCAGACATACATGCCCTTAG
The DNA here is from genome assembly GCF_964263255.1 of Lissotriton vulgaris. NCBI lineage: Eukaryota > Metazoa > Chordata > Amphibia > Caudata > Salamandridae > Lissotriton > Lissotriton vulgaris. Next base: position 1,719,840,054 of record NC_141691.1, on the reverse strand, counting down.
GGCATGTATGTGTGCCACATGTGCACCCATGCACTATTCAGGGGTGCAACAGGGTGTCAAAGTGACACCTTGCCACCCTTGAATGTGTTCCCCCTTTTTCCGAATCGGTATTTACCGATTCTGTAATTCCCATTCATTCCTATGGGCCTCCAGGCCCATAGGAATGAATGGGAATTACCGAATCGATATTTACCGATTCGGTAAATACCAAATCATACCGATTCGGTAATACTTACCGAAATTTTACCTACATAGCATTTACCGATTCTAAAATACTGAATCGGTAAAATTCGGTATTTTAGAATCGGTAAATGTAGTTTACCTACATATGGCCCTTAATCTCCTTCCGACGCTTCCTATATTTAGACAATCAGGCCTTGGAAATCACTCTTTTTCAATACATGTACAAAAACTGTAGAACGTCCCACCGCTCATAACCCACAATGTGCAGTCAAAATAAATGTGTTCTGCCAAAGTCTGCTTTGTATCTATGCCGCTCTCTTTTTTCTAGCACCAAGACTTCCCTTTTCCCTGAGTGAAAGGGCATTTTAGAACTCCAGTTCATTTATTTATTCATTCGTTAAGGTCAGCTAAAGATTTTGGAGGGCGGGCTCTGTATTTATGACATCTTTTTCATTGTTGTTGACTGTTAGTCAATTCTTGCATGGCATACATAACTCTGGTTCTTGAGCAGAGGTCACTGCGAGCAGTTGTTTGAGAACATTCACATGTCCTTGTAATGTATATTGATGGCTCCTTCGGTCACACTTGTAGTTCGCACAACTTAAGCAGAGCTGTGATCAAGATGACGAATCACAGCCAGACTTGGAAGGATGCTCCTGAAGGGAGGAGTCTGGAGAGATGGGGGTGGAATGAATACAAGAAGGGAAAGCTTGTGAGGGACCGGGAGGGACAGACTCCAAGAATGATGAGGGATGAAGGTGGCAGAGTTGGAGTGCGCCTGAGCCAGGAGGATAGCCAGTTAGCCGTCAATGCTGGAGGAGCGGGAATAAAGTAAGAGACAAGATTTATGTGCACTAATTTGAGGTAATGAGGAAGAAAAGCAAAAGTGAGACAGACAAAAGGAAAAAAATAATAGAGAAATATATATTGTGCAATATATATTGCCTGCCAAATCCAGAGACAAACAGAGGTTTAGCAGAGACAAATGTGTTTTTTCACTGTGGCTTAATGCTGCACATTTTAATATAGTATAGCTTCCCTATTTTGTATTTTTCACACATGTTAACACTGTCTGGAATAAGGTTTCATCCCCATTATTATCACTTTAACTCCCAAATATACAGGAAGTTCCAGAAGGGGAAACTGTTAACTTTCGCCAAGGGCCTTCCACTGCACAGCAACATGTGTTGCTGTATTTTTAGTAACTTTTAATCTGTTTGAGCTGCAAACACATTTTATTTGCTAAAATCTCAAGATTAGGCAGCAGGTGACGGATTATGTGGCACATGCGGCAAATTCATGATTATAGAGAAAACACAGCTGCAGCAAATTCGCATTATCCCAGTGACCTTGCTTATAGCATTCCCCCTTTCTGGGAGATAAATTAAGACATTGATATTTAATTGCAGTCTGAGGTCTACCTATGTTGGCATGGAATCTTTCATAGAAGTGCAGGAAACAGCTTTTTATAAAACAGAAGCTAAGTCTAGTGTCTTTGGGTGCTGGCTCCCACTTACTGTGGGCCAGAGTTTGGCAGTTTCAATGCCACGGAAGGTGCTGTTAGTTTGTTTTTGGCTTTGCGCTGTCATGCAGCGTCTTTCTGGTTTGAGGCCGTCCAGCCTTTGCGTGGTGTGTGCCCAGGGCGAGTTTGCTTCATGGTGGCTGCCATGAGGTTATGGTTGCCTGCAGCATCTCTGTATTGCTGCAGCCTGCAGGGAAGGAACATTGGAGCGTTATAATTTAGTAGTCCATGCTAGATTTTCTTCCTTGGGTTAAGGTCTCCGCTTCAAGTATTTAGTCTTTGAATTGCCCAACGTAAAAGGGCCGCCTATCATTTCATGTTCCTTCCCACAGGTTTATATCCTGTTTTGGGCTGTAAAGAGACCAGACCAGTTTAAACTTGCATTGCAACTATGCCTGTTTGCTTGTTGCTCACTCGTTGGACTCGCAGTTTTTCTTTTGTATTTGTCTTTATTCAAGTTTAGTTGCTCGGCTTATCCTGTTGATTGGCCTGGTGTGGTGGAAGTTTTTTATACGGCATCCAGTATTTTTCCTTCCATCGTGTTTCACTTCTAGTTGCATCTTTTGACTATCTGTGACAATTCTGGAGTCTGGGGTTGCATCCGGATGCGGCCAGCCCATTCTTCACCTCAAGAAGAGGCTTCAGACGTCCTGAAGGGACCTGCCCTTGACATTGTGCCAGATTTACTAAGGGTTTTTCTGGTTGCAAAAATTAAATGTAGGATTTGCAATTGTTACAAAACCTTTTAGATATGTACTAGAGGGCATACTTACCTAAAGTTCATACAACACAGGGCAGCAAGCAAAGTTGCTGCACTGCGTTAATTGAAAGCGAGACGACAGAAAAGCGCAATATCTACTAAGATATTGTGCCTTTCTGCTCTCTCACAGCGCTGGTGTACTGTGTACAGCTTATCTTCCTCCACAAAGACATCCTTAAAGTCAATTTCCTCTTTCTACTCAATGTAATGACAGTGATGCAGCAGCAGGGTTGCGAGCAGACCACCTGAACACCAAATATTGAAATAATTAAAAAAAAATGATATTCAATTTTATTGATTTTAGTTGAACAAGTGAAACAGTACAGCACATTTTAGCAATGCAATTAAACAATAAAAGATTGTTGTGCCCACAAGGTTTTGACGTACATTTCAATCCATATTCCCACGGGATCTCATACAGATTAGTTAAAGAAGACAAGACGAAAAACTATGAAATAATAATTTAACACATATTCAGTCGTTTTCTCTCTGATGGGGAGCTAAACAACCTGAGCACGCCTGAGCTTCTGCTCAACAGCACCTTACATTTGTCTGTCCTTATGGGCTCAAGTTCCACATTGTCACCAATGCACCTATAAAAAAAGGGGAGGGGCAACCATACTGGGGGGGGGGGGAGGGGCTTACCTGAACTTTGAGGTTCCTCGTTTGCGCTTTCATCACCTTAGTACCTCTCAATAAAAGCTTTGTATCCAGAGTTGCTGACACATGTTTTTGATGGTCCCTAATCTTATCTCAGGGATTTTGGGTTCTATCCAAACCTCTTTTCCAGACTTCATTAACAAAGCATAGTACAAGTGTGACTTTAAGATGGGTTTAGGAGGCCATGAAGAGCGTTATATGCACATTACATGTATATTAAATGTATATGTTGTGCACATGAAATTATGAACAATAGCTCCACCCTGCTTTCACTGCATCCCAAGGGTCTCCTAATCTCTCCAACATTATCAAATCTTGGCATTCCTGCTGCCTTTAGGTAATGCCTCCTGTGAAAGGCAGACCCCACTAATGAGTGCTTCCACTGCGACCCAGCTAGTTCTGAGAATGCATTTCTGTGATGCTTAAAAGCTCGGGCTTCACAGCCCTGCCAGTTTTTTTATCTGTCTACCCTTACCTCACTCTGACATGCTATCAGAGCTGACACATTACACAGCAATGCCGGAGAGTCAACTAATAAAAATGTGCTCTTACAGTAACTTGAACTGCTACAGAGAAATCCATGACATGGTCCTAGAAACCTTCCTCCCAGAGGAGCTACATGGTGGATGCAAGGGATGAGATAAAGATGGTAAAAGATGCCAGCATTCCGCTGCCATTGTATCATGGTGTGCCATCCTCCCATGGCAGCACATGACCACGAATAGCCCTGCAGAGCTGATCCACTCCTCGCGCAAGTACAGATAGGCAAGAGAGATGGGTGAACGCGGCCCTGCCCTAAGCCCTATTTGCGTCTCCACATCGCCTTTCATGGTTAAGCCATACTGTACAATGGGATAGATTGAATCAATTGTGGCTTTCACCGACAATCTACAATATTGCCTGTACCTTAAGCAGGGCAAGTCCACGTTGTTCATTTTTAGCCATCTTAAAGTTATTATGTGTTACTTTCCGCGTCCCTTCATGGATCATTTGGACCAAATAGAGCTAAAAATACTGAGGCATAGAAGGCTGAAGGGAATGCACAGCGACAAAACTGGAAAGGCCGGTTTAGGAGTTTGTTTAACTGGCAACAAGTATAGAAGTTAAACTCTTTCAGGTACACCTTTTGAACTAAACATTTTATGAACACATGGATTTTTTTTGTATATGTTCAAGTACGGTAGTTTGTTTATTTGTAAACATAGAACAACTTAATAGCTTCTTGGCTTTGCAGCAGAGGAAGGCTCCTGTTTACAGTGATGCATTGAGAATGCATGATTACAACGACGTGTCCTTAAGTTTGTTAATGCATACAAAAATACATAGAGATGTCTGCGATATTACATACATTGCTTTTCAGAAAAAACTCTTTCAAAATGTACCTCTTTAGTTCACTTTGACATTCTCAAGGAGGAGCTGCTAATATTAGGGGGACAGCAATATAATCCCGAATTAGATCATCATTAGGGCATTAGTACCAGGTTTACCTTTTAATTCACTGGCCTGTAAAAAAAAGTGGTCTAGGGCCATTTCTATAAATAAATCACATTGGTTTTCAGAAACTTTGACTATTCCAAACATTTGAAGGAGGACGGGAATCATAATGGTTATTGTACCAATTAATAATAAGCAAAATTTCCCCTCTCGCAAATGTGTAGGTGACAGGGACAATATATTCGGAGATGCAGATGTTATGGGTGTGAACCTTACAATGGAGTGATGTGGAAAGTCAGATCACTAGTCCCCCTTTGGCTCTGCTCCTTGGGGGTAGAGCAGCGTGAAGAGCATATGACAAAGAGCTATTCTAGGGAAAACCTCTGGTGGCCAAACTCTCTTGAAGATAAAACATTTTGAGTTGTCCAATGAACTTAATCCAGAACACATCCATTTTAGTGCACAAACCTGCAACATCTCTTGAAGCCAATTCCTCACCACTAAATAAATTCTTCCTGTTACTACAAAACATTTCCTTTAGCAGGATAGTGCGAACATTACCTGAATTAGATTCAGGCAATGGAGGCTGTAAAGACAAAATAGCCATTGTTAGCAACATTAGATGAAACATCAGCAGTTATTACATTACAAATATCTTGTATACTACACTCAGACTACAAAATTGTGCTCAAGAATCATGAGATATTGTTAGTCAATCATTCTCTGTCAGAGATTTCAGTAGAGCACATCTGTTTGAGAGGCAGCAATGGCATTTCTGGGGGCGTAAACATGTGTAATTCTATTTCTTATTTGCTCAGTGTCATCAGCATGTTCCACTTTAAAAGGCGGGACATTCCGCAGCACCATCACAGATGGAGTGGCCTCCAGGGGAAGCAGGATGCTGGACACAGCTTTGTTAGATTGATCCTTCACAGAATGCGCATAAACAGTACTGTCCTCGTTAGGTGTAGTGTTGCGTGGTTTAAAGAAATGTAAATGTAAATGTATAGGCATTTATATAGCGCACTACTTACCCGTAGGGTCCCAAGGCGCTTCGACCGCTGCGAAACCCTTCCTGGCTTCCCTGAGAGATGGTCCCTTAATGGGTATCTCCAGGGTGCGACCAGGCATCCCCGGCGGTCTGGGGGGCCGTTAGTGAAGATGAGGCAAGCTAATGCCCAGAGTTGCCGAGTGTGACCGCTGATCAGAGTGGGCACCGAGGCGAGAGAATTATCGAGTCCGCTGACCCTGGTCCAGAAACCTGCCGCGCCGGGAATCGAACCCTGGTCCCGGGCCGTCCTCTGCTCTCGGGTCTGCCGCCTCTAACCAGTGAGCCACACTACTTCACTTCACTTCCGCCTCTAACCAGTGAGCCACACTACTTCACTTCACTTCCGCCTCTAACCAGTGAGCCACACTACTTCACTTCACTAAAGAGGCAAATTTGGAGTTAAGAGACAGCTATTGGGGAAAGTTCAAGGGAAAAAAGATGGTTAGTTTAGAGCCTATAATAAAACATTATGTAAATGGATTTCAATGCAATGTTATGCTATGGTGATTTGTATAGTGCACTCATCGCCCAAGAGGGTATCCAATCTCACCAGATCCACCAGCAGGGAGCTCGTGCATTATCACTTGTATCGTTATATTGCAATTGTTATTTCAATGGGGCCAAAGGAATGGGTCCTCAGACCTAGAGTCCCCTGAGGGAAACATAGCCCGGGCAGACGCCTCAGCGCATTTAAACTGATGCTCTTCCATTGCCACTTGAGCATTCAGTACTTTCACAGTTTTCTATGAAAAAGTGTTACATTGTGACAACAGGTAAATAGCTCTTAGTTGAAAAATCCTTTGTGGGAGGGGCTGCTACATTTCTGTTCCCCATTCTAAAACTTGGCCCAGCGTGCTATGTGGATCTTTAAGAGTGACAGAAGCCACGAGATGGGGCCTGCCCATCCTCTTCCGCCATCTGAGAGCCAATGGAAGGGCCCATCCTTGGCCTAGGCTTTTCCGGCGTGCATTCCGCATCCACCCGGTGCTGCTGGTACAATGGCCGCCATCTAGACTGTCAGGTGCATCGACTGGGCAAGTCTTCAATAAGTCTTCTTCCACCAGGGGTGCTGGGTGTTGTAACATCACCCTCAGCCAGACAACAAAACAGGCCGTCTGGACATTTGTGTCCAACACTCTTCATGTCTTTCAATGCAGGATGATATAGAACAAAATACAATAGGATATTTTATAAATAACCATGATTAGCCGTATCAGCTCTGCATGTGCTGGACAGCCTTCATGCAACATGTACTACTGTTCAACAGTGACACCAGTTTCCAGGAGGTATCTTTGAAAGTGCACTGATAGACCTGTGCAGTCACTCAGTGCCTGAGGGTTAAAAGATAGAGGCACAGCTCAAGTGATTCAGTGTGGAGGAAGCGTGTGTCACAGCCAGAGCCGGCCATTGCTGAGATAGCGCCATAGGTGGAAATACATTTGTTGGCCTCGCTGCAGCTGGGGAACAAAATAAGGTAGCAGGGGGGTCCATGTTGTGTTTCTGAGCACAAACCTCTTGGCATCTCCTCCAAATATTCGGATACCACTCATCGCGTAGTTCGATTACACTAGTGGCAAGTTGTTGGTTGTGTGAGTGGCGGTGTTCGTGTGTGTTGGGCGGGGAGTGAGAGGAAAGGAAGTGGGGTGTAAAACAGCGCCTGTCGCATGTAAAAAGAACCAAACGCAGTTTCGTCTGAATCATTGGAATGCATGGGTTAAACAGGCCTTCTCCCAAAGGACCATAGTAGAACGGGAGAATTCTGTTTAAATAAAGCAGACAATTCACAAGTATATCCTGGTCAAATCCGTAAGTGGGAGAGAGCCTTATCTCCTTTTGAATATGCCAAACAGGAAAAGTCACTCCTTAACGTTTTTGAGGCTGGATATCTTCCATCAGATTTTGTTTCCAAAGTGGGCCTGGCATAAATCATCTAATTTGCCTGTTTGTAGCTGTGATAATATCTTGTTTTGTGACACCATGCATATTGTACTTATGTATCCGAAATTTTCAAATCTTCCCACAAGTAGATCAGGCCCCTTTTGATTCCTGGACATTTTAGACAAATTAGACCATGTATATCTTTTCTTACAGTTGCTAGGGACCCCAAAATTGTGTTTTTTTGTTTTTGTTTCTCGTTTTCTCTCTGGAGTCCTATTTGCAAGTCACTTAGCTCTAGGATTCTAGAACCTAGCACTTGTCAGGATGTTTTTCTCTATTTTTTTACCAATCGTTTTAATGTATTATCGTAAAGTCTTTCATCTAACTTTTATTTGATATATATCTTTTATCGGATGTATGCTATCATGATTTATTGCTGCTGATCAAAGATTTGTACTTTTTATGATTTATTGCTGCTGAATGAGAAGTACACTTTTTTGATTTTAACAGCATCGACTAAAGTTTAATGAACTGAACTGAGCTGAATCATTGGAGGCAAGAAGGAGGGACGCTGCTGTAAGCAGGACTTTAATGCAGGCTGCTATGTGCACCCCTCTGAAAATTGGCACTCTGGACCCAGCTCGCCCATGTCAAAAGCTAGCTCTGGTCACAGCTGCACAGCTACCAATTTTCTATATATAGGGCACCAATGTGGCGTTGACTGCACAGCAGGGGTAATTACCCCATACAGACACAGTCTGCTATCTGAAGGTACAAGCAGGTTACGTTTGCAGTAAATAAGGCATTCAGCAGATGGCTTAGGGATATTATTGCTAAAGAATGAAGGGTTGCAGAATGTGAATGTCAAATACCTGATGTGCTTTGCTGTAACTGCCTGTTTCAGAGAGGAGGGATTCCTACGAAAAAAGTACAGGATAATGAGCTAAGTATGACTGGAGACATCTTTGAGATCTTGGGCCAGGAGATGAAGACATGTGAAGGCATGTTAGCATAATATCAGAGGGGGGGGGAATGGATCACTTGTACCTGCAATACCAGGGTCAGGTGTAGTAACCTACTTAAAAACCCTCAAGCACGTACAACAACATGTGAGCATAGAAAACTCTTGCACTAACTCCACCTCCTGACACCAGTGATGTATCAGGTGCAAATCCCTCCAAAAACCCATAGCAATATGCTACTTCACAAGATCAGCCAACTGCTCATCTCAGGCACGTGGGGTTTAGATTCCACTGATCAATGTGAGGAAAATCCTCCTAGGTCAGATAGCTGCCACTTAAACATGATGCCTCGAGCAGATGTCTGACTTGAGCACTTGCCAAGTACTGCAGGCAGCCATCTCTCCTTCAGAGCACAATTGGCGGATTCCAGGTGTGGTTCATGTACTGTATCTACAGCCTACTCCCCTGCACTGCCTGAGCAGCTGAGGTGCTGATCACAAACCCCTCTGCCAATCACAATCCTCCAATAGGTTAATTCAAATATTAGAGACACTTCAAACAACCTGTGCTCATGAAGGCAGGTCCAGAGCCATTAGTGGCGGAAGTTCTAACCCCACGCTCATCACTATCGTTTTTTGGTGTTGATGATACGAGCTCAGAAAAACAGTGGCCAAGCCCAAATACATAGGAAAGCAGTGCTAAAACATTCGTTGAGAAAGGAGTACAAGAAAGATATTCCTTCTAGGCCTATCAACTAATGGAACTAATGCACATTTGCCATTTAAAGACTAGTTTGTTCTCTTCTCTTCCCTCCTCCTTTCTGTGCCCAGACTTTCGGTCTATTATAATTAGGGCTCCCTGTTTTATGGTATTTATTTTTTCGCCATTTCGGTCTGTATTTATCCATATTTATTTTTTGCTAATTTTATGCGTATTTATCCATAATTATTTTGGAATTTGTGAAAAAAATTTAGTTGAAATTAGCATATTTCCACATTCATTTAACCAATACATTTGCACTCATGCTTGAATGTCTGCCAGGTTTCAGTGCTGTGAACACCCGCAGAAGATAAACCAGTGCACTTAAATGAAAATATTCAAATTTCAGTATCAACCTTGTGCATATCTACAAACGCTAAAGCCTCTTCACTAAAATTCCTTTTATAAACCCCTTTATCCATCAATCCATAGATCTGTTGGCATGGCAGTCAGTATTTAGAATTACTCAAAAAACAACCCAATTTCCGTTTTCAGACACATTTAAAACTAAATACAGACAAGAAAATCAATGTTTTCTGTCTGCATTTATCTGTAAAAATCAGTAAAAACGGAAAACTGGGAGCCTTAATTATAATTGGCAGTAGAACGCCCTTAAAAAATAGTGCAGATATGGTATTAACAAAAACTAGAAAGCATCCTCCTCAAAAAGGGCACAATTCTAAGTTGGCAATCACAGGCAGAGAGCCAGTCATGGGTGCAGATTTACAACTGTCAGGAAATCACAGACCTTTGTAAGAGCACTCCTGGAAATCTGTGACACTGACGGGTTTATAGGAGTACTCGCGGGTAAAATCAAATTTTTGCATGAACAGATATATAGGGGTAGAGGAGTTTCCTTACGGCTAGGGCGGTCGACCACGAATCTGGAGAACTGGGTTCGAGTCTCGGCATTGACACTGAACATCCTGTGATTCTGGGCAAATCACTTAATCTCCCCGTGCCTAACAAAAATGAATGTGTCCTCATGTAAAGCAACTGTTGCTATGTAAAGCGCTCTGATACCCGATTCGGGTCAAGTTTGTGCTATATAAAACTCTGTAAAAAAATATATATCTGCAGACATGCTTGCTCATATGAAAACCTTCAGACAAAATGCAAAAGTAATTGCTAACCTATTTTTTTAAGCGTAAGTTACTTTTTCTTTTCTTTTATTCTTTCTCTTCGCCGTCTGTCACCTCCACCCCGCTCTTACTGTCACTGGGCAGAAAACTCAGAGATCGCCCTGGCGGCAAAAGCTCTAGCTACACCACTGCTCCAAAGCACAGAAAATGAATGCAAAAATGCAACTGTCTGTCCTATGGTGCTGAAAAGTAGCATTATACACAACACTTATTGTCAGAGATGCTTCCTGGTCACAGATCATCACATGGTGTAGTGGTTTAACAAAAGTCATTACGTAACATACATGAGTGGGTGAAACGGAGCTCATCACAGTCATTTGAAAGGCCATCTGGTTTTTAGGTCTCGTCTGCCGACAGTGCATGTGCTGCCACTGTGGGGCGTATTGTTTACAGTATATGGCCTAGAGCACTCCCATTGCGTACCATTCGTTAGGTTCATTTGCTGCCTCCTCATTGGCCAGAGTGTGCCAGGGCATCATTTCCTTTTCTTGATGTTGAGGATGGAGCAAGCACAGATTGCTTCCTCTTGATTAGTATCCGTCTGCTGCTTGCACTGTGATTGAGGTACTATTTATTTTTCTCCTCTCACCCCCAGGCCAGAGGTGCTTCATCCACCCCTTCTCCATATTACTTCTTCCCCTCCCAACCATCCTCTCTTTGTTTTGCTGTTTTCCCTCCCACTTACCCCTTCTCCATATGGCTTAACCCCTTCTTCGTGAGGAAGCCCCCTTCCCACATACCCCTTCTCTGTGTGGCTGTCTCCCTCACTACCTCTTCGCCCTGTCATCATTGCTTGCCTGTACCCCTCACCCTTCACCATCCTTGCTTGTCTGTCCTTCCGAAAACAAAAAGCAATATGATGGGGCACTGGCTGCGTCGTAGCGCTTCTAAAATAACTTTACTTTTAGCCATGCTGCGCCGCCACGCTCCCCTACAACATGACTAAGAGACATTGGCAAAGCCAATAGCTCTTGCATAGGTGAGACCTATTGGCTTTGCCTATGTTTGTTTATTAGGGCAGGGCTTGCCGACTTTACCCAGCAAACAGAAACCTTGAGTAAGGTCCCTAGCATATCCACAGTCCATTTGTAGGAGAAAAAAATGCATGTGATGAATTTTATTGAGATTGCTTGCATATATGTCAAACATTCTGAAAGACCTACTGAATTTTACAATTTGATGGTTCCACGAGCCCAACCGTTCTATCAATTGAAAACAGCAATTGACAAGAACACCTTGTCATGAGATAAAAAAAAGTTTCTTTATAGTGTGTACATTAACATTTTATCTTTCCAAGCACCCTCTATCGCCTAAAGAGTTTATTGTCGTGGTTGTAATGTTATGTATAAGAAAAGACAACTCAAAGCACAGAGTGGCACAATTGTGATGGCACATATTTATGTGCCATTTTGTATCGCATTTTATTCGGTAGGTCACATATCTGATAAAACACAGATGAAACACTCTCTTGGTCTATATTTCTGATGGTTTGGTACATGGAGAATCTCACACTGCTTCCTCATATATACACTTTAACCCCTTTGTTTTTCCCCCTAGGAAGAGCCACCAACCCATCGACATGCAAAAACATCCCACCCTTTGCATATTAATTTCCTTTTCTTGTTTCCTGGTAAGACAATTTTCGTTGTTTATGTTATTGTGCAGAAAACTGTGCCAGTCCCGCTGATGCCTTTATTTGAATGATGCATCTTATGAGCAAGTGATTTTAAAGGGTCACATATTAATAAACATGCAATTTACTTACATATGTATTGATCTGTTCCTTACCAAATACACATTCAATTAATATATACTTTGGGAGCAAATGTTTGCTAGAAAGTTCAAGTTGTTTTAAATATGGCTGACTTTGCACAATCCATAGTAAACAGTGTTTGAGAAATAAAATTAACAACATTATGTATTTTATTGAAAGAGCTAGTTATATGTGTCATAACTTCTCATTTAATGATGTACTTTTTGTTCAAGAAATAGAATTAAAAAAGCATTTCACATTATTTAGAAGGCTGGGCGCCTATCAAGCTGCCACATACTAAAATCCAGCCAGGGTTTCTGGATATCCTCATGAATGAATGAATTTAGTTGCGCACACTGCATCGCATTTGGTGATGCAGTGCGCGCAACGAAATTTGTTTTATTTATTTATATGTTTACTTACCTGTCAAACTCCGTAATCCATACATTACTACCCTTCACACTGCCCCTCCCCCTCCCCATGTCACCGCCCTGCAGGAACTCCTACCGCCGAGCGCGGATGCCTTAGTGTATGGTGTCAAGGGTACCCATGGCATGTAAGTTGGACTGCCAACAAAGGCCTGCAGCATTGATTGCGCCACACAGTGTGACACAAAGTACAAAATGGCTCCCAGCTTGCAACTGCAGCCTGGACTAGCAGTTTTAAAACTGGTAGCTCAACTTTGCCATTTAGACTGTTTAAGCCTTGCTGCTCAAAGCAAAAGCTAGCACAAGTTGAGCTAAATGTTTTATAAAGGCACCTGAATGGATTCAGGACAGTTTTAGTGAGTGTATGACACGGTAAGGTCGCACAGCCGTACCAGATAATACACACAATCCACACACTTGAGATACCTATAACTGAAGGCATTTCAGTGGCTTTTTAAAAAATTTAAAACGGTATGTTTTAACTCACATATTCACTTAACGATAGCAACTCGTTAACAATTGTTGTTTGCAGTGGATTTCTATGTCTTTTTTATGTAAAGTAATATTTTATTACAATACATAAGGCTAACCTCACCCCGTGCACTGCTTAGGTCAGGCGCGGCTCCAAACCCCCCCCCCCCCCCCCCTCCCCAAGTTCCTGGGTCCTAAGAGGGCTGCTGCACACCTTTCTTGATGTGGTGGCTGGCAATCAGATGATTTCTATCTTGAAAGGGTACTGTTATCCCTAACTATAGCAAAACCTGTGTCAGGGGTTGCTTTTATTCATTTCAGGTTGGCTTGGATGATATTTTACCAATCCAAAGTCATACTGTGCCTTTGAGTGCCAAAAGGATTTTATCATTTTTCATCTTTGTGTGAATGGCACTTGCTAATCTGATGATTAACCCCTCCCCTGCTGATGACGGAACCGCTCCGTCATCAGCTACAGTTGGGCTGTGCTGATGACGGAGCGGTTCCGTCATGGCCCAGCCGCCGCGCCTTTGCGGCGCTGATTTTGCGCCTGCGCGGGCGTTCTAATGAGCGGGGCGGGTCATGACGGAACCGCTCCGTCACCAGCACAGCTCAACCGCGGCTGGTGACGGAGCGGTTCTGTCACCAGCATGCGGCCGCACCGCCCCTTTAGCGCTGCGGCGGAATAGCCGCCGCAGCGAAGGGGTTAAAGACTTTTCTGTAAAAATGGCTAAATACTTGGTCACTATCTTGCTCGGTGTGGCTGGCACTGTGCTAATCCTATGCTTCAAAACTCTGACAGAGAAACAGACATTTGAAGTGATCAGATTCAGTGTTGGTGTTGTTGTAGAGTGTCCCATATAAAGGAGTTTCGTTTTAACTACTCCAGAGTCCACAAGATTCCCTATGGTTACCACTGGGTGGTTATAGTTAGGACCAAGCTTCCATAGGAAACAGAATTTCTGGTTTGCTCATAACTTTGGTGAAGTTTGACAAATCTTCACAAAACTTTCCAAAAACATCTCAGCCACCTTAGCTTTTTCCTGGAAAGTTTCAAGGTGATCTGTCAAGCAGGGGGAGAGAAAAAGGGGGTTCCAAAACATGTTTTTCTCATGCAAGGATAGATCTTTAGCCAGAATATGTGCTTTTTGGTGATTTGATGTCATTCCGTTCAGTACTTTTTGAGAAATGAAGATTTAAAAATGTATGTATATATACAGACTTGAAGGATCCGTGAATCCAACAGATCTACAGATAAGATCTGATTGGCTGCAACAACATCAACAAAGATGTTGCAGCAGCCATTTTAGGACTCGGGGACTCTGTCCTCTGTCCCACAAAAAGATAAAAAGAATATGGGGACAGTGTAGTAATACCCTGATCTCTTGACACTTGTGGATAGACCCTAGAGGGATCCACCTGCAGCATTAAAAAAAGATTTATTGTACCGAAGATACTGTGTTACTCCTATCCAGCGCAGCCGGGTTGTGATGTATCGAAGTACTGTGGGCGCTGCCCCACAAGCTCCCCTGCATGGCACCACGGGACCTTGCAAGCTTCATTGGGTAAAGCTTTGCAGCCACAAATGTGGGGTGTGAGGTCCATGGGAGGATTGTGGTCCACATGAGGTTGAGTGCCGGGACTGGCCAAAGGCCACTCCCAGTGCCCTACTCCCCTCAGTCATCTGCAGGGCTTTTGGAGGGTTGGGTGCCTGTAATGTTTGTTTTCATGCAACTCTGACCAACTCAGAGATACTCCACAGTCAAACAGACAGATAATCAAATCCCAACCCAGAGTAATAAACCTCCTCGTTCTTGCACTCCAAGATGAGGTGAAGCATAAACATGCGTATGCACATGCCTGTTCCCTGCCATACATGCACACAATTCCATACATTTAAGTAGAGTGATGTATGAGTACCACATGCGGATACTCTCCTGGATTTAGCTTTTGCTAAGAAATCAGAAAATGTTCTCTCATCTCTTATCTCTATGTCACATCCTCTACCTATGCAAGTTTGTAGGTATGTATGATATTGGTGCAGCACATTTACAAAGTGACAGGTAATGTGTGCATATGCCAATGGTGTGGGCAGATACTGTTCACCGAAGGGTTGAATCTGCAGCTTCTTTCTGAACTGGGGGAGTGTAGGTGAGAACAGTTCTGATGTTGGTGGGGGTGCCTTTGCTTCCTGTAGCAAGGCTAAAGCTAAGACTGGCTTCCTCGGTCAGCCTCAACATGGCACCACCACCCTCCTTACTGGCACCCTCACCTGCTTACGGGCACCCCTCTTTAACGCAGGCCGCAACAGGGCTCCACGATGGAAAGGCAGCTGTGTTTTCATAACTACCAATTCAAATGCTGCCAAACCAAACTAATAACCACCACACCTTTACAGTCGAATGTAACTGACTAACTGCAGCCATTAGGTTCTGAGATCACAGCCAGATACAATTAAATGCATAGGCAATTGTATCAATGAATCACTGTCCACTTTATTTATAATAAAATCCTAAATAAATGCCAATTATTTCAACTTGTTGGCCTGTTCCAATCAGATAGTTTGGCAGTCAGCAGCTGGCAAGGTGAGTTTCTGCAAGGGAGAAGCAGGTTATCGCTTATCTGTGTGCAGAGGGTGACTCATGGAAAGCAAATACATTGCTCAATGGAGCGACTCACAGGAGCAGTATTAAACTGGAAGGAGGGAGATGAGAAGCTTTGATAAGAGGATCAAACTTTGAACCCTGTAGCATAGACTAGAAGATTGATGTGTGTCTTCAGTGCAGGCGAGGCATCATAAACTGAGGTGAACCAGAGGTTGGCCGCCATGAACAGGCTTGGTCATGGCTTCTTGTCGGTGATCGAAGTGAGTGTGAGGAGTTGTAAAGGGCGTGGCCTAGATGAATCATGGGGAAGAAAGAACAAAGGGCAGTGGATGGAAAACAGGAAATAGGACTCACCTGTTGTCTCTAAGAGGAACATTCACAAAGCTAGGCACGCACTCAAGTTTGAAGCGCAGGCCTATATAGCCTTTTTTATTCATGCAAAATTACTTTTTGTAATTCACAGAAGTCGGTTTCCCACTTACAAAAGTATACTCACAGAGAGACGTCTGTGTGATTATATTTCCATAAGTGGGTGGCAGTCATCATTCAGGGCAACAATTCGTTGGAGTTTTGTAACCCCCCAAATTACCAGGGCCAACCTTTAAAAGTGAGTAAATACCAACAAACTCGTAAGGTTTTGGCTATTCGAGGCCTACCAACTCACATGATGCCACAGTGCGTCACATGATGTCAGCTCCCTTCACACAGTCAATATCACATGGGGGCAGGGAAGACGAGCTGGGAAACACTGCACAGAGTGGATTTCCAGCTCATCTTTTAAGGCTGTGAACAGCTGATGTCCTTCAAGAGGTGTGAAAACACCAAAGGACATGGGCAGCAACATCACCAGACTTTTAGTTTGGGAGCTTTTGGGAGAGGGGAGGAAGTTGATGGAGGCAGGGGACAGAGGCAGAAGGACCTCCCATTGAGTTCTTGCCATAAACACCCCCCCCCCGCCCCTCCTAACCACACCCCTGTCTTAAGCGGCATATTTTCTTTTCATGCTGGCAGGTCTGCTAGTCACATTTCCTTACAGCCCCTCCCATTGTCTGTGCCGTTTCCAAGTTTTTAAAATGGGCTTGGTTGATTCGACTAAAAAGACTGTCCATATCAATTTAATTCTGTCTTAGCTAATTTATTCTGATCAACTGTGTTTTTATTCCTTTTATTTTTAATGTACAGTCACATTTTTCGACACGCTGTTTTAATTCTTTGTAATGCTTTTATGATATATGCATATCAAAATAAAGCAATCAACCAACCAACATTTCCTTGCAGGTAGATTCACGTCCTCAAAACACTTGTAAATGTGCTTCTAACATGTACAATAATCACAAATACATGTCCAGAGTGAGATTAAGAAGATACATTTGGGGGAAATGTGAAAATATTCCTCTTTAGGGAAAATATTCACCTCATTAAGAAATGGGTTAAGTTGCTTCTTTAAATTTGCATCAAATTTCTATATTCAGAATACTCAAAAAGCTAAACAATTGTGTATTCACAAACCATTACTTACCCCATGTTGTTGGTTTGTTGAGAGTTAAGTGCCTGCTCAAACTGGATTTTAGCATCAGATGTAGGAGTAGACTAGGATTACCATAGTACACTCCCCACTAACACCCCCAACTCTGTTGCTCTGGCAATGCGCAGTGGTGATTGGTCGTTCACAGCGAGATGGGTTCAGGGCCAGTAGTCAAACCCTGCTGCACACCGACAATTGCTGTGTGTAGCTGGAGTTGGCTTCCTGTGGTGGGATGGGAGCAGGGTCTGGACGAAAGCCATGTGCAGCAGGAATTGACCGTCCACAATGGCTTGAACGCAGGCGCTGCAGCTGACCCCTACTGCACAAAGGAATAAAACGTGTGCTGTGGGACTTGGCCAACTGAGGTCGGGTTTGCCCATCAGAGGCAGTACAGGTTCTGCACAGGGAAAGTTGGTGATCCAAATTCCATATGCGGCGAGAGTTTGCTGCTCACGCCAGTTTGAGTGTAGGGCGTTGGGCCTAGTGCTGCAGGGGTTGGCCTCCCATAGAGAGTTGTCCAAGGGAACTCTTGAATTTGGTATACAATGAAACAAATTACTGAAAAAACACTGATGGTATGGTGGGCTTTGCTAAACACTGTAAAGTATGTTTTAAAAAACGTCAGAAATTCAGCTAAAAAACCCACTCAGCCAAGTACAGTTATGGTTACAAGTGACCAGTTTGTAGCAGTTATGAGATGCCTACTGAAAAATAGACGACCGAATAAGGACAGGTGGCAGAACCAGATGTAGGTGGGAGATTTTGGCCTTTTACCGCCCGGTAACGGCCGAAATCAGCCCTTATCGACCGGTAAATGGCCATGAAGATGTAGGGGGATAAAAAACATGCATTTTCGGTAATTTTACCGAATCTGTAATTTTACCGATTCTGTAAAATTACAGAATCGGTAAAATTACCGATTCTGTATATTTTACCGAATAGGTAAATATACCGGTCAGTAAAATTACCGAAAATGCATGTTTGGTATGTAGGTGCCAATTTTAACATTGACACAGGGCTTTGAAAATCGGTATTTTACCATGCAATACAATTGCATGGTAAAATACCGATTCAGGTGTACATGCACATCTGTGCATGTACACCTGTGCCATGTGGCACACATACATGGGGCATGTATGTGTGCCACATGGCACACAAGCCTAAAACAGGGGTGCCAGAGGGTGTCAAAGTGACACCCCCTGCACCCTTGCAAAATTCGATATTTACCGATTCTGTATGAATCGGTATTTGATATTGAATCCTATGGGTTTCAAGGCCCATAGGATTCAATAGGAAATACCGATTCGGTATTTACCGAATCGGTAAATACCAATTTTTACAGATTCGGTAAAATTTACCGAATTGGTACCTACATTAGAAAGACCTACTCTTAATTACCGAATCGGTAAAATTCGGTAATTAAGAGTCGGTATTTCTGATTTTGCTACATCTGGCCCCCAATGTATAATTGACATATCTTTGCCTGTGTCTGGCTGAAGCCTGTAAAGGATGTAGGTCTAACAAACTATTTCCAAATTTTGTTATACACATCTAAGCTCTAATGGCTGGATATACTGGATAGCCAGATATCCCTCAGTGTTCACAAGTAGCGGCTGATCTTGTTTACATTTGTTAGCTGCCATACTCTTCAAATATACTGAGATATTATTTTGGAAGTGCTTAATGGCATAACTGTTGCCCATGTGGTGAAATCAACATTCAGAGATTTCTTAGGCGGGAACCATCTTCAACCCCTATCGATATCCAACACATTTTCTTAATTACATTCACAGTCAACAAATTGATTCTCCCCTGAGCATGGAAGGACTACAATCTCCTCCTCAGGGACTGTATTATACTAAGAGCCCTGGGGTGATATAGGAATAAACTCTTGCTTTTTGCACCCGAGTCACTTTATATTGCAGAAGGAGCCACAGACATTTGCATAGTTCCTTCTGTAATACAGCTTGTGTTTTTCCTTATTTGCATGTGAATGTTGCGCATGCAAATGCGGAATATTTTGCTTCTGTGCAGTGGCCTAGCTAGACCTTATGCCGCCTGTAGCGGTTGGGCGTTTGCTGCCCACGACAGGCGAGAGGGGGGGTTGGCGGTGACGGTCCCTGCTTTCCGCCACTTGATGGCCACAGGTAAGAGCGTGGGGGGATCTGGCCCCCCAAAACCTGCGCCGCCCGGGGCTGAACGCCCTCCCACCCCCACCATGCTATTCCACTGCTTCTATGCCTGTGTCAAATTACAGATGAGGGCACAGAGGTAAAGGAGCTGCCAGTAGGTGAACCGACTGTGGCCACACAGAAGTGGCATGCTGTTATTGAACCCTGCAAGGGTGCCCAGTTAAAGAGGGAAATGAGTTCCTACCCCCCAAGACAGCCACCTGAAGAGGGGTCTATGTTCGATTTTAAATTGCAGGTCAGGTTACAAAGTAAAATACGGATCACCTGCTACAAGCAGCTGGTCCACCTTTCACTAAAAGCTACCCCCAAGGTAGGGGTAAGTTTGTTCTCCCATCTCAGAGCCATACTATGATGTGTCAGGTTCCCCCCATGCTATGCCTATTTTCCTGTCTGCCAGCCATGCCATGATGTGTTCTCTTCCCGTGAATAATTCCAGTGACTCAGAAGAGGCACTCACCTGCAGTGACTGGGTCATGCTTTGCATCTTAAACACAATGCATGTGACAAATACCTGGTACTGCCAGCCACAATGGAAACACTTCATAGGGGTGTTGCATGAAACGAGGTAGGTCAAAGCACCCTGGCAGGTTGAAAGTGGGTACCCCAGGAAGCAGTCGAGTCTATTCGGACACAAAATACCCTATCTACCTCGCCACTGAAAACACAGGAGTTCCATAAATATATAGAGGTTTCTTCAGTGGGGAAAAATGTGGCTCTGCCATGTGGTGGTGACATGACAAGAAGTCACCACTGGAGAGGAACATGGATGCCATCTGTGTGCTCGAAGTACAGAGTAAGCAGCTGCTTAAATCAAGAGATCTAGGATGTGCTGTGCATGGAATGAGACTTCTTTATAGTCCATGATAAAGGAAGGGAGACCAAGGTAGGTGCTGGCACAGCAATGAAGTAAGAGTCTTGCATATGACTATTGGTGTACTTACATCCTACCACACTGTCCTCCTAAGTGGGGTTTGGCTCGAGTGGGGACCCTGCAAGTCCCCACAGTCCTAGGCATGTTTTGTGATCATATTGTGGGAGTAGTAGTTGTCGAGAGTCTTGGGGGTCTATTAGGATAGCGGGTGGACTCCAGTCCGCCCGCCACCCTAGCGGTGCTGGGACGGCCGCCAGTGGTACGACGGCCCCGCAATGCCAATTAGGATGCCGCCGCCACTGTGGCGGTGGCATCCCGCATATATTACATTGTGGCAGGCGGTGCTGTAAGCAGCACCCGCCACAATGCAATATATGCATGTTGTGCATTGGCATGCACAACGTGACAGGCACAGCACTGTGCCTGCTACCTTGTGCATGCCAATGTTGGGCGGGTACCATGGGTACACCCCAAGTGCGGTCCCCCACCCCCCGGTTGGCCTGCAACGGGCCCCCAAAGAAAACTCTGCATGCCTTTCCATGGCATTGAAAAAGCCACATCATAATATGCCTGCAAGGCACCATCCCCATATAATGGGCCTTTTCCTCCCGGTAGGAAATCAGGGAGATTGCCTACCGGGCGGATTGCGGCGGACGGTCTTCCCATTCACCACGGTACCCCCGCCATGCTAATGTGGCGGGGTTAAAAGGCTGTCCGGCGGGGTGTTTTGGCAGGCGGATTGCCACCGCCAGTAGGGCGGTGGCGATCCGCCCGCCATCCTAATAGACCCCCTAATTCTTCCTCCCGACCCCCTTTTTATTCTCGATAATTTCTTTGGCCGGAGCATATAAGCAATTAAGGGTTAGGTACAGAGAGTTCTGCTTGGATAAGACTTAGATGTGATACAGTGATATTTAAAATAGGTGCCTGAGATCATTGACACTTATATTTTTATCCTTTTACGTAATTTCATATTTTGTAAATCAGAACAGAATAAGAGAGGCATACACAGTGATTTGAAAAATCAGAGCATGGCAAGGAACTAATTGATTATGAGCGTATAAAGATGGGCATTAGTGGTCTTTGCAGCGCCATATGATTGCACACTGCAAGAGAATATTGCAAAGCCCACCGCACCAGTATTGTAGGTACCATGTGGCTATTTCAGTAAAAGACAATTTGTATTCTTTACAGGGTGCAAGTCATGGGGAAAGTGACTCCCTTGTTTCAACGCCTCTGAAAGACGTGGACATCACTCTGCCGGAAAAATTCTATGAAGAAGATATTTATAAGGTAACTATAGCTAAACTCTCATTTAAGGGCTTACCTCCTGAAATGAACTCTGTTTGTAGTTTACATCACATTGTCCAAAAGAGAATCTCTGTGTCTGATCCTTCTTGAACTTTCCTTTCTGCTACCTTCTTTCTTGGTAATAAAAGAGTCTCGTGAGCAACCCCTTATATTTCAGAAAGAAATTTTTCAAAAATCAATTTTAGATTAGTTTTTCTTCATTTCTTTTTATTCCTTCATTTTCGCATATATTCAAATGCCTGGAACAGGAGACCCGTAGCCAACACATGTTTCGTCAATCAGTACATCAACCTTTGACTTCATCAGGGCTCGTCATATATATCAGCATTCAACATCCTACAGTCCTGAACCAGTGCGGATTGTAAATACCATCAAGGGACCAATATCGATGCGTAGATGTCATTTCACTTGGATTTGAAGTCCAAAATACAAATCATCGATCTATCTGTCCGTCATCCGACCAACCTCGAAGGGAGAGTGCTCCTTCGTGTGCGACCTGGCGCACTCTTTGTTGTATCGACTCATGTTAGATTCTGAACAAACAGTAAATAGCTAAGGTAAGCTAGTGAGGTCCAGGAGTACCCTATGCATGATGTTACACAAGCAGGTGTCTGGTAACTGGGCAGGTAATGGGGGAAACCTTGCCAAAGCACCTACTAATTCCGCCCCTGCGTGTTAGGCCCATTTCAGCACATGAAATTGCCCTTCCCATGTGACACCATGTGTGGAACCATGTGGTACCACCCCACCATTTAGTGCAATTACATTCTTTGGCCCCGAATGAGGAATAATATGCAGGAGCGACATTTACCACAGTTTGTCCGGATATTCTGCCCTTACCCGCTGCAATTTTCACCTACTTGTGGCAAGTGTAACTGGGCCCAAATTTTTGTAACTGGGTCCACATTTTTTTGCAGAGTTTTCAGATGGAACGGAACTACAATCCAACAAGTAATTGGCCTGAAGAATGTATTTGGACGGGCAGGATTGTGCTCATTTGAGACATTATTTTGTTAAGTCTACTAATGGAACTGCTCCTGTCGCATTTTTACTGTTCTCTATCAATTTTATTTGTACATTTAAAACGTGCATGAGTGAACTGGCTATTAGGTCTTGGGGGTCTACAGACCGAGTGACTGCTTTCCAGTGTGGTTGAACGAGCCACACAGACACATGAAATGTCTACTTGCAACTTCGCAAGTAATACTTTTTTATGGTTTAAAGTGACATAGCTGTACATGCACATAAATATTATATCCGTATATATACTTATTACAGAATAAGTGCAACACATTAATATATGAATACATGAATACATAAGAAATGCGATTTCTGTAAAAGCAGTATAACTCAAAACACACAAGTATAAGTGAATGAGAACTACCATTTGTAACATTATAATGAAGACATTAGAGCACATGTGTATCTGAATCCCTAATTTCTACAGTGAATGCACTCCAGTAGTATGCTTGGAGCTTCTCTTTACAATAATATGGTTGAGGCACACAGTGGATATATGGTGCTAATATATGTAAATATTGCTCTTCTGTGACAAATATGGGTGGAGCTGGAATTGTGTGTTTCCAGTATGTATGTATATATATATATATATATATATATATATATATATATATATATATATATATATATGAAGGAGTCTTTGTGGACGGCGAGCAGGACCACTGTGGAAGCTGTTCGACTTTCTGGGTGAGAGAGCATTTTTGCATATTATTGTGCGCCATGTCAGCAGTCGCGTTGAGGGGTAGAGAGGAGGCAGCACTTGACCTCTTCGGCGACTCCCCGGCTGGGTAGTCCAACAGAACTGCTTGCACTGAGACTGTACAAGAGGGAGGCACGAGCCTCCGTGACAATTATAAAAAACTAGAAAAACTAATGAAAAGAGAGTAGGCTAACTGGCGGGAGCATTGATCATTAAGCAGATACCTTGAGGTAGGGCTAATCCCTCGAGGATTGAGAATTATGCTGGCGCCCAGCTATGAGCAACCAGATCCCAACATGCTCAATGAATGGGCAGAATGTAACTTAGATTCTTCCCGTAAATTGGCCACAATCTTGGTGAAATATGCGGAGAGCGACCGTATTTTGTTACAGCAGCAGATTGATGAACTCAATGTAGAAATAAGCTCTATGGAAAAAGGAGTTGAATCAGATTCCACTAAATTTAGGGGTGACATGATGGCCAGGCTACGCAAAGAAGAGGGAATTATCAAGAAGCGTAAAGCGTTTAAGTTTCAACGCGACAAAGTCGACTATCAGCAAGGGCGCATTTTTACATTCGCAAGAAAATTTGACGCTATTAAGGCTTCCAAAGGTACTTCAAGCTCGACTGCGGCCTCGGCCAGTTTGAGTAATTTTCCAGCTTCTGGTCTGCTTTTTTCTGCATCGTATATGAGTTCAGTGCCTGACAGTGGATCAGACACAGAAGCAGCTAGAAACGATTCGCGGTTAGGGTTTATCAAGTGCTCGTTAGCGCAGGAAGTCGACTGCCTGCGACAAGACAGACAAGATACCTTACGACCCAGGAAACCCAGTCAGACCGCAATAAAAGAAACAACAAAAGACGGCATCAACGAAGGAAAGCAGGCCGTAGTTCAAAAAATAAATATTACCCCAAAAAGAGATGGAATCAAAAGAACTGAAACCATTACACGATCCTCGTCACTTTATTGCAGGTGATTCTCTGTCATCAATTGCACTACAACTGCTCTCACCAAAGAGGATGTGAACATTTTGTCGCTTGGACTAACATACAGTCCAGCGAGTGACTTCAATTACGCTAAGACCAGGATAGATTTGTATAGCCGAAAACTCAGGAGACCCCTTCAGATAATTTGTCACCGGGGTTGGTTGCTAAAGATTTGGGACTGCTTCAAGATTTGATAGCATTACGCAATGAAGCTCCGATTACAGGATCCTCGGAGGAACATTTGGTTTTGGATTTGCCAGGTCATACAAACTTCGAACCCAAATCAACTTTCAACCCGCTTATGTTACATGACAACATTGACATTTTTCACGAATTAACAACAGCTAGGATCAAGAAACTCCATATGACAACATTGAAGGAGAAACGTAAATATGGGGCACACAACAACCATTATAACAAGTTGGTCAAGAAACTGCAGGCAGACAATACCATTATTGTTCGCCAAGCTGAAAAAAGGGGGAAATGTCGTGCTTTGGCCACGTTCTCTATATTTGGAGGGAGCTTACCTCTAACTAAATGATGTATTGTGCTACAAACGCTGTGATGTGGCTACCGTCAGGCGAGTTCAGGCAGAGCTCCACACATTCCTGATGGGTTGGAGGAGTGCAGGTTTGTTGAGCCTGGATGAATTCAAATTTCTTAAGAAAGATTATCCTGTGATGCCTGTTTTCTACTTGATCCCCAAAGTCCAGAAAAATCTTGAAAATCCCCCTGGCAGACCAATTATATCTGCACGGAGTGGACTGTTGGAAAATGCTACCATGTACATTGACTTTTTTCTTCAGGATTTTGTGAAAGCTTTACCATCATATGTACAAGATTCTGGCGATTTCCTAAGAAAATTGGACAGTGTACATTGGGACTCAGAATGTTGGCTTGTAATGTTAGATGTTTCAGCTCTCTATACCAGCATCCAACATATGGACGGCTTGAGAGCTGTACAATTCTATTTGGGCAATAGGCCAATCCGATTGCTTGAACATAACAAAATGTTAATCACTATGATTTCCTTTTGCCTCCATAACAACTTCTTCATGTTCAACAATCCGTATTTCCAACAAATCAGGGGTGTGGCCATGGGGGCCTGCTTCTCTCCCAGTTATGCCTGTTTGCATATGGGCTACTGGGAGGAGCAGGTCCTACATGGCACATTCCATGATGCTGTTGTTGAGCATGTGGTACACTGGTACCGCTATATCCATGATATTTTTCTTATATGGCGGGGTACCAAACAGCAGGCTAGTGACTTCATTGATATGATAAATCGTAATACCTTCAACCTTGCTTTCACCTCCAACATTAGTCAGGATAGAATCTGCTGTTTGGATGTAGAGGTAGTGCTGAACAACAACAAATTGGAGACTGTACTATACAGAAAACCTACAGCGGGCAATACAGTGCTGCATGCCAAAAGCCATCATCCGTCGCATCTAATTCGCAGTATCCCCTACGGGGAGATGCTGCATATCAGACGCATTTGCAGCACTGAGCGCCAATGTAGGGCAGCACAGGAGGAAAGTAAAGCACAATTTTTGGCCAGAGGTTACACCAAGACTGCTTTAGATCTGGCTTTTCTGAAGGTTAATTCTATTCTGAGGAACGAGGCTCTGCTACACAAGAAATCTCAGAAAGCAGAACCCGTTATTACCAAACAACCGGTCAGACTTGTACTGACGTACAACAGACATCACCAAGCTCTCCGTAAAATAGTTACCAAAAATTGGAACTTGGTATGTAATGACCCGGTTATTGGTAATCTGATGTCAGCCAAACCTGAAATTTCCTTCAGGAAAGCACGCTCGATGAGCGATGCTCTGGTCAAGTCCAGTCCAGAGGTTTTAACCAACACCTCCTGGATTCAGGCCATTAAGGGTTTCAGAAAATGCTCATCGTGTAAGGTTGCAAACACGGGGTGAGTAGGACAGAATACACTACACCTTTTTCTGATATCCCGCTTGTGATCCAAAAACAGCTGATGTGCAAGACTGAGTTTGCGGTGTATGTGCTGGAGTGTCCATGTGGCCTGCGGTATGTGGGTAGCACCAAGCTGCAGGCTCACAAACGGATACTCCAGCACATTAGGGCCATCAACACAGGTGATGCCGCTTACCCAGTCTCACGTCATTTCAAAGATCATCATGGAAATCAAAGTCAGCTGTTACGTTACTTTGTCATTGATGCAGTCCCACCCATGAGGAGGGGAGGGAATCGTGAGGCCATCCTGCGAGCCCTTGAAACTAGGTACATTGTGGATCTTGACTGCAAGTCTCCTTTAGGCTTTAATGCTAGTGAAGATTTTCATACCTGCCTGTAGTCTCCACTCTTTCACCCATTCGGCACCTTTTCTTAAACATTTAGGGGCAGATGTATCAAGCCTTTTGCGACTCGCAAAGGCCAAAATTCGCAGAATTTCTGCCTTTGCGAATCGCAAAAGTTCTTTTTGCATGTTTTGGCATGCATCAAAAATTCGCAAAATAAGAAATAGCAAAAATGTGCAATTCCTTATTTTGCCATAGCATTTAAGGAATCGCAATTTTGCGATTCCTTAAATGCTATGTATGAAGCATTTTTGAATTGCGATTTATGTTTAAGAATTCGCAAATTACCACCAAGTTGTAGTTGATGGTAATTTGCGAAGTCTTTAAAAAATGCACAATTTAGCATTTTTGATGGTGGCATGTGACGCACACACATGCCCATAGGGCATGTATGTGCGCCATATGCACACACATGTACATTTCAGGGGTGCACTAGGGTGTCTTTGAGACACCCCTGCACCCTTGAAATAATTCTTAAATTGCGATTAGCAAATTGCGAATTCGCAATTTGAGAATTACTTCACAATCATTCCTATGGGCCTCCTGGCCCATAGGAATGCATGGGAAATTATTCCTTATTTGCGAATTCGCAAAATGCGAATTCGCAAATAAGGAAGATTAAGGAATCGCAAAAAAATTGCGATTTATTTCATACATTCCATTTTGCGAATTCTAAATAGCGATTCCTTAAAAGTCGCTATTTAGGAATCGCAAAATGGAATCTTGATACATCTGCCCCTTAGGTTCCATCTTATATCTCCCCATTGCTGTAAAATTGTTTTAATTTGGGGATAACAAAGGTGCCTGCCTCTTTCTTTGTACAGTATAGTGTTTTTTTTCCTATTTCATCTGTTTTTAGGATTTTTTAATATAAGAGAATTTGGTCTTTTATATTATTCTTTGCACATATCTTTGCACATTCTTTTGCACTGATGTTACATAGTGTTTGCACTTTAATTGCCGCATGACTGTGAATGTTTACATTTTTTGGATTTTAAATATGTTATGGATTTAACCCACTTGGGTTGTATTAACCTAGGACGTCTGCCTTAGTCTATATACCAACTGCATCAATCTGGTGTACTGATGAGATTGTTATGAATAAATTTTTTGACCGATCTGTACATACGTTTTTTAACATTAATGTTTTAAAAAGGCTTGCTTTATTTTACTGTCTTTTATAAAAACATATTTTAGATTTTTAGGTCAGGTTAATTTTTGTAAAAAACTTTATTGTGCAATTAGTTAAGATTACAACCATAGGCCTACAACCACAGGGGACGGCCGCTAGAACACGTAAAAGCGACCATTGTTTAGCACAAAACTGTGGCCGATCTCCTAGAGGTCTGGCAATAATACAGGATACGATTCGCAGCAACACAGGATAAAATCAGGATATAATAGTATTTTTTTTTATTTTTTATAAAAGGAACAAAGAAAAGAAACGAACAAATCCCAAGGCATAAAACATTATATATGAAGTTGTGCTCATACGGGGGGACCCTCAAATACAAAATGAACAAACAAGCCAGCGGTAGAGATGGTCGGGGGGGGAGTCAGTGGGGAAGTCAAAAATCAGGAAGGAAAGTAGACTACACAAGGAATGTCGGATCAGGGAGATAGGGAGATGTCTGGATTATCTTCAAACGGGGGTGTGCATATGTTTCCTCTATAGGCGTTCCATTGGCCCCAGATTCTAGTCCACACCCCAGGTTTGCCCCTAGCCAAATACACAGTCTTCTCTCTAAACATACACCAGTCCATATTCTCCTTCAATACTGACACGGTGGGGGGCCGTTGGGAACCCCACAACTGCGCGATATCTCTCTTGGCGATCATGTTCCCAAGGGCCGCCCACCGGGCCTGGGCGACGTTGTAATCATTCGGCTCCCACACATTCAACAGACATCTCCGGGCCTCAGGCAGCAGAGCAACTCCGGTGACACACTCCATTTCAGCATGCACCCTAGTCCAATACGCAGCCACCTCCCGGCATTCCCAGAGGAAAGTAGCACTCAAACCACATCCACGCTTACATAACCCATCTGCAGAGAAACCCATGGAGACCAAACGAGGACCGGTAACATATACGCGATGAAGAATTTTGAGTTGGATGAGCCGGAGACGGGTGGGAATGGCTACCTCCATCGGGGAAGACAGAGCTGACTTCCAGTCTTCGTCATCCAGTTCCAACCCGTCCCCAACGCAGGCCTCCCTGAGACGCACGAGGAGATCTGCCCGATTGTTGATTAACTTCTTATATATTAGTGAAATCGTACTATCAGGCAGATGACCATCGAGTATTCGGTCTTCCAGTGGGAAGGACTCAGGAACATTGGCATCGGCAGCGAAGACCGACGTCAAGGCGTGACGGACCTGTGCATACCTAAAAAACTCTCTTTCACTCAGCTCATATTCATTCTGTAGCGTCTCAATAGTCTTAACCGCACCCTTCACCCAAAGATCACCCACTCTACTTATACCAATCATATCGCATTTCTCAAAACCTTTCGTTGTCCAGAGGCATCCCAATCTCTCCGACGCATACAAGGGGGTCGCACGTGTCAACCGATCCTTCCAGCCCAGGGCAGCATTTGCATCACTCCAGACGCGCACAGCAATCATAATGGGCCCTGTTAAATTTCTACCTGCTGCCCTAGAGTAGAGCGCCCTGTTGTAATTCCCTCCCGGGAATTGATACTTGTCCATCTCAAATGCCGGATTTGGGCTGGGTGCATACATTGCGTGGTTAATCGCGCACAGCTGAGAGGCCCAATAGTACCGAAAATAGAACAAAGAACGTGACCCCGCCTAATGATGTGGTGGTCCTAACAATAGGATCCCAATATATATGGGGTGATTAGCCTAGGAGTTTAGCAATGCACATAACAAAAATTAGTCAATCCAATTATACTCAAAAGCAAGTATTTTGCAAATATATATTTATTTTTTTGTATACTCTTCGAATTGATGTAAAAAAAAGTACAAAAATAGATAACATTTTAAATCCACAAAATATTTTTTAGAACATCAAACGACATACATTGGTGCAAGAAAGGATAAAAATAAGAGAAATTCATCCTACTTTGGGGCCTACCCAGTAACAAATCATACTTCAATCATACTCTCATACTCACAAATTTCCAAATTAATCTACCTAATATTCTATCATTCAACTTTCATTCTTCCATGCATTCCTATCGTCCTGGCGTATGCAACACAGAGATGGTAGGTCTGTTGCATAAATCAGAATGTTATTCCAGACAGATGACATTAATACGGCTCCTAATGAATATAAAGCAGTGTGCCGTATTTCTGGAAACACAAGCCCAATAGTACCGCCTGATATCCGGGAGCGCCATGCCCCCGTCATACCAGGGGAGAGTTAGTTTAGCAAGAGCAATTCTTGCGCGGCCATCCCAGATGAGCCGCCTCTGCAGGCTTTCCACCTCCCGAAAGTAACTCGCCGGGATGATGTCAAACGAATTCTGGAATGCGTATAAAAACCGTGGCAGGGACATAATTTTAAAAAGCGCGGCACAACCGAGCGGTGACAGCGGCAATCAACGCCAACGAACCACATCACGCTTCAACCTCTGGAGAGGGGGAGAAGATTGCGCTCGTAATGAGCAATAGGGTCGAGCGACACGAAGATCCCCAAATATTTGAAACCCGTCTGGGAAACCTGAATAGGAAATCTACGTGGCAAGGGAGGGAGGCCACCCAAAATTACATACACACAAGATTTATTCCAATTTATGATCAAACCTGAATTCTTGCCGAACGAGGTGAGAACGTCGAACAGGACATTAAGCGATTTACGGGGGGAGGTAAGGTATAAGAGAATATCGTCGGCATACAGCTAAATCCGATCTTCAAAATCAGGAGTCCACCGGATGCCCTTGATCGACGGCTCCCACCGGAGCCAGGCTGCAAGGGGCTCCGAGGCAAGCGCAAAGAGTAGGGAGTACAGGGGGCACCCCAGTCTCGTACCCTTCCCAAGAGTGAAGGAATTGGATACTCGGCCATTAACAACCAACTGAGCCAGCGGTTCCCTGTAGAGAAGCTGGACCCACCCTATGAACTCCGAACCGAAGCCAAATTTTGCGAGGGCGGCCCAGAGATACGGCCACTCTATCGTATCAAAGGCCATCGTGGTGTCCAAGGAAGCCAAGATGGCTGGCTCTTGAAGAGACCCCGCCCTCGCGAGAACACCATGCAAGCACCGCAAGTTGAGCGCGGTGTTTCGATGTGGGATAAAACCAGATTGATCCGGATGGATCAGGTCACAAATCACAGTAATCAGACGATTGGCGAGAACTTTGGCCAGGACTTTAGGCTCGGTGTTCAACAGGGAGATGGACCTGTACGAGGAGCAGCGATCCCGAGGCTTGCCCTCCTTGGGAATTACGACAATTGTTGCTAAACGCTGATCACAAGGGAGGGTGCCAAGGTCTCGTGACTCAAGGAACATGTCGCAGAAATATGGTGCTACCTTGTCGGGATGCAGTTTGTACAGTTCAATAGGCAAACCGTTCGGGCCCATAGCCTTGCCCGAACGGACAGAACAAATAGCGATCGCAATCTCATCCGCAGACAATGGAGCATCCATTAACTCTCGGTCTTCCTCGGAGAGGCGGGGCAGTGCAATATCGCGCAGCAACAAATGGGAGTCTTCCTCATCTCTATCAGACACCGGGGAATACACAGTACGAAAATAATCCGCAAAACACTCCACAATCTCACTTGGGTCAGTCACACACTCTTCATTCAAAGTCCGAATCGCGGGGACCACACGATTCGCCCTTTCTTTCTTATCAAGCCACGCAATCAATTTACCCGCCTTGTCCCCGACATCATACAATCTGCCCTGCTGCTCCCTGTACATTGTTTTGGCAGCATCCGTGACAAGGGACTTATAGTCCAGCTGCTTCAAACCAAGGGCGTGGAGTCCCTCCTGAGTGACGCCTGATTCTAGGTCATTCTCCATTTCAGATATTTCAGCCTCAAGACGCACAACCTCTTGATTCTTTGTTTTCTTGGCTTCAGAAATGAGGGATAAGGCCTGTCCACAAATAACAGTCTTGACAGCTTCCCACAGGGACACAGAAGAGGAAACGGACCCCTCGTTTTCAAGGAAGTAGTGGTCTAGGGACTTTATCAAACTGCTACGGGTCTTGGGATTACGCAGATACCAGGGGTTAATGGGGGCGACCCGCCCGCACCATTCGCCCCAGTATCCATACAAAGCCACAATGGGGAATGATCCGAGATTCCCCGGGCCAGGTGCCTAATCTATCTGACAGAAGGGGACTGGGCAGCGGGCATGAGAATGTAATCGAGTCTGGAGAGACTTCCGTGGGCCCCAGAGTGAAAGGTGTATTGACTCTGCATCGGATGCATCAACCTCCAGTAGTCTACCAAACCAAAAGTGTCCAAAAACCCGCCAAGCCATGACTGGGACTTAGAAAGATCCCTAGGGGGGGTGACGATCTACAGTACCAGAAACAACAGAATTAAAATCCCCACCCATAAGGAGAGTACCATCAGGGAGCTCCAGCATCACACGTCCGATATCTGAAAAGGTGGAGGTCTGGAGACCCATGGGAACATATACAGTGAGCAAAGAAAGAGTCTTACCCTCCCACCTACCAGTGAGGGCGGCGTAGCGCCCCCTATCATTGAGGATTACATTGTCGATCTCCAGGGGGAGTGAGGACCGAACAAGAATACCCACCCCTCTAGAACCAGTGGTGAACCCGGAGTGTGCGACCAGGCGATAACCCCACCTGTTCATGGCCTGGCACATATTTCCCACTAGATGCGTCTCCTGTAAAAGAACCACATCGGGGGACAGGCGATGCAAGAACTGCAGTACCACTCCCCGTTTTATTCGATGACACCCAATCCATTGTCATTCCAAGATATTAACCTCAACCCACTACCTCCCATCCCAACAAGTGATGCAGAATTCACCCCACAAAGAGCAGACCATTAGAAGCATGAAGAAAACCAATACGGTGCCTTGAGAAAGAAAAATGAACCCAGAAATACCCCTTCCCACCCCCAACCAACACCAGTTACAACTCCCCCCTCCCTGCACCCCTGCAGTAGACTAAAAAGCCACCCCAACATGCAGTGTGCCTGTCGCCCTAACATTTCCCAATCTACAAAAAGACCCTGGAGGAGGAAAGAGGCCCATCCCCCCGCCACCCTAGGGCGAAAATCTGTGAACTACGAGCGTAAGAAAATTATAGAACCCAGCAGTACAAAGTCAAGTGTTCGGATATCAGGGGCCGAAACATCACTTCTGTTCAGGCTCACCACCCTCGGCACCACCAGGGTGCTCAGTTCGGTCGTTCCGGGCATTCTCTGGTCGGTCAAAGAAAAATGTCTGTTCCTCGTACTCCACACAAAGCCTGGTGGGGAACAGCATCGCGTATTTCAGGCCTAAGTCACGGAGACGTCTCTTCACACCCTGAAAACCCATCCTTTGCCTCTGGACGAGCTGAGTGAAGTCCGGGTAAAAGTTGATTGTGGAGTTTTCGAATTTCACCGGGCCGCTTACCCTCGAGGCCTGCAGGATAGCATCACGGTCTCTGAAGTGAAAGAGCTTGGCAATGATGGGCCTCGGAGGGGCGCCCGGTTTCGGGGCAAGGTGGTTCAGGACAAGGTCCTCCACCAGGAGATCCATCGAATGATTCTCAGGGTTTTCCGGGACACCTATGACGCGGATGTTGTTGCGTCTTGCCCTATTCTCGAAATCCTCCAGCCGATGAGTCATGAGGTCATTAGTTGATTTAAGATTGCCAAGTTCGGTTTGAAGTTCCGACACATCGGCCGTGAGGCTAGAAGTCTTCAAATCCAACAATTTCACCTTCTCGTTGGTTTTGGACAAATCGGCTCTAATCAGGGTGACATCGATGGCAACCATGTCGATTTTGTGAGCAAGAGCCTCATATTGTTGGCCGATGGTCTCCTTCATACTGTTGATGGCACTCATGACATCCTGAAGAGACGGCTCAGTAGGCGCCGTCGAATCTTCCTTGGCGTCCTCCGGGGTACGGCTGGCGCCACCAGGGGATCCTTTAGATTGAGTATACCGATCCATAATGTTGGTTTGGACCAGTCCCCCGCGAAGGGACGTCTTAGTTTTCCGTTTCTCGGCTTCGGCCTTGGCCGCCATACTGGAAGATGCGCCCCGAAGGGGCCCGTGAGACCTAGTGAAAATGGCCGCCTGCGGGCAAGTCACCAAATGTCCACAAAAGCAGTCTCGTGTGGCCGAGGCAAAGACACAGTCCGACCCAACTGCGTGGAGGGTAGAGTCACACTCTGACTAAACAGAGACTGGACAGATCTCCGACTGAACGGAACCGTCCCGCAGTCAGACAATGCCAGGACCCAAAAGCGAAACTGAAAGTTGATGCAGGGCTACTGGGGGAAGATCCCTCAGCCGTTGTTGTTCAACTTCGTCCCGGCGTGCCAATTTGCCTAGTCCCCGGCTTACCGCAGGGTGGGCCTTGAAAGCTCGAATCAACGTAGCTTCGGTTCCCAGAGTCTGAATCAAAATTTTTAAAAGGCTAAGGGATCAGCCGAGGTTCCTCTTCAATAACCCATCTGAAAATTCAGGATGTCATCAGGATAAGTTGCGAAGAGTGGCGAGGTTCCCGGGAGCTCTGTGATCACGCGGCCATCTCGGATGCTCGCGTAGCTCCTCCCCCTAGGTCAGGTTAATTAATGTGAGGTTTTTTTCAACAATGTCTTTAAATCCACATTCAGTATGTTTTCCATTTTCATCCATGCTGGCTCCTGTGATAACCAATCATGTAACAGAGTAATTAGCACGTTGCACCTTAAAGATGAACTGCTCAAGGGGTCGTGGCTAGCAGCCGAGCATGGTGGCAGCATAGTCGGGAAGCTCCGGGAGTAAGGCGCCTTTCCCCCATTAATCTGCACTAATATCCACTAATTTGAAGCCTCGGAAGGGAGGACCTTGGGTCCGGGACCGAGCTGCGTCCGACCGTTTCAACTCCGGATAACAACGCAGACCGGGAAACGATATACCGTGCTCCGACCGGTAGAGGCCTAGCAACAAGCACTGAGCTGTGGTAGCCCCTGGGGCCGGGCGGAAGTGGAGGCAGAGCGGGGGAGGGATACCGGAAACCCGCCCCTGAATAGAAACCACGCTCTACAGCGGCAGTAGCGGGGAGCAGATTAAAGCATCACTAACCCGAGTGGCACGCTCAGCACGCCGAAGGCAGCGGGTGCTAGATCCGAGGCGGAGAGAGCGGTAAGGCTCACGGACCGCCGCCGGCCGCGGGGACACGGGATCGCGCTACATAGCGCACTCAAATAACAGCGGCCCCGGTACTTCACAAGAAACCCGACCCTGTGGAGATCAGCCGCACCCGTCGGCGCTGCATCGGATGCACAGCAGTAGCCCCCAGCATAGCTGTGAGGGTCAATTGCGGACAGAAGTAGCGTGCAAGCCTGGAGCCGTCCCCGGCAACCGGAGCATAACAGTGGCTAGAGACTCCCACGCATCACCTTAACTAGCGGCCTAATCCATACAAGAGGCGACTTTGGGGCTCCATGGGACACAAAGGCTACGGAAGGGGGCACATTTACGGCCAGATATGAGAGGCAGCAATAACCACACATAGTGTTGCACCTGACCGCTCGGCGACCGGATTCGGCCAAGCCAGAGAGGGGAAGAAGCGCAAGTTGTGAAAAGCGCGACTTGGGACTGTCTGAGGTCGTCGACTCCTGGAGACCCCGCGTCCTTTCCAACTGCCGCACAACACCAAGAGACAGAGCAGCTGTCTGGCAGCGGTGGGGCACTATCGAAGGGAACCATGGCAGGCAAAGGCGCGAAACACAATTCGACGCAAGCCAGACTAGATAAATTTACCTACGACAAGCACAACCCTCCACACGCGGAGCCACGAACATCCACGGGGAAGACGCCAGAAGGAGAGGGGTCCAAAAAAGCAACGCTGGATGATGTAATGAAGGCTTTAGCGCATGTACAAGCGACGGTGGGGTCCACCTCTACAGAGGTCACCTTACTGCGCGCAGACTTACACAAAATGACCGAACGTGTGAAGCAGGTCGAGGTTGTCACAAAGTCCCTGGTAGAGGACGTTTCAGAACTGCAAATAGCGATGAAGCGCATAGAGACCGAAAACAAATCGCTCAAGGAGAAACTGGACGACCAGGAAGGGCGCTCGAGAAGGAACAATGTCCGAATTCTTGGGGTTCTAGAATCTGAAGGTACCCGAGCAACGGACCTCTATGTGGAAGAGCTAATCAAGTCGAAACTACAACCCAAGGGGCTCTCACACTTTTTCTCAGTGGAAAGGGCGCACAGAGTCCCCGGCGGGAAACCGAATCCAGGTGCACCCCCGAGACCAATACTGGCAAGGCTCTTCAACTTTCGCGATCAAGACGCCATCTTGCAGGCGGCAAGGGTGTCTCCATCGATCCAGATTCACAACTCCATGATCGCCTTCTTCCTGGACTACACAGCTGAGGTCTCCCGCCGGAGAAGAACTTTCCTGGATGTTAAAAAGGCGCTAAGAGCAAAGGAATTGTCTTATTCTATGCTGTTTCCGGCCCGGCTGAGAGTATTAGCGGACAACAAAGTATGGTTCTTTGATACGCCGGAGGCAGCCCAAGACTGGCTGGAGGGTTGGAGACAAGTTGGACTGCCCCGCAGCACGAACAGGAATAACCGGAGCCAACGAGAAGACAGCCATGCGGGATCGCAGACATCAGGCCGAGACGGTATGGCCCGGTCGCCAGCACAGGAGTACTTTGGAGCAGACGGCGGTGTGGAACCATGAACACCCGGTACACACAGGAGTGTTAATCGATAAGGACATTGACGGTTGGGTCGCGCTTGGACACTGGACTGAGGGACTCCGAAGAGGACAGGTGAGCCACCTGCTCCAGGGGGCCCTTGACCCCAGCAAGCAAGTACACTGTTTTTGGGATGGGTAAAGCACTCTGCTAAGTTGGGGGAGCGGGCGGTTCGATGTCCGTTAAGCAGGGAGGCAGGGAGGGGGGAGGCAAGGGGGGGCAGTTTTGCTGTTTTTCAAGTTATACATGTAGGGGCAAGACACAATACGAGGCACACACTTTGTTCAGGTTTCTGGGACGAACAGTACACATGGGTGGGGGGACACTTCGGGCACTGAAGTGGTTACAAAGGCGGATATGCACGACTCCCAATCTACGGCACCTGATGGTGGGACGCTAAGGACGACAATCACACCCCTCTGAATGATGACCTGGAATGTTAGAGGGCTAGGAGACAAAATCAAGAGGGGACTAGTATTGCACGCCGTGAAGAGACAGGGACCTGCATTAGTTCTTTTGCAGGAAACACACCTCACAGGAGGGGCGTCCAAAGCGCTAGACAGGAGGGGTTATAAAATGGCAGTACACTCGGAATTCACATCGGGCTCCCGGGGAACGGGTATTTTGGTTAGAAAATCATTCCCGTTCATCATCCTAAGTACTAAAATAGACGAACAGGGTTGTTTCGCTGCGATTCAGGGGCAGTGGGAGGGGAGTCTCATGAATGTTGTGTCAGTATATATTCCTCTGGCACTCCACTCAGTTACACTTCCAGCATTGGGTGACTTTCTCCTGACTCTACCTGCGGGAGACATAATTATCGGGGGTTACTTCAACGCTCTGACAGATAGGTTCCCAGCCCGGGCACACACCCCCGGACCCTCCAGCTTCCAGAGTTTTCTAGAGGCATTGGGGCTAGTGGATATATGGAGGCACACGCACCCCAATGCGAAACAATACACCTACCATTCCACGGTACACAACAGTCTGTCGCGGATTGACTATTTCCTGGCGCTGGGGAATGGCCTACAGCAAGTAGACAGCATAGAAATCCAACCCAGGGGATATCAGACCACTCCCCAGTACTATTAACTTTCTCCACTCAGGAGAAATCACGTAGAAGGATCTATCCCATATACGTATCATATCTCAAGGTCCCCAAAGTTAAAAAGGAACTCAGAAAAATGACTAAACACTATTTCGACGAAAACACAGCATTGATACAATCTCCCGCTGTTCTCTGGGAGGCGTACAAGACGGTGCTATGGGGACAGGCCATAACGTCCATTACAGGGTATAAGCGGGAGAGGCTACAAGAGTTGTCCAAGTTAGAATTAGCAGTACACGCAGCGCACGTGGCCCATATGGCAGACCCTACGCCAGACACGTCACACACCTTACTTCTACGTCAACAGCAGTATAGGGAACATTTACAACACCAGATGGCTGAGCAGATTACAGCGACCACACATAGAGTATACGATATAGGGGATAAGGCAGGGAAAATGCTGGCCTGGCTGGACGAGAGAGGGGGAAGCACCAAAGGGATACAACAAGAATACAAAAAGGAGGGAATAACCCAAACACGTCCGGAAGAGATAGTAATGGCCCTTGCAGAACATTTTGAAGCTGTCTACACCCCAGATAGAGAAGTGACGGCAGACACAGCACGAACATCCCTTAGCCACGTCGTAACACAAACACTAACACCGGAGGCAGTCGCAGAGTTAGAGGCAGACATTACGACTGAGGAAATACAACAGACCATACATGCGGTGCGATCAGGGAAAGCACCGGGACCCAACGGCATCCCAATAGAATGGTATCAAATTATGTCCGAAAAACTCAGTGGGCCCTTATTGGCAATGTACACTCCTACCGCCCAATCTCCCTTCTCAATGTGGAAATAAAAATTTTGGCAAAACTCTTAGCTAATAGGCTGATCTCCCGCCTCCCACAATTGATACACCCAGACCAGTCGGGCTTTGTGCCCCATAGAAACACCGCCCTCAACCTGAGACGAGTGCATGGGGTGTTGGCTAGAGCAACGTCACACTCAGCTCCAGCGGTCATATTGGCACTCAATACGAAAATGGCCTTTGATATGGTGGAATGGCAATATCTTTTTGAGGTCCTGTCCCACATGGGGTTTGGTCCTAACTTTATAGCATGGGTTCCACTGCTGTACACCAATCCCATTGCCCAGGTCGTGGCGAATGGCCATATTTCCCATACGTTCCCCCTAGCGCGAGGCACTCGTCAGGGTTGCCCCTTATCACTGCTACTCTTTGCGATAGCGTTGGAACCCCTGGCAACACTGATACGCTCGACCCTCCTATTGCGAGGGATTACCTGTGCGGAGGGGTGGGAGGATCGTCTCTCACTCTATGCATATGACATGCTAGTATACCTGACAGACCCGGACCGTGGCATACCGGAACTCCTGGCTCTTTGTGATACACAGGGGAAAACCTCAGGCTACACCATAAACTTGGCAAAATCTGAACTGTATGTGCTGCGGGGCCCAACCCACGTTCTTGGTACCAACTGCTCTTTACGACTAGCGGGGTCTTCTTTTAAGTACCTTGGCATACACGTCACCGGGGACCCAGTGGAATTCTTTGACAAGAATCTGAAACCACCGTTAGAACGGTTGAAAGACGATGTTAAATACTGGGCGACACTACCTTTCACACTATTGGGCAGAGCGGCACTCTACAAAATGATGTCGCTGCCGAGATTTCTCTATGTCCTAGATAATACCTCATATCCGATACCACCCAGATACTTCAGGCAAGTATCAGCGTTGGTGTCCAACCTGCTATGGAGCAATCGCCCAGCACGTATAGCGCAAGCTAAAATGAACAGGAGTTGGTATGAAGGAGGGATTGCATTGCCGAACCTACAATTGTATTATTGGGCGGCACAATTAAACACCATCAACCAATGGCTTCACGCTCCCCAGGATGACCCAGCGTACAAGGCTGACAGGGCGCAGTTGGGCACCAACAGTATGTTAGCTTCCCTTTACGACAAAAACCTCGCAAACAGTGGAAAAATGCTGTAGTAAAACCACTGCTCAAGAAACCTTCTCTTGACCCGGGGGTATTAAAAAACTTTCGCCCCATCTCACTGCTCCCGGCTCCCGCGAAGATGTTAGAAGCTCATTTAAATAAACATCTTGCTGCCTTCGTGGAGAGTTCGGGCTGTCTGGATCTTTCCCAGCATGGGTTCAGGAGGGAACACAGCACCGAGTCTGCCCTCACCATAGTGCTTGATAATATCCGCACGCGTGTGGATGGGGGACAGACCTCCCTCCTGATCCTTTTAGACCTCACGGCTGCCTTCGATACCCTTTCTCCCCCGGTCTTAACATCTCGACTGAGGGAGATTGGGGTTCAGGGGGCGGCCCTGGGGCTCCTTTCCTCTTTTCTTGACCATAGAGAGCAAAGGGTGATGCTGGGTAAATTCCTATCTCCATCCCTGTCTGTGCAATGTGAGGTCCTGCAGGGGTCGGCGCTTAGCCCCACCCTTTTCAACATTTATGTGACCCCTCTTGCCAGACTTATTAGATCTTTTGGGATGGAGGTAGTTTCCTATGCGGATGACACCCAGATCCTCGTCTCTCTCTCCCAGTCAGTTACGTCGACTGCCTCCAATTTTAGATCTTGTATGGAGGCAGTCGGCCAATGGATGATTCACAACTCATTGAAACTGAATGGGGAGAAGACTGAGGTGATGGTGTTTGGAGGAAAGGACGAGATTTGGTCAGTTGAGTGGTGGCCGGACCCACTGGGTGCCTGTCCTGATTCTACCTCCTCAGCCAAAAACCTCGGGGTTATGATTGATCCCATCCTTAGTATGTGCCAACAGGTCAACAGGACTGTATCGACCTGTTGGGGTATCATCCGCATACTAAGGAAAATCAGGCACTATCTTTCTTTGCAGGCAAGAAAGCAACTTGCCGTTGCCCTCCTGGGCTCCCGTCTGGACTACTGCAATGCGCTGTATGCGGGACTGAATAAAAGTCAGCTGCAGCGCTTGCAGGTGGTCCAGAATGCAGCAGCCAGATTTGTTCTGGATCTACCCCGACGTGCCTCTGCCACCTCTGCCAGGAAGCAGTTCCACTGGCTTCCTGTTGTGGACCGGATACTTTTTAAGACCATGTGTATGGTCTACAAGGCTTTAGCAAAAAATAGCCTTACTGGCATTGGATCCATTTTGTCTCATTACAATCCTGGCAGGAACCTTCGCTCCTCAAACAGACTTCTTCTCTCAGTTCCGCGCATTCGGAAAACCAGATGGGGTGGTAAAGCTTTTTCCAATCTGGCCCCAAAGTGGTGGAACGCTCTCCCGCTTGAATTAAGGTCTCTTCCTACTCTACAATTATTTAGAACTGCCCTGAAGACCCACCTCTTTGTACGCGCGTACCTGTAGTTGTGCTCTGCATTTCTGATCTTTTTTGATAGGCGCCTTGACACCTTCGGGTTTAGTTTGCGCAGTATAAATCGCATAATAAATAAATAAACAAGATGCTGGGACCCACAAAACTTACAACCATACTGTGGTATACAGCGCAGGCTAAACTAGGATGGAAAGGACGAATCACCAAGCTCACCCCTCTGTGGGACACCAAAGTCTTGGGGCGATTGAGGCACAGTAAGGGTTTCACACAATGGGACAACATCGGTATATCAACGGTGGGAGACTTATGGGACAAGGGAACGGTGATCCCCTTTACTCAGCTGCGACTGCAATACACGTTAGGAGTGACTGAATCGTACAGATATGTGCAGATCAGGCGTGCACTGCTTACAGCCATACCACCTGACTCGGAGGTCCCGGAGGCATCCCCTCTAGAAGACCGCCTCCTCACGGATTACATGCAACAACGAGCTACATCACTCACATATCGTAAATTGATCAACAACCTACCAGACCCTACATTAAAACTGAGAGAGAAGTGGGTAGCAGAAGTAGGAGACATGGACGATTCGGAATGGAACGAGGCACTGGCATCACCGAAGGAGGTGGGCATATCTGCTAAGTTCCGTCTAGTGCAGCTTAAGATCCTACACAGGGTGTACTACACGAGAACGTCTCTACACAAAATACAGCGGGCACAACACCCCTACTGTCTACGCGGGTGTGGGGAGGAAGGAACGTTTATGCATACCATATGGGAATGTCCTCGTATAATAGAGTATTGGAGACAAATAATGCGTACCATATCCCAAACAATGGAGCTGTCCCTTGTCCCTGAGCCACGTAAATGCCTGTTGAATATATGGGAACCGAACAATCTCACCAGACATGGTCAAACCTGGTCAACGATAGGCATGTTAATAGCGAAAAGAGACATAGCTCAGAAATGGGGTGCAGCAGATGCCCCCACGCTAGCACAGTGGTGTACGAACATGGATAGGGTGATGATTACGGAAAGGGCGGTCTATACAGCAAGGGCGAGCCCACGCAGATGGAACAAGATATGGACCCAATGGAACGTATTTAGGGGGGAGATCTGCGAGCCACTACAGGAGGACGAACAATCAGAATCGGACGAAGACGATGATGAAGAGTGAGACAGGATGGGGAAGGGTAGATAGACCCAGAGACTTGAACCACAGCCAAGACACACAACACAGTCAGGTAGGGAGTACAAAGCCTGCTTGCCTAAAACCAATGTGCACTCAGATTGGGATACCCACCCCAATGTATTTCATACGCTGAACTAGACGGTATAAGAGACTTCTGTTCACCCACAGGTGCTGAGTGTCACCTACTGGACTGGATAAGTGCTGTGCCCTAATTAATGTGTCGGCTATACTGTATGTTCTCTGTTAGTTTTTGTTTATTCAATAAAAAGTGTTTATATGACACAAAAAAAACATAGACCTATAGGTTATCCGGAACATGAACTGCATGATCTGTACACACATTACTCTACCACGCCGCTGGACCCCAGGTTTGTCGGCTGAAGGGCTGTGTTAATCTGACAGTATTAAACAGGAATTGTATTTAACGTGGCCGGCCCCTGGGGTTGTAGGCTTACTGCTGTGTCATTTCAGAATTGTACAATAAA
This sequence comes from Lissotriton vulgaris, assembly GCF_964263255.1. Taxonomy (NCBI): domain Eukaryota; kingdom Metazoa; phylum Chordata; class Amphibia; order Caudata; family Salamandridae; genus Lissotriton; species Lissotriton vulgaris. Next base: position 1,719,797,557 of record NC_141691.1, on the reverse strand, counting down.
GGTCTTTAAAAAATTTTTAAAAATGAACTGCTCCTCCTTTAGCGTTGTGTGATCAAGGCCTATGGGTAGGCCGAAACGTTATGCTGGCAGGCGGCGAAAAAACGAAATAAATTATTTTTTCACCTGCAAGATTGGGTCGGCTCTCGTTTCCTTCTCTGGTGGTGTCCTTGTGTATGGAGGATTGCTGGAGGTTCGGGTTCGAGTTTGCTTTGCATATATATGTCATGTGATCAAGGCTCAGGGAAGTCGAAACGGTATGATGGCGACGAAACTGCGAAAAATAAAATAATTGCACTTTTATTTATCTGGTCCGTGTCCGTACTTGTGGAGACAAGGAGGCGAGAAACAAGCCACTGCTCACCTGCGGAATCGTTGATATATACATATATACATATATATATATACATATATATATATATATATTTAAATATTATGTATATAAGCCTCACCGTCTCATTTCACTTCACCAACAGATATTCACAGCACAACAGACAACGATGTATTTATTTTTTCTTCTTAATTTTTTTACTGTTTAACACCAAAATGCATAGTGCAAACATTAGTGCATAATGCAAACACACAGACGGACAGTCTACGCGTTTCGGCTCCTCGCCTTCTACTGGACCATAGAGTCCTTGCATCTAGAGCGCCTTTTTAAGGTGCTCTTGTGCATTAACCCCTCATTGATGTTTACTTCATTAAGCTACTAGACTGTGAGTCTTCACTTTGTTGATGGCAAACGGTGGACACTTTGTTGATGGCAAACAGTGGAAGACATTTTTTCTCTCTGTAAAGTGCAAAGTGCATATGCCTTTGTAGCAAAGTTTCACACTCTGACAAAAAGTGAAAATGCATCATAAGAGTGCATAGAAAGTGATATATCTAAATGTATATATTTATTCAACATACACGTAAAGTCTATACATTACATACATAAACCCAAATGTTTATCCAATACAATATATATATATATATATATCAGCTCCAAAATGTCGGCTTGGGATCTCACCAGTACCTCGGCGATCAAACACAAAAGACCAACGAATCCCAGATGATGGCAAAGGATATTTTTATTCCTGAGAGTACAGCAGCGTGGCAGACGACGCGTTTCGGGCAGTTGCCCTTGATCACATCAGATATATATATATATATATGTATAAAAATTGTATGATGTCTTAAGGAGTTCAAGAGGACAAAAATGAACGATGAGGAGGAGAGGGACAAGTAGTTCAAAATTTCATCTAGGTAGATTTTGTGCAACATCTCGTGTTAGTTAATTTTTCTTTTCAAGTAAAGATCAGTTATTGATTTCTAAAAAGGGGTTTTCCCATTTCATTTTATAATTCTAAGACAAGATTTTAAGATTTAGGGTCAAAATTTCATGTAAATTACATGAGGTTCAAATTGCCGTCTTCTAAACATATTATTTGAAACCATATCCTCCACATTTTGAACCATTCATTAAAGTTTTGTTTCCATTTTCCATGTAGATTGTTCCCAAATTGGCATCTGGTGTATCAGAGAGAAGCCTGTTACTAAATGTGACTATTTATAAAGTGCAAGTGCTCTTCTCTAACTCAAATATTGTCCTTTGATCTACATGATATCTGATCTCTTATGCAATTTTATGTCTAAAAGTATGATATAATTATCTTGCTGATAGATGCACTAAATTTGTGAGCCTTTAAATTGTTTGATATGTGTAATGCGGTTCTAGATTATCTTGTCCTTCTAATATTTTAAGCATAAACACAGAGAGAAACAGGATGAGGAGGGAGCCTGGAGAGGGGACATAATCAAGAGTATGTCATTTACACACTTAATCAAATAAAAATAAAAATGTACTACTTAGACAGAGAGGATTTCACATTTTTAGAAGTATTAGTTGTTTTTCTTTTTTCTTTTTCCTTTTTACAGGATTTTTTTTAAAAAAGAAATCGTGGTATCAATTAGATGTTCTTATTCTCCCAAATATATATTTAGTTCAGCATCAAGATTATGTCCATATGGGATCTCCATTCCAAGTGCTCTAATTAACCGTGATATGTATATACATGTACATTTGCATACATTGTTAAACTATATTGTACATATAATTGAAAAAATATGAAACGTTTTTATTCTGGGACTGGATTACAGATTTCAAAACCCCTTCAAGTAGGTGTCCTCACACTCGATATGCATTGAATAGAACTAAAAGAAAAATACAATAACTGTGAAAACAACCTAAAACAGCTTATATCCTACACAAAAAATATAAATACAACAAAGATACCCTATGTTGAAGCGTTCCTTTAGCGCACAGCTCGTTATGACGCCAGGACTTGAAAATGTTTTACAATCACAATGAGCACAGCCGATACAACCAAAACTTGTTTCGTCAGGATGAGTTCTTCAGGGATATCTAGAAGGTTTTCCACCGTAGATCAAGTGTAATAGCTGGAAGATTGCAAAAATAGAGCCATCACGTACAATAAGTCATAAATGCCACAACAAGTCACTAAATGATATGGTACTGCGATCCCAGCTGGTACTTTACTTCCATATCAGACACATAAAAACTGATATAAATCTCTGCAATCCATATATTTTGGAGGAATATTTATTGATGCTACATGAATCTACAGACTGGAACTACATTTTATTGTGTGGCTCATTGAATATGGCCAAAGGATCATTTTGCCCCTCTCTGATACCCCAGATACGATCTGCATTGTGATCTGCTCATTTCTGAGCATGGTTGCCCTATGCATGAACAACAGCTGCCTCAAATTACATAGTGACAAATGTGAAATCCTGCTCTTTGGTAGACAGGCATGCATCTGGTTATCCTCTTGGTGGCTTGTGTTAGGGGCTTCTCTTAGTCCTCCACTTATATCCTCTACCCCTAGGGCTTCATTTTCTAGCAAAACTTATCGTACTCAAAGCAGATTACTTGGATGACTGGCACTTGTTTCAATGAATTACCTATGTTTAGAAAAGTTGTTCCTTTACTTCTGTTGAATTATCGCAGAACCATAGTTTGTGTTCCCATCATCTCCCGCCTGGACTATAGTAGCACGATCTACCTGAGCCTTTCTGATTTTTTTATGCACCATTTGCAGATTGTGCAGAATGCTTCAACAAAACTGGTTCTCGACCTCCTAGTTTGTGCCCCCATTCCATCTCATCTTAAAGCCTTTCGTTGGCTGCTGGTGGCTACATTTTGTCAGTTTAAAGCTCTTTGCTTTTTCCACTAGACACTCCACAATTCCAGCCCCATCTATTTGAAGGTCATATTCCAACATTACCTTCTACCCCAGGATCAAGATCTTCCATGGACTTCTTGATCAAAGTTCCCTCCTACCAAAATGAGAGGCTGGGAAGTCGTGCCTTCTCCTGCACAGCAGCTAAGGTTTACAACATTCTTCCTTTTGTGGTTAAGTTCCTATTTCCCAAATAGGCTCTGCACATTGGAATAATATACCCTATGGGTTTGGCATATGACTAAGGTCAGTATGCTCCTATTGAGTATATTAAACTTAATTTACTTTGTACCATCTAACTCAGAGGCCACTAGAAACTCCTTGTAAACAAGAAGGGAGTAGTTTCTGGCAACCGCATAAACATGACAACTTTGTTTCCCTTTTAGAATTGGAACACATCTCAGAATCGTGGAAACAATTAGATAACAGTTTCACTCAGCTAATCATGCATGCTTAGTTTCTTCAGAGTTACACAGAAAGGAATAGACGGGTGCTTCAATAAAAGGATTTATCTCGTGTAAGAGATGTGAGCTGTTACAATCGTAAGACAGTATGCGAGATATATTATGTACAGCGTAAGCAGTAGAAAGAAATAATACTGCAATAGCATTGTCTTTTAGCTATGACACATATTTATATACATATACATAAATAACACAGGCTAAAAAGTGAGTACTCGTCAAGGTAAGAAGTAGGTGCTGTATTCTATAGTATGGCATGCTATAGTTTGGTATGCCAAGAGTACCTCTAGGTTCTAGTCAGCTCCATTCCTTTGAATGAGAAAGGTGGGAATCTCTTTCCGGGTCTCAAACTCTAACACCCTGCGAAGGGAGTCAGAACACTGGAAGCTGGATTCTCTGCCAGCAGGGATGACAGCGTCTCTTGTCAGTGTGTCAGGCCAGGATACGAACTCCTCTAAAGTCATGGTCTCCTCCGTACTTGCCGTGGCAAGGGAAGGTATATTTATACCTGGAATGTGCTTAGGAATGTTTGCATTGACGTAAAGTCGGGCAGAGGAAGACGTCATGAATGAACCCTTAAGGAATTAGCGGTTCATGCATAATAAATGAGTTCTTGGAGAAATCAATAATCCTGGGCTAGGGAAACTCCCAACAGCTTAAGGGTCTGGTTTCTAAGAACTCGTTGTGACATTGAGGTGGACGGATGTAGGTGACCATGCCTGTATCTGGATAGCATGGGAAAGGCATAAATAAGGACTGGAATCTTATGCCTATATAAGGGCAATGCAAATTGTTCCTATATAAAGACATGATTCAGGAAAACCTATATACGGACACCTAAAGCGGAATACAACACTTTATTCCCTAAGAACACCTTTTAACAACTGTTGCTGGTTGCTCTCCCTCTTTGAGCCATGACATCGTTTGGAGGTATCTGCACCCTTTGCCATTAAAATATTAGTACTAATAATAGCAAAAGGAAAAATATCTGTGTCACACAAAAGTATCTCACTTTTTCAATAATTGAATGCTGGACTAATGTCCTCCTGCCTTATGAATGCCAACACGTTAGTCAAGAGCCATGCAAAAGGAGGAAGTTGGGTCCTACACATTTTGATAATATGAATGCGTTTACCTTCACCTAATGATGCTTAATGTACTAGCAATAATGAAGTGTCTTATTTTGAATTTTGACATTTCAATAAAATCGATTAGCAAATGTATGCTGTTTAAGGACGTTTGTGATTTTTGTATGGTTTGTGCTATTGCTATACATCATTCCAATACTAAACTCTGCTTTACCATACTAAAAAAAAACATACCCTTCCTCCCACTTAGAGCCCCTCTACAGTTTTCCGTCTTCAGGGTTTTATGAAGGGGGTCTACGAAATGCTTCATCATAGGATGTTTGAAATTACATTTTATAATGCTTGAAGTTACATTTTAATGCCCAGACATGTGTCTGTCCTTGATCACCTGCCTCTTTTGTACCAGTGTGGTGCTCCACCACGCCTGTGGCTGAGCCAGCAGGGCATCAATTGACAATGTGTAATTGCAAACATACTTCTGTATTGAAAAGGCGTAATTCAAGGAGTTGCAATTTGCAGTGGTTAACAAAGCCTTTTTTCAATTATTTCTGGAATTCTTAATAGTTTTCTTCCTTGATTACATTTTTATATTTTCTTGCCTACCAATCCATCCTTGGGTGGTTAGTTTAAGATCTTTGCACATCACAGTAGTCAGAAATCTATATGGTGAAAAGATTTGATTGCACAGTGTGCATAGAACAGCACTGTAAACTCACGATAAAACAATATGGGGACGGTGCCAATTTAGAAAAACTGACCGAATGTATGCTATGAAGGCAGATGTTATACATTAGATCATACTTTTCGCCAAAAATGTTAACAATTGTCTTAATTTTTTTTCTAGTTCCATAAAACGAAAGCCAGTGTGGTGAAGTTTGAGCTGACAGGAGAAACGGATAGAATCTTTCATATTAGGCCTAATGGAACCTTGCATTTAATAGGAGATCTTGACAGAGAAAAAAAAGCAAGTTATACATTTAAGGTAAATATTTCAAATGTATCATAGATATAGGCTATTTTCAAAGTAATTGGAAAAGATTTGTTCAAAGAAAAGGTTTCTGATTCCTCTGGTTATTATATTCAGGGCAAGGAGTTCAGTATTTTCATGTTGGGCATGACTGCTTCCTGTCTGGCAGGCATCATGTCAGCACAACAGACAGCAACAACAGGCCCTTCATGAACAGGCTTCTATGGGTGACCTCTTCAGGCACTGACTTGTATGGGTGAGCCCTATCAGGCGTTGGCTTGCACGGGCGAGCCCCTTGAGGCATTGGCTTGTATGAGTGAGCCCCATCAGGCATTGACTTCCATGGGTTAGTCCCTTCAGGCATTGGCTTGTGTGGGAGAGCTCCTTTAGGCATTGATTTGTATGAGTGACCCTCTTCAGCCATTGACTTCTATGGGTGGCCCCCTTCAGGCATTTGCTTGTTTGGCTGAGCCCCACAGGCCTTGGCTTGTGCTGATAAGCCTGTTCAGGCATTGGCTTATATGGACTAGCCCCTTCAGGCAGTGGCTTGTGTGGGTGAGCCATTTCAGGCATTGGCTTGTATAGGTGAGCTTCTACAGGCATTGATGTGTATGGGTTAGTCCCTTCAGGCTTTGGCTTGTGTCAGAGAGCCCCTTCAGGAAGTTGCTTGTATGACTGAGACATACTGGCCTTGGATTGTGTTGATGACTGTTCAGGCATTGGCTTATATGGGTTAGTCCCTTCAGGCAGTGGCTTGTATGGGTGAGCCATTTAGGGCATTGCCCTGTATGGGTGAGCCCCTTCGGCATTGGCTTGTATGGGTTAGCCCTTTCAGTCATTGGCTTGTGTGGGTGAGCCCTTTCACACATTGACTTGTATGGGTGAGCCCCTTCAGGCATTCACTTTTGTGTGTGAGACCCTTCAAACATTGGCTTGTACGAGTGAGTCCCTTCAGGCACTGACTTGCATGGATCATGAGACCCTCCAGGTATTGGCTTGTATGTGTTAGTCCCTTCAGACCGGAGCTTGTTTGGGGGAGCCCCTTCAAGCATTGGCTTGTTTGGGTTAGCCCTTTGAGGCAGTGGTGTGTGTGGCTGAGCCGCTTCAGGCAGTGGCTTGTATGGGTTAACCCCTCCAGGCAATAGCGTGTGTGGGTGAGCCCCTTCAGGCATTTGCTTGTTTGGGTTTGCCCCTTCAGGCAGTGGTGTGTGTGGGTTCGCCCCTTCAGGCACTGGCTTGTATGGGTTAGCCCCTACAGGCAGCGGCATGTGTAGGTGAGCCCCTTCAGATATTAGCTTGTATGTATTATTCCCTTCAGGCAGTAGCTTGATGGGTTGTCATTCATGTTTTGGATGAGCACGAGACATTTTTCAGATGTTCAGGTTTTCTAATGTTACAGTGGAGCAACAGACAGAAAGCAGCCTCTCTGCAGTCTTTAGCAGCTCCTGCATGTGTCTTTCTCCCTTGCCATCCTGCTTCCCCATCCTGCACATTCTAATTCCCTGGCCTGTGTGCTGCATCAGTCGAACCCATCAAGAGCTTTACAGTGTGTTGTTTTGTCACTTAGTTGGTCTCTTTGCTGCTGTTCCCTGGTTTGAGTGAGGTGCCATGCAGTACTGGAGCGCCACTTGGCCTGTTATAAGAGAAACAATCTTTCTGACAGCTGCATACGTTTATTTTGCTGCCTGGAGCCCAGGCAGTACTTAATTTGAGCTGGTGGTTTCCGGTGCTCCGCACCAGCACTTAATTGTCAACACCAGCGCTTGGACAATCTGCCACAAGGTGGCACTGTCTGGCTAATTTACAGATGCACAACAGCAGTAAATTATGAATTCAATATAAATGAAAAAGGACTATTACCGGCCACTCTTATAGCTGTGGGGGCTTGGAATAGTGCCAACTGTCAGACTTGTAGGAGTATGCTGGTTAGTAGTTGTGTTGTTACTATCATTGGCAGCACTGGCAGGAGCAATGGTACAAGCTGCAGTGGCCTCCTGACGAGGGCCCTGGCACTTCATTTGTTTTTTTTAGAAATTAAGCACTGGAATGGAAGACTGGAAGGCTGAGATTCCATCCAGAAAGAAATGTACCCAATGTCAAGAATAACGCTTAAGCACAACATGTGCTGCTTCAGTTGTCAGTAATATTGTCTACATGCACTGGTACTGTCATGGAGAGGAACGTGGCACCAGTATATGCAAATGTTTACATGGATTATGTAGAAAACATGCACGTAGTAGATAATGGTGTGGCAAAAAATGTTTGTAAATGGTGGCACTACATAGATGACATATTAGGTGTTTCAGAAGTCAAGAGTATATTAATTAAATGCATATCCTGAATTTTTTAAGTCAGCACATTTTTCATTAAAATTAATTACTTAATGTTAGGAACCCAGAACCACAATTTTCTTTCACCATTTACACCACTGGGGAAGAAAACAGATCTAAAAGTGAGTGTGATTAACAGGAATAACATTCAGAGGGCAGATTTTCACCTCAAAGCACCGAAAGAAACCTGTCTATTTAGTCAGTATTTATGAGATAAACACATAACTGCAGAAGAAATAAGACTGACAAATCTTGAGAATGCAAATAAACTTAAGTTCAAGAATCAGTCTCTTGAAGATAATAACTTAAAAAAGAGTTTTGGTGTGTATCATCAACATTACAAGACAAGAAACTTTGGAACTATGCCCACCCGCAATATCTGATTGATGAAAACTGATCTGCCTATACTGAGCTCATTTCCATCATTTAAGGAAGGCTATGGAAAACCATTGCAACATGTTATCTAGTAATCATTTGTAATATCCATTACATCCATCAAGGTCTAAGAAACCAATGATAATCAACAACAACACAGATGTGAAGGTAGAATTTGAGAGATATATATGTGAAAGCGGATAAGCAAAAAATAAAGACGCTAAGGACATCTGTACAAACAGGCATTGGCTGCTCAAACTGTAAATGAGTAATTCAGGGATTCAGTAGCAAAGCCACTTTACTTTTGCAGTGATGCTGAATTGTTTGCCTCTTTCTGGACCCTAACTTGTGCTGGGATTTGGACTCTGTGGCACTGATATCCAGTAACCATAAAATATCACTGTTCAAATTGATTTCCCCAATTAGTTTCATTAACTTTCCTGTAAGGCAGATGGTCCGAAAAAGAACCAACTGGGTGGGTGTCAAATAGTATTTGTGACAGCAATGTTTATTTACAGCACCCACAAGCATGAAAAAATATAAGGCTGCAGAAGCACTAGTGTGCTCTGGCTGCACTGCAGTTTAAAAGCACCGCAGCGGCACATGCAAAGGAAAAGTATCTTGGCCATATAGGAAACCTCTTTTATATATTAAAATGTCACCTCCACAGTGTGCCTTGTAAGCCCACAGGGTTGGGTGCTTACTATATAAAAAGGTGGCACACTACATATTAGAAATAGGGTACTCTTGCAGTGACAAAATATTACAAAGTATTTTTAATGTGTAGCTTAAACTACGTTCTCCATTAACATGCCTTGTTATCAATAAAATCCCTAATATATATCTTCATTTGGGAAAAATACTAACAAAATTATTCAAAATTAGTATCCACTCAGATTTTAAAATCTCATTCTGTGGTGCTAGTTGAGTTTTGATAACTTTAGTGGAATCTACCTTTATATAACTGTACTGCCAGAGCCAAAACTGGGTTAGAACAAATTTTGCTCCTCATCTAACTTCAGCTTCTTGCTGTAGTTAACAACCCTGCTTTCCAGAGGACAATGACTTGGTCTTTGGGCCGAGGAACGAAGAGGTGTTGTCAACAACTGGCCACTTAAGAAGTATTAGCAATCTGGGATGGGAACTAATGTTCCCCTTATTATTTTTCTCCTTGGGCAGCAGTAAAATGTTTATGAGGGCACTTTTTTCATGTGTGTGCGGAACCGAGATTAGTGGTGGATCAAGTCACTGCCTCGTAAGCAATGTAATCGAAAGTTTGCCCTGGCTGCTGTCTCTATATATCCTCCATTAAAGCAGTCACTTCCTTTGCTGCCAGATATTTGAGTACCAAACTCCAGTGGGTATTTGGAAAAATATCAAGTTTGAAATATCGAGTTGCAGAAGAAGCAGAAAACAAATATTGTGACTTAAAAATATTGTGATGCAGAAATATCGTCAAGAATATCGTTTTTTTTAGGTAAATAATATATTTTTCTAGAATATCTTTGCTGTTCATACAGTTTTCAATAATGTGGTTGTCAAAAATATAGTTTAATAATTGTTTATCAGTTAGATTCATCAAAGAGCCGTTTTGCGAGTCCTTAATAGCGATTATTAAGGAATCGCTATTAAGGACTTGCAAAACGGGATTCATGTAGGAATCGCTAAATAAATTGCGATTCCTACACATTCCTTATTTGCGATTAGCAAATTGCTAATCGCAAATAAGGAATACTCCCCATTCATTCCTATGGGCCTTAAGATAGCGATTTCAAGGGTGCCAGGGGTGTCCAAAGGACACCCTGTAGCACCCCTGAAATGCAAATTTACACAGGTGTTGCGCACACACATGTCCAAAGGACATGTGTGTGTGTAACATGCAACAGAGAAAAATGCACTAAAGTGCATTTTTCAATTTTTTCGCTATTTACCACAAAGTCAGACTTCGTGGTAAATAGCGGCCAAATATTGCGAATTCGCAATTTAAAATTGGTTAATGAATTGCATTTAAGGAATCTCTAATAGAGATTCCTTATATGCAATTCCTCGCAAATATGCGATTTCGCAAATAGCGAATTTTGCATTTGGGATGATGAATCCCAAATGCAAAAATTGCGCTCGCAAAGGGCCTAATTCTCAGAATCTGGCCCTTTGCGAGCGCAATTTCCTTTCATGAATCTAGCTGTATGTGTTTTATTCCATATATTAATTTTCTGTGTTCATTTTGTCTGTATAATTGTTAATAATATTTTTAAATATAGCTTGCACTTGCAAGTGATTTATAATTTTTTTATATAATTGCTGATAATAATGTATAGTGTTGTAGCGGGTTGCTAGGTTTGTACAGTTATGGGGTGGGAGGTTTAGGTCTGATTACAATGCCGGACAGACCGACCATCCAACCGCCATCTTCATGGGCCTTTTCCAGCTGCTGAGGCCAAGAAGTTCCCCCCATTGAATTACGATGCAACCGCTGCTACTGCAGCGGTCGCATCTACGGCGGGGCACATATCCCCCTATATGTCGCTGCAAATTCAAACAAAATCACAGAAAACATGTGAATTGTGCACACATGCATGACATGTGGGGATATGCCTCGTGCAAAAAATATGAGAGGAGTACCACCAAGAGGAGCTCAAAGAGCAATCTGAGTGGGATGACTACCATAGAAAAAGAGGAAAATCTTTCTTTTGCTTATAAACCCCTCACTCACCAACCTAGTTGGTGACATGCTTCATCATTGGGGTCCACCCTGACAGCCGAGTGCCATCAGGGTGTGCTTCGCCACCTGAACTACAGTGGAGCTGGTATTTGTGTAAATGGTGCAGAAAAAATAATGGTAAAAAATGTCCTGGTATAACTTATGTGAAAATAATTTTATTTTAAAGCTACTGGACAATATTAAAATGGTGTGCAGATATAACTAAGGTTATTATGACCGTGTGTATCTATATGTGATAGGTCTACATGTTTCAACCCGTGGTTGGGAACTACCGGGTTTTCTTCAGGACCAAAGGAAAATGGGTGGGCAGTGCACACTAACGCGCTGCCAGTCCTAGATTCCTACAACCTACTGACAAAAATCTGTAGTAGGAAGAACCTCGTCCCCGAGTGGGCGAGAGAAAAAAGAGCAAAAAAGACTCCTGTTCTGGGTCTTAAGGCTTCACAGGGTTGAGGGAAGGTTGGCCTCTGTCAGGGACATATTAGTTTCAAAGAGTTAGTTTGGCCAGATACCTAATCGCCTCTCCATGCCGCCATGCGGTCATATTTAGTCCAGGGGACTAGGAGTACTCTCCGTTTACTCTTGTGAATAGATTCCCTTACTCTCTCATTTGTTTATACAGATATGCCTTGTGCACCATGTACCCCATAGTTGGAGTGTGGCGGAATGTGCACAGTCCAGTCAAAGGGAATACATACCGCATAAGGACTTACTTGGATTCCAGCACCCACAGAATCGTAGTCATCAGGGTGCAGCTTATCAGGTGTAGGAGGGACCTGGAGAAAGGGATCCACAGCAGATACTTCTTGAGAGAAATGGATTTGGGTGAGTATGCACCCCAAATCCATCATTTCTGATGGCACGAGGCAGTCGGTCAGACTGTCATAGTCGGGTTGTTGGAAACCTACATTGTAATCCGGTTGGCAGTCAGAAATCCCTGTAATGACCCATGGATGCTGTTTTTCCCAGACCGCCGTCTCAGTGGTCGGAGAAAGACTGTCGGAGTCGACGGACAGTTGGAGTACAGAATGCATGACTCATAATCCAGTGGTCGGAACAACCGCTTCCAACAAGAACAGTGGTCTGACCGCCTCTAATAGGACTGCGGAAGTCAGTCCGACTGGCATCATAATTAGGCCCTTAATCAAGTATAATTAATTAACAATTATTTTTTATTATTAATCATTTAATTGATTAATATTTATGTAAATTACGAGAGATCTACCCGAGTCGGGCTGCCCTCGGAAGTATTTAGGATCTCATGGGAGAATTGTGGGAGGGCAAGAGGATCATGGTTTTAACAAGTATTGTAAACATTTATGTTTCATCTTGCATACACCTTTATCCAAAGAATCTGTTGATTTTGTCCTTACTTGAAACTGCTGTGGTAGATTTCTCTCCGTACTGGATTGTCATGGCATTATCCAAAATTGTAAACATTGATACATACTGATCAACTGTTTAATAAAAAGATTACATAAAATATATATTAAGTGTAGGTTGCTAGGTTAGTAGGGGTATGGAGTGAGAAGTTAATTAAGTAATAATTAATTCACAGTTAATTATTAATTTATTTTCAATTATGTAATTGATTATTATTTATGTGAATTGTGCATTAATTATATTTTCTAAGTGAGATATTAGATGGGGCTGCTAAGTTTGTAGGGGTGTAGGGTGGGAAGTTAAGTAATAATTAATTGATTATTAATTTTAGGTGTAGTCTGCTAGGTTTGTGGGGGAATAGTGTAGGAAGGTACTTAAGTAATAAATAGTTTTTATTTATAATTAATAATTGATAATTAATGATTACATTGTTTAATAAACATGTAAAAAGTGTCATTTTTTTATATATAATTTGGGGGTAATTAATAATTTTTCTATTAAGAGATTTATATTTGTTGTAAATTGATAGGGTAATTTAGATATGTTTTGTATTTAAAGTGAAGTACTTTCCCTAATGTTGCATTGACTGGAGTGGGAATAGTAAAGTTAACCTTTCCAAAGTCCAACATTATCCCTGCTGTTGTACAGATTGCAGTGGGAATAGTATATCTAATCCCTCCGAAGTCCAACGCTTCCCTACTGTTTGACAGACTGAAGTGGAAACAGTAAATCTAATCCCTCCGAAGCAGTGGCGGCTCGCAAAGGGAGTGCTGTGGGGCAGTGAGGCGGGTGATGGGGGAGGGGCAGGGTGCGGGGGTAGTGGAGTCGGACATACGACAGCCAGGAGTAAAGTAAGTAAATATATAAATAAAACTATTTACCTTGCACTCGCTGCATCGCCACCTCTACCGAGTTCCAGCAGCTCCCTCCATGCAGCAGCAATGCCGTCTCCCGCAGGAGGCGGCGAGCAGGCTGGGAGCACTGGGGCCACTGAAGCTCCCCCCTCGGTCCTGGGTAAAAGAGAAGAAAGAGGCAAAATAAAGGTCAGAAACTAGCAGAAAGAGGCAACATAAAGGTGAGAAACTAGCTGAAACAGGCAAGATAAAGGTGAGAAACGAGCAGAAAGAGGCAGTATAAAAGTCCAAAAGAGGCAGAATAAGGGTGAGAAACGGGAAGAAGAGGCAGTATAAAGGTCAACAAGGAGCAGAAAGATGCAAGATAAAGGTGAGAACCGAGCAGAAAGCGGTAAAATAAATAGAGATTAGAAATGATCAGAAAGAGGTACAATGATGGTCAGAAACAAGCAGAAAGAGGCAAACTAAAGGTCAGCAGTGAGAAGAAAGAGTTAAAATAGAAGATTAGAATTTAGCAGAAAGAGTCAAAATAAAGGTCAGAATTTAGCAGAAAGGCAAAAGAGAGATCAGAAATGAGAAGTAAGAGGCAAAATAAAAGTTAGCAACAAGCAGAAAGAGGCAAAATAGAGATCACAAACAAGCAAAATGAGGCAGAATAAAGGTCAGCAATGAAGTGAGAAGAAAGAGTCGGAACAAAGGAGAGAAATGAGCAGAAAGAGTTAGAATAAAGGTCAGCAACGAGCAGAAATAGGCAAACTAAAGGTCAGCAGAAAGAGGCGAAATAGAGATCAGAAACAAGCAGAAACATGCAACATAAGCTCAGAAGTGAGCCAAAAGAGGGGAAAAAGAGATCAGAAATGAGCGAGAAGAGACAAAATAAAGGTCAGCAAGGAGCATGAAGAGGCAAAATAAAGATCAGAAACAAGCCGAAAGAGGCAAAATAGAGTTCAGAAAGAAGCAGAAAAAGGCAGAATAAAGGGCAGAAACGAGCAGACAGAGGCAAACTAAAAATCAGCAACGCACAGAAAAATCAGAAACTATCAGAAAGAGGCAAAATAAAGGTCAGAAACTAGCAGAAAGAGGCAAAATAGAGACCAGAAACATGCAGTAAGAAGCAAAATAGAGATCAGAGATGAGCAGCAAGAGGAAAAATAAAGGTCAGAAATGTGTAGAAAGAGGCCAAATAGAGGTCAGAAACTAGCAGAGAGAGGCATAATAAAGATCAGAAACGAGCAGAAATAGGCAAAATAAAGGTCAGAAACTAGCAGATAGAGACAAAATAGAGACCAGAAACATGCAGTAAGAAGCAAAATAGAGATCAGAAATGAGCAGCAAGAGGCAAAATAAAGATCAGAAATGTGTAGAAAGAGGCAAAATAGAGGTCATAAACTAGCAGAAAGAGGCATAATAAAGGTCAGAAATGAGCAGGAAGAGGCATATTAAAGGTCAGAAAAGAGAAGAAAGAGAAAAAATAAGGGTTAGCAACGAGCAGAAAGTAGCAAAATAAAGGTCATAAGTGAGCAGAAAAAGGCAAAAAATGAGAGGAGCCACTCAGGCACTCATGCGCCCACTCACAGAACAACACAGGCACCCACTGAGACACTCATGCACGCAATCACAGACCCATTCAGATACTCACATACCCAGTGAGACACACACACACCCACTAAGACACTCATGCACTCACTCATACACTCACTCTCACAGGTTACATATTAGTAAATAAAAAAAATAAATAAACCTTCGACGTCCACTGAAAAAAACAAAGGTTACAGGGACGTTATAGTTAGTAAATAAAATTTAAAAAACCTTAGAAATCCACTGTTAAAACCAAAGTCGACAGAGTAATCATAATTAGGAAATAGGATTGAAAAAACCTTAGAAATTCACTGAAAAAAACAAAGGTTACAGGTACATTATAGTTAGGCTCAGATTTCCAATGCACAAAACCATAGAAATTCTGCAGTTATAGTTACCTGATTTAACTATACGCCACTTCAATGCTCTGCTTAAAACCTCAATATAACATCACTCATGTCATGGCCAGTGCCATCACTGATGACATCTCAAATGACATCATTGCTGACATCACTGATGACACAGAACTACTCACATCCCCACTCATGCCCTGATGCAACATCTCATATACCCACTCACACCCACACAACCACTCAGACACCCATTCACAAACCCATACAAATACTTATGCATCCACTCACTCATGCATAGACCCTCTCATATACCCACTCACTCGTACAGGCACGCACACAATAAGCCACTCCCCCATACTGATGCTCACACACCCACTCACTTACTCATACAGATATTAACATATGTACTCGGTTACCTAAACAGTCACTGAGACAAGCACATTGCCTCGTATAGAGCCTCTCTCACACTCACTCACAAATACTCACTCACCCATACAGCCATTCACATGCCCACTCATTCACTCACCCATACACTCACTTACTCACCCATTCACGCACCCATATAACCATTCATGTACCCTTACCCATATAGGCACTCATGCACCTGCTCACTCACTCCCATAGGCACTCATACACTCTCTCAGTCACCATTTACAGCTACTCACACATTCCCTCACTCACTCATACATCCACTCATGCACCCTATAATATAAAGCACTTAAACAGCCACTCTCTCACCCAGCCACTCACACAGCTGCCCACTTACTCACACAGTCACTGACACAGCCACTTGGTCACCCATACAAAAACTCACACAAACACTCACTCATATATACAGTTTCTCACATACCAACTCACAAACAAATGTATAAACCACTTACACACTCATCCATGCATACACTCACACAGCAACTTACTCACCCATACAGCAACTCACACAACCACTTATTCGCCCATACAGCCACACACACACACACACTTGGCAATACACAGTTACACAGACACACATAATCTATGTTTTAATATAGAATCACTCATTAGTAGTACACAAAGTAAACTAATTTAACTTTTGTGATACCTTAGTATATATGTTTTACACTTAGAAATAATTATAAAACACTCACAGTTACTGGATGATGTTATGTCATTTGAGATGTCATCAGTGATGCCACTGAGCATGTCATGAGTGATGTAATATGTGAGGTCATAAGCAGTGCATTGCGAGGGTGTAAGTTATAGTTAGCTCAGGTAAGTATAATTGCTGAATTGTTATGGTTTTTTGCATGTGAAATCTGAACCTAACTATAATGCCCCCTTACTTAAATGTAACATAAAATGTTTTCATAACAGTGTTACTTTATATATATATGTATATATAAATTTACACACACACATATTTTATGTGCGTGCCTTTATATAAGTATATATATTTTTTATAGTATTCAATCTTAGTTAAATCTACTGATTTTAATAATGCAATATATTAAAATATTTAAGGTTTACTATTTTAAGCTATATATATATTTCAAATGTATATTTTTGTATGCTTTTCAATGATATTAGTGTAAAATATTTTTTTCCGATACTTTTGTACTTATTATTTTGAGTAAAAGAAAACAATATTTTTGTAATCAATATTTTTGGTCACAATATTGTTGGTTCCAATATTATGTCAGTGGTCCACTCTGGTGCTCAACGATCTTCATTGGCACTCTCTCAAGGCCAGCAGAAAATATAAGCAGGCATGCTGTGTCTCACACCAAACCAGGCTACCTTCTCTCAACCATCAAAAGGTCCAGAGGCACCAAACACCTCAGAAATCTGTTTATCTCATATGCTAGATGTTACTCCAGTTAGTCACATGTGAAGGGGTGGGTATTTAGCCCAACTGATTCACTTACAAAATATTGATGTTAAAAATATAGAAGTGAAAAATATCGATGCAAAAATATAGAATGCAAAAATATTGACTCCCTATATCAAACAGGCAAGTACAAAAATATCAGGAAAAAAATATCGATGGAAAAAATATAGTTGAACCAAATATCGATATATATATATAAAATAAAATAATACATATCAAATATGTTAAATAATAAAATTCATAGAAAAAATAAAGTAGATATAATATAAATACAAAAATATATAATAAACAAAGTTAATGAAACAGTTAGACACACATACATAATAATTCATATATATTTACTTTAAAACAATTAATAAACAAATGTATTTGATAATTTTTAAAAAAATCTTCAAACTTACATTTCCCACTCCAGTGAGTGCAACAGTAGGGAAAGTGTTGGACAGTGGAGGGGTACAATTTATTATTCCCACTCCAATAATTGTAAAAGTAGGGAAAGTGTTGTATAGCGGAGGGGTAAAAATTACTATTACCACTCCAGTGAGTGCAACAGTAGGGAAAGTGTTGGATTGGGGAGGAGTAACAATTAATATTCTCACTCCAGGCAGTTCAAATTTAAAAACAAACAGAAATTTAACAACAATAAAAATATTTTAAAAACAAAATAACTTAGAAAATATATAAAAATGTTAAAAATTCAAATACAAATATATTTCATATTAAACGTTTTTAAAAACATATAATGTTAAATACTTATAACAAATACCTACAAATATTATATTAAATAAAATAAAAAATAATTTCCAAACAAATACATATTTTTAAATAAAAATTATCTAGAAACAAAAACATTAATTATTGCATAAATTAACTTTTTTTATTTCCTACCATATAACACCACACAATTCACAACCCACATCTAAAATTAAAAAATGTACTTCCTCAACTAACATAATTAATTACAAATTAAAGAAATATTATTAACAAAAAACAAATTAAAACTCATAAAAATTATTTAACTCCCCGCATTTTACCCCATATCCCCACAACCCACAACTAAAATTAAACTGTAAAATGTATTTACCCCAACACTGTACCCCTATAACAATAAAACCCACACATAAAAATATAAACAAACACCCTAATTAAATATAAATTAATGAATATTAATTAACAAAATTTTTAATTAATTAAAATGACTTCCCACCCTTTACGCCTATAATCCCTACAACCTGCACCTAAAATTAATCACACAATTACCATAATTAATGATCAAATACTTAGTTAATAAAAATGAACAACTAACTATTAATTATTTAAACAAAAATTACTTCCCACTCTTTACCCTTATAAACCTCACAACCCACACCTAAAATTAATTACACAATTTTCGTAATTAATTTTCTATCAATGAATTAAAAACAATTAAGAACTAATCATTAATTAATTAAAAATAGATTACTTCCCACCCTTTACCCCATAAACCCCACAACCAACAACTAAAAAAATCACACAATTACTATAATTAATTATCAATTAATTAGTTATAATCAATTAACAACTAATTAACGAGCTGCACGGGCCACCTTGTTAAGGGCCGGTGTGCGCTGAATCTGGGAGTGATGCGAAGATGAGCCGACCACTTCTGTGGTCTCACCAGATTCAGCGCACACTGGCCCTTAACAAGGTGGCCTGTGCAGCTCGGATTACTACTTCCACCCTCATTCTCTCACCTGGGAACGTATATTCATGCCCTGAAGAAGTTCATTTGGTGATGGTTTTTTAAAAAATGTACAAAGGTTGATCACTGTTGTATTCCAGCATTAGGAACTCTTTCCGTGAACATTAAAGACTCCTCGGGGTATCACTGGTCTTTTGGGTTAAGTTATAGACCTCGTAGAGGTTCTGAGACAATCGGTCTCCTGCTTCTGATCGCTCCCAGGCCTCATATTACATGATCATTTTATTACTTACTTTAAAACATTTTGGAGCTGTTCTTAACAACTAAACTTATAATGCACTTGTAATAAGACAGAAGGGATATCTGTCAGGTTAGTGATGGAGTATCCTTCTGCCAAACTATAAATCAGTCCCCTTGTAACTTTAATCCATTAACTTCTGTCCTCTATTGCTGCATAATTCCAGTGCCCCATGAAATAGGCAATCAGGTCATTACCATCAAGTGTTATAGAGTCAGTAATTAGATGATTTGGTGCTTTATAGCTATGGTAGATAACAATTAGACGACTTTAAAGTAATGTGATTCATCAACAAATTCAAGGAAACTGTATAGTGGGTAGAGAATTGGAAGAACCCAATACGGATAAAATGGTTTAAATAGATGAAGAGTTACTTTTTGTTACATCATAGTAAGGCTTGAAAATCACTAAGGGGCACATTAGGATGGCAGGCGGGCTTTGCCCGCCCGCCACCCTAGCGGAACACGGGACCGCCCGCCTAAAGGGCGGGGGTCCCGACATTGCCATTAGGATGCGCCCGCCACAGTGGCGGGCGCATTCCTCAATTTAACATTGTGGCGGGCGGTGCTCACTGCTCCCCCGCCACAATGTCAAAAACAAAAGCACGCCTTTGCACAATCGAAGCGGCAGGCACAGCGCGGTGCCTGCCTCTTCGATTATGCAAAGGCAGGTACCCGTGTGCCACCCCCCTTTGGCCTTCACTCTGGGGGCCCACAGGGGGCCCCCAGAGTGAACACCGCATGCCTTTCCGTGGAGGCATTGAAAAAACAAAAAAGGTAAAGCACGGCGCACTGCTTCGATGAGAAGTGAGGCTTGTTAGGAGATTGGAAGGAGATTAAACAATTTAAGGTGCTCCATACAGGTAACGCAACTGTTCAGGTGCGTCCAATAGGTTTGTGGGGTTGAGTGCGCTACTGGGGTGTAAGCGCATCCCTGTGGCGGGCACACTTTTGTGGACCTGTGTGTGTGAGAACAACACAGTGTATTCCAAAAGATTCAAAGTTCCAAAACTTTAGGAAGTTTTCAAAGTTTAATTCGGATTTCCATAAGTATATATCATATTATCATCATATGAATTGGTAAACGTATGTTGATATCATCATTAAACATAGGAGAAGCTCCAATGCATTTTGGACCAAACGTCCTTTTTCAAGGAGCACTGCAACAAAGAATACACGAAAGAACAAATGAATGCAATGTCTTCCTGACATTGTCAACAAACAAGGTAACTGCACTACAGTGTGCAAATGCGTGAAAAAACCTCATGCACCCCGGCAGGGGAAAGATCTGGTCAAGTGAAGGAAGAATAATCCGTGCGTTTAAAAGAGATTAGCAAACGGGTGAAAAGCGTGTCTAAAACGGGGTTAGAAATGAGAGGTGAAGGTGACTTCTGAATAACGTGGTTCCTAGGGTAGAACGAGTGATATTTAAAAACGGATGGGTTAAATCGAGTGAGACGTGGCTCGCAGGAGCATGCAAAGTGCAACCGGGATAACGCGGTGACTTCTTAAAAAAGGCAAAACTTACTTGGTGAAAGCAAGGTTAAGACGCATCGAACTCCGGTTTGAAGGGTGACAAACTTCGCGGAGTGTAAGCGGAGTTATAAAAAAAAAAAAGAACTAGTGGCGAGATGGTAGAAATAAAAAGAGGGGTTAAAGTGAAAGAGGTGTAAAACGTGGCCATCTTGGAATGGTGTGTGATAGAGGAAACAAAGATGTTCAAAAACATGCAGTTACAACTGGCAACAGCAAAACAGGAAATAGTGCATCAAGATATGCCCAAAAGGGCATGTTATAGGTAACAGCTTAATTCTGTACGGTCATTAAGACCAAAAGGTTTTTGAGATTGCAGTCTGTATATCCATGATGTTTCACGCTGTAGGAGGGCTTTGTTGTTGTCTCTCCCTTCAGTCTTAGGGACGATTTCCAGCACTAGATATTTGAGTTGTGCCACACTGTGGTTAGCTTCGTTGAAATGAATGGCGATGTTGGATTTCATATTCTTGGTACGGATATTAGACTTGTGTTCATTGAGTCTAGTTTTAATCTTCCTGCTGGTTTTTCCCACGTAGGTTTTGCCACATGGGCATTTTAGGAGGTAAATCAGATTTGCAGAATCACACGTGGCATCCACGTTGAGCTTGATATTGAAACCTCTCATGGGATGGCTGACGGTGTTCCCTTTGATTACATTATTGCAGTTGCTGCAATGATGACATGGTCGTGTGCCCGTGTGGTGTGTTGAGGTCGGTTCGGTGTCACATTTGGAAAGGATCTCCTTGAAGTTCATTGGTCTGGTATAAGCGAAGATGGGAGGGTCTTTGAATAGTTCACCAAAATCTGGTTCAGACGACAGTATTCGCCAATGTTTTAAAATGATCCTCTTGTATTTGTTACTGGAGGTAGAATACCTTGAGACCAGTACCATTCTTTCGCTGTTGGTTTTAGGTTTGTTTTGCAAAGCCTCCGTTCGAGGAATTGCTGAAGCTCGATCTATGGCTTCTTTGAGGATGGTTTCCGGATAATCTCTCTCACGGAATCTTGACGCCATTGATAGGATTTGGTTAGTTCTGGTGTCGGGGTCTGACACAATCCTGGTGACCCTTAACATCTGGCTGTAAGGTAAGTGTCTCTTAAGGGAGTTCTGATGGAAGCTGCTGAAGAGCAAGGCGTTGTTGCGGTCGGTGTTCTTACGGAAGAGATCTGTTTGTATGCCATGGGGCTTGATTTTGATGAGAACATCCAAGAATGCAATTTCATTGTGGTTTAGGTTCCAAGTGAAGTCGATTCGGTCATCTTTGGAGTTGAGTTCAGTGAGGGCCAGTTCTAAGTTCTCTTCAGTGTCCTTCCAAATAAAAAGCAAATCATCAATGTAGCGAACATAAAGTTTAAGGTTGTCCGTCCAGGTGCTGTTTTGGTAAATGTGATTTAGTTCAAAATTCCCCATATACAGATTAGCGTAGGTCGGTGCTGCGCAATTGCCCATGGCCATCCCGGACAATTGCAGGTACCAGTTCTCCTCAAATTTAAAGTAACTGTGATATAAGGTATATATCATTAACTCGAGGATGAAAGGTTTCAGGGAATCATCAATGTTGGATTGGAGCAAGGCCTGTTCTACAGCGTTGATTCCACCTTCATGGGGGATTGAAGTATATAAGCTTCTTACATCTGCGGTACACAGAATTAGTTTCTCATTTTCCAGAAGTTGGAGATCAGATAACTTATTGAGTAGTTCAGTGGTATCCTTGATGTAGCTTGGTAGACATGATACCATAGGTTGAAGATAACGATCAATGAATTTCCCAGTTGGTTCATGTATTGAACCTCTGGTGGATACGATCGGGCGGAACGGAGGGTCCGTCAGATTTTTATGGATTTTAGGCAACATAGTAATTGACGGGCTGCGGGGGTGTTCTGTAGTAAGGTATTTCCTCGTTCGGTCGTCAATGATTCCCTCAGTGGTAGCCTTTTCAATGATCTGGGATAATTCCCTTTTGAATTCGCCAGTAGGATTTCCATCGAGTGCTAGATAGACATTAGAGTCCATGACATGTTCTTTCGTACGTTGATTGTAAAGATCAGTGTTCAAAATGACAAGGGCACCTCCATTGTCGGCTTTTATGCACTTAATGGCTGGGTTCCTTGCGATATTCTTTAAGATATCAATGTCTTTGTTGGTGACATTCTTGTGAGTTTTCTTTCGGAAGTTTAGTTTGGAGATGTCCTGTTTAACCAAGGTCTCGAACGTATCTATGCTTTTATGGCTGACAGGCGGTATAAATGTACTTGAGGGTCGTAAGCCCTTGAGTTGGTCAGGTTTAGGATCAACTGCTGAATCTACGATGTTTTCAGAGAAATGTCTCAATCTCAACTTTCTTGTGAGTTTGAACGTACTAACGTCCAGTTCCAATAAGTTCGTGTCGCTGGTAGGCACAAATGATAATCCCTTTTGTAAAATTTTGGTTTCATGATCAGTCAATCGAACATTGGAGATGTTGATGACTAGCGATTTCTCCTGGTTTTCTTGTTGTTCTTCGGTGGTTGTTGGGTACCTGTGTTGTTTTTTGCCTGCCCTTTTGCCCCGTCTGGGTCTGCGGTTTTGTCTGGGCCTACCTCTAAAAAAGGCTCCGAGGTGGTTAAATCTACATCACTCGTTGAAGGAGTTCCATTCGGTGGAGGTGTTGAAGTTGATGTCTCAGTGGGGGTTCTCCTGGGTGGGCGGTTGGTGCCATCACTCTCAGAGGAAGAGGTGTCAGTGTTGGGATTATAAGGTTTATTTCTGCGGCGTTGGGCGTAGACATCCGCCCATGTATAAACCTCTCCAAGTTTATAGTCCAAGGTGTCCCGGCGGAATTTACGTAGTTTGCGTTCGTTAATTTCTTTGGTATGTCTGTCTAATTGGACTTGAATTTCCTCAAGAGTGGTGGTTAACTCCTCTGGTGTTATTAGATCCTTCAGTTCATTTTCAATGGTGGTGATTTCATAGGTGAGCTCAGTGAGGATGCCTCATAGTTCCTCCACTATTAATAGAATTAGGTCCAGACTGCACCTATTTAAAATTGCATTCCATCGTTCAATGAAGGTTTTAGAATTTTTGCAGAGCGACGGTTTTAAAGCAATCCGTAGGCCACGTGGGATGCGGAGCACCTTATGATATTTTATCAGGGTGTTAGCGTGTAACTTCTGATTTATGCGGCGTCTTGAAAGGTATAGGAGTTGTTTGACGCACTGTTCCTTTGTTTTGTTGGATGCCGTTTGAGTGAGGTCTTCGTTGATGAGGGCGTATATTCTTTCTGTTGCATCTGTGTCGAAGGCTAGGGTTTCAGCTCGGGCTTCAGTAGATTTTGAAATTTCTT
Source organism: Lissotriton vulgaris (assembly GCF_964263255.1). Lineage (NCBI taxonomy): Eukaryota > Metazoa > Chordata > Amphibia > Caudata > Salamandridae > Lissotriton > Lissotriton vulgaris. Next base: position 1,719,773,500 of record NC_141691.1, on the reverse strand, counting down.
CGTACTGCATTGTTAGTTAAGTGCGTGCTGCCTGCTAGGAGAACAGTGGTTGAGGATAAGCAAAAAAGGTAAAGCACGGCGCACTGCTTCGATGAGAAGTGAGGCTTGTTAGGAGATTGGAAGGAGATTAAACAATTTAAGGTGCTCCATACAGGTAACGCAACTGTTCAGGTGCGTCTAATAGGTTTGTGGGGTTGAGTGCGCTACTGGGGTGTAAGCGCATCCCTGTGGCGGGCACACTTTTGTGGACCTGTGTGTGTGAGAACAACACAGTGTATTCCAAAAGATTCAAAGTTCCAAAACTTTAGGAAGTTTTCAAAGTTTAATTCGGATTTCCATAAGTATATATCATATTATCATCATATGAATTGGTAAACGTATGTTGATATCATCATTAAACATAGGAGAAGCTCCAATGCATTTCGGACCAAACGTCCTTTTTCAAGGAGCACTGCAACAAAGAATACACGAAAGAACAAATGAATGCAATGTCTTCCTGACATTGTCAACAAACAAGGTAACTGCACTACAGTGTGCAAATGCGTGAAAAAACCTCATGCACCCCGGCAGGGGAAAGATCTGGTCAAGTGAAGGAAGAATAATCCGTGCGTTTAAAAGAGATTAGCAAACGGGTGAAAAGCGTGTCTAAAACGGGGTTAGAAATGAGAGGTGAAGGTGACTTCTGAATAACGTGGTTCCTAGGGTAGAACGAGTGATATTTAAAAACGGATGGGTTAAATCGAGTGAGACGTGGCTCGCAGGAGCATGCAAAGTGCAACCGGGATAACGCGGTGACTTCTTAAAAAAGGCAAAACTTACTTGGTGAAAGCAAGGTTAAGACGCATCGAACTCCGGTTTGAAGGGTGACAAACTTCGCGGAGTGTAAGCGGAGTTATAAAAAAAAAAAAGAACTAGTGGCGAGATGGTAGAAATAAAAGAGGGGTTAAAGTGAAAGAGGTGTAAAACGTGGCCATCTTGGAATGGTGTGTGATAGAGGAAACAAAGATGTTCAAAAACATGCAGTTACAACTGGCAACAGCAAAACAGGAAATAGTGCATCAAGATATGCCCAAAAGGGCATGTTATAGGTAACAGCTTAATTCTGTACGGTCATTAAGACCAAAAGGTTTTTGAGATTGCAGTCTGTATATCCATGATGTTTCACGCTGTAGGAGGGCTTTGTTGTTGTCTCTCCCTTCAGTCTTAGGGACGATTTCCAGCACTAGATATTTGAGTTGTGCCACACTGTGGTTAGCTTCGTTGAAATGAATGGCGATGTTGGATTTCATATTCTTGGTACGGATATTAGACTTGTGTTCATTGAGTCTAGTTTTAATCTTCCTGCTGGTTTTTCCCACGTAGGTTTTGCCACATGGGCATTTTAGGAGGTAAATCAGATTTGCAGAATCACACGTGGCATCCACGTTGAGCTTGATATTGAAACCTCTCATGGGATGGCTGACGGTGTTCCCTTTGATTACATTATTGCAGTTGCTGCAATGATGACATGGTCGTGTGCCCGTGTGGTGAGTTGAGGTCGGTTCGGTGTCACATTTGGAAAGGATCTCCTTGAAGTTCATTGGTCTGGTATAAGCGAAGATGGGAGGGTCTTTGAATAGTTCACCAAAATCTGGTTCAGACGACAGTATTCGCCAATGTTTTAAAATGATCCTCTTGTATTTGTTACTGGAGGTAGAATACCTTGAGTCCAGTACCATTCTTTCGCTGTTGGTTTTAGGTTTGTTTTGCAAAGCCTCCGTTCGAGGAATTGCTGAAGCTCGATCTATGGCTTCTTTGAGGATGGTTTCCGGATAATCTCTCTCACGGAATCTTGACGCCATTGATAGGATTTGGTTAGTTCTGGTGTCGGGGTCTGACACAATCCTGGTGACCCTTAACATCTGGCTGTAAGGTAAGTGTCTCTTAAGGGAGTTCTGATGGAAGCTGCTGAAGAGCAAGGCGTTGTTGCGGTCGGTGTTCTTACGGAAGAGATCTGTTTGTATGCCATGGGGCTTGATTTTGATGAGAACATCCAAGAATGCAATTTCATTGTGGTTTAGGTTCCAAGTGAAGTCGATTCGGTCATCTTTGGAGTTGAGTTCTGTGAGGGCCAGTTCTAAGTTCTCTTCAGTGTCCTTCCAAATAAAAAGCAAATCATCAATGTAGCGAACATAAAGTTTAAGGTTGTCCGTCCAGGTGCTGTTTTGGTAAATGTGATTGAGTTCAAAATTCCCCATATACAGATTAGCGTAGGTCGGTGCTGCGCAATTGCCCATGGCCATCCCGGACAATTGCAGGTACCAGTTCTCCTCAAATTTAAAGTAACTGTGATATAAGGTATATATCATTAACTCGAGGATGAAAGGTTTCAGGGAATCATCAATGTTGGATTGGAGCAAGGCCTGTTCTACAGCGTTGATTCCACCTTCATGGGGGATTGAAGTATATAAGCTTCTTACATCTGCGGTACACAGAATTAGTTTCTCATTTTCCAGAAGTTGGAGATCAGATAACTTATTGAGTAGTTCAGTGGTATCCTTGATGTAGCTTGGTAGACATGATACCATAGGTTGAAGATAACGATCAATGAATTTCCCAGTTGGTTCATGTATTGAACCTCTGGTGGATACGATCGGGCGGAACGGAGGGTCCGTCAGATTTTTATGGATTTTAGGCAACATAGTAATTGACGGGCTGCGGGGGTGTTCTGTAGTAAGGTATTTCCTCGTTCGGTCGTCAATGATTCCCTCAGTGGTAGCCTTTTCAATGATCTGGGATAATTCCCTTTTGAATTCGCCAGTAGGATTTCCATTGAGTGCTAGATAGACATTAGAGTCCATGACATGTTCTTTCGTACGTTGATTGTAAAGATCAGTGTTCAAAATGACAAGGGCACCTCCCTTGTCGGCTTTTATGCACTTAATGGCTGGGTTCCTTGCGATATTCTTTAAGATATCAATGTCTTTGTTGGTGACATTCTTGTGAGTTTTCTTTCGGAAGTTTAGTTTGGAGATGTCCTGTTTAACCAAGGTCTCGAACGTATCTATGCTTTTATGGCTGACAGGCGGTATAAATGTACTTGAGGGTCGTAAGCCCTTGAGTTGGTCAGGTTTAGGATCAACTGCTGAATCTACGATGTTTTCAAAGAAATGTCTCAATCTCAACTTTCTTGTGAGTTTGAACGTACTAACGTCCAGTTCCAATAAGTTCGTGTCGCTGGTAGGCACAAATGATAATCCCTTTTGTAAAATTTTGGTTTCATGATCAGTCAATCGAACATTGGAGATGTTGATGACTAGCGATTTCTCCTGGTTTTCTTGTTGTTCTTCGGTGGTTGTTGGGTACCTGTGTTGTTTTTTGCCTGCCCTTTTGCCCCGTCTGGGTCTGCGGTTTTGTCTGAGGTTTATACATGGGCGGATGTCTACGCCCAACGCCGCAGAAATAAACCTTATAATCCCAACACTGACACCTCTTCCTCTGAGAGTGATGGCACCAACCGCCCACCCAGGAGAACCCCCACTGAGACATCAACTTCAACACCTCCACCGAATGGAACTCCTTCAACGAGTGATGTAGATTTAACCACCTCGGAGCCTTTTTTAGAGGTAGGCCCAGACAAAACCGCAGACCCAGACGGGGCAAAAGGGCAGGCAAAAAACAACACAGGTACCCAACAACCACCGAAGAACAACAAGAAAACCAGGAGAAATCGCTAGTCATCAACATCTCCAATGTTCGATTGACTGATCATGAAACCAAAATTTTACAAAAGGGATTATCATTTGTGCCTACCAGCGACACGAACTTATTGGAACTGGACGTTAGTACGTTCAAACTCACAAGAAAGTTGAGATTGAGACATTTCTTTGAAAACATCGTAGATTCAGCAGTTGATCCTAAACCTGACCAACTCAAGGGCTTACGACCCTCAAGTACATTTATACCGCCTGTCAGCCATAAAAGCATAGATACGTTCGAGACCTTGGTTAAACAGGACATCTCCAAACTAAACTTCCGAAAGAAAACTCACAAGAATGTCACCAACAAAGACATTGATATCTTAAAGAATATCGCAAGGAACCCAGCCATTAAGTGCATAAAAGCCGACAAGGGAGGTGCCCTTGTCATTTTGAACACTGATCTTTACAATCAACGTACGAAAGAACATGTCATGGACTCTAATGTCTATCTAGCACTCGATGGAAATCCTACTGGCGAATTCAAAAGGGAATTATCCCAGATCATTGAAAAGGCTACCACTGAGGGAATCATTGACGACCGAACGAGGAAATACCTTACTACAGAACACCCCCGCAGCCCGTCAATTACTATGTTGCCTAAAATCCATAAAAATCTGACGGACCCTCCGTTCCGCCCGATCGTATCCACCAGAGGTTCAATACATGAACCAACTGGGAAATTCATTGATCGTTATCTTCAACCTATGGTATCATGTCTACCAAGCTACATCAAGGATACCACTGAACTACTCAATAAGTTATCTGATCTCCAACTTCTGGAAAATGAGAAACTAATTCTGTGTACCGCAGATGTAAGAAGCTTATATACTTCAATCCCCCATGAAGGTGGAATCAACGCTGTAGAACAGGCCTTGCTCCAATCCAACATTGATGATTCCCTGAAACCTTTTTGAACTCAATCACATTTACCAAAACAGCACCTGGACGGACAACCTTAAACTTTATGTTCGCTACATTGATGATTTGCTTTTTATTTGGAAGGACACTGAAGAGAACTTAGAACTGGCCCTCACTGAACTCAACTCCAAAGATGACCGAATCGACTTCACTTGGAACCTAAACCACAATGAAATTGCATTCTTGGATGTTCTCATCAAAATCAAGCCCCATGGCATACAAACAGATCTCTTCCGTAAGAACACCGACCGCAACAACGCCTTGCTCTTCAGCAGCTTCCATCAGAACTCCCTTAAGAGACACTTACCTTACAGCCAGATGTTAAGGGTCACCAGGATTGTGTTAGACCCCGACACCAGAACTAACCAAATCCTATCAATGGCGTCAAGATTCCGTGAGAGAGATTATCCGGAAACCATCCTCAAAGAAGCCATAGATCGAGCTTCAGCAATTCCTCGAACGGAGGCTTTGCAAAACAAATCTAAAACCAACAGCGAAAGAATGGTACTGGTCTCAAGGTATTCTACCTCCAGTAACAAATACAAGAGGATCATTTTAAAACATTGGCGAATACTGTCGTCTGAACCAGATTTTGGTGAACTATTCAAAGACCCTCCCATCTTCGCTTATACCAGACCAATGAACTTCAAGGAGATCCTTTCCAAATGTGACACCGAACCGACCTCAACACACCACACGGGCACACGACCATGTCATCATTGCAGCAACTGCAATAATGTAATCAAAGGGAACACCGTCAGCGATCCCATGAGAGGTTTCAATATCAAGCTCAACGTGGATGCCACGTGTGATTCTGCAAATCTGATTTAGCTCCTAAAATGCCCATGTGGCAAAACCTACGTGGGAAAAACCAGCAGGAAGATTAAAACTAGACTCAATGAACACAAGTCTAATATCCGTACCAAGAATATGAAATCCAACATCGCCATTCATTTCAACGAAGCTAACCACAGTGTGGCACAACTCAAATATCTAGTGCTGGAAATCGTCCCTAAGACTGAAGGGAGAGACAACAACAAAGCCCTCCTACAGCGTGAAACATCATGGATATACAGACTGCAATCTCAAAAACCTTTTGGTCTTAATGACCGTACAGAATTAAGCTGTTACCTATAACATGCCCTTTTGGGCATATCTTGATGCACTATTTCCTGTTTTGCTGTTGCCAGTTGTAACTGCATGTTTTTGAACATCTTTGTTTCCTCTATCACACACCATTCCAAGATGGCCACGTTTTACACCTCTTTCACTTTAACCCCTCTTTTATTTCTACCATCTCGCCACTAGTTTTTTTTTTTTTTATAACTCCGCTTACACTCCGCGAAGTTTGTCACCCTTCAAACCGGAGTTCGATGCGTCTTAACCTTGCTTTCACCAAGTAAGTTTTGCCTTTTTTAAGAAGTCACCGCGTTATCCCGGTTGCACTTTGCATGCTCCTGCGAGCCACGTCTCACTCGATTTAACCCATCCGTTTTTAAATATCACTCGTTCTACCCTAGGAACCACGTTATTCAGAAGTCACCTTCACCTCTCATTTCTAACCCCGTTTTAGACACGCTTTTCACCCGTTTGCTAATCTCTTTTAAACGCACGGATTATTCTTCCTTCACTTGACCAGATCTTTCCCCTGCCGGGGTGCATGAGGTTTTTTCACGCATTTGCACACTGTAGTGCAGTTACCTTGTTTGTTGACAATGTCAGGAAGACATTGCATTCATTTGTTCTTTCGTGTATTCTTTGTTGCAGTGCTCCTTGAAAAAGGACGTTTGGTCCGAAATGCATTGGAGCTTCTCCTATGTTTAATGATGATATCAACATACGTTTACCAATTCATATGATGATAATATGATATATACTTATGGAAATCCGAATTAAACTTTGAAAACTTCCTAAAGTTTTAGAACTTTGAATCTTTTGGAATACACTGTGTTGTTCTCACACACACAGGTCCACAAAAGTGTGCCCGCCACAGGGATGCGCTTACACCCCAGTAGCGCACTCAACCCCACAAACCTATTGGACGCACCTGAACAGTTGCGTTACCTGTATGGAGCACCTTAAATTGTTTAATCTCCTTCCAATCTCCTAACAAGCCTCACTTCTCATCGAAGCAGTGCGCCGTGCTTTACCTTTTTTGCTTATCCTCAACCACTGTTCTCCTAGCAGGCAGCACGCACTTAACTAACAATGCAGTACGAAGAAATTTCAAAATCTACTGAAGCCCGAGCTGAAACCCTAGCCTTCGACACAGATGCAACAGAAAGAATATACGCCCTCATCAACGAAGACCTCACTCAAACGGCATCCAACAAAACAAAGGAACAGTGCGTCAAACAACTCCTATACCTTTCAAGACGCCGCATAAATCAGAAGTTACACGCTAACACCCTGATAAAATATCATAAGGTGCTCCGCATCCCACGTGGCCTACGGATTGCTTTAAAACCGTCGCTCTGCAAAAATTCTAAAACCTTCATTGAACGATGGAATGCAATTTTAAATAAGTGCAGTCTGGACCTAATTCTATTAATAGTGGAGGAACTATCAGGCATCCTCACTGAGCTCACCTATGAAATCACCACCATTGAAAATGAACTGAAGGATCTAATAACACCAGAGGAGTTAACCACCACTCTTGAGGAAATTCAAGTCCAATTAGACAGACATACCAAAGAAATTAACGAACGCAAACTACGTAAATTCCGCCGGGACACCTTGGACTATAAACTTGGAGAGGTTTATACATGGGCGGATGTCTACGCCCAACGCCGCAGAAATAAACCTTATAATCCCAACACTGACACCTCTTCCTCTGAGAGTGATGGCACCAACCGCCCACCCAGGAGAACCCCCACTGAGACATCAACTTCAACACCTCCACCGAATGGAACTCCTTCAACGAGTGATGTAGATTTAACCACCTCGGAGCCTTTTTTAGAGGTAGGCCCAGACAAAACCGCAGACCCAGACGGGGCAAAAGGGCAGGCAAAAAACAACACAGGTACCCAACAACCACCGAAGAACAACAAGAAAACCAGGAGAAATCGCTAGTCATCAACATCTCCAATGTTCGATTGACTGATCATGAAACCAAAATTTTACAAAAGGGATTATCATTTGTGCCTACCAGCGACACGAACTTATTGGAACTGGACGTTAGTACGTTCAAACTCACAAGAAAGTTGAGATTGAGACATTTCTTTGAAAACATCGTAGATTCAGCAGTTGATCCTAAACCTGACCAACTCAAGGGCTTACGACCCTCAAGTACATTTATACCGCCTGTCAGCCATAAAAGCATAGATACGTTCGAGACCTTGGTTAAACAGGACATCTCCAAACTAAACTTCCGAAAGAAAACTCACAAGAATGTCACCAACAAAGACATTGATATCTTAAAGAATATCGCAAGGAACCCAGCCATTAAGTGCATAAAAGCCGACAAGGGAGGTGCCCTTGTCATTTTGAACACTGATCTTTACAATCAACGTACGAAAGAACATGTCATGGACTCTAATGTCTATCTAGCACTCGATGGAAATCCTACTGGCGAATTCAAAAGGGAATTATCCCAGATCATTGAAAAGGCTACCACTGAGGGAATCATTGACGACCGAACGAGGAAATACCTTACTACAGAACACCCCCGCAGCCCGTCAATTACTATGTTGCCTAAAATCCATAAAAATCTGACGGACCCTCCGTTCCGCCCGATCGTATCCACCAGAGGTTCAATACATGAACCAACTGGGAAATTCATTGATCGTTATCTTCAACCTATGGTATCATGTCTACCAAGCTACATCAAGGATACCACTGAACTACTCAATAAGTTATCTGATCTCCAACTTCTGGAAAATGAGAAACTAATTCTGTGTACCGCAGATGTAAGAAGCTTATATACTTCAATCCCCCATGAAGGTGGAATCAACGCTGTAGAACAGGCCTTGCTCCAATCCAACATTGATGATTCCCTGAAACCTTTCATCCTCGAGTTAATGATATATACCTTATATCACAGTTACTTTAAATTTGAGGAGAACTGGTACCTGCAATTGTCCGGGATGGCCATGGGCAATTGCGCAGCACCGACCTACGCTAATCTGTATATGGGGAATTTTGAACTCAATCACATTTACCAAAACAGCACCTGGACGGACAACCTTAAACTTTATGTTCGCTACATTGATGATTTGCTTTTTATTTGGAAGGACACTGAAGAGAACTTAGAACTGGCCCTCACTGAACTCAACTCCAAAGATGACCGAATCGACTTCACTTGGAACCTAAACCACAATGAAATTGCATTCTTGGATGTTCTCATCAAAATCAAGCCCCATGGCATACAAACAGATCTCTTCCGTAAGAACACCGACCGCAACAACGCCTTGCTCTTCAGCAGCTTCCATCAGAACTCCCTTAAGAGACACTTACCTTACAGCCAGATGTTAAGGGTCACCAGGATTGTGTCAGACCCCGACACCAGAACTAACCAAATCCTATCAATGGCGTCAAGATTCCGTGAGAGAGATTATCCGGAAACCATCCTCAAAGAAGCCATAGATCGAGCTTCAGCAATTCCTCGAACGGAGGCTTTGCAAAACAAACCTAAAACCAACAGTGAAAGAATGGTACTGGTCTCAAGGTATTCTACCTCCAGTAACAAATACAAGAGGATCATTTTAAAACATTGGCGAATACTGTCGTCTGAACCAGATTTTGGTGAACTATTCAAAGACCCTCCCATCTTCGCTTATACCAGACCAATGAACTTCAAGGAGATCCTTTCCAAATGTGACACCGAACCGACCTCAACACACCACACGGGCACACGACCATGTCATCATTGCAGCAACTGCAATAATGTAATCAAAGGGAACACCGTCAGCCATCCCATGAGAGGTTTCAATATCAAGCTCAACGTGGATGCCACGTGTGATTCTGCAAATCTGATTTACCTCCTAAAATGCCCATGTGGCAAAACCTACGTGGGAAAAACCAGCAGGAAGATTAAAACTAGACTCAATGAACACAAGTCTAATATCCGTACCAAGAATATGAAATCCAACATCGCCATTCATTTCAACGAAGCTAACCACAGTGTGGCACAACTCAAATATCTAGTGCTGGAAATCGTCCCTAAGACTGAAGGGAGAGACAACAACAAAGCCCTCCTACAGCGTGAAACATCATGGATATACAGACTGCAATCTCAAAAACCTTTTGGTCTTAATGACCGTACAGAATTAAGCTGTTACCTATAACATGCCCTTTTGGGCATATCTTGATGCACTATTTCCTGTTTTGCTGTTGCCAGTTGTAACTGCATGTTTTTGAACATCTTTGTTTCCTCTATCACACACCATTCCAAGATGGCCACGTTTTACACCTCTTTCACTTTAACCCCTCTTTTATTTCTACCATCTCGCCACTAGTTTTTTTTTTTTTTATAACTCCGCTTGCACTCCGCGAAGTTTGTCACCCTTCAAACCGGAGTTCGATGCGTCTTAACCTTGCTTTCACCAAGTAAGTTTTGCCTTTTTTAAGAAGTCACCGCGTTATCCCGGTTGCACTTTGCATGCTCCTGCGAGCCACGTCTCACTCGATTTAACCCATCCGTTTTTAAATATCACTCGTTCTACCCTAGGAACCACGTTATTCAGAAGTCACCTTCACCTCTCATTTCTAACCCTGTTTTAGACACGCTTTTCACCCGTTTGCTAATCTCTTTTAAACGCACGGATTATTCTTCCTTCACTTGACCAGATCTTTCCCCTGCCGGGGTGCATGAGGTTTTTTCACACATTTGCACACTGTAGTGCAGTTACCTTGTTTGTTGACAATGTCAGGAAGACATTGCATTCATTTGTTCTTTCGTGTATTCTTTGTTGCAGTGCTCCTTGAAAAAGGACGTTTGGTCCGAAATGCATTGGAGCTTCTCCTATGTTTAATGATGATATCAACATACGTTTACCAATTCATATGATGATAATATGATATATACTTATGGAAATCCGAATTAAACTTTGAAAACTTCCTAAAGTTTTGGAACTTTGAATCTTTTGGAATACACTGTGTTGTTCTCACACACACAGGTCCAAAAAAGGCATTGAAAAAACCCCATTGTAATATTGCGGGCGGTGTCTGACAGACACCGCCTGCATGTTACTCATTTTCCGCCCTGGCCGCAGGGCGACCGGGGCGGAAAAGTGGCGGGTGGTGTTTGCCTCCGCTGCGGTCCCCCCCGCCATTGTAATGTGGCAGGGGGAAAAGGGTGGCGGGCGGGCATTTCTGTCGGGCGGATCGCCACCGCCACCATGGCGGTGGCGATCCGCCCGACATCATAATGGAGCCCTAAGTAACTGTGTTGTCCATTGCACCCATAAATAATATACTTATGTAGCAGTTGCAGAACCTTTCAGTGAATGCTGCTTTTTATGGTAGGATCACTACAATTGTGAAGTAAAGATTTGTCCTTTCTTCCTATTATTGTACGATAGACTCTCAAATGCTGCCAGATACAGGAATCCATTGTGACAACCTGGTTCAATTGCATATTGGGTTATGAGAGATCCAAAATTACCTTCCTTAAACTACGTTACATATTTTCATTGCTACATCAAGGGTCACATCAGGCAGTACCGCCTTGAGCAATTCGCTTTCTCAATGGTTCTTCATATTCTCATTTGATTCGATCCTACCAGAAATTCATCTTGGGCTACTCATAGGCTTGGCCAAGACTTGGACGCTATTTGGGTCAATGACCCATTCTGTCAATGCTATCACACTTTTCGTCTTTCTAGGCTGAACCATTTTGCGTGCCTTTCTTCTGCTCTTCCAGAACATATAGGGTAGTCCTGTCTCCCTGCCCTTACTATAATGTCGTAAGTGGAAGAGTGCTTCGACTGAGACTCTGGTGCATCTCTGGCCTACAGAACTGTATCTCTTGATTCTTATCTAGAGAAATTAGTTGATACTCGTTCACCCCAAATCATGTGAATACACTTGTTATTTCACCTTCATTTCTTGGGTTCATATAATGCCCGTAGGTATAGGCACTACCAGTTAACTGCGCTTTTTAAGGTGGTGTAATCTTGCCAGATAGGAACATTATAGGTACTGTGATACACACTCCACAGTGTGTGCCCAGCAATACACCTACTTGGTTCCCTTAAGTCCTGCATGTACATGCCCACAGCTGGCACATACCCATAATAAAAATATAATACTATAATGAAGAGTGTATATGACAGTGTTTAGGGGGATCTGCATGGTCCTGATAAAAGCAGGAAGATTTCTCAGGCTAAACTGAGCAGGTCAGAAGTCATTCCCTGTGGCCACAACTTACTGGGCATGGCTGAAAGCCAATACCCAAGAAGTTCTGGAAACTTTATAAAACAAAAGACAAATAACACGAAAAACGTTTTTAATGTAAAGTTGTGGTTTTTGACCCAGAAAGCAAAATAGCGCATGTTTTAAAAATAACCCCAACATTTTCACTACAAGAAATCTATTGAGGGACTTTATGTTTATGGTCAAAACCTAAAAACTACTGAATTTAGCCAGTTGTGACGAGATGCACAGTTAGAACTGCATCAATGCACTCTTCGTGCTCTCACACATAATGCCACCTGTGATATAAAAGGTCATCACGAAATATAGTACTGGTAACTTCTCATATCACCTTCACTACTGACGTCGTCAAATCTACTCAGCCCCCTTGTACTCCTCAGCCCACCAGGTGCAGGAAATGAACCTCAGCTGAACACAGCAACTTTTGGGCGCAAGACAACCTATCCTCAATTGAAGTTTTGTAGGAGAACGTGGTTATACCTCAGAACCATCGATGGCCTGTTGATGCACTAGTTCAATACATCTGTTATATCCTGAAAATGTTCATTCAAATGATTTGTGTACTCCACTACATGCTAGAACTTTAAGATAGAACTTGTTTTATGGTACGACAAAGTTGAGATGTCTTTCTATGTGAACAAGAGTACGATTGCCTGTTTCTACAGGGGCACCAATATCTTCGAACACCATATACCTTTGCTATCTAAGCCCTCTTTTTTACCCCACAGGTGCAAGCAATTGATTCAAGCAATGCAGTGATAGAAGGCCCGTTCTCCATTAATGTCTTTGTGGAAGACGCCAATGACAACTTCCCCGTGTTTAATCAGAGCATATACAAGGCAGTGGTGAGGGAACGTTTCAGAGTTGGTAAGTTTGATCAATGATTTTGAGGAACTGATTAACTATGAAGAGCGATGTAATGTGATAGTCATGTTAGAGATACAGTGGGATTGTCAGAGATTGCAAAGCGAGGCAGGCAGGCAGTACCCTACATTTTAAGAAACCTGCAAAAATGTTGTGTGCTGACAGATAAATTAGCGGGAACAAGCACTGTTGCTAAAATCGTCTTTCATTTCTTATAGACTACTAACAGCATACGGGTGAGCCTGATAAGATCTGGAACACCCACCAAGGAACACTCAACATAGTTTTCTATACAAAATATTATATAAAAATAACACGTCTTCCCCCTTAACCCAATCCAACTTGACTATTTTCCAACACGATCCAACACATACACACATGTGTAAGAACTCAAATGAATATATATATATATATATATTCACTGAAAAAACCATAGGTTATAGACCATATATAGTTAGGAATTAGCATTTACAAAACCTTATTTTACTCACACAAAACCATTGAAATTCGCATATATAGTTAGTTGCACTGACAATATATCGCGCACCCGCAATCCACTGCTGATCATGTCACATATTACATCATTCATGACATGGTCAGTGACATCACTGATGACATCTCAAATGACATCACTGATGACATCACTGATGACATCTCAAATGACATCACTGATGACATCACTGATGACATCTCAAATGACATCACTGATGACATCACTGATGACATCTCATTTGACATTACTGATCACATCACTGATGACATCATTCATGTGATAATACGATGAACCTCTTCAGACTCTAATATAACCTTAGATAAACTCAGTGTAAACAGATACTCACAACTGTCACTCATCCATGGAGTTACTCACACACCTAGTCAGTCATGCAAAGAATCAATCACACCTCCATTTCCTCAACTATACAGTTATACACACCTTACTTATTCAAACATATACTAACACATATTTACTCTCTTATACAATCCCTGATACAAGTTCACAATGATCCATACAGCCACTCACACATTCACTGGCTCTTATGCACAGTTATTTATATATGTCAACTCTCACATGTACTGTGTTTTACATATGTACTTACTTTGACATGTAGCACTGAGATATCCATTCACTCACCAATACACTCATGCACACAGTCAACCGCCCATACAACTGTTTCCACATGCACTTTTGAACCCATACATCTAGTGAATCAACTGCTCACACATCTATGCACAGAGTCACACACCTCCCAGCCACCCACACACACACTCAGTCTCCCATACAAATACTTGGGCAACCAATCAATAACCCATATAGTTACTCATATAGCTACTGATCAACACATGCAGCAGTTTACAGAACAGATATAATGATGCACAAATTAAGACAGTTTAGTCACTAACCCATGCACTCAGTGAGACTCATTTAATCACTCTCTCATACAGTCAGTCATGCACCTACTAAATGCTTCATCCAGACACTTATACATCCACTCATTCTTTAATATGTAAGACATATTTTAACTTTACAGAAACATACCGTCACTGGATAATGTCATCAGTGATGTCATCAGTGATGTCACTGACCATGTCATGAATGATGTAATATGTGACATCATCAGCAGTGGATTGCGGGTGCGCAATATATAGTTATTGCAACTAACTATATATGCGAATTTCTATGGTTTTGTGCGAGTAAATTAAGGTTTTGTAAATGCTAATCCGTAACTATATATGGTCTATAACCTATGGTTTTTTCAGTGAATTTTCAAGGTTTTGTAAATGCTAATCCCTAACTATATATGGTCTATAACCTATGGTTTTTTCAGTGAATTTCATTGGTTTTTTAAAAGCTAATATCTATAGCTGTAAAATATATTCTTATTCTAATTCACAAATATATTTTATATATTTTTGTATTTTATTTTTTTTAATTCAATTTATATTCTAGTTTAAATTATATTTTCTTGTTTCGCTGCCGATCCGCGAACTGGTAAACGTTCCGTTAGTGCAAGCACCGCGTTAGAAAGCCACATCGTGACGCGTCGCGTAAACGCAACGTATCGCGTTACTACGTAATGCCCCTTATGACGTGCTGCGTTAGCGCACCCGGAAGCGTTCTGGAACGCGAACCAAGGCGCGAAACGCAAAGCCCCGGAAACGATCCGAGGCGCGGCGCGGAACGCGTAACGTAAGCATAACAGGTCATGTGACTAGTTCATAAAACTTTTCATTGGTTCATTTTACTTTTAGTTTCCTAATGATGGAACGCTTGATCATATGACGTAAAATAAACACTTTTCATTGGTTTAGAACATTTTTTTTCCCAAATGATGAAAGTCCCACCTTTTTTCCTCACTCCGACTTTCATTTTTATGAGAGAAAGACCTGTTTTTGCTTGCTTAGACATGGCATTTGTATTAGCTGCAGCTGGTGGATCTCCACCACCTCCACCACCACCAAAGAAGAGAGGACCAACTAGCCAGGTCATCTTCCAACAAGAGGAAGAAGAAGAGGAAGACGAGGAACAGGAGCAAGGGACAAGGCCGTTTTTGAAAGAAATGCCAAGGACGTCCCATGTTAAAGTAAATTTTATCTGGCAATTTTTTTCTTTACCTCCTCATGAAAAGAAAGTAAATGCCAGGTACGTTACCTGCCTCATCTGCCACAAGAAACTCTCCAGAGGGACCGAGAAAAAATATAGCTATGGTAATTATAATAATTAAGAGGGTGCCACCTCTCCATGTGTCGATGCATGGTAATTATACCATGCATCGACACATGGAGAGGTGGCACCCTCTTAATTATAGTGCTGCACAACTTAAAGATTTGGTGGATAACCCCCGACCGGCCAAAACATCCACCAATGACCTAGCAATACCTGAATCAGAAGCAAGGGAAACGGTCCCAAATCTCCAAAAGAACTTTGGGCAGATGAGATTAACATGTGTAGCTTGTGGAAAATTAATTTCATGTGGAGAGAGGAGTATTACTCTAATAAATCGAGCATATGAAAATCATCAATGTCCAAAACGTCCAAGAAAGTAATTTTTTTTTGTTGCTCCTGTTGAGCCCTTTGAAGTGAATGATTTTTGTTTCCCCTTCCTCCAAAAAAACACAAAAAAAATATAAAACATCAAAAATAATAAAAAAAAAGTTCTTTTCAGAACTACCTTCCCTTTTAAAAAAAATTGCTAGAATGTTTAGCACTCTAGCATCCTCTATTTCTTTTGATACACTTCCCGGTTAGCGTTCCGGTACGCGAACCGGAAGCAAACTAAAATTTTTTTTTTTTTAAAACGAGTAAATAAACAGAGAGTAATGTGAAAAGAAAGACAAATAGAGGGAGTAACACACAGTTACTGTTGAAAGAGGGACTGATAAAAGAAGTGAAAAGAGTAGTATAAATAAGTAATAGAAAAAGAAATGAAGGAAGTAGCAAAGGCAGGAAACTAAGGGTTAAAGAAATGAAGCAGTGGAACTAATAAAACTTAAATCTGATAGACATGTAACGTAAAGAGTACTAAACACTTACCTTATAATTGTCATTACCGTACTGAATTATCATTTTTATACTTTTAATCTGTGTAAGAAAGAACAAAAAACTTTTCATTAATACAAGGTGGTAAAAAAAGAGTGAGCATGAGACAAAATGAATACATATTATAAATCACAATTCAAAGTAGAAAATTAATTAAACATATTTAATGGTTTATTTTTGCTGTTATCAGAAAATATCAAATTTCACTGAAAACAGTGAGTTGAAGGTATTCATCATATAACAGCGGGGGAAAAAAAACACAATCAAAATGATTGTGTTTAAAAAACCCAAATAATATAACTAAGCGGAAATAAGAACTCCTCCAAAGTAACTTACTTTCTATGATGTCAAAGGATGTCCTATGAACAGTTTATACTCTGTTGTGCTGGTACTATTTTCTGCCCGCCACTTTCTGAAAGATAAACTCCATTGTTTTAAGAAAACTGAGACATACAAAGCAATTTAAAACAGCACACTAAGTTACAGCAACACCTAGAAACATTATAGTCCAAATACCTACCCTAAATTCTGACTTAAAAAATCAAGTCAAAAGGCAACATTGAGTACGAGTATTGAGTAATGTTTGCTGAAAGACTAGCCTTTTTTAAATTTCAAATAAGCTGTGTAATATCCAGATGTTGTCAAAGGACCAGCATATTATATAATAGCTGCAGTTGCAAATGTTCTTCCTGAAATCGATGACTGTGTAACCCAAAAAATTTTAATTAGACTTAACAACTTTTTTTCATCCAGTTTATGTAGTTCAAATTGTAAAATGACATTTCACCCATAAGTTTCTATAAAAAATATGGACAGCATTGCAGACTTACATTTCCTCTACTCCTTATTTTGATCTGCTGCTTGACTTAGCTGATAAACACAAACAGTTTTCGCTCTGTACTACAATTATCCACAAGGCCATATAGAGTAGGAGCCATTAGAACCTCTGGAATTTCCTCTAAACAAATCCCAAGCTACCTTTGCTGAAATTTTGGTTGTAAGAACACCAGGTAAGAATTTTGAAGGTGGAAAGGCAATCTTTTTTTGAAAGTTAAAACAGAATCATTGCAGAATGACCAGCCGTTTCCAGATTTTAAATAAGCAGTATAATGTCCTGAATTAGTTGAAGGACCGTTATGATATATAATTGCAGTAGTTATAAAAGTCCTTCCTGATATTGACAACTGCGAAGCCACAAAATTATTAATTAAAGTTATGTTATGTTATGTTATCCCTTTGTTAAAGCGCAAACAGCTGCCCCAGCAACGGAGCGTCCCGGCGCTGACCTAACCAGTACCTGAGGAGTGGGTGGGATAACCAACAAAGACTAGATGGCAGAAAAGAGATGGGTTTTGAGTTCCTTTCGGAAGACAGTCAGATTGGTTAGTTGTCAATTTAGTTCCATCAGGCCTACATCGTTGAAACATTAAAATGACATACTGGCCATAACTTCGTAAAATTAACGTGGACAGCATTCCAGACTTACATTGGCTGCACTCCATGTTTTGATCGGCTGCCTTTACTAGCTTATTGAAGGATACAGATTTACTGTCAGGCAATGTTAAATATATAAATCTTTCTGACGCTACACTAGTAGTACTTGATAGCCTACAGTTCTCGCAGTCATGCTGCCATAGATAAGAAAGGCCAAATAGATAATCTACATCTACACCCTCATCTTGCAATACATCAAGCATATACATTAAAAACTCCTGACAATCCTGCTGAATATTTTCAGAGAATTCTGTTTGACCTGAACATTCGTCTAACAGAAAACGAATTTCAGACACACTTTCTACTCTCGTTCTATCAGCACAACATTTCTCTAACACAGAATTCAACAAACAGCATAAACTTTGTTCCGAATTGATCACAATCTGTTCTTTTAAAGTCTCTAGTGAAAAGAGAACATTAACAACTACATTAGCATAGCAGTTGACACCAGAACTATTTTCAAATTTAAAACCAACAACATTTTCAACAGAATTCCTTTTATTCCTGCTTACAATTTTTGGATCATCGACTTTTGGTCTTTTTGCTTCAACCTCCCTACTATTACTGATATTTTTTCGTTTCCGGCCTACCACACGTTTCTCAAACAAAGGATATTGAGGCAAATGTGGCGCATACTCTCTTCTTAACCTATTGTATTCCTTAACACAATCTAGATCCGCACAAATGTTTGTGACATCACAGTCAATCAAGTACAATCCCGATAAAGTTCTGACTCGTGACAATGCTACATAAGCCATACCCTCTTTGAATACAGAACTGCCAATATTCACTAAAGCAGTGTCTACACTTAAACCTTGCGATTTATGAATTGTCACCGCATATGCCAAGCAAACAGGAAACTGCTTACGGCGCACATAAAAGTCTTTTACAAGCAAAAACCTTGCTGTGCAACGACCAATTAGCTGTACTTCCTCAATGCCATCAAATTTAATTTTTAAAAATTCAATTCCATCTCTACTTCTGTATTTCTCAAAATCAACAACATTACCCATTGATCCATTTACCAGACCTCTTTCAACATGTAAATTCCTTCTCAAAATGATACGGCAATTTAAGCACACATTCAAAGCCTTTTCAAAACCCGCAGTTTTAGATATAGTCTTCTCTAATGAATCCAATTTAGATTTCAAATTCTCAGACAAAATAATTGTTGCTCCCATATGCTCTATTTTGTCAATAGCTTCCAGTTTCACAATCTCTTGTTTTTCTAAATTCAACATTTTGTTGTTGAAGATGGAACATTCTGCAAGAGTTGGCATCAAACATATTCCAGATTTCTTCACAGTAATTTTCTGAAAAATATCCTCTGGCAAAACGTCTTCTTCTGGATATAAATTTGACAGTAAGCGTGCATGTAAAGCTTCTTTACCACGCTCAGTCACTTTCACGATTCTAACATCTTGCAGAATATTCTTGTAATCTTCGTCCTTCGCCTGACGCATATTTTCACGCAGCTCAGCATAACTGAAGTTTAACCATATGTTAACGTTGCAAATGCTCCCTAGGCACTTCTTGGTATCTTCATGTGTAAGCAGTTTAAACACTGGTTGTCCTTTCACTGGTGTCAGCTGCAGAAGATCACCAAAAACAATGATGTGTTTGCCACCGAATAACACATCATACTCTGTTTTAAGAACTTCCAGCATTCTTAAATGCACAAAAGCAAGCATGACATTGGAAACCATGCTTACTTCGTCAATGATAAGAAGTTTCATCTTCTTCAACACTCTAGATACTTCACAACAAGCATCCCCAGATAATTTGTGATATTGTAATTTGTTATCATGCTCCACTGGCAGCATCAGTAACCGATGCAAAGTAATCCCTTTAATGTTATGAGCTGCCAGTCCAGTTGGAGCGGTCACAACACAAGACAGCGATGACTCAGTCCTTTTCTGCAGATAACATGAAATTGCTTTAATAAGAAAACTTTTTCCAGTTCCTGTTTCTCCACTCACGTATAGTCGGACAGGCTTCAACGACGTACATGAGCACTCTTCCTTCTCATGACTTAATCCATGCTCAATTTGGTTGGTAACTTCGTCATATATTTTCCTCTGCTCAACGTTAAGTTGTCTTTCCAAATCTTCTAAATTAACCGCATCCTGCTGAGCATGTGCCATGGCTCTTTCCACTTCAATCATGGCAGTGACAGCTTCATTTTCAATAACTGGTTCTCCTAGTGGATCCTGACTCAATGAAACAGAACTCTTACTGTCCTGAGAACTGTCTCTAGCAATCTCGGCTGCAATTGTTGCTTCCTGCTCAATTTCTGCATTCAACATTTGTAGATATTTTGGAAAAACAGGACATTCTATGGACTCCTTGGCCACATTGAAAGAGTCTTCGTAACAGAGGAAATCCCCAAGCAGTTCCTCTTCTGCACGCCAAGGTTTGAAAAGTTGCAAAAGAGCTAAATAGAAAAACTCTTTTCTTTCTGGAGATTCGCAATCCAATTTTCGATGATTTACCAATTGATATTTTTTTTGCTTGACCAGACATCCCTCACTTCCAATTACAGCATACACTCCTTTATCAATATCTTCTTTCATGTTCCTCTTGAAAACGTAATTTTGAAGAACATCATACAGACAAGCATTCTCCAGGTGACTGCTTCTATTTGGATAATATGTATCCAACATGTTGGTCTTCAAAATATCTGTACTGTTTGGCTACTTCTCCGCCAAATACTCAATTTCCCATACAGGTTTCAGAACTCGATTACGCGTTGCAGCAAGACCAAGACTCGCCCAAATGATACTCCAAGATTTGGCATAGAGACTTGCTGAAGATAACCGGTCAGAACATTCGTAAGCTCCGATTTCTCGATGCGACAACATCTTCAGACTGAAACTGTACAACTTCTTACTGAGGCTCTTTTCATGGGAAATATCCTCCCACATATCCTTCAGTTCTGTCTTTTCTTTTTTGGTGATGTAAGACGTCACATACCGAGCCACAGCCATACAGTTGTCAGCCACAAACTGTATATCCATGTTAGCATTCCACATGGACAAAATCACTGGGTTGTAGTCGTTGATGTACTTGGACTCTTCGTTTCTTTTCAAATTGTATGTGTTTTTGGGTGATTTCCTCGTCACATTATGTCGCAGCGAAGACATCAAATTGTTAACTCTTCCTTTTGATATCACCGACCGTGGAAATGCAAAACGACATTTGGTGTAGTACTTGTTCTTGTTTCTGAATTTACGACGACAGTACTTTCCACAACGATGGCTTTGAAACCGTAAAACTTGTTCTCTTAGACTTTTATCTTCAATTGTCTTTGGAACAGTACATGTAGCATACTGTTCTATGAAACTCATCACTAAGTCATCCGGATCTGTTCCAAATTTCGGTGCATCTTTGATCCATAGCAGCATATGTATATGAGGAGCACCTCTTGCTTGATACTCCTTTCTCCAGAAGAAATCCAACACCTCTCCAAGAGGTGGATTTTTCTTGTTTGTGATGAAAGACATCATAGCTTCAAATCTATGATTGAAGTACCTGCATACATTCACTGGATCCAAAGAGCACAGTTCTCCGGGTGTTTTGAATTCAATATTTTCAATGTTTCCATTTACCTCTCGTAGAAATTCAAGTAAGTCTTCCCAGCCATACTCAGCACAGCTGAGAGTGAGGAACCATGTGGGAGTTCCTAAGTTCCTCAGCATACATTTTAAGTCACCATGACGACGGTACCAGTACTCATTAGTACCACGCTGACATGCCATCAGATTAATCAGGTGAGAATCCAAAATACTGTCTTGCACATTGACTTTATCCATAAAGTCCCTTGCCGAGATATTTCGCAGTTGTACACCACTTTTCAAGATGTGGTTCACTGCATAAGACAATCCAGAGAGATCACTTTCAAACAGTAGATGAAATAAATAGGGAATGCATTGACGAAACCTAGGATCTTCTGCATACAATCGTAAAGTCCGGTATTCTGAAGCAGGAATTTGAACAGGTCGCTCATCATATCGTCCTCCTCGACCTGTGGGAAATAACTGTGGGAAACATCGAGCTTCCAAACTTTCCTCCCAAACACTAATGGGTCTCCCTTTGGCTTGTTTCATTTGAAACAACTCAATAGCATTCCCCATGACTTCCTTGGAATGCAAAGGATGAACACTATAATGTTCATATATTTCTTCCTTTTTAGAGGCTTCTACTTTCTCAATTTGTCCAGGACACAAATCGCTGTCCTCTTCTTCACTTACTTCCTCTTCTGCAACACATACATTCTTGTAGTACTCATTATTTTTTTATCAAATACAATGTTGCCTTTTTGACTTTCCTAACATCCACTAAATCTTGCCAGATTTTCTTACTCTTTGTCGGAACACCATTAACTATGATAACCAGAGGTTCCTCTTCCACTTTCTCTACTCCAATTGTATTCATGTTTTTCTTCAAATCCAAAGGCAAATAAACAACTCTTCCCTTTAATCCTCTCTGTAAATCTGATGGAGGCAACTTCCCTGTCTTTGGCTCCATTCGTACAATAGCCTGGAAGGGATGGACACTTTGAATCAAAATAGATTCATAAGTATTTAAATCCTTCAATTCAGAAGGAATGTCAACTAATTCCAGATTATTATAAACCGCTCTAGCAGGCATCTGGTTTTGGTTTAATTTGTTATAGCAATAAGTACACATACGTTGGTCCGCTCCCAAATCAAAACAATTTTCTACCATCAAGTATGTGGCAAAATCCTTCCATTCACTATTGTTTTCCATATCACTTTTTGCATATAAATCCACTAACTTAGTCTGATTCTTATAATAAGTCCGTCGACAACACACACAAGTGAAATTAGGCCTCTCACTTGATTTCACCATAAACGTGGAAATTTCCTTGTGAAACTTATCTGTACTGAAAATCTGTACACTGTCTTCCACATTACCTTCTTCTAGTGGTTCAATATCAACATTGTTCTCTTTACCAGCAAAGTAACAGAACTCAATTTCTTGACAAATATTCTTCACATCTACTTCAGAACCATGCAAAAGAGCTCTGCTTAATTTTTTAAGCATAATTGCTGGACTCTTAGCATAATACAACATTCTAACTAATTTCCTCACTTTATTATGATGCACTGCTAGCATCCTGAAATGATGAAATACACTCTGGCATACTCTCCTAGAAAGACAAGCCAGTGAATGACCATGCAAACCTGTCACTTGTCTCACTCTGCAAGGATCTAATTCTTGCAACAACTTTATTTTTTGCTTTACACTTTTCTTATTAAATGTCCGTATAAAATCACAAAGCAAATTGATGGAATCCTGTCGCACACTGCAAATAGAACTACACTTCCAGGTGTACACTGGTCCCTTAGGACGTCTCCCTAAAACCTCATCACTTAACACCTCTTCTGCATCTGCAGACACAAGTATTTCTTTTTCAACCGGACGACCATCTTTTACCTCACATGCTCGACCACTGCTGTCAACTGCATGCACCAAATCATTGTCCTGAAAATAACTCTCCTCATTAAAAAATGCCTCACTATTTGAACTATGCATCCATTCTCCTAAGAAAACTTCACAAAAATTACTTCGATTAACTTCTCTCTTCCATCTACTATTAGATTTGAAAACATAGATTACCTTGGTTAGTTTCCTAATTCTATTAATTACCAAAATAAATAACTTTCGCTTAATTTCGAAAGCCTGATCAATAATTTTCTCTACATTTTTCTTTTTCTTATAAAATGACGCTTTCTGTTGACCTTTCTTAAATTGTTTTACCAAATTCACAATTACCCTGTTGCGGAACATTCGCCTACGAATGTCCCTGAATATATTTTTCCTTCTACTGCCATGCACAGAGTTATCTCCTGCTCTAGCACAAACTTTTTTGACGGGCCTTTCCTTTCCATTTAAATTGGCTCTCTTTTTCTGGACTAAAACTTGTTCTGTAGTTATACTTTTGTTTCTACAAATGTTTCTAAGGAATGATTTCGTTCTCTTACCCGGAGCTCTCTTCGCGCGTTGAGGTGATTTTAATGAACAGGACTGCTGCAAGCTTTTAGTAAACTGCTGTCTTTGACGTTTCGTAGCCTTTCGAATTCTATCCTTAGACGGCATTGTCTAATTTCCAAATAATCTGCAGTTGAATCTGTGGTAAAATATAATAAAAAATGTTATTAACCACTATTACCAAACAGTAAATCAATAACAGTAAGAATTAGATTAAACAATGCTATAAAAATGATTCAATAAAATATTTTAAATTTAACTGTGATAGTGATAATATTACAGGGCTTTCATACAAATGACTGCCCACCCTGCAACGAAAAGCCCACATTAAACTTTACGCACATTAAATTGTGTACTTACCTGCAATAATCCATATGCCAGTGTTTACGTCCCTCCACCCTGCCCCTCCCCCTCCCCGCCTACCTGCCCCACCGTAACTCCCTCCACGACCCGCGGCTGCTGTTTTGCAACATGGTGCATCTTGTAAATCTCTCCTGCATCATAAAAGTGACGCAACAGCAACAAAAAAGAGGCGCACAACCATCATAAATCTTTCCCTAAAACTTTAAGAGACAGATATAGGTCGGTCGGTATCGGCCGAAAAACGGTATTTTCGGCCGTTACCGACCAGTTTACAAAGTTTGTTATGTAGGGGGCAATATATTACAGAATCGGTAAAATTACCGAATCGGTAATTTTACCGATTCGTTAAAATAAAACATCAGTAAATATACCGATTTCATGCCACCCATATGTAGGTGGGACTCTTCAAAGTGCCAGGAGCCTTTACGAATCGGTATTTTACCATCAAAAACAATATCACCGATTCAGTAAATGTAGAGTTCCCTACATGTGGCCTTGGATTTAGGCCCCTACATACCGATTGGCCATTTACCGATCGGAAACGGCTGAAATCGGCCGTAACCGGTCGGTAAATGGCCTGAAACGACCACCTACATCGGGCCCTAAGTGTGCATGCATTTGATTTCAAAAAAAGTTTTTAAACCTTTTATGTAAAACAATTATACACCTACATTCATGGGGAACTGACTTAAAATGCCCTAATACACATGAAAACGTTTTTTTAAGGTACTTGCACCTTTTTTTCAAAAACTTTTTACATGGCTATGTAACTCAAACAATCAAAAACAAAATTTTTCAAGCACACATCGGGGCGTATTTACAAGGGCCTTGCACCACGGGGAAAGTGACTACAAATGACCAGACACAAATGGGGACGTATTTACAAGGCCCTTGAACCAGGGGGAGTGACTTGAAATGGCTAAGGACACATAGGAGAGTATTTAAAATGCCTGTGCAACACTTATGCATCATTTTTTACATATACACTGTAGAACAGCATGGGGCAATAACAGCACAGATGCATCATGCATCTGTTCTGCAAAAGCGACGCATTGCAGGAATCACATCACATTCTGATCATAATTTCAAAAAACACAGCACAGCTCCTATGTACATACACACCTTATCAGTACTAATACTTTACATTATCTACAATTACAATTGGTAAAAGAATGCAAAATCGCCTTTGAAAGCATAATGCAAACACTTGACGCAAAACATCATTTTAAATACACAGCTGACTTTCTTATTTACGCAAAAAAGCATACTAGTCTTTATCTAAAATATAGAAACGATAACTCACCTTTACAAATTCTTTTTGAATTTCAAAACAGTCTCAGAAACACACCAATTATTCTTGAGAAGAATTAAAGGTATGCACTCCAGAGGCTGGAACCAACAAAGGCACTGAAACACTGATATTCATCACACATATCTCTCATGTCAGCCAATCAAAACTCTTTTCAAATCAACACCCTTCCCCCCTCTGCCCTTTCAACCTTTTTTCCATAGCAACTACTGCCTGCCAGACCTCTCATGTTCACAAGTTCACACAACAATGTTTCAAATGAACTCTGAACTCTCAGTACACCTGCTAATCCACTGCAATGTTTCATAACAACATTTTTAAATAACCATTCAAAATACATCTTTCAAAGAACACATCCATGCACCCTAACTTTCTGTTTTCAGCAATGGAAATACACCAATCACTGCTAATGAATCATTTGCACTTAAACTCCACATTTTTTTTCATTACAAACTTCACTATTTCAACTGCCATTTCATTCCCACACTTCATCTGACTGCAGCAAAAACTCCTCTAGCCATGTTTTCAGTCTGGATTCTTGGACATAGCTACATCCACTGGGCTCACAGGTATGCTGATAACAGAAATTTACACAACCTCAATTTACAAAATGTGGAAATCAAATGGATTGGTCGAAGAGGATTGAAATGTCACCAATTGATACCATTGGTGAAAACCTTTTTGCATTTGCCAAACCCTGACCTCATAATAGTGCACTGTGGAGGAAACGATTTGGGCACTTTGACTGGGGTAGGTCTGGAAATGCTCCTAAAAGACACCTTTCAGCAATTGATGACACTTTTTCCTCAAACTGCCTTGGTATATTCCAATATATGCCAAAGACAAAAATGGAGGTGGTCCAATCAATTTTGTCCACAAATTGAGAAATCGAGGAAGCATGTAAATAAGTCTGTTTCAGCTTACATGAGAGACCATGGAATGGGCTGCATCTACAACAATAACTTGCGTTACTATATGCAAGATATCTACAGAGGAGATGGCGTGCATTTCTCAGATGAGGGGAACAGAGTTTTCATACTAAATTTAAGAATGTGTATTGGTTCCTACTTATAAGTTTCTAGAACTTACACAGAACCCAAAAGCTCTTTTCAGAGCTACCTTAACTTAAATTACTCATTTGAAATTTCGAATGTACCTTTTTTCACTTATTTTCACTTATATTCGCTTTCCGGTTCGCTACCCAGTTCGCGTACCGGCAGCTAACCACGCGAAAAATTCAATTTTTTTTTCTCGACATATATGAGCCTCCTCAGCCACCCTCAGAAAACTTAGGGGGACAGGATACGTCTAAAGTACCCCAATCTACCCATTCTGAACATTATTTACCCTCCATCTTGTATCTCAATTCGACCAAAACACAAAATGGAGGACTCCCGTAACGCTGCAAGTTCGCGTACCGGGACACGCACTGACAAGCACTCGCTCAAAAAAGGTGGGAAAGTAATTTACAGAAAAACCACTGGAGACACTTTCACCAATTAAACATTAACTCATACTACATACCAATCCCTAACATTTTCACAAATTTCGTTGGAATACCATTTAGCCATTTAGCATGTAGAACTCTCTAAAATCCCTGTGGTAAATTACTTCACAAAACATATCGGAAGTGTTGGAAATGACAACCAATTAAAATATTATTTTGAATTTCTACTATTATATCATGACATTTGATTGGTTATGTACCTGAATATATATAAACAAAGAGAGAGAAACACAGCCATTTTGACTACTACTTCGTGAAGTGCATATCCACTAAAAATCAACTGATAACTTCAAGTTATATTTAAAAGGTAAGATATTATTTTTAAAACTGAAGTATGTTCTGTACTGTAAGCTAATTAGAAAAACATTTTCTGACAGTTATATTCTATCACTCTGTAATACTTATAGAATAAAATAGACTTCTCTGTTTTAGTTATGGCAGGGCCGATCCTAGGATTTGCGAGGCCCCCTCCAATTTACATAAGTGGCCCCTTGCAAGGAGAACATTCACAGACACTGTGGGGGCCCCATTGTCCAGCATTTTGACGCCCCCACAGTTTGAACTTTTACTCCACACGCATTTCTCACACCTTCATAGGTGTGAGAATTGATTGTGATCTAAAAGTTAAAACTGTGGGTGCGCCAAAATGCTGGACAATGGGCCCCCACAGTGTCTGTGAATGGTCTCCTTGCAATTGAGGGAGCGTCTCCTTCTCCCTCCCCTATGCCTCCTGACACCATACATGAGATGCCCAAGGAGGGGGCCCCCTCCAATGGACCTTAATTGCAGGCGACACCTTTCTTTGTGATAGATCTCCAGGGAAACAAAAGGACACATCACCAGTGCGTGGCCCATGCTGGTGGGCTGAGTGCGAGACCATGAGCGGCAGCCCACGCTGCCCATGCCTAGCGCCGGCCCTGAGTTATGGATGAAGTTAGACTTGTCTAGTATAATTCAGAATTGACTAAGAGTTTATTTGATAATTTTCTTCATATTTCTACTTCCAATTTGATACCATACACAGCCCAACGAAAAAATCACTGTTTAAATAACCAAACTGCCTGTCTGTACTGAAACCCAACAGTGCCCTATCTGTACTGATATATTTTTTAAAAATTCATTTTTCAGAATACAAAATGGAAGGACAACAAGAAAATAACTTGCAAATTGAAGCAGAAACACAAAACGAGACGGAAATTGACCATGATTTCTATGACGATTCAATAAACACTGAACTTCTGCAATGTGTGGATGCAGTAGATTTTCTACTGAAAAATGAAGAAAAAAATGGTCATGATTTTTAAGAATTTCTTTTAAATTTTGAGAAACAATCAGAATAATAAATTGTTATTTCTTAATTCAAAAATTGTTTGACACATTATTCATTTTTATATGTATATTGTAAACTAGTAGCAAATTGATTATAACGTGAAGTCAGACTTTAAATATACTGTGCAACTTTTTTGTGTTACATACTAACTTTGCTCATAGTTACTTCCTTTCTTCCACTATATAATCTCCAACGTGTATTTAACATCTCTTTATCATCTCCTGCCTCCATGTTGTTTCGGCTTTCCTGACAGACTATGGTATGAATTCCATATACCACAATAACTTCTATAACAACAGGCAAGATATTTACAAAGGAGACGGCGTTTATTGATTTGTAGACTCTGCATTGGTACCTACATGTTGCTACGTAAATAAAAATAAACAACAAAACGAACAATCAATAAACATACAATAAGTTAAAAGTCAATCATTCTTGTTTCCTTATAGTACGCTCCCCAGACCGCTTTCCGGTACGCGTACCGGGCGCACCCCACGAAAAAAAACATTTTTCTTTTTTTTTTCCCGGCGGGGCCCTTTTAAAGCCTCCACATCAAACCTAGGGGGTCAGGGAGGATCTACTATGCCCCCTTATGGTCATTTGCCCCTTCGTTTTGGCCTCCTCTTGTCTCTCGATCCTACCGAGAGACAAGATGGCGGCCGCTACGGACTGTTTAGAATGTTGACAGACACCGGAGAGCCAATCAGCTTCGCTTCGCAAAGCTCCGTTACGCGACAGGTTCGCGAACCGGAGCGCTACCCGGGACGCTGTCACAGATATATCTGTTTTTTAAAACGTTAATTTCTCAAAATCCACCGGAGCACATATATTGAGACCTAGCAAAGGCACATCGGGCTAACAGTCCCTACAATTCTGCCAAGTTTCGTGTAAATCCATTCAGCCGTTTGAGCTAAAAGTGAGGCCAAACGCCCTATGGAAAAATGAATGGGAAAAACGCGTTTTGGGACCCCCCTTTTTTCTCCGCCCCCCTTAACGAAACCCCCCCCAATTTTCAGCGGCTGCTCAGAAACAAAATGTGCCATTTTCCTGAACATTTCAGCCGATTCCGTCCACAAACGCCAAAGTTATTAGACATAGAATTTTTAAAAGTCGCATAGAGAAAAAATCCTAACTATATAGTGATATATATATATATATATTATATATATATATATATATATATATATATATATATATATATATATATATATATATATATATTCACTGAAACATACATTCACTGAAAAATACATGTATTCCTAAGATACACCTAATATTTCAGTTATACAATAATTCTTTACAAAAAAAACATCAATTTAGACACTTATTTACCCATTTTTTCTTCCATCCACCTTTAGATATACAAAACATATTTATTTTTCAGAAAGACACACATTTACTGGATGATGTCATCAGTGATGTCATTTGAGTTGTCATCAGTGATGTCATGAGTGATGTCAGGGAATTTCAATGGTTTTGTATGAGTGAAATGTCCAGCTAACTATAACATGTGTGAAACCTATGGTTTTTTCAGTGAATTTCTAAGGTTTTTTAAATGCTAATTCCTAACTATAACGTGTGTGAAACCAATGTTTTTTTCAGTGAATTTCTAAGGTTTTTTAAATGCTAATTTTTAACTTTAACATTGCTGAAACCTATGTTTTTTTCAGTGAATTTCTAAGGTTTTTTAAATGCTAATTTTTAACTATAACGTGGCTGAAACCTATGGTTTTTTCAGTGAATTTCAAAGGTTTTGTAAATGATAATTTTTAAATGTATTAATTGTTATATTTTTTTATACTGATTTACTACATTATTTTAAACTATTTATTTTTTGATATTTTATTTTTTAAATTACATTACATATTTTTAATATAAATTGAAAACAAATGTTTTTAAAAATATTGAAATTGTAATATTTTTTTTAAAAACACAATGTGGACAGTGGACCACTTTTAACACCCTACAAGCACCAATCCAACTATTTCCAATATTTGCATTTAAATTGTTTTTCAAAATCGTGTGCAATATTCAGAATACTCCCTGTCCAGAGAGTATAACCCAGCAGCTTTGGGTAAACACGAGGTTTGCAACAAGTTCCGAAATGCACCACTTTGACAGTCAAAATTACACCATATGTCGGTGAAAAGAGTCTATATTTGAAAGAAGATAATCCAAATAAAAGAGCGCTGAGTCCAAAATTTGCAAGCAAGTGTTCAGGATTCTTTTAATTTTCAGATCGAAATGCCAGCCAACGCGTTTCGTTCCTTCAAGGGGAACTTCTTCAGGGCAGTAATGATAGATGACAAGTATAAGGATTTCCTGAGCCGGGATCAAAGATTAACCATAGTTATATATATCCTAAGTCTGAATGTCGACGAGTAGGTAGGGTCACCAGATATCAATTTCAGAAAGGTAGTTGCCTTATATCTTCCAAAAGGAGTACACCTTGTGAAAGTCTTCCTGCAGATATTTCAATTATCTCTATTGTTTCTTATTTTTCATTTCTTCATCATTAGTATCAATATGCTGTAAAGTTTCTTGCTGAATTATACCTTTAAATATTTTGAAAGTTCATATTATTCACTGTCACTTGTTCCAATTTGGAAATCCCTAATCGACTCTGGCGAGGTAGTCACATTCAGGTAGTTACCTGTGGGGGTCCCATTCGATATCCCCAGTCGGCGTTTCCACAGTACTCGCGCCTGGTCTGCTCCAGCCAACATTGGCCGGAGCAGACCAGGCGCGAGTACTGTGGAAACGCCGACTGGGGATATCGAATGGGACCCCCACAGGTAACTACCTGAATGTGACTACCTCGCCAGAGTCGATTAGGGATTTCCAAATTGGAACAAGTGACAGTGAATAATATGAACTTTCAAAATATTTAAAGGTATAATTCAGCAAGAAACTTTACAGAATATTGATACTAATGATGAAGAAATGAAAAATAAGAAACAATAGAGATAATTGAAATATCTGCAGGAAGACTTTCACAAGGTGTACTCCTTTTGGAAGATATAAGGCAACTACCTTTCTGAAATTGATATCTGGTGACCCTACCTACTCGTCGACATTCAGACTTAGGATATATATAACTATGGTTAATCTTTGATCCCGGCTCAGGAAATCCTTATACTTGTCATCTATCATTACTGCCCTGAAGAAGTTCCCCTTGAAGGAACGAAACGCGTTGGCTGTAATATTTTTTTTATTTAACATTTTTTTAATTTATATATATTTTATATAGCAGGCAATGATATCCTATGGAAGGAAATTCAAGTTACTGAAAAAGTACAGTTAAATTTACTTTTCAGGAATAGTAGTGAGCTAGATTGGGGAATTAATTCCTCTTCAATCCTGAGGTCCCCTGTGAGCCAACTAGCTCACCAGGTACCTCCAGTATGCGCCAGGCAGCTGTGTTGCAGAGAGGTGTTCAAAGGGCGCGCCCCCTTTTTACAACACTCTACAACACAGCTCAGTGGCGCTTACTGGAGATACCTGTTGGACTAGTTTCCCCCTAGGGGACCTCTGGATTGAACAGGAATTCATTCCCCAACTTAAAACGCGCCTCAGGGCATGTTTACACTCACATCAACTCAAGCCCCGCCCCCTACCTTCACCACTGTGCTAACATGCCCTGTAGAGTGTTCTAAGTTGGGGGATTAAGTCCCCTTGCATACTGGGGGTCCCTGGGGGCCAACTAGCCCACCGGGAACCTCCAGTATGCACCAGGAGGCTGCGTTGCAGAGACGTGTAATGAGGCCATGCCCCTTTTTACACCTCTCTGTAATGCAGCCCCCGGGTGCGTTTGCAGAGGGGGAACTAATTCCCCTTGCATACTGGGGGTCCCTGGGGGCCAACTAGCCCACCAGGAATCTCCAGTATGCGCCAGGGGGCAGCATCACAGAGAGGTGTAATGAGGAGGCTACGTTGCAGAGACGTGTAATGAGGCCACGCCCCTTTTTACACCTCTCTGCAATGCAGCCCCCAGGCGCGTTTGCAGAGGGGGAACTAATTCCCCTTGCATACTGGGGGTCAATGGGGGCCAACTAGCCCACCAGGAACCTCCAGTATGCGCCAGGGGCTGCATTGCAGAGAGGTGTAATGAGGCCCCCCTCCTTTTTACATCTCTCTGCAACGCAGCACCCTGGCGTGTTTTCAGAGGGAGAACCAATTCCCCTTGCATACTGGGGGTTCATGGGGGCCAACTAGCCCACCTGGAACCTACAGTATGCGCCAGGGGGCTGCGTTGCTTTGCCCCGGGGGTTGGTGGTCCCCGGGGCAGTGTGGGGTTGATTGGCCCCCCCACACTTCTTTTTCACTATGCCCCCGGGATTTGGTCCCCCTGGGGGGTAATTTGAAAAAAAGCAGACCCGGTACCCCCTGAGCAGGCCTAGGGAATCTGGGTGTTTCTACCCTGCCCCCTTTTTGCGTTCAACATGTTTGTTTTTCTGCTTTCTTGTGCCTCGGTCTACCAAGTACAAAATGGCTGCCAACACTTCCTGGTTTGGAGTGTTCACAGCCAATGAGCATGCAGCTCCTACTCGGAAAAGTACTCGTACGGTACTCGTACGGTACTGGTACCCTGCGATATTTGTCAATTTTTTTTTAGGGGGGGGGCCTTGCGGGTCCTTGTGGGACCCCCTGAGCAGGCCTTGGGGGGTCAGGGTGTTTCTACCCTGCCCCCTTTTTGCGTTCTACATGTTTGTTTTTCTGCTTTCTTGTGCCTCAGTCTACCGAGGCCAAGATGGCTGCCAACACTTTCTGGTTTGTAGTGTTGACAGACAGTTGACAGCCAATTAGCATTCAGCTCGTGCTCTGGAAGGTACAGAGTACAGTAAGCTTACAGTAAGCTTACCGTATGCACCTCTAAATATACTTATGATTTTAATTTTGATTTTCTCAGGAACTACTGAATGGATTTACACCATTTAACAAAAAGGCCCATCTGCGAACAGAACTCTACCTTTTTGCCAAGTTTGGTGTAATTCCGTTTAGCCGTTTGGGCTGTAGCCCCGGCTAAAGGTCCTATGGAAAATTGCATGGGGAAAACACGTTTTAGGACCCCTCTTTTTTCTTGGCCCCCGCTGCACGAATCACTCCATAACTTTAAGGGAAGGAGCGGAGCAGGCCATTTTATTGGAGAAATTCGCAAAGATTCGTCCACCTGCGCCAAAGTTATTCCAAATAGAATGTTGCGGATTTCCTATGGAAACTAGGTTTTAACTATAACTACCTACTGGCGACCGCCAGTAGGTTTTATTTGTATATATATTCACTGAAAAAACCCTAGGTTTTACACACGTTATAGTTAGGAAGTAGCATTTAAAAAACCTATGAAATTCACTGAAAAAACCACAGGTTTGACACATGTTATAGTTAGCTGGACATTTTACTCATATAAAACCAATGAAATGACATTTTACTCATATAAAACCATCTCAAATGACATCACTGATGACATCATCCTTGTGGAAGAGTGGCAGACCTTCACTCACCCTAATATAACCTTTATTACAGACACTCAAAAAGTAGAAAATAACAATTTCAATACAATAGCCATTCCAATGCCACTTAAAACACACCTATTTAGTACTTCGAAGATCTATATACACAACCACTTATTCATCAACAGATATA
Organism: Lissotriton vulgaris; assembly: GCF_964263255.1. Taxonomy (NCBI): domain Eukaryota; kingdom Metazoa; phylum Chordata; class Amphibia; order Caudata; family Salamandridae; genus Lissotriton; species Lissotriton vulgaris. The sequence goes on along the minus strand of NC_141691.1, from coordinate 1,719,739,405 downwards.
TACAGTCAATCATATATTATATCATATATGTATTCAGTCATCATATGTTCTTATACACTGATACATCCTGATCATCCTGTTACACACCGACACTCAACCATAGAGTTATTCACACATAAGTTATATGTACTAGTTTAAGACATATGTACTTACTCAGAAATACACTATTAAAACAGTTATTCATTCACTTAGACAGTCATATATACACTCATACAGAAAAAAACAAATAATAACCTATATGCCTTTCACCACACAAACTCACTCACCCATACAGGCTAGCATATTGTCATATGGATACTTCGTTACATATATTGTGTTAAGTTAGCATGAGTGCATTACATGTTTAAACAGCCTTTTTTCCTTCGGCTTCAGTTTTGCACACAACACATACTTGTTGTTGTCGCCTTCACCCTAGAAGCGGTGAGGTGGTTTATTTGAGAATAATATGTTATTTCTATGCTATCAGCTTTGCCTGGTACACTTGGTACAACTGTCTGCACACTGAGAGCTGCACACTCTGAAATTAACCTAACACAAGGTTGCTGGGAGGCTTGATCCTCGCACCACATTAGACATAACACAAATAATGTTGATGCCAACATTTTTGGGCTCTACGCGGGTTTAAGATAGAGTTACACGGAATGAACGAAAACACTTGGTGCTGCGCATGAAGAGAGCTGGTAGCGGTTGATGTGAACTGCTCCTACTGACATTGAGAGGTATGGGGCCGCCCTGCTAAAGCCCGAATGAGACCTTCTTAGATATAATATAATATGCTAGATAGGGTGCGCGAAATATAGGTGATATAGATTTCTATAGAAATTGCATTATAACATGCTAGCACCTTTTGCTTACTATGGATTAGTGACTATGCTGCTAACTCTGATTTTTATAATCTGCATTTTGGTATTATACAAGATACTGCGTTTGAGAACTTTGCATTGAATAATAAATATTTCAAACTTGCACTTGTGTTCTTTGACTCTCAGTTTTGGTTTGAAATGATTATATAACGAAAGAGTGTTCATGTGTTCCACGACTCCTGAGGTATTCTAAAGATCATGTTCTGGTTTGTCTAATACATGTATCATTCCATAATGATCCATGAGACACTGTAGCTAGCTAGGTAACGAGATTTCTGACACTGAGATGAGTTTTTGGATCATCCTAACTCACTGAGGTTCTAGATCTCTATGCACAGTTCTGTGGGAGAACGGAAACCCTGCTACATGGCGCCCAACGGATTGGTTGGCCGTATTTCATGACACTCGAGTAGTATATCATTCATACCTTGACACCTTCATTTCCGTTTCCGGTAAACGGCGGTGTCGGAAAACCTACCTGTTTTTGAAATAGGTCTTTTCAAGCTTGAATTCTTCTAAAAAGGTTTCTTTGAATCACTACCCAGTTGTGCTACAAAGTATTCTTTGTCTAGTTTTTCTTCTTCCTGTGCTAAACATGGCAGTGGAAATAGCGCAGCATAGCAGCGTCGCGGTTCGCGACCACTTGCGGGGATATAATGTACCCGCGGAAGGCTTAGCTGTGGTTCTAGTAGTGAGTGCGGAACATGCGTACCCGTACGAATTGTTTTATTCCTGGGTGACATTTCCGGAAATAGACGCTAATTCGGGTGTCTATCATTCATACACTGCCACGGATGTACCGGCGGCTTATGCTCCGTACAGGGCACTGGAAGTACCTATAGACGCTTGGCAGCACGGAGTTTGGTTTGGTGGCGCCCTACCCCATTCTTTAACGGCTCCGAGGTTAGGTCCCTTATCCATTCCGGGCACAAATTGGCCCGCTTTGGGTGGATTTACTCCTCATCCTAATCGCACCACTTGTAATGTGGGTGACCTGCGGCGTCTTCATGAGGTCGCAGTTGGTGTGATTAGAGCGCTTGTTCATTACATTGGTCGTAATATTCATGGCGCAGCCCCCGCAGGGGCGCAGCTTCGAGCAGACCAGGCTGGCTTGAAAATAAGTCCGGTCTTGGTGAATTCCGTTATGGGCAGAAAGCCAGATATTAAGGATGATTTTCCTTACTGGCTTGCCGAGAAATTCGACCAGCTGGAAGCTGTGTTTCCTAATACGACTCCGGGTGAAAAACACCGGATTCTTACGCTTAGTTTACCGAAAGATTTAGCCCCGGAACTTGTTGACTGTGAGACATGGGGTAAGACTTTTGCAGCGGTTTACTCGAGGTGCTTTGGCACACCGTCAGTGTCGAACCTGTCTGCAATCCTCAAACGGGTTCAGGATGATCACGGACCTGAGTCGGCGGTTGAGTTGGGTATGCGCCTGAACGGTTCATTTGAGACAGTTTGCGGTATTATCCTTGCCAATGTAAAAGGGGATGCAGTGAACTTTCAAGTGGCCAATGGTCTGGCGTTAATTCCCGATGCCGAGAAACCCCGTCAGCTGGCAAGAATAATTGTGGCGGCTTATAAAATGGTTGGCCGCAATTCTAAGGGTGCGAAGGTTTTTCTTGAAAAAGAAAAGAAGCAACCCCAGGGGCAGTCTTCGGAAACAGGTGGACAGCCCAGGTCCAAGAAACAAAATTGGCCTAAAAAGCAGAATCAGGGTAAGCAACAACAACAACAGACACAGGTCTCGAGTCCGGCGCCTTCACAACCTGCGCAGTCAGAGCGTGTTTATGAATTGCGCGATCGCGCTACGATTAAAACACCTGATAGATATCAGGCATCTGACCAACGCTCTCCTCGTTCCTTTCAGGACTCATCGGCTCCGTCAACCGGTGGTGGGGGGGGCGGCAGGGGCAGGGGTGGTCAGCAAGGACGTGGCCAGCCCCGCACGCGAAGTGAAGGGGATCAGCGGGACGACTCTACGCCTAAGAGACCGCAGTTTGCCAAGAAGAAGGTCGCTGCCTTAACGGCGCATCGATATGCCCCAGATAGTGAGAACGCGGCTTCGGAATCTGACGTGGGCTCTGACCTTGCTGGACAGCGCGGCGGAGATTACCATAGTGAGAGAGGCCCTCCGTCCACTGTTGAAGGTGACAGCGACTGAGACTTTTATTGTAATTGAAACAGCTGATACGCATGTTGCTCCCCCTGAAAGACTTTTTGAAATTGTCCTGTTAATTGAAGGTGACATGCAGCGAACTGTAAAAGGGGTATTTTGGGAGAATCTTTCGGATACGTATGACATTTTGCTTTCGGAGGCTGACTGGCCCCCACCTTTTGTTCTCGCAGCTCCGCGAGGGGAGGAGGTAATCCTCCCCAGTTTCGCGCACACTGTACCGAGAGTGGAAGCGCTGCATTTTGCAGAAGAGTGGGCTCTGGCGCTTGCGCCGGCTGTGTACCGAAATCAGTGTGGCTGGGATAAATTGTCCCCTAGCCATGAGATTCCTTTACGGTCACAGCCTCAGCCACAACCCCAGTATCCCATACGGCGTGAAGCTAAGGCTTCAGTCGCGGCTATCCTTGAACAATTGGAATATCAAGGTGTAATTGAAACATGTGTGTCACCAATGAATAATCCCCTTTTTACTGTTAACAAGCCGGACGGCTCGTATCGTCTAGTTTTGGATTACCGGCATTTGAACTCGCATTGCCGTAACTGTGCAGTACAGAATACTCACGGCTCTGCCCTAGTGAATAGTCTTGAGCGTAAACGGTTCAAAACCACGCTTGACATTTCCAATGGTTTTTATGCACATAGATTAGATGGTCTAAGTTCCCAATGGACCAGTTTTACGTGCGGCGGCGTACAAAAAATGTTTAAACGTCTCCCAATGGGATATAAAAATAGTCCTGGAGTGTTTTCCGCCCGCATAGTCTCTCTTTTGGAGAGTTTCGATCCAGTTGCATGTTCGTATGTGGATGACATTTATCTCACAGACGACGAGCTTTGGGTGCATCTGTGTCGAGTAAACAGCATAATTTGTAACTTTGCAGACATGGGTTACAAGTTTAACTTTGCGAAGTCACACATTGCGGAGTACACAGTGTTGTTTCTAGGTTATGAACTTAACCATGAAGGAAAGGGATTGGCTCCTCACTTCCTGGAGAAGTGCGCGCAGTTGCGCTCTCCGACAACTCTGAAAAAATTACAGTCTTTACTGGGTTTTTTAAATTTCGGGAGGACATACATTCCGGAATATGCCCAGCGTATCAAGCCTTTATATGCCTTGGTACAACCATCTTTTTCCAAATCATGCTGGCTGCCTGAGCATTCAGCCATTCTGCAGTCTTTGCAGGCTGATTTGCTCACTTCTGACTACTTACAAACCCGTGATAACCAGACCAACCTGGTGATAAGAATTATCCCTGGGACGGTGGGTTTCACGTACCTGACTTTTAACGAGGGGGATACTGTACCTATTGCTTACAAGTCACACTTGTACACTTCGGCTGAACTGCGTTTTTCCACTGTGGAGAAAGTGTTAACGGCTGTGCAGATGGCAATTCTTAAAGAACGTGCCCTGTCGCAGGGAAAGCGCATGTTGGTTGTTACCCCGTGTCCTGCATTGGAGGCGGTCACGAAAGCCAGTGTACCTAATTCTAAAGCTTTGCACCCTCGGTGGATTCAGTGGGCTACTTCCTTGACATCTCAGGATGTCACGTTTATTTTTGACGCCGCTTTACGGTCGCAGGAGTATTTACAGTATGAATTTGTTCATCCTGCTCCTTTAGCAATGCGGGCGTTGGAGGATTTCCACTGTATCATTTACACGGATGGTTCGGCGCAGGTTGCGCATGGCTCTAAACATGCCTACGTTTCCGCTTGCGCCATTGTGGTCGGTGCAATGGTGAACGATGAGTTCGAGTCCAGTGTCGTGCACACGCAGACACTTGGGGACTGCACTGCACAATTAGCAGAGCTACGTGCTCTGATGCTTGCATTGGAGTACGCAGATCCTAGTGTGACGACTTTAATCGTAAGTGATTATTTCTACTGTGTCCAGTCTTACAATGAGAACTTGTTCTTTTGGATTCAGAATGATTTTCGTGATTCCAGAGGTAGCACAATAAAACATAAAATGATCTGGGTCCGAGTAGCGGAACTTAAAGAAAAGCTACCGCTCGTGTTTGTGATTCATACTCTCGGCCACCAGCGCGTGGGAGTCCACGCTGTTGGCAACTCGCTTGCTGATGAAGCAGCGAAATCAGCGGTATCTAAATACTTAGTTGCAGCAGTCACGAGGTCCAAAAGCAAAATAGATGATGACATCTTGGCGGCTGTTGCTGCCACAGCGAAGGGAGGTAAATATCCTGCGGGGTTCCCTTCGAAATACACATACCACTTAAGTCCCGATAAGGTTCCTTATGTGAAAATTCCTGAAGTTGGAGAGCGTCTAGTTCCCAACTCGGATCGCAGAGCTTCTCTGATTACAGCGGCTCATGAAGGTGTGGCGTCTGCGCTTGCGGGCGTCTCAGCCACTGTATCTCAGCTACAACAGAGATTCTGGTGGCGGGGACTGTACAAACAGACGCGCGATTATGTCCTTATGTGTGACATTTGTCAGCAGATTAAGCCTTCTACTGCTGCGCGTCCGCCTCAGACACAGTTGTACATCTCTAATAAACCACTTGGATGTGTTTATTTAGATCACTGCGGTCCTTTCTCTTCTGATACTGCGTATAAATACATCTTAGTAGCAGTCGACTCATGCACACGCTTTGTGTGGTTATGGCCGCATCGCAGCGCTGATTCACGGACTGTCATTAAGGATTTGCGTGTCTTTGTGGGAATCTTTGCTTGTGGTGCTTTCCATTCGGACCAGGGTCCGGCTTTCGCCTCTAAGGCGTATAAGGATGCTATGGTTTCGTTGGGAGTACAGGTGAAGTTTTCAAGCCCCTACAGGCCTGAGGGCAATTCTGTGGTAGAAAGAATGAACCGCGACTTAAAGCAATCTTTGACAGCCCGAGTTATAGGCACTGGTAGAAACTGGCTGACCCACCTCTATGGCGTGCAGCGTTCGCTTAATAATCTCCCTAGAAGGTCTCTGGGTGGGCGGACCCCATACGAAATGCTCTTTGGTATCAAGATGTACGTCCCTGACCTTGATGGTGCAGACTGCGAGGCCCAGGCCGCGGCCTTTGACGTAGATGAACATTGCAATGTTTTACAGGATCTACAAAAGACCAGAGACAGTCTTGCAAAGGAACACTTGCCCTCCACGTCGGATGATGCGTTGCAGATCCCGGTAGTTGGCTGGCTACCCCAAGTTGGAGAACTGGTTCGAGAGAAGATCGAAAACAAAAAGGAGTTTGGTCCCTCATATCGAGCGCCAGTTCGGGTCCTTGGAGTGAAGGGCACAAGAACAGTCATTTTACCACCACTTCCAGGTCGTAAAGAAAACAGATTTATTTCTATTGACAATGTCAAGACACACAGGGTGGCCGATTCTTCATAGCATGACACCGGCTGTATCCTGTCCTTCCATGGTGAGGCACTCTGTGCTGGCTATTACATCTGGTGCAGATCAGGAGGTGTCCCTCGAGATGCCTGCCATATCAAGTCCTTTATTAAATACTATTCCTGTTACTAACATTGATGAGGTGACCTATGCAGATCCTGCTGATTTATCTATGTCCGATTTACATGCTCGTTTGGCTAACCAGTCCAGATTCTCTTTTGACTCTGATTCGGAACTTTCAAAGAAACCATCGACTATTGCAAAATATGCCACGTTGTTTAAAAAACATTTTTTAGTTCCACCTTGGACATACATTTGGCTGATACTATTTTCATTTTATCTTTTTATGTCAGTTGGTTTTGTGTTTTATTTTTTCCGCCTGATTGATGGCCATTATGTGAAAGAAAGAACAGGAATTCGGTACCTTAATGGAACATTGGCCCCTCACTCCTCCTCACATTCAGCACACAGACTAAAGAGAGACTTAAATTCAGTACAAATTACTGCTTGGCCTGTCCTTGATGGGATTGTGTGGGATGCGGTTAGGTTTCAGATACATGGCCCCACAGAAGTTATTAATGTTCCTAATGTGCTTAGAGTAAACATGGGAGATGTGATTAAGCAAAATATTCGTTCTGATGATTGGGATCTTCAGGCCGTAGAAGCATTGTTCTCTGATTTGAAATATTATGCGGCCTTTGATGATGAGGATTTGTATTTAGATTCTGTCAATTATGGTGATTTGTTTTGTTACCAACATTATGGAAATCATTTCTTGCACAAGACAAGTTCCAGGCGGGTTCCTGTGAATTACACTCAGTGGGAACATTGCCCTGCTCCTTTAAAGGGGAGCTCAAGTACTTTTCTGGGAAAATACTCTTACTTTACAGATTTTAATCAATCAAATCCTGAGTCTTTTTACTTCAAGGTGAAACAGAAATCCATGCCAAAAGTTAGACTAACTGACACAAAATTGTTGTATTCAAAGTCCTTTCTAGAAAGGTTATCTGTGGATGGCTATGAGTTATGGAAGGAGGCTGTTGACCTTAAATCGGTTTGGGGTACCAAAGATTGGCAGGTACAAGGCACTGAGGCTTTGCATCGTGCATGTCTCATCCCGAATCACATGTTGTTTTTAAACTCGACTATTTCCCAAACAACATGTTTTGGATTGGCTACATCTAAAAAATTAAATAACCCTACTATCCCTGATTTGGAAGAATATTCAGGTTGGAGTAATTTCACTACATTGTCCATAAGTGAGATACAAGCACTTTTGCAGAATTCCTCCTTTAATATTTCCAGTTTTGATCCAGATGGGTGGCTTTTATGGCAGAGAAGCTCTGATTCTTGCCAACGTCGTTTTTTGGGTTTGTCTGAAGGTTTTACACGCATCAGGCCAGATCCCAGGTTTGACTCAGATCACACTGTTACAACTTATTCAGTAGGCAAATTGTGTCAGAACTGGTTACAACATTCCACTTTAACTGCAGTTAAACTGCATCTGTCCCAGTTGAATGAGAACATAGAGTTAAATGATTTTATAAAAGGCCCGACTATGGGTAGGTCTAAACGCTTTATTTATGCTATTTACAATGAAATTTGGAAATTTTCACGAGTCGAAGCAGCTAAACGCCTGAGGGCTATTGATCAAGCCAATTTGGAAAAAGTGCTTGCAGTGGTCGATAACAGTATTAACACGCTTTCTTCCAGAATTTACACATTGGATAATATTGTTTCTTCTGTTGTTGATATTGTACATGATGAAGTGTCCACGTTATACCATGGTCAAAATCAATTGCGTTCTGTAATGCAGTTTGCCTGGACTCTACAGACAATTAAGGCTGGTCGAGTTCCCTGGACCGCATTGAACGTTTCATCACTTTTTGCCCCTTTTAATCTTACTGAAAAACAACGCATGCTTTCAATGCGTGATGCATCATTTTCTATGTTACATATTGAGAAGCTAGAATCCTTGCCTTTTTCTGTTGCTGAAACCACTACTGCCACGTGGCTTATTCATGGTTTAATTACATTACCATTTCCTTTATATAAATTTACTAACTGTATGCGATATATTGCTACAGGACGATATGAACCACTAGGCAATGCATTCCTACATGAGACATGGTCATTACCATACACATACAGATGTCTGAAGGATGGGAAAGAAGTGAATCTTAATGGTGAGGAATGCACACAGTCACCTGACCATTCATTAATATGCAGACACATTCAGTTACACGGTTCTTGTAATCAGGACCGCCCAAATTTAGCATGTGTTTTGAAAGGCACGCCAGTTCCAGCAGTGGTTCCCACATTCACATTGTTAGCTAATGGTAGTTATTTACTTTTAAACAACGAGTTATGTTGTGGTTTATTAATTGGTGTGGCATATGTGGTAACTGTATCAGAGCGTGTAGTGTGCTGCAAGAATGTTCTATACCCACCCACGCATGGTTCTTCAGATGTCTCCATCTGGCCACGGATTCTAACCTTGGAAGCAAAATTCAATGGTTTAAGCAGAATAAGGGCCCTTTTGTCTCAAAAACAAGTGACCCTGAGTTCGGCCCGGGAAACTTATGTCCTTCACATAGCCAACACCCGCACAGAGGTGCAGGCGCTTTTAAATACTGATTTGCCGTTTCATTTCTGCGAGCTGGTACACCAGATTTTTAATGCTTCTTCAACGACTGGGCTGGCACATTTTTTCAAGTTAGTGAGCAGTGGCCTCGTGACTACGTTTGAGAAGGTTTTTGGTATCATTCCCACGTTTTTTCATACTATTTTTTCGAGTTTGTTTGGTGGACTACCTGTGCTATTGGCTGTAGCCGCTGGCATTCTGTTGGTATTTTTCTTCATAAAACATGGATGCCCATCCTGCACAAGACGCCGTTCAACGCCTCCTGACACTGTGCCGTAATCGAATGCTCAATTACTATGGAACATTGCCGCTTGCAGCATTAAGCACGGCCTATAGATTGTCATTTCGGTTCACCGACTTCACGTGTGTCCAACCTGTGTTTCACTGCCTGAACTGCGAGTTCGATTGGGCCATTGATTTGTGCCTATGCTTGAGGAATGCTCCTGACGTCGATTTTGATCAGCTAATGCGTCCCGTGGTGGCTCATGAGTTGATCTGTTCTGGCGAGAGAGTTATGGGCTTGGCAGCAATAAATGGAGTTCTGGGCCAATGGGAGATCTCTGCAGCGGCGGATGCCTTTCTGACACACAGCGATCTGGTGAACCCACCGAGTTGTCCTCTGGCGTTACAGGAGGATCCGATGCTGGAGGAGCACGTATGTTCTTTTCCATTGCTGAATTGGATGGCTGAACTATTTTCGGATGATGGCAGTGATTTCATACTGGAGGCTGTTGCAACTTTCTTTGCATATACTTTCCATTCATGACATACCTGGGAGGAGTGCTTTGTTGTGAAATATGACTTTCTCTTCGCTGAATTGGAGAGCTGGAGTGTGTTCAGCTGATGGAGAATTCAATCACGTGATGTCGCTGAGGATAACGTCATTGTGGCACATGACTTTGGATATTGGATAAGTGCCTTGTTTTTTCTCTTACAGACATTTGGATTGATGCGACCTGGTCTTACTTTCATATTTTTGAGACCTGGCGAATGACTTTTAGTTCGAAAGTTTTGTTTTTATTTTTAGACTTGAGGCCACTGTAGGCATTCATACATATACATTCATACATATTTTTAGCTTATTTTAGCTTGAGATTATTGAACTTTGCTTTCAATCTTTGTATCTGATTTAGTATTGCCTTTTCCCTTATGTTTGACGGTGCTCGGACCAATGGGGGGGTGTCATATGGATACTTCGTTACATATATTGTGTTAAGTTAGCTTGAGTGCATTACATGTTTAAACAGCCTTTTTTCCTTCGGCTTCAGTTTTGCACACGACACATACTTGTTGTTGTCGCCTTCACCCTAGAAGCGGTGAGGTGGTTTATTTGAGAATAATATGTTATTTCTATGCTATCAGCTTTGCCTGGTACACTTGGTACAACTGTCTGCACACTGAGAGCTGCACACTCTGAAATTAACCTAACACAAGGTTGCTGGGAGGCTTGATCCTCGCACCACATTAGACATAACACAAATAATGTTGATGCCAACATTTTTGGGCTCTACGCGGGTTTAAGATAGAGTTACACGGAATGAACGAAAACACTTGGTGCTGCGCATGAAGAGAGCTGGTAGCGGTTGATGTGAACTGCTCCTACTGACATTGAGAGGTATGGGGCCGCCCTGCTAAAGCCCGAATGAGACCTTCTTAGATATAATATAATATGCTAGATAGGGTGCGCGAAATATAGGTGATATAGATTTCTATAGAAATTGCATTATAACATGCTAGCACCTTTTGCTTACTATGGATTAGTGACTATGCTGCTAACTCTGATTTTTATAATCTGCATTTTGGTATTATACAAGATACTGCGTTTGAGAACTTTGCATTGAATAATAAATATTTCAAACTTGCACTTGTGTTCTTTGACTCTCAGTTTTGGTTTGAAATGATTATATAACGAAAGAGTGTTCATGTGTTCCACGACTCCTGAGGTATTCTAAAGATCATGTTCTGGTTTGTCTAATACATGTATCATTCCATAATGATCCATGAGACACTGTAGCTAGCTAGGTAACGAGATTTCTGACACTGAGATGAGTTTTTGGATCATCCTAACTCACTGAGGTTCTAGATCTCTATGCACAGTTCTGTGGGAGAACGGAAACCCTGCTACAATATATGCTGCCTACAGCACATACAAACAGTAAGTCACTCATTCATGCATCTATGCACTACATAAGATCTCCCAACGAAGCATATTGACACTTAGACACTCAGACACTCCAACTAATAATCAAACAAATAATAACCTATATAGACATTATGTATCACTCATATAGCTACTCACCAACACATGCGGCCACTTACATAGAAACTGAGAGACAGATACAGATATGTATATATTTAAACATTACTCATTAGCCCATGTACTCATCAAGATATACTTAATCAGTCAGTAATACAATCTATTTTTCACCTAAAAAGCAGCTATTTATACACTTATATGCTCAATTCTTCCACAAGGATGATGTCATCAGTGATGTCATTTGAGATGTCATTAGTGATGTCATGAGTGATGTCACTGACCATGTCATGAGTGATGTAATATGTGAAGTCATCAGCAGTGCATTGCGGGCGCGCGAGTTATAGTTAGCTGAAGTAACTATAACGGGGAATTTCATTGGTTTTATATGAGTAAAATGTCCAGCTAACTATAACATGTGTCAAACCTATGGTTTTTTCAGTGAATTTCATAGGTTTTTTAAATGCTACTTCCTAACTATAACGTGTGTAAAACCTAGGGGTTTTTCAGTGAATTTCATAGGTTTTTCAAATGCTATTTCCTAACTATAACGTGTGTAAAACCTAGGGTTTTTTCAGTGAATTTCATAGGTTTTTTGAATGCTAGTTCCTAAGTATGAAAGATATACCTGAAATAAATATCGACATACCAATCTTACGTGCACAACTGAGTGCACGCACCCACCTATTTATTTCATGAAAGCTTTCCAATTTAAACCTAATGAATTTCTTCATAGACCAATGAAAGAACTTATAGTACGTTAAGACACTGAACCTAGGCTTTTTTTTTGTCATACAAACCTTTTAATTAAATGGAGCCGAATTTTTTTTAATCGTTCGTGCGTGACTGATTGTACACACCTTAATATTTTTTTAAAAAAATATAAAAGGTTTTATAATTTAATAATTGTATACTTAAATCGAGCTCTAAAAATATGTGAAATCCGTATGTGTTTGAATTCACTTCTTTTCACGTTTTTAAACTTCACTAAAGAACATCGCTACTTCCAAATCACGTTCGTAACTAGATAGTGTCACCGCCTACACGTCCTGAGAAGCGCATGTAAAGTCATGTGACTTGAAAACAACACTTGCAATTGGTTGTTGGTAGTTTCTATTCTGGAATTTCCACGCAGCACTCCACCCACTTCCATCACTTTCTTTTCGACTCTCAATAGAGAACAACGTCGAACATCTTCTCGAAGACTTTGCTGCAATGGCTACCGTTCCGCATTCATCTTCCGAATCTGAAGGAAATGAGCGACCACCTTTGACTAGAAAAACGGAGGCCACGCTATTACCATCAGAAGTGACCAGCACATCTTCTGCAGAACGACCTGTATCTCCATCGAGTGCTGACATCGACTTGAAACCATATCTGGCGAACGTGCACATGAAATGCAAGAACTGTGGAAAACTTCTTGTATACGGAGAGCAAAGCTTTATTCTAATTAAACACAAAATTGAGAGTCATAAATGCTCCAAGAAAAGTTACATTTCTTCACTTTATTTGGATAGTATGACATACTGAAAAATGTTGTAGCAACTTTAAGAAATCAAAAGCATCATAACACTTGTTTCCAAAAAAAAAAAAAAAATAAAGTTCTTTTCAGAACTAACTCTTTGTACCAAAACGAGCTCCAAGAGCATATTAGCTGATATTTTCTCGCCGCTTTCTTTTAGGGCGCGACCGGGTGCGCGCACCCACCAATCGCATAGAGGCAGCGACACACGCATGTGAAGTCATGTGACTTTAGAACAACACTTCCAATTGGTTCTTACTAGTTTCTATTCTGCAATTTACACGGAACACTCCACCCACTTTCCTGGAAAACCAGTTTATCGAAAAACTTTTAAAGCCTCCTCTTATGAAACATTCGACATCGTTCACATAGCAGTGTAGTAAATAGCACTATATACACTCCGTCCCTTAATTATAAGAGACTTATTGCTATGTGAGAACAACTTATGTTTTCACGCGATAATGTGAAATGCTGAGCCTGTTACAGAATTTTCTTTCACATATATGTTACTATTCTCCTTCGAGCACTAACACCGTAGAAAATACCACCAATAGCGGTGATATTTTTTACACCGAGAACGGGCGATTTGTATCGCTTAGAGCCCTTGCTATCATAAAGTTTTATTTCCTAAGTCTCTGATCTCCAACTGTGCAACGTGGCTCCCCTGTGTCGTATTGAGGTCCATAGACAAAAACTACAGGGCCAGCATTATACACATGCACAGAACCACAACACCACAAGAGCCACCATGTTAATATATATCCTTAATATAATAAACCTCTGAGAATAAATACATATTTCCGTGGCACCCCATAACAGAAATTTGGCGTCCTCTGACTCTGCTCCATTACCAAACACCCTAACCCCCCGGCCCCCTCACTCTTCACTAAACTCCGCACTCCACCCCACCCGGACCCCCTATTACAAACCCCCAACCTACCCTCCCTGCCCAAGCCCACCATGAACCTCAAACCGCCCCTGGAAAACTTATAAGACACAGGATTACTAAAACTCAAAGAATAGACAACAGGCAGATAATCTAAATAGTACATAAAGGCACATATTTTTTCCATAATACTATTGAAAAACATGTTCTATTTTTTATAAATCTATCATGCATCTGACCCTCTAGAACCGCTTTCAAAACGTGAACTATAAACCTCTACATTTCATTTTCAAACCATACACTTTCAATTACATTATTTTTTTTTTTACAATTCATGTAATGTTACACACCTTTTCTAAAATACACCAGTCCCTGTTATTTATAAGGATTTATTTTCAGTCTTCATCAGTGACACTTTCTTAACATATAATGAAAATCACTGTAACTTTTTAAACGACAATGCTAACGCGGTAAAAATAACCCTCTATTTGCTTTCCTTTAAGAATGCAGACTATCTACCCCACGCATGCGTTTCTTGATATTTGTATTTGGCAGCGAATACCGACCTTGATTCGGAAGACATGAACAAGAGCTCCATTGTCACATTTAAAACTGAACGTAGCATCTGCTCACACACATATCTTTCACTTAGCTAACATTCACAGAAAACAGCATTGATGTAAAAAAAAATTGACCTTGCTTTACAACTTGCTCAAATGACTCCCTTATTTTTTAACGCATCCTCCACTTCAAGAAAAGCTACTTTTTTGATAACTACTAAGCAATATATAAGTGACTAGACTCCTAGAAAATTTATCAAGTCATTCTGCTCCTCTCCACTGCATAGCCGGCGACCTAATTCTGTGGAGTTGCTATACAACCGGCAGTGCTGCGCCGTTTCCTTTACCATCTTGGGAAATTCAAAATGGATGTCCCTCCTGCCTTCGCAAACGAGCCGGACCACTTAGAACTATTTCGACAGAGAATGCTTCTGTACTACGGCACCTTAGCACTCTCAACTTTGAATACTTCATATCGATTATCATTTCGATATTCGTATTTCACCTGTGTGCAGCCTGTATAACATTGCCTGAGCTGTGATTTCACGTGGGCCCTGGATTTATGTCTCTGCAATTTGGTACCTCCTGAAGCGAATTACAATCACCTCATGAATCCGTTACTTGATCATAAACAGCTTTGTTACAACGGAGGGTTTATGGCCTTTGCAGCGATACAAGGAGTTCTGGGTCATTGGAATATATTCGCAGCGGCGCAAGATTTCCTAACAGAGAGCTACATCGAAAACCCACCGAGCTGCCCTATGATGGTAAAAGACGCTCCAATAATGACAGATCATGAATGCTCCTTTCATCTTCTCAATTGGATGGCTGACATGTTTTCAGATAATAACAGTGATTTCTTGTTAGAAGCACTTGCTGCCTATTTTGCCTACACAATGGACGGTTAACTCTTTCCTAACAGAGAACTACATCGAAAACCCACTGAGCTGCCCTCTGATAATAAAAGAGGCTCCGATTTTAACAGATCATGAGTACTGCTTTACTCTTTTCCATTGGATAGCTGACATACTTTCAAATGATAAAAGTGATTTCCTGTTAGAAGCAGAAGCTACCTATTTTGCCTAAACAATGCTTCAATAACTCTTATACAAGCCATTGACGTCCTCATTTCCTTTTGCTTCCCTATATTCTTCACGTTCTTTTCCATATTTTCTTTTGAAGAACAGACCTATTGGCTTTACTAACAGTGGACATTATGATTTTGTGCTAGTTAAATTTTGGTCTTTTATGTGGACTACATTTGTTTCTTCAGCTACTCGATTTTCAACTTTATTTTTTTACAGTCTAATCTCAACAATTCTATTGCATATCTTATCTAAGGTTATTTCAAACGTACTCGAAGCAAAACTCGCTAATATATGCTACATGTGCCCTAATTAATGTGTAAATTTTAAACGAGTTTTTTATAACTGTAAAAGCCATTTCGCATCTCAACTGCTTATTTCCGCCTCACACGCCTCTACTCCTTTAATTTCCTATAAAATTATGTTTTTAAAATACTTTACAGAAAAATATGTTCTTCCAACAATATTTCCATTATTACTTGTGCTGTATTTCAAATGCAATACTGCAACCTTCAAAATATATCTCAATACAGTAGTTCTCCTCAATAGTGATTTGCGCAGCATCCAACAGATTACATACATGCACCTCTCACCATTTTATCACTTTTGGCGCCTTTTTTTTCCCCTCACACACTGACATAACACAAACTTGATAGTGCTTCGCATGTAGACAGCTGATTGATAAAGTAATGATGTATAACCACTTGCATTTTCATATATCGTTCCCTAACTGAAAGGCCAGAGACCTTCTTCCATTTATTAACATATGATATACTTCCTTATAAAAGTGTACAATGTTTTTTTCCAACTATATTCATTTTTCTTCAACTATAGCGTTTGTATTCCATGTACTACTGACAATACCAATTACTGTGTTTTTTGCAATTTCTGTACTCATATTACATAATGATTTGCCTTTAAAACAGTACATTTCTAAATAAACATTTCAAATATTCACGGTTTCTCTTTTAATCCATAATCTCAACTGAAATGATTTCATATTGAAAAACTATTCATGGGTTCCACATAACCTTAACTGTAGTCACTGAGGACCTTATTTATGAAGACCTTCCGCCGCCGGTGCCTCATTTTTTAAAATGAGAAAAAGTGACGCACCGGTGGCGCAAGGCCTTCATAAATAAAGTCCTGAATGTTTTCTTTTCTCGAACTCACTTACTGATACTAGAACCTGCAAGCCAATTACGGCCCGTGAACTCTTTCTTAGTAGGTCGCGCACCGTACAGACAGTTATACCACTGTTAAAAAATTTTTTTTACTGTTACCAAGCACCGCCACAGTTCCACTTCACTCAGAGTTAATCACTGCTCCCACGCTTCTACAGGCCAGACGCTATGTCGTATTTCTCTCCTTATCACCCTTTCATCTCCACAATAACAAACAGTTCTCCGCCTGCCACCACAGAACAGAGTCAGATGCAGAGGCACCAAAGAGTGAACCCATCACCAACTGCCATCTCCGGCTGTTTCCATGGTTACACCTCATTCTGCACCTTGCTGAAGGCACAGGTCAAAAGTTCATGTCTCAACGTTCTACAGCAAACTAAGAAGACTATTTTCCCTCCAGAAACACCTGCCAATCCACAGCTCTGTTACATGTCTTTTTTTTTCACACCCAATAGTACTTTTCGTTTAACATAAACATTAACATGCAACGTACTCTTCAATCTCCACTTATTACAATCAACCAATCATTTTTATTTTTTTAACCACACCCAGCCTCTTCCTTTTTCTTTATTTAGAATTTCAACTTCTAACTACCATTCCACTTCCAGAACCGATCGGAGGACGACTACAAATCCCTTGAAAATGAAGGTCTGGCTAATAGGACACAGTTATATTCACTGGAGTGAAAAATATGCAGTAAGCAGACGAATTTGCAACCTCGGCTTACCAAATGTACACATAACATGGATTGCCAAAAGAGGATTGAAATGTCACCAATTGATTCCATTGGTGAAAACTTTTATGCATCTCCCAGAACCAGACCTTATAATTGTGCACTGTGGTGGGAACGATCTAGGCACAATCACTGGGGTAGGTCTGGAAATGCTTCTAAAAGACACCTTTCGACAATTGATGACACTTTTTCCTCGATCTGCCTTGGTATATTCCAATATATGCCAAAGACAGAAATGGAATTGGTCCAATCAACATTGTGCACAATTTGAGAAAGCAAGGAGACATGTAAATAAATCTGTTTCTGCGTTCCTCAGAGATTATAGCATGGGTTCTATTTACCACAACAACTTGCGATACCACATGCAAGACGTCTATAGGAGAGACGGTGTTCATTTCACGAATGAGGGAAACAGAATCTTCCTCTGCAACATCAGGCTCTGCATCGGTACTTACTTATAAATGCAGAAAACACTCAATTAACACAATGGCTCTTTTCAGAGCCACCTTAAATCTAAGCACTCAAACTTCTGATTTATCTCCATTTTCACACTCTTGTAAATAGGTGTGCGCGACCGGGTGCGCGCACCCCTATTTTTTTCGGGAAAAAATTATATCTTTTCGCGTTTAAGGGCCTTACTGCACACCCCGAGAAAACCTACGCAGCAAGACAATCTCTACCTTCTACCCTTTCCATGTTTCAACGCTTTGAAATGAACAATATATTTACTCGCAGTGACAAAATGGCGGACAAAACTTCCTAATTTCCTTCGAATCGAACGTTAACAGACGTCACGCAGCAAAAAAAAATTCCGCTCACGCGCAGCCGCTTGAGTGCGCGCACGCGTGCGCGCCTATAGATATATAATTGACTTTAACTTTAATTTTCTCAACAACTACTGAACAGATTTACACCATTCCAAAAAAAGCGTAATCTGCGAACCGGACTCTACAGTTTTGCCAAATTTCTTATAAATCCATTCAGCCGTTCGACCTGTAGCCGAGTCTAAAGGTCCTATGGAAAATAACATGCAGAAAACACGTTTTGGGACCCCCCTTATATCTCAGCCCCCACTTGACCAATCCCCCCCAAACTTTTAGGGAAGGAGCGCAGCGGACCGAGCCATCTTCTTTGAGAAATTCGCTAAGATTCTTCAACCAGAGCCAAAGTTATTCCAAATAGAATGTTGAGGATTTCCTATGGAAAACAATCCTAACTATAACTACCTACTGGCGACCGCCAGTAGGTAATATATATATATATATATATATATATATATATATATATATATATATATATATATATATATATATATATATATATACTCACGGGGAACTCCAAGTACCAGCATATGCCCACTGAGGCGTGACTTGATAGAGTTATCAGTTGTTCCCTATTGAAGGACTGCCATTACTCTTCTTCATTTCGCCCGTGAACAAGAGCACAGGAGTGCTTGAAACGCGTTGGGCTTGTGAAGAAATTGGTGGGAGACTATGACTCTGTGAAGATGAAGTCTGCAATTAAAGGTGTTAATACTCCCTGGTTAGTGGCGTCTTCATATGGGGCAACCTGTTTGGGTGGATTTTGTTGCTGCTGGCTCGGTCGCGAAGATGCCCTACTGCGAGGTGCAGATCCTGTGTTTGCAAAATCAAACACACTGGAACCAGGGATAGCCGTGTTGTTGGGACATTTACAAATAAGCACAGCAGTGTTTTTCAGCTCCCTCCGAACCCACTGGGCTTTTATTTGAATTACTGGGAGAGATGTGGCGGCAACCATGGGGTTAAACTCACGGGGAACTCCAAGTACCAGCATGCTTCAGAGGCTCGACATATTCAGTTCGAGCCTCTGAAGAAAGAGCAGGAGCTCTGAAACGCGTCAGGCTGATATCGGCATGCAGGCTGTGATTAAAATCGGATTGCTGGACTCAGTTTACCGCAATAAAGGGCTTCTACGCCAGTTGTCGTCCGTGTGCGTCCTTGCCTGGGGGCATTTTGGAGCTTGTATCTTAAACACGGCAGTCCCGCCGTGAAGGATTGCACCATCCCGCTAACATTGGGGGCCACAGTGCTAGGAATCTTGCCTAAACCTGCAATGTGGGACGACAACGCACTGGATTAAAAACTGACTCCTGCATTCTGAGGCC
The DNA here is from genome assembly GCF_964263255.1 of Lissotriton vulgaris. Classification (NCBI taxonomy): domain Eukaryota; kingdom Metazoa; phylum Chordata; class Amphibia; order Caudata; family Salamandridae; genus Lissotriton; species Lissotriton vulgaris. The sequence goes on along the minus strand of NC_141691.1, from coordinate 1,719,720,006 downwards.
CATCGGAGGGCTTTGTAAATGGTGATAACAGTAATAATAATGTGCTTCCATCCAAGGAGTGTACTATTCTGACACACACTACAAGGCCCAGAAGGCCTAGCGTACTATTCAGCCCATCGGAGGGCGTCTTATTAACTACTTATAAAGTGGGTGTGTCAGACAGCACGAACTGAATATGTCGAGCCTCTGAAGAAAGAGCAGGAGCTCTGAAACGCGTCAGGCTGATATCGGCATGCAGGCTGTGATTAAAATCGGATTGCTGGACTCAGTTTACCACAATAAAGGGCTTCTGCGCCAGTTGTCGTCCGTGTGCGTCCTTGCCTGGGGGCATTTTGGAGCTTGTATCTTAAACACGGCAGTCCCGCCGTGAAGGATTGTACCATCCCGCTAACATTGGGGGCCACAGGGCTAGGAATCTTGCCTAAACCTGCAAAGTGGGACGACAACGCACTGGATTGAAAACTAACTCCTGCATTCTGAGGCCCATCGGAGGGCTTTGTAAATGGTGATAACAGTAATAAGAATGTGCTTCCATCCAAGGAGTGTACTATTCTGACACACACTACAAGGCCCAGAAGGCCTAGAGTACTATTCAGCCCATCAGAGGGCGTCTTATTAACTAATTATAAAGTGGGTGTGTCAGACAGCACGAACTGAATATGTCGAGCCTCTGAAGAAAGAGCAGGAGCTCTGAAACGCGTCAGGCTGATATCGGCATGCAGGCTGTGATTAAAATCGGATTGCTGGACTCAGTTTACCGCAATAAAGGGCTTCTACGCCATTTGTCGTCCGTGTGCGTCCTTGCCTGGGGGCATTTTGGAGCTTGTATATATATATATATATATATATATATATATATATATTCACTGAAAAAACCATAGGTTATAGACCATATATAGTAATAGTTAGGAATTTGCATTTACAAAACCTTATTTTACTCGCATAAAACCATTGAAATTCCATATATAGTTAGATGCGCTAACTATATATCGCGCACCCGCAATCCACTGCTGATGATGTCACATATTACATCATTCATGACATGGTTAGTGACATCACTGATGACATCACTGATGACATCTCAAATGACATCACTGATGACATCACTGATAACATCTCATTTGACATTACTGATCACATCACTGATGATATCATTCATGTGATAATACCATGAACCTCTTCAGACTCTAATATAACCTTAGATACAATCAGTGTAAACAGACAGTCACAGACTGTCACTCATCCATGGAGTTACTCACACACCTAGTCAGTCATGCAAACAATCAATCACACTTCCATTTCCTCAACTATACAGTTATACACACCTTATTTATTCAAACATATACTAACACATATTTACTCTGTTATACAATCCCTGATACAAGTTCACAATGATCCATACAGCCACTCACACATTCACTGGCTCTTATGCACACTTATTTATATATGTCAACTCTCACATGTACTGTGTTTTACATATGTACTTACTTTGACATGTAGCACTGAGATATCCATTCACTCACTAATACACTAATGCACACAGTCATCCGCCCATACAGCTGTTTCCACATGCAGTTTTGAACCCATACATATAGTGAATCAACTACTCACACATCTATGTACAGAGTCACACACCTCCCAGCTACCCATACACACACACTCAGTGTCCCATACAAATACTTGGACAACCAATCAATAACCCATACAGTTATTCATATAGCTACTGATCAACACATGCAGCAGTTTGTAGAACAACAGATATAATGATGCACAAATTAAGATAGTTTAGTCACTAACCCATGCACTCATTAAGACACATTTAATCATTCTCTCATACAGTCAGTCATGCACCTACTAAATCCTTTTTCCAGACACTTATACATCCACTCATTCTTCAATATGTAAGACACATTTTAACTTTACAGAAACATACAGTCACTGGATGTTGTCATCAGTGATGTCATTTGAGATGTCATCAGTGATGTCATCAGTGATGTCACTAACCATGTCATGAATGATGTAATATGTGACATCATCAGCAGTGGATTGCGGGTGCGCGATATATAGTTAGCGCATCTAACTATATATGGAATTTCAATGGTTTTATGCGAGTAAAATAAGGTTTTGTAAATGCAAATTCCTAACTATATATGGTCTATAACCTATGGTTTTTTCAGTGAATTTTCAAGGTTTTGTAAATGCAAATTCCTAACTATATATGGACTATAACCTATGGTTTTTTTGTGAATTTCAATGGATTTTTAATAGCAAATATCAAAAGCTGTCAAATGTCAAGTACGTGATAGGTAAAAACGTTTTCGTGTTTATGCACGCTGATGTGCTTTGAACGCTGCCCCCCCCTCCCCTCTTTTCTCTTAGTAGTACTCTCTCTTTGCAGATAGTGAAGGGTAGTTAACGCAGACCTTTACCCCCGTTGTAATCCGTCGTACCTGCTTGTCTCTCCATTTGATTGATTGTTATCCAAGCATTTACTGTTTTAGAATTGGTTCTCTTTGGATCATTCTCTATTTACAAACAAGCACAAAGTCGCAATACTCTGTTTAGTCTTTGCAGATAGTGAAAAATCGTGTAAAAAAATAAAAGTAATCGAGCAAAATCAGTAGACCACTAATTGGATCTCTTTTTGACTTCGCTAAAATACAAACATTAGGAACAACCCTTCATGAGAAATACGAAAATAGTGAGATGAACTGAGCTCCACACCATGATGGCTGCAAGACAGCTCGACTCCGCCACCCACCCCGCCCAAAATAACAACAAACCCTATGCAAATATTATAAATAGATACAACACACCAGCAAAGTAACAGGGTAAAACATTTTATTAAATAACTATTTACATAACTATTTTATACTTTTTGTCGCCCGATCCGGCTAGCTCAATCGATCGAGCATGAAACTCATGCACTGATAGCAAGCGTTGCTGCTGATGCTATGCAGACAAAAACTGGTTTTCAGTTTGTACATTCTTTAAGATTTTTCCATCCAAGGCTGGTTGAGAGTTTGTAGAACGATGGCTTCAGATTTTCTACATACGGTGTGGTGACGCGGACTGGGAGGGGGCGCTTCGCTCCTGCCCCCTCCCCAAGTAAGATTTTCATACGTGAGTGTTCGTTCATGCTTTTGGTCCCTGAGTTGCTTCGATGTCACTGCCTTACACAAATGGCATAAGTCCTGGATGTTGAGTGCCATACTTCAGAGTTCTAAGCAGCGCTTGTAACACTGTCTAAACCTTATTTGCACCTGCTGCAGCTTCACTATTCAAAGTAAGTGGGGTCCGTTTGTGGACCTGACTGCATTAGAAAACAATGTGATACGGTGCCTCCCTAAACCGCTTGACGGAGGCCCCCGAGGGGCGGTGAGATGGCGCGGACTGGGAGGGGGTGCTTGGCTCCTGCCCCCTCCCCAAGTCGTGTTGCCCTGGTGTGGCCTGAGATCGCCCCCGACATAGGCGGCCGGCTCCCGGGGTCCGGCGGATTTTTTTGCCTTTTGATGACTCTTCCATTCTGGACCTTGTCCCACAATCCGTTTAACCTGAAGACACGCTGTAGTGGGGCGCCCCTTTACCGTTTTAGTAGCCATTTCTCCCGCTTTTGCTACTCTGTGCCTCTTCCGCCATTCAGCTGTTTACCGCCCGCTCTTGCGACTACAGCGTCTCGCTCACCATGTAGTTGAGTTGCTCCCGCTCTTGCGATTTAACAGAACTTTTTGGACTGCTGAAAGCGGTTGTATTCCGACCGCTGGTTGGTGGAGACATTTTGACTATATTCTGGACCTGCGTTGTCGCATAATGCGTCATATGACGCGCCGCGTTAGCGCACCCGGAAGTGCTCCGGTGCCCAAGGCGCAGCTTCCCGGAAAAGATCCAGAGCGCGCCGCGCAGCGCGTAACGTAAGCATAACAGGTCATGTGACTTGTTAATAAAACTTTTCATTGGTTCATTTTACTTTTGTTTTCCTAATGATGTAAGACTAGGTCATGTGACCTAAAAATAACACTTTTCATTGGATTAAAACATTTTTTTTCCCAAACGATGAAAGCCCCACCTTGTTTCTGGATGTTTCATACTGAAGCTGGCGTCACCATGAGAGCACCACCATCTCGTAGCTCCGTCGTGGCCATTCCGCAAGCAATCATGGCAGCCGCTCCCCACCGGAAGCCTGCGGGAGTCGAGGTCCCCCAAGACTTTTGTAGAATCTTCAAGGCTGAGGGGACGCTTTCGAGAATGGGACCCAAGCCCTGGCAGACAAGCGTCCGAGTTCCAAGGTGTCCCAGGGCCATTTTACTGGACCAGGCCCAAATCCGAAGAGCCGGCCGCCATTTTAAGAGTCCTATGGCAGCCGCCTATCGCTGCACCGCAAGAGTGGGAGCAACTCAACTACATGGTGAGCGAGACGCTGTAGCCGTAAGAGCGGGCGGTAAACAGCTGAATGGCGGAAAAGGCACAGTGTAGCAAAAGCGGGCGGAATGGCAACTGAAACGATAAAGGGGCGCCCCACTACAGCAGACGAGCCTCCGCCATGTGCTTCAAAACTGCATACGTATCTCATGATATCAAGGTTGGGCAACCAGTACACAACAAGCAGTTACGAGTCCCATTTACACCGGAGCCATTTTGGGCGCGGCCGGGCAGGTCCAGGATCTAGTCAAACATAACAAATGAGGCTGACGTCTCTGAAGCAGTTGACGCACAGCAGGACATAGCAAATAAACATGAAGTCTCTAAAGCTGTTAACTCACTGCAGGACAAAACAAGTGAACCTGAAACCTCTGGAATAATTGTCGCTCAAAAGAACAACACACAAAACTCTGTAGAGCCTGAAGAAAGAAAAACAGAAGGGCACTGTAGTTTCAGACACACTTAACACTAATGACTAAACAAAGATATCGTCTGTTTATGAAGCAGTTATCATGTTCACAGAATTGACAAAGAAGTGTGCAGACACCAATGCTAGTAAGAAACACAAGGAAATCCCTAACGCATCAGCATTCTCGGAAAAGGTTGACACAGATAACATCTTAAGGAACAAAGAAAGACAAAATAAGGATGAGGAAGTTATCACTTTAGTTTTTTCATCAGCTAGCGACAGCAAAAAACACATTGTAATGGAGATTAGAGAGGCTACGGATGGATAAATAAATTATCAAAAGAAATAGCGACTCCCCCCTTTAGCAGATTAGCTAAATCTTTGCGTAATTTGGACATTAAAGTTATATTATTGTTGTTGTTGTTGTTGTTATGGTTATAGTTCTGGTTAATTTCAGCAAGAAACACATTGTAATGGAGAATAGAGAGGCTACGGATGGGTGAATAAATTATCAAAAGAAATGGCGACTCCCCCCTTTAGCAGATTAGCTAAATGTTTGCGTAATTTGGGCATAAAAGTTATATTATTGTTGTTGTTGTTGTTATCGTTATAGTTCTGGTTAATTTCCATTCAGAGTGTCCTACACAGCACCACTCTAGGTAAACACTACTTTATGTAAAACCTGCACTTAGTTGGTCACCATGGGGTTTAAAGAAGGGATGGTTCTTCACCTGGGTGCCGTCCACAACTCAGCAGGTTGTGCTGCCTTGGGACTATTCGCACAAAAGACAGCTTCGGACCATTGTTGTTTTTTTTTGTCAAAAAATGTTTAAATATATTTACAGTTTTTGTTGCGTTCGTTATATTTAAAAGTTAATAAAGTTTTATAATCCTACTTTTTTGGAGTACTATATATTATTAAAAAATCGGGTGAATGGGGCCTTGAATCGGGTTATTGTCATGTGTGGGCTTTGCAAGTGTACTGCTACAGGATCGGACATTTCAAACTCAAATGCACGTTCTTTTTCTTACCTTTCCGAAGCATGGAGCGCAATAGCAGGCAGAGAAAGGGTGATGCAAGTGTTGAACACTGCCTAGCCTGGCAAGTTGCTGGCAGTGCCCCCCCCCCCGCCCGCTCCTGAAAGAGGGCACACACACACCGCCGCCCGAGTACTTCACAGATCTTTAAAAGACCATGCGCTTGTTCATGAGGCTTAAATGGTTTATCACCCCTTCTAGAACCCCTGCATCGACCCTCTGACGTTTCCTGAAAGAATTAGCACGTAACACAATACCAAGCCCTGTCAGCTGAAACCCCCGAGGAATCGTGGGGCATATTATCAAGGGGGTTTATTTCCACTTTTTTTGGCTTTAAAAGCCAAGAAAGCGGAGATAAAATTATCTCCCTATTACCAAGCTGTCGCTAACACCAGTTAGTGACAGCTAAAAGGAGATAGCGACCATCTTGGGCCCCGCTTTGCATGTCAGTGATATCTATCACTAATGACATGCAAAGTGGGCGTACCAAGATGTTAGCGACTGGAAACAGTCCCTAACATCGCTATCTCCTATTACCAAATTTTGGAGATATTCGCGCTAAGCGCGAATATCTCCAAAAGCTAACACCTGCCCTGAGCAGTTTTTAGCCATGTTATCCAATGGGAGGTGGATAACATGGCTAAGAGCATTTGCTGGATAATGCATGAATATCGCTGACTTTTCAGCGATATTCATGCATTGCGGCCGTTTTTTATCGCATTTGCGATAAACCTTGCTAATAGCAAGGTTTATCTGCGATAAAAATCGCTGATGTGCGGCGATAATTTTTGTCTCTAAACAAGTTAGAGACAAAAATTATCGCTAGTTGTTGGTAATATGCCCCCGGGTTTTTGCTTGCAGGAATCGGGAGGCGGGAGACTAGCACTGAAATCAGTAGTCTCACGCCTGAATCGGGAGGGTTGGCATGTCTGGATTCTCTACAGCTGGGGCCATAAACTACATCCGCAGGGCTAGGTGATAGCCTGGGACCGGCCTAGCATCTAAAATGGCTGCAGTGCACGACAAAATTGTGGCATTGGAAAAAAGGCAAGATGGCGCAGACAATGTTTATCAATAAGGATTCATTTATAACAAAATATTTTATCGCACTGACAAATTGGTGGTCAACACTTCCTGATTTCCATCGAATCGAACGTTAACAGACGTCACGCAACAAAAAAAAAAAAAAGCTCACGCACAGCCGCTGGAAGACATGTATCAACATATATGAGCCTCCTCAGCCACCCTCAGAAAACATAAGGGATTAGGATACGTCTCCCGCACCCCCTTATACCTAGTAATTTAATTAAAACGAAGCACAAAATGGTCTCCCGCACCCCCTTATACCTAGTAATTTAATTAAAACGAAGCACAAAATGGCGAATTCCCGTTTCGCTACCAGTTTGCGGCCCAGTTCGCGGCCCGGGAAGCGCTTCTACCGTGAAAAATAATTTTTTTTTAATTTTCCCCACGGGACCCTTTAATAACCCCAACAACATTCCTAGGGGGTCAAGAGGGGTATACCTTGCCCCCTTTCATTAAATTCCCCCTTCGTTTTTCACCTCTTCTTCTCTCTCGATCCTACCGAGAGATAAGATGGCGGCCGCTCCGGACTGTTTAGAATGTTGACAGACACCGGGGAGCCAATCAGCTTCGCATCGCAAAGTTCCGTTTCGCGAAAAGTAAGCGGACCGGAGCGCAGCCCGGAGCGCTGTTACAGATATATATCTTGTTTTGAACGTTAATTTCTCAAAATCCACTGGAGCACATATATTGAGACCTAGCAAAGGCACATCGGGCTAACAGTCCCTACAATTTTGCCAAGTTTCGTGCAAATCCATTCAGCCGTTCGAACTAAAAGTGAGGCCAAAGGCCCTATGGAAATTAACATGGGAAAAACGCGTTTTGGGACCCCCCTTTTTTCTCGGCCCCCCCCTTGACGAAACCCCCCCAAATTTTCGGGGGCTGCTCAGAAACAAAATGTATTTACAACAAGGGGTGGTGAGGGACAGAGTCTCTGAATTAAGCAGAAAGCTCTCACCCAGTCAAGAGATCAGGGCTAGATCCAACACCGTTTTTTAGCTCACTGCACCATCCCAGTTTCAGAACCTGGCTGTATGCAAATTAGTCTGTTCCTGTCCCAGTGCATGATGGGAACAGGGCAAACCAAACTACAAAAGCCAATTCTTACACTGGGAAGGAAACAAGCTCCCGGGGACCGGTTTCTGGCATTACAGCCGTCTTCGGCCCGGTTTGCTTGAATCCTGATGGTGCAATGAGCAAGGGTCTCACATCTGAGAATACCCTTCCACGCTTAGGGTGGACAAAAATATTTACAACAAGGGGTGGTGAGGGACAGAGTCTCTGAATTAAGCAGAAAGCTCTCACCCAGTCAAGAGATCAGGGCTAGATCCAACACCGTTTTTTAGCTCACTGCACCATCCCAGTTTCAGAACCTGGCTGTATGCAAATTAGTCTGTTCCTGTCCCAGTGCATGATGGGAACAGGGCAAACCAAACTACAAAAGCCAATTCTTACACTGGGAAGGAAACAAGCTCCCGGGGACCGGTTTCTGGCATTACAGCCGTCTTCGGCCCGGTTTGCTTGAATCCTGATGGTGCAATGAGCAAGGGTCTCACATCTGAGAATACCCTTCCACGCTTAGGGTGGACAAAAATATTTACAGCAAGGGGTGGTGAGGGACAGAGTCTCTGAATTAAGCAGAAAGCTCTCACCCAGTCAAGAGATCAGGGCTAGATCCAACACCGTTTTTTAGCTCACTGCACCATCCCAGTTTCAGAACCTGGCTGTATGCAAATTAGTCTGTTCCTGCCCCAGTGCATGATGGGAACAGGGCAAACCAAACTACAAAAGCCAATTCTTACACTGGGAAGGAAACAAGCTCCCGGGGACCGGTTTCTGGCATTACAGCCGTCTTCGGCCCGGTTTGCTTGAATCCTGATGGTGCAATGAGCAAGGGTCTCACATCTGAGAATACCCTTACACGCTTAGGGTGGACAAAAATATTTACAACAAGGGGTGGTGAGGGACAGAGTCTCTGAATTAAGCAGAAAGCTCTCACCCAGTCAAGAGATCAGGGCTAGATCCAACACCGTTTTTTAGCTCACTGCACCATCCCAGTTTCAGAACCTGGCTGTATGCAAATTAGTCTGTTCCTGTCCCAGTGCATGATGGGAACAGGGCAAACCAAACTACAAAAGCCAATTCTTACACTGGGAAGGAAACAAGCTCCCGGGGACCGGTTTCTGGCATTACAGCCGTCTTCGGCCCGGTTTGCTTGAATCCTGATGGTGCAATGAGCAAGGGTCTCACATCTGAGAATACCCTTCCACGCTTAGGGTGGACAAAAATATTTACAACAAGGGGTGGTGAGGGACAGAGTCTCTGAATTAAGCAGAAAGCTCTCACCCAGTCAAGAGATCAGGGCTAGATCCAACACCGTTTTTTAGCTCACTGCACCATCCCAGTTTCAGAACCTGGCTGTATGCAAATTAGTCTGTTCCTGTCCCAGTGCATGATGGGAACAGGGCAAACCAAACTACAAAAGCCAATTCTTACACTGGGAAGGAAACAAGCTCCCGGGGACCGGTTTCTGGCATTACAGCCGTCTTCGGCCCGGTTTGCTTGAATCCTGATGGTGCAATGAGCAAGGGTCTCACATCTGAGAATACCCTTCCACGCTTAGGGTGGACAAAAATATTTACAACAAGGGGTGGTGAGGGACAGAGTCTCTGAATTAAGCAGAAAGCTCTCACCCAGTCAAGAGATCAGGGCTAGATCCAACACCGTTTTTTAGCTCACTGCACCATCCCAGTTTCAGAACCTGGCTGTATGCAAATTAGTCTGTTCCTGTCCCAGTGCATGATGGGAACAGGGCAAACCAAACTACAAAAGCCAATTCTTACACTGGGAAGGAAACAAGCTCCCGGGGACCGGTTTCTGGCATTACAGCCGTCTTCGGCCCGGTTTGCTTGAATCCTGATGGTGCAATGAGCAAGGGTCTCACATCTGAGAATACCCTTCCACGCTTAGGGTGGACAAAAATATTTACAACAAGGGGTGGTGAGGGACAGAGTCTCTGAATTAAGCAGAAAGCTCTCACCCAGTCAAGAGATCAGGGCTAGATCCAACACCGTTTTTTAGCTCACTGCACCATCCCAGTTTCAGAACCTGGCTGTATGCAAATTAGTCTGTTCCTGTCCCAGTGCATGATGGGAACAGGGCAAACCAAACTACAAAAGCCAATTCTTACACTGGGAAGGAAACAAGCTCCCGGGGACCGGTTTCTGGCATTACAGCCGTCTTCGGCCCGGTTTGCTTGAATCCTGATGGTGCAATGAGCAAGGGTCTCACATCTGAGAATACCCTTCCACGCTTAGGGTGGACAAAAATATTTACAACAAGGGGTGGTGAGGGACAGAGTCTCTGAATTAAGCAGAAGGCTCTCACCCAGTCAAGAGATCAGGGCTAGATCCAACACAGTTTTTTAGCTCACTGCACCATCCCAGAAACAAAATTTGCCATTTTCCTGAAAATTTCAGCCGATTCCGTCCACAAACGCCGAGGTTATTAGACATAGAATTTTCAAAAGTTCCATAGACAAATAATCCTAACTATATATACCTACTGGCGACACGGTAATATATATATATATTGGCATATATATTGGCATGCACAACGTGACAGGCACTGTGCGGTGCCTGCCACCTTGTGTATGCCAATGTGGGGGGTTCCAGGGGTACCCCCAAGTGCATCCCCCAGCCCCTACTTCCCCGCAACGGGCCCCCAAAGTAAACCCTGCATGCCTTTCCATGGAAAGGCATTACATCTCCAACATCATAATATGGATGGAGGAACCTGCAAGGCACCGCCACCATATTGCAGGCCTTTTCCACCCGGTAACGATTGCCTATTGGCGGAAAAGTGACGGACGGTCTTTCCGTCTGCCGCGGTTACACTGCCATGTAATGTGGCGGGGGTAAAAGGCCGTCCGGTGGGGTGTTTTGGCAGGCGGATCACCACCCTGGCCAGGCAGTGGCCATCCGCCCACCATGCTAATGGGCACCCTAGTTTTTCCCAGTGTTCCTTGGTAATCTCCACAGGGCATAACGGAGTCTTGAATACACGTAATGACTTATCAGCCTCACTATAGTCAGTGCAATTTCCCAGAAATACCTCGAACTCATCATCAAACCCGGGCAACCAATAATACACCCACACCCTCTTTTTGGTGTCAACACTACATGGCCTTGGTGTGCCAAGTTCACCAATCCTGTCCTCAACTCTGCTGGAAATATCAACAAATATCCGCTCATTGCTAAATTGCCCTCCACTGAGAGTTTGTCTCTGACCTTGAAGAAAGGTTTGAAAACTCTGCTAACATTCCTCTCTCAACACCAACCAATGGTGATGTAGAGCTATCTGACCCACATCATTTTAAGAATAAGAATTCCACTCCTGAAGCGTAATTAAACTTCTTGCAATAACGATACCATCAACCCTTCCTATTATACTTTCAATATCTTTATCTCTGGGATCCTTATCACTAATCTCTCCTGGACACCTGGAAAGGAAATTACCTCGGACATTATTTGCCCTGGAAATGTGTATAACTTCAAAGTTGAACTCATATTTCTTGTAAGCAATCTGACTAGTCTGGTACTGACTCAATTTGAGCAGCAAACATAGGAATTTATAGGCACCAAAAGGAGTATTGAATTTAGTTAAGGACTTTGGGGCATATTAGTAAGAACCTCATTAAAATGTTCGCTGTTTTAGCGGCAGGAAACTGCCGCTAAAACGGCGATAATGGGCTTGCTAATATGTGTTATAGAATTCCAATAGAAGCCCAGGTTAGATATCCTGCACATCTAACCTGGGCTCCTATTCCCACTCCCACTCCGATATCGTGAATCAATCCATCACCTGCTCATACTCGAGGCCTCCAACAGAGTGAACTGCTCTAGCACCTTTGCTCAGAGTGGATGCTTCTTTCTCTTTTCACCGATACCGTAAAGGTACTGTTCATCCACAATCTGTTACTTCTGCCGAATCCCAAAACTCATCACCATGCAGTGTTGATAAAATCTTCTTTAATCATGCACCAATAAACATTCCATAACCCGTGGGTAGTGTAAAAGGCCAATTTTATTAGGACAGGGTTGCATAGTAATACTTTATTAAAATTAAACAGCAACTTGTAACTTAAAACCACGATCCCCCACCATCATCACCCATCCAATCACCTCTCAGAGCAACATTCAAACCCCAACCATCCTTTATCATTATCATTGTTACCCGACAAGGTACTGCACGCGCTGTTTCCTCTCCCCCCGAAGGTGTGTAAGATCCCGCATGTGACTTTTCAGCCCCCAAGAGTTCCGCCCCACTGACTAAAACATGCAACCCATCCTACACTTGGCATGCAACCAACTTCGCACCACCCCAAAGCGCACACTCTCTTGACCCTTTCTTAAGGTAGGGTGGCTGGGTGGACAACAAAAACTTCCCTACCCTGATTCGCCACGGTGATGCACCACTCAAACAGAGGGGTCTCTAAAATCGAATAGAGGTAGAGAAAAACAGGGGAAATAGTCGGACTACTCCTACAAAAATTCTCTACCTATAATATTTAACTTGTGCTATACGTCGCAGATCTATAGACCCCCAAGAAGCTGGCCTATTAACAAAGGGATGCCACAATCAAAATATATCAAAATGTATTATTAGTTGGTTCACATATTTAAATAGACAGTAAAAAGGAAAAATGATCACAACCCACAATCACACTCACTCAATCATTCAAACCAACAAATTCATAACCACACATACACATAGGTCCTAAAACTCAGGACTCCAGCCATATTCAAAACAACAAAGGCAATACATGGTTAAATGAATAAAAATAACTAAAAAACAATAACATAAATGGTGGTATATTGTAGGTACATAAGTCCTTTTTCAGAGTAACACCATAAGTACCATCAGCCTTCAAATGCAAGTTACGCTACAGAGACAACCAGAAGCATTGGTCATAAACTTTATGTGGTCCATAAAAATGTAACAACCTCGACGCTCGTTTCGGTATTCGACCCAGTGTGGGTCTCACCATTCCTCAGAGCGGGTGAATCCAAGGAAGAGGCCGTGGGATGGTGCCTGAGTTCCAGGCCAGGCAAGCTGGTACAACAAAACACAAGTGGCTTGGTAAAAAAAGGAAATGCCTGATGGAGACCGCAAATATTAAATAGTGCTAAGGACGGTCAGATAAGAAAACACGATAAGGTTTCAGAGCAGTGCTGCTAACATGCTGAAAATGGAGTCGAAAAGAGGGTGGTCTCCTCAGTGCAACTTCAGGAAACATGGGCACGACCTGTTTAAGGAGATACACTGCCGATATACACAACCGTTCGGACGCCGGGACTGTGATAAAATTGGAACTGTGCGCTCGTAGGAAATGGAACAAACCTCGTCTGTCCGTCAGGAAAGCAAAACCGCTCGGGCGGAGGCCTGTCAAAACGCCGTATCCCCGATGATGCACAGTGACCAGAAGAGGCCGTTAACGCCTCTCCGGTCCCTTATATGTCTCTAATTGACCCACCCCTTCCCCCCAGAAGAACCTATCCCCAACCATGTCCTGTGTTTACAGCACAAATACCCCAGGAGGAAGACTAGACTGCGTCTTCCTTTCACTGGGGCCGCCATCGTGCAACAATAAACATTCCATAACCCATGGGTAGTGTAAAAGGCCAACTTTATTAGGACATGGTTACAACTACACCCGTCCAATCACCTCTCAGAGCAACATTCAAACCCCAACCATCCTTTCTCATTCCATTCTTTCCCGACAAGGTACCGCCTTCGCTGAACTTCCCCCCACTGAGGTTGTGTACTAGCCTGCATGTGACTTTTCAGCCCTCAAGAGTTCCGCCACCCAGAATAAACCCTGAAAGGTCTTTTTCTGCCCCCCCTTACCTTTGCACTTCTCCTACAAACCATTCACGGCCGATCTCACTTACGCCATATGTTCTCATTCCACAGGGCACTCACAGTGTCTCTTAGCTCCATCATGTAATAAGCATTTCTCATACTCAAAAAATGCCCTCCATCATTCCGAAACAGGCACACCTCTTGTTTGTGAATCCCCACATGCGAGATCACCGTAATCCCCAGACCTTCACAAAATACTCTCATTGCTCTATTTAGTTTTCTGCAAGCCTTGTCCATTGCCCTATGATGAATTGCCCCAGCCAACTGCGACGTGGCACAAACTCTGTCCATATGATGTAAGTTCCGGAAAAATTCCTCTTAATGGCCTCAAGATCCCTCTGCATATGTTGTAAAAGAGTCAAACCGGATAACCTCACCAAATCATTTCCCCCAAATGGATCAGCAGCATGTCCGGGCAACCTCTTTGCAGTACAAGCTTACCCAACCACAGCAGCAAGTTTCCCTAACGCATTCCGCTTTTTCCCCACCAAAGCACCTCGTACCAGCTGCTGTGCAGACCCAGATTCCTACCATAAATTTGCTGGACCGCATATTTGGATTCCCAATGAACCAGAGAATGTCCCATGATCCAGGTCACCGCCTTGGCCCCTGGACCGTTCACACATCCTGCGTTAAAAAGAGAAACATCATTATCCTGAGCCCCGGCTCCATGCACCCCCCATGACCTCCTCCCCAGTTATCCCTCTACTCTACTGCAAAACTTCTTTATGATTGTTTCCTCATGTAACGCTCACAACAGCGAGAGCGCCACCTACCTATCCTGCCAATACTGTCTCAACCTCACCCCAGGCCTGCTGCTTTCGTAGCTGCCCCTATTCTGAAGGAATGAGTCCCAAAGGCCGTTGCGTTCCTGCCCAGCCGGCGAAGGCCCATTCGCATCACCGCCAATAACTGTGATACCAACATAGGTCTCCCATTCTGATGACAAAATATACTCTCAAAAATGCATCCAGGCCACCTCATGAAATTTTCCCATTCTCGAACCGGGCGCACCTTTGACAGCCCTCCTTCATTCAGCCAAACACACTTCCCCTGCCCTGTTGATCTGTCTTGGAATGACTGAACAATATCCCCAAACGTCCTGTGTCCAATCGTACATTACCCACCTGTAACCCTGGTGTCTTTTCCGACCCCAACAATTTAGAAACTCGAAAAGCACTTAAAAACATTCACACCATGCAGAGCCTAAAAATGGCTAACTCGAACTTGTCATAATAACACCCTGGAAGGACTGCCAGTAACTCTCCCAACAAATCAAATGTAATGGCCAAACTTCTCCCTTCCCTCAATTTCCACAACTTTTCAGCATTCGACTGAAAATCTCGTTCCTGGCAGGGTCATACCCATAAAACAGCTTGCTCTAAAAAGAGATCCTAGACAACTTCCCCCCCAATCGTGATGGGTGACAGATGCAAAAAAAGACAAAACGCAACACTCTCTTCTTTATCTCCTCAGGATCATGATCCCAGCACTGCGGCACATTCCCTTCAAAGGTCCAGAAATCGGTCCACACGAGTCTATGGTTCTTCTTTGTGGATGCTGCTAAAGCACCCTCCACCAAATTGATGACCCTCATTTGTCCAGCTGCCAAATCTCGACCGGTAGCAGCGTCTTGACTGCATCCGCTCCAGGTACCAGTGATCGGAATCTGTGCCACTGCGAATGAGATAAAGCATCCGCAATGTCATTCTGGGCACCCGGGAAGTGACGGGCTCTAAACACAGTATTCAAACACAAACACCTCAGCATGAAACAACACAGCAGCTTCAGCACTCTCAGATCCCTGGCTAACCCTGTGGTGCAGCAAAGTCACCCCAGACATGGCCATGCCCAGTTTACAAAATGTTCGCCCTGCTAGCACCAATCTGCATGTAAAATATAGGTACCCCAGAAGTTTCTACACTTTCCTCAGCTCAATCTTTCTTTCACATATCACTTTCAGCAGAAAAGCTTGCATCTCTTTCACCTTGGCCTGAGGTAACCATGCCACCATCGCAACTGTGCTCAACTCAGTTCCCACGAATGTCAACACTACCTTTGGGCCTTCTGTTTTTTCAGGTGCCAATTGCACTATAAAAGCATGAGCCATTTGCTGAAAATGTTGCAGTGCCAACTGGCACTCACCTGAGTTCTCCCTGCCCACAAAAATTTGATTTGATTTGATTTGGTTTTGTGATTTGTAGAGCGCACGAATGCCCGAGGGCGTCTTGGCGCTGTCACTGAATTGAGCTGCCTGGCAGTGAAATTGGTACCCCCTGGGCTAAGCTGAAAAAAGCCAGGTTTTTAGGTTCTTTCGGAAGGACCACAGTGAGGGGAAATCATCCAAATAGTGCGACACCTGCCTGTGGCCACTGGATCTAGTAGGAACCCACTGCAAGAAAGTGCTAAACGCCTCAAACGTTGCACACGAAATGGCGCTGCCCATCGGCAAAACCTTGTCCACATATATTCATCCATCAAATTGCATGCCCAAAAACTGAAAATCCTCAGGATGTATGCGAAGTAACTGGAATGCTGACTTGATGTCACACTTCGCCAATTCCGCCCACCGCCCACATCTCCTCATTAGGGCCATTGCATTGTCCACCAACGCATACAAAACCTTGGAATCCACCTCCACAATGCAATCATTCTCTGAATCACCCTCTGACCATGACAAGTGGTGAATGAAATGGAACTCCCCCTCTGTTTTCTTAGGTACAACACCGAGGGGGGACACTATCAAATCTGCCATAGGCCAAAACACATATGGACCTGCTATTCTCCCCAACCTCACTACCTTCTCCAATTTCTGTGCAACTACTTCTGGGAATTCGTTGGCTGATAGCAAATTGTCAGCCCAACTCTGCCTCCTAGGACCTTGATATCCGATTTGAAAGCCCTCCCTAAACCCCATTCAAGCCCCAATGCCTCCTCCCTTTGTGGATACAGGCCAGGGCCTCAAAGCTTTCAGCCTAATGGGAGTAGTTGCCTTTTGTCCCAGGGTCACCAATCAATCAATCAATCAGTGTACTTGTAAAGCGCACAACTTACCGGTGAGGGTCTCAAGGCGCTGAGGGGAGGGGTTGCCGCTACTACTCAAAGAGCCAGGTCTTTTTTTTTTTTTGGTATTTATAAAGCGCAAAACCTGTCACCCAGAGGGCATCCTGGCGCTTTGATCAAGAACCATAGACTTAGCAGCTCAGGCCATTTATGGAAATAGGTGGGTTTTTAGAGCTTTCCGAAAGGGAAGGTAGTCCTTGTGGCTTCTCAGAGAGAGTGGCAGGGAGTTCCAAAGTTTGGCCGCTGCGACACTAAAGGAGCGGCCACCCATCCTCACTCTGTGAAACCTCGGAACTACAAGAAGATGCGCCGAAGAAGAGCGGAGGGGTCGCGATGCAGAGTACCATGCAAACATCTTTTGCAAAGGGATGGGGCTCTGTTGGTGAACAGCTTTAAACACAAGGCACGCAGCTTTGTATTGTACCCGCAGATGAACCGGGAGCCAGTGTAGGTCTCTTAAGGCAAGGGTGGAGGAACTGGACCTAGGGCGGGAGAGAGCCAGCTTGGCGGCCATGTTTTGCACCCGCTGTAGCTTACCGGTCAGATTTTTTGGGGCCTCCAGAAGAAGCCCATTGCAGTAGTCGAGGCGACTATATAGTCCCACGAACTACTTCCGGCCTTGCTTGAGCGGGGAGAAGGGGCAAAACCTTGCGCAACATGCGCAACAGCATCATACACGTAGAAGTGGTTTTATTGACGTGTATGTCAAGCTGTAGGTTAGGGCCAAAAATCCCCCCCAGATTACGGGCTGATTCCGCCGCCAGTACTGGCTCAAGAAAGGTACTGGGCCAAAAGTTGTCCTGGGAGTGCCCGCGGAATCCTGTCTTTGGAACAATGGAGTACCTCCGTCTTGGAGCTATTAAATTGTAGAGAATTAGCTCGTAATCAGTCTGCTGTGGCTGCCATGCAGCGATGGAAAGTATCCAGCGAGACCGCATTATTCCCTTCCAGTGAAAAGACCAGCTGGGTGTCATCGGCGAGACACCAAAAGATTTTATTAGCTGGACTAAGGGACGGAGGTACAAATTAAAAAGTATAGGGCTGATGGCCGAGGAGTCTTCTCAAGGGGAGCAGGTCTTGGGTCTGCCGCAGGTGGGTAGGGAGGGTGTTCCAGGTCTTTTGGCGGCGAGGAAGGAGAAGGCTCCGCCGCCGGTGGTCATTCGTTGGATGCGGGGGAAAGTGGCAAGGGCAAGGCTGGCGGAACGGAGCTAGCAGGTGTGTGTGTAGAAGCTGAGTCTGCTATTGAGGTAGGCTGGTCCGGTGTTGTGGAGTGCTTTGTGTGCGTGGGTGACGAGCTTGAAGGTGATCCTCTTGTCGACAGGGAGCCAGTGTAGGTCTCTCAGGTGAGGGGTGATGTGGTCGGTGGATGTTTGTGCTATTCCCAGCGTTGTCGGCCACCAGGAGTCGTCCCAGGCAGAGGGAGTGGGTTCGAGGATGAGAACCTCCGTCTTGTCCGAGTTCAGCTTCAGGCGGCTGCTCCTCCTTCAATCAG
Source organism: Lissotriton vulgaris (assembly GCF_964263255.1). NCBI lineage: Eukaryota > Metazoa > Chordata > Amphibia > Caudata > Salamandridae > Lissotriton > Lissotriton vulgaris. The sequence continues at coordinate 1,719,701,578 of NC_141691.1, read as the reverse complement.
CGACAGCCTTCATTCCCTTGTGGAGTTTGGTTTTGGCGGTGTGCGGGTCCTTGGTGAGGGAGAGGATGAGCTGGGTGTCGTTGGTGATGATGCTGAGGTTGTGCTGGCGGGCCACTTGTGCTAGGGAGGCCATGTAGACGTTGAACAGCGTTGGGCTGAGGGATGATCCCTGGGGTACGCAGCAGGTGATGTCGGTGGCTGCGGAGTGGAAGGGGGGGTCAGACGCTCTGGGTTCTGCCGCCGAGGAATGATGTGGTCCAGTTCTGGCCTTCTCTTGGATTCCGGCTTCTTGGATGCGTGATTTTAGTGTGTGGTGGCAGACCGTGTCGAAGGCGGCTGACAGGTCCAGGAGGATGACGGCTGATGTTTCACCGTTGTCTAGTTGGCGCCTGATGTCGTCTGTGGCGGCGATGAGGGCTGTCTTGGTGCTGTAGTTCTGTCTGAATCCGGACTGGGACTGCTCTAGGATGTTGTTGTCCTCGAGGTGACGGGCCGGTTGCATGTTGACGATTTTCTCGATGACCTTCGCCAGGAACGGGATCAGGGAGATGGGCCGGACGTTTTTGAGGTCCTTGAGGTCCGCCTTGGGCTTTTTGAGGAGAGCACTGATGTCGGCGTGCTTCCAGCTTTCCGGGAATGTCGCTCTCTCTCGAGGGAGATGTTGATGACCTTCCGTAGTTGGGGTGCGATGGCTGCGTCTTCTTTGATGAATACGTGGCGTGGGCAGGGGTCTGATGGTGATCCTGAGTGGATGAAGTTCATGACCTTGCGTGTCTCGTCGTCATTGATGTTGGCCCAGGAGGTCAGGCGGTTGGTGCGTGAGGTGTTCGCAGGGGGGTGGAGTCTGGCGTGGTCGGGCGGTCGTGGTGATGAAGGTGTCATGGATGTCAGCAATCTTGCGGTGGAAGAAGGTGGCCAGTGCGTCGCACAGTTCTTGTGAGGGCGGGATGTAATTGGTGTTGGCTCTGGGGTTGGAGAGTTCCTTCACGATACTGAAGAGCTCTTTGCTGTCGTGTGCATTATTATCCAGGCGGACTTTGAAGGAAGCTCTCTTGGCTAGTCTGATGAGGTGGTGGTGTCTGCGGGTGGCATCCTTGTGGGCTGTGTGGCTGTCCGGTGTAATCTCGTAAAGCCATTTCTTCTACAGCGTCCGGCATGCACGTTTGGAGGTCTGGAGCTCTTCGGTGAACCAGGTGGCTTTCTTGCTAGTGCGGCTGTTGGAGGGTTTCTTGAGCGGGACAAGGGTGTTGGCGCAGTCGTTGATCCACTGTCTGAGGTTGCGGGCGGCGGCGTCTGGGTCGGTGGTGTCGGTGGGTGGGTTCTGGGCAAGGGTGGTGGTCAGCTGGTCTTCGGTGACTTTGCTCCAGCAGCGGCGGGGCAGCGGTTGGGTGCAGTGGTGCGTGGTGGGTTTCTTGAAGGTAAAATGGATGCAGTGAGGGTCAGTCCAGTGGAGTTCGGTGGTGTGGTCGAAGGTGACGTGGGTGCGATCAGAGTGGCGGAGTTTGCGTTGTTGTTGTTCTCGAGGTGGAAGTTCAGGTCCCCGAGGAGGGTGTAGTTCGTAGATGCGAGTGCGTGGGTGCTGGCGAGGTCGTCGATGGAGTCGATGAACTGTGCCCAGGGTCCGGGGGGTCTGTAGACGAGCGTTCCTCTGAGGGTGGTGTGGACCCTGCTTTTTCTTCCCTCATGCCCCCCTCCACTGTTCCGACGGGGTGGCCAGTGTGAAGCACTGGGTGATGGGGTGCCTACCTCCACATTTCGAGCACTCATGTTTGAATTTACCTGGGTGCTTGGAACAATAGCCCTTACTGTAATTCCAGCATGGTTCCAGGTGGCTTCAGGACATAACCCGCCCCTTGTGGGGCGGGCTTCGGCTGAAAGGGCCAATACGTGACTGGAAGACCGCTAGCTGTATGTGTGGATGTCGTTGACTGCATGAATGACATCCACTGCTTCCACAGCTCAGAGTCCACTTCCCCCCAAGGTTTGTCTGGATTCAGGCTCGCCTATGCCCTAAACTCCTCATCGTAGCTAAGCCAGGCGAAACCACTGAAATGCATTTGGGCCTTCCTAATTCAATCCATATATATTAAAAGCACTATCGCCCTGTCCCCATGTTTCTCACAGTAAATACTGACCTGTATAAGAAAAGTTGATGTCCAGTTTTCCATATTGAACGGCACTCTCGGCCACCTCGTAATCTACCACTCTTCCTCTTTTGACCCTTCTTTGGCTTGTATATCCCTGTGTAATAGTTTGAATACATCTATGTATTCGTGCCTCCTTATTTTAATCTTTGTCTTCTCAGACAAATGAGACCCTAAAGGCATCACTAGGCCCATGTAAGGCAACTTCTTTTTATGCTTGTTATCGTTTTAAATCCATACTGTCTTTATCCGACTCTGAGGAGCCATCCGACGGCCGCCTTTTTTCTATCCTTATGTTTCTTCCCACTCTCACATTTACGCAATGCCTTTTTGTCAGTTATTACTTTCCCAAACTGACTGCCATTCACCCGTACCGAAAGGTAATGGCTCAGTCTGCCATCTTGTCGCTACCAGTTCCCCTTTGTCGCTCTTCTCCTTTCCTTTGACTTGTTTAGCATCCTCTCTTGACTACTGTAAAACATGAACTGGAGAACGTGTTGCACACCATGCCTGACTACCCCATTAGCGTCCCGCAATTCCCCTTCTTCCCACTCATCACTCTCATAATCCAGCAGCAGCTCATTCTCAACTGCATACTCATCACCTACCACCCGCTCCTTTTGCTCTGCACTCTCACCTCCATCCTTCCCGCATCAAAAGCCATCTATGACAGTCATGTCATTTCACGTCCGCTCCCTTGCTGTAGGGTTGGCTGCCCTGTGCCTTCTTGCCAGCGTCTCAAGGCCGAAGTGCGCCGCTCAAGCAACACCCACCTTCTGTTGGTGTCTGCTGCTGACCATGCTCCGCCGCCTCCCCCTTGGTCCTGTGCATCACCGCGCCCTTGGGCCTCAGTAGCCACGGTGGTGTCTTCCCCCTGGCATCCACTAGCTGGGACCCAAACCCATCTCCCACTGCCCTGACCTGCCCCTTCTCTGACTTCTGACATGCTATACATCCATCTCCCGGGCCTCACAGAATGCCAGCCAGCGTGCCTTCGTTTCTTGGACCAGGTAGCACTGTTTCATGATCTGTGCCTCAATATCTACATTCGACCACCTACTCTTTGGTGCCTCCTGTACAGTGGGGTTGTGGATCCTATCTGTGTCAGTGCACATTTCGCACTGAGGTCCCGTATCCTCGCTCTGATTTGCCACACCAGCACCTTTTCATTTTTTAAGGGCGGGCTCTTGGCCCCCTGCCCCATTGGTGTCACCAAATGTGTCTTTCAACAATAGGGAAGGGTCGTGGTCCTCATGTGTCCCTTTTCCCTTCTTTCTGACTGTTGCACTGTCTTGTGCTTGTTTGGCCCCAGGCTCTCACCCTGCAGATCTGCACTGATGAGCCCCAGCCTGCCCGAAACCGCTACTGCACAACTGGGGTCAAGCAACTCATATTTTTCTAAGCGAGTTGGAAGACTGAGGCGTCGTCTTCCCCTGCTCACGCTGCGCCTCCTGCCCCTACCTTAGGCCTTAGCCTACCTTAGGCCTGCCTCCCTCCCCCTCAGTGAGGCAGGCCATGACCAAGGCTGCCACGCTGATTGCTGCTAAACGCATGGGCTGCGACATGCTAACCTACGTCTCTTCAAGCACTCCAGGCCGTAGGAGGTCTCCCCAACCCACCGTGCCTAGCGTATGGAGCACGGCCCGGACTGCATCTGCCGAAGGGGGCGGCCCGCACCTCTCCTCATCAGCCATTCTGAGGATACAACACGGGGCATTCCGCGCAGATACCTGCATACACGGTGAGCCTCCGGCCAATTCAGTATAACAAAAACGTCCTTACCCTGACTAACCCTGGGAGTAGTTTGCATAGTAGCGCTATGCGTAGATACGTGAAGTGCACTTCACACTACGCTAGCTATGCGTAGCCACGCGAACTGCGTAGTGCGGTTGGAAAAATGCTGTTCGCACTGAGTGCACAGTGCCGGATGCTAGTCTGCACTTTGCAATCATTGCAAACGGCATCTTGCACAGTGCAAGTGGTCATTTTCTGCCGCTTGAGTAGATTTGTACTCGAGGGGCAGCTTTCTCAATGAGGACTGGTAGTGTCTCATTGTGATCATACGCGACCACTCACAATGAGAAACCTGACCCCGCGTTGAGAATCTCGCCGTGAGGTATATTTTCCACGCTCGCGATTGTCAACTTGATGTTGCTGACCGTGAACGAGGAAAAAGTCTCACCGGGATGTTGATTTTGCTTGCTCGCGGACGCCAACTTGATGTTGAGGACCACGAGCAAGCAAAAAATGAATGCCACGCTACGCATTTTTGCACAGTTCTACGTGCAATTTGCGTAGCACGTAGTAGCGCAAGCTACGCACGTTCCGCGAGCGTAGCATAGTCCTACGCCCAGGGTTAACCCTGACTCCCACGAGGTGATGCACAGGGACCGGAAGAGGCCATTAACGCCTCTTCAGTCCCGCATATATGTCCCTAATTGACCCGCCCCTTTCCCCCAGAAAAACCTATACCCAACCATGTCCTGTGTTTACAGCACAAATAACCCTAGGGAAAGAGTAGATAGTGTCTTCCTTTCCTCTGGGGCCGCCATTCTCTTTAGTATACAAACAGCACACAGTGAGTCTGGTAAAGGTTTCAGACCGCTGCATCAACTTCCAAGATCTGGAACACTCACCATGGAATACTCAAAATACTGTTTTATACAACATGTCAGAACATGTGTCATAGCAGCACACTACATGAACAAAATATCATATGCACAGAACAAAAACCCTTAAATTAAGACCACTGCTTTTGCAACCTCACCATGCAGTCAGATGTGGATGATGTTCCGGCATGCTACATTGTCTTTCTTTCATTTTCATTCATTCATCAGCTCAGCTTTTCTTTCATTCATTCAGTACAGTAAAGTGTCCCAGTTCTAGCCTCGTATTCCTGAAATATTCAGTTGTAGGAGGACTGAATAGAAACATTCGCGTCAATCAAAGGCATATTTGATGACACTAAAAGAAAACTCATTGCGAAGTGTCGCACTAGAGATTAAAGAAAAATATTCGCAATTCCCGGGACATGTTGTAGATTATAAAGAAAGGGGATCTAGAGATAAGGAAAGTTACAGAAAGAAATAAGACATGCATAGACAGAAAACAGACTAAAAGGATGAACCAGGAGGAACCCATTGGAGAAGAGAGCATGAAGGTGACAAAAAGAAATTGGAAACATATTCAGATGAACAAAGAGAGACAAAAAAAAAAAGAAGTGAGAGGGAAGAGGTTGAAAGAGAGAAGCAGAAAAGAAGATAGTGAATGAGAAGTAGGGAAGTAGAGAGTGAAGGCATGAAAGAGATTAAGGAAAAATGGAGCCCCCACACTGGCCCCTTCTTCCCGCTCTTCTTTGCCAACCGGATGCCTAAGGCCACTTGCCAACCACCACTTCCATTCACAAGGCTCTGTCCTTATTCTGTCACATCTACCGCTTTAAGTTGGCCTATGAGTAGGCTAAAATGTTGTACATGTAACCCACATAACATAACACGTAACTAAGTCTGTGTGTAAGGGAAACTCTATGCCAAGTACTTTATGTGTGTGGGTTTCTGTATGTCTGCATGCATGGGTGTCTATGCACTAGCCCATGCATGGGTGTCTGTAGGTATGTTGCTGTGGTTGCATTTTTGCATGCATGTGTCATTTATGTAATATGTAATGGGTGTTATAAGTCTGCATTTGTGCATGCAGTATAAAAAAGCCAAACTTATTAGATTTGTCAGTTCTTTTTTCAGATTCAATAGGTCGATTAGTAAAATACCAATTTCTAGTAGGTCACAATTTGACCTACTGCATGAATACTTAAAAAGTAGGTAGCAAATTACGGCCCCACTATGAATCGCTACCATCACATGTGATGGTGACCTGCTGACTACCATGCCTGTGGTTGCTTTTAAATAATGCATTATTGTCACTAACAGTTTTTAACTCCTAATCATATCCTTAGCGAACACAAAAAGGTTTTATACATCTGGCCTTGAACTACAATACAGGCCTGACTCCAATAGGGTGACACTCCGCATAATCTTCACTCAGAAAAATGATTTGGAACTTGAGTAGCTAGCACTGGACTGTCACTAGAATAAGACACTCAGCCTGTGCTGCTCTGTAAGAATGTAACTGCTGGCCTGAAAACACTGATGTTAGCTATTCTGCAGACACACACTAACAAGTCATGATGGATGGCTTGTTTCCCCTCATAACAGTATAAAGCCAAAGCCATGAGGGGGAGCTTATTTAAACAAAACTGACACTTGTATTAAGAGGCTGCATCGCTGTGCTGGGAAAAAGCCTGCTTCTCACACTCTCTTGATTGCTTGGTGTCAGAGGTTACTCTCAATCGGTATGTGCTCTTAGATTCTGTTTTTGTAATGCAAAATCGAGCAACAATCATACTGATAGACATACAGCGACAATATCGCTTCCAAGAGTTTCTACTTAAAACGTCTCTGGTAGAAATAGGACTTCTTTTTTAAAAACATCTATAAAGAGAAATGAAAATAAAAGCGTAAGTGTCTCAAAAACATAAAAACACAATGCGCTGTAAATAGGCTAAGCACTGTTTGGCCCCCGTGGCCACCCCACCTACCCGGAGGGCTATCAGGTTGGGTTAGAGTTTGGCAGAGAAGGTGCTCCGTCACAACGAAGGACGTCTCTCCAGGTCAAATAAATGCTGCATCAAGAGTCGCATAAAGCAAGTATTTATTCATGTAAAGGAACACCAACGGCAAAGCAGTCCTCCTCAATGGTCAGTTGTCCTGCAACTGTCATTCAAGCTCCATGGGACTATCAGTAAACAATTCCATGGCTCGTAAAACAACCGTGCTAAAAAATAATATGTAAACACAACACATCTCCTCCTAATGCAAAACTTGGAAAATTGAAAGTATACACAACACTACTAAGTAAAAAACACAATAAAAAAAACAGAGATTAAAAAAATGTTTAATGTAAACACAGCACATCTCCTCCTGATACAAAACTTGGAAACGTGAAAGTGTGCAAATACTACTATGTAATAAAAAGGTTACAAAACGCCTATACAAAACATTACCATGCACCTCACATATATAAACAGACATCCAAACAGGAATCCTGTGAATTCTCTTCCCCTCCACAGGCGGCTGCTCACTTCTTTCATCCACTCCAACAGATAGTTCAGAATTCTGTAAATCTCCTACATCATTCACTTCCACACCTATTGTTTGTGAGCCACCATTTAGAGCACTCTCTTGGACCTCCGCTCCCTCCCATAATCCTCCAGCAAAATTCCGACTAACTCCTGCATCACTTTCCTCCGTATAGAAATGTATCTCACCTTTCATAATAGCAATAGTCCTCAAATTCCATACCTTTCCATCACTTAATTTCACAGCACTTTAAAGAACTTGAATTACATCAAAAAGCCCTGAGAATTGACTCACACACTTCTTAACCTTCCACGGTTCCTTGACTTTGACCAACATGCCAACTTTAACTTTGGGACCATCAGCCAACGGCCCTTTCTTTTTTATCATACAACACCTTGTATTTTACGTGCGTATCCCTAAGGGTCTCCTTAACATTCTCCAAATCTACCTTGCAAGAAACTGACTTTTTCAACCATCCAGGGCCACATTTGCTCTTGGGAATATGGCCCCTCATGATCTCAAAAGAATTAAACTTTGTCATTTCACTAGCAGTAAATCTGTACAACCACACAGTTTTTTTGAACTTGCAATTGCCAATCTTTCTTATCATTCAGTAGCGGCCAGCCTGACTCACGGATGGAGGTTCAGGGAGGGAAGATCACACGGGGAGTGAGGGGTTAATAATAAGTGTTTTAAAGCAGGACATGATTTGCTATTTGTCAAATGATACTTGCTATCAAACCGATAGCACCTCAAACCCTCTCTATTTTTTCCAATATCAACACTCCTTTCCGACTGTTCCACACCAAATTTGAGTTTGGTTCCATCTTTTTTCTTCTGAGCAATTTTGTTTCCCATTTTACTAACACACGCATCACTATTTTCTTTGATTTCCGATTGTGCAACTTTAGAACTCCTGCAAGAAAGCTCACCCTTCCTTACTATTGGTAATATGTCATCTAAATAGCATACCCATTAACCGACAATCTTTCCTGAATGGCCCGATCATTCACATGCATCATAACCTTATCCCTTCCTGCAGGCCACCAAAATTGGAATCCAAAGTTAAAGACTTAGAGCTGCCATGTAGTCAACCTACTGTTTCGTTGATTTCTTGTTTCCTCTTGAAAAAAGTATACCTAATTATGCCCATGCACACTTCAGATGAAAAATAACAATCAAAATCAGCAATCGCCACAGCACAGAGGATGCAGAGATCGAGGAGCTTCACAAATCAGGAAACTGTTGAAAAACTGCGTTCTTCATGGTGATGTTCCTCATTAACTCGTTGCCAAATTTGTCAAATAAATACTTCATCAGGAGTCGCATTAAAGAAGTGTTTATTCATGTAAAGTGTACACACAAAGAGGGGTGGAGAGAGAAACAAAAAGAAAAACAGAAAACCCCTATACATCCCACAAAACAAAAAATCCTTTGTTTTGAAAATACTGCCCTCACTCACACACCGAAGTGTGTGACATGCTTCATCATCGGGTCTGCTTACAATACACTCAGGTGTAGCCACACTCTGGACGGAGCATAGGGAGGGGGATTTTAACATAAAAAGACCATAAGACAAATGTACAAGTCCAAACAACATGTAAACATATAAATCAAATAGTGATCAGTGGATATCACCCTGTGACTGGAATAGGTCCACAACACATGCAGTTAAAGGGAAAGTGTTTAAAACTGGTTTGGGGATACCAAACAAAAACTTTATTAACAGGTTCCACAACCAGGATTAAAAGAAATGAAAGGATGGGTAGTGTTTCCAAGAGAAACGTCAAGATTCTCAAAACAACCCTCCTAATACCGCCTTTGTCAACATGTTTCGACCGACTTACTGTGCCACGGAGGTCACCCCGGTCTTCTTCAGGACATGTGTTGCTACCCGTCTCACTATTGGTCACACCGTAATTCGGTCAACGTACCAATTCACTGATCGCATGGGATTCCAGTAGAATCAACATGTATGGAGGGGATCCCAACAACAAGGGAAACATATGCTGGAATAGTAAAAATCCCCTGTGAGTATATTGTTAGAACCCCAAGGGGGTGGGGGGGAAGAGTATAATCATATCATCACAACCCCCTTAGTCATAATGGAAGATTTTTCCTTTGTCTATGGTCTTTTGGGATACCATATTTAGCACCCACCAGCATCATATAAAATAAAATAAAGTGAAATAAAACCTTGTGTGCAATGTTATAATCATAGTTGAATTACATATCTTTATGCATCCGCCCTCTATCTCCGGTAATCATGTTTAATTGTGGTCTATATGCCCCGCATGCAGCATCATCGGGAGCAAAACTGATTAATTTTCATGCAAATAACTCACCGAGTTTATTAAGGAATTAAACTCGACATGGCGTCCTGCAGGTAGGTGTCCCAAGAACACAACCTGCAGTGAAGGAAAATAACAGAACAAGAGAAACGTCTTGCACCCAAGCTGTGGTTACGTTTAGCTCAAGATGTCATAGGTGTGAGCCACCGTGAGTAAAATATATGAGCCTACAACCTCATGACATAATAGCGTTAGCTCAGGCAATGCCGCCTGCCTCGAGAATAGCAGGTCATAATCCTACCCCAAGCCCCTCTGTAACTCCTTACTGTTCCGAGGACGACACCCCGTATAGCTGCCTGTCTTTGGATCGTCGCGTAGATACTGGCGATCTGTTGTGAAGAGTTGAAAAAGCCTGGAAGTCCCGTCTGTAGGTCACGCCCTCCACGGAAAGCGTCGGGAGGCATCCTACTTCATTCCGCATTACGTGCAAACCCGTGGAACCATGGGAAATCGAGTCCTATGCTCACCAGTAGCCGGAACGTTAGTCAGTTACCAACTATCCTAGACGTCTACCTGTAATACGCTCGACTTCCCCACATGGGACACGCACACAGATGAAAGCCACACTGAATCCGAATGCCCCTGCTGAGTCACAGACTCCACGGGTGCCTCGGACCTCCGGCCACCTCGAGTGAAGAACAATGCATTAAGCTAACCCCACCAATACAGCCCATGCATAGATCAACGCGTGTCATAAAAGGCATCCAGAAAAGGGGGTGGTGATGAACAGAGTGTCTGAATTAAGCAGACCACTCTTACCCAGTCCAAAGATCAGGGCTTGATCCATCACCGTTTTTTAGCTCACTGCACCATCCCAGCTCAGAACTTGGCTATATGCAAATTAGTCTGACCCTGGCCCAGTGCATCATGGGAACAGGGCAGACCAAACTACCAAGCCAATTCTTATACTGGGAAGGAAACAAGCTACCGGGGACCGGTTTCTGGCATTTCAGCCGTCTTCGGCCCGGCTTGCTTGAATCCTGATGGTGCAATGAGCTAGGGACTCACATCTGAGTATACCCTTCCACGCTTATGGTGGACAAAAATGATTCAGAAAAGGGTGTGGTGATGAACAGAGTGTCTGAATTAAGCAGACCACTCTTACCCAGTCCAAAGATCAGGGCTTGATCCATCACCGTTTTTTAGCTCACTGCACCATCCCAGCTCAGAACTTGGCTATATGCAAATTAGTCTGACCCTGGCCCAGTGCATCATGGGAACAGGGCAGACCAAACTACCAAGCCAATTCATATACTGGGAAGGAAACAAGCTACCGGGGACCGGTTTCTGGCATTTCATCGTCTTCGGCCCGGCTTGCTTGAATCCTGATGGTGCAATGAGCTAGGGACTCACATCTGAGTATACCCTTCCACGCTTATGGTGGACAAAAATGATTCAGAAAAGGGGGTGGTGATGAACAGAGTGTCTGAATTAAGCAGACCACTCTTACCCAGTCCAAAGATCAGGGCTTGATCCATCACCGTTTTTTAGCTCACTGCACCATCCCAGCTCAGAACTTGGCTATATGCAAATTAGTCTGACCCTGGCCCAGTGCATCATGGGAACAGGGCAGACCAAACTACCAAGCCAATTCTTATACTGGGAAGGAAACAAGCTACCGGGGACCGGTTTCTGGCATTTCAGCCGTCTTCAGACTGATTTGCATATAGCCAGGTTCTGAGCTGGGATGGGGCAGTGAGATAAATAACGGTGATGGATCAAGCCCTGATCTTTGGACTGGGTAAGAGTGGTCTGCTTAATTCAGACACTCTGTTCATCACCACCCCCTATTCTGAATCGTTTTTGGCCACTAGAGGTGTGGCAGGGTATACTCAGACATGAGTCCCTTTCTCACTGCTCCATCAGGATTCAAGCAAGCCGGGCCGAAGACGGCTGAAATGCCAGAAACCGGTCCCCGGTAGCTTGTCTCATTTCTGGTGAAGAATTGGCTTGGTAGTTTAGTCTGCCCTGTTCCCATGATGCACTGGGCCAGGGACAGACTGATTTGCATATAGCCAGGTTCTGAGCTGGGATGGGGCAGTGAGATAAATAACGGTGATGGATCAAGCCCTGATCTTTGGACTGGGTAAGAGTGGTCTGCTTAATTCAGACACTCTGTTCATCACCACCCCCTTTTCTGAATCATAAAAGGCAGGCATCCCACACAGGTCCTCCAAAGACTACAGCATTGATGTGGGTCCCTATTGAGATCTTGTGAGCCCCCTGTATGTGTAGGTAGTTTCATTACAGATTAAGAAGCAAGTCTCATGGTGCCAGACTGTATGATCTTATCCCTCTTTGTATATACAGTTCATCTACAGCCACTCTGACATTCCATCCCCAACGGAAAAGAGCTACTGCCTGCCCAATACTTGCCACGGTATGTCATCATTCAGGCCTGTGACATGACTTTTCAGGCGGTAGACCCACTTCTGTTCTCGATGTAGGAGAATGCGGTGTTCAACTGTCATGTGTCTGCCTAAGTTCAGTTTCTCAATGACAGTCCATTTAAGCTCATCGGCAGAGTGTCCCATTTCTAAAAAATGGGCTGTCATTCTGGTATTCGTTCTCCCACACCGTATAGTACTCCGGTGCTCAGTAATCCTAGTGCGCACTTTCCTACTTGTCATCCCCACGTAAAATGTATTACAAGGGCACATAACCAAGTAGATCACCCCCTGGGAATTGCAGTTGGTATGAGATCTCTGTTCCCAGGGGGTGCAAAGGCCCAGATCCAGTTGTTTGGTATTGGATGTCAAGGTGCAGACACTGCAGGAACCGCATCTTGTGTGGCCCATCAGTCTTGGAAGACCGGTCACTGGTCTGGTGTCTGTAATCATATTAGTGACTCTTGGTCTCGTGTGGACCAGTAGGTCCTTTAGATTTTGACTCCGCCTGAATGAAAAGAGTGCCTTCTCTAGGATTAGTCTCCCTGTATTCAGAATCTTCCAATTTCGCTGAACCAGACGTCTGATCTGCTGGGATGCCGTGTTAAAGGTCAAAACGAAGACAGGTTTATTTGTCTTGGGTCTGTTTGTTGTGGCAAGATGGGATTCAGTGCCCGTTTCTTTGCTCTTTTAATGGTATTTGAAGGATACCCCCTCTGTTGTCGTTTCAATGTCAGGGCATTTGCTTCTGTGACAAACTCTGCACGATCAGAACAAATGCGGCGAATCTGAAAAAATTGGCCCACCGGCAAATTCTCCCTTAGGGTTTTAGGATGAAAACTTTGGTATGCCAGTAGCGCATTCTTGTCTGTTGGTTTGTGGAACACCCTCGTTTTTAATAAACCCTCACTTAGTAACAGGCGAGGTGAAATGGAGGAGGGGGTTTCTCTCATTCAGCCATTTAAGGAAACGCCCCACAGACGTCTCATCACCTCTTCAAATTACCAGGACGTCGTCAATATAACGCCGCCAAAGCCTTAAGTTCGAAAACCAAGGGCTGTAGTGTCAAGAACAATGAGTTGTTCAAATACCCCCACATATAGTCCAGCCAAGCTGGGGGCAAAAACACTGCCCATGGACGTGCCATGGGTTTCTAAATACATTGTGCCCTCGAACTCAAAAAAGTTTTTAGTTAGGGCTATTTCCGCTAAGTGTAGTATGAAGGCTCTTGGTGTATGATATAGCCATTCCTCCTCAAACAAGATAGTTTCCAACATTTGTAAAGTTTCTCTTTGAGGAATATTGGTGTATAAAGCCTCTATGTCAAGGCCCATGAGGAACTCAGTCGCGGGATCAAAGGGGGTGTCTTTCAGGAGGTTCAGAATATCCAGGGTGTTTCTCAGGTATGTGGGCAGTTTTTGAACAAGTGGTTTGAAGAAGAAGTCACAAAATTGTGCCAGGGGTTCGAGTAGTGATCCCATCCCAGAGACAATAGGTCTCCCTGGAGGGGGTCTCACCCCTTTATGAATTTTTGGCAGGATATAAAAGTATGGAGTTTTGGGATTTTTGTTGGTAAGAAAATTTGCCTCATGTCCTGTAATCCAATCACTCATCCGTGCTTCCTCAACCATCATAGTGATCTCCCTGGTGATGGTATCAGTGGGATCTTCCTCCAGTCTGCAGTAGGTTCTGGGGTCAGAGAGTAAGCGGATGCATTCATCACGGTAGGTAACCTGGTCCAAAATCACTGTGGGCCCACCTTTATCCGCTGGCTTCAAAATAATATCCCTGTTGTCCGATAATTCCTTTAGGGCCTATTTTTCAGGATTGGACAAATTCGAGAAATGATGATGTTGTTCCAGACCCGAATTTTCCAAATCATGAATGACAGCCTGCTCGGAAGTCGGCATCTGAGGGGGTAACAGAGATAGTTGAGGAGTAAATTGAGATTTTGGTCGAAAGGTGGTATCACCTATACTATGCTCCACAGGTTCGTGATCTTGATAGTAAACCTTGAGCCTCAGATTGCGAAAAAAGGCTGCCAAATCTTGGCGGAGTTTGAATAGATCAGGGGGGTTTGTTGGGACAAAGCCCAGTCCCTTATTCAGTACCTGTTCCTGTAAGCTGGATAAGGAATAGGAAGAAAGGTTAACAACTAGGGAGGCACTCTGCTGGTACTCAGCAGGCTGCTCTGTGCCATGCTACTGGTGATCCGTTGTGTTATCTCCTGGTTTGGATCTTCCCAGGTCACTTGTTGTTGACCTTTCTGTTTCCCTCGTCCCTTGCTCCGGCCTCTCCCTAAAAAAGGCCCTTGATGGTTCTGGAACTGTGGGTTTTGATATTGAAGATTCTGGAACTGGGGATTCTCAAACTGAGGATTATGAAACTAGGGTTTCTGAAAAGGTCTGGAGGAGCATAGCCCATTCCAGACCAATTGAACGGTTGGTTGGGGTATTGTTGGAATGGCTGGTGGTACGTGGGTGGTCTAGGCCCGCGCCATTGTCCACGGCCCCTTCCTCTCCTTTTTTGTTGGAACCCTCCATCACTGCCCTCACTGGAGCTGCTGGTGGTGTACTGACGAGGTCGGCCCTGTTGATTATGCCTATTACTTTCAGCCAATTTCTGTTTAGCATATTCATCATTGGTGTAGGAGTAGGCCTTCTCCCTAGAGAATTTTTTTAAGTCCTTTTGTAATTTAGAAACTTTAGAGTGTATTAATGGTCCCTATACTCGGCCAACTCTGTATTAATCGAGTCCAATTTGTGGTCAAATGTAGCCATTACAATGTTGGTTTGCGGTCCAGATTCAGAAGTCTGAATCTGAATTAAAAGGGCCCTGCCAGACGTTTGGCCGTGCTTATTATCCAGACTAACCAGTCCCTAGTGCACTTCCATGCCACAAGGGCCCAGTCACATCTAAAGGCCTCATCTTCTAGGAATATTAGAGGCTCATTGGTGACCAAGAGACCTCTAGGTGCAGCGTAAATATTCTGTAAGGATTGCCCCATGTAAAATCGTCTTAACATGAGATTTTTTTAGTTCCAAAAGTGTGTCCCAGCCTTCCCCTTGCGCCAAGACTTCAGAGACCGCAGCATCACCCAAAAGAGACGGTCCCGCCAAAATATCGGAGACAATGTCCCCACCAAAGGACAGACCAGGAATTAAGGCCATTCCAAAGAATTTAAGATGGATCCCCTGAGAATGAATGTTAAAGAAACCAGAGGTAAACGGACCAGAAGATAGAAAAATGTAGATAATCAAGATAACATTGCAAAAGTAACCTGGACAACAACTAATGTCACAGGATCACAAGGAAGAACAACCCCTGCGGCTAAGCTGCCGCTCTAAATATCATTCAACACAGGTCATGTAAAGTAACACCACCGGCAAAGCAGTCCTCCTCGAGGGGCAGTTCTCCTGCAGCTGTAATTCATGCTCCATGGAACCATAAGTAATCAATTACATGGCTCGTGAAACAACAGGGCAGGAAAATTAAATGTAAACACAACACTCCATCAAACTGAATGCCCCCCTGCCTGATTTACAGGGTGTAGTTCTTAAGTATGTCAGAGACAGAGACTACTCCACAATGTTGCTGACATACTGGTTTGGCCATTCGACCACCCGTTCGATTTAGAATGGGTGGACGAATGGTCAGTTTTTACTATCCCTTACTGCCGTAAAAATGTAGCTGTTAAGGGACAGTAAAAACTTTAAATTACCCACACACCATGGGTGAAAGCTTCAATGGCTTTGGAGGGGTCATTAGTTTTTTCAACAAAAATCAAAGTCCTCTATGGGACCACTGTAACACTTTTAATACATTGACAGACCATGATAACAGCTCCTGCCAATGTTAAGAAATATGCGCTGGGCTGGTGGACATCTTTAAATTTGGAGTTCGGTTATTGCATCAGGACAAACAGAGTGTTTACCAACATTCAGACCTTAAGTTGCAGAAGTCCCATTGAAGAAGGGTGGACCCAGTTCACAAGGCAAATGCATTTAGTTACCAGTGTAAAACATTCACAAACAAGTTAGAGATCGCTTTACCCAGGAGTAGAAGTACCACACAGTGGAGAAATACATTATGCAGGATAAATGCCAACACAGGATCAAGGAGGGGGTGTTCTAGGGTAGGTGTGCTCTAGGAATGTTGGGAACACTCACAACTTAGCCACCATATCTTGCTGAACTATTGATAGCTTAAATCGCTTGAATAGTTACCACTGTCAATAACAGGATTAAATCCCTAATCAGAATGGTAATAGGGTCAAAAGTACTACCAACATTTACAGGGTGTAGGGTAGACGTTTCTCTATAAGTAAAATATTTTCCAGATATAGAAATAAAAATAAAAGTTATATTCAACAAATGTGACAACTTTTTTGCATGCACAAATGTAAATTGTGCATACTCATGATTGTAGAAAGCACAGTGCAGTGCAACATAACATGAACATATCACAAAGTTTTTTGTAGAGTACTTCTAGAAAAGTGCAATGTCATATGTTTCCAGAAGTGGTTTTTGAAACCTATGTGAATTACTTAAATTCGGAAATCTGCCCCAAAACCATGGTGTAAACCTGTGGGTACAGGTTCCCATATTTTTTCGTGAATCAGGCCTTCTGTTTTCTGGGTGCTTGTGAATCCTAGTACTGCAGAAAACCTAATTGAATGGCAGATATTCCTTTGTCTTAGGCTCAATCTGTAGGAGTAAAAGTCTGCAGACCATCCAGCAGGCCACATACCCCTCAGTGAATCAGAACCCGACAATTGCAACAAATATTCTGAGTCTGGACACTTGATTCTGAAATAATGAGTTAAGAGTTTGTTGGCTTCCTATACACATATTTACTGAGTCAAACATTTCTTATTGGCTTAGGATTTGATTGAACATGTACATTGACTTATTGGGTTGATATTTTTAGTCTTCCTCACCATCCTGACTGATACTGCTTCTCTAGAATGTTATACGATTCGCTGTTCTATCCAACGCAGGAGATCTGCTAAGATTAGAAAAAAAACGAGAGAGTGCTCTAGCACACTTTCATTAATAGGGGGCCGAGAGTGAGCATCAAAAACAGCCTTTGATCTGAAAGTTTTACAGTGCTTGGCGATACTCGTCACGGCATGCAATAGGGCAGGCCCCTGACAATTAGGGCTTCTCTAGAAGGTGCCTGGCAATTCCATTGGGACCGGTACTGAGAGTCACTGGGCTCATCAGAAATACAAGGTCTTTGATAAAATGTAAATGTAAATGTATGTAAACTTGTAAAGCGCACTGTTACCCCATCACGTGGCATCCTGGCGCTGTATACCGCTGGGGAACCCGTCCTGGCTTTCCCTGTGAGAGGGCACCCCCAAGGTGAAGCCAGGCATCCCCAGCACTGCTAGGGCCATTGTGGAGATTAAGCAAGCTATTGCCCAGAGTTGCAGAGTGGGACCCATGGTTAGCGTAGGTACCTAGGCGAGAATTATCGAGTCCGCGGACATTGACCCAAGACCCTGCCGCGTCGGGAATTGAACCCTGGTCCCGGGCCAACCTCTGCTTCAGGGTCTGCCTCTTCTAACCAGTTAGCCACACTTCTCTATAACTCTGCTGTTCTTCACCTGGGGACTGTGAATTATGAGAGCCTCCAGATAAAGTTTGTCAGAAAATCAGGAGTAGCCCGAAGAGTTGGGTGCAGTATTCATGATTGGTGGTTATTCTTAGTTTCTGAGGGGGCAGACCCTCAATCAATCAATCAATCAGAGATATTTATAGAGCGCACTACTTACCCGGAGGGTCTCAAGGCGCTTGGGGGGGGGGGGTTGTGCTGCTACTGCTCGAAGAGCCAGGTCTTGAGCTTCTTCCTGAAGGAGAGGTGGTCTTGGGTCAGGCGCAGGTCGGTCGGGAGGGAGTTCCAGGTCTTGGCGGCCAGGTAGGAGAAGGACCTTCCTCCTGTTGTCGTTCGTCGGATGCGGGGGACGGCGGCGAGGGCGTGACTGGCTGATCGGAGTTGGCGTTTGGGAGCGTAGAAGTTGACGCGGTTGTTGAGGTAGCTCGGGCCTTGATCGTGTAGGGCTTTGTGTGCGTGGGTGAGGAGACGGAAGGTGATTCTCTTGTTGACGGGGAGCCAATGCAGGTCTCTCAGATGTCCGGAGATGTGGCTGTGTCGTGGGATGTCGAGGATGAGTCTGGCTGAGGCGTTCTGGATCCGCTGGAGTCTCTTCTGGAGCTTCGCGGTGGTTCCGGAGTAGAGGGTGTTGCCGTAGTCCAGTCGGCTGGTGACGAGGGCCTGGGTGACCGTCTTCCTGGTCTCGGTGGGGATCCACCAGAAGATCTTCCGTAGCATGCGCAGGATGTGGAAACATGACGAGGAGACGGCGTTGACTTGTCTGGTCATGGAGAGGGAGGAGTCCAGGATGAAGCCCAGGTTGCGTGCGTGGTCTGTCGGTTTGGGTGCGGTGCCCAGGGCGGGGGGCCACCAGGAGTCGTCCCAGGCGGAGGGCGAGGAACCAAGGATGAGGACTTCCGTCTTGTCTGAGTTCAGTTTCAGGCGGCTGGTTGTCATCCACTCGGCTACGTCTTTCATCCCTTCGTGAAGGTTGGCTCTGGCGGCGGCGGGGTCGTTGGTCAGGGAGAGGATCAGCTGGGTGTCGTCAGTGTAGGAGATGATGTTGAGGTTGTGTTGGCATGCGATGGCCGCGAGGGGGCTCATGTAGACGTTGAAGAGGTTGGGGCTCAGCGACTATCCTTGAGGGACGCCGCAGATGACTCCGGTGGCCTCTGACTTGTACGGTGGTAGGCGGACTCTTTGTGTTCTTCCAGCGAGGAAGGAGATGATCCATTCCAGAGCCTTCTCCTGGATTCCGACGTTGCTGAGGCGCTGTACTAGGGTGTGGTGGCAGACAGTGTCGAATGCCGCGGAGAGGTCTAGGAGGATGAGGGCCGCTGTTTCTCCGTTGTCCATCCGGGCTCGGATGTCATCGGTGGCAGCGATGAGGGCGGTCTCGGTGCTGTGATTGGCTCGGAAGCCAGACTGTGAGGGGTCGAGGGATCCATTCGTCTCGAGGAAGGCGGCCAGCTGTTTGTTGACGTCTTCTCGATGACTTTGGCTGGGAACGGGAGGAGCGAGATGGGGAGGTAATTCTTGAGTTCGGTGGGGTCCGCTGTAGGTTTCTTTAGCAGGGCGCTGAGTTCTGCGTGCTTCCAGCTCTCCGGGAAGGTAGCGGTGTTGAAGGAGGTGTTGATGATGTCCCGGAGGTGGGGTGCGATGATAGCGTCGGCCTTGTTGAAGACGTGGTGAGGGCAGGAGTCGGTTGGAGATCCGGAGTGGATGGAGTTCATCGTGCGGACGGTGTCTTCTGTGCTGATCGGAGTCCAGGCGCGGATGGTGGTGGTGGGGGGCGGTGGTTCGGTCGTGGCTGGCGTCGGTTGCGTGCTGAAGCTGTTGTGTATGTCCGCGATCTTGTTGTGGAAGTAGGAGGCGAGGGAGTTGCAGAGGTCTTGCGATGGGGTGATGTCGTTGTTTCCGGCGTTGGGGTTGGAGAGCTCTTTCACGATGTTGAAGAGTTCCTTGCAGTTGTGTGCGTTGTTGTCCAGCCGGTCCTTGAATGCACTTTTCTTGGTGGCGCGGATCAGTTGGTGGTGCTTCCGGGTGGCAAGCTTGAGGGTGGTCATGTTGTCCGGTGTTGGTTCCCTTCTCCAGGCTTTCTCGAGGGCTCGGCAGTTCTTCTTGGAGCTCTTGAGTTCGTCGGTGAACCAAGGGGCCTTCCTGCTGCCGGGTCTGCTGGGCGGGGTCCTTAGTAATGTAATGTATGTAATGTATAGGCATTTATATAGCGCACTACTTACCCGGAGGGTCCCAAGGCGCTTCGACCGCTGCGAAACCCTTCCTGGCTTTCCTGAGAGATGGTCCCTTAATGGGTATCTCCAGGGTGAGACCAGGCATCCCCGGCGGTCTGGTGGGGCCGTTAGTGAAGATGAGGCAAGCTAATGCCCAGAGTTGCTGAGTGTGATCGCTGATCAGAGTGGGCACCGAGGCGAGAGAATTATCGAGTCCGCTGACCCTGGTCCAGAAACCTGCCGCGCCGGGAATCGAACCCTGGTCCCGGGCCGTCCTCTGCTCTCGGGTCTGCCGCCTCTAACCAGTGAGCCACACTACTTCACTTAGTGGGGCGAGTTCGTCCGCGCAGCTGCTGATCCACTTCGTGAGGTTGTCGGCGGCCTGGCTGGGGTTCGCTGAGCTGGCGGGAGGGAGCTGGCTCAGGGAAGCGGCGAGCTGGTCGGCTGTGATCTTGTTCCAGCTTCTTCGAGCAACCTGTTGCTGGTGGTGGTGGATCGTCGTTTTTCTGAAGGTGAAGTGGACGCAGCTGTGGTCTGTCCAGTGGAGTCCAGTGGCGTGGCCGAAGGCGATGTGTTTGCTGGACGAGAAGACGGCGTCGAGTGTGTGTCCTGCGAGGTGGGTGGGGGTGGACACCAGCTGCTTGAGTCCGAGGTTGGCGAGGTTGTCGAGCAGGGTGGTGGTGTTGCGGTCGTTGTTGTTCTCCAGGTGGAAGTTGAGGTCTCCCAGGAGGATGTAGTCAGCGGAGGGGAGGGCATGCGGGCTGATGAAGTCAGCGATGTCCTCGCTGAATTGTGTGCGTGGTCCCGGGGGTCGGTAGATCAGGGTGCCTCTGAGGGTGGTGTTCGGGTTGATGTGGATCTGGAAGTGCAGGTGTTCGGCGGTTGTCAGGGTGTCATCGGTGTTGGTCGAGATGTGGATGGTGTCCCTGTGGATGATGGCGATGCCTCCTCCCATCTGGTTGGCGGTGCGGTCCCTCCGGCTGATCTTGTAGCCCTCTGGGATGGCGATGGCGATGTCGGGCGCTGAGGAGTCGTTCATCCAGGTTTCCGTGAGGAAGGCAACGTCAGGAGCTGTGGTGTCAAGGAGGTTCCAGAGTTCGATGGCGTGTCTGTGGACGGAGCGGGTGTTGAACAGGATGCACTTGAGGTGGTTGCTGCTGGTGTTCGGCTTGGCGGGTGCTGGTGCGAGGCAGGTCCGGATGCAGGTGAACTTGCAGGCGAGGCAGCTGAAGGGTCCGTGGGTGTGCTTCGGAGTGGCTCGGTAGCATTCAGGGATCCCGCCGGTGTTGAGTGCGATGAGTGTTGCGGCGTCGTAGGTCCGGCGGGTCGTCTTCCGTCGGTGGGGGCCAGGGGTTCGGGCGCTGGGCGCGGTCCAGGCGCGGACGGGCGCAGACGGGCTTACCTTTGGCGCTCCTTCGGCGCACAATCGGCGCGCCTGCTGCGCGTGACCACTGCGCGTTCGCACGGTCGCCATATATGGCGAAGTGCGAGGGAGGGCGGAGCAGCTGGGAGGTGGGAGCGGGGAGGGTACAGAAGGAAAAGGGGCGTGGTCAGCGGAGGTGGCGGGAAGCGGGGAGCGAGAGTCAGGCGGCAAAACAGTAAAACAAATAGACAATTACACAATGTCAAAGCAATACAAAAGGGCCAAATAACACTTCAAGCAGTGGGGACACAGAGAACAACGGCAGCAGGTTAGGCGAGCACAGCGAGGCCACGCCGCTCGGTGGAAGGGGGCGTGGTCACACGGAGGCGGCCGGGGCAGCGAGGCAGGCAGGCGGGAAGCACACGCAGCAGCTGGTGGCCGTGCGGCGCGGGGGGTGTCCTGAACTAGGTCACACTCACCTGCGTCGCACGGTCGCCATATATGGCCAAGTGCGAGGGAGGGCGGAGCAGCAGGGAGGCGGGAGCGGGGAGGGTACAGAAGAAAAAGGGGCGTGGTCAGCGGAGGTGGCGGGAAGCGGGGAGCGAGAGTCAGGCGGCAAAACAGTAAAACAAATAGACAATTACACAATGTCAAAGCAATACAAAAGGGCCAAATAACACTTCAAGCTCACTGTCCACCTCATAAAACCTGAGTCACTGTTTTCCCTATAGTTACTGGCAGACGTGGTATCAGTAACTGCAAAGGTTCGGGGTCACCACACTAAAATCTGCTGCTGCGACTACTACAAAAGATTTTTCCCAGGGTTGTTGATCAAAGTAAATCTTAATCATGAGAGAAAGTATTGTCTTTGTTTTACTATGCTTAAATTCTCCAGAAGATGTGTTTGACATCATGTAGAATTTTTGCAATTTAACAGCATCAAGTATGAAACTCAGACCATCTCTTCTGCTTTGTGAGGAGCTCAACCTCAATTTCTAGAAAACAAATGAAATGATTCCCCTGACAGAGCAACCAGATTACTAATTTGTGAAAACTCTGTCAGACCGTGTGCAAGCACGTGTTGTGTCTGATCCATTCTCTATTGCTAGCAACATTCACCATAAAAAATCAGGCAAACTACCCAAATTGGCACTATCATGAAGCCAAGCCATCTTTCTCTGAGTTCAAGATCCTTACACACTTTTCTTGGCCCTGGGACACCTCAGAGGGGTGCAGGCTGCAGTACTGCTCACGTGCAGTACATAAAGTGTATATGGCATATTGCTGTTGCAGTGCCTGGCGTCTTTGATCCACTGTTCTTGTATAGAACTTTTACCTGTTGCCCTCAAGTCTCACAAACCTTTCAAGGGGTGGGGGAGGTAGGGGGGCAGTTGGAGGGGAACTGTTAGATTGTTATATTGTATGGCAGTCCTTTCCAAATAGAGCTGCATAGTACAGCGGAAAGTCACACAGCAAGAAGAGATAAGCACTAAACAGCTAGGAATAGCACTTTGAACTGTTACCCAGGAATGTCTATGAGTAAGAAACGAATTCAGTATGTACTGCTGCTACTTAAATGCCAATAAAATATGTTTAAAAAAAAAAGTCTCACAAACCGTTGTTGTAACTGTGTGTTTGGTGTGCCACAATGTCAATCCTGGTCTCTCTTGAGACTTAGGGGCCCATTAGGATGTAGGGCGGATTGCCCCCGCCAGGCTGGCGGTAGCCACCGCCAGCCGATATCCTCACTCGTTTCCCCCCCCGCCATATTAGTATGGCAGGGGGGGACCTCAGAAAGACCGTCCGCCACTTTTCCGCCCCGGTCGACTTGCGGCAGAGCGGAAAAGGAATAATATGGTGGCGGTGTCTATCAGACACCGCCAGCCATATTATGATGGGCATTGTACAATGCCTTTCCGTGGCGGCAATGCCTCCACGGAAAGGCATGCGGGCCCCCAAAGTGAAGGAGGGGTGGGGGGTGCACACGGGGTGTACCTGTGGTACCCCCATGCATTTGCATATACAATGCGGTAGGCACCCCGCGGTGCCTGCCGCATTGTGTATGCAAATGCATACATTCATTTATAACGTGGCGGGCGGTGCAGAGAGCACCGCCCGCCACAATGTTATAAATGCAGGATGCTGCCGCCACTGTGGCGGCCGCATCCTAATACCACCCACGGGACCCCCGCCCTTATGGCGGGCGGTCCCATTCCCCGTCAGGATGGCGGGCGGGCAAAGTCCGCCCACCATCCTAATGACCCCCTTTGCCTGGGTTCCCTGTGTGGGATGCGCTCATGATCTGAATCTAACAGATTGATTCGGGGAGTAGGTTCAGCTGTTGTAAAGGTCTCCCTGGACTATACATCAGTACCTTACTATAATGTACAGCAAAGTAGACACGGCTACCTGAATAAAGACGCATACTCTCGGAGGTTAAAAGTATCCAGATCAGGTTTAATGGGGGTTTCACTGCCATACAGCTTGTGTTAAAGCTATTTATCCTCTGTGCAATAACAACAACGTTATATACATGAAAAGGACAAGCCCCTAGCACTTCCTTACATAATTAAAAGTCTCTCTCTATTTCCAGGCTATGTGGTTTAGAAACTGCAACCCTATTAGGAAATACAACAAATCTGCAATTGTTGCAGGTGTTTATTCCAAGGGTCTTTGGTGTCTTTTGCTGTACAGTCAGCTAGGAGCATGTGTTCCAGTGGACTCTGTGTTCTTGTCAGATTTCTGGCTTCAGGTTGGGGAGGTTGAGTGTATTTACAAACTGATTGGGTTTTGACCAGGAACAGCTGACAATTGACCTGGTGACCTTTTCAGTATCTGGAAAACTAAGAATACTTATGTTGAGCTAGCACTGGGCCGAGGGACATTGTGTGAATTTGCTGCTACAGTAGTTGGCACTCAGAATAGGCATATAAAATACAGTGGAAATAGAAAATAATAAGCATGGCTGTTTTAATAATGTCACCACTTCTCATGCTCCCACTTAATTTTGAAATGGTTTTCTATTGTGCTAGATATTTTGAGGCGATATGTAGCACCATCTTTCACTTTTTGCACTTTTTTACTTTGCCAAATTTTGGATGCTGGAAGAATTGTGGATTTTAAGGATTAAGAGATTTAATTGATTCAAAATAAAACTATTATTTTGTCTCTGTGCTGCAGCATCCACAGCTCTTTTTTAACTGGTTTGCTGTTGTTGGCAGTGCTTTCATTGCTTTGTAAGATGTCTGATGGCATTTCACTGATGCTTTAACCCTAAGTGCTGATGTTTTAATTCCCCTACTCCTCCCCCAAACTCTCTGAACTCTTTTTTGATTTTTGTGGCAGTACTTGCTTATGCCTTCATACCCTTTTTTCCACAAAAAGTATCTAGGACTAATTTGCATCCTTTCCCCCGAGACAAAGCTACCCAGGGTGTGTTGAAGATATCGAGAAAATAGCCAGAATGAAATAAAATGTCACTTGCCATGGAGATGGCTCCACTATTCAGACTCTGGGCCTTGGGAGGGCAGAAAGACTGCTAGGGCTTTTTTTTTTTTTTTTTTTAAATTTTTGAAAACCTTTATTGTGCACAGAAACAGTACAAATACGGGCCCACAACCATCCGGCCGGCCACAAACTCTCGCGTAGCACCAGTGCATGCAATACGGCGACAAGGTACCGCGGCTTGGCAATGATTACGGTATTAGAGCAAACTGGAAAGCGCCGCGGTACCCAGGCACAGGAGCAATGTAGGTTAATTTTAAATTTTTGTGCGAGCATTAAGATCAGGTCATAATATTCCGTACTTAATCAATGAAAAAAGAGAGCAAGGTCCATGCAGGTGGGACTTGACAAAAAACATCATCATCAGGCAATTCGATTCATAACATGCAAGTCCCGACCAGAGGATGGCAACAAAATAGTCAGTCCACAGGAAGCTGCCTCAACAACCCATCTGTATATACACCGCCACCCATCCCCCAGCATGCCTAGCACGGGCCAAAGAAAGAAGGGAAAAATCATAAAAAGAGCAAAAAAAAAAAAAAAAAGGCACCATAGAAAAGATCCTCGAACTAAAAGTTAACCCCCCACCCTACACACATGCAGAGGCTATGGCCTACCCCCCCCCAGCAGAGTGTCTGTCGCCCCATAAACCCGAAATATAGTGAGAGAAAAGAAAGGGTAGAAGAGAAAGCGAAAGAGAAAATAAAAATAAAAAGTGCAATCCCCTGACTTAGGGAGTAGGAACAGAAATCCGTCCCTGAGCTCCCATAAGGGAAGATCTGGGAGGAGGATACATTATACACACTTACGAACTCCGCCGGTCCAATAAACATTCCCCGCCCCATTAGCAACATTAGATTGAGCATCAATAAGCAAGCAATTGGGGAGAGTCAATGTCCAGTTCGTGGCAAAACAGGCCAAATCCGAGGTCCACCCCATCTCCACCCACCCGCCCGGTCACCAAACAAAGAAAGCCTCCTAGCCCTGGCCAGATCTGGAACTCTGGGGAACAGGAGAAAATGGCCGCTCGAAGGAGGGGGGAGGTGCATACACGGAGAAAGAATGGCGTCCGGCCCCAGGAAAGGAATCCCCCTCGGTCTCAGTCGTATCTGGCATAATCCATCCGTGAAAGTCACGAGGCAAGGCGGTCAAAATCCAAAACAAATATGCTGGTACTGAAGCAGGAGGGCAGGACACTAGCAGCCAATTCCCCGACATCTCGAAGGATCGCACACAGTCAAGCACTGAGCAGGGGGGAAACACTGTATCGGTGACCGTACCAGTAAGTGGCAACACTCCGCCACCAGCCACAGCAATAGTTACTGTATCAGCCACTGCTTCTCTCTGAGACAATGTTGCGGTAGTGCGC
The DNA here is from genome assembly GCF_964263255.1 of Lissotriton vulgaris. Lineage (NCBI taxonomy): Eukaryota > Metazoa > Chordata > Amphibia > Caudata > Salamandridae > Lissotriton > Lissotriton vulgaris. The sequence goes on along the minus strand of NC_141691.1, from coordinate 1,719,675,496 downwards.
TGCGAGAACTCCTGGCCGGAGTTTTGCAGGAGATAGTCCCCTCGCTGCTGGTTGAAAATTTGGGTGCATACATCGAGTCGAGACCCCAGCGCGCTATAGCCAGTCCTCATCGCTGCTCGTAACTCACCCAGGGCTGCCATCACATCTGCGAGGGTGGGTTCAGGATGTGGAGCACTCATGTCGGCAGTTCTGTAGGAAAATTATACACCGACCCCTCTCCCGCCGGGGAGCTAGCTGCTGTCAAGGGGGATGTGTGGGTTTCCTTTTGGCAGCAAACCGCCATCTTGTCCACTTCCCAGTGAGATAGTGCGGGGGGAGATCCAGTGAAGCAGCGGGGCGCGATCAGGCAGCTATCAGCCGTCCCCAGGCTAGCGTTCCTCAGTCCAATCGAAAACAATGCTGGAAGGTCTACAATTGCGTGGCGATGCACTCGGAGCCGGGCAGGGCGCACCAGCATCAGCCAGAATGACTTGGAAAACGGAGCATGGCGGCCGAGAACAAAGGACCCGCTGGTCCGGCACCTCCGTCCTCCGCCGCCGCGTCAGCCCAGGGCGTGCACAGTGGTGGCTGTCGGCAGGCAACGCACAGACCGCAACCCCACAGGGAAGAGCCGTTCAGTCGCACCACCCCCGCAGCAGAACAATCACGGAAGGGGACGTGAGGTCCGCAACTCGTTGCGGATCAAGCTGGGTCCCGGGCCGGGGTTCATCCGTCCACTGCTTCGGATCCCGGGCGGGTGGAGAGGCCGGCGGAACACCGGTAGCATCAGCTTCGTTGCCCGCACCTTTCAGGACAAAAACTGGAAAGCAAGGCAATCAGGATCGTGGTGCGGGAATCCGGGGCCGGCGGAGCCGAAGACTGCACGTCCGCTCAGGTCGCCATCTTGGCTCCTCCCTCCTGCTAGGGCTTTTTGAATGGTGGGTATGGTCCATGCCTGGATGAGCCATCTCCACCACATTTCTTTTTCTAACAATACTAACGGATCTGGTGTCTAGTGATATTTCAGCGACTTTTCCCCCAAACTGCCCCAGAAGTGGGTCTTTTAGGAGTAGGGGTACTGCCTAATGCTGAGAGGGCAGGTTCCCACCCCATTCTTTTCTTCTTTGAAAGAATCCTGATCTTAGAACTCTTTCTGTCTCCCCCCCCCCCCCCCCCATCCTCCAGGGGTCAGATTGGAGCTAAACCCTCCAATCATTCTCCCCAAGGGACCGGAACAGAAAGGCTAGTTATCCTGAGAGTGATCAGTTGGCTATGTCTGTTGATCGCTCGTCTGCAGAAGCCATCTCTGGTGGTTAGTGGGTGGATCCCTGCTTGGCAATCCCCCTCCTGCGGCAATCCCCAAGAAGGGATCCACTAGTGGGAGGTACAGCAACCCTCTCTCGTTGTGATTAGTTCTTGGTGGACTGATATGTACCCACATGAACTGATCGTAGTGCTTTTAGTCTGTGTGATGTCAGCACTTATCGCGTGCTGCTCAAACATTTTCAATTGCATGTAGCCACTGGCTTTCCATCTTTGTACAATTCTGTAATGGAAAATGCTAATGTAAGTGTCATGGTTCTGGCTGAACAGCATACATGACTGCATGTGGAATGTGTCCGTTCAGCTCCCCTTTAATGAAACACCATTTTAAGAAGGCCATCAAACATGAAAAACTTTTCAGTAGTTATGAAAGAGCTCTTAGATGTCAATTTCGGCTTTGTCTTCATTGTAGTCAACAAGGACATATTTCTTTATGTCTTGTAGCACCTGCCAGAACGACAATGTCAGTGTTGCATGTTGCTGGTGCTTCCACACTCTTCTTAGTTTGTCTGTGCAATTGGATTTGCGGCACAGGCTGCAAGGGGCAACTCTTTTAGACCCGGGAGGCGGGAGCCTCTTGTATGTATAGCAAGCAGACTTGAGTGAAAGAGCAGTGCATTCCTAGTGCCTGAAAGAAAAGAGCAGACTTAGCACATACAGGATGGATGTGGTATCTAGGTTTGGAGCTCTAGCTGTTCGTAGCAGAACCTGTGTAATCCTATGGTTCTTAGAATCTTCATTAATAAAAAAGGGAGATTGTGTTAGCTGAGCGGGCGGTTTATACAGAGGATGCCCCAAGAAGTGGGATAAGTTGTGGGGGGAATGGAACACATATAGAGGCAACATTTGCACCTCCCAGGCAGCACAGTGGAACGAGCCATTAGAGTGAATTCATGACACAATGCCTGCAACAGGTGGGGGTGGGGGGAGTGATACTTGGAATGTTTTGTGACAAAACTGATTAATTGTTGAGATCCGATGATTATAGCCATGTTTGTATGGTAGTATGCAGTGTCAAAACGTGCAATAAACAGTTTAAAAAAAAGGGAGACTGAAGTTCTATATTAAGCAGGTGGCAAAGGGCTGCTGAGATGACTAGATGGTTGAAGTCCTTTGGTCACAATGAGCCTCTCCCGAAAACTACAGAGCATGGGTTTTTGTTTGGGTGTTTCAAGTACATCCCAAGTACTGGTGAGTGGAAGAACCATTCACCACTCAATCACCTGTTCAGTTGGTAAATTAACTCCAACATCTGCTCAGCTCTTCTCATCAGCTTTGTGGATGCCTGACCTGGTTTATAAGGTTTTATTAATTTAATGCCCTTCCACTAATTGGGAGGTTTTCAGGCCTATTACTCATTGGATGGAGGACAATTTGGTTTCCTGGCAAAGTTTGGAGCTTCCATTTGTTTTTTAGCAATCGATGCTTTTTTTCTCCTTACCTTTCAGCCGGGATTTACTTTTAACAGCATATTTGTACGGGTGAGGCCGGTTCCCTTTCTCACCATCCTTGGTTCGTCTCACAAGCTGGGAACCCTCATCTCGAACTTTCGACTCGCGTTCCGCGAGTAAGCAAGTTCAGTACGCATCACCAGACAGCTCATGCTGTCAGCAGCACTTTCAAACTGACACTCTAACACGCACTTGCGTGTCAGCTTGTGGTCGGTGAGTGCATGCTGACAGCAAGCTTCACAGGAGGCCTGTCAAGGACTTAAGTTTTCCCAAGCTGCAATTGTGGCTCATGTTCGCCACAGGTGAGCGGTGCACTCTCTACTTGGGCTGTTCGATTGTAAAGTACTTTAACCATTTCTTCTGGCAATCTGTCATTGAAGGATTACAGTCTTTTCTATCCTGGAGACTTCTCGTCTATCATCCTGATCACACTGTTTATCTCTGGCTACCAGGGCTATATTATGTATTAGGGCACACTTTCGCTGTTTGCACCTTAAAACAGGTGTGGTGGGTGCAAACAGAGCAGTGCACCCTATTACATAGACTGCGTTGTTCCCAGGGAAGCTGCAAACTCGTGCTACTCTAGGGGCAGCGCATTCATGTGAAATACAGAGCAGCTTTGAAGCAGCCGCTCCATGTTTCACTGTGCGGGCGGCAACCCGCCTGTACTTTGAAGGGGGATTAAAGATCCCCTTGCAGGTCAATGACTGCACCTGTCTGCGAGGGGATGTCTGAGGGGTCCATAGGACCCCCTTTTAACCCTTGTAGAAGGCTGTTCTCAGGGGGCGTACAGACATGGCACCTCCTGACAGCTTCTTTGCCTTTGCGCCCACGTCTGTGATGCGGCATGGGCATAGAGACAAAGGGATTCCCTCATTTGCATGGGGCACACACCAATTGAAAGCGCTATCTGTATTACAGAAGGGACCCCAGAAGCATCTGAGGTCTTTAATGTTCCGAGTGGATCGGGGGAGTTGGTAAGGATCTTTTTGTATACTAGTGAGATTGCCTTTTTGATCAGTGGGTCGGTAAGTATTCTATCTTCTAATGGGGATGCATCCACTAGGACCTCTCCTTCATGTATATAATGTCTTAGGGCGTGTCCCAATTATATATATATCTGAGCCACTTCCCCTGTTGCATTTCATATTTGTGTTGTAGCGTCGTGTATGTAATATATGCATGTCCTCTCCAGATATCCCCCTGTCTGTCCAGGCCCAGTAGCTTCCACTTTTCGAAGCCACTAAGTTGGCCCACTTCTGGCAGTTGGTCACTATATCAGAGTGGGGTCATCGCATTTAGTTTCCCTTCCCACCCTAGGAACTTAGTAGTTGCCTGCCACACCCTTACCACAGTTAGTGTATGAGGTGGTTGACCTCACAGTTTTTGCTTTGCTGTATAGGAGGGAGGGATAGCCCCAGGTCCTATTGCTGCTTTGTCTACTGCTGGTTCTGATCTGTCAGTGAAGACCCAGTCGTTGATGTACACCATCTGGGAGGCCCAATAATAAGCCCTGACATCTGGTATCGCCAGTCCCCCTTCGTAAACTCCTTTTTGTAATTTACTTAAGGCTATTTGCAGCGCGCGCCCATTCCATAAGAGCGCCCTCGGTTCATAGTAGATTTTTTTGAAAAATATCTTGGCGATCTCGGAGTGTTTGTTCTGAATTCTATATATTAAACGTGGAGCGGCATCATCGTGAATAGCGCTGCACGGCCCATTAATATGAGAGGAAGAGACCGCCACCATTTGCCATCTGTAGAAAATCTCGCCAACTGTGTCTCTGCATTTTTCCCATAGAATTCACGTGGGTCCCTAGTTATGTGTATCCCTAAGTATTTAAAGCAAGATGTCTCTACAGGTACTTTGCATCTGGAGGTGAGGGCTGGGGTACCCCCCACCAATGGGAATAGCAATGATTTGTCCCAGTTGATACAGTAGCCAGAGTATTCTCCGTAGATCAGGAAGATCTGCAGTATTCTGTCTATTGATTGCTTTCGTCTTTTGACATATAGCAGAATGTCGTCTGCATAAAGGGAGATACGGTCCTCCCAGTTATCCCCAGTTATCCCCAATAGGGATGCCCCAGATCGAGGGTCTTGTTGTGTCCCCTTCTGCAGCTCGAATTCTCGAGACACTGAGGAATTGACTCGCACCCTTGCTAATGGTTTGTTGTAGAGGAGCTTCACCTAGCTTACAAAGTTAGGTATGAGGCCCAAGCGCTTCAGGACTACAGAGAGGTATTCCCATCTTACACTGTTGAAGGCCATTCTGGCATGCAACGATAGCAGCGTCGCTGGCGTTGTTGTTTATTCTGACGTTATGTGGAGGACCCCAAACAGCCGGCGCAGATTAAACCTCGAGCTTCTATGGGGCATAAACCCTGTTTGGTCTGTGTGAATGAGTGAGGTTATGACTTGACTGAGCCAGATTGAGAGGGCTTTGGCCAGTACTTTGGCCTTGTAGTTTAATAGTAATATCGGTCAATATGACCAACATTTTTCGGGGTTTGCCTTCTTTGGGTACCTCCCCTCCCTTGCCTCAGTGAACATATTAAGGAGGTGCTCCGCTGTTTGGTTGGGTATGCATTTAAATAACTCTACGTGTAGGCCAGTAGGCCCCACTGCCTTTCCGGTGTGCAGTGAGCGAGTGGCCTTTTTAATTTCCTCCACCGAGAGGTACTCCTCCAGCATCGCAAAGTCTTCTGTAACTAGACTTGGCAGTTGAATGTCTCGGAGGAAGTCTGTGCATTGTTCCTCCGACTTCCCAACCGGAGAGGAGTAAAGGGACTCGCAGTAGGAGGCAAATGCTTCAGCTATCTCATTGCCTGTAGCATAGCTCTGGCCTTTCTCGTCTATTATGCTTGGTACCCAGTTGTGTTCAGTTCTCCTTTTGTCTAACCAGGCTAAAAGTCTGGATGCTCTGTCGTCCACTTCATAGAGTCTGTGTTGTGTTACCCTTGCCTGTACCCCAACCCTATCTACTTCTATGTCGCTCAACTCTCTCCGTCGAAGCTCCAGTTGGTGTCTCAGTTCTATGTCTCTCGCCTCTTTTACCAACACCTGGGTTTCTAACTTGGAAATGGCGTCTTCCAGGGCGAGGCACTGCAGGTTTTTTTCCTTCTTTGTTGCTCCGATTTGTTCCTGAGTCTGGCCTCTGATTACCGCCTTAAAGGCTTTCCAGAGTGTCACGGCCGAAGCCACTGAGCCCATGTTTTCTTTAAAAAATTGTCTGGCCGTCTTTCCTAATGGCTAGTTTGATTTTGGGAACCATAAGTTGCCAGGGGTCGATTTTCGGGGGTAGGGTCTGGTCCCTTCTGGGGCCCTGCAATATTACCTCCACCAGGGAGTGATCTGACACCCCTAGTGCTAAATGTGTTGCTCTATGAAACTTCCTGAGGCTGCAAGTCTGTGTTAGTATGTAGTCTAGCCTGGAGAGACTTTTACTTGAGGTGGCGCTGTGTGTATACTGTCTGATGGATGGATGTTTGTGTCTCCATCTGTCATTGAGGCCCATGGTGCGGAGGATTACTTTCAACAGGCCTGTTCTTCATCCCACTGCCGATCCCCAGGACATCCAAGTTGACCGACACAACGTTGTTCAGGTCACCCCTGATTACCCCTCGGCCTTCCACTAGTTCTAGCAGTAGCAGTAGAAGGGTACATTGTGAACATAGATTCAGTCTCTTTCCCTCCCAAGACCCACTTATCACGGTAAATACCCCTATCGGGTCGGCCTATGATTTGTCTTGGATGAAGGGAAGGGCGTTCTTGCCCAGTAAGCCGGTACCCCTGGACCCTGACGTATACCCCGAGTTTGATAGTAGGGTGTAGCCAAATCTATTCAGGGATTTACATTGGTTCCCTATGAGATGGGTTTCTTGTAACAGGACAATATCGGGAGAGTGTTGTTTAAAGAATTGCTGCACTGTGGCCCATTTTAACGCATTGTTGAGGCCGTTGACATTCCATGACCATACCTGTATCGCTTTTTGAGCGGTATCAGTATTCACCATTGTGTCTTTAGTTTTCCACCCACCCCCTCTTTCCTCCACATCTCCCCATGCTCCTACCCTTATCTGACTATTTAGTATTTGGATGACATTTATGTTCCTTGATCCACCCTTGAGTGTCTAACTGATGAACGAAAACTCTATAGTACCAAAACAGTATCCCCCAACTTAAATCCCCCTCCCCGCTACCCTGCTAAATAGGCAGAACATACCCCAACTGGCCTACTTGCAGAGTGCCTGTTGTCCCTTGATAAACTCTTTCAAATACTGAAGGGCGTGTGCTCAGCCACTCCTGAGAGTCGATTCGCCTGCACTTGTATAAAACCCATTTCAGTGGAGAAGTTTCTAAGACATGCTTCTCTGAAAATTGTCCCCCCACCTCATAGCTTTACAAACAGTTTCACAATATTGTTACCGCCAGTGGCTCTACAGTCCTTTCCGGATAGTTCATTTGGATCTTTAGGGTCTTTTGTGGCCGTCTATTGCCTGTTCTGTTGCCGCCAGTTCACCGGACTGTCTCCAGTCTGATTGCTCTCCGCTCCCTTTGTTGCGATATGGGTTCCCTCGTCTGGGACCTGTTCGCTTTCCGCTGTTCCGACTGTTGATACACCATCCCTCCAGTCACTCCCATACCTCGTACAGGGAGGTGAAGTGCCATGATTTACTCTCTGCCATTATTCTGAATTTTGTGGGGAACAGCATCCTGTATTTAATGTTTCAGTCACAGAGATCCTTTTTTACTGACTCAAAGCTTCTTCTTTGCCTTTGGACGAGCCGGGTGAAGTCCAAGAAGAAACAGATTTTCCCATTTTGATACTGTATCTCACCTGTCACTCAGGCTATTTGCAGGATAACATCTCAGCCCCAGTAGTTAAGGATTCTCGCAATAATCATCCTTGGTGGAGCCCCTGGTTTGGGAGAAGGGATAGGTGCCCTGTGGGCCATCTCGACAGAAAAGAAAGTCGATAAGCTCTTGGGTCACAGTGTGTTTAGTATAAACTCCTCCAAGAATAGGTTGTCACTATGACCCTGCACCTCCTCCAGGACCCCCACCACTCTGATATTATTCCTCCTTGATCTCCATTCCTGGTCTTTGAGTTTGACTGCCATGATTGGGGTTCATTGGGTTAGTATTTGTACCTGAGATACGAGCTGTTTTGTTGTGGCTTGGAGTTGGGTGATATGTGTTTCTGTCACTGTGACTTTCTCTCTTAGCTTTGACATGTGCGTTCTGATTAGGTTAACCTCTAAGGTCACCGTGTCTATTTTTGGTTCCAGTGTGCCCTTTAAATCTCTTATGGCTGCAATTATGGCTCCCGGGGATGACTCCTCCACCCCCCCCTCCATTCAGGGGAGGGTTTGGTATAGCGTAGCTGTCTATTTTATTAGAATGGTGGGCCACTGGACCCTTGGGTTTCACCATAGTACTGTTGATGGTGGTAGACTGATAATCCGGCGTGGGTGCCAGGGCCAGGCAAGCCGATGGCCAGTAACCAATTGGTGGTGTTGTGATCCTGAGGGACACATGTGGGGCGCAGTGCCACACCCCTTCCTCCCCAATGTTCGACTGGGTTTCTTTTGGGCAGCCTACCCCACAAGTGTCGCAAGGATTGTCGTTTGCTGCACTGGGTTCCTTCCGGTGGCTTCCAGGGGACTCTGCTGATAATGTTTTCCCATCCGTGGCTGCCGTGGACGTTGGTGATCCATCATTCTGCAGCATACATAGAAAGAGGAAAAATCCTCTTGTAGTTGTTTTTGTGCAGGAAAGTTTCCTTCCCGCACAAAAACAATCATCCCCGCAATGCAAGCACCCTTGCACCAAGGTGCAAAGGAGCCTGCGTTGGCGTATGCCAGCCCATTATGCACCAGTGCAGGAGAAAAGGACAGAAATGTGCAGTTAATAAATACTCTGCATTCCTGCCCTTTTCGTTTGCCGTAGGGCAGCACAGCAGGAAGGTCTGTGGCACTGCCCTGTGGCAAAATGTAATAAATGAGGCCCTGATTGTCCTACAATGTCCTTTTTACTTTTGCAAACAGCTACTTTTTCTTATAATGCAGGGTGACTATGATCATGTACAATACAGGTGTTTCAGGCTTACGTGAATGTACCCTTGCATAGATATGCTTTGTGCAGTGAAGTGATTCTGCAGCTAGATCCCTATTAAATGGCTTGAATAGAAATGTCTGGTGTGCAGATCTTCAAAGGGAAGGTAGCTTTTTGACTATTTGTATGATTCACGTTTTCCAACATCATATCATTTTAAACCACTCTGAACATATATTCTAACCTACATTTTATTTGCAATCCGTAGGAAAGACCTTTGTAACTGTTTACGCCACTGATGCGGATGAAGCCGGTACCCCCAATGCTCAGCTCTCCTACAGTATTGCCCGTCAGTCTCCGCTCCTGGACAAAGTGACACTTTTTAAGATCAACAATGAGACAGGAGAAATCTCGACCACTTCAGAAGGTGAGCGAAAAAGCAAAAGATGAAAAGTAAACCCCTCTGCTGACGCAAATCCTCAGATTAAAGTTATCCTGGTTTTAGCGGGGCTTAAACATTGGCTTTGCTGTGTGAAGTACTGATGTCCTCTCACATGCGGTGTTCTGCAGATCCAGGATTATTGTGCGGCAATATCTATAAGATTCATGTTTATTTATCACATGCTTGACTAAAAGGGTAGGTGAAATTTTTGCACTTTTTTTTTTATTTGCTTGACCCTGTTTCTGGCAATGCTTGTCCTTCAAGCAGAGTGTATCAACGTGCATTCGGTGTAAGGAGAAACAAGTAAAAACACCAACAGACAATTGTATTGTTTGAAATACGACAGACGTGATTTTGATTACACAATGTTAGATTGCCTGTATTTTATTCAGTTCCTTTACTAGTTCATTATTTCATAATAACAATAGTGTCCTTCTCCCTTTTGTAATTTCAGGATCAACTGGTCTACAAGTTGTTTGCACATTTTTGAAAATTTCATTGATGTATGTTTTCATTGATGTAGTGTTGCTACCCCTAAAGCGGCTTCCCAGTCCTTATTTATTGAGGTGACACGGTTGAGGAAAAGAAAGAGGATAAGTAAACAATAGGGTCTACACACAGCTACACAGTAAGGGTTGTGTCAAGTGACAGTGGATGACCTTGTGGAACTTGATCATAAGATATCTAATCATGTAACTGGTACAAGAGAGACGGTCAGTTGAGTAATTGGTGTTTCTACTAAACCGCTTGAATAAGAAGCAGGGAAACTGTCAATCCAGAAAAACAGCAAACATGAACTGATAGAAAGGCAGCTCCATAGGACCACTTAAGCGAGGCCATTATTTCAGGGGGAAAAAACCATCCAACGAGGTGGGTCATTCTGTATAAGTTGATATCAGATGACCAACAAGCGGGAAGTTGTCTGAAAGATGATACCACTAGGGCTAGTGAGGCGGGGGTCCTCTGTAATTTGATTCCACATGACAGAAGAGAGTGGGTTGCTGCAAGGCTTCAGCTAACAAGAAACACCCAAACGGTCAGTTAAGGCACAACGAACTGTTTGGACTGGTATTAGGTTGGAAGACTCAAAGACCGTCACTGAGCTTCCAGATCTTTCAAGAGAAGGAGACCTATAGGGTAGTGCATGGCTCCTGTATGAAAGTGGATTATTATTTGGGGTGGATTGTAGTCCACCACAAGGAATAAGGCCACAAAACTTGTTACAGTAAAACACAATTTAAATTATGTAAAAAGTAGACATGCTTAACTTAGGAAACTGTGTACAGTATTTAGCATTAACATAACACTTAACAACACAAAACACAAAAGAATAAAAATCTCACAATCAATTTAGAAAAATAGAGAAAGATTTAATGAGTAAAATGAAACCAAAATGCCAAATATCCAATAAGGCCTTAATGACAAGGCAAAGCGCATCAAGAACATGGTTCACTGTTCATCGGCACATAGGTGTGATTTCAGGTTGACTGATATGGAGCACAGGTTACATACACCCAGTGGGTTCGTCCTCAGTAAAAGATTTTAACTTCTGACTTACACTCTGAAATTAAAGTTTAAATTCTCCAACAGGACAAGGTTGTTGGCTGTATCTGCCAAAGACCTCTCGAAGCCCCATAGCTTTTGCAACTGCTGAATTTCTACTTTTGGTGTGTACTTTTCACACCTTGACCCAGTTAAGATATCTAACTTTGCACTTAGTCTTTTTTTCAAAGCTCATCATCCTTCAGTGGAGGTAGCGAAGCTGCATCTGATAAGTTGCTTCTAAATCAGACACCTTTACAGTGAGGTGCTGCTAACTCTCCAGAGGTCTCAAATGTCAAGATTTTCTTAAGCAGCCCCCTTGGTTACTTCTAAGGCTTTAAGAACCTCAGGGACAGTACTTTGGGCCATGACAGACTCCTGCAGAGATCTCCCTCAGGTTCCACTCATGTTCCAGTTGCTTATGGTTAACTGGTTGCAGTTTGTTGCGTCCCTGTAGCCACACAGGATATCAGCCAACTGACTCTTAGAGTACACTTCTTAGTCTTGGGTACAAATGGAAACAGCTACAGCTCGAAGATCTAACATGGCAGAATCTTTCTGACCCTGAAAGGAACTTTTGTACCATACAGGGATATGTTTATGTAAATAAGCAACCCCCTTCTCCTCAGCTACATCAAACTTGTTCTGCGACTCCCCAAACTGGTTCTGGGCTCCCACTTCCACTAGGCTAATGCAAAACAGAGGGCTTACACAACTAATGCTCTCTTCTCTCCCTTTCTAATTAACTATGAATGGGCACCCTAGCCCCTTTCAAGTTAATGACATTCTTGAATCCTCTCTAGCTCTGCTTCCTGAGCTGATCTCTATCACATACCTCACACCCTGGTCGTCATTAGAAAAGGCATAAGCCATTGTTTCTTTCTGCTCTGGGAGCTGTATTCATACCTCTTTAAGGGGAACCCCTAGCAGGGCAAACTGCCAGCAGGCTAATGGTAATTAACCTACTTGAGGCTCAGGCAGGTAAAGTGTAACTTTTTTAAAGTTGGTTTTCTTACATATTTACTAAAATCGTATTCACCATTGAATTGGATTTTAATACATATTAAACATATGATTTAATCACCTCTGTATTTTATCCGAATCCAAAGTTGGCAGACTTGTGACTTTATCCTGCATTTTGGTTTTTCTCATAGGACTGCTACAACTCTTCATAGTGAAACTATATTTTGGGAGCTACTTACTGCAGGTATATGCCAACATTAACTTCTTCAATGTGCCATTTTTAAATACTAGCACCCTACCTTGTGGACTACAATGGCATATTAGGAGTGACTTATTTAATATTGAAAAGTAGGGTTCTTTCCTGACTGAAAAGTTATTTGGCAGGTTCACCTACATGTTTAAAAGCTACAGGACGCAGGCTGCACTGGTAGGTCTGGATCAGCTTAGTGAATGGTACAACATGTGCTGTAGTTTACAGGTGTCATTTAAATTTTCCTTACCATTGTTGTTTCTCTGCAGCATATACTATGGCTTTACTGGGAAGTTAAATATGCCAATTAGGAGATAGTCAATGTTACCATGTTTTATGGGTATGAGCACATATATTGGCGATTGTATAGCAGTGGCTGAGTATGAAGAGTTCAAACGCCAGCAGCATAAATCAAAGAAATGGGGGTGACAAAGCAAAAAGAAGCACTTCTCACAGTTTATATTAGTGGAAGGCCTAGAAGCAGTTGCCAGGTAAGCTACAAGGAGGACAATGGGGTGAGATGTCTTGTATCTGGTCAGTCTAAATTGTACCTGTGTCGAGCCTCACTAAAGTATACAAAGAAATTGATGAATGAAATGATTACATTAATACCAGCTACTGGTAATCACTCAAGGCCGCATCCGAGTCCATCGTTACTTTGCACACCATGCCACCTCAGTTTGGACCCAGCCATATGCAAATCAGTGTTGTCCTTGGTCCATGGGAAACAGTTCAGCCTGAACTGCCAGGCAAGGTCCTCCCAGATCAAGAACACAAGCAACCCAGAACCAGTTTCACTCTAATTAGGGCTCATCAGCCAAGTATAGCTTGGTTTGAGTAATTAACATTGGCTGAGATTGCCTTTACTTTTAGTGTGTTGCTCTAAGTGGGACGGTTATGCCCAGATGTGGGTCCCGTGCACACTGTGTCACATTTAAGAATCCAGGCCCAGATTTACAAATATTAGATGCAAGGCTGCCTTCTGTCAAAGGAAGAGTGAAAAAATGTGCTATAGTCACTGAGACATGGGTCATTTTTTCTCTACCCCAGCACTGGCGCACTTTTGGAGCCATGCCAATGCACACACCCTTGTGCCAAAGAGCAAAGGTGTGTGCGTGCTCTCTAAAGGGGAGAGGAGTTGGCCTAACAGCTGGACCGGTTGACCTCGGAGCTTGGGAACCAGGTTTCAGTCTCAGTATAGGACACACAACACCCTGTGATTCTGGGCCAATCACCTAATCTCCCCGTACCTAACAAAAATGAATTTGACCTCATGTAACGCAACTGGTGCTTGTGTAAAGCGCTCTGATACCCGATACCTTTGGGTCAAGTTTGCGCTATATAAAACTCAGTGAAAAAAAAAGAAATAAAGCATAGTTTTTGAACAGGAAGTGGACCCTTCCGGTATAAAAACTATCCTTTAAGACTTTTCCCACTTTGTTTGTGTGCTCTACAATGCAGCATATGTGCAGTTGGAAACTAAGCTGAAATTAATACTTTTCTTCTCGTTATGTGTTATAGTGTAGTTCCTATATTCCCAATAGGCTCTGCGCATTGGAATAATATATCCTATAGATGTGACGTAGGACTTATGCCGACTAGGTCTCTATCGAATATATTAAACTTAATTGTGAGTGCCAGCTAGCTCAGAGGTCACTAAAAACTTTCTCGAATGAAGGGATTCGTTTTTTACTCAGTCAATCGTGCATGCTTTGTTTTATCAGAGGTGCAGAGAAATAGAGAGACAGACGTTTTCAATAAAAGTATTTATTGAACAGTCTTCTTTCTCATACAGAAGAAATGAACTGCTACAATTGTAATACTGGCTGTAAAGTATAATGCATACAGCAAGAAGAGTATTATAAAATAATACTGTAAAAGAATGGTATGGTTTATAAGCCATAAAATACATACCTAAATAAGAAAAGACTAAAAGTACTCAACTGGTGCTTCTAAAATAAGTCTACCCCGATGTACCTAACCTAAGTCTAGTACGAAGGAAGAAGGTGGCGTAGCATAAGTTTAGTATTCTTTTACCAAGAATCTATCCAAGATTTCTCTTAGGGTCTAATCAGCTCCGTACCTTGGTTTGGAATGAAGGAGGTCTGGTATCTCTCTGTCTCGGGACTCGATTTCTCAACACCCCACAAGGGGAGCTTGGAAACACTGGAGCTGGATTTCTCGGCAAGAGTAAAGACATAGTCTTTCTCAGTGCGTCAGCTGGAGGGTCGGCTTCCTTCGGCACCTGCTGTAGCGAGATGCGTCGGGCAAGTAGATAGTCGAACTTCTCCAAACCACCGTGTGTTTGCTAGGGCAAGTGTGGGCATATTTATACCTTGAAGGTGCTGAGTTGGACGTAATGGTGGACATAATAACGTCATCAAAGTCTCAGTTTTTTTAAAACTCCAGGAGTTCGTGGGCAAAATGATATTCAAGCAAGGGGAAGTCCCTAACTGCTGAAGCCGAGTTTTCCAAGAGATCGTTGTGGATTTTCAGAACTAGTGGAAGTATCCATGCCTGTATTTGGGCTGCATGGGCTATGTCTAAATATAGTTATGATTTCTATGCATATATTAGGACAAGGTGATTTATACCTATATAAGGGCATGAATCGGGAAAAATATTCTAGGGTCCTAAAATGCTATACAACAGTGTGCCTTGAGGAGGTGTAAGGATTTGTCACAAAACCCGGTCTATAATTGTTAGTAGATAGTGATTTGCATCAAACCTCTGTGTGATTTAATAGAAATGCCCATGTATCATCAATGGAATGCCTTCTTGAATCAAAGTAGCACATAGCACAACTTTGCGTTACTTTAGGGAACTTTCGAATGTAAATTCTAGTTTACATCAAATAGTAAATACCAGACCAACTCTTTGTGTTGCCTCCGTGTATGCATCATTTTTGTGCCGCAAAGTGTGAATCTGGGTCCCAGAGCCTACATCTGTTAATAATTCCTAAACTTAATTTAAAAATGCCCCATACATTTATCATCCATCCCTCCTGCCTGCTCTGCCTGGTATGCCGATCTATTACTATCAGGATTGCTAGGTAACGTCTGCAGTGAGCACAACCAAGTCTGGGCATCAGCAACCTATGCTGATGGAATACATGTTTCGGCAGGTGAAATTAATTCTTTCACACAATTACATTATGGGATGTTCCTGCTCTGCAGACGTGGACAAACTGAAGTAGATGAAACATAAACCCAGTATCCTAAGCAGTCATTTACCCTTCAGCCCCTTGCTACAAGTCTAGGGTGACCAGGAGTCCCGGATTTGTCAGGACTGTCCCGGTTTTCCACCAGCTGTCCCTGCAGATTTCAGGAACTTTAGCTCATGTCCCGGTTTTTAGAGAGGATCGACTGAAATCGGCAGCAGGTTCTTTTTTATGTTTTACAAAGCAGGGATAGTTAGCAGCTGTTTCAAGAAAGCATTTTCATTAAATGGCAAGCTACTGGGTTTGAAAATTGCATTTATTTATGTTTTAACTGCCTGTTCTGTAATTCTATGCTGAGGAGCGCTGTCATTCCGTGCGCTCGCTTGAAGTAAAATTGTAGTCCTATTTTTGTTAAATGTTCCGGTTTGTGGCTTTAAAATTCTGGTCACCCTATACAAGTCACTCATAGTTTTAATGACGTTCCAGATAATAGCAGGTTTTCCTGTCTCTTTTGGCTCGAAAGTACTGAGCCCGCAACTTCCAGACCTGCTAATCCCGCGCACAGAGACACCATACCCGCAGCTGGGACCAGGCGGCAGCTGGTATGGGTGCACCAGCAAACACTGCCTGGTCGCAAATTATTGTGGAGTTGGTTCTATTATATTCCTTGTAATCAGTGCTTTAAATGGTCCGGTACTCCCTGGTACTGAGTACCGGCACTTCTTAGAATTATCACTCTGAGTACCGGCACTTCTCTTCTGCCCTTGAGAGTACCGGTACTCATGAAAAAGGTAGGCTCACTGGCTGTGCTGGGGAGCAGGAGTGGAATGTGCCTCTGGCAGCCAAGGAGCCGCTTCTGTCTCGCCGATCTGAGCCCCAGCTGAGCTATTCAGCAGGGCTCCTTTAACGTCAGCTACAGAGGCTACCGAGAGAAACAGAGTGAACATGAGAAAGAGAGGATTGAAGAGAGAGCACATTTGGGTGTGAGATAGAGAGAGGGGCATGCGAGCGAGAGAGGTGTGAAGGGGAGGGTGAAAGAATGAATGGATAGATTGATGGGAGAGACAAGACATATCTTCTGGGGAGGGCCATGATGAGTTGCTTCATTTGCTTGGTGTCATAAGAGCTTTGCTGCGACGTGGTAGTATTTTCAGTTTCTTTTACTCGCATGGTCAAAAATATAAAGTATTGTGCCAAGCAACAGCAATTAACAGTATGACATTAAGAAGGTGCAACTATTGCAAATAAAAAGACGTTAACATATTATCTCATTTCTTTTTCATTTTTTATAATGAGTTAACCTGCTTTGTTTATATAAACACATTTCTCATGTGTTTTGTTGTGTGCTGCAAGTAATATAGCAGTTGTTAAGTTTCATCATGTCTTGCCCTTAGCCCCGCCCCTAGCCCCGCCCCCTCATTACACATCTAGCTCATTTTAATGAGTACCTCAACTTATTTTTTTCCATTTAAAGCACTGCTTGAAATGTGGAAAACACACCCAGGATTAGACCCAGCATTCCCATGCCCAAGATTTATTTCCCATTCCACTTAAAATATCTCAGAATCCCTGTAATTTGATGCTGGTATAATATGTCTGTGCTTTATTTGCGCCAGTTGTTTTTGGTGCTCACCTCCAGCACTAAATTGTTAACACCAGCCCTTGTGACAGTCTGCCACAAGGTGGCGCTATCTGGCTAATTTAGAGATGACCACAACAACAGTTAATTATTAACTCAATATACATTAAAAATGACTTCTCCCTGCCGCCTTAACCTGAAATAGTCCGAATTGTCACAGTTGAAGGAGAGTGATGGTTAGTAATTGTGTAGTTACTATCTTTGGTAGCATGGCAGGGGCAGTGTGTGCTGCAAGCTGCAGTGGCCTCCTGACACACACCCTGGCACTTAATATTTTGCAAACTAAGCACTGGACCCAGTATCCCGACCCAATATACAGGGAACTTATAATCAAGACCCCTGTCGTTAAACGTGGAGCAGTTACTACATTAATACACTGAGCCACACCAAATACCTTACTTTACAAAGAAGGGCATTCTCCCAAAAGCAATGGGGCCATTAATGCATTTTTTTAAATTCAGCAAAGGTGCGAATTTACTTCTGAGTCAAACGTTTGAAAACAGTCTGCAGCCTCTAGACGTGCAGAGTCGAGAAGGGTAACCAGATCCATAGTTTGCTGCCAGCGGGGCGATGCTCGGCCATCTGACCGATGCAGAATGAAAGTGCTCGAATAGCAAATGCAACATTCTGAAAAGATGTATCTGTGACCCCGAACAAGGCGACTGTAGAGCATTTTTTATTTCTCCTATAGGGTTTAATCTCTGCGTTCAGTAATCTATTATAGCCCTCTCTGTTTTGTCATTTAACAAATGGGATTTTTGCTAAAAGGAAGGGATTGAGGCCAATGAGGGATAATAGCAGATTTTGTGTCTCAGGCTGCGGATGTTTGTGTCTTTGAGCTTTGTGGTAACTCTGCCCTTTCTCGTCTGGTAGACTCATAATACTGTAGTGTTTTGCAGAACAAGGCCAGACCTTCTCCTTGTAAAAGGGATTTTACCGTGGAACTCAACAGCAAAGAGGAAGGGGGGAATTTGGGGGGGGGGGGAGGAGGGGGGATTAAATTGAAGGTAAAAACTGCAGAAAGTTTTTACACTTTTGGAAATTTTGCAGAATTTTGAGATTTTTTAAAAAAATGATGTGAAATTAATTTTGTAGCATCTTGCAGCATAACTGGACGCGAGGACATCTCTCTTGTTCAAAAGCCACTGAAAATATCAGCAAAGGGACTGCCTTAAGTGGAACATATCTAAAAGAAGCCATGTCCTGCTCGACCCAGTCTCCCAAGACATATTTTCTGCTCGCGCCAGCCCTCTGCGGGGAAACACTGCCTGAAATTTTTTTTCTGCAAGATGTACAGAAATGTTTTGTAATGTGAAACTCGTGATTTTTGCCTGCATAATAAAAACTATGCACCCCCTAGCAAAAACACTCCAGAGCTGAAATGGTAGCGAAACTCCGGGGTCAGAAGGTAT